>NW_027223754.1:177007315-178271958 GCF_028538775.1 Myotis yumanensis
TTTGTTGTTCATAATTTGTATCTTTACCTTTTTCTTCTTCCTCTTCTTAAAGGATACCTTTCAGCATTTCATATAATACTGGTTTGGTGGTGATGAACTCCTTTAGCTTTTCCTTATCTGTGAAGCTCTTTATCTGACCTTCAATTCTGAATGATAGCTTTGCTGGATAAAGTAATCTTGGTTGTAGGTTCTTGGTATTCATCACTTTGAATATTTCTTGCCATTCCCTTCTGGCCTGCAAAGTTTCTGTTGAGAAATCAGCTGACAGTCGTATGGGTATTCCCTTGTAGGTAATTGAGTCTCTTTCTCTTGCTGCTTTTAAGATTCTCTCTTTGTCTTTTGCTCTTGGCATTTTAATGATGATGTGTCTTGGTGTGGTCCTCTTTGGATTCCTTTTGTTTGGGGTTCTCTGCACTTCTTGGACCTGTAAGTCCATTTCTTTCACCAGGTGGGGGAAGTTTTCTGCCATTATTTCTTCAAATAGGTTTTCAATATCTTGCTGTCTCTCATCTTCTGGCACTCCTATAATTCTGATATTAGTGCGCTTGAAGCTGTCCCAGAGGCTCCTTACACTATCTTCACACTTTCGGATTCTTTTTTCATTTTGCTTTTCCAGTTGGGTGTTTTTTGCTTCTTCGCATTTCAAATCTTTGGTTTGATTCTTGTGCTCCTCTGGTCTGCTATTGGGTATAATATTCTCTATTTCAGTCCGTATATGCTTAATTTCTAGTTTCTTTATCATAGCATCAAGGGTCTCATTAGTTTTCATGAGGCTCTGCTCAAGTTTATTGCAAGCCCTCAAAATTGCTTTTTTTAGCTCCATATCCTCCATTTCTGTCATGTTTTTTGTCTCCACATCTTTTATGCTTTCTTGGTGCACCCCCTTGTGGTCTTTGTGCGCAGTCTTGTAGTAGATAAGCCTTGATTTTTTTAGTTAATACTGAGGGATTTGACCACCAGGCTGACTGGCTGTGAGAATCAGCTGTGTGGAAAACTTCTGTCCTCTGGGGAGGTGCTAATCTAGCCTTTGCCTGAGGCGATCCGGCAAATGGCTCTGCGCAGGGCTTGGGCGGGGCGGGGCAGGCTCAACAGGGCTGGCGGAGGGAGCAGTTATGGCTGCTCTCAGTCCGTCCCCAGGGGCTCTGCTTCTCTGTCCCAGCAACCGCTGCAAACCTCGGAGGGACCGTAGCCAGACAGTCCCGCTTCTCCCATTTGAGTCTGGGTCCCTAGAGACTCGCCCAGATCTGGAGCTCAGAGTCTGAGACTCCCTCCTGATTGAAAAAGACAACCGCGCCCTCAGCCACCAGCCCGCTTTGCTCTCGCACCTCCGTACCTTTTTTTTTTTTTAATATATTTTATTGATTTTTTACAGAGAGGAAGAGAGAGAGATAGAGAGTTAGAAACATCGATGGGAGAGAAACATCGATCAGCTGCCTCCTGCACATCTCCCACTGGGGATGTGCCCACAACCCAGGTACATGCCCTTGACCGGAATCGAACCTGGGACCTTTCAGTCCGCAGGCCGATGCTCTATCCACTGAGCCAAACCGGTTTCGGCGCACCTCCGTACCTTTAAATTTTCCACACTGCGCCTCCTCTGAGCCTCGTAATGCTGTTGTCTTTGCTTCTAGTTGAAGAGTCTCTCCTCAGCCAGCCTTCCTGTGGTTCTGGTTGATGTCCGTTCCGTCTTTTAGTTGTATTTTTGAAGTGGTTTTTTGCGGCAGCAGTCTCTGGTGTTTACCTATACCACCAACTTCGATTCTCCTCTGTATTTTCTTTTATGAAACATTGTTTTATATTCAGTGTGTGATGTAAATTCATCTCATAATGATGTTGAAAAACCTTACTGTTACTATATTTTTTTAATTTATGATTGAGATTAATCAAATATTCTCTCAAATTAAGTTGCAAACAAAACCAACCATATGATGCTTACTTGGGTCATACTTAGATTAAATTTGCCCAGAAATACCAAAAAACAAAGGATGGATAAGGCAGTTTTAGACAATAGTAATACAAGACCATTGAGCCTATAATATCAATTAGGCAAAACAATGTAGGAAAAGACATTAAATAGAAACAGGGTTTAGGCTGGCAGACCAACAGTACCTGATGTGTTGGGATCTGATGGTCCCAGTTTCAAATATCAGTTCTACCACACAGTAGTTCAGTGACAGGTGCACTATAAACTCCCAGTTTTCCTAGTCAACAATATGCATGCCTACTGAAATAAGTTGACTGCCCAGAGGGAGAGGATATATGGCATTTCACTGGCCTTTGACTTCCTAAAAAGGAAAAACAACCCAGGGTCGTGCCAGAGTTGATAAATCAGCCAATTGTTAAACCACTGTTCTTTTTTTCTTTGGACTTACACGTTACCATTCCAGAAATAGGCACAATGACAAGCTTTGTGTTTCTACTTAAGGGAATGTCAATAAACATGGAGCTTCCTGGTTTCTGAGCCAGTTTTGCGTCAAACGCTTCATAGCTTCTTGTGAGGAGAATGCAGGATCTGGGCCCAGTATCATTGGAAACTATCTGTGCTTCTTCCTTTCTTGCCTTACAGAATACCTGTCACTTATATTGCCTCATAGGGTGATTTTGAGACTTTAATGAGGCCCTATTAATTAATACAAAAGAAACTAAACTTTTTCTGTGTTTAAATTAAAAAAAACACATTCCCCTTTCTATTCTTTAAACTGTGCTGCTTGGAAGAAAAGATTAGACTGTTATTTTCCCTATTGTCTTTCCCTGGGTGGGGTGTCTGAGTGTACACAGTTTGGAAGAACAAAGAAATACAGAAAAAGGGGGAAACTTACATTAGCTATATCAGTTATAACATATAATGTTAATGAACTATACACCTGTTCATCTTTACTTAGAATTAGTTCTTAAAACATATGTACTACTTCCTATCTCCACCCCCAAAAGTTTTAATGACTCTATTTCAATTTTTGCAAATAAAGTTTACAAACTCTAGGTGCTAACTTAATGCTTGAAGTCAGTAGATTATTCAATGAATATTTAGCATGACCAAGTATTATGACTTATCCCTAGAATGCAAGGATAGTTTTTTAATATTGAAAAATATATTATGCATCATATAACTAGGTCATATTAAGAAATCTAGATGTAAATTAATCATATAGCAATTATATCTTTAAAACCATGTCAGTAAAAATTAGTTAACAGATATAATGGAAAAATCATTTCCATTATGGTTAACAATAAAAACCATGAAGCTAGGAATAACCATAAAATGCTATATGAGACGTATCATCAAATGTAAAACTTTATACACAGACACATATACACACCGACACACAGGCACGCACACACAAACAGATCTGAATAGAAAAAAGTAATATGTTCTAATACTGGAAGACAGAATGAACATTAATTCATTCCAAATTAATTTACAAATATAGTATACTACTGGCCCCGTGCACAAAATTCATGCACATTAAAAGGGGATTAATTAGAGGAAATATTTTAATATTGCTATTTGCCCTTTCTCTATAATAGAAGTGTCAGAGATGAAAGAAAATTAGTAAAATGTATATGAAAATCTTCCTCCTGTCAGAGTCTGGGGTGTGCTGTGGGACTCAGAGTCAAGTCCCCACCCACCTGCAGCACCTCAAAATCACACGAAACCCAGACTCAACCGGCCCCACCCCGCTGGGCGAGATGCAGACCCAGTGGGCCCCACCCTTGTCGAGCCCTGCTGGGTGGGTGGTGCAGCCTCAGGTCCCCTGGCCCGGCGCCAGGCGGGGGGAGGGGGGGGTGCAGCCTCAGGTCCCCCGGTGCATGACAGGCAGGGAGCACAGCCTCAGGTCCCCCAGCACATCCTCAGGTCCCCTGACCTGGTGCCAGGGTGAGGGGCATGGCCTGAAGTCCCTTGGCCCAGTGCCAGGGTGGGTGGCACAGCCTGAGGTCCCCCGTCAAGCCCCACTAGGTGGGGACACAGCCTGAGATCCCCCATCAAGCCCCGCTGGGAGGGGGTCATGGCCTGAGGTCCCCTGTCAAGCCCCACTGGGCGGGGGTCCCCTGCCTCAGCACAGAGCCACGCAGCCTCTGGTCCCTGCTGATTGCTCATTAAGGCTCATTACAGGAACTCGGCCTCTGCTGTTGGTGCAGCCATCTTTGTGGCGGTGTGACAGTCAATTTGCATATTTCCTTTTTTATTAGATAGGATTTCCCACACAATTCTAATGGGACTTCTTTTTCAGAGAGTAAGGAAGAACTTGATAACTCTAAAGTTTTTCCTTAAAGTAAATACACGAGCCCTAACTGGTTTGGCTCAGTGGATAGAGTGTCGGCCTGTGGACTGAAGGATCTGAGGTTCAATTCCGGCCAAGGGCACATGCCCAGGTTGTGGGCTCAATCCCCAGTGGGGGGCATGCAGGAGGCAGCCGATCAATGATTCTCTCTCTCACCATGTTTTTATCGCTCTCTCTCTCCCTCTCCCTTCCTCTCTGAAATCAATAAAGATATATAAAACTAAATAAATAAATAAACAAATAAATACATGAGCTGAAAATGCTTTGCGGGGAAAAAGACCAGGTGATGAAGCAAATTATCAGATATTAAAATATATTTTAATACAATGATAATTGAAACAGAGTAGAGCTAGTCCAAGAAGAGACACATATAAGTGGACCAGAAGGAAAATCAGAAATACAGGCATTTATATGATAAATTTGACATTACAATTCAGAGAGGAAAACAAATTTTATTCTGCATCATATCATAGAATAGCTGATTAAAGAGTTAAACATTTTTCTTAAGACATTAAAAGTAGAAAAATAGGTAATTATTTTAGCTATAGATGGAAAAGGACCTTCCACCAATGAAAGAAAATGGAAAATTATCAATAAATTTCTATATAATTAAAACCTTTTCTGCTCTAACCAAAGCAAAATCTAAAAAAAAAATAAATGGGATTTTCAACAACTCTGGGAAAGGGTTAAGGCAATTAACATAGAGAATGTTTAAATCAGTATTAGAAAAACTCAAATCTATAAAAATAAATTTATAGGTCCAATATCTTTGACTCGGCCTTGATTAAATTTCAAGTTAAAAACAGTCGCCAAAGCTTTTGACTTTTGTTCATTTTCCTAGAGAATAACAAACTATTGACCCAAGTGATTTTGAGAATAAAAAGTACTGGATTAACCATTAGCCTCTTTTAATAGATAAGAAGAGTTAGTGAATGTTTGCATATCAGTTACTATACAATCTAAATTAAATCTCTTCTTATTTTGTATCTTGTCACAATGAAATTAATTCTCTGGACTTCGGTTTACCAAAATGGACAGTTTTCCTATAATAGCAAAACACCTTAATAGTTCTTTATTGACTCAAAACCTTGAAATTGTGAATATTATAGCGTACCACCTGTGTTAGAATGTTTGTTTCAGAAAATACCATGTTTGATCAAAGTTAAAATGGTTTATCATAGGAAGCAGATTTAAATCATCAACCTTATGATATCCATGACTATGACCTTTGTAATGGACCACAACTTGACTTAACAAGTATAAAGCACACATTTATTTTTTTAACTAAGAGAATCTCTAATGTAATTTTTAAAAAAATAAGTACAACAAATACGACTTTAACCAATTAATTTTTAAATACAATTCAGAATCACTATTTTTGTAGATAATACCCTAATAGAAAAATGAGTAAGTAACCTATGTGAGCAATTTATAGACAAATAAGACATATGAGAAAAAATATTTAGCCTTGTTAAACAGAATTGAGAAAAAATTTTACATAGTAAGTGTAAGGTGGCTCAGGAGGAGGTGTAGGAAACAGAGAATCAAGCCAGTCAGAGAGGAGAAAGTTTAATCTGCGTCCCCGGGCAAAACCCATGAGCCCCAAAGGCAGGACCAGTGAATTCGCGCCAACAGGGAGGGGGGGCACTTCTTTTACACAGGTGTTTAGTGAGGGGCGGGGGGCATGAGCTGAGGAAGTTCCCGCCATGGGGGTCATCAAGGTATTCAGGAAGGAGTCAGTATCTGTGTGGGGGTCGTTGTGGATTCCAGGGAGGAGCCGGTATCTGTCTGGCATGCTGACCTGTTAGGAATTCCAGGGAGGGTCCATTATCTCGTCACACATCTGCATGCATCCAATCCTGGGCTCCCTCTGACCTAACATCCCGGCCTTTTAGTGATAGGGGGCACAAGTTCATTCTGACTACTTCCAGCTGACCAGGGACGACGAGGAGGGTGGGTTTTAAAGGCCAGGGTCAGGCAGATGCAGGTCAGAGGGCAGCTGAGTGTAGGAATGGAGCAGGAGCTGATTCAAAGTCACCCATGACATCTCCGTGATCCGGGAGCAGATGAACTTGAGGAGGCAGGGGGCTAGGAGAAAAAAGACACAGATGAGAATCAGGGGCCCTATCATGGGTAGGACCCAGGTAGCTAAGGGGCTTTGGAACCAGCCGAAAAGAGAGTTTTCCCAGGAGTGTCTTGCATGTAGTTCTTCACTCAGCTTAGTCAGGGTCTGCACGTTTTGCTCCACTACTCCGGACTCCTTGATGTAGTAGCAGCATTCCTCCTGAAGGAATATGCAGGTTCTTCCTCTTTCTGCAGTCAGAAGGTCTAAGGCACGCCAGTTCTGTAAGGCTGAAAGGGCGAGGACTATGCCCTTCATCTTATCCTGTGTCCTCCATTTTGGGGCAGCCACGTGTTTGGCAAGGAGCTTCCTCCCAGAAGTCTAAGCCTCTGCTAGCCACACCCAGGAACAAGACACCGACTTGCTCCTGGCCAATCGGCGGAGCACAGTCCTTTCTCCTCCCCTTACTCCAACCCCCCCCACCCCATAAAACCCATCTCTATGCGGGGTTCTATCTCTTGGCCACTCGGTGAGTCTGTTGGACGGGGAGCTCAAGCTAGCTTGAAATACAGACTCTTATGCTTTTGCATCGGACTGGCTGGCTCCCTGATGTTGGTTTCTTGGGGATCCTGAAATCTGGGCATAACATTTGGGGGCTCGCCCGGGGTTCCCAAGACCATGTAGGGACCCCCCAATCTGTAGAGTCTGCTTGGCCGCCACGGTAAGTGTCTGTGTGTTGTGTATTCTGTTCTGTGTGAAATCTGTAAGGGAATTGTCCTGTATCTGGAGGAATGGCTTCTAGATGGTACTCACCATCATAACTCGGACTGGCTAAGGGTTCGAATCTGGCCTATCTTTTAAAAAAGGTAGAAGAGAAGCATTCCTAGGCAGTTTTCTACGGCCTCTGTTCAGGGACTTGTTCTTTATCTGTCCTGTGTGAGCTCACTTCTGGAATCTGTGCCTGAGGGGTCTAGGCGGACGCGCCGTGAAAGACCACAGGCCGGGGAGAGTTAGAAGACGTTCTGCTCCTCACGAGGAATGTGTATTCTCCTCACGAGGGATGTGTATTCCCCTCAGGAATCTGAGACGAGGTGGGTCGCTCCCGCCAGTTTGGCGTAACGCCATCGTCTAGTTGCTTCCATGGAGTTGGAAGGCTGTTCTTTGGGGCCCTGTTTGTCTGTGTCTGTGTTTTTCTGTTTTCTGTGGACTTACTGGACGGATGTTATGGGACGGACTCAGACTGCTCCTTTGGGTATTGTGATTGATCATTTCAAGGAGATTGGGGGAGGCTTTAGAGCTCCCTCAGGAGTTGGGAAGTTGTTAGGAATTGAATGGATTGTTTAAACTCTGAATGAATGTCTGGTGAAAGTATGTGAGTGTAGAGGCAGGGGAGGGGTCCCTGCTCGTCTCCGCTTGCCGCTCGCTCCTTGCCCACTGCCCGCCCGTGCACCTCCAGGGCAGGGAAGGTGAGCAGGGATCACTGTGCCTCGGGCCACAGGAGAGGATGCGCCTGCCCGCCCGGGAGCTGCCTGGATGGGGAAGCTGAGGCTGGCTTGCAGCGCAGTCAGGGCGCCGGGCGCCCGGGGGCAGGTGTGCAGGAGCGCGGTGCGTGGCGAGCGCAGCCCTTGCCCCGGAGCCCAGCCGCGCCATGGGCCCAGGCGGCTTGGGCTCGGCGGAGGCGGCGGCGGCGGCGGCAGTGGAGGGGCATTGGCCCCCGGGCTTGTGGCGAGCGAGTGGAGCTGGGCGGAGTGAGGGGGGGGCGAGGCCGGTGAGTCACTTTCGGGAAGTGGTAGCAGCGAGGCCCCTGGCGGCGTCGGGTCCAGGGGAAAGTCCCCCGCGGAGCCCGCGGGCCGGACACCCGGGGGGGCCGGCGGCGGCGGCGGCGACTCTGGACGGGAGCCAGGCCCTTCCCATGGAGATCGCCCCAGCTAGATCACAGAAGTTAAATGTAAAAGTTTTAAAATGCATCCGGGATTTCTGTGCACGTGTAAAGGGAAAAGGCCAGTTTAAAAACGAGTGCGCATAGTTTTGAGCTGAACTTGACCTTTTGCTGTGTACAGAATAAAAACCCGAGACTGTTTTGTCCTTAAAAATGGCAGAGATGAACCTGACAAAGAAATGTTCAGATTGAATTGGGAAAAATTGTGCTATTGTGGTAACTAAATGCTTTTGCTTATAGGTACAGCCACCATTTTGGGCTGCAAGCCTTGGCCGCCGCCATGTTGGCCGCATGGTTTGCCGCTCCCCTGTGGGCCGCCATCTTGAAACAGCAAAGGCCCCTCCCTCTGATTTAGTCAGGGATGGAGCTTTAAGGCGAAGTTTTATGGGGCAGCAAGTGTGCTTGTCTCGCGGATTTATTTTTAAGCTAATCTCTTAAATCTAGAAAACCCTGCTTTCCTTAAACTAAGGACAATTAAAGGTTATGTCAAAGTCTTTAAAAGGGACTGATAGCAGTAATCCAATTTCTAAAGTCAGATAGAGACTGTGGTTTCATGCTGATCTTCAAGGGCATATTTTTCCTTTGCCTGGGAGGGACAGTGCAGCTGTCCCAGGGTCGGGAGGGCTCCAGCTAACTTGCAACTCAGTGTTCAGGAGACCCAGGATATGCCTAAGTTTAACCCAGGTTCTAGATAATACCCACAGCTGTGGTTAGGATTGCATGCTGTCTCTGCTTCTGTAAATTGATCTGTCCTTATTGCTTAAATATGTATCCTTGTTGTTAAATTTGAATGTATTGTTAATCTGAGGAATGTTAATTATTTACATGTCACCTAAGGCTAAAAGTTTTAACTAACTAAAAAGCATGGCTTTGGTGTGATGGGAGGAAAGAAATTTTGAATGGATGGTAGGCCAGTAAGCTGGAACTGGTCACTGGTGGTGGATTGTGAGAAGGGCTGGACACTGCCTAACTTCTCCTTCCTTGGTACCCCTGAAACATCACAGGGTACTTCCGGCCTTGGTTTTCTTGGTTTCTGGTTTTGGATTTGTTTGTTTGTTTGTGATGAAAACCGTTTCTATCTGAATGAGACATAGGTCAAGAATCCTGTCCTGGGATGTGGGAAAGGCCCCCACATCTGTTCCTGTCAGGCCCCCATCAGGGGACTTGGGCGATATTCCTGTTATCAGCTCAAGAGCCCAAGACTGTAAAGATACTTGTTCACTGAAAAGGTGTAAGTATAAATGTGTATTTGATGTTTGTAAATACCTCTGTCTGTTTGCTGGGAACTTTGATTTGCTATGTGATATTCTGTGCTGGGTTGGGATTTTGGAATTCTGGGGTAGATTTAAAAGGTATTTGTGGCTTTTCTAGTCTAATTGGGACATTTAAGGGTGGGGCTCACAGTTTCTCAAGGCAAAGATTTAATGGGCCCTTACCCCTGCCTGTGCTGAATTAGATAATACAGGCCAGTACTGATTAAAGGAAGACAATGGGCCTTGGAATCTGTAAAGATGGGCGGGAATGAAGCTGGTCAAATGTACTGAAAGGGTTTGGTACCTGTTGCTGCTAGAAAAGGAGGGGCTGATCCCCCTCCTAGCACACTCCCTTGAAAGAGGCCTGGTTGCTGCTCTGCCACAAAGGGAACTGGTAGAAAGGCAAGAAAGCAGAGTGCTGTAACTAATAAACAGGGTTCCTAACCTTAAAGCTGACTTTCTTGCTGCAAGAACTATCTCTTTCTTTGAGAGGGCTCCAGAGGGCGCACGAGGACATTTGGCTGCGCCTCGGCGCCACCCAGGAGACCGGCCCAACCCCAACTCCTCATCAGCACAGACCAGGAGATTGGGTCTACGTCAAAAGGCACCACCTGGAGTCACGATGGAAAGGTCCCTACACCCTACACCATGGTGCTGACGACCCCTACCGCTCTCACTTTTATAATCAGAAGAATAAAAAATATAAAGTGTTTGCTTGGATGTATTGACCTTGAATATTCTCTTATTCTAGATTTCATGAGAGGAAAAGTTAAATTTAATGATAAAGGTAAAATAATAAAGGTGGTAAGGAATCCAATTAGCTTGGTTTTGGTTACCTAATATGATGGAAATAGAATCAGAAATATCCTTGTTGCTAAACACTCCTTATTAAAAAGGGTACTCTGACTTCTGTCAATAACTTCCAGGTATTTGTGGCCTGATTTTAGTTGCTTTATAGTGAAATATGGACTTGTATGAATTTTCTTAGTGTTAAACTTTGGGGGTGATGGACACCCAGGGCAGGATAAGGAGGTAGCACCTTATCCAATTAATGGATAAGTAACACATCTGTTTTGTTCATGGGAATCCTCCTAGCTATTTTAAGTCTGTTTATTGATGTTCTTTGCATATAGTTTATGTCTTTTAGATTATGTATGTATTTCTCTCTGTCTCTCTGTCTCTCTCTTTTTCCCTGGACCATTGCATAGTGAAACTAAAGAGTTACAATTATTGATTAAATAAATCAACTTTTGGATGGCATTAATTTTAGGTTGGATAATACCTAGAACATTTGGAGTAGGCCCAAAATGTGATTGAATTCCTTAATTCTCTTTTCTGGTATAGTAGTGCCATGGCTCTTATGAAATTTAATATCCTGGTTTCAACTACCTGAAAATGACCCAGATTGTTCTACCTAATAAATGTGTATAATTTGAATTACACATGCTGTCAAGCTGAATTTTAGGTGCATATAATTTGCCCATAGATTTAGTTTAACCAAACACCCAGATCTACTTCTCAACCTGCTCTTCTTGTTCTTTACTCACATTTTTTTTATATTGAAATTATTTCCTACTGAATTGATGGGAAAATAGAATATTTTTGTGGTATTTGCAAAAGGAAGTCCTAAAAGTCTTAGGATAAACCTATTGAATGTCACTCATCTCTAGGCTGAAGATGAGTATGAAACAGTGCCCACTGGATCTTGACCTTTAATCCCAGCTCTTCTTGATTTAAGTCCAGTGATTTTTACCTCCCTTTACCATTAGGAGCATTCAAATTTGTTTTTTTCTCAAGAGGTAATATATTTTAAGATATTCTATTTTCTAAACTGAATATTTAGGTAACTCTTTAAAAAATTTGCTTATTCAGGTTTCATTCTCACAATAAAAATGGCCATTTTTTAGACCCAGGGTAAATTAAAAAGGAAAAGGCTAATTAGATTGAATAATCTTTACAAATTTATTGACCACATGGTGTCTATCATGCTTAGATATCCTGTGCTGAGACTGACTCACAGAGGAAAACTTTTCCAAAGATCTTTGTAATCCAATATTAGATCACCCCTCCCCAGTCTCCTCCCAGTTCTGCCACTCAGGACACTCTTACAAATCACCTGTCACAAAGGGCAACAGGAGAATATTTGATAGAATCTTTTCCAAGGACCTTGACCTCTTCTGTGATATTCCAGGATTTATAACACCAATATGTTCAACAATTTGCTTCAGAATTCCAAGATTACCTAACTCTTTCTTATTGGTGAGTTTGGTACCTATCAAGATTTCTAAGGCAATTAGAGTATGGGGGAGGGGAAGATAGAACATTTTAAGCTATTAGTTCTCCTTAAGATTAATTAGAGATATCTAGAGCAACAGACCTTACAACTCTTAACTCTCATTAAAGCCCTTGAGTCAAAGACCCATGGAACATATCTGTAGCTGAAAAATTTGGATTTGTTACTCACTGCAGAGAGGGAGAACATACACTATGGGAAACCAGGAGGTCTCAGTTAGAGGGTGTTAGAAAGAGTCTACTATAGGATTTGGGTTTTGATTGGGTAGTTTTGCAGAGAGTCTAAAGCAGTGGACTTGGCTCTAGATTAGTTGCTGTCAGGAAGTGAGGCAATTTTATGATTGGGTATCTCAATTACAGGGAGGCCTGACTTGAGTAAAAATAAAACCATAAATGAGTAGCACTTCCTCATTTTAGCAGAGAAAAAGGAGCAGGGGACGGGGAGTACAGGGGGGAGGAGATTTGTTTGGTACTTTGGTGGCTTCGAGTGACCTTGTTTTCATCTCACCTTATTATAGATGCAGAGTCCTGTCTGATGTTGATGTTCTGTGAGATTGTTTATTTCCGGGAGAACAGCACATTCTAGCTGTGAGCATCATGTCACACCGGTTTCAGGGGCTGCTTTTCTTGTTTTTACTCTTTAGTACTCTCCAACCTGAACTTCTTTAAAAGTTCTGATTAATCTAACATTTAGAGATGTCAAATGGTTACAAATGAGACAACTGTTTTTCTTTAATTAGATTGTATGATTCTGTGTAAAAATGAGGGAACTAGCATTTGTTTACTAGTTTATACAATTTTATTTCATGTAAATTTTATACCTCACATAATTTTATTTCAATGAAACATGCAATTTCTATAAGGATTTTTTAAAACTATTGGACATAGAGCCCCATTGCTATTCTCTTAGCTAGTTAGAAGGGCTATCCCTTATACAGAACCATGCTGTCTACAATTCTACATAGTCTTAGTTATTTTTTCTTGCTAAATCTTTTTGTTCACCTAAGTAGAATTCAGCAGTTTTTAATTATTGATGAGAATGTGAATGGAGTGGTAGCCGCCAAATTCTTTCCATTGCAAATCTTTTACAATATTTTAATGAAAGTAAATTAGCAAAATTAAGGTCATCTGGTCACCCTTCCTCCATTTATTCCATGAAAGTAAGACATCAGTAATTATTAAACACCATATTAAATTACAGGTTAAATTCATTCATTTCCTGATGTGTTAGGCACATTGGAGACAAAATGGTACACAAGTCAGATGATCACTGCCACCTTCCCTTAGGAAGACAGATAATAAAGAAAACAGAATACTATTTAACAATACATCTCCAACACCTCTTCTATCCCATAATCCTAACAGCCCCTTTCTACTTTTTCTTCTTAGCATTTACCATGACTTGGCAAATATATATTTATTTGGCTAAAATCTTTCTCCCTCCACCAGAATGAAAATTTCCTGAGAACAGTACTTGGTCTCTTTGCTTCATTGATATATCGCTAGCGTTTTGAGCATGAACACTTAGCAAGGGCAACATTTGAGGGCTGTTCTGGCTGCTTTGTGGAGGAATAGATTTTAGGACAACAGGGTTGATTATATCAACAGCTATGAAGCTATGGTAGTAGTCTAGACCTGCATTGTCCAATCAGTGTTGCTATTTAAATTTAAATTTGTTAAAATGAAATAAAATGTGCTCAGTTGCTACATGTAGTGATTAACTACCATACTGGACACACTGATATAGAATTTTGCATCACTGCAGAAAGTTCTATTACTAGTTTTAGACAGATTATTTTTAATATTTTCTTAAAAATATACAAAGGAAATGAACTCTTTAGGTCAATTCAATTCAGGGAGAGGAGAAAATGGAATTTCAATGTAAAGGGAAAGGGTTTTCGTTTAGGTCATCACATTCCCACATTCCCAATACCATAAAGCAAGAATTTCACTCTGTAGCACAGGAGAGTCTAGAATGGTGGCTCAGACATGGTGAGAGGAGGTACTGGATCACACAGGACTTTGGGTTGTCCTTTGATTCTTCTGTCCTGGGATGAACATAATTCACTCTAAGGACAGGTTGGGAACCCAACAGTCGGACAAGGACGAAATGTACCAAACAGCAGTAAAAACCACCCCTTAGCAGAAGTGTGCGCTTAAAAGGACGGGCAATACCAAGTAGCTGAACTTTCAGGCTGCTGTACCCCCAACCCTTCCCCAAATAAATAGTATGGAAATGTTACAGCATAGTAGTATCTGATTCAACAAAGCCCTCTCACCCTGAGGCAAACCTGGCTGCGGGATGGGGGGGGGGGGGGGGGGGGGGGGGGGGAGGTGAGCCCTGGCAGGAGTGTGGCAAATACAAACTCACAGGTACTTCTCTGTCCCCCACTGACTCCACTCCGCCCACCCGACACTTGTTCACCGTGCCCAAGCAAGCCACACTGCAGTCCAGAAAGACCAGGGACATCAGAAGACCCTTCCAATATCCACCCTGTCTTCCAGGCCTCACGACTGTGGAGGTCTAGTCTCACTCACACCAGTGAGTTCAGGTCACTTCACTCAGCCCAGTTCGGATACAGCAGCTCTGCCTCCCCGAGAGTGTCACACAGGTGTCTCCCAAGCCCCACAGCTGTGACAGGGTGCTTCCCTGGGTTCCCCTCTATTACTAGTTTTAGATAATAGATTATCTTACCTTACAAGAGGATGGCAACAAGAGGGGACAAGTGAAGTGGACAGATCTAGAAACAGAACTGGTAGGATTCTTGATGGCTTGAATATGGAATTAAACATGCAAGTCAAGGATGAGATATTGGAGGTGGTATTTCTAGAGATGGGAAGTACTAGAGAGCAAAATGCATTGGTTGGAAGAAATCAGTTAGGGACATGTTAAATTTTTAATCCTATGCTATATCCAGATGGAGTTGGCAATAGTTAGCTAGAGGTAGAACTCCTGAGCTACAGGAAAAGTGTAGGCTAAAAATATAAGTTTGAGAGTTATTAGGTTGCTTCTCACACATTTCCTTTAGTTATCCTCTCTCCCACATCATCAATCTCTTCTATCATTCTCATCGGTTTCAAATATGGTCTAGTATAGCCCATCATTTAAAACAAAGTCAAACAAGAAATATAACTGTTGCCTCAGTGTCCTGCTTCATTTTACAGTGAACTCTCCCACTTAGAGGCTGATGGATTTAGAAAGGTTATGGAATTAATGGCTAGATGGTCATTACAGCAGGGAAATACTAATAGAATTGAAGGTAGTGATTTAGAAAGTGGGTGTTCAAAATAAAAATTTCAGAGGTGTCAAATGATTACAACTTTCCAGACCAGTGTTAGTAAAGAATTAAAAAATAAAAGGAATTGTAGTTCTATTGTATGGTCAAATTTAGTGTTGCCACCTAGCTGGCATCTTCAGTCTCACAAATATTCACCAATTCCAATCATATGGGCTGTTGCCCTGTTTTAATGGTTATTTTGTTCATGGTCAAGCATCAGTTTTAAGGCTCATTGACAAACTAGAACATATGCATAGAGCAAAATGACCAGGATGTTACAGGGTGTGGACACCGGGGCATATGTTTATCTTAGAGAAAAGAGAAGACAGAGGATCATAATTCTTCTTTATAAATATTTATGGAATTATCATTGAAGCCATGTATGAAACTTGTTCTGTGTAATAATATCTAATAGTTATTGAGTATTTACCATTATTCAGGCATAATCCTAAGAATTTATAGCTCTCTTAATCTTCTTAAAAATCCTACAGAAGTATATTATGTTAGTCTCATTTTAAATAAAAGGAAACCAAGTCACAAAAAGATTGAATAAATTGTTTCCAGTGACATAATAGGTAGAGAAAATAGAATTTAACCCAAGCATTCTGATTTAGCATTCTGATTTAACCACCTACATTCTTGGCCATTATGCTAATGGCAGTCGTTACTTTGATGCCTTTTGATTTAACATGAGAAAGAACAGTCTAGCAGTTAGAACTGTTCAAAAGGAGGAAATGCTCACAATGTCCCACGTCCTATTTTCAAGGCTAGTAATCATATGTCCAGGGTTATTTTAGAAGGAACTCAGTGTTAGATGACTTATTACCGTAAACTAAATGGTCTCTAAGTTCTATATTTAATCCAGTCCCTTCTCATCTAGCTACCACCCATCTTAAACCTAAAGACTCTTTGTGTTTTCTGTATTACTAATCATTAGTAGCAATGCTGTATTTGGAAGAACCAAGGATAGAATCATTTCCATACCATTAAGACCTTCCCTCTAGGTTAACACTGTTTGGTTACTTAATCAGCAGTGAAACTTCTTAGCCACATAATTATCCACTTATATTCCATTTCTGTTCACAGGGACATCATAAGACACTTTATTAAGTGCTTCACTAAAACCAAGATTCATTAAGTTTATCTCATTTCCCCTAGCCACCATCTAATTATCTCTTTCAAAAATTAAATCAGGTTAATTTAATGTGACATGTTAAGGATTCCAGGCTGGCTTCACGTGACTGCTGAGTCCTTCTCCAAGTGTCCAGAAACCACCTGTCTAATAATTAGCTGTACAATTTTCCTGAGGTCTATTTTTACTTAACAAACACAATACTTTATACATACCAGTTCACTTAACCACATGTGAGTATTATTGTTTTTATCTCTATTATGCAGATGAGAAATTTGAGGCACAGAAAGAGTTTAAGTAATTTACTCAGGACCACATAGTTAATAAATTGCAGCACTGGTTCAGACTGGCAGGTGGTCGATGGAATCTGCCTGTAAACACTAAGCTGCATTACTTCACTGATATATGACCTTGGAAATCCCCTACAACTCTGTCTTCTCTGTCTCTTACCCACCCCAAGCCCCCCAAATTCCTTTTTAAACAGAGTAACATTTTCCCATTTCCATTATTTTAAAATGTCTGGGATTTTTGTTGTTTCTACCCCGAAGCCCCTTATTTGACATGTATATCCCCAAAGTTCCCCATCACTTCTAATTCACCCTACAGTTTCTTTGAAGTTAAGAATAATGTAGAGAATAACTGTTCCCTTATTCCCCATATTTCTTTCTCAGATTTCTGAGATAACATTGTCTTTAAGACAAATCAATAGTGTGCCATTGTTTTAATTTAGGAGAATTTGAATTACAGCTTGTACAGATGAATTACATCAAATGTCCTGTCATTATCAGAACCACCTTTGTGCCAACTTTCATGTTTCTGAATTAGGAACGGATCCTCATTATTGAAAGGGCGAGGGCTATGCCCTCCATCTTGCCTGTATCCTCCATGTTGGGGCCATGTGCGGCCTTCTTCCCAGAAGCCCAGGCCTCTGCTGGCCACGCCCGGGATTTTAAACTAACCAATGACAATCAAGGGAAGTGCGTGCCATAGATATGACACATCCTGTGTAACAAGACCCGGCTTACGCCTGGCCAATCGGCAGGGCCCACAATCCCCTCGTGCCACCCCCCTATTAAAGCCGGTTTTTCCCACACGGGAGCACTCTGCTCCTGGTCGCTGGGCTGGCCTGAGGCGGAGTCGGGTTGGCTAGCCCCCCCAATAAAAGGACCTTCTGCTTTTGCATTGAACTGGCTTCTAGTCTCGTCTTTGGGGATCTTGGAATCTGGGCATAACAATTATACCATATTTGGGCAACTGTATATCTTAGTTTGAGCTTCTATAACAAAAATGCCATAGTGTGGGTGGTTTAAATAACAACCATTTATTTCTGAGTTCTGGAGCCTCTAAACTCCTAGATTTGGTATCTAGTGAGAACTGGCTTCCTAGGTCATAGGCATCTGTCTTTTTGCTATACCCTCTCACGGCAAAAAAGGGACAAGATAGCTCTCTGAGGTCTCTTTCACAAGGAGACTAATTCCATTCATGAGGGCTCCACTCCTGTGATCTAATTACCTCTGACAATCTCATCTCCTAATACCATCACATTGGGGCAGGATTTCAATTTATAAATTTCAGGGGATGCGGGGGAAGACACAAAACATTTGGTCCATACACTGTTTCTCTGTCCACTTACTTTCACCAAAATGCTTCTTTTCTTATTTTTCGCAGTCACAGATTGGTACACAATCCTACATCATTTCGTATCAATTGCTAACCCAGCCTTTTCCCATCGACCTTTTAAAATCTCTACCCTTCCATTGTTGCAATCAAATCATGAATTCCATCCTACAAATCTTGATCTTATATTGTTCATAATCATTTCTTTGTCATTATTAACATTTAGAATTCAACATCTCCTTTCTATTGTCTTTTAATTATTGAGTATTTCTCACATTGCAGCTCACTTATGTGGTTCCATAAAAGAATGTGTCTTGATATCCAGTGGTGCTTACCTGACGGTGCAGTTTAACTCTTATGAGTCTATGGGAAAAAGAGGTTTTAAACTTATTTTGGAAAATATGATTCAGAAAAGCAATACTGGGATCAAATTGCCTACCAATGGTAAGTAATTGTTTTAAAAATGTTTACTAAATCAGATACTACATAGGTCTTGAAGGAACGCTAGTTTAAAGGTCACTTACTGATACTTTCATTTCAAACCATTCCTTAATGCATGAAACTTTGGTCTCAGGTAATAAAGTTAATTGGTGTGTGTGTGTGTGTGTGTGATTTTTATTTAAGAAATAATGATAAACATACAAGTCAGTTGCTACTTAAAAGATCCAGTGGGGACTATTCAAGCTAAAACAAAAGTAGAGTTCAGTGTGTTTCCATGTCTGTGACCATGTCTCTTTTATTAAGTAACTGCACCCCATTCCTATAAAGACCCCAAGAGAATATGTTAGTTGGACATATACAAACTTATATGCATAAAATAGAAACAAATTTAATGATTTTTATATTGACCCAATCTATTTTATCAAGAATTCCATTAGTTGTGCTTAAGATTTAAAAACCTAATGAATGTGTTATTAAGAGATTCTTTTGATTGGAGTGTAATTCTGGGAAGAATTCTAATCAACTTGGAATGTGAAGTTCTTTTTGATGTCACTTTGACTTTAGAAGAGTCCTTGATTTGAGCCATAGGGGACTGAACTTCACTATTCCACAGGTGTGATTTTTTATTGTTTAGGATGCTCGCCTAATTGATGCTTCTGTCTCCATTGCTTTTATCTTTCCATGTCTACATGTCTAAACTGAACCTTTAGTCTCACCGTAAAAATATTTAGGCTGCCTCGTTTCCTTTTTTAACTCTTCCTTTTTGGAAGTAATTTGAATACTAATAAAATATTGATATGGTATATGTATACAAACAGCCCAAAGTTATAAGATATTACCACATACAATGTGGATTATAAATGCAGTAAAAACATGCAGTAAGACAGAAAACCTTAATGGACAAAAAACATTTTTGAATAAATATCTTTTGTAGGGTTTTTTCCCGTAAGACTAAGATAGCTTAATTTTGAAGTTTGCATAATTTTGGGAATATGTATCTAAAAAGAGGAAGGATCCATTTTTATACATATCTGAAAAGAAAGTTGAAATGAGTTTTTGCTACAAGTGTTGATTAAATAAATCCACTCTACTAGAAACTTTTTGTTTTGAATGGATTTCTGGTATAAAAAATAAATTTCAAGTAAGGAATCTAACAAGTGAGCACATTTTATAATTCTTAAGTTATATGGCTATGGAGAAGCTTAACTTTCTTGATATTTGAGGAAATACTTAAATAAGCCTTTTTAAAATTTCCTAGTGGATTCTTTTTAAAACTGAGAATGGAGTAGACATTTTCCTTACGCATTTCCTTTATGTATATGGCTATGGAGAAGCTTAACTTTCTTGATATTTGAGGAAATACTTAAATAAGCCTATTTTTAATTTCCTAGTGGATTTCTTTTTAAATCTGAGAATGGAGTAAGCACATGGCTAGACATTTCCCTTATGCATTTCCTTTATGTATACATTGTATTTGAATACATTTAGTATAAAGTATTTTGTTTTGTTATACTGGGATAACACAAATAATGCCACAGAAAGACAATGTCCAGTAATTTCATAGTTAAATGCAATATTTAAATTTTTATTTTAAATTGATTTGTGCTCCAATTTGTCTAAAGATGTGTATATTAATGCTTCAGTTAACTTTACTGATTTTTGCTCATTTTAAGAATTCTAGTTTGAGCCTACAAAAGAAACAAAACACCTTTATTCTGAGATTTTCATATTTCTAGCTAATGTTTTGCTGTTACTTTTCTGAGGAATGACAGTAGAAAACAATACAGAAAGATGGTCAACCAACAGCGGCACACTGTGCCTTTAGCTGTGTGCCTGTGTGGTGCAGGGATGCTGGGGCTCTTGGAGGTCCTGCCGTGGGTGTACCTGCTCTCTTCCTCTCACAAGGCACTTTAAGCATCAAGCTCCCTCTTGCCAATGAATGGACATACTGTATAAAGCTGACGACTCTTTCTAGGCTTCCCTAATACATTTAGTACTAATAGCTTTTAATTTTAAAAGTCGCTTCCCTCTTCTAGGTGTAATTTAGTTAATAAACAACTAACAACACTTTCTTCCCTTTCCTCTATAAAATAGAGATAATGATGTCTTAATATTTTCTCATCAGTCTCTTAACCCCATACCTAGAGGATAAGGGTTGCACAAATGTGGATTTCTTTTTTCCAAGCTCTCTTGTTCTAAGTTGTCTGATCATTATACCCACTCCCAAAATAAATATCTAAAGTTTCAAAGAATTTTTTAAATGCCCCCTTTTTTCAGGTTTTAAACTAAAAATAAATAAATAAATAAAAGGTTTACGCATTTTTGCAACCTCAATCCTTGCCTCTGGCACCCACCAATCTGTTCTCTATATCTGTTAAGCTTCTTTGTTTTTTTAATGTGTGTGTGTGTGTGTGTGTGTGTGTGTGTTAGATTCTACATATAAGAAAGATTACTTGGTATTTGTTTTTCTTTGTCTGACTTATTCACTTAGCAAAATGCCCTCAAGGTCCATCCATGTTGTCACAAATGGCAAGATTTCATTCTTTGTTATGGCTGGCTAATATTGTATTTTACATATATCATTTTCTTTGTTGGCTTATCTATTAACAGACACTCAGGTTGTTTCCTTATCTTGGCTACTGTGAATACTGCAGTAAACATGGGGGTGCAGATATTTTTTGGAATTAATGTTTTCTTTTTCCTGTGGATAATTACCCAGGGTCGGATTGCTGGATCATATGTTAGTTCCATTATTATTTAAAGAATGTCCTTTAAAAGACACATCCTTTTACTTTTATCTGAATCTTGGTCTCAGTGTGATATGGAAATAGCTGAAGACTTCTTCCTCAGAAGTGTTAGCTTGATGTTTTTCATATGGTCTCCCAGAAGTAGTGATAGTTGACACCATCACAGTGTCCTAAAGCTAAGTGAGTAGATATAATGTCTTCCGTGTCTCTAAAATAGGCTTTATAATAAATGTATCTGCTCAGATAACTTGAAGAGCAGGAACCTTCAACAAATCAAAAACTCATTTCCTTTACCACCCCCAACTCTTGCTCTTAAGTTATAAGAAGCATCTTTATTAAGGCAGTGTTCAAACTTCCATATGCTCAAAATTACCTGGGGAGTTTGCTATAAATGGAGTTTGAATTTTTATTTTATGAATTATGCCTGGGATTCTGGATTTTTAAAAAATATATATTTTTATTGATTTCAGAGAGGAAAGGAGAGGGAGAGAGAGATAAGAATATCAATGATGAGAGAGAATCATTGATTGGCTGCCTCCTGCATGCCCTGTACTGGGGATTGAGCCCACAAACCAGGCATGTGCCTTGACAAAGAATTGAATAGTGACTTCTTGGTTCATAGGTTGATTCCCAACCACTGAGCCATGCAGGCTGTACTGGGATTCTGCATTGTAAATGCACATGCTATGGACCCAGAGGGCATTATGCTAGGTATAATAAGACAGAAAAATACAAATATCATATGATTTCACTTATATGTGGAATCTAAAGAGCAAAATAAATGAACAAAGACAATAGAAACAGACTCAGGTACAGAGAAGAGACTGATGGTTTGCCAGAGGGAAGGGTGTTGGGGGGTTGGATGAAAAAATTGAAGGGATTGGGAAGTACAGATTGGTAGTTACAAAATAACCACAAGGATGTAAAAAACAGCATAGCAATTATAGTCAATAATATTGTAATACCTGCATGCAGTGCCAGATGGGTGATTGCAATAGTATATGATTATTTAACCATATACTGCATACCTGAAACTAACAGAAAATTATACTGAATGTAAACTGTAAGTGAAAAAACATTTTTAAAAAGAGGAATTGAGGGATAGAGGGTAAAGATAGTGGTAAGGTGAGATCAAAGAATAGGGAAAATTTATAACAGCAAAGGCTTACAGGATCTTTAGGGTTTGTAGGAGCATTGGTATCTGAACACTATAGAAACTATGCCAGAAAGGATTATCTAGGTGGATATTAAAGTCACTGAGAATTATGACAGGAGTAATGAAGGAAATGGTGACACTGAACTAGGAGCTAAATTCTCAAGGCCTGACTGCATGTAGAGGGGTGGGTGGTATGAAACTCAAAGCACAGGAGCAAGGAGAACCATCCCACCAGCAGGCCTAGTTTTATGGGCTGCACTTGCATTTCCTGAGCAGAGATTAACTTGTCTTTTCTGTAACTTATTAGTTTACTAATATAAATTGTGAAAATGTCTTTAGAAGGGTAAAGAAAATAACAGCAACTTTATTTTATAAAAATTTAGTTGATGCTTCTGTGAAGTTTTATTGATAAAAAGAAACTGACTTTAACCTATCACTTTTTAGCTTTATATTCAACAGTATAGCCAACTGAATTATACCTCAAAACTTTTAACATGTTATGGAAAGAAAACTGTGCTATATGTTCTCTTTTTTATAATTGATATATGACTAGAGGCCCAGTGCATGAATTCGTGCATGGGTGGGGTCCCTCGGGGTGGCCTGCGGGGATTGGGCCCCAGCTTGTGCCCCCAGCCTCACAGCCCCGCAGCCCTGCAGCCCCACCTGGCACTCCGCTGTGGCCTGGCACCTCCCCCTCACCTGCTCCACCATCCTGCCTGCGGGGAGACTGAACCACCCCCACCCCACCTGGCTCCCTCAGTGCCTGGGAGCCGAGCAGCAGCCCCATCCCCCACTGCTGCCGTTGGTCACTCTCTGCAAGGCCATCGGTGGGGCAATTGGACCTCTACTTGCACCTGCCTTGGCCTGGCATCATCCGCTCTCTTGTTCCACCATCCCACTGTGGTCCCGCTCTCGTTGGGGCCCATCAGGGCCAGCAGTGCCTCCATTGCTGCCCACTGCCAGTGCCATGTCACTGATGCCCGCCATGTTCCACGCTGCCTCCTGGTGTTAGCACACGTTATAGCGAACGGTCGAACTCCTGGTCGAACTCCCAGTGGAACAATTTGCATATTAGGCTTTTATTATGTAGGATTGTTTATTTTGTGTTGGCATACATTACCAGAGATCATTTTTGTGTACTAACTGTGAACTTAATAAATTATTTGCCTAATAAAGAGAAAAATAATGAATAAATAAATAAATGTACATGCCAGATAGATTACATGTAGTTCTCAGATATTTCTTTAAGAAACATTGTACTAGGGAGTAGAGTAACTATAGCTTTCAGAATAGCTTTCTGTGACCATTACATAGACATATAATATAATGTATAATATTATGATTATAATAATATGTAGAATTATTACCTTAAGGCATCATAAATCTTGATTGCCAAAGAAATACTACATCATTTCATTTAATGTTATAAAGGCAAGAAAGTAGATACTTAATTTTTTCTCTCAAGGATTTAATGAGAAGTCCCTACTTTCTAAGAATTCAAGACAATAAAGATTTTAATGTAATTGGAAATTGCTTGGAGGAGAGTGCAGGCGGAGGAGGGTGTGGAGGGATAAATGGTGATGGACAGAGACTTGAATTCTGGTGTTTGTTGAACATACAATAGAGTGTACAGATGATGTGTTGTACAGCTGTGCACCTGAAACCGGTATACTTTTGTTAACCAGTGTCACCCCAATAAATTCATGAAAAAGGAAAAAAAGAGAAATGTTAAAGAATTTATTTTTAGTAATTTTGAAAAATTATTGCATCATTAAAAGTGTTGTCTATTCTCCCACTCCTTTTCTTATGACAAGCACTGTCATGGACAACATGGTAATTTAATAGGAAGAAGTTACCTCTCAAACGAAGGAAATAGTGATTTGTTGCCAGTGAAAGCTGTATACACTCACTCTGGCTTCTCACAATTTCCTCCTAATGATGACCTATCCTTGTTGCATCTGGAAAAGCATCTTGAACTAGGTCAGTATGATTAATTCTTTTCCATATTTTAAAGTTTGCCATATAGTTTATGTCCTTCATCTTGTTTAAAAGTTCTGTATGTACTTTTGAAGTTAAATAATTTCAGAACTTTTTTATATTCAAATATATTTTTCTCTAAAAGCTAAAATGCCTACCTAAAACTTTTTCTTTTATGCATTTTTAATTAATGGAAGTCTAGAGAAGGTGTCAAAGCTATACATTTTACTTTATTCTATTTATTCTTCTGAGACTGTTGTATACTATGAGGTTAACCCAAAAACTGAGAACAGAAATTTGAACCATTAGATGTTCAATTTTCTGTCCCTTCATGACTTACTAACACTTTGTCCTTTTAAAATGTTTATTTAAACCAAAGCTACCATGTTAACCTGGCCCTATGACCTAGTAGTCAGGCAGCCTTGGGCAGGTGATGTAATTGTTCTGAACCATGGCTTTATCATTCATAGAAAGGGAACAACCGTAAACCACAACATGGGCAACAAACCAGGAGCACTGCATTTGGTGTTCTGCGTATGTAGTGTATACACACAGAGACACACATATAAATGCACAATATTTATGTGTACCCAAATTGTGTAAGAAAAAAAGGGAATGTTTAAATGTATAATGTATTAATATAGTTTGTAGCATGCCTTTATTAAATATTAAATTAAATATAAGTACTTATCCTATCTAATAAAAGAGAAACATGGTAATTAGCCATACCTCTGCTACCCTTCCCATTGGCTAATCAGGGTGATATGCAAATTAACTGCCAGCCAAGATGGCGGCTGGCAGCCAGGAAGCTTGAAGCGAACATGAGGCTTGCTTGCTTCAGTGACAGAGGAAGCTAATGTTCCCCGCCTGCTGCTGCCGGCCTCTGAGCTTGCAGTTTGAAACATTGTTACAAATATAGAAGCTAAACAAAACCCCAGAAACCTGCTTTCAGCCAGCTGAAATCTCAGAGCTGGAGTTGAAACAGTGTTTCAATTATAGAACCCAAACAAACCAGACACCTGCTTTCAGCAGCCGAGGCCTCAGAGCTGGAGCCAAGCCTCAGAGCTAAAGCTAGCCCAGAATAAAAAAAAGAGAGAGAAAAAGGAGAGGTTGGGAGCTTCACCTGCCAGCCTGAAAACAGCCATCAGCCCCTCACCCAGGCTGGCCAGGCACCCAAGCGGGACCCCCACCCTGATCCAGGATACCCTTCAGGGCAAACTAGCGGGCCCCCACCCATGCACCAGGCCTCTATCCTATATAGTAAAAGGGTAATATGCCTCCCAGCACTGGGATCAGTGTGACAGGGGGCAGCAACCAAACCCCCTGATCGCCCTGCGGTTCTGTGTGTGACAGGGGGCAGGGCCACAACTTCCTTATCCACCCTGCTCTGTTTGTGACAGGGGAAGGTGCCCCAACCCCCTGATCAGCCCTGCTCTGTGCCTGATACGGGGGAGCTCCCCAATCCCCTGATTGCCCTGTGGCTCTGTGTGTGACAGGGTGCAGCGCCCCAACCCCCTGATCGGCCCTGCTCTGTGTGTGACAGGGTGCAGCACCCCAACCACCCCGCCCCCCCGCCCCCACGGGACCTGCTCTGTGTGTGACAGGGTAGAGCCATAACCTCCCCATCGGCCCTGCCCTGAGTGTGACAGTGGCGGCGCCCCAACCCCCTGATCCGCCCTGCTCTGTGTGTGACAGGGGGCAGTGCCCCAACTCCCCTATCTGCCCTACTCTGTGCGTGACAGGGGGGAGCTCCCCAACCCCCTGATCGACCCTGCTCTGTGTGTGACAGGGTACGGAGCCCCAACCCACTGATTGGCCCTGCTCTGTGCGTGACAGGGGGTGGCACCGCAACCTCCCCATCAACCCTGCCTTGAGTGTGACAGGGGGCGGTGCTCCAACCCCCCCAATTGGCCCTACCCTGAGTGTGACTGAGGGTGGCATCGCAACCTCCCAATCCGCCCTACTCTGTGCATGACAGGGGGCAGTGCCCCAACTCCCCAATCAGCCCTGCTCTGAGCCCGACCAGGGGCTGCACCTAGGGATTGGGCCTGCCCTCTGCCACCTGGGAGCAGGCCTCAGCCAGCAGGTTGTTATCTCCCGAGGGGTCCCAGACTGCGAGAGGGCACAGGCCAGGCTGAGGGACCTCTAGTCTATATATATAAAAGCCTAAGTGACCAGCTGACTGGCTGACCCTTCAACTGTCTGACCGGTAGCTATGATGTGCACTGACCAACAGGAGACAGATGCTCAACGCAGGAGCTGCTGAGCTGCGGTGACTTGGTAGTTGTGGTTCTTGGGTGACAAGCCCGATTCCAGGGTGCATCACTGGAGAACCACCCACTCGTAATCTGAGACCCCTCGAGGAATATGGGAGAGCTGGTTTCGGCCCGATCCCCACAGGCCAGGCTGAGGGACCCCACCGGTGCACTAATCCGTGCACCAGGCCTTTAGTTAGCTATAAGATGCATAAAAGGTTTAAATTGCTACAAATGTGGTTTTCCCCATTCCTGTTATATAGTTGAAAAAAGAAGATAATTATATTCTCCTCCACTATCATCTCAAATTCAATAAGGTGATGTCCTGGAAGTACATGGACAAAAAGGCAGACAGATTTTTAAAAACTGTTGTGGATGAGAAACCAGGAGCCCACATTCTAGTGTAGGGCATGTGTTTCTAGTGTCCTGGGAGGATGTGGAACTACCTGGAGCAAAGTAGTAACATGTCAACTGGGATGATGCCTTCTAGGTAGTTAATAGATATCTTCTGGGAGACTTATTAAATTACAGAGTTAAAAAGGGTACTGTAGATCAGAGTAGATATTTCTAGAATCATCACTGAAAAGCAAACAATGTTAACATCAATCCTATGGACTAAATGGTATTGGCCTCTTTCTCATCTTTTTGATTAGGAGAGTTTGTTTCTCCAATCTGTTTGCCAAGAAAAGACAATAAAATAAATGTACTTTCCAAATGTATGACTGCGGGATGGGGACTAACTGAACCACATCGTGAGTATATTCACCACCTCTTCCAACATTAGAATCCAAACAAATATATGTGTAGTCTGCGTATATTGTATATTCATTTTCAATTTTTCTGTATTTTTAATAAAAATGGTAGTAGAAAAAAAGTCTTTTTCATAATGGATCTAAAGGTGACTGATTAGGTTTTAGGCCATCATATTTATTGATGTTAGTTCACTGATAGTAGTTCATTGATACTTGTAAAAACTTGTGGTGGAGAATTTCTAGTGATTTTATTACTTAATAAATATTTGTGTGTCTAATTTATATATAATTACTCTCTAATTGCACTGTGAACACACGCACTCACACACAAAATTGTTTTCATAACGGTATACTACTACAGTGAAACTCCATAATTGGAAAATATGAGCCTATTTCCAAAGATGTGAGACATTTTTCTGAAATGATAGTCTGATAAAATGGTAAATGGGTATAAGGATTATGTGACAATAACTAGCCCATGTAAAGATCAAACCCATAACTCTGGTCTCATTTCCACTGTATTCTGCAACTGAATTAACAAGTTACAAGTAAATATCCGATAAAGTAAAGACAAAGTCACAATGCAATTTAAGTTGTCAGCTTCCAGATAGTCAGCACTTAAACATATTGTCTGTTAAACAAAATTCAGGTCAAAGAATGAGAGAACCCTGAAAGCAATGGAAGAAAGTATGGATTTAACTTGAAAATATGAATTTTGTATTGTTTGTATTGTCAACAACTGATTTGGGTGTAAACTTTGTCCTTTTCCTTTTATAAATTGATATTTGTTTTCCTATCTTCTTAGGACTGTACTAAAGGCAAAAGACCCACATAAAATTTTTTGTTGTTATTTCTGTTGTAAAAGCCACTGTGGAGTAATAATATCAGTTTGCTTCTGTGTGTGTGTGTGTGTGTGTGTGTGTGTGTGTGTGTGTGTTTAAACAAATTATCTAACAGTATCATTACATTGCTGAAAGGAAAGAATAAGGGTCCTTAACCTTTGAAATATATATATATATTAGGGCTATTTTTATTTATCACTTAAAAGCATTTATCTAGGTTGTTATATATGTTTTTATTCCTTTTCTACTAGAAGATGAATTTTCTAAAACTGTGCAGGTGACAGAGGTACCATTGATCAGTAGTATATTTTATCGAAGCTACTGGTGATTGGACATTAAAAACACCAATATCTGTGGTGGGGATGCAGGATCATCCTCATGCGTGGTAATTCAAGGATTGCATTGATGAGTATAGGAGTTTTCTTCAGTGTATCTCATGAATGGGTGTTTGCTGACAATAAAGGGGTATAAAGTTATGGTAATTTTAAAATGAAAAGTGAAAAGAATAAGTACATTGCTAAATTGATGTGCTGTGATTATTAATTTAATACTTGAAGTTAATTCAATTCTCAGAAAGAATTATTCATTTGCTTAGTTGAACTATGTGAAATTGGTAATATCCAACTGTTTTGGACCTTAAAAAATGATAATTTCTTATGGTTTGATTTCATAGCTGAATTAGGTAGCTCACAGTGCCTACTTCAAGTAGCACGAAAGATATAAAGAGTTTTTTGTGTAATTCAAAACTATTATTTAGCCATTGTATTTAGAAGATGCTTGAAGTTTTCTGCACGGCACACTTTATTATCAGTATTGAATTAATTTATACTCACTGTATCTTTTAGCCTCTCCTTGAAAATATGGATTCTGATATGATTCAGATATCTGTAACATCTGCCAACTACCTGAGTGGCTTTGGTTCTCTATGCTGTTGTGAGTAGAAATAAGAGATGCAAGAGTGACTTATGCCTTGTCTGATCATTCTGTGCATTCGAGGTTAGCCTCAACTATAGACCATGCAGCCAGAAGAACTTCTCTCTTTGCTGGTTGCAAGGAGAGTCTGGAGGACCACTGCAATGCGCCCAAGATGGGCAGTGCAAGCTCATCGGTACTGTGAGCTGGGGAAGTAGTAATTACCATCCCACTGCACCAAAGGTCTTCACCAGAATTTCTGCCTCCAGGGACTGGATCACATCTGTCACTGGAGGAGAAGCATGATCGCTGGAGACAGCAGTGAGGTGGAACTGTGTTATAACAGTATACTTGGAAAATAAGTCTCTTGTCAGTACTAAAAAACTCACCATCACTTCTCCCAACCCTTGTATTGAGGAACTTGGATTTGGTGTGTTTCAGATATACAGTAATAAACATCAGTCACAGAAAGTTAATGTTGCTTCATGCCTCTGGAGAATTTAGTATCTGCAATGTCATTAAGTTCATATCTAGTGGATCATGTATATACCATAGTTGAATACTATAATATACACTTTTACTATTTTTTCTAGTTTGGTAAACATTGGAATGTTATTAAGCCCATAAAATTATTAATTTTATTCATATAGATTCTATTGTTCATATATTATAGAACAATACCCTGCACACAGTCACATAGGAAAGTTCCCTGCAAGTTTCACAATTTCAATGAGCAATGGACATTTAAGAAATTATTTATCAGGCTTATCACTTGATTTTTAAATTTTTAGTTAAAATTTTAGGACATTTCAATTATTTACAAAACATATAATTTACCTGTACCTCTTTCTCTAAGTTGTAGCCAAGAACTAGGGAGCAAGTAACTAAGTCTATGGTGTTAACCAGTACACTATGCTGCTTCTTAAAAAATTTGAGGGAAGTAGAAATAAAGCAACTTAAGGTTGATTTAACATTTTTGGACTAATCCTGACAGGAAAGTCTAGAAATGAAATGGCATCAGTGGAAACTATTTGTCCTTATATTCTAGGATAGTTTCAATTTAGTAAAATTTAGTATTTCAATAAATGTTAATTCACCAAATAAAAGGGCGGTCTAGTGTTGTGGTCATTATGTCCCTGCCTCTCCTAACTATCTGACTTTGGGTAAATCACTTAACGGCCACTTGACTCAATTTCCTTATTTATGAAACAGGTAAATAACGGTATAACCTTACACCGTTAAATGAGTTAAGTCAAGTAAAGCAACCAAGGCAGAACTCACTGGGAAAACAATGCTTAAGTATTAGTTGTCAATATGCCTTTGTAAGACTTTTCTGGTCAATCAATCAGAAAATTAAAACCTCAATGTTTGATTGGAAAATATAACAGATGTGCTTACTCTCAAATAGTCCCCATTTAACCTTTCTTTCCAAAGTCCCTTCTATTACCTCTTCTACTGTGAAGTGTTAGGAAAAGATGAAGTACTTTCTCAAGAAATATTTAACTGCAAAGTAGAGATTGGCAACAAAAGGGTGAGAAAGATGTGCTTTCTTAAGGAGCATACTATCCGGAAGACAAAAACACTGAGCAAATAATTAAAAGCGTTACCTAAGTCTGGACAAGGAAGCTTAACTGTTCTCAATGGGGGGAAATGAGGCAAAGACAGGGAGCGTGGTGCAGAGATTGAGGAGTAATATGCATTGGGATTGCAAATGATAAATCCTGTGCCCAAGCCTTTGATCAGAAATGCAGTACAGTAGCAGGAGCTGCGAGAGATTCTTTCTGTGGCCTCCAAGGGTCAGTCAGAAGGTAAACTTGCACCCTTCCTGGAGAAGCGGATTCCTCTGGCCACGTGCTTACACCTAAAATAAGTTGCAACCTCCGTTCGGTTTGGTCACGCCCCTCTCATCCTGACCACGCCTCTCGATTCTCAACACACTTCGTCAGCAAAGGACTTCTCGCGAGAACTCCACATTGTCTCCCTTCTTGTTTCCAGCGGTGGGAGTCGCCTTAGCTCTCGCGATATTTCCTGGCAAACGGGAACCCGAGCGACCCGGGCTTCTGTGAAACATGGCGGTCGGCTGGGACCGACATACAAGGTAAAACGCCGAAACCCTGACTGGTGCTGTTCTCGCGGTTGTTCCCGAGCGGTTCCGGGCGTGAATGTAGTTGAGGGGGCTGAGCGGCGGCCATGGAGTTGGCTTCCTGCCTTCCTCGCTCTCCTCTGGAGAGCGGGCCGGACCCGGGAGCCGCTGCACTTCCCCCGGGGGCGTTACTGGCAGGACCCTGGGCAGCGCTAGCCCGGGCGCTGCCCTCTCCCCGGCTCGGTTTCCCTGGGCTGCCTTGCAGCGGGAAGGAGTTCGGGTGCTTCCCCGATCGCGGCTGACGCGCACCCATTGCTTCGCGCGGTGCCCGGTGCCCCGGGGCACCTCCCGTCCGCGGGCGCGAAGGGTCCCGCCTGGTGAAGACCGTCGGGTCCTGCCCGGATCCCCCCGGGCGTCGGGCTCCCACCACCGTTCAGACAAATACCAGATGCTCGGCAGCAGGTTGCTCGCTCTTTTTAAGACCCACTGCGGTCGCGGCCTCGCCTGGAAGGGGACTTTCGCACCTCGCGGGAGAGATGAGGAAGGGGCAGGGCAGGTGAGATGTCACAGGAGAGACAGGTCCCAGGTCCCTGCTTTTCTCAAACCCTTCGCCGATCGAGAAGTCCGTGGAAGGGAACTCGCAACTCGTGGTAGCGAATAAAGAGCCTTGGGTAAAAGGTGGTGTATAGAGTTGAAAGATCATCATTGGAGAAAATACGTTTAAGTTAAAATATGTAGGACTTGGTGCCCTGGGGACGACGCAGAGTTACATCGTATCTGTGAAAATGTTGCAAGACTGGCTTTCAGAAACCATTAAAATACGGTTAAAAGCAGGATTTGTTCATGCGTTGGAAGTTGTACTTGAAGTACTCCAGGTGATTGCTTAGCCTGATACTTTGAACTCTGGTATACAGCCATTATAAAGATAGAAATCGCAAGCTTGTTCACTTCTTGAGGAATTCAGGATATATATGGGCTTACTGAACTTGTTTAAGTTGATGCAATTATTCCAGCTCTCTTAGAGGAAAAACGAGAAAAAGAAATTCCATGATTTGGGGTTTGGGGGTGGGGGGTAGGTAATGAGTTTCTTTTAGAGAATAAAGTTTACCAGTCAACTCTGAGTATTGGTAATGGCTGGAGGGTACAGATCATAAAGATATATCAAGCTTGAAAGATCTCTCGAAGGAAAGCAGGCCTCCTCTGGAACAACAACAACAAAAGAATTAGGGGGAAAAATGAATTTATTTTCTTTGGGGGTTAGTGATTTAATTGGAAGAAATAGTGGTTTTATTTCTAATAGAGTTACTTTTAGGCAGTCTCTTCCTGCTACTAATCCTAGTTAACAGTTTTTCAGTGTTGTTATTGTCTCTTAGATGTCATGATAGGCAAATTAAACTCTTTGTGCCTTAGTTTCCTTATCTGCAAAATGGGAATAAGTAATAACTCATGTAGTGATTGATGAGGATTAAATGAGTTAAAACATGCAAAGCACTTAGAACAGTGCCTGGTATACAGTTAACATTAAGTGTTAGCTCTTGTTATTTTTAAATTTTTGTTTCCTAACTTCTGTTGCCTTGGTACTTAGTCAAAATACAGATTGAAAAAGACGGTTTTTTTAAAAAAAATTTTTTCTTAAATTTCTTACTGACCCCTTAATTGCTGAAGCACTCTTCATTTTATTTTTAAAATAGAAGTTAGCTCATAAAATGTGTCTGACTACCCTGGATGGAGAGACAAATAGAGTGGGAAGGGGAGCAATAGAACTGGATAACAGAGGAGTCCAAGAGATTGAAAACACAGGGAAAATGAAGACCAGATTCTGTCCTAGTCAGGCATTAAGGGGCTGGAAGGATAATTGGTTATGCTTAGAGAGGAAAGTTAATCTCTTGGATTTTAGAGGTGGAGTGGTTTAAAAAATTAAGAGGAGCCAAGACATGGCCCTGCTTGTGTGAGGCTTTGGGTAGAATTAAGACGGGGGTCGCTGGAGAAGACCTGTTAGGTTTGCATGGTAAAAGGGTTATAATTGTGAGCGACTACCATAGGATGAGGGTCACCAGGTTGTGAGTTCCAAAGGATGGTGATGGAATGGGAAAGAAGAAGCAAATCAAGAGATCCCGATGCTGAAGTCATTAAGGAAATTTTTGTCTTTTTAAAAAAGTTTTTTTACTTTGAATATTGAATGTATTGGTTGACATTGGTTAATGACATTATATATGTTTCAGGTGTGCAGCTCTATAATACATCATCTGTATATTTTATTATGTGTTCGCTACCCCACGTCAAGTCTCCTTCTATTACCCTGCATCCCCCCTGAAAATTATAAATATATCCAGATGGAGAAAACAATAATAAGTATTAAAGTGAGAGTGTACACTATGTTTTGGAGCATGAACTCTGGAGTCAGGCTGCTTGGGATCAAATCTAGGTTATTCCACCTGTTGAGTGGCCTTACAAAAATTACTTGACTTTTCTGTGCCTCAGTATCCTTATATATAAATGAGATAAAAGTAGTCTCTACTTCATAGAGCCGCTTAGAGGATTAAATTAATATATAAAGTCCTCATAATATCTAGCACATAATATGAAAATTAGGCCATAATTCTATGTAGTATATGAGTTTATTATTAGAAGATAGACTTGAAAAGGGAAGAGGCGGTTGAGAAATCATGATGAGACATGCTAATATTTTACCCTTTGAGTCTCAGAAATAAAGTAAGGATTTAAAGGAATTACCACCAGTTGATTGTTAGGTTTTCATATTGAGAGATGGTAGAAGGATTATTTTTAGTAAAATTAGGAGTTACGGATAACTTGTTCATATCAGAACAGTGGTGCCCTGCCAGTGTGGTTCTGTGGTTGAGTGTCAACTCACGGTTTTTGCAGGGTCTGTTCCCAGTAGGGGCGTGCAGGAGACGATGGATGATTCTCTCTCATCATTGATGTTTCTCTCTCTCCTCCTTCCTTTCTGAAATCAATTAAAAAAAAAAAAAAAAAGAACAGTGGCTCTGTAGAATAGTGACAAGTACTGGAGATGCAGTGAGTTTCTTGGATGTAGGTTGGTGCTGAGTTAACAGGAATGGGGCAGGAGTAGCAGTAGAGTGACAAAGTACTCCATTCTAGAATAGTAATCATGGAAAATAGGAATGGAAGAAGCTAAAGATCGAGAAGCAGCCAAGTGGGATAGACTAGCTAGACTTTAAGGGAGGAGAGCTGAATAGGCTATATGAATTGTTAGAGGCTTTGTAGAACTAACTTTTACATATCTTTGTATTACATATAATTTAAAGAAAGCATCTTTAAAGCTTGTAAAAGTATAGACAATTTAGGAACTAATATTTACAGTTTTATTTATTTGCCCAATAATGCTACCTGCTGTGTGCCAATCATTGTTCTAGGTCAGGGGTGGGCAAACTTTTTGACTCGAGGGCCACAATGGGTTCTTAAACTGGACCGGAGGGCCGGAACAAAAGCATGGATGGAGTGTTTATGTGAACTAATATAAATTCAAAGTAAACATCATTACATAAAAGGGTACGGTCTTTTTTTTGTTTTTTAGTTTTACTCATTTCAAACGGGCCGGCCTGCGGGCAGTAGTTTGCCCACGGCTGTTCTAGGTGCTTGTGATATACTGTAGTGAATAAAACAGAAAACTCCTTTTCTTTGTGGATCATATACACTGAGTGGCCAGATTATTATGACCACCCCATCAGTACTTCATGACACTTAAAAAATACTGAATATTGAAAACTTCCTAAGCAAATACTCTCAAGGTTTTATTATTATTTGCATAACTAATTCACTTCATTGTACTGATGGGGTGGTCATAATAATCTGGCCAGTCATAGTAATCTGGCCTGTGTGTGTGTGTGTGTGTGTATTTATTTAAAAATGACAACTTGTTTCTCTTGGAAAGCTGTACAATCATGGGTGTTTCTGGGGAAATCTCCCACTTTCCTTATTTTTTTCCTTCCACAAATGTTTATCAAACACTTACTGTGCCAGGTATTGGAGATACAAAGATAGGTTGACATGGTTCCTGCTGTAATATTATAATGGCAAAAACAGAAAATTAAACAGGCAATTAGAAATAGTGCTCTTGGAGCACGTACTATAACTAATACTATGTATGAGGTCATAGGTTTCTTTCCCCCTTCAAAAGAGAGATGTCTAGACTGAGACTTAAAGAGTAAGTGGGAGTTAGCCAAATATAGAGGTGGGGGAGAGGGAGAAAGGCTATAGCTGGCAAAAAGAACATGTTAAGGGACTAGAAAGTGATTTGGTTTGGCTAGAATTTAGACATTGATGGATTGGGTTTGAAGAGATAAGCAGGACCTGTTTTTTGTTGTTGTTTGTTTTAATATGTTTTTATTGATTTTAGAAAGAGGAAGGGAGAGGGAGAGACATCTAAGTATCAATGAGAGAAACATCAGATGGAACTGCTGCCTCCTGCAGGCCTCCTGCTGGGGACGAACAACCAGGGCATGTTCCCTGACCAGGAATTAAACTGGTGACCTCCTGTTGCATGGGTCAATACTCAACTACTGAGCCATACTGGCTGGGCAGGACCTGGTTTTTGAGGGCTTTTTAAACTTTGTTAGGATAGAATCCAAACTTTTCAAATGTAATAGGTATGAACCTCTACAAAGATTTTAAAAGAAAATGTATATAATCACTTTTATGTATTAAAAAGATTATTGGTTGTAGTATGGAGAGTGAACTGAAAGATTGATGAGTAAACGTTTTTGAAGCAATGCAGTGATAGATTGTGGCCATTGGGACCAAGGTCCTAACAAGGAACTTCTCAGTGAGCCTGGAAAAGAGAAGACAGATTTGAAAGAAATTTAGGAAGAACTTCAGTTTAAGGATGTAACTCATGTTTCTACCTTGTGTTATTGCCTTGTGTTTTTGGGTACATGGTGTCATCATTAATTATGGTAGGGACACAGGAGAAACAAGTTTAGTAAAGTGAAGTATTCATTTTTGGACTTCTTGAGTCTGAAATGTATTTGGAATGCCCCCATGAAAATGTAACAGAGGCAACAAGATAATACATGTCTGCAGAGAGCTTTGGACTGGGAATAAAGATTTGAGAGGAATCATGTAGATGGAAAATGAAGAGATGGGAGATCACTTGGGGAAAGTGTGGAGGTTGGGAGGAAGGCCTAGTATAGAATTGGGAGGCAGAAGAATCTGCAAAGTAAGCCAAAGAAGTCTTAGAGGTAGAATGAAAATCAGGAGTATACTATCACTTATGCCAAGGGAAGAGTGTTTCTAGAAGAAAAAGGAACGGTTGTGTATTTTCTTCTCATAGGCAAAATTAGGTAAAGACTGAACCTGTCCACTGGATTTAGTACGAAGGATGTTGTTAGTGACCTTGCTGAGAGAAATTTACTTAAATGAACCTGTGCTGAGAAGTAGTCACAGTGGATGAATGGGGGCAATTTACTCTCTTGTTTTGTTAATCCTCTCCCAGGATATTTTTCCATTGATTTTTAGAGAGAGTGGGAGAGGGAAAGACAGAGAGAAATATCCATGTGAGAGAAACACATTGATTGGTTGCCTCCTGCACCCGCCCCGACTAGCGCCAAACCAGGGAGGAGCCTGCAACCAAGGTACTTGTCCTTGACCGTAATTGAACCCGGGACCCTTTCGCCCGCAGGCGGATACCCTATGCACTGAGCCAAATACTCTGTCTACTGAGCCAAACCGGCTAGGGTGACAACTTACTCTTTTAAGTTTGCCTATAGGTATGCAGACAGAGATCAATAGTTGGAGTTGGACTTGAGCTTTAGTGGAGAGTTTTAAAGATAAGAAGATTGAACATATTTAATATTTAACTCCAGTAGGAGACAATGAATAGGAATTGAAAGATTGAAGGAAGATCGGTCTTGGTGTAGTTACTACTAAGCAGGTACAGAAAATAAATTTGATTATTCTCTCAGTTGAATCATTTTAGGGAGCAGGAGTCTGCTTAATGCCTAACAAATACTCAGAAGCTTAATTTACAAATGAAAATACCAGTTTTATGACTTTCCCGGGAATTAGAAAATGTCATCTATTTTGTCTACATGTTCTTTTTTTCTTAGAAAAACCATATACATGAGAATCATAATTATAACCCAAAGGCCACTTTGTGAGCATGGAATCTGCAAGGGGAGTTAGTTGGATGTTTCTAATGGCAAATGAAATCAACCTATGCTAGTACATGCAGCCATCTTCACTCTAGGGCAGTAGCGCCCTCCTGGACCAATTAGTAGTGTCCCTAGTTAGGCCTGCTCTCTTTTGGACAATATTCATGATTGCTGCCACTTTTTATTTCTCTGACTCTCCTTTTCCTCTAAGAATGCCCTTTCTATGGCTTATTCTTTCTATATTAACCCCACCCATTAGATTTTAGACAAATCTTTCTGCTTTTTTTCTAGAGACATTCTTTTCCTTTTAATGGCTTCTGCAACCATTTGATTTATTCTCAGTTAAGTGTTTATTAATATAGCTCTGACTTCTGGTAATGCTTTATAGTATCACCTATATTATTTCTATAAGTCAGTCATAAAAATTACATAAATATTTGAGAATTGAGTTATTTTATGGCTTTATAACATACTGTATGTAGTTGGCATACTGATAAAAAGAATAGCAATCAATTTTCAAATATTTTTATAGTAAAAATAGATAATTTGGTAAGTCCAACATTTTGTAAATAAAATAATTAAAATCCTCCCATGATCTACTTTTAACATTTTTGTGTATACGTATATTGGATACCACGAGTTTGTTTCTATCTTCAATATGAGAAATATCCCTATGATCCAAGTTTTGTGCATAACTCAGATTGTTGCCTTAAGATAAGTTTCTAAAAACGGAATTAGTTAAAAGGGGAATGGTATATAGTTATAGTCTCATTAGCAATGTATGAGCATGCCTATTTGACTTCATTGTCATTTACTACTGAGACTGTATTATTTTTTCTACACAGGATGTACCTCCAAAATGTATACTCACTTTGAATGGTTATAAAGCCAGTGTTTATTAACATACAGTTCATTTTCAAAATGTAAAGGAGTTCACAAAAATGAATTTTTTTTTTTTTTATTAATGCCTGTTTTCAAGCTGATGATTGCTCTGGTCCAGGCACTGCTGATAACTCGAAGCAATGGAATCACAAACATCTAGAATCATTTATTTCAATATTTGTGTGCCCTCAATTTGGCCACTGTTGCCGGTTTTATGCCGTAAACTTTATTTTTTATGTATCACCATAAAAAAAAAGTCTAGTGGCACGTTACGATAAATTTTCTTTGTTCAAAGACTAGTCTGGCTTCATCCCTTTTTTCAAATCAGTTGAACTTGAAAAGTAATGAAAATTAAAAAGGAATGAAAATTAAGTCAGTTATCAGCTATTAAAGTGTGTATACATATTTTGGGGATAGCCTATATTTGTAAATTTAATAGGAGAAATATGTATTTTGTTTTGTATATTTAAATATTACAAATATGATTGACTACTTTTCAGACTACTTTTCACTATTCTTTTTTTTTTTTGCCCTACTTTATGTGTTTGTGTGTAGAAATTACCTTTCATTAGTATTTTTTGTCAGGGTGGGAATGGAAAAAAGGAAAGATGTGAATAAATGTTAAGTTTTTCTCAAGGAGGAATGAAAATATTAAGTTCTTCCAAGGGCATTTACCAGTTTTTTTAAAAAAAGTAAACCTTTTTATCTTTTTCGAGGATACATTTATTCATTGTTTATTCCTTAGAATGACTATATGAAAGGAGAAGGTTTTCCTGAAGATGAGGCGACTGAATCGAAAAAAAACCTTAAGTTTGGTGAAAGAGTTGGATGCCTTTCCAAAGGTTCCTGAGAGCTATGTAGAGACTTCAGCTAGTGGGGGGACAGGTGAGTATCAATTCAAATTAAAACTCCTACACTAAATGCAATTTCTGAGTGATCCAATTAACATACAGAAATAGAGTCATGAGGAAGAACTCATCAACATATAATAACTTTGTAACTGGTCTGTCCTTATGTGATACTGTTTTGCAATAATTTTATTATACATATTAGAGGCCCAGTGCATGAAATTCGAGCACGGGGGGTGGAGGATGGGTCCCTCAGCCCGGCCTGCACCCTCTCGCAGTCCGGGACCCCTCAGGGGATGTCCGAATGCCAGTTTAGGCCCGATCCTGTAGGGATCCCTAAATCGGCAGTCGGACATCCCTCTCGCAGTCCAGAACCACTGGCTCCTAACTGCTGGCTGGCCTGCCTGATCGCCCCTAACCACTCTGCATGCCTGCCTGATAGCCCCTAACCACTGACCTGCCTTCCTGATCACCCATAACCACTCTGCCTCCCTGATTGCCCCTAACCACTCCCCTGCCTGCCTGATCGCCCCTAATCACTCTGCCTGCCTGCCTGATAACCCGTAACCACTGGCCTGCCTGCCTGCCTGATCACCCCTAACCACTCTGCCTGCCTGCCTGATCGCCCCTAACCACTCTGCATCCACCCCGCCACTGCGGCTTCGTCCTGAAGGACGTCCAGAAGATCGTTTAGTTGTCCTGTCTAATTAGCATATTACGCTTTTATTATTATAGATAATTCTCTTTGGCAACTAACTCAGTGTAGTCTGAGCATTTAGCAGTATTCATTAAAACATTATGGAATAAGTTAATCCAATTTTACTGCTTTATTACTGGTGAGTTATGTATAATAATATTAATAGGATGATTATATACAAATATAATTTAACTTCAAAGAAGTTATTTAATGATGTGAAACTGCCTCAGTGCCTTTTTGGTTAAGAATAAATCAATTTATATGTGATAATAAAAATTCTTAAATTTCACTTTACTGGAGAGAGGCAGCATAGGGTAATAGTTAAGAGCTTAGATTTTAGAAGCAGATTGTATAGATTTAAATCCCACTTCTTCCCTTTCTTAACTAAATGACTTTGAGGAAGTTAATCAAATGCCTCTGCTTTAGTTTCTTCATCCATGAAATGGGGATGATATCAGTATTTATGTAGTAGGATTGCTGTAATGATTAAATAAGTTAATATTTATAAAATGCTTAGAATAGTACCTGGTACAGATAGAAGTATTTGTTAAGTAAAATAAATAAATAATGGAATATTTAAGAAAAATATGGAACTATAACAGTATTTACTATTATTTCTTTTCCTCTGAAGAGCTAATAAGATAATATGTTTCACATAAGATTGACATTTCATTTGGTAAATGTGTACTAAGTTGCTTGCTATTTCTAATCTCTTGTGATTAACTTTTGTTAACAAAAAATAGTGCAAGTTCTTGTGGCACAATAAGTTTTAAGTATGTTTTGTCATAGTATATGATAGTTCTTTCCTTTTTCTCACCTTTGAGTTGCTTTTATAAATGAAGTGATTTGTTTAGGAGATTCCAAAGTACATGAGAGTGTTATGAGAGATTTGAGATATATGTTATTTTTTTTAATTGGGCTGCAGGCATGGATCCATTTTTAATTATGAGGGGATTATTTTCAAATTTGTATTCTAAAATATTTGTTTATTATGTCTATGACTAGAGGCCTGGTGCACAAATTCGTGCACCAGTGGGGTCCCTTTGCCTGGCCTGTGGGGATCAGGCCAAAACCGGTTCTCTGACATCCCCTGAGGGGTCCCAGAATGCGAGAGGGTACAGGCCAGGCCGAGGGACCCCACCGATGCATGATGGGCCCGGGGAGGTACCGTGGGAGGGCTCCAGGGCGTGTCTGGCCCATTTCGCCCAGTCCTGATCGGCCAGACCCCAGCAGCCAGCTAACCTACCAGTCGGAGCATCTGCCCCCTGGGTGTCAGTGTGCGTCATAGCGACTGGTCAAATGGTCGAATGAATGGTTGGACACTTAGCTTATTTGGCTTTTATTAATTAGGATGACACAAGAAAGTAAAAGTTTGATGTCTTGTAATATTGAAGAAATAAAATGCTTTCTCAATAATACAAATATTTGAATTAATTTTTGTGTTAAATATTTTTTGAGCTGTTTTAGAAAAAAATCTACACTGGACATTGTAAGAAAAACTTTTTATTGTAATAATTCACATGACATGCATTAAGGCATTCTGTGATATATTTAATTTCACTTAAAATAAAATTGTTTATTATTTTGTAATAAAATTAAAATTTTTATTAAAACATTTATTAAAATTTTGTAATAAATTAAAACAAAATTGTTTTACAAAATTGTTTTACAAAATTGTTTTAATTCTCTTATTCTTTTTTTTGTTTGATTTCTCAGTTTCTCTAATAGCATTTACCACTATGGCTTTATTAACCATAATGGAATTTTCAGTATATCAGGATACATGGATGAAGTATGAATATGAAGTAGACAAGGATTTTTCTAGGTAACTTTTTTTTTTCTTGAAATACCTTTAGATTCAAATTGTTTTAAAGATAACATACCTTTTTAAAAAAATGTCTAACTTTTGTATTTGGCTTATTTTAGTTCTGAAGAAATAGTTCTGATAAATTCTCATAACTAATGCTTTAGAATCATTTTAGAATAATTTGAATACTGGTTAAATTGTAAAAGGGAGGTTCTCTGATTTAATATGCACTGTATAAAAAGATTAGGAGAATATAATATGTTTTTATTTTAATGTGTTGAACTGGTAGGAAATATGTAATGTTTAAAATTGTTTACTCTTTAGAATTTGAAATAGATACTGATCTGTGTAATTTGGGAGATATATTGTTTAAATATACGTTATTTATGCTTGTAACTTGATTTTTATAAATTACATCTAAATTAAACTTTAATGTAAATAATATCACTTAAAACTTTGAAAATATAGCACCTTAGTAAGGAGACAAAGTATACCTTATTTTATTTGTAGTATTTGGATTTTAATTGATTGAAGATAACAGATTTGTATTATTAAGATTATACTAGGTAGGAGAGACATTTACTTTCAATTTCAATCCCAGTTCTGTATTTACTAGCTATGGAAGTTACTAAATCTGTATATGCATGTGCTTCAGTTTCTTTTTCTATTAAATGGGGATAATAATTATAGTACCTTCCTCATGACACTAGTGAGAAGTAAATCAACATTTATAAATTGCTGTGTAACCTTGGGTAAGTCACACAATTGGCTTTTTTTGGGCCTCAGTTTCTTTATCTATATCTTGTGTATTATTCTTGATAACATAGGTTTTTAAGGGATTTGTTATTTTTCTTTGTTTGTTTTTAGCACCAATGAAGCACTTTATTTTTTCCAAATGGAGTCTTATATAGCTCACCACAGAAGTGTAGTGGGTATGCCCAGAAGCTTGTCTAATTGGTCCTCTCCTCTGGTTCCTACAGTATCTCTTATGCCTAAACCCCAGGGTTATTGGAGCACAGCTTGAATCTAGACAACTTGAAGACTGTGAAGCTCTAAAAATGTATTGAAAAATCTTTTGAAGCCCTAAAAATTTCTGTTGAAACCAGATGCAAATTATTAGAGTGAAGAAAGTTTTGATAGCCCAGGGAAAACTGATATTGATGGTACTCATTCTGTTATTCATGGTGCTTAATTGATTCTAATATTTAAAAATTAATTCAATTTGAATTCATCATTTGGAAATAAAGCATTAGTTGAACCTTTTAGGAAGACCATGCAAAACTTGAAGCATGAGAGGCTTTCTCTGGCAATTTGGTTGCATTTATCAAGTCACACAGACCTAGTTTTTGATATGCCATTTCAGTGGGTATGTAATTTTAAGCCAGGCATTTATACTGCCCTGAACACCATTGTCTTACCTACAGAACTGTGAAGCTACCCAATTTACATGTCCATGATAAAGAATAAAGAAGATAATATTTATAAGGATTCAGGCATAATGCCTGATGTATAGTATTTATTGGATAAATAGAGGAGAAAGACTTGCAATTCCTAACTCTTGATTTTAAGTTTTAAAGGAATATTCTACATAAGGTTTATGTAAACAAAGTTTAAAACTTACTTTTCTGAGTTTCTTGGAGTTATTTAATTTAGTAAAATTAAATTGCAGGGTACTATATTAAAAACCTGTGAAATCAGAAAGTCTTTAGGAATAATTGCAAAATAGAAACTTTTAAAGCGACTTTGCTTTGGCCATAAAAAATACTATCCAGGTTCTAATCGACATTTTTGAAATCCAAGTTTTTCATAAAATTGATTTATATTTCTCATGTTTTGTTGATTACTTGGTAGGTACTAACGTTTCCTTTTTGTCTTTTAGCAAATTGAGAATCAATATAGATATTACTGTTGCCATGAAGTGTCAGTGTAAGTACACCTTGAACTTGATGAATCCTTATATAGTTGTGGTTTAAACAATTGCTAGTAAAAAGTGAAAACCACTCATTGTGTTTTAACTTTATTTTTCTTTTATGATATCTTAACATGCTGTTGCAGTGCTATTTAATAATGTATGTTGTTTTTCTCCCCAAATTATATTCTTTAAATTTTTTATCCAGAAAGAAGAGATTTAACTTTCACATTCATATAATTAAAAGAAATAGGAGGAAATTTTTGTGAATCCAAGTTTTAAAATATGTGTGTGTGTTTTTTTAATTAAGTTCAGAACAAGGAAGGGAGTGGGAGAGAGAGATCTATCTGAATCAGTTTTAGTTTAGGTACATCCTTTATTTATTTTTTGTGTGGACTACAGTTTTTATACCAATGTTCCTCAAGAATATCCTGTTTCACTCTTTTTTTTTTTTTTTAAATATATTTTTATTGATTTTTTGCAGAGAGGAAGGGACAGGGATAGAGAGTTAGAAACATCAATGAGAGAGGAACATCGATCAGCTGCCTCCTGCACACCTCTTATTGGGGATGTGCCCACAACCAAGGTACATGCCCTTGACCAGAATTGAACCTGGGACCTTTCAGTCCACAGGTCAATGCTCTATCCACTGAGCCAAACCGGTTAGGGCCTGTTTCACTCTTTTAACTTGCCACCCTTTACTTTTACTCTTGCATATGAAAATACAGATCCAAGTAGTTTAAGTTAATAGTGATTTCTTTTCTGTTTTCTTCATTGACTTTACTTGATTATACTGGTAGAAATAAAAAGAAAAAAGTTAATATGTATTTTAGATAATGTTTGAATCAGTAGTGCTCTTGAAAAATGAGGATGCTTTTGCATGAAAGTTGACTTTTAAATTACCACTTGAAAAGCAGAGACAAGAATTCAGTAGTTCGGATAAAATTTTTTAAAGTATTAAATAGTATTACCCAATTAAGGAAATTAATTTTAGGGAGATTTTATCTCAGAACAGCCTTAAATTTCTTTTCCTTTCCCATTTATTTTTCCTTACATTGTGGTTTTAAGAGAAAAACTTTGTATCCAAATTTTGAGCTAATGTTAATGCTGAATATATCATTTTACCTTATTTTAGGTATTTGAATACCATTAGAATTTTAGCCTTTTCAAGATAAACTTTCTATTGATATTTAAAAAGTCATCAGTAGCTTTGCCTTAAGATTTCTTTTAATTGTTAAAAATAATCCTTGTAATTAATAGTTTGTGTAGCAGCCATTTAGTACTTGTAATTAGGTTGCCAATTTTTGCAAAGCTCTTCAATAAAGTTTATATATATATTTATATATATATATTTTATTGATTTTTCACAGAGAGGAAGGGAGAGGGATAGAGAGTTAGAAACATCAATGAGAGAGAAACATCGGTCAGCTGCCTCCTGCACACCTCCTACTGGGGATGTGCCCGCAACCAAGGTACATTCCCTTGACCGGAATCAAACCTGGGACCTTTCAGTCTGCAGGCCGACGCTCTATCCACTGAGCCAAACCGGTTAGGGCAAATTTATGTTTTACCATGAGATGCTGAGTAATTTTTTTTTTTTTTTACTGTGTAAAAAGTAGAAAAAGCATTATTTTTTTAATCTCTATCAAATCTTTATAATGCTACTGTTTTAACTTTTAAATAAGCAGTATAGGAAAGTGAATTTTCTGGTAGTCATCTTAATTTGTTTACTTTATATCAGATACAGTTTGACTCTTAGCATAGAATGTAAAACTTTTAATTTTTTTTAAATGCAGATATTGGAGCAGATGTATTGGATTTAGCAGAAACAATGGTTGCATCTGCAGATGGTCTAGTTTATGAACCAGTAAGTTTGATTCATATGTTTTTTAAAATAATATGCTTTTAGAAATTGCCAGTTAAAAATGGTTTTAATATTTTCTTTTGGTTTTGTTTCAGCTAGTTTTTAAAATATGTTTTCTTAATGCAAAAAGTAATCCATATTCTTTGTAAAAATTTAGGGGGGGAAGTTTTATCTAATACTAAAATCTTGAGATAACCATTGTTAGCATTTTTAATAAGCCTTTAATGTCTGTTTTATAACTTTATTCTTATTTTATATTTTTGTTAATGCTTTCTGATAGTTTTCTTTTCTCTTTTCTTAGAGTTTGTATGCTTTTTTTTCCTTTTACTTTTGAAATCAAATATGTATCCTTTATATCCAAGTGTGTATCTCCTTTAGTTTTTCTTTGTTTTGCTTGGAGATCTTAATTTTTAAGTGTTTTTGCTTGTTTGCTTTAATGATATTCAGAGCAATGCTTTTACCTCTGTTTCAAATGATCATATGATGTTGAATTTTGTGGAGTGGTTCTCAGTATCTTTATTAATTCTCACAATAAATACATATTTTGAACTTTGCCTCTGAGTTCTGGGAGATTATCTTGATCCAAAAGGACCAATCTTCTTTTCAATGCCCTCATTATGTTTTAAAATTTAGTGATTATATTTTCTACCTTTAAGATTTTGCAGATCACTCCATTTTTTTCTGTCCCTACTCTAATTCACAAGGTAACTGGGGAGAAGTTGCATGGTGATTTTCAGATATTAGCATTATCCTTGTGTGCAATGATGTGAAAAGAGTTGGGAATCATGCTGCAGACAAGTTCAGCAGGAGGAGAAATCAGAATAAATTTATTGAAATCAGAAAGATGGGACAATTTAACTTGGCATACATGATTTATAGAGTTTAGAAAGAAATAAGGGTCAAAATTACAGGAGAAGGATGTTCCAGGTTGGTATAATTAAATAACCAAAGGCACAGAGGCAGAACTGTTTGATAGAATTAGGGATTGTTCTACTTGTATTAAAAAGCAACTATTTGTAAAGAGAGAATAGTAGGTTAGGGCCTGATTATGGAGGGATAACTAATAATGTTAGTAAATTAAAAACTAGAATTAATATGCTTTATTATCAATTACCTTTATGAAAATCAAAAGTGGACTTTTTGTTGCAAATTAAATTGTAGATATTGTATCAAACCATGAGAAGCTTGCATATTTTATTCTAATTATATAAGTAGCCAAGTCTGATTTTGAATTGATGAAGGTAATGCCTGAGTAAAATTTCTTGAATTATTCTTTAATGATTAACACATTTAAGAATTAGAGTGCTCTTTTTTAGCTCATTTAAAAAAATGTTGATTTCATCATGGTATTATCCCAGCAAGAATATGGGCTTTGGAAGATTGAATACTACACTTAAGCTGTATGGTTTTTCCTTTTTAAATACTTACAGTATTATGCTGGCATTATTTAAATGATTAATAACATTTCTTTACACTATTTTTAAATGAAAATTATTTAAATTTTTTAGGTTGACTTATAGAAGATTCAATATAAACATGAGTACTTTTTTACAACACTATAGATTTGTTTCCTGTTCTAAGAACATTTTAAAAAATCTATACTAATAAAAGCCTATGTGGTCATCACACCCTCACACGGTGATGCCCTCACACCCTCACACTGTAACAATCCATCAGCGGGAGGCAATCCATCAAGGAGCCCCGGATGGGTGGGCGGGGCCTACCTCTTTGGGGAGATTGATAGCGGGGCTCCCGCGCTGTGAGAGGGCACAGGCCAGGCTGGGGAATCCCCTCCCCCCAAATGTACGAATTTTGTGCACCTGGCTTCTAGTCCTATCGCATAATAGACAAACATGGTAATTAACCATACCTCCAACACGCTTCCCATTGGCTAATCAGGGTGATATGCAAATTAACTGCCAACCAAGATGGCGGCCAGCAGCCAGGCAGCTGAAGCGAACAGGAGGCTTGCTTGCTCCAGTGATGGAGGAAGCCAAGGTTCCCTGCCTGCCGCTGCCGGCCTCTGAGCTGCACTCTAAGAAACAATGTTGCAATTATAGAAGCTAAACAAACCCCAGAAACCTGCTTTTAGCCAGCCGGGCCTCAGAGCTGGAGCTGCAACAGTGTTTCAATTATAGAAGCCAAACAAACCCAGATATCTGCTTTCAGCAGTTGAGGTCTCAGAGCTGGAGCCGAGCCTCAGAGCTAAAGCCGGCTCTCAGTTCCAGTGATAGCCATAGAAGGTAAATAAATCCCAGAATAAAAAAAAAAAGAAAAAAAGGAGAGGTTGGGAGCTTCAGTCACCCACCAGCCTGAAAACGGCCCTCAGCCCCTCATCCAGGCTGGCCAGGCACCCCAGTGGGGACCATAACCCTGAAGAGGGTGTGATCAGCTGCAAACAGCCATCATCCCCTCATCCAGGCTGGCCAGACACCCAAGCGGGACCCCCACCCTGATCCGGGACACCATTCAGGGCAAACCAGCCGGCCCCCACCCATGCACCAGGCCTCTGTCCTGTATAGTAAAAGGGTAATATGCAAACTGACCCTAACAGCAGGAAGACTGGGAATGACTGGTCACTATGACACACACTGACCACCAGGGGGCAGACGCTCAATGCAGGAGCTGCCCTCTAGTGGTCAGGGCGCTCTCACATGGGGAGCTCTGTTCAACCACAAGCCAGGCTGATGGCTGCCAGTACAGCGGTGGTGGTGGGAGCCTCTCTTGCCTCAGCAGCGCTAAGGATGTCTGACTGCAGCTTAGGTCTGCTCCCCGCTGACAAGTGGACATCCCCCGAGGGCTGCTGGGCTGCCAGAGGGATGTCTGATTGCCATCTTAGTCCCAATTTCCCGGGGAGTGGGCCTAAGCCAGCAGGTGGTCATCCCCTGAGGTGTCCCAGACTGCGAGAGGGCACAGGCCGGGCTGAGGGACACCCCCCCCCCCCAACTGAGTGCACAAATTTTTGTGCACCGGGCCTCTAGTTATTATATAAAAGCCAAGAGAAATTGACAATGTTGGTGATTATGTTTTTCTTTATTTTAGGTAATGTTTGATCTTTCTCCACAGCAAAAAGAGTGGCAGAGGTAATAAGTAAACAAAGTATTGTGGTCCAAAGAAATCTAGATCCCATTTTGTCTGTTTTGTTTATTGTGACTTCATAGATTGGCCTGTTTGTCTAGGCATTTCTCTGGATGAAATATTAGCAGAATATAGTATATAATGTAATCTTTACACTTTCAAAAATTTTACCAGAAATTTTTTCTTACTCAAGAAAGTCATGTTAATCCTATTTCTAATGTACTTTGGATCATAATATACTTTAGGTTTCATTAACTATTTAAAAATTTTTAAAAGCGATATTTGATCATTGTTTAACATTCACTTTGGACAGAAAGGATATAAAGTAAAAGTAAAAGCCTCCTCAGCATTCCATAAACCTAGTACTAATGACTAGCGATACTAACCAGACTTCTTGTGTAGCCTTCTAGAAATTTTCTCTTCATAGATAATGTTCTATATGTTTGCATATATATGTTATTCAAATGGGATCATTTCATGTCTGTTCAATAACTTGCTTTTTTTCATCAGTGGTATTTTGTACAACTTCCTATTTAAGTACATATAGTAGTCCGTTTTATGAATAAACTATACCTAATCGTATCATTATTGATGGATAGGTTGCTTGCAAGATTCTAATATTGAAACAGTGCTCAGTGAAAATTAAAGAAGGTAAAATAACTTTGAAGATACAAAGTTATTGCTGAAAATGGTAGGAGATAATATGGCCCAAAGGTAGAAATATTAGAGGAAAACTTTTATTTTTGGTTTTGTTGTTTGGAATAATTTCATAAGTTAGTGTGAACATACAAATTTTGTTCAAAAAATCTTTAAGCAACCAATTTATTCTTGGTGGCTAGATACATTTAAAAAGAAAATCTGCTCATCGGTTCTCGAATGTAACTTTGTTTTTTATAATCCACTGCCTTATATGTTGATATTCTTTGTAAAAGGTACAGGGAGAATATAATACTTTCCTTTGAATGGTCTTGGAATAGAATAAAGTTCAGATTTCTTCAGAAAAGGAAATACCAGGTGATATTAAATGGCACGGTGGCCTGGGTTGAGATGAGAAATTGATACTTGTGTTCTGGCTTTATACTCCCACTTTAAGTATATCAGATCTATTGTGTGGCCTCTTATTTGTCTAATTTCTTTTATATTTATAACAATTTATTTAATGCCTGACAAAAAGTAAGAATTTTATAATTGCATGCATGCATGAATTTAGATATTCAGATGAGCAAAAGCTACTTATTGGTGACTGAGACTGCATGTCCATTATTGATGAAATCAGACAGTTTTATTGTGGAGCCCAGTTATTAGACCTATAGCCACCCTACCTCACTCTTCCTGCTTTCAAGGAAAATGATCAAAGAAAACTTGGTACTTTATATTAGAATAAAGTCTTATAATAATAAATGTATGGCTTAGCTAAGTCATCTAATTATTATGATTATTTAAAAAGGGTTGGCTTCCTTTGTGTACCTTACTGTATTTATAAGCTATTGTTTGTGTTATATTTAGGATGCTGCAGCTGATTCAGAGTAGACTGCAAGAAGAACATTCACTTCAAGATGTGCTATTTAAAAGTGCTATTAAAAGTCCAATTCCCCTTCCATCAAGGTGAGTTGTATACTCTCCAGGTCCACCCTAGGATGTTGCAAAAGGTCAGATTTCTTTTTTATTTTATTTTGTTTTTTACCGCTGAGTAATTGGGTAGATGTAACACAGCTTTTTTATCCACTCATCTACTGATGGGCATTTGGGCTGCTTCCAAATGTTGGCTATTGTAAATAATGCTGCATTATGTAGGGGTGCATATATTCTTTTGAATTAATGTTTTGGGGTTTTTTCAGATATATTCCCAGAAGTGGAATTGCTAGGTCATAGGCAGTTTCATTTTTAATTTTTTGAGGTAACTCCTTTCTGCTTTCCACAGTACCTGCACCAATTTGCATTCCCACCAACAGTACACTAGGGTTTCCTTTTCTCTACATCCTCACCAACACTTGTTAGTTGATTTATTGATGATAGCCATTCTGACAGGTGTGAGGCGGTACCTCATTGTAGTTAATTTGCATCTCCCTGATGATTAGTGACATTGAGCATCCTTTCATATGTCTATTGGTCATCTGTATGTCTGTCCTCTTTGGAGAAGTGTCTATTCAGGTTCTTTGCCCATTTCTCAATTGGATTGTGTTTTTTTGTTGTTGTTGTTGAGTTTTATAAGTTCCTTATAAATTTTGGATATTAAGCCTTTATCAGATGTATTGGTGAATATGTTCTTCCATTCAGTGGGTTGTCTTCATTTTGTTGATGCTTTTAATAGTTAAACTCACTCCCACTAAGGTGAGGTGTATATTTTAAATGTGCAACTATTTATTAATGTACTTACTTTGACATCATTTTAGTATTGATTTAGTTCTCTGGATCTCATATTTCTCAGAGAAAATGTAATCATTCTGTATGATTAAGGTGTCCTTTTACTCTTAAAGTTATAGTCTGTGATACTGATCAGGATTATCACAAATATAGTTGATCCTTGAACTACATTGGTTTGAACTGCTCAGGTCCACTTACATACAAATTTATTTCAATAACTTACCTGTACTGTTTTCCATCCGTGGTTGGGACTGCATAGGTGTGGAGGGCCAACAGTATGCTATGCCATTTTATACAGGGGATTTTAGCATTCCCGAATTTTGGTACCCTCGAGTCCTAGAACCAATGCCCTACAGATAACTAAGGGACAACTGTATTAAGTTTTGGTGGAATCAAAAGTTATATGTGAATTTCAGTACTCCTAACACTTGCGTTATTTAAGTGTTCACTGTATTTTAGTTTAATTTTTCTCTTTTATGTGTGTGTGGTATACCTCTATATAAAATTGTTATGTTTTAAGAACAAATTAATTGTATTTCCTATTATGAGGATGTATGAATTTTGATTAGGGATTTTGTGTTTTTATTTTACTTACTTTTTTTATAGATTAGAATAACTGATAGTTGAAAATGTTATAATCATGAAATGATCATTTAAATCTAAAACTATTGAAGAGGTTTTACATTTGCTTAGAAAATGTCATTGTCTATTTGAACTTAGATGGCATGCCTTTCCCTTACCTCATTTACAGTCCCTTCCTCCCCTATCCTCTTAAGCAGGGGTCCTCAAACTACGGCCCGCGGGCCACATGCAAATACAAATATTGTATTTGTTCCCGTTTTGTTTTTTTACTTCAAAATAAGATATGTGCAGTATGCATAGGAATTTGTTCATAGTTTTTTTTTTAAACTATAATCCGGCCCTCCAACGGTCTGAGGGACAGTGAACTGGCCCCCTGTTTAAAAAGTTTGAGGACCCCTGCTCTTAAGTAACAAAAACAGATGAAGAAAGTATGTCTTTGTTGGGCTGATTCTTTACTTTTAATCTTTCTTCTATCATGGGACTTACTCCTTTGGTTAGATTTGAAGAACCATGGAATTTTAGATTTGTGTAAGTGTAATATGTAAATAATAATTATGTAATTTTCTTCTATTTCATAGCTATATGCTTTTTTATAAATGTACAGACTTCAAAAAACTGCTTTTCCACTTTTGACATTTAGAACATTACCTGAAAATTGATCCTTACAGATCAGTATTGGTGATAATATTGTATGTGCTGTAAGTAATCCTAGCATGTCTTGTTATAATAGGGAAGATGATTTATCACAGCCTCCTGATGCTTGCAGAATTCATGGTCATCTATATGTCAATAAAGTAGCGGGGAATTTTCACATAACTGTGGGCAAGTATGTTCTTTTCACCTACTGAAAATACTTTAGACAAATTGTCAGTTTGTTAAAAATAAATTCTTTGCTAAAATAACAATATATGATTAACTACTAAAAGACAGCTTAAAATGTTTTGTATCTGTATTTGATGACTTGAGATTTGTCCGGGCTTTAATTTCAGGATAGAGAAGACTACTAACTTTAATACTACTTCAAAATAAAGTTAAACAGTCATGTCATATTTTATATTTTAAAGTAAATGAGCTGTAGGTACAATATGAATTAAAACCTACTTACCTAAGTTTTAGTAGCCTGGAAGTTCTTATGTAGACATTTCATTAATTTGCTCATTTTGTTGGATGGTGTTGTTGTTTTTCTGTTTGGTGATTATCACCAAAATGTAAATCCTAACTAATTTGAGACAGGTATTTTGATATAGTTAGAAATTAGTAGTGTCTGGGAAAAAGTTAAATTAGATAACAGTTAAGGAAAAATATTAGCTCATCAGCCTTCATAAGCAGCACCCTGCATAGAAACTGTTATGCAATGAATAGTTGGTAAATTTCTGAATGGATTCTCTGATCCTCTCTCTCTTCCTTCCTCTCTTTATCTTGAGTTGCAGAACTGAACAATTCTTCATTGTAAAAGACATTTTTTGAGTAATTATTATATGCAAAGTAACATGTTAGATACTAAGAATAAAACAATGAAAAAAGGGAGTTTTTATCCTTTTGGTACTGACTGAGAGAATCCAAACTTTAAACAGTTAATTGAACTAATAACTATATAATTATAGATGCATTGAACCTAAAAAGGAGAAGTATGATTGATAAGAAACTATATAACAAGGTACCTGACCTACTTTGCTTGTCAGCAGAGGCTTTATTGAGGATAACCATAACTGTCCAAACTAGTGGATGATTAGCAGTTTTATATATAAAGGAGAGAAAGGCATCTATGCTCAGGGAAAGGTTACAAAGCAGGAAAGAGAGTAGCTGAAGATTGTATATATATTTAGAGACAGCATGAGAATTTTGTGCAAAATTATTTCAGTATTTATAGTGAGCAGATCAAACATTTCTTTGTCTTTGTTGTCCAATTCTTTTTAACATTCTTTTTTAAAATATGTATTGATTTCATAGAGTAAGGGAGAAGAGAGATAGAAATATCTATGATGAAAGAGAATCATTGATTAGCTGCCCCCTGCACGCCCCCTACTGGGGACCGAGGGCAACCCAGGCATGTGCCCTGACCTGCAATTGAACTGTGACCTCCTGGTTCACAGGTTGACACTCAACTACTGAGCCACACGGGCCAGGCTATTTTTTTGTTGTTTTATTACTGTTGTCACCACTCACTCTCTTCATTCCCAACCTATAGCTGGGAATCTTAGAATTTCTTGGTGTCATACAGGCAAATACTAGTTGGCTCAGAGAAATATAGAAGGTTTTATTATATTTTTGGAAACAAACAATATCCTACTTCAAACCTAACAAACAGTATCCTACTCTAGAGCAGTTGTGAAAGGGCAAAACTCTGTTAACAAATACTGTATGAGCATCCATAATTATAGTCTTTGTTCCTAGTTTCACGTATCTCTTCATGTGAAAACTTATTCCAGCAATAAGAGAGACCAAATTGAAAAGCATCTGGTTTGCATCTTATCCTTATCATCTCTGAAGTATCCTATAAACCACTCCTAATTTTTTTGATAATAGGTTTGTCAAATTCAATATTGATTTTTTTTTTTTTTTTTTTGGTAAGATCTCACATTACCTCTCAGGCACAGTATCATTTTCAACTGTATTATAAAAGAGAACTATTTCAATATGCAGATTGTTGAGCATGACTACATTAGATAAGGCAGTGAAGTAGGCAGATGTTTGCCACTTATATGTCTCATTACAACAGCTGCAAATGCAGACAAACAGATGTGTTGGCCACTCAAATATCATGAATGGTATTTCTATTGTTGAACTGATACTCTGAAATAGTGAACAACTTTTGTAATGCTATGAACAAAACAAAAATAACATTACATCTCTTTCCTGGAAAATTTAGTGTATATTGAAACTACAACAAAGTACTTTTTTTAGATAAATAGAGTTAAGTTCTAGACTCAGGTCATTATACATAGGTTTTTCACCTATGTAAATGCCTTTTAGAGTGTCATGCAAGATGTGGGACAGTTTTGCATGATGTGGGACAATTTTATTTTGTGTGAGACTGTCATTGCCTTGCAGGATGCCTTGCTTCCTTGGCCTCTGTCCACTAAATGCCAATAGAGCTTCTCCCCAGTGACTGTGACAACTGAAAATGCCTCCCCCCAGTGCCCTCTGATTTCAATAACCTTTCCTTCACGGAAATTTACATGGAGTAATATATCATAGCACATGAAAAACATATAAAATTCAAATTTCAGTATCCAAAAATAAAGTTTTACTGTAAAATGTTAGCCATGCTCATTTGAAGTTGAAAGTTTATTTATGTACCTAACTATATAATATCTTCAATTTTGTATCTTGGTCCACAAAGCTTAAAATATTTACTATCTGAATCTTTACAGAAAAAGTTTGCCAACCCTCAGTTTATTAAATTGTTGAGATGAGTAGACTAACAAATCATAGGCCAATGTTAAGAAAATTATATAACTTAGAAAAGATAAGATCCCTCTTCAGATTTTAATTTAGTTATATATTTAGCTAATTATTTTAGTTTCTTTAATCTTTTTTCCTCCTTTCAGGGCAATTCCACATCCCCGAGGTCATGCACATTTGGCAGCACTTGTCAACCATGACTGTAAGCAGTTTCTGAAATATTTTTCCATGAAGAGGTCCTTGAAAGAAAAGTGTTTTGTTTGATTATTTGTTTATTTTAGTGCGGGTGCAAGATAGGGCTTTAAAAGTGGACTGTTTTGAAAACATATTTATAGGAGAAAATAAATGATTAAATTTACCGACTCTAATCCATATTCTCCTGTCTTTAAGCTCCTATCTTCTGTTTAGTCATGGCTCAGAAGTTGCCCAGGTTAGGGAGGACAGCCTAGTGTGCTTTATATTACTTTGTGCACATTTCTGCTAATTTCTATAGATAATGAAGGAAACATATTTCAAGTTTATTTTAATATCTAAATATGGACATATACAGTATTCAAGTTAGTTCCTTGTAATGATTGTCATAAAACTTAGTTTTCAAAGTCTGCTTTAGAGAACAAAAGTAATAAAGTCCATAAAATCTGTTTGGTCCTATATAGCAGGGTATTAAAAATATACCTGACCAGTTAATTATTTGGATTCATGGACATCATCCTAGTGGTTTCAACAACATAATCCTATTACTAGGTGGTGATTGGACAAGGAAAGACTTATTTTTGGGGTTATCAGGCTTATATGTAATATTATTTCTCAGACATTGATTTATATATAATCATGAAATTTGAGATATAGCATTTTATCAGAATTTACTTTACCTTTATGCATTTAATTCCCAGATATGTATATGCGTTTTTCTCAAAGTTAATATAGTTTTAAATACTATTTTATTACACCTGCAGATTTTAGATGTTTTCATCTGAAAGTAGATAAAAATGTGAAGCCATCTATAATATGTGTTTTGAATAATAATAATTCTCCACTTAATTGGTTTTATTTTTTGCCTCAGCATACAACTTTTCTCACAGAATAGATCATTTGTCTTTTGGAGAGCTTGTTCCAGGAATTATTAATCCTTTAGATGGAACGGAAAAAATTGCTATAGATTGTAAGTACTTAATACTTATTGTTGGAATTTGCATGTAGGCAATTTTTTATATCTTTAATATTAATACATTTTTGATAATCCTCTTAACCCCCTTGTAACAGATAAGCATATAAATCTTTAAGTAGTTTAAGTGGTTAATAAACTTTAAGTGGAGATGTGTGTGGAAAGACTTTGTCCTACCAGTGGATAATATTTAAAATGTTAAAAAAATGAACCAAAGAACAGAGTAAAAAATTAGAATTTAATGTAGGCTGGAGGAGTAGAACTTAAAAACTCTCTAAATGTATGAAAGATTAATGTGTTAATAGGGCATAACTGTTTTCCTATAGTCACTAAAAAAAGAATGAGAACAAAAGGAAGTTTCAACATTCTAAGAAGAATTTTCTTTTTGGTATAGGTTCATAGTTCTAAAATGCATATTTACCACTATGGAAACCTCTCTGCAGAATTTTGCAGGCATCAGAAACCTACAGTTATTCTAGAATGGTTTGATTATCAACACAGATAGAAGTTGTACATCAAGCATGTCAAATTGAAAAGCTAATATGGGCCAAATAAACAAGATTTAAGTTTATGTGGGTTGCAAAAAAACAAATGCTTCAATTTTCATAGAAACGTAGGTTTATTTCAGTAGAGACATGCTGAATACAAAGGGCTGAAATGAATGAGTAATCGTTAACATAAAATAATAGGCCGTTTTAATAAAAATATTTTTTCTTGAACATTAATTTACCAATCACTGAATAACTGCACAAATTAATAAGTGTAATGCAAATAAGCCTATTTTTCTTGCTCTCTGAAAGCGAAATATTTCCTGTTGCGCACACCAAACAAGTTAGTCCAAGACTAATGACGTGGCAATCGGCTGCTAAAATATTTGCTGCTAGTTTTAGTGGAGAGAAATGGTGTGCCTGTACGTAAGGCGCGTAAGGGAAATGAATGCAACATGTTTATAGTAATTATTAGCAAACATAGTTCATTATTAATAGTATAACAGGATCTTGTAAAAATTAAGTTACGAAATTTTTATTAAAACATTTCTTACATACCATTATATAGGCTAGGCCGCATATGGGCCGCAAGTTTGACATGCTTGTTGTACATTATAGCACAGATACCTTTTGTTTCTGTTTTAACCTTCTAGTCCACTTAAAATTTAAGTTTATTTAGATATGGGTGGCTTATTATTATGTTTTTAACTTTTGTAACAAGTAATCTCTTGAGCTTCCTGATGGTTTTGGTTCCCTTTCCTCTTCTTAAATAGTCATATTGTATGACATGTCGCACTTTTAGGACCTTTTAAGGACATCTAAAGCTGCCTATACTAGCGGGGATTCAAATCTTTACAAAACTGCAATTAAGGATTTCATTTTTTAATTAAAAGAGCTTTATTAATATTGTTTTCAGTATCTTACTCTTTTAGTATCCTAATATATAAAAAGCCAGGGGCCGTCATGACCGAAACAACAGCAGGCCGCGTGGGGCGACCAGGCCAGCAGGAGGGCAGTTGGGGGCGACCAGTTCAGCAGAGGGGCAGTTGGGGGCGACCAGGCTGGCATGTGGGGCAGTGAGGGGCGATCGGGCCAGCATCAGTGGGCAGTTAGGGGTGACCAGGCCAGCAGAGGGGGGAAGTAAGGGGCGACCAGGCCAGCGGTGGGGGGTGGGGGGGCAGTTAGGGCAATCAGGCATGCAGGCAGGTGAGCAGTTAGGAGACAACGGTCCCAGATTGTGAGAGGGATGTCCCGGATTGGAGAGGATGCAGTCTGGGCTGAGGGGGCCCCCCTCCCCCCGTGCACGAATTTCATGCACTGGGCCTCTAGTATCTACACTAATAAAAGAGAAACATGGTAATTAGCGTACGACCGCTACCCTTCCCATTGGCTAATCAGCATATCCTTATGCAAATTAACTGTCAGCCAAGATGGCGGCCTGCAGCCAGGCAGCTGGAAGCGAACATGAGGCTTGCTTGCTCCAGTGACTGCAGACTCCAACGTTCTCCGCCTGACTTGCAGGCCTCTGAGCTGGCAGTTTGAAACTTTGTAACAAATATAGCCAGCTGGGATCTCAGAGCTGAAGTTATACATTGTTTCGATTATAGAAACCAGCAGCTGAAGCCTCAGAGCTAGAGCCAGAGCTAAAGCTGGCCCAGAAGAAAAGAAAAAAAGGAGCGGTTGGGAGCTTCAGTCAAAACCGCCAGCCTGAAAGCAGCCCTCAGCCCCTCACCCAGACTGGCCAGGCACCCCAGTGGGGACCCCCACCCTGAAGGGTGTGTGACCAGTTGCAAACAGCCATCATCCCCTCATCCAGGCTGGCCAGGCACCCCAGTGGGGACCCCCACCCTGATCCAGGACACCCTTCAGGGCAAACCAGCCGGCCCCCAGGCCTCTATCCTATGTAGTAAAAGGGTAATATACCTCCCAGCACTGGGATCAGCGGAGCCAAGAGGTCTCCTGGCACCAGATCAGCATGACAGGGTGCAGCGCCCAAACCCCCTGATCGCCCTGCGGCTCTGTGTGTGACAGGGTGTGGCATCCCAACCCCCTGATCGGCCCTGCTCTGTGTGTGACAGGGGGTGGCGCCCCAATGCCCCCCTCCCCCCTCCACGGGCCCTGCTCTGTCTGTGACGGGGTACAGCCATAACCTCCCCATCGGCCCTGCCCTGAGTGTGACAGTGGCGGCGCCCCAACCCCCTGATCCGCCCTGCTCTGTGTGTGACAGGGGGCGGTGCCCTAACTCCCCTATCGGCCCTACTCTGTGCGTGATGGGGGAGCTCCCCAACCCCCTGATGGGCCCTGCTCTGTGCATGAGAGGGGGGAGCTCCCCAACCCCCTGATGCGCCCTGCTCTGTGAGTGACAGGGGGCAGCGCCCCAACCCCCTGATTGGCCCTGCTCTGTGCATCACGGGGTGGTGCCGCAACCTCCCCATTGACCCTGCCTTGAGTGTGATAGGGGGCGGTACCCCAACCCCCCAATCAGCCCTACCCTGAGCGTGACTGAGGGTGGCATCACAACCTCCCAATCCGCCCTGCTGTGTGCATGACAGGGGGCGGCGTCCCAACTCCCCAATCGGCCCTGCTCTGAGCCCGACCAGGGGCTGCACCTAGGGATTGGGCCTGCCCCCTGCCACCCAGGAGCAGGCCTAAGCCAGCAGGTCATTATCTCCCAAGGGGTCCCAGACTGCGAGAGGGCACAGGCTGGGCTGAGGGACCCCCCCTTCCCCCCCGAGTGCACAAATTTTTGTGCACGGGGCCTCTAGTAGTGTTATGATCAGGTACATTAAAGTTGTTTTACTTAAAATACTGACTTACCTTCAGAGTATTTAGTGTTTGTATGAGAATGTTTTCACTTAAGGACACTTGAGTGTACTGAATTTAGAAATGTCTGAGTAGAAATTATAAACTCTTATAATCTAATTTTTAATCTAAGTATATGTTCATTGTATACCAAAATGCATTAAATATTACTTTAGAAATGTTCATTTGAAAACAAGTTGGCTAATACTATGTTTCATGATGCTAAAATGAACTATTAATTTCTGTACAGAAGTGTTTCTAAATATAAATATTAGTTTTCAAAAGGCTTTTTTCATGTTTACTTGTTCCTAAATTTAAAAGACTAGTAGGTATTTAGAGTTATGTTATAAAATGCTCTTGGGCCTCTTTTCAAAAAGGATAAAAAGTTAGCATTAGAAATCTACTGTATTCAGGTAACCACCTTCTCCTTAATGTTCTCCAGAAATTTTGAGGGGATTACTTAACAGATACACCTTTAAAACTGCAGATTTGAACATATCTAAAACCTTTGGAACAATTTGTAGCTTGCAGCAACATTTCATTCAACTGCACTCCACCTGCCTCCCACCCCCCAGATTGGCAATTAAGTTATTTAACAAACTTGTAGCCCTTTCTTGAATTAACATTAGACAAATAGATTTTCAGTAGTTGTCTGGCCACAGGTTAAAAGGATTCTAGTTTTTCCTGTCATGTTTTTTTGACCATGATTTGTTATTTATTGCATGGAAACTTCACTCCAGCTTGTGGAGAGTTTCCCTTTGTCCTTCATTTTTACCCACAAGTCTAATTATCTCACCCATATGTGAGTGAGATCATTGTTATTGCCTCACCACTCTCAGTTTCAACTTTTGTCATAAATACTTAAAGCCTAAACACCTTTTCTCCTATCACTTTCAGCTTGCTCTCTCTATGACATGATAGAGCAGTGATGGCGAACCTATGAACTCATTTTTTTGGTTGATTTTTCTTTGTTAAATGGCATTTAAATATATAAAATAAATATCAAAAATATAAATCTTTGTTTTACTATGGTTGCAAATATCAAAACATTTCTATATGTGACACAGCACCAGAGTTAAGTTAGGGTTTTTCAAAATGCTGACATGCCGAGCTCAAAAGGTTCGCCATCACTGTGATAAAGTTTATTTGTAAAACACCTAAATCTAAGCACAGAATGAGCAACTCACCTTACATCAAAGAACAAGCTAAAGGATGAAACTGAAGACCATCCACAATTGATATGCTATGTACTGGTGGTAGACAAAGTTGACACCCTTTCACCCTAATATTGTCTATGATAATATTTAGGATATTATGTTGAAATTAATAATGGGAGAACTGGTAAAAAACTTTATTTTTTAAAGTTAGTGTGGTACAAGTAGTAAGAGAAATAAAGTGATGATATTGAAACAAGCTTTGATTTATTATGTTAGAAACTTTTTTAATGCTAGTGTGTGAAGAAACCATTATACATACCTCTCTGCCTCATATCTACAGTTTCACCCTTCCTTCCCCAATTCAAAACCCTTCCCTCTCCTATTCAGAATTAGACTGAGATAGGAGACAGACATTGGATTGGTAGAAATAAAAATTCATTTATGCTGAGCAAAGAAAACAACTAGACACACAAAAGTATATACTGTATACTTCCATTTATATGAAATTCTAGAATAGGCAAAACTAATCCATGAATTTCATAAAATACTAGAGGCCCAATGCACGAAACTCGTGCAAGAGTAGGCCTTCCTTCCCTTGGTTGCCGGCACCAGCTTCCCTCTGGCACCTGGGACCCGAGCTTCCCTCCAGCAGGCACCCAGTACCCGGGCTGCCTTCCCTCTGGTCGCTGGCAGGGACCCAGGACCCAGGACCTGGGCTTCCCTCGCAGCCCCGGCTTCGTCCGGAAGGTTGTTCGGCTGTCTGGTCTAATTAGCATATTACGCTTTTATTATATAGGATAGACCTAGAGAATTAATGTTTTGTACTATGTAAACTGTTAATTGTTTAGTATTAAAAATTAGTAATATAATGGTATTTATGACTTGTACTAAACCTAGACATGCCTAATCTTTATATGTAAAAGCCTGAACAACCGAACGACTGGTCACTATGACGCACACTGACCACCAGGGCGCAGATGCTTAACGCAGGAGCTGCCCCCTGGTGGTCATTGTGCTCCCACAGCCAACCTCCCGTGGCTCAACCTCCCGCTGCCCCGATTGCCAGCCAGGCTGAGGGACCCCACCCGTGCACAAATTCGTGCACTGGGCTTCTAGTGACTATGAATATGATCCTTTTGATTACACAATAACCCAAGCCATCCTTGAATAGTTCCTTTAGTTAGTTTCTGCTGTGGTATCAATTTCCTTACATTTAACCAAAGGGTGGCTAATTCAGTGTTGGTTTACTTACATATTTTAAGATATTAGTAGAAACTGAAAATATGTCCTGTGATGGTTAGAGTATTGTAACTTTTCTCTTACTAGTTTTTGTACTGTAAAGGAATGCTACTTTTATTTTCCATATTTGATATAAGGATGGTAATGATTACAAAGATATCTAAGTGACTAGTTCATCCTTTTAAATATCTTATAAAAGATACGTTTGTGACTATTTGAAATATGCTTACTGAGAAATTATTTTATCAAATATTATATTGATTTCATTTAGTCTTTTAAAATTACTTTTTGTTAGACGTTTAGTCACAAGCATTACATTTCTATTAGTGTATTTAATAGAAGGAGGATATGTTTGGGAGTAGTTTTGTTGCTACTGGATTGATGGAAAACATAATTTGTTTTTATTCTAGACAACCAGATGTTCCAATATTTTATTACAGTTGTGCCAACAAAACTGCATACATACAAAATTTCAGCAGACACCCATCAGTTTTCTGTGACAGAAAGGGTAAGTTAAATCCAATTAATAAAATGTTTTTTTTTAGCATTTTATATTCCTCCTGCTACATAATAAGGTTGTACTTTCAGTTGGTGCCCTCCCCCATTTAAATTTGTTGAAAAATTGAAATGCATTAATATTTTAAGACAATAAAATACCAGAAATGGGTCTTAATATGTTCTAGCGAAAGAAAAGAAGTAGAGAAATGGGTGTTAATATGTTCTAGTGAAAGAAAAGAAGTAGTATATATATATTTTTTAATCTGGAAGGTTTTGTATTCAATTAACTCAAAGTTATTAAATTGATGGCATTAATTATTTTAGTCTTAATATCTTAATTTTGTAATGTTTTCTCATGTATTGGTATAAACAGTTTTCTTATTTGCTGGCAGATTCTCTGATTGCTGTGTTACTTCTTTTTTAATTAATGTATCTAACCTTGGTCATGCATGCTTATTGTGGCTCAGATAACAGATTTTGAGGGTTTGTCTTCCTGACTTGTGCTTTGTCTACTTAAGAGGACAAGTGTTCTGCAAACTTAGGGTGCATTGGCCTTATAAATAAATATGACAGTGAGGATCAGAGTGCTGGAACTGGACAGTTTAATATTTCTCATCTATTCTGGGGTCATGTTTTCTTACTGTGTTTAAGAATGGTAAATATTCAAATAGTAGTATTCAGAAGAATTCTAAGGCAAATTTAAGTACTTAAAAATTTGCTTAAGATGGAGTTTTCTTTTAATAGTCTTATACTTTGTGATGACTTTGTCCTTAATGCTTATAGAATTTTCCTTATTCTTAGATTAAATACTAAATATTTTAGGGGTGAAGTGTCATGTGTTTAAAACTTTTCACATGACTCAGCAGGGGAATCAAGTATGTACTGGTATAATAACTCTGTGTGTGTGTGTAACTAGGTAAAGTGCACACAAGTATATATTGTGCTTTTCTGCATTTCTGTATGGGTAGGGAGATACCATTTCTCACTAAGATTGGCACCACCTGATATCGGTCTACATAGTGGCCAAGCTTTGGGGAAAACAGGCACACATCATTGCTATGGCAATGCAAAACAGCATAGTCTCTAAGGAAGGGAATCTGGCAGTATCTATACAATGACTCAGTAATCCCAGTTCTAGGAGTTGAATACAAGGATAAAAATAGAGAAAATATCACAGTGATGTGTGTATGAGGGTATTCTTTGTGTTATTTATAGAATACTAGAAACTTAAGTGGTACATCCATAATTGAGGAACATGCAACTTTAAAAAAAGAGAGAAAATATATAACTGTATACCAATACGAAATTATCTTCATGATATATCCTATATAATAAAACCCTAATATGCAAATCAACCAAATGGCAGAATGACTGGTCGCTATGACATGCACTGACCACCAGGGGTCAGATGCTCAGTGCAGGAGCTGCCCCCACTGGTCAGTGCGTTCCCATAGGGGGAGTGCCGCTCAGCCAGAAGCTGGGCTCATGGCTGGCGAGCGCAGGGCGGTGGCAGGAGCCTCTCCCACCTCTGCTGCAGGTGGGCGGTAAGGAGTGAGGTGTCCTGGACTGCAAAAGGGATGTCCGCCTACCAGCTTAGGCCCACTTAAGCTGGCAGGCAGATATTCCCCAAGGAGTCTTGGACTGCGAGCGGGCACAGGCCAGCCAGAGGGACGGACACACACACACACACACACACACACTCCAGTGTATGAAATTTTGTGCACCAGGCCTCTATTTTAAAGAATTAAATAAAATAAAAAATAGAATCCCAGAGCATTTGACCATTGCAGAGTATGTTTGTGCCAATAAGGTGACTAAAACAGTTGTGTTTCACTTAAGAAACAAAAAACACAAAAGGAGTACCTGGAGTTGGTAAAGTGGAAGATGAGGGGGACAGAAATTGGGAGGACTGGCCTTCATTGGTCCTGCAACCCAAAGGGGATCATTATTAGTCTTTTGTTCCATGGATAGTCTGATTGATCCCTGAAATATCTTTCATCCATAGAGGTGGTGAGAGTATATTTTGGCATGGCTGAACTTATCAGGGCTTTAAGATGAAGTCACTTTATTGGAAACTTGAACAATGGCTTTATAAGGCTCTATTGTGTTAATAGGGGGACGGGTTTTATAATGTCCAAATAAAATTGTTTTAACTTACCTTGTTATTTGTATTCTAAAGCTTGCAGTTCAATTGTAGCTGAGTCAAAATAGGTAGGGCCTGACAATAAAAGTCATAACAAAGCACTGTGATAGTATAGTTGTTTTGAGCTATAATAGAAATGTTTTAGAAAGTTTGCAAACTTGATTTTGAAGTGTAAACAGAATGAATGAAATAGAATATTTTCTTAGTGTGCAGTGTGGTAGGTTTATAATTTTAGTTTCATTTCTTTCAAGAAAACAAATTTTTAAACACTGAACCAGTTTAAACCAAATATTGATATCTTTAAAATTAATGCACTATTTTTTTTCCTGTACTATATCTCATGTTTAAAATGAACAGCAGAGAGTTAAATTGTTTGTTTTTAAATCTGATCATTTAAATAACAGGAAGTAAATGATTATTTTGTAAGTGTTTAGCAAAGAAATATAAAAAATATGTCAAAATAAGAATTTAGTTTTCATTGATTTGGTCAATGAAGAATGTCCCACATAGTTAGTTATAAGCTCTTGAGCTCAATAGAAAATTTGTATGTTAAGTGACCTTTTAGAGAAAATCAGAAAGAATAATTTTCTCCTTCAGATTGCTTCTAAAGCGAACCACTCAAAGAATACAGAACAATTTGATTGTCTCTTAAGACCCTAGACTAGTGGGGCAATTCGTGCAGAGGTTTGGATGTCCCTCTCCCACAGTAGGGGTGTAGGGCTTCATAGTGACTGTATGTAAGTAACCAGCTGACATAAGTCCTGTTTTGCTTCTCCTCCTCTCTCTCCCCTTCCTCTGCCTTCCTTTAGGAACGTGTCATTAATCATGCTGCAGGCAGCCATGGATTCTCTGGGATATTTATGAAATATGATCTCAGTTCTCTTATGGTGACAGTTACTGAAGAGCATATGCCATTCTGGCAGTTTTTTGTAAGACTCTGTGGTATCATTGGAGGAATCTTTTCAACAACAGGTTAAGATTCATTCCTTTTTTGTCTAATTTCTAAAACTGTTGCTGACACTGAAATTAGGATGTTTGTATTTAAAAGGGGCAGAAAATATACACACTTTTTCATGTTTTGATATTTAAAGAACTTTTTCTTTTAAGACTTCATTCCAAATCTCCAAAATTAATGGATTAAGCATACCTAAACTCACTGCATTCAGTGATTTAAGGGAGATTACTTAGTGAGCTAGACAGATCCTGGAAGTGAATCCAAGTTCTCCCATTTACATAGTGATAGCCTTGTATAAATCGCCTACCTTTTCTGAAATTGTTTTCTCATCTATAAAAAAGGAAATAATGGTTCCTAACTTGCAAGTGTGTTGTAGAATTAGATGAGAAAATGCCTAGAAATAGTAGACACTTGAATGTAAATTTTCTATTTGTTTTAAAGTATTTTTAATTGTATGATATGTAAAATAATATCTTATGGTTCTTGGAACTATGTGATAGTTCAGTCAGTGTTTTTATGATTTTGACCTTTTTGCCCTGATACTATGGGGTTCTCTCAAAGATAATTACTTGCAGAATTGTAAGAGTTAAGTACAATAAATAGAGAAAGGAAGAAGTTCTTTCTTTATCCCCAACCCATATTGAGTATTACGTGGACTGAGTAGTTTATATACTTTGAATTATATTTTTTAGATAAATGACTAGCTTTTCTTATAAAAGTCTTTGTCATTGTTTCATTTAAATACATTTAAATTTGTGGTGCTGGTATTTATTTTTTAAAATTATGTGGGTGGAAGATGTATTAAGCACTCTTGAAAAGATTACTTTGTCAAGTTCAGGAATCATTGGATCTTGTGATTTTGAAAATAAATTCATTTGTTTTAAAATTTAACTGTCATTACTTTTAACTGTGGGAGTAAAGCTGACTGCTTTCTTTCCTTAATCTATACCATTATAGTTCAGTTTTATATTATTTAGGAAATAATTACATTATAGCATAATTTAATTAAAACATTTTTTTATTACAGGCATGTTACATGGAATTGGAAAATTTATAGTTGAAATAATTTGCTGTCGTTTCAGACTTGGATCCTATAAACCCGTCAATTCTGTAAGTGGTATAGTATAAATGGTACTGATCTCTAGCTCATAGTACTATTGTTAAATCTAAACAGTATCTTTTGGTGCCCAGAAAAAAATTGTCCCCAATAAAGCCTTGTGTTTAGAGGAACTAGTGTAATGAGTAAAACTGATTCTCTGGTCTTTTTCTCCCTAGGTTCCCTTTGAGGATGGCCACACAGACAACCACTTACCTCTTTTAGAAAATAGTACACATTAGCACCTCCTAGGTGAAGGAGAAAAACTTTTTGCCTGAGACATCAAACCTTTTTTAATAATAAAATATTGTGCAATATATTCAAAAGAAAAAAAAAACATGAATGAAAAGCAGGAATCATACCTAGAAAAAAAAGAAAAAACCCAAACTGAAATCCTATATATGTTGTGTCTGTTACAAATGTCTTAGAAGAAATTATGCAGCTAATCAGTGAATAAGTCCAACTGGAATATTGCTTCGAAGATGACCCCTTCTGATATTTTCACAGCAAATGGGCAGTGTTGAAATCGGACCTTGAAGAGGCTGAAGGAAAGAGGTCAAACCACATTTAAAGAAAAAGGCATTAATAGTGCTAATGTCTGCGTCCTTTTGTTTTTAAAATATGATGTCAGAATAAAATATGGAAAACTAGTCTAAACTTTAAAAAGTTGTGATCAGGTCACCTTGTTAATAAAGCTAAACAGGGATGGGTTCACATGCCATAGCCATATTAATGTTAAGCCATAATGACAAGACCATTTATCCCATAGTTTGGTCTTTTGAAGGTAACTGCTTTTCTTTAACCTCTGGCTATTGACTTTTTTAACTATTCAAGGCAGGTGAATTCAAAGACCAAGGAGAATTCTTACAGGGGCAGATACATAGGTGCTATAATATGTAACTGGAATCATTCACAAATTGGATGGTGGGCACTTATACAGGGAAAAGAAAGCACATGTTTTTAAAAGATGCTAAATTTTCTAATCTGATCATATTGTTGGTATACTGTGGGAGCAGGGGGTGAGTAATAAAAAAATACACTACTGATAATGAAAATTATCAGTTTGTAAAATATTAAGAAAAGTAGAATATTTTATACATGCTGTGGTGAGTAGGCGACAGGGTAACTTTAAATAAAATAAAAGTGTGAGGCAGCTATTTAAGTAAAACAAGATGTCATATCTGAGAGGTTATCATTAAATGATTTCCGTTAAACTATTAAACTGGATGAAAGAGGTATTTGCATTCAGAATGTTCTGAATGTGGTTGATTCTGTATTAGATTGTGTTGTTCTGTCTTTCTTACTATTTAAGACTTGATTTAAAATTTTCAGACTATAAAAGATTAAAAATGAGAGGGAGATATCATTCAGGTACCATTAAAAACTTATTTGGAATATGTGTGCCAACATAAGTTTCCTTTTGTAATACTTAATGTTAGTAGAAGAATCTTCAACCAATCCCCATGGTGTAAATCACTTAGGGAAATAGGGAAACAAAAATTCCCGGTAAGTACCAAGGCCAAGGCTAAAAAGCTAGATTTAAAAATCATGGTTTTTAGAGGACAAGCTGTCACAAATTGTAGTTTTTCAAATGGATTTTTTAAAAAGTAAAATGGTTTCTTGAAAACAGTTTGGACAGTAACGTAATGGAGAGGAGAAATACTGAAAAAACTTTGCAGTAAAGCTTATGTTGAATGGTATTTTGCAGAAAATAACAAGCATCAATGTTTAAAATGTAGTTTATCATTAAAAGCCACAAAGTTAACTGATTAATACAGGTGACATAACAGGCTTTGAAACATATTTGAATCCAGAAAATTCCAAATAATGAAGATGTTTTTTATTTCTTCAGATATTTCCAATGAAAGACTAGAAACTAATAGAGCATTTCTCAAAAGGAATTTTAACTGGAGAGAATTAGAATTTTAGCTATTTTTATTAGACTGTTGGTTGTGTGAGTCTGCTTGTCAGAGAATTCCATCAAATTTCAGGGGTTTTGTTTTTTAATGGGAGGAAAGACAATAACCATTTAGAATTATTTTCTTTCTTGTAGGATTATAGCAGTTAACCATCTCTTAAAATTTTTAAATCTTCATTGTTGAAAGTATTACACATGTTCTCTTTTCCCCCCAATAACCCCTTCTAGCCTGCCCCCCCTGCCCCAGGCCTTCACCACCCTATTGTCTGTGACCATGGGTTATACATCTATATATGCATGTAAGTTTTTGGTTGATCACTTCCCACCCATCCACCTTCCCCTGCCTTCCCTCTGAGGTTCTGCAGTCTGTTCTATGCTTCTATGTACCTGGATCTATTTGTTCATCAGTTTATTTTGTTCATTAGATTCCACATAATTGTGATATTTGTATTTCTCTGACTGGCTTATTTTGCTTAGTATAATACTTTCCAGGTCCCTCCATGCCATCTCAAAGGGTAAGTGATCTTCCTTTTTACTGCTGCATAGTATTTCATGTTATAAATGTACCACAGCTTTTTTATCCTCTCATCTACTGATGGGCACTTGGGCTGTTTCCTGATCTTAGCTATTGTAAATTGTGCTGCTATGAACATAGGGGTGCATATATACTTTAAGAAGAATTTTAAAAATTATTTAGGTACTTATATGATTTTTAATTGTTTTCATGTTTTTCAAATACCATATTGAAATGTTAATGGAATTATTTTTTCCCATTAAAACTATGAAAGGAATTTCTTCAAAGCAAAATCTTGCTTTGCTATTGATTTTCATTTTAAAAATTAAGAAAGATTTCCAGCTGAAATTCCTTGAATAGCAAGATCAGATTTTTTGGCAATCAAAACATAAGATTCTTGTCAGCCCTTTGGATGATGGATGATGAAGTATACCTGTATATTAAGATTTGTTAGGTGTTCTGATCTCAACAAGTGTTGCTTTGAACACTGTATGTAGTGACCTATTCGGCTTATGCCTGGGGATGCCTTCGGTAGGAGACCTAACTTTGTTAACTCAATCCTTTTTATTAGGCTGTTCATAATATCTACACATATATTTCAGTCTAAATATTTTGAAGTTGAGATCTTGAATTACATGAAATGTTTTTTTTAATTATTTGCATATCTTGGCCTATAAGAAGAGATGAAATATTTAGGTGACTAATTCTCTGCTACAGTATTTGTACACTTCAGACTACCTCTTGGAAAAGCTTAACTCAGAATTACAAAATTCTATTTTCAACTCAGATAATTTAATATGCTTTTCTCATGCATTTTATGATACAAAGCACTGAATTTTTAAAACATTTATGAATGCAAACAAAATTTACAATCTTTAATACAAACTTAATTCATAAAGGACTAAGATGTCTTAATTTTTTAATGGTGTAAGGGGAGGGCTAAATTACATACATTCTGTTTGCATGTCTGAGGTTAGTAATTCAAGTACTAACTTATATATGTAAAGTAATCTAGCACTGAGCATTTTTCCATACTTCTGTGTGGGCATATGGAGCAACCATTACATTTTAGGATAGGTAGTTGCTTATGTTTCCAGAACATTAGATTTGCAGTTCTAGAAAAATAGCCACGTGGAAATTTACATGTGACTCCTGTGAACTTTGCAGATTATTTATGTTTTTGGAAATTTTAGGCTGACCTACATTAACTATTAACTTTATTGTGAGAGAACACATTATTTGGGTGTTAGTCCCTTTGATCAGTCTATTTACCTTGAGATTCTAAATCAGTTATTTTAAAGTGATAAGTGGAGATAATGTTAGGTTAGTATAAAATTGTGAGAAATGTTTTTTCTGAGTTCTGTGTCCATCTGTCCTAACTTTCTCTAATATTAATTGTCTTAGGTGGTGACTGTCTTCAACTCAGTAGTATTTATTACTGTATCGGGTATTTAGTGAGTGCAGAACATAGGGGTTACCAAAACTTTTCAAATATAAATACCTTTTCTTTCTACTTACCATCCCCTTCCCCCAAAAAGTAGGAGGTTTTTTTCCCTCATTGCACTGTATATATTAGGCACTCAAATAATTGTTAGTCTTGATTTAAAATCACTTCTTTCATACAGATACCTATCGGCTTTCAGTGCTTACAAGAGAACTATGTCATGTCTCTAATACGACAGGTAGAAAACACTGCAGCATATAAATGCTACCCTATTAATGGTCAGAAAAAGTGGAGCATTATGTACTTATATGTTAATTTGTATTAAACTGGTAGGTTCTTGGGATGATTACATTTTTTTCTCAGGGAGGGTTAAAGACACAATACTGAAAAAGAAAAACAATTTTAATTCAAATTTCCATATAATCAAAAGTCAAAATGAATACTTGATCAGTGGAATTTATTGAATTAGTAAAACAATCAAAAGATAGTAAATTCTTAGAACTATTATGTTTTATCCAGTCTCATTGAATTATATATATTTCATTTTTACTGTATCTGTAGTTATCAGTGTAACTCAAAAATATTGTATAGACATCTTAAGCTAAAGATCACCAGCTGTTTTTTTTCAGAGCTGGGTTGCGTGCCCTGGAAAGTAATTCCCAGAACTTAGATGAGATTGGGGTGGATATTGTTCAGAAGAGTTACCCCAAAATGCCTTTTATGGGTTCAGAAAAATCTCAAGTAATCCTAGAAGCTTCCCTCAGTTACTTCAATGTGCCATCTTGAGTACCAATTATTACAGCTAGTAAGCATAAACATATTAACATTCTATGTTCATGTAATTATCTAGTAGTTGTGATTATTTTTAATTGGGCCCCAATTATTAAACTTGAATAATAACCCATGTTTTTAGCATGAGATAACTGCAGTCAGTATGCACTGATCTCTCAAATCAGATGAAAGTTAGGGTAATAGTTATATAGAAATTTAGGAATAAATAGTTTTTAGTAATTCATTTTTATTATACATAAAATATTTTTAAACAAAACACCTATTCTCTAAATGTAGTCACTTAATGAAGTCTGTCCTTTTCTGCTGTACATTGTACAATTAGCAATGTGCAATTGGAATGATCGAGACACTAGACACTCTAATGATCTGGTGCTCACTAGAGTAATCTTCCCCACTTTATAGAAAAAGACTGAGACTAGCATTTAAATTTGTGTTTAAAGTTTTGTTTTTCCTCAATGCAAAGATCAAGAGACTGGGTTTTTATGATTCCAGCCAAGGAGCTTCCTCTCCATTTCATCACTCCTATTGAGACCTGAGTGAAATAAGCTTAAAGTGGAAGGTTACAGCATCTGTGAGGATGTTGAAACCATTCTTCCACTTAGATTGATTTTAAACCTTTATACTGGGTACCCCAGACTAGTCTCAAGGCTAGAACTGCCTTTCTTGAGCATATTTCCACTTCTGGGTGTTCTGTGTTTATTGAGTTGCAGTTAGTCCTCTCAATGAGAAGAACGCTAAATATGGAAAGAGGGTTGTACTTTGGTGTTTATATTCAAGGACATAGAGTGTTAGGAAGCAATCTGGAAATTATTTTTTCCTAAAATATGCTTGGCTATGACTTTCCTTCTCTCACATTAAAAAAAAAAAAAGATAGAGAAATAGGAAATAGGGCTAAATACATGACAGGACATTTGACAGGTGATGAGGTTGGGCATAGTCTGCCACTTCGTAGTTTTGAGGACCACAGTTTGCTGTTGTAGAGGTATCTGAGAGGTACCAGATAAATGAAGACTGCCAACTGTTCTTAGACCTTGAGCGTGCTGGGCACCCTAAAGTAGGAGAGAAACTTATAACAGAAGCTCACGATGAAGAACCAGACGTTCCGAGCCATCTGAGATCTTGCCATAAGAAGGCGCCAGGCGATGAGGAAGAGGGCAGTATTAAAGAGGTAGTGAATATTTCGGAGCCTGGGGAATGGACATATATAGTCAAAGTTAAAACAGTGCCAAATACCCAACTATTATCAGAAACATAAATGTGTTTCTCTCTGGCTATCACAAGCAAATAAATGCTTACAGGTATGACCTGATAAGCCTTTGAGTTTTATCTTTCATTTCCACAACATTCTCAATAATCAGATTTCCATAACATTACCTTGACTAGTTTCTATTTATCATACTTCTCTCTACTGTAACCTATCTTGCAAACATGGCTAACAGTCTTTCTTAAAGGTACTTTGATCATATTACCATATCACAAATTGCTACTGGTTCCTGTTCACTAGAGGGTAAGTCCTAAAGTTCTCAACTTACTGTTCAAGGTTCCACTCTGTTTTCAGTTTACTTTTTCATCCTTACTATCTCTATTAACCCTTTGCTTCTGCCAGAATTATACCAGACTGTTGTGAGTCTTTTTCCTTGAAGGGATTAATGACAAATTTAAGGCAGCTGAAGGACTTGAAGAGTGGTTATGCCCATGTTACATAGTCTGATCAGTCTCCTGCCTACTGGGTATTCTTTCTCTATATCACATGGTAGGGTGTGGTAGAAGAATCAAAGACACGGGTTCAAATGTGGTTCATGTGTGACTATGAACAAATTACCATTGTTCTTGATAAAAATGGGATAACAGAATGCCTCATAGGGGTGTGGTGAAGGTAAATGAAACAGTGTATCACAGGGCATAGTATAAAGGGAAGGACCTATTATTTAGTAAAAGCTGAAAAAATGTTAATTCCTCCTTTCCTTGGCTCAGATTTCATGTCTGGTGTAAAATCAGATAAACAAATATTAACTGACTGACTATGCTTACCTTTTTAAGTGTTGCTTTGCTTCTGGGACCCCAGCCATATCCTCTTTCAATAAGTACTTCTTGACTCCTAAAACGTAATTTTCAATGTATTCCAACCAATTCAACTGGCGTACATCAAAGTTGAATACCTGAAAGGCAAAAAGATAAAAGGATTGCCAGAATTGCACGGCTGGACAATCACTTTGTTCACTTAATTTTCTTTTACATAAATGAGCAACAGTCAGTTTAGAAGACTTAGCTGGATCCCTCCAAATAAGATTATTTGAGCTGCTATTTCGAAGGCCCTGATAATATAGATTATCATTTCCTTGCAATATTTAAACATGGATCAAGCACAAATACTTTATCTTCAGGAAGTCTTGTGAGGGAAATTTAAGGAACTGTTATTAGTCTGGTGAAAGCTAATTTCATTTCATGTAAAGATGGATTAATTTTTAAAAGTGATGGAATAATATGTTAGGGACCAAAACAAATTATGCATCATTTTCTTTCCATTTCTCTTAAATGTTGATGGTGTCTCTTGGCCTACCTCCTTTTCCTACAATATCAGCACTTCCTTATGCAGATTAAAGCAAACTTTGGAAAGCAAAGCCTTAAGGAGTAGCTTAGCAGAATTTATATTTTATATTTGCTTTAGAGATATCCATTATGTCTCTCAGTGTGCCATTAAATGAAGCCATTCAAAACAGTTCTTTTAGTGTTAAGTGGTAAGGAAAACTTTGCTTCTCTTGAAACATTAGTATGTTTTCTCCTGGACAAAGAATGGCATGAAACTATTTTCCCTTTTCCTTTTCCACCAAAAAGCTCACCAAAAAAATTCACTGCTTCAACGGGAATGGCTTAGGTAGGATCTTGTATACTATAGATGGACATTATATATATATATATTTTTTGTAAAATATTTTTTATTGAAAACGTATACAATACATATCAAAGAGAAGCTTTTTTTCTAACTCATGTCAATTTTAAAATTGTGTCATGATGAACAAAATCAGAAAAATATGAACCATTTTTTTTAACAGGGCCTTTATTAAAACCACTCACAAAAGCAGACAATCTCTGTTCTTTTTCATTCAGCTAAGAATTACTATTTCGGTAATAACAGTCATATGATAGAATTTCCTATTTCATTTGAAATATCTCATTTGGTTACTAGGTAATCTCTTTTTTTTTTAAATTTTTTTATTGCTTAAAGCATTACAAAGGGTATTACATATGTGTCCTTTTTTTTTCCCCACCCTTGACAATACCCCGGCTTCCCCTACCCCCCAGGGACATTATATTTTTTTCATTTTTATCCTTGACTTCATATTCTAATTCAATTTATTTCTATTTTGTTTACATGTGTGTTTATTGTAAGATATGTCAAATCTTTGAGATGATTTTGAGTATTTTCAAAGAGAGCAGATGAGATTAACAAGTTACAAAGAGCTTCATAGATTTGTCCAAAGCTGAGTTGCTTTCCAAAAGTAATTCTGTATCATTTTGTTTGGATATGGTTGTTTTCCACAGTATCACTATTACGTACTCATGGATATAAACAACGGCCTTTTCTTTTATTCTATTTCACTTTTCTAAGGGAGATTTCTGTGAAGCCCTGGTTAGGAAACCTGATTCTGTAGGGCAAATCCAACTGGAAGCCGAGCCATCCCAGAGTTTGGCAATTAAATCCAAGTATTCAGGACTATTATCTTTGCTAAGGTATTTTGAAATTGTATGTTAAATCCAGTACAGATTTGATTTTTTTCATGACATTTTAAGTGATTTTAGTTTAAAATAGTAAAATGTCAAAAATGAAACTCTAAGCTCATTACTTTTTGAATTATTTAGATGGTTAAATTCTGTGGAGAAATGCAATAAAGATAAGCCTACATAAAATTTGAAGCTAATTTTTAAAATAATGTACAATAGCTTGAGGTTTTTTTTAAATAAGCTGGTTTGATCAATCAGCCACGCATTTCAAACAGGTGTTTAGAAGAATTTTGTACAAGGTACGTAAACATTTCTGAAAATAGGTCTACTTCATGTTAATTATAGAGGTACTCAGTGATGATTTCAATTAAAATATCCTTCTAGATCTCAGCCTAACATTTATAGTGTTAGACTGTGCAAGTAGCCATTTGGTTCCATGGCATATCTAGGATTGGATTTGAATCATGCTCTATGAGGCTGGTATGTTAGGAGTAAAATCCTTAGCCTCAAAGCTAGGCTAGCTACCCACTTAATGTTTACTTCTCAATATGACTTGGTTTCTTGTACATGTTGTCAAGAATGAGTTAAATCAAGAAATGTTTTTTTTTCTTTAAAAAGAAATTTCAGTGGAAAAGTGTCAATCAAAAGAGTGAAAATTTAAAGTTAAATTGCAAACTAATGACATGATCAGGGAACTCTTGACTCCTTGAGAAGGAAAGCTAGGAGCATGTACAAAGCACAAAATATTTCTATACTTGTGAATTTAAGAATATGCAAAGATTTCAGGGCTTATTGTTTGTTACCAAAGCTAATATAAAGAAATAAATGGCGCTGATGCTAAGCAATTAAAGTGAAGGCATGTTTTGAGAAATACAAGTCTGAGTTGATTAAATCATTATAGGGAGGAAGATTGACAATGCTTGGGAGAGGGCTATACTGATGGAGGGAGGTCTTTTATGGTTTAGAATAAATAGGAGTTGAGTTTAGCTTTAAAAAGATAAACTATTTTAGAGATGCCAAATGATTTTGATTTGATAAGAACAGTGGAGGAGATAGTGTACAAGCAGAAAATTAGAAATTTTATCCAAGTCATATGCTATGGCTATTAGGGGAAAGATAGAGGTACACAGGGTTTGTTGAAAATGCAACAACTGGGAGAGTGAACAAAGAATTAAAGCTAACTATATGAAGACCCCAGAACAGTAGTGAGGATCTAACAGAAGACCAAGACCCTTGATTTCTTACCTACATTAAGCTTGTTTCCTGCAACTGTGTTGATAGCATTGACTGATTTTCTTAGAGAAAAAAAATTCTGTATATAGCCCAGCTGGTGTGGCTCAGTGGTTGAGCATTGATCTATGAACCACAAGATCACCATTCAATTCCCAGTCAGGGCACATGCCTGGGTTTTGGGCTTGATCCCCAATAGGGGGCATACAGGAGGCAGCCAATCAATGATTCTTTCTCATCATTGATGTTTTATTTTTCCCTCTGCCCTCCTCTCTGAAATCAATAAAAATATGTATATTTTTAAATTATGTGTATATAACTAGAACTTTATTCATCAACTTTTCAGGTCAAATACTTCCAAATTCCAAGTGAGTAAGATTTTCCTATTGGCTAAGTCAGTGCTGTACTTACTCTCTGGTCTTCAGGACTCAGCTTTGACATCAGCATTTCTGTGTTACTTGTGCTCCATTCCCAGCTCCGGTTGACGAAATACTCCAGCATGGAAACAGTTCTTAAAAGCCGATTCATGAGCTTTGTCATCCTGAGTTAAAGATCAGATAGGAACCAGTATCATCAGCATAGCACAGATGGCTGCTTCCCTGTTACTCAAGGAATGCATGAGAAATTGTCTTTGAGAAAGATAAAAATTATCCCTCCACCAATCTTCATCTCCACTAATTCTCATAGCATCCCAGTTAGGTAGGTATAAATCTGCACTTGTATGAATGCAGTAAAGTGAATTTAAGATAAAGTGGCCACAATAATAGGTGTGGAAGCCAAAATTCCAACCAGCTTTGACCTCAAGAAGCCTCTGCTTCTGTAATCTCGCCATCCTGCATCCCATTGCTTAAAAGTGGACCACGTCTTCCAATCTTGTGGTCAGGACTTGGACCAGCTCGGCTTTGTGAACTTGCCAACTTAACAACTTACAAAAACTTCCATATACAGTCTAATTGCTCTTCACAGTATTACTCTGAAGTAGTCGAGATCTGTATTACTTATCTTCATTTTACAGAAGGATTATTAATAGGTTTGTGGTTACATGGCTAATGCTTAAACCTAGGACTTACGGGTACAAGTCACCTTTGGCCTATAGAACAATTGATTTTTACCTTAATCAGGCAAATCGTGATAGTAGTAACTCAGCAATGACTTACTATGCTGTTTTGGGAATTTGGTTTTATTTATGGTCAATCTTAATGCCCACATACTTAATGACTCCTGAGGTACTCTCATTGTATCATGGGAAATTCTTAGGCAGGAGGTAAAATAATGCATCAGAACAGGGTTCTATTTAGCTGTTATTATCTAACATCTTTGCTGCAGACTAAAATATTTGTGTTCCCCTGAAATTCATATCTTGAAACTTACATCCCCATAGCGTAATGGTCTTTAAAGGAGGAGACTGGGAGTTGATTAGTGCCCTTATAAAAGCTCATTCGCAGCATTGGAGGGCACAGAAAGATGACTGTCTAGAAACCAGGTAGCAGGTACTCAACATACCTAGTCTACCAGCATCTGGATTTTAGATGTCCCAGTCTCCAGAACTGTGGGAAATAATCTATGTTGTTTATAAGCCCCCTATTCTGTTATAGCAGCCCAAATGAAATAAGACATTCTTCATGCATTCTATAACTCTGATGTAACTGATGCAATTTCAATAGATTTGTTTTAATTCTTAATCATCGTGCAATGATATTATATGTACAGGACTTTACCAGCACAATAGTATTTTTTTTTATAAAGAAAAAATACAGTTCTTATTCTCAGGTCTTCTTAATACATAAAATGCAAAAACCAAAACGTGATTCATTTTATCACATAAAAATTTAGAACTTCTTTTAGTAATAATAGTGTTACTGTATTCTACACGCTCTTATTCAAAACCATATAAAATAGCTATTACTATCTTTTTTTTTCTTTTTTTTTTTTTTTACAGGTGAGAAAGTTAGGCTTCAGGCAGGTTAAGTAATTTAGGGCTCATGTGGCTAAACTGGTGAAGTCAGAAGTCAGACTCCAAACTTATATGTAGCTCCCCTTGTATTATAAAAATTTCATTTTCAAAGCTATAAGGAATAGACTTAGAGGAAATACATCAAATATAGTTGTGTACACACACACACACACACACACACACGCACACACACACGAGTTTCCAGAAATTATTAAGGCCAACCCAATAGAAAAATAGATGAGAAATAGCAACTCAGAGTAGAGAAAATTTGAATGTCTAATAATGTCTAATGAACAACTGATGGAGGAGAAAACTTGAATGTCTAATGAACAAAACTTGAATATTTGATGAACACAAGGGAGTGCTAAGGACTTGGGGCTCAAATAAAAGTAACAAGAGATGCCATTTGTTGTTTTTATTTTGACAATTGCAAATGGACAGAACCTTTGTTGAGGGCAACCACATATGCTCCAATCCAGCAAAACCACCCTCAGCATCTTCGCCAAACCAGTGGCACATTCTATAAAAAAATTCAAGTGCGCTGGTATTTGTTTACCTCAAAGCAAACCTATATGTATTTCCATATGTGGTTGTAAATGCATAGATCAAATACACGAGGTGAGGGAAGGTTCTAGAAGGACTCTAGCATTTTCTGCCATAAAGATTATTAAAATGTCTATCAAAAACAAACTTACCAATTTTCCACAAATATTACAATTTAATTTCTCAAGAACAAAATTCATAAAGATTTGTATTGGGTCCCTTCTTTGTCTTTTCTACTTACTAAACTTTGCTCTTTATATAGGTCTTCTTCCATCCTTGATATATTTTATAAAGTCTTGAGCATTTCTGCTCACAATGTTGTTTTTCTTTTCCCATTTTTATGTAATAAGCCCCATACAAATATTTTCCCCATAGCCACAGTGTCCCCTTTTCGCTTTGTTCAAGGAGAAATTGACAATTACTGAGTGATGAGCTCTTAATAAGGTTTCTGCAAAATTTAAATAAACTCTACAGTGCCTATGTTTTAGTCACTTGCTCCGCTAATAAGGATGGAAATGAAACATGCTGAGAAAAACTTTCTTCTTTATAAAGAAGCTAGCACCAAAGGCAAGACTATTCATATTTCTGATTCTTGGTTGCAGAAGTTGCCTTTGGTAATGATAACGATGTCTCCTCAGACACATGTAATATTCAAGTGAGACAGAGATAAAAGAGTATGTCCTGTGTCAAACAGCAACATGGTGACAGCACCTAAGCTCTGCATACTGTTTACCCTGTTCCCTCTAAGCAGTGGTTCTCAACCTTCCTAATGCTGCGACCCTTTAATACAGTTCCTCATGTTGTGGTGACCCCCAATTTCATTGTTACAAATTGAACATAATTAAAGCATAGTGATTAATCACAAAAACAATATGTAATTATATATGTGTTTTCTGATGGTCTTGGGCGACCCCTGTGAAAGGGTCGTTCAACCCCCAAAGGGGTCATGACCTATAAGTTGAGAACTGCTGCTAAAGTCTTTACTCACCTCCAGGTGGCAGTAAATCTAGCCCAGATTTCTCCAGATCTTTCCTCCATCACTTACTTTGAGACCATTTGCAATTTTCCCCTTAGCTTCTGTTTCCTCATTTGTGAAATTGGGATGATGAGCATCTCCTCTTTGGGCATTGTGAGAATGAAAATGCGTCTTCCCATGTGTGTGTAATTGAGGCTGGTATCATTACTGTACATTTGAAGATTACCTAACAATTTAGAAAACCCCAGACACAAGGGTCTCAGATGTTTTTCTTTTTTAGTGGATGAGTACTTGCTGAATTCATCAAGCAAGTTCCTTAACATTTAACTTCCTTTATTATCATGGAGGATTTTAAAGGTATGGGGCTTGTCACTACTGTTGCTTTGGTTATCCCTAAAGTTGTGTGTTTGTGTGTGTGAGATTCAGTTGTCACCTCTGATCCCCAGCTGAAGGGAGGGCTAAGGACTGTGAGGCCCTAATCTTCCATGCAGCCACACTCTCAAAGCTGTTGACCCAGTTTCTCACCTGGGCTTCCTTCCTGTGAGTCGTAGATAGAAGTCGTAGATGATGGCAGGGGCCCAGTGGCTGACGGCATTCCAGTACTGGGTTATGATGGTGTTGGTTGTAAGGTCAGCATGTGGCCTCCTAAAAGCTCTCTCAAATGGAATTTTTTCAAAGGTTGCCAAGACTTGGAATCCTGGGTGGGGTGGTGGGGAGCAGGGGATGAAATAAGGAGTAAGTCTGGAGCACATAAACCCATTGTGGTGGATGGCATTTGCAATGGGTCAAAACAATAAAGAGTAAGTATTTGCTTCATAGAGTCAAGACTCAATTTCTGAGAACATTACTAAGATTTTTATCCTGGCAAGTAATCACCTGCAAATTTTAAGCAGTGAATAGGTTAAGAATTGGGTCCTTTTCTTGAAATCTTTACTCTAAAACAACTTCTACAAGAAATAGTTTTAATCAATATAGTGAATGTTATTCAGAAAAACTTAAATCCATCATTCAATTTCAGGGTTATTTAGCCTGTTCTGAAAGTCCCAAGACAGAGTCTAAGGGCCATATTTCCTTGTTTGGATCACTACTTTAGGAACCACCAGGAAAGTTTCGTAACATTTTACTTAAACCTTATAAAGGGCTACTTAAACCTTAAACCTCAGGGCTTCAGGGAAAGAGAGATGGTAAAGGCAGGACTCCTCTGTGCTGGTTCACTTTAAAGACCACAGTCTTTTACTTCTTTGGGATTTCTACTTCTCTGGGAATACATCAGACTCAATTATCTACTCTTATCTCCAGAGGTTTTTTTCATAATATTTTTTTCTTTATATGTTTTTACTTAGAAAAAGCCACGTTAAAATTTTTAATGTACATTTGCAAAGTCAGTAATAATTTTCAATATTCATTTGTATTCCATTTTCATTTTCTCTATGTAGAATTTTCAAAGAATATGCATAAATGCATTATTCAGTTATGATGAAGACAGCAGTTATTATGGTAATAATATGGAAATCTACATGAAAAAATATATACCCTATACAGAAAAGATTCTCAAAAAACATCTGGACTGTTTTCCTCCGAGAGGAATTCATATTTACTTTTAAGAATCACTAGTGGAGTGGTTACTACACATTCAAGGGAGGCAAGAGACCTGTCTTCAATCTCAGGCACCAGCTCCCCATATCAATTTGAATAAATCATTTAGTCTCGGTCCCATATGTAAAATAAAGCAAACCCCCCCCCCCCAGATTATTTTTAAGATCACTTTCAACTATGAGATTCTATAATTCCATAAAACAGATATTAAGAATTATTGGCATGGAAGAAGACTATTTTGAATCTCAGCAATAGAATTTACATGTAACATCTTTTTATTTAAGAGCTTAAAATATCTTGTTTGTGGCTACTAATGCCTTTTTTTATGAATGATATTTTAATTCTGTTATTGTGGTAGAGGAGATATATTTTTTATATTTTTATTTCCATATGTTTTCAGAATTATTTAGATAATCTAAATAACTGGATATATGCTCTAAAGAACTTACTGCTAGAGAATTTCACTTAATTTTCATGGAAGTGATAACTTTAGAGATAGCACATTGTGTTCTGAATTAGAAATCAGATTCTAAAATATTAAGTACATTTGATTTTTTTTCTACATCTAGTACTTAAAAATAGCTAGGTGATCTAAAGTTTCAGATTTTGACAAGAAAATCAACTCCTAAGTTGACAAAGGAGTTCAAGATTGGTTAGCTAATGTTCTGTTCTATGCAGGATTCATCAATTCAACCAGACACCTTCAAGGTTCCTCTTTTTTAAAGGAAATATTTTTATTGATTTTGAGAGAGAGAGGGAAAGAGAGAAAAACATTAATGTGAGGGCAAAACATCAATCGGCTACCTTCTGCAACTCGGTCATGCCCCCTTGCCTGGGAATCAAACCAGCAACCTTTTGGTGCACAGGAGTGCACCCAACCAACTGAGCCACACCAGCCAGGGCTCAAGTTGACTCTTATGGCTAACTGCATAATTAGTGAAAAGTATCCCTGACTCAATAACAGTTTATATTGTTGGACTTTTCTAAATCTACTTTGTCGTTTCACATTGTCAGGGATGTAGCAATGTAGCGAACAGTGGCCCCAGCAGAACTAGTGGCCCCCACAGGAGCAGTGTTTGATCACTGACATTGCTTATTGCTGACTTCTACTTGGTTTTACTTATTTTTAAAAATCTCTATAACTAACGGACTGCTTATTTCTTATAGTCATGCAGATGTTCCCACTGACCCTTCTTTGGTATATTATACTTAACTCTTACACATACACAGTTGTAATTATTTTAGCTCTTATTTTTTTTGTGTGTGTGTTTTTCCCCATTAGATTCTAAGCTTCGTGACTCAATTGGTCTAATTTTTTCCCTGTGGCAGACATAGTAGTGATGTAGTTACATTGCTATGGGCACTTACCCATTTTGCCCCAGTAACAGGGATTCAAGTTACCAGAAGTACAGTGGTAGATTAACGTTGACTTAGGTCTGGAAAATAGAAGAAAATTTAGGTAAATAAAACAAAATGGAGAAATCATCAAAGAAAGATAAGGGAAAATAATATTTTTAAAAGGATGTTTCAGTAATTCTCATGAGTAAGGTAACCTAGGCAATCTTCCTTCTTCTGGTTAAGCAAAATGGAAGAAGTGGAGGAAAAGTGTGTGTGTGTGTGTGTGTGTGTGTGTGTAAGAGATTGGAAATAGGTTGACATATTTGTGGAGCAAATTGAGGTGTCATGATGAGGAGTTAGAAGAGACTAGGCAGTTAAAGGCAGAAACCCTGAAGTTTAAAATGTATGGATATTGCTAGAGCAGAATTTTTCAGACCAACCAATGGGAAGTTAGCAGGGCACATATTAACCCCTAGACAAAGAAGCTTTGGTGGTAACCCATTTGGGGACCCCTCTCTGCTGCAGGGAGCTCTATTACTTTACTATCTCTAATAAACTTTGCTTTTGCTCATCTCTTTGTCCATGAACTCATTCTTCGGTTTTGCAAGACAACGAACTTAGACCCCAACAGAAATTTTGGCATCAATGATGATGAGAATGATCATATTTCTAAATTATGGACATGTTTATTGGGCAAGACTACAGGCTAGGTTTTTTCCTAAATCCAACTAAGTCCTGCTGGTTTGGAAAGTCTGACTCAAAAAAACATTTAATTCTGTTTATCATTTACTAACAGAGCCAAATATACAAACAACCATTTCTTTTTCTTTGTTTCAGTAAATAACCCATACATGGTGGTCTGAACTTTAGCATTTATCAGGAACTGAGCAGGTCAGTGAAACATAAACTATGGTCTCATTTTACCCCCTTTTTTCTCCTTTGTCTTTAAAACAGGAAGCTCTATTTTAGGTTACTATCAGTGGTGATGCCACCGATTTTGCCATTAAGAACAGTGCTAAATTTATTTTATTTATTTTTTATTTTTTACACATGTCAGAAAAGCTTTTTTTGTTATCAAGAATTATATGATTTGCCTAACCGGTGTGGTTCAGTGGCTGAGCTTTGACCCATGAACCAAGAGGTCACTGGTTCGATTCCAATTCAATTCCCAGTCAGGGCACATGCCGGGGTTGCAGGCTCGATCCCTAGTAGGGGCCTTGCAGGAGGCGGCCCATCAATGCTTCTCTCTCATCCATGTTTCTATCTCTCTATCCCTCTCCCTTCCACTCTCTCTACAAAGTCAATAAAAACATATTTTTAAAAAAGAATTATATAGTTTAATAATTTAAAGGGTGTTACTTTATGATCAATGAAGTATTAAATAGTACTTATAAAACAACTCAATGCATATATTTGGAACTATGTAAAATATTGAAACATATACCCTGTCACAATTAGGGTCTTCTACAGTACAATGAATATATTTTGAAAATAGGCCTAATATATTCACCCTCCTTATCATTAAATATTTGAAAGAAAGCCAGATTAGTTAGCATCCTCACCTGTGAACTGCTGTGTACCATCCCACAGCCAAGGTGAGATTGACGACTGTATCAACAGGAATCACATCTGCCACAGCCATTGGAGTAGCTCTCAGGGCCCGGAGAAACCCTTTCCCTGTCTGCACGGGAAGAACATAAAATATTGAGCCAGGTCTCAAGTAACAGCTGGAGATAATACTGATGCTGTTAGTAATAACAGCTACCATTGACCCACTGCTTACGAGGCTACTATACCAAGGCTGATGTCACAGCCTGTCCAGCCTTCCAGCTACATTCATCTCAAATGCCAACACTTTTATGAAACACTAGTGAGTGGTCCTAGGTTCCTTTAGGGAGTGAAAGTCCTCAAATTTGTGAGAGGTAATATATTTAGTTAATTAACAAACACCAAGAATAGTTTATCACATCTTAAAAATTAATTCATAAGCATTAAGTTTTCCCCAATTTCCCACTTAGTTTACCATTTCCTAATGATGCTTTCTGCTAGTGCTTACTAATTTACAAGCAAGAGCAGACACTAAAAGTTTAAGAAATATTTATTTTTAAAAATTAATAAAAATCTACCATTTAACAACTTTGTTATTACTTGGGAAACTTTTCCTTTGGTATCTTAGTTCACCTCACAGATCACTGATGTTATATAGATGTAAGAATTGGGAATTATTCATGTTAATAAGTCAGTTAATAACTAAAAAGTTGTGTTTATTTTATGAATTAATTATTTATACCCTACATATTTCCAACATCGATTTTCAGTGGTTGTTAGCACTTTCTTATGTTCCTAATTTGTTGTAACTGATTCCTCTTCATTTGGACATAAGAAATCAGTTTGGAAAATTTTAGATAACTGAGTAAATGTGCAGTTTTGTAAACAATGTAATAAGACACACTCTAGGGTCATGTGAAAATAATTATATTCTAAGTTACCAAATGTCCACCCATAACTTAGCCTTAAAGAAGAGGAAGGCAGGTAGAGAACAAAAAGAGAGGAGCTGCTAGAGCAAAAAAGAAATCAGAAGGTTCATTCTCACTGTCTTTGACAAGTGGTCATAATTCACTGTCTTATATTTGAATTTTAGTTCCTGTTGGACCTCACTCTGAGAACACAGGCAGTGTCTGAGGTATGAGGTTTGTAAACTCAGAGAATTGAATTGCGGTTCATTGTCCTAAAGAGTGGAGTTGTGGTTCTGGTCCTAAAATGCTTCAATATGAACTGTGACCCCGCCCCGCCCCTCCCGCCCAGCTCAGGCTGAACCAGTCTTCACGGCAGGGGACACATACACAGGGCTGTTGGCCCAGAGAAACCAGTAACGTTTCTCCTGGTCTGTGAGAGGTTTGCTGAAAAGTGTTTCCTCTATCCATCCATTTTTAATTTGAAATCTTTGCCCGAGTTGGTGGTTCTTTCTTGTATCTATTAAGAACTGGTTACTGATGTATTTTATGCATTTATATAATTTATATCCACACATAGAGAAACTCTTGTATGTGTTTTATAATCAAGAATTTAATAATCTTTGTGAATATGATTTTTATTGCATTCCCAGTTCGCTGCATTAATTCAAGCTATTAATGATCAGCGAAAAGGAGGAAACACCCCCATCTTGTGGTAATGAGAGAGAACTACAGGCATGGTCCTCAATGCTCAAAGGCTTTATAAAAAGAAAACTCCTAAATCAGTGGTTCCCAAACTTATTTGGCCTACCGCCCCCTTTCCAGAAAAAATATGACTCAGCGCCCCCTGGAAATTAATTTTTTTTAAATTTTAATAGCAATTAAACAGAAAGATATATGTATTAATGTTTCTACCTTTTTCGTAAAATATAGTAAAGAAAGGTGTAAATTAGAAACATTGAAGTTTGAAATTATGAAACTATTTATTGAACTCAGAATAGAAAGGTAATACAAAAAAAGTTAAAACAAATGCACCTGTGGCCATCACCGCCCCCCCTGGATCGCTGCAGCGCCCACTAGGGGGCGGTAGCGCCCACTTTGGGAATCACTGTCCTAAATGGTCGTTGATATCACAGTACATCTGTTTTTCTGATAATAAAATTCACAAGTAAAAATAATTTTATTCTGCCTCTACTTTCCAATCACCATAACTGAGATAAGGTACTTCAATTGTAGTTAGTAAAGTAACATTTATGGTTTTGGATCAATGAAGTTAAACCAACACTAAGCATGTTGTTAGTTACTATCCCTCCACCACATTTCAAGGACTTATTTCCACGTTAGTATACATACCGCAATAATGAGCCCACTAGGTCCATTTACGTTATCAACCCAACCCTAAAATAAAGAAGAAGATCTCTATTGATTACACATGTCAGAAAAGTGTAATACCTTTGGAACATTTGCAATCTAATCTTGATACATTTCAAACAGGAGCACTGAGACCCCAGCTAATATAATTGTCTAATCCAGTAGGTCTCACATAACACACAAAGGTCAATGGCAAAGCACTGTATATTTCTGCACTTTATTTGTGCAAGAATTAAAATTCTGCGAGGAGGAGCCATGGGTAGTTTCAAGCTGTTATAATGACATTCTGGGGGCTAAATTGGACCTGCTAACCAATTCATCAGTCATCCTTTTCCTCCAGCTCGGGCCTGATTTTTATCTCCCTGGGGGAACACTTCAAACATGATTTCTAGGAATTATCCATTTCTGGAGAATTTTAAGAATCATACCATCCACGCTCTCTCTGTATTGTATTAGCTTGCTTAGAGATGTTAGAGGAGAGATTAGGCTTAGGAGCCGTAGGAGGAAAATGTCTTTTTGAGTTTGTCTCCTCAGGCCTAAGCAAGTCAGTGGACTGTATTATGTTTGTTTCTTCATCTGTAAAAGTCAAAATGCACGTGGGAGAGGAGAGAGGAGAAGATGCAGGGATTATTCGCTGAGCCGTTTACTCAGGACCAGGCACTGCGGAGCACTCCCGCACACTGTCTCATAGTCTCTGCACAGTGGGGAGCAACAGCCCAGTTTTACAAGTGAAACAGCTCAGAAGTCTGCATTGTCAGTAAGTAGTAGAGCTCAATTTTATCTGCCCTATTTATTTTTTAAATGTTTATTGTTTTTTAGGGAGAGAGGAAGGGAGAGGGAGAGAGAGATAGAAACATCAATGATGAAAGAGAATCATTGATAGGCTGCCTCCACACACCCCACCCTGGGGATCGAGTCTGCAACCCGGGCATGTGACCTTGACCAGAATCGAACCCGGGGCCCTTCAGTCCACAGGCTGACGCTCTATCCACTGAGCCAAAATGGCTAGGGCCAGTCTGCTATATTTAAACTATAGTGGGAAAGGCAAGAAATGAAACTACCTCCTATGGAAAATTCAAGACTAGAGTTAATGAGAAGCTAATTTAAGATCTCCAGCCAACTCCAGATCAGTAAGTCCCAGAGGAGTTTCAGGCTAAATAATTCCTGAAGCAAAAGTGGAATTTTGCCCTAATATAGCGGGTGCAGCTATACATCCTGGGGGAGGTGGGGAGAGAGAGAGAGAGGAGAGAGAGAGAGAGAGAGAAGAGAAGAGGAGAGAGAGAGATCAGAAAGCGACTGGGCTAGAAGGATGCTGGCCTGGAGGCAGAGCAAGGAGTCCTGTGAAGGGGTGAAGGGACTTACTGGGAAAGGCTCCTGCCAGGTTGCTCCCACGATGGAGGGCCTCACGATGGCAATGTTTAGGTTGCCGCCCTCCTGGTGCACCACCATCTCCCCCAAGGCCTTGGTGTAGGTATACGTATTGGGCCGATCCCCAATCAGCTTGGGCGTGATCTCGTCAATAATAGCATCATCTAACCACCTAAAGTTAGTCCGAGGAAAAAAGAATTCCAGCAACAAATGTTACACAATAGACCGAAAAACACTGTGAGCCACAGACAATCAAATAAAATGTCCATGTTCTAGCTTGAGTTCTGGAATTGAGAACAGTCACTAGAGAGTGAGGCTGAGTGGGAACCTGTCCAAATCATGTACAATGGCTGAGCCCAATCTCACCAGATGAATCCTACCTCCTCCCACCTAGATGGACAGGTTTAACAGCTATGAAATCTACCTTATTGCAAACTAGAGGCCCGGTGCATGAAATTCGTGCACAGAGGTGGGGAGAGGTACCTTAGCCTGGCCTGCACCCTCTCACAATCTGGGACCGCTGGCTCCTAACCGCTGACCTGCCTGCCTGCCTGATCACCTCTAACCACTCTGGCTGCCTGCTTGATCTCCCCTAGCCACTCGCCTGCCTGCCTGATCACCCCCAACCACCTCTGGCTGCCTACCTGATTGCTCCCAACTGCCTCTGCCTGCCTGATTGCCCCTAACCACTCCCCTGACTGCCTGACTGCCCCTAACTGCTCCCCTGCTTGCCTGATCACCCCTAACTGCCTCTGCGTTGGCCCCAGCCACAGTGGCTTAGTCCGGAAGGACGTCCAGAATGACATCTGGAAGGTCTTTTGGCTGTTTGGTCTAATTAGCATATTACACTTTTATTAGTATAAATAATCTCTATCTTCAATGACTTTCTCTCCAACAGGGTCAGAAGTATATGTTCATGGAACACGTTTGTGAATGCCAATCATTAGCCCAGGAGCATGCTGGGTGCATTTGTGGCTTTTAAAGGCTCTCTCGTCTAAGGTGCTTCTGTGGCCACCCCACTCAGTCATTGCCATCCAGTTAAAACCCAATGCACCAACCAATCTTGCAAATTCCAGCTTTTAATTTTTAAAATTCCATTCAATGCCTCAACAAATGAGAGCAACTACCAGTACTTACAGTAGACTTACAATCTATTTTAGCAAATCTATGAAAATATTTTAAAGGTCTGTTTAGAGTCTATGTTAATAACTTGGTAATTATTTCCAGAGATTTCCAATGAATTCTGAAAGGCCTTAATAACTACTAATAGTCTACCACATAGAGTGGTTACAGTACTCTGAAGCAGTGGTAATAGTGATTATGGAACACTTCTACTTACAACAAGACATGTATCATAAACAACTGAGTTACCATGGCATCATCCTTATCTTTTATTTAAAGGTGTCAGAACCATTTTTTATAATCTTAAAGTCTACTGCAGTTCTTGAAAGAGCAATACAATTATTGTCAATTAAATACTTAATGTTTATCTTTGCTGGCAGACCTATTTGCTCAAACTTTTGCTATAATATAGTTTTTAAAAATTAGATTTCTTAACTGTGTTAGTATGATTTGATGCATTTATTCCTGTCTTATAAAACTGAGCTCAGTCATACTATTTTGATTGCAGAAAAATCTTAGCTGTTACCACTTTGCTCCCATTGCATACTGGTGAGCAGTTAAGATGTATTTATGCCAGGACTTGTTCAGAAACTCCACTCTCCATTTTAACACCTCTCCCTTGATGTTCGAGTGGAACATGAGAATTGTCTATGATGTTTGGTTTTTCACTTTGCTGCTATTTATTAGTGCTGAATGCTTTCTAGATATTCACATCCCTTTTGTTTAAATCGAATAGGGAAAGTTTGAGAAGTTCCTAGAATTAAAAAGCTGTGGTACACTTACTAGTACACTATGGAATATTATGCAGCTATATAAAAAAAACTGTATCTTACCCTTTGAGACAGCATGGAGGGACCTGGAGAGTATTACACTAAGTGAAATAAGCCAGTCATAGAAAGACAAGTATCACATGATCTTATTTATATGTGGAATCTAATGAATAAAATAAACTGATGGACAAAATTCATATGATCTTATTTATATGTGGAATCTAATGAACAAAATAAACTGATGAACAAAATAGATCCAGAGACATTGAAGCATGGAACAGACTGATGAAACTCAGAGGGAAGGGGGGGTGGAGGTGGGCAGGAAGAGATTAAAGAATTTACATGCATATCTGCATAAGTCATGGATAGATGATAGAGCAGTGAAAGCATGGGGAGGGTAAGTTGGAGGGGGCCTATGGGGGCGGGGAAAGGCTGCGAAGAAAAACCATTCTAAGAAAACTGCAGACCCAACCACACACTAGGAGAGTATGTCACGCGCTGGCACCAGCTGCTGTCCTGACGTTGGTCTGCACCGAAAGGGCACTCTTAGAGGCTTTATCAAGTTGGGTGAGCTAGCTTCTTAGAAAATGTTGGTTTCATAAGTTTCTAAGAACACAAACGCAAGAGAAGGTGTAGTGTTCTGTAGATGGCCGCCCTCTACCATTCGTAGCTCCACCTGTATTTTGTCATATTATCCTCTCATTTCCCCCATTTTCACTTGTAAAAATGGCAATGATTACATCTGTTCTAAATGTTTAGGTTATGATGAGGACCAACAGAAATAGTCACAACTGCACTTAAAGCTTTTTGATAAAACAAAATGAGCCTATCAACCTAAGGCATTCTTAATTTTGGTGAAGCAATCAAGGAGCATAAATCTACAGAGGCAGTCGCTGGTTTCAAATTAATCTTTTCTAACGCAGCCAAACAGGCCATTGTTTCACCCAGCCACCTCCCGAGTTCACAGAGAGGAGCGTAACAAGTACATACATCCCTGATGGGTGTACAATCAGTTCATGCTCTTCTTTACCCAACTTTGATTTGCTGCTGTGGTTTGTTCTCCATTCATTTTCAAAACAGCATATAAGTTATCATGGAAACCAAAAGGTATTTCTGAAATTAACCCAATGTCCTTTGGCACACTCAAGAAGGCATTTTGAACCCACTGGTCCCAAATTCTAAATTACTTAAATTGATTAGAAAGAAGTTAAAAGTTATTAAAGATTTCAGAAAGCAATGTGTGTGTGTGTGTGTGTGTGTGTGTGTGTATACATGCCCACAATTTGCTCTAAATATTACTTACCTTTCTGGTTTAAAACTTATTGAATCAACCTCTTAATATCATTCATCTATACTAATAAAAGCCTAGGTGACCCTTGCACCCTCTCACAATGCCCTCATGTCATTACAAGATGGCCACCACAAGATGGCTGGCAGGGGAGGGGAGTTGGGGGCAACCAGGCCTGCAGGGGAGGGCAGATGGGGGTGACCAGGCCTGCAGGGAAGGACAGTTGGGGGCACAGGCCAGCAAATAGGGCAGTTGGGGGCAACCAGGCCTGCAGGGGAAGGCAGTTAGGGGTAACCAAGCCAGCAGGGGAGGGCAGCTGTGGGGGACCAGGTCTGCAGGGGAGGGCAGCTGGGGGTGACCAGGCCTGAAGGGGGGGGGCAGTTGGAGGCAACCAGGCCGGCAGGGGAGGGAAGTTGAGGGCAAGATCAGGCGGATAGGGGAGGGCAGCTGGGGGTGACAAGGCCTGCAGGGGAGGGCAGTTGGGGGGGGACCAGACCAGCAGGGGAGGGTAGTTGGGGGCAACCAGGCCTGCAGGGGAGGGCAGTTAGGGGTGACCAGGCCAGCAGGGGAGGACATCTGGGGGCAATCAGGCCGGTAGGGGAGGGCAGCTGGGGGCGACAAGGCCGGTAGGGAAGGGCAGCTGGGGGTAACCAGGTTGGCAGGGGAGGACAGCTGGGGGTGACCATGCCTGCAGGGGAGGGCAGTTGGGGAGGACCAGGCCTACAGGGGAGGACAGTTGGGTGCAACCAGGTCGCAGGGGAGGGCAGTTGGGGGGTGATCAGGCCAGCGCAGGAGAGCAGTTAGGCGTCAATCAGGTCAGCAGGGGAGCAGTTAGGGGGTGATCAGGCTGACAGGCAGGTGAGCAGTTAGGAGCCAGCAGTCCCGGATTGTGAGAGGGATGTCCCAGATTGGAGAGGGTGCAGGCTGGGCTGAGGGATAAATTTATGTATTTAGTGAATAAGGCAGCAAGAGGAATATATACTTTTTCTCCTAATTTTCTTATTCAATAAGCAAGGCAAGCTGACCAGTGTACTAGACAAAGCTTTCAGAGTAAGCCTAATGGTAACTAACGTCTGTTCTTTCCTTCTCTCATCTGAATTAGTTCTTCCCTTGATTAATACAATCATCATGTTCTATGTAATTGCTCACTGGTCTGTTTCCCCACTTTTCAAATAATCCCAGTAGAGCACAGATTATGTTTTTTTATCTCTGTGTCTAATCACCTTTCTACCCCCAGGAACCAGCTATTTAATTCAGTATATGGGTGCTCTCCTATAGGATGGTCTTGATTGGCCAATTTATATTCTGTATAACAGTGATGGTGAACCTATGACACGCGTGTCAGAGGTGACATGCGAACTCATTTTTTTGGTTGATTTTTCTTTGTTAAATCGCATTTAAATATATAAAATAAATATCAAAAATATAAGTCTTTGTTTTACTATGGTTGCAAATATTAAAAACTTTCTATATGTGACACGGCACCAGAGTTAAGTTAGGGTTTTTCAAATTGCTGACACGCTGAGCTCAAAAGGTTCGCCATCACTGCTGTATAGGGTTTTGGTAAATTGAGCTGGCCAATGATAGGAGGGAATGGGTGGACTCAGAAGGAACTGAGGTTGTAGGAAGACTATGGGAAAGGGGATGTCTTTGTAGAGAATGGAGCAGCGGTGGTGGAGGAAAATGTTGAAAAAGCTAAAGTTCTGTGTATGTTGACCAACTTTAATTTGTCAGCATTGGCTTCAGGGTAAATTTAAATGCTTTACTGGGGAGAAGAAATATATCTGAGCTTGTGTTGAATGAGCCTTTGTATTTTCCTCCAAATGGATTGAACACTTATTTTGGTCTCCAGTGGCCTGACAACACGACAATTATTCAACTTGGTCATATTAAAAGTACACAGAATTTTCAATTTTGTGTCAGCTACTTAGATGCCATCTTGAGATAATACCACCTGGAAACTAAAAGATCCAGAAACTTTTTTTTTTTCACATGGCAAATTAGCTGTGGCTTTGGGTGACCTGGTAGCTTCAAAAGTGTGATTTTTAGTAGGTACAAAAATCTACTGGGGACTTTTTATTGAATTAGAGCATTGAGAAATTAAAGGACACCATAAGGTGAGGGGTGTGGGAAAAAGAGGCTGCACTGGTTACTGGAACAGGAGTGAACCCCACTGCTGATGCAAACTGCTCAATGAGAAAGCACTTTAACACACTGTTTCCCAGATTGGCCAGCTCATAAATCACTCATGTGAGGCTTCAAATAAACTTCCAGATTCCCTGGGTGGTTCTAAGGTACCACTGTGGAACCACTAATTCCATTTTTAGGGCTGATAACCTAATAATTTGGTGATTCTTATGGCCAGGCAAATTGGGGAAATCACTAATTTAAAAGAACTCCACTTCACAAATTTAAGTCATTACAACTTAAATTGGGATTAGCTCTCAGAAAGGCATTGCTTCTTTGAGTAAAAAAATTCAATACAATGAAGCTTTAAAAGAATTAAATTCCTGGTAATAGAAATGCAAACTGTGACAATATGCATATTCTAATCTGGTAGCTAATTAAATATGTGTAAGGCCCATATGCAAAGCATTATCATGTCTTATTGTATTTCTTCTCCAAATTCACATAGGTGTTTTTTTTTTATCTGTTGCCACACCCATTTTAGTCCTCTTCACCACTGGATCTCAGGTAATGGGTCTGCCTGCCTCTGGCTACTCCCCAAGCCAATCTATGTAAAATCCTTCCCCTCCATGACCATATTACCTACAGCTCACTTTCATCCAAGTCTTTCCTTAAAGCAAAATAAAACAACTGACTAAAGCCCTTGCGATTACACACACACACACACACACACACACATACACACACACACGCGCGTGCGCGCGCACACACACATATGGTCCTCCTTCAATGGATCCCCACTGCCTACAGAGCTAAGTGCAGTCTTCTGCATGGTATTCACAATCTTCTCTGGTGGTATTCACAATCTCCACAGCAGGGCCCCAGCCTTTCTCTACAGCTTGATCACTAATGGATTCCCTGCACAGAGAAGGTATGCTACCAAAGTGGACTGACATCTATATCCCAAATGTGCCCCAGGTTTGCTGGTTCCAGTTGCTCTGCCTAGCATGCACCCCAATCCACCTGTTCTTCCAAGTTTATCCCCTATGCCTGTCTTAATAGTCTTTCCACTCCCTCCAATTCCATCGACTTAATATGTCCCATCTTTTCCACCACTCCCCAAGTACAATTCTACCCTGCTCTGTTTGCGTTTGATTGTGAGCTCCTTGAGAGCACAATCTATCTATATTTTAAGAAAGTACCTTTTAACCTCTGGCTTTGCCAAGTCTGTGGGTAAAATGGAAAGACTAAAGCCACGTGGCCAGAATCACATGGCTATGGAGGAGATTCTCTCTGTGACTTACTGGATGAGAGCCTTTTGAAGAGTTATTTAGCCCCTCTAAGCAGTGAAAATATCAACCCTACAATATTATGTTAAGGAATTATCTGAAAGGGTCTTTGCTGACAATAGTTGCTCCACAATGATTCACAGCCATCCTTCCCTTCTTAGTGCTTATTTACTGAATTGATCTAAGTATGTCAAATAAAGCAGTAAATATGTATGGATCCATGTTTCTACTTATTAGTTATTTCAGGTTTTTATGAAGGTGCAAAAGCCCTTTTCTCCATCATTAGCTCCATTAAGAGAAGTTACCTTGGCCTGAAAAATATGGACAGCAGCAGCCCCAAAGCCCTATCTTTTCTGGTCAGTTATATGCATTAAAAAAAAAAATAACTGCACTGAAAAAGTGAAATTTAACTGGTAATCCCTGGTCCACGTATGCACATGAGTTCCTAAAGGTGAATATCACCAACTATGTAGAAGCTGGAAATATAAAGGCAGAGATGAGTCAGTATGGTGGCACACATGATAAAATGTCTGTGATGGTTGTGATGAGGGGCAGAAGACAAGGCAGGTATAAGAGCCAAGAAAATCAGTTGCTTCACACTGATTAATGGCCATGCTTGTCATACCAATTAAAAGCATTAACTCTTAATTGAAGTTTTAATTTTAAATGTGTTTATGCTGAAGTTTTTATACTTCTACAATCAAATGTTATCTTTTGGGAATGGTTCAGGACCATCAGAATTCTGGAAGCTTCAGATGTGGGCTGAAGGAAGGGAGTGGAGAAAGGGAGCTGTGGGAGGGACAGAAAAGGGGGTGGGCTGGAAGGATGGGGCAGGGATGGTACGTGTCATATTGAGACTCACAGTCCCATTCCCTTTATTAACAACACTGAGCAGGATCACTTGGGCTTAGGCAACTAGGAAAGTTTTTGGAAAAAAGTACAAATCATCTTTTATTTCCCAGACTGGAATTCCCATTAAACTGGCTTTCTGGGAAAATAAGTTCACTTTAGTTTGTCATGGGTGATTCTCTTTTTTAGCTTTACTAAGGTATAATTGACAAATAAAATTGTAAAATATCTGAAGTGTACATTGTAATGATTTTATATATGTACTAGAGCAGTGATGGCGAACCTTTTGAGCTCAGCGTGTCAGCATTTTGAAAAACCCTAAATTAACTCTGGTGCCGTGTCACATATAGAAATTTTTTGTTATTTGCAACCATAGTAAAACAAAGGTTTATATTTTTTATATTTATTTTATATATTTAAATGCCATTTAATAAAGAAAAATCAACCAAAAAAATGAATTCGCGTGTCACCTCTGACACGCGTGTCATAGGTTCACCATCACTGTTCTAGAGGCCCAATGCATGAATTCATGCACAGGGGTCTGGCTGGCCTGGCCCCAAACAGGGTGGATCGGAGGCAGGCCTGTCAGGAGGAGACAGCGGAAGGTTGGCTGGCAGGGCCTGCCCCAATCGGGACCCAATCAGGGCTGGCTGGCTAGGGGAGGGGCCAAAGGTGATTGGCCAGTGGGCCCTGCTCCCAATCAGGGAGCGGGGCCAGCCATGGGGAGGGGCTGTGGGCAGTGGGCCAGCCAGCCCTGCCCACGAATGGGGTGTGGGAGGGCCTGTCTGGGGTCAGCGGCTGGGGGAGGGGCCATGCATGGTTGGCCAGTCAGCCTCACCCCTGATTGGTGTGGGGGGGGCTGATTAGGGGTGGAGCTGGCTGGGGGGAGGGGCCGCGGGCCAATCGGGGTGATGGGGGCTGATTGGGGGTGGGGCCAGCCATGGGGAGGGGCTGTGGGCAGTGGGCTGGCCGACCCCACCCCCAAATGGGATGGGGGGGGCCAATTGGGGCCAGTAGCCTGGGGGAGGGGCCATGGATGGTTGGTCAGTTGACCCTGCCCCTGATTAGGGCCTGGGGGCCAATCGGGGGTGGAGCTGATTTGGGGGAGGGGCCATGGGCTGATTGAGGTGGTGGGAGTCCATTGGGAGTGGGGCCAGCCAGAGGGGAGGGGCTGTAAGTGGTTGGCTGGCCAGTCCTGCCACCTATTGGGGTAGGGGGAGCTGGACGGGGGAAGGGTTGCGGGCCTATTGGGGTGGGGCGGGCCAATAGGGAGCAGGGCCAGCCATTGGGAAGGGCCACGGGGGTGGTTGGCCAGCTGCCTTACCCTCGATTGGTGTGGGAGAGGCCGATCAGGGGCAGGCCAGCTGTGGGGAGGGGCCATGGGAGATTGGCCCACTGGCCCCACTCCCTATTCGGGCGGTTTGCTGGCCACAGTGGGTGTCATAGAGACTGGTCATTCTGGTTGTTACAGTGTTCCGGTCACTGGCTTTTTGTTTATATAGATACCTTGTGAAAATATTCCATCTAGTTAATTAACACATTTATATGAGTGATTGTTTTGAGATCATAAAGCCCAGCTTTAAGATCTTGTCTAATTCCTGGTTCCTTTTTTTCTTTTTTAATGAGCTGGATTACTAAGAACAAGGACAGTTGTTAGACCCTGGGGGGTTATTGTTAGTAAAAATTTTCAAGGAATTAGAAACCTAAAAGTCTTGGGAAATAATTTTATTTTAACCTTAGGCCCATTAAAATACAGAGAAGGCTGAGAATAAATACATTAATCAACAAAGTAACCAAGCCTAGATTTAGGTGAATTAATATTTATTCAGAATAACTTTAATGATATTTGATGTTATTGAACTTCAAGAAATTCCATCTGATATAGGAGTTCTTGCAACAGTCATGGACAATGATGTAGTTGGTGATGGGCTGCTGGGCATTGCGTAAAGTGTTATTGAAAACTTTTAACACTTAGGTTTTATTTGAAGTTTAAGAAGAAAAATGGGCAATCAGAAACAGGGGTAATATATGAGCTTATAGTTATTTTACACATAGGACTTCACATCCCAAAATATCAACTTGCTATGAAATTCTGTCATCTATTCTTGCTTTTGTCAAAACAAACAAACATCAACCCATTCCACCCCATCACCACAAGCCAGAGCAGTATGAACAATCATCATCTAGTGACACCAAAAAGTTTTCATTCATGCCTAGCCAGTGCAGCTCAGTTGGTTGAGATCATCCCATGCACCAAAAGTTGCCAGTTTGATTCCCGGTCAGGACACATACCTAGGTTACAGGTTCTGTCCCTGATTGGGGTGCGTACAGGAGGCAACCACTTCATGTTTCTCTCTCATATCGATGTCTCTCTCTCTCTCAAAATAATAAAAACATATTTTAAAAAGTTTTCATTCATTCAGCAAATATTTGAGTCTCTACTGTGTTGGCACTGGAGAGCAAAAAAGAGCCAGACAGCTGCCCTGCTGGAGGCAAGGACCAAAAAGTGGTTAGCATGTAGATGCGAGGAGTCTGTGAGAAGGCTGATGGACTCTGATATTCAGCAGGGCTGAAAATCTGCATATTATTACCTGTTGCTGGCTGAATAATCCTTTTATTGTTTACCAATCTTTACCATTGAAATGTCTGTTTGCTTTGCTAAAGGGGAAATGTGTATTCCAATAAATAAAAAGCTGATGGGTCTGGAGATTCAGCGAGCTTCGCCACTAGATTGAAGCCTCCACCTTGCTTTTCCCCATGCCTTCTAAATTTATATTTCTTGTCTAGTATATCCATTTATGCGTGGCCCCTTCTCCAGATTCTGAATCCTTGCTGCAAAAGGTTGCGGCACTGTCCTTCCCTGTCTAATGGAAAATACAGATTAGCAACCAGTGTTGAGAATGAATATGGGGTACTATGGGGCCACTGAAGCCTGAGGGACTCTAGGGGAAAGTTTTACTGTCTGAAGCAGAAGTGAAGTCCTCTTTAGGAACAGAGCATAGTAAGCAAAGGCAGGTGGTATGCGAGAGAAGCGATTACTTCTTTATTTATTGTCTAAAGTTTTACATATGTCTCCTTTTTCCCCGCTTGACAACCGCCCCCCCCCAGCCATTCCCTTGGCAAGCCCCCACCACCCCAGTGTCTGTGTCCATTGGTTAGAGGAGCGATTACTTCTGTGTGACTGTGGCACAAATGGAAGGGGAGGGCCAAGAGGTGCAGTTGAACAGGTGGTCCCAAATATAAAGTTTTGAATTAATAAATGGTAGTTATGACTTTTTTCCTGTTTTAAAAAATACGTAAACTTCTTAATTGCATTCAAAATGTATTCTGCTGAGGTAAAATATAATTTCATTCCTAGTTCTGTTTGGCTGCCTATTTATTTAAATAATTATCCTCCTTGGAAAGCAGCAAATGACAGAAACATAAATTTTGTGCAAGTGTCAATGAGAGTCTGATCACAAATCATGTAGCAATCACCTGCCTTTATGGGCTGACATATAGTGGGGGGTGGGGGAAAGGCTGAACGCCTGAGATAAATCAAGGTATTCTCTGCTTTGAAATCTAGGGGTGCTGAGTGTCTGGACACAGTTTGGGAGACAGGGAAGTACCTGGAGATATCTCTCGCTGTGGTTGAGCGGAGTGTTTGCTGCCTCCCTCTTTTTCTGGGGGACTCTCAGAGACTACTGTGTGCCTCAGACTGTGCTGTAACCTCAGGTGTCAGAGGGGTCAGCAGCGAACTGAGTGTGGACTCTCAGTGCCGGGGTCTGGAATCAAAGGAGGTCTGTCCCCTTCCTGGCATATCCATATGTAAGCACCATATGCACCAAGAGACAGCACTTGAAGGAGGCAGCTCACTGACAACTCAATTCCACCCTGAAAATGCCCGAGGCTTTAGACTTCCCTGCACTGACCTAGGGCATCAGTGTGTCTTTTCTCTATCTATTCCGACAAACTCCCCACTCTGAGAGCTTTCTTTACACCAATTAAGCAAAGCATGATTTATTAGCAACTGTAAGTCACCTCCAGGTCCTTTAAAGGACTTTCATTCTTCTTTGTCCTGGATATTTTTGATGACAGGTAAAAATATCTATTCTCAGAGCTACACGAGATAAAAATGTTGGCCCTGAAGGGAATGAACTCTCGATTTAGCTAATGCTTTCTTTTGAAGAGTATATCTTAAATGGAAATACAGTAGTATAAGACATTAAAATCTGACAAATTCACTGTGAAATAGTCTATTTTCTCTGCTCTGATACTTTTTATGCAGAGTAAAAAAAAAAGGCAGGGCGGGGGCGGGGGGGGGGGGGGGGCGGGGGAACAAGGCAAACTTAGTAAATAGAGCAGAAGAACAAAGAAGCAGAAAACAGAAGCATACTTATTCCGAGACTGCGGTCATGTCCTAAGAATAAAGTGGTTCCTGTTAGTTGGCAAGAAGGGGAAAATGCTGCATATTATTTCTCCTGCACAATAGGAAAGTAAGGAAAGTGTATCTTGGCCAAACAGGTCAAGAGACTGACTCCTGCCAGATCTGGAGGAATCCTTTTCTCTTTCAATTTTTCTTTACTAATCTTTTGATTACTGCTATTGAACACCCCTTAACACTACAATAATTGCTTGTGTTTATCAGTTTATCACCACAACTATAAGATGGGCACTATTATTAGCCTCATTTTACAATGAAGGAACTGAAGCTCAGAGAGGCCAAGGAACTTGCTTGGCATCACATAGCCAGTAAGTTGCAAAGCCTCAAGTTGAATCCTTGTCAATCTCCAAAACTTGTCTTCTGAGCTTTCATAGACTAATATGCAAAGTGTCCCCTTGGGAGTTCGACTGGGAAACCTGGAGTTCGATCGCTCTCTATGACATGTGCTGACCAGTAGAGGGCTGTGTGGAATGCAGAAAGGCCCTGGCTGGCAGCCAGAAGGCCCCGATCGGCCCTGATCGTCAGTCAGGCCTAGGGACCCTACCCATGCACAAATTTTGTGCACAGGACCTCTAGTATACTATATTTTCTTTAGTGATAATACTGAGTTTATTAAGAAGTGAGAAACCACTTCTATGTAAAGTATCCCCAAGTACCTCTTTCAATCCTAAATGATATAACAAGACTAAGCTATTTAACAAGACCTGGGGATGGAGGGATTAGCAGGGGCAGGGTAGCTAAAGCTAGCACCATTTCAAAGCACTTTGTTTCAAGGGTGTTCCCCTTTGCTATCTCATCAGTGAATGACAACACAGAATCAAAGACAAACATAATCTGCTCACTCCTGTCCCCTCATTTGAGCCAACTTACTCCATAGAGTCGATGATTTTTTTTGGCTCCACAGGACATGGATATATGACTTCATCAATGTGCTTCAGGTTACAGTTGGAAAAGGCAGTAGAGATATGTATGAAGGCTTCGAGCTTTGGCATCTGACTGGCCATGAGCAGGAGCTTCTGGGTGGCAGTAACGTTGAGCTGCACAGCATGTCTAGAGAGAATTAAGAAGAAGGAAACACAACTGGCCTGTATCATGATTCTTGGTGAAAAGAGGGTCAAGTATACCTACCATCCCTACTCTTACTTAGCACTGCTCTGAAGTTCCAGCCTTGTAATTAGGAAAAAAAATTCACAGATATAAATATTAACAAACCCAATGTCAGATTACATCATTGTATATCTGGAAAGCAAACAGAAGCAGCTAAAAAATGTTGGATGGACTATTAGATGACCCAGTAAGGACAGAAACAACAATTAGAGAATATAATGGAAGAAAGGCACAGATTCAAAATCCAATATTTAGATATATATCATATCCTATATAATAAAGAGGTAATATGTAAATTAACCCTCACATCTTCACAAGATGGCTGCCTATGACCAGGCCAGCAGGGGGGTTTAGTGAGGAATGACCAAACAACTGAACAGCAGGCTGCATGGGGTGACCAGGCCGGTGGGGGGGCTGTGAGGGGCGACCAGGCTGGCGGGGAGCAGGGCAGTTGGGGGCAACCAGGCCAGCAGGGGGGGGCAGTTAGGGGTGATCAGGCTGGCATGCAGAGGCAGTGAGGGGCAATCAGGCTGGCAGGGTGGGGGCAGTTAGGGGTGACCAGGCAGGCAGGCAGGTGAATGATTAGGAGCCAGCAGTCCAGGATTGTGAGAGGGTGCAGGCTGGGCTGAGGGGACCTCCCCTGCCCCATGCACAAATTTCATGCACTGGGCCTCTAGTTAATAATAAACAAATAGACTCTATTAAAAATGATAAAACTTCATTAAGGGTCATGACAAAAAATTTGAATAAATAGAAAGAAATATATTGTTCCTGGATAGAAAGAACCAATGTCATTTTTCTAAATGAATCTACATATTCAGGTAATCCCAATAAAATTTCCAACCCTTTTAAAAAACTGGCAAATTATTGTAAGTTTAATCACGAAGTATAGCAGGTGATAATAGTCAAGAAAATCCTATTGAAAAATGATGTGTGTATACTTGCCTAATAAAATAAAAATAATAGTAATTAAAATACTATGATGTTGAAAGAGAAAGCTGAATGAAACCAAAAATGAGAATTTAATATGTTACAAGTTTCCTTTTCAAATAAAGAAGTAAAAATAAATCATTTAATAAATGTTTTAGAAGTAACCGTTTTAGAAATAATAAAAAAAGGTTACTCTACATTCACACCTACTTCACTCTTCTTTTTACAGAACTTTCCTGACTTCTCATTCCCCCTTAAAGCTAAAGAAATGTTAAATGGGTCAAAATTGAAATGTGAAAATGAAACTAAAAATACTAGAAGAAATTTCAAATAACTGCATACATAATAAAAACAAAGTTGAGGACAAATGGTAAACTGTTAAAATATTTGAAGCCTTTTAAAAAACAAAGAATTGTTAAATCTGTCAAGAAATCTTAAAAATAAAATTTTCAAGAAAAAAATGCTTCAAATGAAAAATAGGCAAAAACCATGGATAGGTATTTGAACAAAAGAATAAAATACCAATCGGCATTTAAACATCTTCAACCTTTCTAATTATCAAAGAAATAAAAATCAAACCTCACAATGCCATTTCTATGATCATATTAACAATGTTAAAAAGAATTAAAGAATTATAATAGAGTATTGTTGTGGGCATTGAAATGGGGAATCGTGTGCATAGTGATGGTGTAAATTGATGATACCACATTTTGAAGAGCAATTTAGCATTATATAACAAATTATAATCTGTTTCTAATCTGGGCACATTTGAGACATACCTAACAATTCCACTTCTTGGTACGTACCCAAAGGGAAGCACCCAAAGGTATATAAAAACATTTATGTACAGAGGAGTTCATTGCAGAGTTGTTTACAATAGTGAAAAATTAGAACAATCCACCAATACAGAACTGGTTGAATATATTACATATGTGTACAAAAGAATATCATGTAGTCATTACAAATTATAATAGAGTATTCATTGACAATGAAAGATAAAAAAAATAAATGAGCAGTTTGCAAAAATGTTCTCAATATGATGACTTTTTTGTAGACTTGAACATAAATCCATTTTACTATGGATGCATAAAGAAAAACTGGCATGGCTTAGTGGTTGAGTCTCCACCTATGAACCAGGAGATCAAGGTTCAATTCCCAGTGGGGGGCACATGCCTGGGTTGCAGGCTCGATCCCCAGTGGGGGGCGGGGGGAGGGGGCGTGCAGGAGGCAGCCGATCAATGATTCTCTCTTATCATTGATGTTTCTCTCTCTCTCTCTCCCTCCCCCTTCCTCTCTGAAATCAATAAAAATATATTTTTTTTTAAAAAGGGAAAACTGGAATGAATGTTCTCCACAGTATTAAGTGGTTAGCTCTTGCATGTGAGGTTTTGGAGAAGTTTTACTCCTTTGTACTTTTTCATTGGGACTATCTTTTATAAAAAAAATCAACAACAGAAACCATAGAGAGACTTACACACATGTGTGCATGCACACGTGTATGCACACACACATATCCATACAAGCCTCGAGAGGGGAACAGGAAGTACCTCAGGTGGTCATCGAAGCGCACGGTGGCGGCACAGTGGAAGACGATGTTGGTGCAGGAGAGCAGCTCCTGCATGTCCCCGTTGCTGATGGCCAGGTCGTTCTGGTTGAGGTCCGCGTAAACCGCTCTGATCTTCTCCTGCACGTTGGGACAGACCTCTTTGACTTTTTCAAACAGCTGAAACGTGAATATAAATCAATATACAAACATCACCAGCACCAGCATCTTGTGCTTGTTCTCACTGACTTGTTTCATTGTAATTCTCAAAAACGGGTTTTAGTTGTAACGTCACTTTAAGAAGGCATCCCAAGAGCATTTGCTTAATTTCATGCAACTCAAAGTCCGTTTGGGATCATTCCTGCTCGTCATAATTTGATAAACATTTGAAAAAGTCAGTTCTAATAATCAGGAAAAAGTGTGTTTTGAACTTTCCTGCAGAGTGGAGGAGTGATAGTAAATTAAATATGTCCGGCTCCATCCACTCCTCCTCTATGAGGCATCTCTGTGTTTATACACGTTGGTGGTTCCATTTTGTGCTGGAAAATATTGTTTTCAGTGCAAAATTACCAGCCTATATAAATTTTCAGGCTTTACGAAGTCGCATGAGGATAAATTCAAAACAACATGTTTAACTGGCCAGATTAACAAGATGTCCTAGTAACACAAACATAATTGGAAACAAATTAAGCCCATTTATAATGGTTAAAACAAATACAAATTTTATATCGTCTCTTTCTAATATAAATGGCAGTTATTGCCTAGTAAGATAATTACATGAGCTCATGAACCTTTTATGGAATTATAATTGATTTTTTAAAATATTCTAATTTATAAAGGGCCAAGGGAGGAGCAGTGGCAGCTTCAGCTTTCATTACAATTATTCACTTGGCTCGAGGTCTCTACTTTCGCCTCCACACAGAAGTTCTTAAATTAAATTGGTGTTTTCCATCTTGTCAGGAAATATGATTTTAATAAAATGATCTTGGTCCCAGCCTATTTTGGTAAAATGGAATTTTGCTGTAATATTGGTATGATATGTTAACAGCGGGGGGAAAGAAATGTAAGGCTGAATGTTTAGAAAGGTTAAGGGCAGAGAAAATTCACCTGTGGTTTTAATCATAGTAGAGTAGCAGAGACAGTCCTCTTCTACTCTTGAACCACCAAAGAACGTTTTCATCTATTCCTTGATCCTTAGTAGCAGGCTTCTTCTCTCTGTTAGAGATCTACCCCAGGCTTTTCTTTGGGTAATGAGTAGTTGATCTCAGGTGTCAGAGGAATCATGCCTCATTTGTGTCAGGCAAGACCATATTCAGAGGCCATGATGGGAGTGTTATGAAGCTGATCAGAGAAGGAAATTAAATCCACATATTGCTTGGCAAGTTCATATATTCTATCTCTAAGCTACTATTTTTCTGCAAAGTGTCAGCCTTTTCCATGGGGTGTTACTTCAATTCTAAAGATAACTAAATTTGTAGAAGGCTCTTGTTTTGAATCTGCTTGATAGATTTTATTCACAAAATGTTTATTTAAGGTTCTGTGGCGTCTTTGACTTTGGGCTGTAATGATTTTTGGCCACTTGACAGTAAGAAGGGGAAGGTGATTTCAGTGTCCACCCTTAAAGCAAAGGGGTTCCTCACGTCTGATGTAAGCTGCTATACACAGATTTTCTTTTTATTTATTTATTTATTTATTTATTTTTGTGATTCTAAAAGGCAGAGGATGCTTCACACCATATTGTACTTTTAGACAACCAATGCAATGTTGAACAGCACCCAAATACTAATTTACAATATTACTGTTATAGGAGATAATTATTTCAAGAAATAATGTCTCAATCTATATTCTATATATTGACTTATTATTTCAAATGAGAGGGCATATTTGAATGAAATAGTCCACTTAAAAAAGTCTGAGTTTTCTGATGCAAGTAATAAATGATTATGGTGAGTCAAAATAAATCAATGAATTAGCTGCATTATATGATATGCCTTGTCTGAATCTCATCATATTGCTATAATTTCTAATAAAACAACACTCTGTAAATACTGCTACATCCTACAGAGAATGCTAGATGTTACAGCCCACTGCCATTCACCAGGTCAGTACTTTTCAAGGTGTTATCCTCCAATCAACTGCATGAGGATCACTAGCAAGTATGCATATTAAAAATGTATATTCCTGGGCTCCATGAAAGAAACTGAAGAAGACACAAATAAGTAAAAAGAAATATTCAATGGATTGAAAGAATCAATACTGTTAAAATGTCTAGCCTATGTAAAGCAATCTATAAATCCAATGCAATCCCTATCAAAATATCAATCACATTTTTCAAATAAATAGAACAAATAATCCTAAAAATTTTATGGAGCCACACAAAACCCTGAATAGCCAAAGCAATCTCAAGAAAGAACAAAGTTTGAAGCATCACACTCCCTTATTTCAAAAAATAATACATAATGGTAAAGACAGACACATAGATCAGTGGAACAGAATAGAGAGCCCAGAAATAAATCCATTCATGTATGATCAATTAATTTACAACTAGGAGCCAAGAATATACAAAGGGGAAAGGACAGTCTCTTTAATAAATGGTGTTGGGAAAATTGGACAGCTACATGCAAAGAATGAAACTGGAACACTATCTGATACTATGCCCCTAAATTAGGTCAAAATAGATTAAAGACTTGAATGTAATACCTGAAATCATAAAGCTCCTAGAAGAAAATATGGTGGTAATCTCCTTGACATAGGTCTTGGCAATTATTTTTTAATCAAAATCAAAAGCAACAAAGGAAAAAATAAATAAGTGGGACTACATTATAGTAAAAAAAAAAACTTCTGCACAGCAAAAGAAACCAGAAACAAAAATGAAAGGGCAACTTACTGAATGGGAGAATATATTTGTAATCATATATCTGAAAATGGGCTAATATTAAAAATATGCAAAAAAAAAACCTATACAACTCAATAGCAAAAAATATCCAATTGAAAATTGAGCAGAAGATCTGAAAAGACATTTCCAAAGATGACATAGAGCCAATAGACACATGAAAAGATGTTCAATATCATTGATCATCAGAGAAATGCAAATCAAAACCGCAAATCAAAACCAGCTTCTCAAGTGGAGGCCAGGGCGGGCTGGAAGCCTGGGTCGCCCCCAGGCCTCATACCTGTTAGCATGTCTATCATAAAAAAGATAAGAAATACCAAATATTGGAGAGGATGTGGAAAAAAGGGAACCCTTATGCACTGTTGGTGAGATTGTAAATTGGTGTAGCCACTATGGAAAACAGTACATAGATGTCTCAAAAATTAAAAACAAAATTATTATATGACCCAGCAATTCCACTTCTGGGTATTTAGCCAAAGAAAACAAAAATACTAACTCGAAAAGATATATGCATTGTCATGTTCATTGCAGCATTATTTACAGTAGCCATGATATGAAAACAACCCAGGTGTCCATTGACGGATGAATGGATAAAGAAATTGTATATAGATAATGGAATACATATATACTAGTGGCCCGTTGCACAAAGATTTGTGCAATAGGCCTTCCTTCCCCTGGATGCTGGCACTGGTTTTCCTCTGGCACCTGGGACCCAGGCCTTTGGTCCGGCCGCAGCTGCGAGGCTTGGCTTCTCCGCTCTGGCTGCTCCCAGCCACTCCTTTTTTTTTTTTTTCTTTCCAGCTTCTCGAGTGGAGGCCAGGGCGGGCTGGAAGCCTGAGTCGCCCCCAGTGACCCAGGCCCCCAGCCCCTCCTTGAGCGGAGCCCAGGCCCCCAGCCACTCCTTGAGCGGCGTCCAGGGCTGGCAGGAAGCTTGGCCTCCTCCGTCACCGGGAGCAAACCAAGCCTCCTACTTGCTCCAGCTCCTTGGCCGCCGCCATCTTCAGTTATCTTCAGTCTTCACTCTGCGGCTGTGTATGCAAATTAACCGCCATCTTTGATGGGTTAATTTGCATAGACACTCTGATTGGCTGGTGGGTGTAGCAGAGTGGTGGAGTGACAGAGTGATGGTTAATTTGCATGTTTCTCTTTTATTATATAGGATAATGGAATATCCTATATAATAAAGGGCTAATATGCAAATTGTCCCCTCGATTGGGAGTTCAACCAGGGGGGCGGGGCCAGCCAGCCGACCTCCCGTGTCCCCTCTCCCCAGCTGAATTGGGCAGGCCGGCCGGATCCCACTAGTGCACGAATTTGTGCACTGGGCATCTAGTATATATATATATATAATGGAATGTTATTTTGCCATAAAAAATAATGAAATGTTGCCATTTGTTACAACATGGGTGGACCTCAAGGACATTATGCTAGTAAAATAAGTCAGACAGAGAAAAGCAAATACCATATGATCTCTCCAATATGTATAATCTTAAAAAACAAAGCAAAATAAAAAACAACAAGCTCATAATACAAAGAACAGATTGGTGATTGTTGCCAGAGGTAGGGGCTGGAGGTTGGGAGAAACGGAAGTGGGGGTATATATTTATTTAAAATCAATGAATCAAACTACTAATCCTGTGTGGTAAGCGTTATTATTTTCATTTTAAGGTTTAAATAGCCCAGCCATACAGAATGTAGGTTCTTGCACAACCTCTCATTACTCAATTTATCCTGAGGTGTTTGCATCCCCAAACCTATTTTAACCTCAGCATGTACACACATACACAGTATATTCCTGGGCCCACTAAATAAGAAATTACTGGGGCATAATCAGGACTTTGCATTCTATATGAAGTTCTCTAGTTGATTTTTACTGATCCTAAGATGAGAACTTCTTATTTGGAATGATAACACAGATAATTACTGATGAACAAATGTCATTTCCCTTTATAACTGCCCAGGGCAGTTACAGGATATCAGTGGTTTTCAAGCAATAGGCATAAGAATAATCTGGGGACTGGTTAAAAATGATTCCCATACTCCACCCTCAGAGACCTGGGCGTGGTAGGTTTGATATGTCACCCAGGAAGTTATATTTCTTAACAGGCGCCACCGATAGGTCTGACATACTTGGAGAAACACTGCCTCTGAAAAACTCATGTCCATTTGTAAAGCCAGGGCTTACATTTCGCCCCCTGACCCTGGGTTGTAAACTCGTTGATTCTTGTCCATCTATACTTGGCAGCTCTCAGGTCATTGAAAGGATTCAAATTTTGTTTATCAACTTAAATTAATTACTGTGAGGATACTAACAGAATCATGAATGGGAGTTGGATTCCTGAAATTGCTTGGCTCCCAGCTCTATCGTGGTGGGAGGATGAAAGGTGGCAGATCACTACTCAGAAAAAAAGACACCCTGGGCCCTCCGTGCGAACTGCCAATGGCAGCTGGAGATTGTCAGAGCAGAGCAGACCCTTTTCCTTTGTAATAATGACAAGCCCAAAGGACAGACGAAATGATGCACGTGGATGCTCAATAGATATCAGCTCTTCTGAACATTTCTTTTGCTAATGAAAGGATTTTAGAGACAGGAGAGGCAGTTAGGGAAAAGGCAGTTTTAGGGTAAGGGTCCATGGGAGAGGAATGCATACTTGATGGGCGGGAGATAGATGGCTCCAACCCACCCGATTGTTTACAAGAATGTTACAAGGTAAGGGGAAGAAGAGGAGGGTGGCACTGGGTGAGCTTTGAAACTTGGAAACTGATACCATGCAGGGAAAAGGGGGAAAGAGGCCACTTAGGAAAACACGGGGACATAAAATAAGGAAGGGTCCAATTAGAAATTAGGATGAACAAAGAAGTTGGGAGCATTTATAAACCCGTAGACAAAGAGACTCACTGGACTGGTTTTTTCCCATCTTAGAGAGAGAGCAGGGGTCTTCATTTTGGGGACCCATTCCAGGGGGAATTTGTATACACTCGCAATAAACTTCCACACTTATGCTTACAATCTTTCAGTCTGAAAATTTATTCTTCAAACTTCATAGGACAAGAACCTGCGAGAAGAGTCCCAGCTTGCCATTCGGGGTATCACTAATGTGAGACATGGTCGAAAGGTAAGAAAAAGTAGATGGAATAAAAATGAGTGAAAAATATAATTTCAAAAATTTCACTGAAGCCCCACCAATGAAGAACTTAATATAATTATTTTAGATTTTAAGTGCTGATCTTATTCCTTCTCATATATTCTTTACTTAGTGGCATACAACTGAGACGGTAAAGAAGGAACAACTACTCGCCATTTAGGAAAACTCAAGCCGAGGGACTGCTGCTTCTCCACGTATGAAACCGTGTGGCAGGAGCAGGCACATTTCTGTGGTCCCTGAAAGATAACAGCTGGGCTGTGAGCCAAGCATTTCAAACTGATAACAAAGCTATATGTTGTTTTTTTCTTGGAAAGTTCAGGAGTGTTCCCTTGAGTTGACACTACACTGGCGAGTATTTCTCTCTCCTAATTTGTTTTTAAACATGAGTGACTACCTTATTTATGGTAATAGTAACTTATCACCCAGAGGCAAGAGAGAAACTGAAAATCCTAAGTAAGAAAATTCAGCAGAATGAGAAAACCAGAAAGAGAAATTATTTTGAAACCAATAAACTCCTTAGGTACAACTCAACTTGGGTAGCCAGACACTAAGATTGCATTTTTATTAGAAGCAGGACTTGGGCAAGGGATGGGGGCAGGACATTTATGTCGTGTTTTTGAAGCAATGTAGATGTCCTGAACTTGAACTCCCACCATCCACATGACCTCATGTTGGAGGTATGCACAAAGAGGTTCGGTCACTGTTTCCTGGGCACCATTGATGTAATCAAATCTTTTATGATCATGAGAATCTTTAATCCTTATTCAGTTTACTGAGTCCCTCTCTTCAAATATAACTAACTATATCATTTAGTCCCGAGAACCCACTAAAATGTGCTTAATATTAAAAAAAAAAAAAAAAAAAAAAGGTAAGCTCCCTTCAACTAAGGAGCAATCTTTGTGAAACATCTGGTATTCTAAAGCAAAAGAGAACCTGTAACATCTGTCAGAGAAATTTTAGAGTGTGGAGGAAAAGCAAACCAATGGGTCGTGCCAGTTAACTCTCAAACAAGAAAGACTTATTAAGAAAGGATAGAATGTAAGTTGAGAACAATTAAACACAAATAAGTACATGTAAATTAAGAAAAATAAAACCATCATACCCAATGTAAAGATTCAAAAATTTAAAAAATGTTGGGATTTGGCTAGCTCATCAATTAACTCCCATAAGACATAAAAAACTGACCTAGAAGTTTTCACTGCTTAGGGAGGACCATTTCTTCAGGAATAATGCAGTGTTGCGTGGTTGTGTGGTTATCAAACTTTGGCACCGATCAGGGTTGCCTGGGAAGTTGTTTATAAAACCAAATACCAAAACCCCAGATGTCCTCACTGTGGAGAGCCTGACTCCACAGTTCTGAGTGGAAGCTTGGGCACCTGTGCTTTGTGCAAGTCTCTAGTGAGTCTGATACACAGGGAAGAGGAGAGCCATCGATGATGTATCAGAAAGATCAGGTTCTTGGAATCAGGAAGGCCAGGGTTTGCATCCTAGTTCTATCATTTATTGGCTGTGTGACTGGGGCAAAAGACTCACCTCTTGGGTGAATGCCTTCTGGAGCCCATCCTATATAATAAAAGCCTAATATTCAAATCAATTGAACGGCGAAATTACTGGTAGAAGGAACGGTTGCTATGATGCACACTGACCACCAGGGGCAGATGCTCAATGCAGGAGCTGCCTCCAGCCCACAGGCCCCAGGCCAGCCAAGACGGGTGCCAGCAGGGCCCCCCAATTGCCCTGCCGGTTACCCCGCAGAAGGAGATGACAGACCAGCAGCGGCGGGGGGGGGGGGCGGGGGGGAAGGGGGGGGGATGGGGCCGGCTGGTGAGCGGGCAGTGGCAGGGGGTGGGGCTGGTGCCACCCCCCCAATCACCCTGCCGGTTGCTTCCCGCAGAGAGATGCTACTGGTGGTGGCAGTGGGGTGATCGAGGGGGGCGGGGCCAGCTGGTGAGCAGGCAGCACCACCCCTTGATTGCCCTGCTGGTCACTTCCAAGGTGGGAGCCAGCAGGGTCCCCCCAATCGCCCCACCTGTCGCCCCACAGATCGCCCCTGATCGCTGGCCAGGCCTAGGGAACTTACCCATGCACAAATTTCATGCACTGGGCCTCTAGTTTATCTACAATGCTAATCACTGGACTATCTTATTAGATGACCTGGAGAACTAATGATTCAGCAGACACTCTGCTATTGTTAAGGACAATTTTGCACTCAACAAGATTTTAATTTAGTTTACATAAGTGCTAGAGGCCACACAATGTTCAGTCCATCACCTTGGGAATGCCTTGTTCCCACACCCAAGGCCAGTTTCACAGAGTTCTTCTGGAGAATCAATTACCTGGTTAGAAGCAGCAATATCCTAGGGGAGGCAATGAAATGCAGCGGGGAAAGCATGGGTGTTTTAGAGAAGAAAGAACTGAACTGAATTTCTGCTTTGTCGCCCAATGGGTGTGGTTCAGTAGTTGAGCATCAAACCATGAACCAGGAGGTCACGGTTCGATTCCCAGTCAGGGCACATGTCCAGCTTGCAGGCTCAACTGGGGGCGTGAAGGAGGCAGCCAATTGATGTTTCTCTCTCTCTCTCTCTTCCTCTCCCTTCCTCTCTCTGAAATCAATAAAAACACATTAAAGGGAAAAAAAGAGAAATTCTGCTGTCATTCCTTGAATAGATGTCAACTTTTTTGGATTAATTTCTCATCTGTAGAGGTTGCAATAAGGCATACCACAGTTTTGTGAAGATTAAATAGGGTAATGAAAGTCAGATGTCTAGGGTAGTGCCTGCCACTTAATAGGTTCCTAATAATAGAAAAACTCCCTTTCTGCTTCCACAATAGTCCATTTTCCAAAGCTGCTAATCTGACAGCTGCGCGTGTATGTGTGAGTATTTGTGTGTGTCGGGTCATCTCAAGGTTTCTGGTTAGACCATGTGATCCAGATACCTCTGAAAACTGAATGTGTTCCAGAGTCATGTTGAATCTTGTGGCTTAGTGACTGTTTGTGTGAAATTAGTACAGGCATTTGGAAGCTTTTAAAAAAAGACTTTGAGTGATTGGAAACAATTTAGAAAGAAGGAATGGAGATGGACACCTGAAATCATGTCAGTGATTGAGGTAACTAGTGAATGGTATTGTAAAAGAAAATGAGGAATCGAGAGAATAAATTGCTTCTGTTCCTGTGACCTTTAATATTTCCACAGGACTAAATCAATCTCTTTTTTTTCTTTTTCTCTTGAAAGAAAGGAAATGGCCCACAGGGGAGAGGCTTAACATGCTTCAGCTAATCTCAGCTGAGTAACTGTCAAACTGAAAACCAGTTACAGGCTTTTAAAAGTGTGTGTTTGTTAGTCATGGGAAATTTAAATGCCTGGCAAGATTATAGTCCCTCTAGTTGTCCCAAGTTTATAGAGGCCTCTTGATTTTACTGGGATAATTGGTTTCTTAGGAAAAAATATTGTAATGGAACAAAACTGGCTTTGGGGATTTATAACATAAACTTGTTTTCAGTTGCCTTTACCTTATATAGAGATATGAAAGAAATATTCAAGTCAATTAGAAATTCATTTTTGGAAGTAGGGATAAGCAGCTTTTACAAAACAGGAAGATTTTTTTGTTTTGTTTTGTTTCTTTAATCAAAGGCTCTTTAAAAATTAACAAGGAACTTTACAAAAAATGAAATTAACATTTCAGTTGGGTGTTTCTTAATACTCAACAAGTTCAGATTGTTGGCCTTTTCTTTGCAGATGTTATTTGGTTCAGTGTTAATGTTTTTAGTTCTAAGTTGTTGGCTTTTTAATATTACTTCAAAGTTAATTTCATTTTTTAATATATTTTATTGATTTTTTTACAGAGAGGAAGGGAGAGGGATAGAAAGCTAGAAACATTGATGAGAGAGAAACATCAATCAGCTGCCTCCTGCACACCTCCTACTGGGGATGTGCCTGCAACCAAAGTATATGCCCTTGACTGGAATCGAACCTGGGACCTTTCAGGCAGCAGGTCAATGCTCTATCCACTGAGCCAAACCAGTTAGTGCCAAAGTTAATGTCTTTAAATGCATTGTTTTTCCTCTTAAGGATTAATTTACATAATGTTTTCTAGAAAACGACCAAACAGTGATAGTCTTGCAAAAGGACTCAATTAACTGTTTCATTAACTTTTCCCATCTTCTATTGTCTGAAACACAATTAATCAGTTCTGTGAACTGAGGGCCCGGTGTGTGACCCTGCAGGATTCATTACAGAAAGCTCCCCAGGGTATTTCAAAGTTGATTTATTTCGGGGCCAATTGAGGGCTTATTGAATAATTCATATTTTCCAGAGAAGTTGACTTGAATTATAGAGTACAACCTGCCAAGCTCTCCTTTGTTTATAAATCCACTTTCTGGTTACATCATGCAGGATGGGCCTTTCCTGGAAACCTTGACTTGTGCCTGGTCTTCTCCGATGCTGCATTCCAAACCCAGCATAATCTCTCTGTGACCCTTCCCTTGTCTGATTATCATAACTTGCTAGGAAAAGACAGACCCATTGTTGGTACCATATTTTTCTGTGTATACGACACCTCCATGTATAAGACCACCCCCCCTTTCCCAATCCAAAATTAAGAAATCAATATTTTAAACATTTTGCTGGTTTTCCTCTTAAGGCCTTCTTCTTTTTTGGCATCTTAAGGAGTTGTTCTTCCTGTTTTCTCCACTGTCTGATCATACATTCAGTGGGAGGAGGTCCAAATTGTCTCTCTGCAGCTCTATTTCTATGCTCTTTTGCATAGCTGATTACATTCAGTTTGAATTTTGCAGAGTAAGATAATCACTTACCGGTATTTATCTTTTTATTTTTAAAAAATTGTATGGGCTCAGAATGTTCCAGTCCCTGTTGAATCTCTGCACTCTCCACCTTCACCTCCACTTCCAATTATGGCATCAGCTGACGTCAGTAACAATAAGGCTCATGATTGGAGGAAGTCTGTTTGACAAGGTATGGGCAGCTACACACGGTGCCATTTCCTCCTTGGCTGACTTCCATGTATAAGACACCCCTCAATTTTTAGTCTAACAATTTTAGAAAAAAATAGTGTCTTATACACAGAAAAATATGGTATTTTCTTAATGAAACTTTGCTTAGATGCTGGCCTTGCGATCACTCTTAATTAACTACCTCGGTCTTAATGTAATTTCAACTATTTGGGGTTTATTTTTCAAGTATGGATTTTGTCTTGATGTTTTCTTACCAAGTTATTCAGAGTAGATTATAGCCAGTTTAAGATCCTAAGTAGATATACATGGAATGTGGTTGTTGTGGAAAAACAAAACAAAATACACAAAACAACCCACATCTTTATGGCACTAATAAACCTCAAAATATTCTCAATATTTCTTGGAATTTCACAACTGTAAGATTTATTTCCAACTACTTATCTGTTATAGCAGGGGACATCATGTTTTGTTATAGATAGCAAAATAGAGAAAATATCAATTTCTGTATCTGAAATTGGTTTGGTTAAGATGGAAAGCTGATTAGTTCATATTTAAAGGAGCACATTTTTCATAAGTAAGAGACTAAGCAGCTGGCTTAGGAAACCTCAGCACCCACAAGTTGAAAAACATGGGGTGTGGTGAGCATGTTCATATTGCAACACATGAAACCTGGCTGATTTTCCTTAGAAGCTTCCCAGATGTGAAAGAAACAAAAATATTTTTTTTAAAAGACACTGTTGAACACTTGGAGTTCGAGGGGGTTGGGGGAGGGGGAGAAGGGTAAAGGGGATATAAATGGTGATGGAAGGAGACTTGACTTGGTGTGGTGAACACATAATACAATATACAGATTATATGCTATAGAATTGTACACCTGAGACATATGTAATTTTATTAACCAATGCCATCCCAATAAATTCAATAAAATTAAATTAAAATTTAAAAAATACATATTCCCTTAGAATCCCCTAAATCTCCTGACGGGCAACCACTGTGCTGGACAATATCGCAGTAGGCGGCTACCTGGCTGGGCACTATTGCAACAGGCAGATCCTATTGCCAGAGGCAGCTTCCCAGCTGGGCACTATCTCAAGAAGCAGTTACTATCAGTGAGGAAGTCACTCATGAAAGGAAGTCACTATTTCCTCTTGGGGTTGACCAGGCAGGCGGCGGGGGTGGGGGGCTGGGGGTGGGGAGGGAGGGTATCTGTTATCCTGAGAGGGAGAGGCTGTCACTATGGCAACAGGCAACTACCACAGGGCAGGGCATTATCCGGCATTGGGAACTATAGCAAGAAGCAAGTACTATCACCAGAGGCAACAACCTGGCCAAGAACTATCAGGAGAGGCAGCTATAGGGACGAGACTATGTTGCAATAGGCATCTACATGGCCATTTCTGTGAGATCTACACTAATAAAAGACAAAGAAGCTAATTGACCGTACGTTTGATATGCCCTAAGCCATGCCCACCAGCCAATCAGAGTGACTATATGCAAATTAACCCAACCAAGATGGTAGCCGGCAACCACGGAGCTGGAGCAAGCAGGAGGCTTGGTTGCCCGGGCGATGGAGGAAGCCAAGCTTCCGGCCAGCCCTGAGCCTGCTGTGGCTTCTGCTAAAGGCAACGAAGTTTCAATTATAGATGATAAACAAAGCCCAGATACCTGCTTCCAGCCAGCCTCCACTGGGAGCTTGGGTGACTGGGAGTTGTGGCCAGCCTGCAAACAGCTCTCAGCCCCTCACCCAGGCTGGCCAGGCACACCACGGGGGACCCCCACCCTGAAGGGGCTGTGGCCAGCCTGCAAACTGCCATCAGCCACTCACCCAGACTGGCCAGGCACCCCAGTAGGACCCCCCCCCCCCCCACCCTGAAGGGGGTGTGGCCAGTTTGAAAATGGCCCTCAGCCCCTCACCCAGGCTGGCCAGGCACCCCAGGGGGGACCCCCACCCTGAAGGGGCTGTGGCCAGCCTGCAAACAGCCATCAGCCCCTCACCCAGGCTGGCCAGGCACTCCTATATAATAAAAGGGTAATATGCAAATTGACCCTAACAGCAGAACCACTGGGAATGACTGGTCACTATGACACACACTGACCACTAGGGGGCAGACGCTCAATGCAGGAGCTGCCCCCTGGTGGTTAGTGTGCTCCCACAGGGGGAGCTCTGCTCAGCCACAAGCCAGGCTGATGGCTGCCAGTACAGCGGTGGTTGTGGGAGCCTCTCCTGCCTCCTCAGCAGAGCTAAGGATGTCCGACTGCAGCTTAGTCCTGCTCCCCGCTGGCAAGTGGACATCCCCCAAGGGCTCCCGGGCTACCAGAGGGATGTCTGACTGCCAGCTTAGGCCTGATCCCCCATGGAGCAGGCCTAAGCCAGTAGGTGGTCATCCCCTGAGGGGTCCCAGACTGTGAGAGGGCACAGGCCGGGCTGAGGGACCCCCCTGAGTTTTGTGCACCAGGCCTCTAGTGTAATAATAATAAGGGAAAAAGTACAATATGGTCTTGAATGGAGAAAAACAAACAAAGAACCCTTCCTTGCATTGTTGTTGTGAGGACGAGAAAAGCATCTGTCCTTTAGCCGACACTATTAAGTAAGTAGTTGTTATGATTATTATAATATCATTGATGCTAGTTTTGCAGGACTTGACTTTTGTGTACTTCTTGGAAAACTGGAGGATTCTGTGATTACATTTCTGGAACTGCCAGAGAGCTGCAGGTTATTCCTCAGCGCCTGACCCTCCCATGTCAGATTTCCTTTCCTCTCACCAGCCCCTAAGGCCCTAACATGCCCCACCTCAAACTGAACTATGAGTGATCCAAACTTTTAGAACTTACCTGGATCCTTCCTTAAACAAAACCCCTCTGCATTAAGTCATTGTAAGCTTTCACCCCGGCCTTATTTTCCTTTCTATCACCCCAAGCTTTCTGGATTTCTGAGAGATCAGTGAAATGTCAAAAGGAAGAATAAAAATAAACTGGAGACAATTATGTTAATAATCTTTGTCCTTACTAAACTTGGTTTTCACAAATTAACAAACCCTGGTGCTTTCTCCAGACTGAAGACTGTTTTCAGTTTTGTTTATAGTCTTTAACATAATCACAGTGTTCCAAAGTACAACTTCTCGAGGTCTTACAGTTCAAGAACTCATCAAGGAAGGTATGCAAGATGCCCAGCTTCTTTTCAAAGAACTATTTTAGAAAATATCTCATAAGTGGTAAAATCAAAATATCAATCCCAAACCAAAAATATAAGAACTACCCAGCCGAATCCCTTTTCCACTAAGGAAAGACTATGAACTTCTGAATCATAGACAATCTGAAACTCACAATCACAACTAGCCCCCTTGTTGTGAATCCTTTGCAAAATTGCCACCCTGTACCGCAATGATCTATACCCGTGGTTGGCAAACCACAGCTCGAGAGCCACATGCGACTCTTTGGCCCCTTGAGTGTGACTCTTCCACAAGATACCACGTGAGGGCGCGCACATACAGTGTGATTGAAACTTCGTGGCCCATGTGCAGAAGTCGATATTTTGTGGAAGAGCCACACTCAAGGGGCCAAAGAGCCACATGTGGCTCGCGAGCCGTGGTTTGCCGAGACACAGTTTGCCGACCACTGATCTATACTAATAATAGAGGAATATACAAATTGTCCGGGACGCCGTCACAGTAACAGTAATGAGCAAACAGCAGGTTGCATGGGGCAACCAGGCTGGCAGGGGGGTTAGTGAGGGATGACCAAATGACTGAACGGCAGGCTGCATGGGGTGACCACACCGGCAGGGGGGGCAGTTGGGGGCGACCAGGCCAGCAGGGGAGGGGCAGTTGGGAGCGACCAGGCCAATGGGTGGGGGGCAGTTAGGGGCGGCCAGGATGGCAGAGAGGGACAGTTGGGGGTGACCAGGCCCACAGGGGGGGCAGTTGAGGGCGACCAGGCTAGCAGGGTGGGAAGTAAGGGGCAAGCAGGCCAGTGGGGGCGGGGGGCAGTTAGGGGCAATCAGGGAGGCAGGCAGAGGCGGTTAGGGGTTATCAGACTGGCAGGGGGGGGCAGTTAGGGGCAATCAGGAAGGCAGGCAGGTGAGCAGTTAGGAGCCAGCAGTCCCGAATTGTGAGAGGGATGTCCGACTGCTGGGATTGGCCCTAACCAGCAGTCGGACATCCCCTGAGGGGTCCAGATTGGAGAGGGTGCAGGCTGGGATGAGGGGACCCCGCCCCCCCCCATGCACGGATTTTGTGCACCGGGCCTCTAGTCTCAATAAATAGGTAACACCTACTTTGAAGAAGTCTTCTAATTACTAGAAATAAAACCGCAAAGTACCTGCACATGACAAATGTTCTACAGGCTGGAGGAACGCTCCCTCGGCAATCCATGCCGTTCTCTCCTGGTTCATATTAATCCTTTCTGCTGGGGTCAGAGGAGCTAGTTCTCCTTTTACATTAACCTATATTTCTTTTTCATTAATTCTTCCCTTAGTGTTTGTCACAAAGGTGAGTCCTTGAAGCTGATATAACATCTTGACTCCAGAATGAACCCTGAGTCTTGACTCCCCCTGGCTTGTGGAATGTACAAGAAAGCTCTGGGCTAATTACCAATTCCCATTAGTTCTGCCTCCAGGGCAAGCTGCCCTCAATGTTATCCATGTCTTTCTTAACAGGCCCTGGTTCCCGAGCCTTGAGTCAAGCACCACCTGGTCCCTTTGCTCCCCAAACATTCTTTCCCACATGGAGGTTCCCTGCTCAATTGCCCAGGACATAGTCTAAGCACTCTCTTTTCTCTTATGGGAAAGCATGACATATTCCCAGGAGCAGTTGGTTGCTATCTTGTTGGTGTCCTCTCCTTCCTCTGCCCCCATATCCTGGCCTTCATCTGCCATTTGAGGCCACATAAGACACTGTAGGGAGTCGCCTTGTAGAGAGTCGCCTTGCCCCAAGTGTCTTCCCAGGAGACATACCTTACTATTTAAGATCTGGACGACCCTCTGCTGCAGTGTCTGGCCAGCCTTGGGCCTCATAAGGATATAAATGACTTTCAGGTCCGGGCTGGTGCGAAATAGCTTTTCCATCAAGACTTTCCCCAGGAAGCCTGTGGCCCCGGTGATGAGAATGGACTTGCCACCATAGAAAGCTGCAATCGAGGACATGATTCTTCCCTTTGTCTCTCACGGCTCCAGAAAGAGGTTCCTGAAAAGGAAGAGAAATAACAGAAGATTACATTCCTAGAAATTCTAAGATGCGGTTGTTTAAACTGTTTTTGGGGCTCTGAGGATTTTGAATGCGGAGAAAGGTTAGAGTGATAGCATCATGGCTCATCGACAACATGATTCATGGCAATCAATATTTATTCAGCTCACTGTACATGCCAGACTTTATGCTGGGAACTGTGGGCAAGAAATGAGTAAAACATGGTTCCTGCTCTCAAGGAATTGCTCACAGATGAATGCAGGGGACAGACACATAGAGATTGTTATGCAGTATATAGCATGGTAAGTGCTGAAACAAGGGGGACACAGTGGAGGGGTGCATAGCAGGACCTGGAAATTTCAGGAAGGCGATACCTGAAGTGAAACTTGAAGACAGAGAAGGGCTGTGGCAAGCGTGTTCCAAGCCAAATAAAGATAGAGAAAGAACAAAGGTCCAAGGTGTGGTGTAGCATGCTGTACAGGGGAAATAAAAGGAGTTCAGGATTGCAAAAATGTAAATAATAAGGCGAGGAGTGGCTCTATAACCTGTTAACCCAAAACTTAGAACAGCTATAAAACTTTTAAAATTATGATGTAATTATTATTTCATTGCAGTTTTTTTTTAAATCCTCACCCAAGGATATGTTTTTCATTGATTCTAGAAGGAGAAACATTGCTGTGAGAGAGAAGCATCGGTTGGCTGCCTCTTGGACATGCCCAACTAGGAATTGAACCTGAAGCCTGGGTATGTATCCTGACCAGAAATTTAACTGGTGCATGGGGTGACGCTCTAACCACTTAGCAACATTGGCCAGGGCTCATTGCAGTTTATTTAGAGACATTACTGGAACAAATAACTTTCGGTTTCACTTGAGCTAACTGGCTTGTTATGTTCTCTTCCTTGAGCTGAAAATGGGTCGAGTGCCATCCTTTCCTTCATATGCTGCTCACAGGATTGAAACATTGCAACCAAGAAAGGGCAGAGAAGGTTGCACAGGGAGGCCACAGACCAGAGGCTGGTTAAGCCCTGAAATAGCACCGGTACAGCCCAGCACTAGATAAATCCACTGAAGGCCCCGTTTCCACAGCCTGGGGAGAGGGTGGTGGGAGCCAGCTGCAGCACTTGGATGCTGGGACTCCTGACCGACAGTCCCCATGCGGTAGGAATGCAGCATGAAGTGCTTGTCTTTAAGCCCCAGCTAAAAGACTGTTGACTGGAAGCAGCGTCTGAGCTTTGAGTGAAGGCAGTGCTGGCTCTAGGGGAGCAGACTTCCTTTCTGTCCACTGGCTTTTCCGGCTACAACAAATCCTCAGCTGTCTGCTTGGACGGGGTTGGTGTGGATCTTGCATAACACAACTCCAGGGACTGGCCTTGGCATCGGGGTTATAAAGAAGAACATGCAACAAGTCCAAGAGTCCACACCCAGCCTCTTCAGCTTCGGTCAAGGTCACTCTGCCAGTAACTCCTCAGGAACAATGAATGACCTTTCATAGTTATAATGTACACGTTATAATTTATAGTCATGATTTATACTTTGAGGATCTTGCGGCTATGTTCTTAAGCAGAACTCTTTGCCTTTAGAAGATTCATTCATTCATGAAATTATGCAACAAATGGTTTGGGTACCTGCCATATTGTCACTCCAGCAGAGGAGGCCCGGGATACAGAGATAAGCACATAAATAAACAAGATTACAAATGTAGACAAAACTGGGATGGATGACAGAAATCACACCCCATCAATACTATTCGCTTTAGGAAATCTGGATTTCAGATCTAACATCTGTTAGACATACTGAGCTGCTATTTAAACCCCTTTTATTGAGGGTTGATGTGAGAAATATTATTTTGAAAAACACATTTGAAGGTCCCTTGTGCAAAACATCAATTAATGATATTTTTGTCATATTATATAACGTTATTCATATTACAAGCTATCCAACCATTTTCTCAAGAACTGAGCACTTTGGAAAAACAGACTCTTCTTGCCTGGCCTGCCTTGAAGCTCAGAAAAGTGATGTCACGAGTTTAGATAACATCCTAGGTTAGGACACAGGTTCTAAGGGAGACTGCCCAAAATCAAATCCCCGTCTATCACTTATTAGCTATGTGACCCCAAGCAAATTATTAATCTCTATGCTGCAATAAACTGGGGACAACAAAAGTATCCACTTAATAGTGCTGTGGTGATAATTCTATGAGTGAACACATGTAAAACTCTTAAAAATATGTTACATAGAGTATATTAAGTATATACTATTATTATCAGCTATCAATATGGTCACTAGTTCCACATTTTTCCTCTTAATTGTTCTTGCTTTTCCTTTTGACATTTGCTTTAAATGTTCTGTCTGAAGCATTTTCTATACCCTCTTTTGGAAATAGGAGGAGACAATTGGTAACTCAATTAATTGTCAAGCCAAATATGGTGTTATCACCAAACACAACTCCACTAGATGATGAATCTTGCCAATTCTTTTCTATATGAAAATGTTTTGGCACCATACTCTTCCACTCTAATATTTGGCACAAGTGAGCATGGCTCAAGGCAGAAAAATTAAGGAAGGGAAACCGAGATTAGATAGAGTGACTTCCCAACCTTATTTCTTCTGATAATATCATTGTTTTGTAATCTCATATGCTTTAGTGGAGTCATATTTTCTAGAAATGCAAATATTCTGTTAAGACATTTTGCTTCCAGACATAGTTTTGCAACCTGTGATGAAGAATTTTAGAGAGCAGGAAACATACCTCTCCCAAGCTTATTTCTCATGAGACAAAGGAAGGCTTGATATGTCCTCAAAGAATGGAATTTGCCTGCTCTGTCCACAGCCCAAATACTTCTCAAACACAACAGAAACCATAGCAGGGTACAGTGAGTGCCCCGAGAGGAAAACAAAACATACACCAGTGTCTCCCGGCACTGATCGCCCGGTCGGCAAGACCAGGTGACCACGGTGACCGTGACTCCAATCAAGGCAACCGATTCTGAAAAATGTCAAAGAGAATGTCCATCCTCAGCTCAAAGCTGCTTCAGGGATGTTTCCTCTGTTTCTTGCTTCTACTCTCAGACTATGGCTTGGTTGCTGGCCCCAGAAACTCCTATATAAAAATTGGCTCCCTGAAACTTTTTCCATATGGCATAGCTTTGCAAGGTCCAGGAATTGTTAACTTCTAATGTAATTAGTTCATTAAAAGACTTACTTTAAACATTAAAATAAATTTAGAGTCATTTGTGGAGGATATGCCACTCTAGAAGGAGAAATATGTTTCAAACTGCTGACCAGGCCAGGGCTTGCCTTTTTGTTGTTGTTGTTGTGGTTTTTTTAAAAAATATTTTATTGATTTTTTACAGAGAGGAAGGGAGAGGGATAGAGAGTTAGAAACATCGATCAGCTGCCTCCTGCACGCCCCCCATTAGGAATGTGCCTGCAACCAAGGTACATGCCCTTGACCAGAATCGAACCTGGGACCCTTGAGTCTGCAGGCCGACGCTCTATCCACTGAGACAAACTGGTTAGGGCTGTTGTTGTTTTTTTTTTTTTTTTAAATTTTTTTTATTGATTTCAGAGAGGAAGGGAGATGAGAGAATCATTGATCAGCTGATCCTGCATGCCTCACACTGGGGATCGAGCCCACAACCCAGGCATGTGCCCTTGACCGGAATCGAACCCGGGACCCTTCAGTCTGCAGGCCGACGCTCTACCCATTGAGCCAAACCAACCAGGGCAGGGCTTGCCTTTTATATCATCTCAGATCACAGGTGCAGACAGCACAGGACAGGTTCCTATCCTTCAAACCCATGATATCGTTTGTGAAAAGCCTATGTCACTTTGCAAACTCCAGACTCATCTCGTACAGTGCAGGATATCTGATGCTTGAATGAAAAAATAAGGAGCCTATGAGAGTCACCCAGTGTATTTTTTAAATATATTTTTATTGATTTCAGAAGAAGAGAGAGAGAGAGAGATAGAAACATCAATGATGAGAATCATTGATTGTCTGCCTCCTACAGGCCCCGCACTGGGTATCGATCCTGCACCCGGGCATGTGCCCTGACTGGGAATAGAACCGTGAACTCCTGGTTCATAGGTTGATACTCAACCACTGAGCTATACCAGCTGGGCCAGTGTCTTTTTACTAAATGTCCACTCTGAGCCAGGCACTGTAGACTCTGCGATGGTAGTAAACCGGCTGTATGCAGCTTAGAGTCTTCCTTTTATTCTGGAGCATTTCCTCCTTAGGATCACCAGTTTCCCCATGATCATTAATGAAAATAGTTTTTACTCTCCTTTTGATAGTAAAATGAGGCTGTTCTCACTTCTAGTGAACAGATTTTAAAATACTGAATTGTAATAGTTGTGCCAAGTTATACATTTTTTTTGCACAACATATGGGAACTTTAATTATTCCGTGAGTAGTTCTAGAAAAAGAAAAAAATTAAGATTCAAATATTTAAGGGAGACAAGTTTATCCAAATTTCTTGGTTGTCCTTTAGATAAAAGCACTTTTATAAAAGAAACTTTGCCTCTGAGGAATCTTACTCTTATTTATTTTTTAATATATTTCTTTACTGATTTCAGAGAGGAAGGGAGAAGGAGAGATAGAAACATCAATGATGAGAGAGAATCACTGATTGGCTGCCTCCTGCACACCCCCTACTGAGGATCAAGCCCGCAACCCAGGCATGTGTCCTTGGCCGGAATTGAACTTGGGACCCTCAGTCCGCAGGCTGATGCTCTATCCACTGAGCCAAGCTGGCTAGGGCAGGAATCTTACTCTTGATGAAGGATTCTGGGCCTTGGCTCTATTAACTTTCTAGGACAGAAACATTTTGTTGTGGGGCTGCTCAGTGCAATGCAGGGTGTGAACTTCGTTAAATGTGCTCTAGCCGCACGCGCCCCCCCCCCCCCCCCCCCCCGCCCCGAGAACCATTGCTCTAGGGCCTTCTTTAATTCTCATTTTATAATATTCAGCACATCCTATTAAAAAGTCAAGATTCAAGGATGAAACTTCTGCTTGTAAAGCTACGTATAAATATGACCCATTGCCACACCCTATTTTGTCTATATTAGATCATTCATAACTAATTACAGTTACCCAAGCAAATTACATGTGTGGCAAACTGGATAGTCTTCAAAGTGGAGATGAAGGAAGATTTTTCCAGAGAAAAATTTCCCACTTTTTATTTAACAAAATTTCTTTCTGTCTCATAAATTAGATTACTAACCTCACTTTTCATTTAGATTGACTCTCAGTTTTATGAATCTAAACCTATAATGGGCTAACTTAAGAAAGAATGATAAGGACCAGCATGAGATCAGCTGAGAAAAAGACCACTTAGTATTGGTTGCCGTATATTAATAATTCTGTAGATAACCAAGTCAATCTCATTTATCAGTAATTCTGTTGCCCTTTTTTGGAAGATACCAAGTATGCTGTGTGTCAAGTGATATCTCACATAGACAATGGGGTTTTGGTTGGCAATGTGCCCAGTAATATGGGCCAGACTATTGAAAAACAATCAATGCTGTTTATTTCAAATTCAGTAAATTAAAGTTGTTCATCTCCATCAAAAGTAAATACTGTAAATCTTTCAATAAGTATGTTGAATTAAGGAAATACACTTAAAATAATATTCAAAGAAAAAGAGGAGAACACTAACTTGTAGAATATCATTACATCCATTACAAATCCCCATGGAATAGCCTGGAGGGGAATGAAATAGAAGACAGTAGTTGTATAATGGTGTGATGGGATTAAAGGGAAAGAGTGTTGTTTCATGGTGGTAATTGCTTTCCATGATTTTAAAAGGTAATTTAATAAACACATACTTAAAAAAAGTTCTTAGAAAGTAATAACAACCAGTGCTGTGGGCAAAACTTCCTAAGTTTAAGATGCATTTAAATTATTTTTAAAAGTGTGGCTCAGCAGACATTGCACACTGTTTTTCAACTAAATTGTGTTCCCTTCAAATTCGTATGTTGAAACCATAACCCCAAATGTGAAGGTATTTGGAGATAAGGCCTTTGGAAATAGATTCAGGTTAAATGAGGTCAGAAGAGTGAGGCCCTCATCTGATAAGACCAGTGTCTAATAAGAAGATGAAGAAATGCGAGAGAATACTCTCTCCTTCAACAAGCACCAAGAACAGGCCACGTGAGGCCTCAGTGGGGAGGCAGTTGTCTACAAGCCAAGAGAGCTCTCACCAGAAACTGAATTTTCTGGCACCTTGATCATGGACTTCTGGCCTCCAGAAATGAGAAATAAATGTCTGTTGTTTAAGCCAGCCAGTCTGTGGTATTTGTTATGACAACTCTCGCAAACGAATACATGTACAAACACACTAGAACAAAAACATGTGCATTTTTGGATAAGTGAGTAAAATAACTCTTGACAATACTATATATCAACCTTTCCAATTCTGATGTAACCCTTTATTATGTAGCAAATATATCTGTCTCATATTCTCATCTTTGTGGCATAAAGGCAAGATATCAGTGCTTGGTTTTCACAGATTTGTGAAAATATGTGCAGGTCTTCTTTGATAAACTACAGAAACCTTATTAATCTAAGCCTTAAAAACCTGTATTTATGTCATACGTCTGTGTGAAGGTCCTAGTGATAAAAAAAAGTTTCATCAGAGCGATCTTCCATTTTCTTGCTTTGGTTTCCTGCACATATCCCAAATTATACAACTCGGCAATGAAATCAGGTACTTTTTACTGTGGGCTTCTTATGTAAAGTTTTTCTGAGAGAATTTTTACTAGGAAGTTCTTGATGGAAGAATATTAACCCCCAGAGGTACTGTGGGCAGCTGTTGGGCATAGGCCTCACTAATTGGATAAGCAATGCTCCGTTGTTAAGAAAAACAAAGTCGGAAACAGTCCCAGATGGGGAGGGATAGTTCAGGCTGGCTTTAAGAACACAAAATTTAGCAATCACCCCAACTCATTCTTCTAAGTTACCTTCTGCTTAACTTATTATTAAGTCTTTTTTTAAAGTCTCAATTTAACAAATGAAAAAGGAAAAGAATATGACCTAAATTCATAATTTCATAATAATTGATTAAATAGGTGTACGTGGTGCCTACTGTGTACTACATACCATATTAGGTGTGGATAATTACTATGCAAACATTCTTGCTAAATGGTGAAGCATTTAAAAATGCATGGTTTCATTATCATTGTTTATAGGTAAGTCAAACATCAGTCGGCATGGGAAGAATCTAAAATATTAAGAGAATCACAATAAAATACAAACCATGAAGCTCCCTATTTCCTCTTGGTGAATTATAAATCGGTCAGATTATAAATAAAAGAACGGTTGGTCAACACAATGACCACCAAGGAACCCTACTGAATGAATGGTAAACCAACATGTTCATGTTCTCCTTGGAATTAAATACTTTTCATTTTGGAGATGACATGACAGCTCTCTCTCTCTCTAGAAAGAGAGGGAGAGAGAGAGTGGGAAACAGAGAGGGAGAGAGGGATGGAGGGAGGGGAGAGGGAGAGAGAGAGAGAGAGAGAGAGAGAGAGAGAGAGAGAGAGAATTTTAAAGAATTGTGGAGGTTTGGTAAATCCAAAATATCCAGAACAGGTGTCTGTTCCAGTAAGAACAACACACTGACCCTTCCCTGATGGAAGTGGTCCAATGTAGTCAGTCTGCCATTGGGCAGCTGGTTGGTCACCCAGAGGAATGGTGCCATGTTAGGGACTCAATGCTGGTATTTGCTGCTGGCAGACTGGACCCTCAGCAGTGGTTACAGCCAAGGTGGCCTTGGTGAGCAGAGGCCCATGTTCCTGAGCCTGTGCATAGCCTCCACTGTGTCTCTATGGCCCCTTTGTTCACGAGCTCATTGAGTGATGACAGGGTCACTGGGGAAAGAGGCCGACTGGTAATTACAGAATAGGTCACCCTATCTACTTGATTATTAAATTCTTCCTTTGTTGAGCTCACTCTTTGGTGAGCATTTGTATAGGACACAAGTATCTCCATGTTTTTGCTCATTCTACACACATCTTTGCCAGACTTCCTTGTCATCAATTTTCCAATAATGTCCCAAGTACCTGACCACCCAGCCAAACCATTGACCGCAGGCCACAAATCAGTATATAACCCACATCTGACCAGGTGCACTGCTCAAAGATATGCTCACTGGATGATTTTCCTTCACCATGGTCCTTCAGGAATGGTCCAGAAAGGGGCTGTACTGCTGCAGATATCCACTTTGTGTGGTACCCACATATCATGCAGAACCATCTGTAAACCAGGCCTGAGAATTCTCTCCTCTGTCAACTGAGTAGTGGGAATTCCCCATAAGGTCATAGGTGTAGCCTGGGGGAGAGAAGGCAGTGTAACCAAAGTAGGGACCATGGGCATTTGGGTCACTTCTTCATGTGACTTACTTGCGTCTTCGGGGCATGCTCAGGCCTGATCAGATACATACAACTTTCAGTGGATGTAGTGCTGCTGAGCAAGCACAACTTTATGGCTCGGTGGGTCAGACAACAGCCACTTCCGGATGGACAGCTCAGGTTTCATGGTAAGTTGGTGGTCCATGGTTATGTGTTCAGTCTCTACTAAGGCCCAGTATCTGGCCCAAAGCTGATTCTTAAAAGGAGACTAGTTGTCCATAGAGAATGGCAGGGCTTTGCTTTAAAACCTAAGAGCCTGTGCTGTGATAGAGGCTTGCTGAAGGCCCCAAACAGCATCCCTATCTGCCACTGGCACTGCAAGTACTATTAGGTCTGCCGGGTTGTAAGGCCCACGTGGCAGAGTAGCTGACACAGCATCTTGGACCTGTTGCAGATTCTTCTCCCGTTCTGGGCTGTTTGGGTTACTCACTAAGCAGGCCAGAGTAACACACCCACATGAGGAACGTGTTGCCTCCAAAACCCAAAGAGGCTCGCTAGGCATTGTGCTTTTTTGTATATATATATTTTTTTATGGTGGTGGGAAAGGCCAGATGCAATGACTTAGCTTTCACTTTAGAGAGGATATCTCAACACACCCCACACCACTGGACCCATAAAATTTCACTGAGATTAAAGGCCCCTGAAATTTTGTTGGATTTATGTACCACTCTCTGATATTCAAATGTCTTATCGGTAAGTCTAGAGTGGTGAGGACTCTAGACCACCAGGTCCAATCAGCGTAATATCACCAATGTAATGGACCAATATGATATCTTGTGGGAAAGAAAGGTGATCAAGATTCCTGCAAACCAAACTATGACATAGGGCTAGAAGAGAGTCAAGGGACAGTGAAGGTATTGCTGGCCTTGCTAGCTGAAAGAAAACTGTTTATAGTGTTTCTTTCCTCCTCTTCCTCCTCCTCCTCCTCTTCCTCCTCCTCCTCCTCCTCCTCCTCCTCCTCCTCCTCCTCCTCCTTCTTCTTCTTCTTCTTCTTCTTCTTCTTCTTCTCTCTCTCTCTCTCTCTCTCTCTCTCTCTCTCTCTCTCTGAAATAAGATTGCCAATATTTTATGTTATTTTTCCAGTTTGTGGAGATATTATTGATATACATCACTCTATGAGTTTCAGATGTACAGCATAAAGGTTTGAGTTACATATATTGTTAAGTGATTACCACAATAAGTTTAGTTAAGATCTATCATCTCATATAAATACACAAAAAAGAAATTAAAAAATAATTCTCCTTGTAATGAAAACTCTTAGGATTTACTCTCTTAACTAAGTTTTACAGCAGTGGTAACTACAGTCATCATATTTAAATTACATCCATAGCACTTATAACTGGAAGTTTGTATCTTTTGACCACCTTTCTTAAATTCCCCCTCCCCAAACCCTCCTCCTCTGGTAACCACAGATCTGATCTATTTTGTCTACAAGCTTCTGTTGTTGTTGTTTCAGATTCCACATATAAGAACATACAGTATTTGTCTTTCTTGTTTGAATTGCTTCACTTAGCATAAAGCCTTCAAGGTCCATCCATGTTTCTGCAAATGGCAGGATTTCCTTTTTTATGGCTAAATAATGTTCCATTATATATTATATATTATACTAGTGGCCCAGTGCACAAAATTCATGCACGGGGGGGGGGGGGTTCCCCTCAGCCCAGCCTGCACCCTCTCCAATTGGGGACCCCTTGGGGGATGTCCAACTGTGGGATTGGGCCTAAACTGGCAGTTGGACATCCCTCTCACAATCTGGGACCACTGGCTCCTAACTGCTCACCTGCCTGCCTGCCTGATCGCCTCTAACTGCCTCTGCCTGCCTGCCTGATCACTCCTAACTGCCTCTGCTTGCCTGATCTTGCCCCAACTGCCCTCCCCTGCTGGCTTGGTTGCCCCCATGGCAACCCAGCACTGACTGCAGGACTGACTTCCAGTTGGTCGAGCCTTTGGTCATTTTTGGACATTACAGACCCTGGGTTTTTATACATTAGGATATTTTTTATCCATTCATCTTTCAGAGGAGACTTAGGTTATTTCCATGTCTTGTCTACTATATAAAATGCTGCTATGAACATGGGAGTGCAGATATCTTTTTGAGTTAGTGTTTTTGTTTCCTTTAGATATATCCCCAGAAGTAGAATTATTGGATCATATTGGGATTTCCTTATTACTTTTTTGAAGATCCTACATACTTTTTTTCCATAATGGCTGTACTAACTTATAATCTTTGGGTGTTTTTTTTGTTTGTTTTTAACAGAGATTGAGAAGAAAGCTTTAGCCAGATAACAGGAATGATGGGATATGTTAATTTTCTCAGGCAATAAAACCACATCCAGTACAGTTTCTGTAACTCAGCAGTTCTCAACCTGTGGGTCGCGACCCCTTTGGCGGTTGAATGACCCTTTCACAGGGGTCGCCTAAGACCATCCTGCATATCAGATATTTACATTACAATTCATAACAGTAGCAACCTTACAGTTATGAAGTAGCAACGAAAATAATTTTATGGTTGGGTCACAACATGAGGAACTGTATTTAAAGGGCCAGAAGGTTGAGAACCACTGCTGTAACTGAAGTCACAACAAAGTTAATGTTTATATCTAAAAGCATGCAGTTCTTTTGCAGCTATGTGGGTTACCAGAATTTGTTACTGTCAATAATTAGACACAATATTTATAAGCTATATCCATCCAAGGAAAAAGCACAGTGTTAGTCATGTGGTATAGTGAGATTCCAGCATCTCAGTCATGGCCACTTACCAAGTAATTATTCTTGGACCATGTCGGCAATGATAGATTTTTAAAGGTTAATACAAAGGTTAGTTAATTATACCTAAATCCATATAATATGGTAAATTAGAAATCCTTATTTCCTAATGGAAGTTATTGATCAGAACCTGTGCCAATATATTGACAGCCTTTCAAGAAAAACCTGAATAAATGTAAATACAGTTGACCTTTGAAAAACACAGATTTGAACTGTGCAGGTGTGCCTAAATAAGGCAGATGTGGGTTTGACTTTCAGCTCTACTATTTACTAGCTATGATCTTAGGCAAGGGAGTTAGCCTTCACCAGGTGGTTTCTTTGTTTGTGAAAGGGGAACAATATTATTGGGAAGATTTAATTAAAAAAAAAAAAGGCTGGACAGAACCTGGCACCTTTTACAGTTGGGGCAACGAGGCTGGAAGGGAGGAGATGGGTGGTAGGAACACTGGAAGGACATTTCGTTTCACTCTTACCGTGTTCTATCTTATATGTTTGTGTACATGAGTTTTCTGCTGTACACAAGTTGAGGTTACTTAAGGGCAGAGTGCAGTGTTTTTGCAGACTTCATTGTGACCTGACAATGCTCCCAATATTTCCTTAGATGTTGTATTTTGGGCTCCTTTCAAAAAAATGTGTATAAAATGTAAAATCCTTCCTTTCCTTCCTGTGTCAACTGTTGAAATGAAGAGCAAACAGTCTTGTTTTTCTTGTTGCATATTAAACAGCCAGACCTGTGTTGCTCCCTGTCTTGCCTGCCTTTCATTCCTGAGGAGGCACCTCCACGGCTCCAGGGAGTGGTCGGTTCCTGGGACAGTTGGGAAGGGTGTGGCCCAGGACCCTATGGTGTGTGTCTGAGAGGTGAGGAGCACCCCCACCTCTCTAGGGTCTCTGTGGAGAAACTACTCGTCGGTACACCCAGTGACAGTGACTGAGTCACACATGAGGGTTTTGGAGAACTGAGTCTGAACGCTGAGCATGCACCTGGCCTCGGGGTGTTCTGTAAGTCCATTTCAATACACAGCATTTCATGTTACAAACAAATGATCCACAAGGGTTTTGACACAGAACTGCAGGGTTTCTGTGGCCTGGAGAGGAACATGGATGTGAGTTTGAGGTCTTTGTCTTGACAGCTTAACTCCATTTAGAACTGGTAACCCAAAATGACAAAATGTAGTAATCAGACAAAGAGCTTCCTTCCTTTAAATCAACTCCCCTTTGTGACCCCTGGAGACCATGTCACTGGCGAGTTTGCCCCTTTTCTAAATTAGTGACTATCTACATGCGAAAAGTCTGCGTCCTGACAGGTGCATGCTATTTTAAAATCCTTTAAATTACATTGAGGCTCACATTCAATGCCCACGTGCCCTGATTCAGTCATTGGGATGCAGCGAAGTGGGCAGCACTGTGGTCCCATTTCCCCACAAGCAACTCAAGTCTTACCACCTACCGTGCTCAAGATCTGCTCATATATTCTATTCACGATAAAGAAATGTGGAATTAGAGTTACTGCCATAACCCCGGAAATCCTCTTAAACTCTCAATAGTGCATCTGAATTGAATTTAACTGCTACACCAATAGGCATATGGATTAGTAGCATTATCCTTGGAGCCCAAAATACAACATCAGAGGAAATATTGGGAGCATTGTCAGGTCACAATGAAGTCTGCAAAAACACTGCACTCTGCAAAAAAAAAAAAAAAGAAAGAAATTGAGCTAGAGAGACCAAAGGAGGGAGGGAGCAACAATTTTTTTTTTTTCCTGAAAAGGAAAGGAAACAGAGTCATGTACAGTAGATCCTCGGGTTACATCGGAGATCCATTCCTACGGGGGGACGTAACGCGATTTTCGCCATTAAGTCGGAACCCACCTACATAAGCACCTATGTCACTCACCTGGAGCACATACACAGCAGTAATGAAGGGAAACAGTAAAAAAAAGTTTAAAAGAAAGATAACAATTCCTGACCTTTACTTGTGGTAATCTATATAAATAAAAATGTAAATGTTCATTTGTTCAAAATCTTAAATCTCCGAAAGTTCTTCACCAATTGCTTTGAAATTTTGATACAATGTTGCATTCGAATACGCTGGTGTTTTTATATACCTATATAACTACTATTATATGTCACACCTGTGACAGGTAAAAACATGCTTTTTTGAAAAACAGTGCCATCTGTTGGACGCAAAAGCAACACATGCTATACTAAATATTTTACAATTCCATTTCAATGTTTGTTTACAATTATAAATTGTAGATAAAATTAACTACAAATATGCGTGACCAGCTGCAAAACAATCGATCAGCTAAGATATTCTCACATCAATTGCTGGAAATTGGGAACGGAAAGGTGCCGGTTGATCTGACCTCAGGATGAATTTCATTGCATCATAACTTCTGCAATTTAGTGACGTCAAAAGAAGAATTGGTTGAAAAAGTATTTCCCAATATTCAAACCAATTATAAGAATCACGATTGGCTGAGTGAACAAGCTATTCTTGCGGCCAAGAACAAAGACGTGTACGAACTTAACAATATTATTCAGTCTAACATTCAAAGCAAGGCAGTCACATACAAGTCCGTCGACACTGTTGTGGAAGCAGATAAAGCAGTTAATTATCCAACAGAATTTTTGAATTCACTCGATCTGCCAGGGATGCCACCACACGTACTGCAATTGAAAATCAGCGTGCCAATTATCATGTTGTGAAATATCAACCAGCCAAAGCTTTGCAACGGCACGCGGCTTGCAGTAAAAAAATTAATGAGTAACGTTGTAGAAGCAACAATCTTGACAGGACCTTTCAAAGGTGAAGATGTCCTCATTCCTCGCATCCCTATGATTCCAATAGATATGCCATTTCAATTTAAGAGATTGCAATTCCCAATTCGATTGGAGTTTGCAATCACCATCAACAAAGCTCAGGGCCAGTCTTTAGAATTGTGCGGTTTAGATCTAGACACGGATTGCTTCTCACATGGACAATTATAAGTTGCGTGTTCTAGAGTTGGCAAACCAGACAATCTCTATATCTGCACAGACAATGGAACAACAAAAAAATACTGTATACCCAGAAGCATTGTGAAATTAAACATATTAGAAACGTGCGCTTTCTCTTTTCTTTCTTTTCCATTTAACCAGACTGAGCCACAGCAACGCGTGGCCGGGTATAGCTAGTTTATGTAAATAAATAATAAAAAAACATAAAGCACATATGTACATATGTTGAAATGACGGAATTTTTTTTTTTTTTTTATAAATAGATGGGAGATGGCGACGTAACCACAAAATGGCATACGCCGAGTCCAACATAACCCGAGGACTGCCTGAACAAAAACAGAAATCACAATTTGGAGAATATCTAGACAAAATAAGTCTAAACTTTACAGAAATCCCTCCTTCATTCTCTAGAGAAGGTATTTTTTCGATTTCTTTCAAATGTAAAGTCAGAGAAATACTAGAGGAAGACAGTTAAGTGTGTTTAGCACATGTTTACATCAATACATAAACATCCATACATTATATTGTATCCGTACATATATGCCCACTTTATCTATGTAGCATATGCATAGCTTAATCTTTCTCTAGTACAAATTCAGAATGCATTTTCAAAACTGACCTTTAAGTATAGAGTATAATTCCTAGCATTAAAAAAACAAGCTCCTGAACCACCTTTCCCCAACCTACTCCTCTTATAATCTTCCCCATCTCAGTAAAGAAAAATTCTATTCCTTGTGTTGATCAGTGCAAAGACAATGAGACCACCTTGACTCTTTTTCTCACACTATCCAATCTTTAGCAAATCCTATCAGCCCTACCTACAAAATGTATTAAGGATCTGACCACTTCTCATCATCTTTGCTCATGACAAACTGGTCCAAACCATTACCGTAATAGCCTCTAAGTCAGTGGTTCTCAACCTTCTGGCCCTTTAAATACAGTTCCTCATGTTGTGACCCAACCATAAAATTATTTTCGTTGCTACTTCATAACTAATGTTGCTACTGTTATGAATTGTAATGTAAATATCTGATATGCAGGATGGTCTTAGGCGACCCCTGTGAAAGGGTCATTCCACCGCCAAAGGGGTCGCGACCCACAGGTTGAGAACCACTGCTCTAAGTGGTTCCTTTTGCCCTTACCCTTGCTCCACCAACAGGCCATTCTCTATATATTAGCTCAAGTGATCCTTCTCAGAGGCAAGTCAGGTCTACCAGTCCTATGCTTAAACCCTCCAATGGTTGCCTTTTATTTGCATTCCTCCTTCCTCAGAGATTTCCCACCAGTTTCCTCAGGTTTGCTCTGTCCTCTAGAATCCCTCCTGCCCCTCCTCTTCCCCTCTTTCTTCTTCCCCAATTCCCATCCCAATCCCGGCCTTAGAGGGGGGTGAGAGGGTGTGGTTCTCAGGACTAAAGGTGCCCATATTTACTTTCCTGAACAAAAAAAAGAAATGATCTCCCTAAGAGGATTTCTGAGTTGCATTTCTCTATGTGCAATGTCATCATGTTACACTTTATTAGCATTATCTTTTTCTCTTTGTAAGCCTTTATTGAGAAGGGACTATAACTGTTAAAAATGTTTCCAAGAACATCCAGGTCAACACCAATTCCAAATACAGTGGCCTTTCTCACTCACATAAAAGGCGCTGAATGACTTAGCCCCATTACCTCTAGTAGATGATGGCATCTACTACCACTGCCTCCCTCCTTCCTTCACCTCCCTGCTCCCCACTCAGACCCAGTCCCTTCTGCTCAAGAGAAGCTCAACTCCAGGCCTCAGTTCCCATCCTTCTCCCTGCCCAGGGAGGCTCCCCCCACCCATAGCTGCATGCTGCTTCTCCTTCAGGTCTCAGTTCAAAGGCAGCTTGTTAGGGAGACCTTCTCCCAGGTGTCCCCCCTAACACATCCACGTCATCTCCACACCCTGTACTCCCTATTCAGTTTATCGTTTCTTCTTCACAGTACTTATAACAACCTGACATCATTTATATTTATTGGGTTATTTGTCTATAGTCTGTTTCCTCCACCAACTAAAACATAAGCCCTAGCCCTAGCCGGTTGGCTCAGTGAATAGAGCGTTGGCCTGCAGACTGAAGGGTCCTGGGTTCGATTATGGTCAAGGGCACATGCCTGGGTTGTGGGCTCAATCCCCAGTAGGGGGTGTGGAGAAGGCAGCCAATCAATGATTTCCTCTCATCATTGATGTTTCTATCTCTCTCTCCCTCTCCCTTCCTCTCTGAAATTAATAAAAAAAAAAAATACTAAAATATAAGCCCCAGGTGGAAAGGGAGTTTGTTTTGTTCACCGCGGTCTGCTCAGTACCAGCCGGACACATTGACTACATGATATTCCCTTTATTGGAATGTTCTCAAGTCCATATTTGTCTTGTCATTGCCCAGTCATCCTTCAGATATCAGTTCGTCCCTTCCACTGAGAAGCTATCCCTGATCTTTCAAATTTGTAATTTAAACTCTTTCATACACCTTTCTCTGTCAGCACTTACCACCATTCTAATTTGACATTTATCTGTATGATGTCCTGATTAAAAGTGCTCCCTAGCTAGACTTTAAACTCCCTGAGGGCAGGAACACATCTGCCTATGCTCATCACTATCCTCGGGACTTAGGGGAGAGCCCAGCAGTTGGTAGGCACTCAATTGTGATATTTTTTTGAATACATGGATGAATAAATCAGAGAATAAATATAATCTTTTTAAAAGGTTTCTGGCATCTTTACTTCGCCAACCAATTTCTTTTTGTTGTTCAGGACTACTTTGTTTTTTTGTTGTATTTTCTTTAAATTGAGAGATGAAACTGTCAGCAGGTACATCGTAAATTGAAAGTGAGATTGCTAGAACAGCGATGCCCATAGGGACTACCTGTGGAGCTTGTTTAAAAATCAGGTGTCCAAGATTTTCATATGGATCTATTGAAACATATCAGAGGCTTTTCAGGATCCTCACACTTTATCTTACTTTGTTTCTTCATCATTAGAATAGTTAAAAACAGACAACTTCAAAATATAGCAATCCTGATAGCACAGGTGAACCGCAATCGGAAGCTCAGCATGCCGTACTCAGTGGGGAACATGGGCTTGAGAAGATCCTCTATCATGGGTGGAATTGCTTTTGAAAACAACCTTTGTTGACCTGGCTGCAAAGAATGTCACAACTGAGTAACTACAGAAAGAACTTTGCTGAGTTTCTGCAAATGAAGAAAAACAAAACCCTCAATAGTCCCTGTTTTTCTTCTGCCTCAGACAAAGACAGTCTTTATGAGTTTCACCCTGACTCTGTAGATGTCAGTCAGGGCGTCTACACTTCAGGAAGTTTACACTTTAAACTTCAGGAAGTTTAAGATTTTCTGCTAGAATATGATGGGGGGAAATGAAATAAATCACCACAAAAATAATTTTATAGCAAGTTCCTCAAATGAAATTTTTATAGTACAATACTTATAAATAATAACTTGTTTAAAATTTAAACCTTTAAAGTAAATGTAATCTTAAGAAAGAGGGTGTCATTTTTTTTTTTTTTCAGAAGGAAACACGGAGACATTACCCCAGTATTTTCAAAATGAGAAGTCCTGACTATATTTTTGTTTCATTTGGAAACAACATATGTGCAAGGATGAAATACAGGACTATTAAAATATTTAATGAGGGCAATGTATATTAGGTTAGTACCTGTAATGAGGTTTGAAAAACCTACTCTTTATTAAAAACAAAATGAAAGCCAATTGTATTGACCTTAGCAAAGTATACCAATGAAATATACATCGTTTGTGGCTATTTTGTCCAAGTGTCAAATCTAGAACAGGGCAGAGGTTAATTGCCCTGGAAAATTAAATGTGACATAAAAATTCTTCAAAAAAAATTTTTTTCCTACAGTCAAGAGAATGCTGCTTTTTCAGATGTTTCCTTGGCTGACACTAAAATTTCTTATTTTATAGTGTTCTTGAAGAAAATCGATTATTTAATAAGGCAACCTGCCTGGATAAAACTTCCTGGAAACAATCCATTGTAATACCCTTTTGTAAAGGCAAAATGACAACATAATCATGTTGAAAGTCTTGGGGCAAATATTAGAAATACATAGAGTACCTACTCAATAGAGAAGAAAAGTGGCCCACTTCTTACCCATAAGTTAACATTACCCATACAGTGTGCATTGACCCTAAGAAAGATGGAGGGGAGAATTCATGTTAATCATCAGAAATTAAATAGATAAGAAGAAACCATGGTGTCAGGGATAGTGGATTAACCTTTTACACATTATCCATATACACTGAGAAGCATCAATGATGAGAATCATTGATTGGCTGCCTCCTGCACACCTCATACTGGGGATGAAACCCAAAAACCAGGCTTGTGCTCTGGCCGGGAATCAAACTGTGACCTCCTGGTTCATAGGTCATTTCTCAACCACTGAGCCACGCTGGCTGGGCCTTGGTTATTTTCTACAGGGTGTGTTGTTGATGGGTAACCTTTTAATTTAGTCTTCAAGTTACAGGATGGCAAAAGCAAGTTGCATTGAACTGGAAGAGGAATGGACATGAGAGATGGATAGTGATGGACAGGACTTTGGGAAGAAGGTGAAGCGCCTTGATTGCATGAAGGATAGTTGTTGCATCACATTAGGTAAAAGCATGATGTCGTTTGGAAGTTTAAACCTAGTGGGAAGGGTGTGAGTGAGTGCCAAGTACCAAAAGGCGTGGACTAGGCGGGGTGTTGCCAGCTGATGCTCCGAACTAGACCTGCCTTCTCAACTCTCTCTATTGCAGGAAGTTGGAGGCCACCCTTCCTTGACTCTCTTGCTAGATGGGTTTTACTTGCAATTGACCAATGAGAGAGGTCCATGTACTATTTGAAAAACAAAAGAGAACAGAGGCCACTATTGTTCCTTGGGCCTCAGAGGGCAGGTGTGAGGGCTTGTTCTGATGGCATACATGAGCTCTTTTTTTTTTTTCAAATGAACTCTTAAAAATTTTAAATATGCATCATTTTTTTCAACACTTCTTAGTCCAAATATCATCCAATGAAAGAAATGGAAAGGATCACTAACATTTATTGAGCACCTCCTATGTTACAGACAAATGTTCCATGTATCATGTAATTATTTTCTCAGAGAATTCTTGCAATAATTTCAAGAGGTAACAAATGAGGACTCTCAGCCCAGGGAGTTTAAATAACTTGTACAAATCTAATAATAGAAGAGCAGGAATTTGAACCCAGAAACTCTGTCTCCAGTGACTCTTTTCAAGATGCCTTTCTCTAAGCATTCTCCAGGGTAAAGAGCATGCCCCTTTATCTCCTCACCTTGTAATTCAGTTTAGAAATAACTTACGGGAGCTGCAATCCTTTTAAAAACCGAAACCAGGTGAGGCTTTAGGGCAGTGGTTCTCAACCTTCCTAATGCCGCGACCCTTTAATACAGTTCCTCATGTTGTGGTGACCCCCAACCATAAAATTATTTTCGTTGCTACTTCATAACTGTAATTTTGCTACGGTTATGAATCGTAATGTAAATATCTGATATGCAGGATGTATTTTCATTGTTACAAATTGAACATAATTAAAGCATAGTGATTAGTCACAAAAACAATATGTAATTATATATGTGTTTTCCAATGGTCTTGGGCGACCCCTGTGAAAGGGTCGTTCAACCCCCAAAGGGGTTGCGACCCACAGGTTGAGAACCGCTGCTTTAGGGTGGACTGAAGATACACTAATGTACAACTATTAGGCAACTCCACTCTAGGGAGAATATGATTGTCTTCATTAACTTTTTCTGTTTATCTTACAATTTCCACATCTGCATTTGTCCTATAGTCTTATTGGATAGTTGCCCTGTAACTGTAAACTTGGACGAACAATACTAACAATAACAACAATAGCTTAGATTATTTGCCCCAGGCCTTCCCCTAAAGGTTCACATGTGTTAACCCATTTAATCCTTATGGCAATCCTATGAAGCTGGCATGATTATGTCAGATGAGAAAAGGGAGGCTTAAAGAGGGTAAGCAATTTGCCCAACAGTGTTTATTTGCGGGGGCAGGGGGGGGGGGGGGGCGGGGAGGGATGGAAGGTGTGGTAAAGAAAGAAAGTTTATCCAGTACAAAACAGCTCAATTGTTATACAGCACAGCTGTGAGGCCCGAAAGTTTCTCATTTACAAAGTTAACTAATTACTTGTTATTTAATGTTATTTTGGTATCCCTTAGTTTCAGAAAAGGACATGAGGCAATGAAGGGCTCACTTGGGACCCATCAGGTAGTCCACACAATCACACATCTTTCATATCATTGCACTTTCATATATTCACAATTTAAATATCTTATAAATATCTTTTAAAGATACTGCTTAAGTCTAATAAATCACTACTTTGGTATGTATAGAGTTTGAGCGTGTCCCCTGGAGAATCCAGTTGAAGAAAAAAAGAGGTGAAACATTTATGGAATGAAGGCCCATTCCAATTACCCCCCCGCCCAACAGAATAGAACAATCAGCCTTTTGAGCGCTTTAGAGTTGATTATTTAATGAACACACACACACACACACACACACACACACACACCTATTGTCAGACATGAGCTGGAATAAATAACCTCTGATTTGAGTATGAAAATTAAATTCTTTTTTAATTGATTTTTTCCAGGCAAATTCAATAAAATGATCAAACGCAATTGAAATATTATATTCTTCCCTGGAGCTCTCAAGTTCCCTGCTATTATGATCTGTGTTTGACTCCCATAGGAAAATCCTTGGACTATAAATCTGTACCAGATGTGCCCAAATGACACTTGCTAATGCACATACTCCAGGCAAAATTGAATTTCAGAGACTGGCAACAACTGTCTCATCCCCACCCCCAACCAATACCCTACCACCACTAAAAGTTCAGCATTTCATATAATGCAGTCATAGTGCAAAGCAATTTTTCTCCATTCAAACATTTAAATAACTTGCAACAATTATTAGGCTTGTGCTTCACAGCACAAGTTGAACCGAGCACTTATTTTTAAGCAATGTAAACCACTACAGATTTATTGATTTTACCTCACAGGAAATTAGTCATGGGTTTCTTAGGATAAATAAGTTCTGATGAGCTATGGTGAAGACCAAGGAAAAGTGAAAATGAGTAAGAAAGACCAGTCTCTCACCCCAAGACTCATTCAGCTTGTCACTCCTACCAATAGCTTTAGCAACATCTGAGACTTCACTACTTGCTTGCTTCTCTCTTACCTTTTTGTCTTCTCTCTCTGGCTTCAGGTTTCTCTAGGACCAGAAGGTATGCATATGAAGAGTTGAGCAGGAAACGTGGCAGAAGAACCTAACTCAAGTCTAAAGATCTGTAGGAGGAGTTCTCACAGAATCCCACAACCAGCAGCCTTTCATTAGGGGAGCTTTGCCTAGGGAAGAAAGGTTCGTCTCACTATTATATCTCTGTGCCTGGGGTCCAGTTCTCCTCAAGCTGACATTGGAAGACTCTATAGGCTGGGTTCCCAAGGACAACTGCAATCACCTATGTATTATGAAATGCAGACAATGCCTTTTGGGTTCTAAAATGTTGCCATTGCAGTGCCTGGAACACACAGTTTGAAAATATAACTTGAATCTTAGCATTTTATTGTACAATTTATCTATCGTGGGTGGAAGGTCCTCTCCTCGTCTACTCTTGGAGCAATGGCACCATTCTCTAAATGAGCAAAGCAGGAGATCACTGTCTTAGCCAAAGTCACATGGGCAAGACAAGATTCAGACTAGGTGCCCGGGGTCTTCCTGCCTGGGCACTTTCCTGGCATGTCCTAAACTGACTAAGAGTCCAGGTCCCATGTCTGGGGAGCTGTTCTCACCTCCCTCAACTCCTGCTCTTTCTGTTCACCCTGGGCTACTGTCCTTTCATAGACATAGTTCTCACTTTTCCATTGATCCATATTCCACTCTGCCTTGGAAACCTTCACTTCTTGCTGCTCATTGAAGCTTCATTAGGAGGCCTGTTCTTCAGATGAGGCCTGTTGCAACAGGCCAGTCGCATGCTGATCCCAGAGCAGTCCATTTTCAAAGAAGGGATAACATGAGAAATGAGCCTTCTTACATCATTGTTGGGGATGAGGAACTGTATCTGATTTGGTATGTTCTTTAAGAGCCTATAAGCTATTCACCTGAAATAATGGGGGTTAAGAGTAGCAGTTAAAAATAGTTAACTATTCTTTAAAATATATTTTTATTGATTTCAGAGAGGAAGGGAGAAGAGAGATAGAAACATCAATGAGAGAATCATTGATTGGCTGCTGCCTGCATACCCTACACTGAGGATCGAGCCCATAACCAGTGATGTGCCCTGGCCAGGAATCAAACCTTGATCTTCTGGTTCATGGGTCAATGCTCAACCACTGAGCAACACCAGTCAGGCAAGAATAGTTAGCTATTCTTTAGAATAGACTTAAGAATAGTTAGTTTTTATCCTTTCTATCTCTTTGGTTTTATTTAAAAATTGTTCTTTTTTTTTGTTAATCCTCACCTGAGGATATTTTTTCCATTGATTTTTAGAGAGAGTAGAAGAGAAGAAGGAGGAAAGAGAGAGGAAAGGAGGGAGGGAGGGAGGGAGGGAGAGAGAGGGAGAGGGAGAGAGAGAGAAAGAGAGAGAAACATCAATGTGAGAAAGACACATTGATTGGTTGCCTCCCACATGTGTCCGGACCAGGGCCAGGGTTTGAACCTGTAACCCAGATACGTGCCCTTGAGCAAGAGTTGAACCTGTGACCCTTTGGTCCACAGGCCTATGCTCTACCACTGAATCACACCAGAGGGGCTGGGGGAGGGGTGGGCAGGAAGGGGTTGTCTTATGTTTTTTTAAGCGATGTGACAAAAAGTCCTTTTACATTCTTGAAAGCATTGCAAAACTGCTTAACTGTAAATAACTTAATAAAAGTCTGTCTACATAAGAAAAAAAAAAGGAAAATATAACTTGATTATCTTGTTGGTGATCAGGAACTGATATCACCTTGTAATTCATTCAATCATTTACTTATATAAGAACAAAAATTATTCATGACCTGTTATATATTAAGCACTGTGCTAGGTAGTAAAGATAAAGAGCTTGGAAAGTAAGAAGAAAAAAAAAGCACCAAAATATATGTACTTCCAAAGATATCTTTCCACTTCAGCTTACTAGTAATCAGTTCCATGTGTTCACTTCGGGAAAGAGAAGAAAAAAGATTTTATAAATGCAGAAATGCACAGTGGTTAAGAGCACCATCTCAAAAATCAGGTAGTTTAAGCTACAGTTGTAATCCTGACATATTCTAATTAAGTAACTTTGGATAAGTTTGTAACTGCTATGTGCTTCATGTTCTCTGTCTATCATCCTGGGATGAGGTTAATAATAGCACTTCCCTCACAAGATTATAGGGAGGATTAAAAGAAGGAATTTACAGAAATTAGGACAATACCTGACAAATAGCACATTATATTACACATATTTTCATCATCTCTGAAGTTGATCAGATTTTCTAGATTTCATTATAACAAAATGTCAGTGTGTGGGCAGTTCTGCTAAGGGTTTTGTTCTGATAAGACAGTTGATATTACTCATCCATGGATGAGCATTATGATAGAGCTTATTGTCTGGAGCTATAAAACAACTAGTACAGTACCACTAGCATTCTAAATTGGGCCTAAAATTCCAATTTAGAAAGGTTATGGTGACAAAACTTGTTAATTAACCAAGTTCCTCTCCCCATACCATTTGCTTTAGGCATTTTTTTTTCTAAGAGAGATTGTAGCAATTTATACACCCAACTGCCATGTGGATTTTATTTTGTGTAACAAACAGTTCTTTAGAATTATGGGCCAACTACTCTTCTATGGACCAGATTTATAATAATGACCCACTTAATCCTCATATGAGCCATAAGAGGTAGATAATAGTAGTACCTACCTGGGATATAGAATTCTAACTGGGCAGGTTTTTATTGTCAGCATTTTAAAGATATCATTCCATTATCTTCTGATTTTCACTGTTTCTGAGAAGAAGTTAGTCATCATTCTTACTGTGGTATTCCTGAATGTAATCTTTCCCCCACTCCAGTTGCTGTTAAGATTTTTCTCCTTATCTTTATTTTACAGCAATTTCCTAGGTGTTATTTTCTTTGTGCTCATCCTTCTTGGGGATCTGGAAACAGGTGAGGGCTGGACACAAATCTATATATGAAATAGAATATAAATGAATAACTTTGCCAAATGATGGTGGAAGAAGACCTAAGAGCAGGGGGTTAAATATAGCATCCTGAGTAACCTTACATATTTAAAAAAAAATGCAAAATGGTCAAAGAAAGAGCAGCTAGAATAGACTCCAAAGGTGGAGGTCACAAATCACAAAATGGAACTACCAAGGATATAGTGACCAGTGGGAAATGGACGAAGCAGGTCAGCAAGAATAAAGACTGGAAATGGAGCTTTAGACTTAGCAATTTATTTTTCTCTCAAGAGAACACATTTGTTTTGTTTTTAGAGCAGAGGCAGAAGTGGAATCCAGATTTTTAAGAATTTGCCTTATATTATTTCAGGTTCAGATTCATATACTTTTATTGGTTGTATCTTGATGAGCATGTATTTATTCTCAATAAATAGAATAAAAGATTTCTAAACATGCTTTGGGAATTTCTAATTACTATACTTTTAAAAGTGACTAACTGAAATGTCATAAATGGAAGCAGAGAATATGTCAACCACAGATTGTAGTTAAAATCTACTTCCTACTCAGATCAAATAAAGTCCTATTGATAGATCCTCCAGGTTTCTGTTGGGCACCTTCCCAACAAATAGAAGGATGGTTCTGGGAAGTACTGCAGACACATATGTCTTCGACAGTCACCTTTCCTTCCTGAGTATTGTTATACGTCTAAGGCTTCCTCCAATATCATCCAGCCTTCTTATTTTTTCTTCATTTCTCAAGACATGAAGACCGGTCCTATTCTCTATAATTTTCTATTATCCCTAGTAAAATTTATCATTGTTCATTACTGCATTTCTTATAATCAAGCGGGGCGGGGTGGGGGTGGCGGATATGAAAACAAATATCTGACAATAAGAGAATAAAGAAATTAGTTTAGTCATGGAGTTAAACACGATGAGGTTATTTTAAAAAATGGCTGGGCATGATTAATGATATGGAAAAGTATCACTATATCAAGTGAAAAAGCATGTCTGACCTATATTCTGGTTCATAGAATAGGAAGATTCTTACAGAAATGATAAAATATTTGAAATTGGGTTTGCCTGAAAATAACATATGGCCCAAGCACCACGTTAAATAGTTTGGGGCAAGGAGTCCCACCATTATTATTATTGCCAAAATAATACAACCAGTTAAGCATGTGCTGTAGTTATGGGCTACCATACGGTTGTATAAGAGTCACTTTTCACTTATATATCCTTTGAGTGATTTACAGAGAATGTCATATCTCAACACAGAGTTTGGATTTTTCATTAGAAGATTAAAAAAAAATCATTCTGACATCTTTCTTATACCAGTAAAGTTCAGTAGCTCTTCTAACAAAGAAACAATGGAAACCCATGAAACAGTGTTCCTTATCATTATATGAGCTGTACTCTTTTTTTTCCTGTGTTTGTTTAGTGCTTTATGAAACATATTCACATGCATGCTCTCATTTGATCCTTAGATACCTTGGACATGGAGAACATAGAGTGTCGGAGACCACCTATCATCTTCACTAGCAGAGTAGAGTAGAGATCCCCAAAAGCTCTATGAGCTGTACTCTTAGTTGATTAATGTGGTTTCCGTATATGCCACTAAATCAAAACTTCTGGACCATCTGTTTCTATATTTTGCTTTAAAATTTTTGATTGGCATTGAAACGGAAAACTGAATATTTACTCATGTTTTGTTTAAAAAGAGAAAACTAACACAAAACATTTCCTCATTAAAATGACTCGAGTTAAATTAATTTGACAATAAGTCAACCAAGAGAGCCAAAGCATGTAAAATAGAGATTCCAAGCTATTCAAAATATTTCTTGTGACAACTACTTATTTACAAAAGAATCTGAAACATTGATTTTTCTTGGTATACTGAGTATTCATGTCTCCATCAAGACACTGTCAAAGTGAGTTTTCCTTTAATTCATATATATATATATATATATATATATCTCCCATCAGTCCTTTAATATCCCTGTGAGTCAAGGAGAAACATTTTCTTCATTTGATATACAGAAAATCCAGCACAAGAGATCAACTCAATTATTTTAGAAGAATGAATAATTCATTGGGAAAAATGTGTGGTAGGATAGTTAACTGGCTAGAAGAATAAACACTATTCTCTGGCTGAGTTTAACAAAAGAAGTAAAAATAAGTAATGTTCTCTCGTTGGAATTAAAAAAAAAAAAACACCCTGCAAATTCAGGGAGGATACATGGTTTACTATTAATACATACGTTCATTCATTCATTCATACATGACCTGTCAGCTCCTATTATGTGCCAGGCTACTTCTGGTACTTGATGATCAAGCCAGAGCTTACCATGCAACTTATCTAATAGGAAAACAAAGGCATTTCAGTGCAATATTATGGATCACTGAGATGTTTCCCCAAAGCTAATGTAATTTTAGGATGCATTTATTGAAGGATAGTATCTAGAATAATAGTATATTTAATTCTATCCTAGTCTGCACTATTGTGACCATAACCACTCTAAAGTAGATATAATAAACTGATTTCTATGTTCCACTCTAAAATAGATACAATACACCAAACAACATATAATGGAGCTGGCCATGGAGGTTAAAATACTAAAACTTATGTCATATGAGTAATCGTTGAAAGAACTCAAGAGCTAGTTTAGAGAACAAATAACTTAGGAAGGTCATGACAGCTATCAAACACTGAAAGGACTAACACGTTAAAAGGGAATTAAATGTGTTCTTTCTAACTTTAGGAAATGGAACTGTAATACATGGGTGAAAGATAGAAATAGATATAGTTCAGTTTAATATAATAAATCATATTTTGATCATTAGAGCTGATAGAGTGTATTGCCTAAGGACTTAGCAGATGTATATCCAAGCAGAGGCTGAAAAATCATTTTGCTGGTACACTGCTGAAAATACTCAAATATCCAACGGATGGCTGAGCTAGATGACCTTTTTATTCCTTCCGAACATGAAAGTCAATTCATCTACGACGCAAGTTAGAGAGATATAGGGCAACACTGAATTTCTTTATCTTTTCAAAGTGTTTGATTCTACCAAAAGATTTACTTTCTGAATGACTTTGATCAACACGGATGTTCAGAGCAAGAACTTACATTTACTTTGTGTTATAATCCAGTTTATATTATCTTGTTGCCCTCATTGCTCTAGGACTCACTGTTTCAGTTTCCTGGGCTGCTGTAACAAAGCACTCCAGACTCAGAATAATGGAAACTGAGCATCTCACAGTGCTGGAGGCTAGAAGTGCAAAATGAAGGTGCTGGCAAAGCCATGCTCCCCCTGGTCCAGGCTTCTGGTAGTTCCCTGACTTGTGACAGCAGAGCCCCCATCTTCACATGATGTTCTCCGTGTGTGTGTGTGTGTGTGTGTGTGTGTGTGTTCAAATTTCTCTTTTTACAAGGACACCAGTTACTTTGGATCAGGGGCTCACTTCAATATGACTTCATCTTGACCAATGACTCTATTTCCAAATAGTCACATTCGAGGCCATTGGGGTTAGGAAGGATTTCAATATATGAATTTTGGGAGAACAGAAACCAGTGGCAAAGAGGCAGGCCTACACAATTCATTTCTACCCAGCTGGCCTAGAAAAACTAATTTCCAGTTTTCTACTGGGAGGTCTGGAAGCTCAGCAGCAGAGTCAGAGGGAGTAAAATCACTGCTCCCACCACGGATTCAATGTGGCCTTCATAAACTATTAAAAGGTATTGATCCTAAAGAAATGCACCCCTTTCTGAACTGTGTAAGCTTGACCTGGAGCCCACGCTGGCCTAATGTCAACATAAATACATTGATGATCGACCTAACCCACTTCATGTACTGGAAAAAAGAAAAAGATAGTGAGAGAAGACTTTATAGGACTATACTTGTAAAGTCAAAAGCATTTCTAAAGACAAAAATATCAGAGGAAAAATTATTGTTATTCGTTAAATTATGTGGTATCTACTGTTTCTTTTTAATTAAAAACATTATATGACCTTTGGACACTTCCATTAAAACTCCTCTTGGATCCTCTTTCTCTTGTGCTTAGTTCAGGTCCACATTACCCGCTGCCTACATTTCTGCAACAGCCTCCTTGCCCACATTCTGGCTAGCCTCTTCAGGGTGTCTAATCTTCTATAGACTAACCCCCCTAAAGCATATTGCTTTCCCCATATTGGTTTCTGTTTTGTCACACCAAGTTTGCATTTTGCCATTGGACATTCTCCCATGATTTGCTCATTGGAAGATTTTCTCATGATTTTGTTCATTCCCTCTCACACCCCCACTCCCCCGCTACTCAGAAATAAAATGCTACTCATTAGTCAAATCCCAAGTTTCAGATAAACACTCCAGTGATCTTACGAAAATCATTTCATTTTCAGAACGTGTACTGCAGCTGTTGTATCTCTCACTTTAGTACCCATTTATACTCTGATTAGCTCATATTTTATAATTTTGTCTCCAGACTTAGCCTGGCCTAGACAGGCTCTTTTTATTTTTATTTATTTATTTATTTTTGTCTAAACTTTTACATATGTCTCCTTTTTTCCCACCAGGCTCTTTTTCTTTCTCCTCTCTAGCACTTAGCTTGAGACCCGAGTTGTCTGAGTTCTCAGTAAATACTTCCCACTGCCTGAATAACAGACAATCATATTTCTTTTCGGGAAATGGACCATAGTGAACCTTTTAGTTAATCTGATAGTAGAAATGTAAGTGAAGAGTAAACAAGATAACAATTGTGATACTTGCATAGCATCAAGCCAAGGAAGGCTACACACACACAAGTCAGAGGAAACATTCTTTGATGTCTGGCTTCTGATAAGCCTGTTTCTCGCTTTTCAAGGGACTGAGCAGCAGGCTCTAGTTTCCTCATCACTGAAGTTTGGGCAAAACTTTAATCTGTAGCTGTCCAGTGATGAGTACATGTGTGAGAATAGATGGCAGAAACCGAAGCGTTCTCTGGAGTTCCCAGAAGTGCCCACAGTCTTTAAATTTCAATTCAGGGTACAAGCACCTGGAACAGAATTTCAGTAGCTTTCAGAACGTGTGTTGTTGTTGTTGTTGTTGTTGTTTTCTTACACAGGGGTTGTGCGCAAAGCTCTTGTCCAGTCAGGAAATGCTAAGCTTCTAGTCAGTTGTACATTTAATAGTGAAATACACACTTACTTGAAATAGTCTTTTAAGTTATTATGTGAATAAACAGAGAATCATGTCCAGGTTCCTGAATTCGTGCAAAATTTATCTCCTTTCAAGATGTGAAATTTATCTCTTTTCAAGATCTAACAGAATTCTTTCTCCAAAGAATCTTAGGAAAAGCCAGCTATAAACAACATTTCCATCTAGTTAGATGACCTTCTTTAGTAAAATCTATCTATCTATCTATCTATCTATCTATCTATCTATCCATCCATCCACCCACCCACCCATCATCCATCCATCCATCCATCCATCCACCCATTTAACTTGTGTCAGCCCAATATTAGCCATAAAATGAATGAATCTTTACCCAGGCCTGCCCTTCAAACAAGGAAAATGAGAAAGAAGCAGGGACACCAAAACAAATCAGCTTACAAACCAACGTGTAATTCAGGAGGTGGCAAGTGCAGGGAACCCTCATTAATAGGTAAAAATGAGGCCTGGTTATGCTGTGGGAAACACTGGCTTTGCTGCCTTAGTGGCGCCCCCTTCTGGCTATTCCTTAGGGGGATTTTATTCGGTAGTACTTCTGTCTGAATCACCACATCTACATAGTAACAGGCAAGATCCTGTATCTGAGAGGGTGAGGACTAGTGAAGTATTAGAATGTGTCTACACTTAATTCCTGTCTAACTTAAGCTTCCAAGAAGCAGGTGGAAAAGGGAAGCAAGGAGTTATGTGATACAGAGGAATTCTAATATATTTCTCCAGCTGTAAAAGTCAGATGTAACTAAATGTACCCCACTATCCTGAGCCAAATGTTTCCAAAATGCCTGGGCCTGACACACATGGCTATTTACAAATCAGTTGAAATGTGACTTTTCTGCCCTACCTGGTTTGGCTCAGTGGATAGAGCGTCAGCCTGTGGACTGAAGAGTCCCAGGTTTGATTCTGGTCAAGGGCACATGCCTGGGTTGTGGGCTCAATCCCCAGTAGTGGGTGTGCAGGAGGCAGCCAATCAATGATTCTCTCTCATCATTGATGTTCCAATCTCTCTCTCCCTCTTCCTTCCTTTCTGAAATCAATAGAAATATATTTAAAAAAAAGAAATCTGACTTTTCTGCCTTCTTTCTTTTTCTCCTCCTACACTAACACTGTACCTGACCAAATAAGCTTCATTTCTTTAAACTTTTTTCCTTCTCATTGAACCCCAACTTTTCTGCCTGTCCAGGGTATCTGACTTGGAATTCTTTGAAACCTCCCAAGTTGGCCCATCTAAGGCCCAGATCAAACCCTGCTTCATCCATGATACTTGCCTGGGCTACTCTGGGACTCAGCCATGCCTCCCCCTTCCACCATTCCCAGGGCAGTTCCAGCTGTCAGGCCATGGCACACATCATGGATTGCCCTACATCATTTTAAAAATATATTTTTTTATTGATTTCAGAGAGGAAGGGAGAGGGAGAGAGAGATAGAAATATCAATGATGAGAGAGAAACATTGATCAACTGCCTCCTTCCTGCACACCTCCTACTGGGGATTGGCCCGCAATCGGGGCTTGTTCACTAACCGGGAATCAAACCGTGACCTCCTGGTTCATAGGCCAACACTCAACCACTGAGCCATGTCAGCCGGCTTCCCTACGTCATTTTATGTTATGATCTTCTTTAATTCTTACTTAGCACTCTCAGTGTTCTTTTCCTTCCTTAAATGCCTGTATGACTTAATCCCTGATTAGAGGTGGAAACAATGAGAGTTGACTTCCACTGTGGCTTCCACTTAGTTAGGGGTCAGTAAGTATTTTTGATTGCCTGAAAAGGGACAAAGGCGCCAAACTGTTATTTTATCCATGGAAGCCAAAAAGGAGCTTTGTGGGAAAGCTGTGTGCTCTGTAGTGCTGTGGGTGAAGCTTTCAGGGTCTGGGTCCTTGTGCCAGGTTGACTATAAGTCATAGTTTAGGAAACTCAACACCGTGTCTCAGTCTTAGTTCAGATGAAGCAAGGATTTGTGTTAGGTAAACCTGGATGATTCTTTGAGATATGGTATCTTAATTGTTGAGTTTCAAACCTTCTAGGAACATTGCAACAGACTGTCAAAGTTCCAGAAGGCTATAAATGTCATTGTGATAAATGACACAATGAGAAATAAGCACCCGGTCCAAATCTGCACAAGGGGCAGGCTTGCTGGGTCCTTTGGTGATTCTTGCCCAGTTCTTGGGGGGAAAGTCAGGAAAACAGGTGGTGCAGGGCCATTCTCTCTGGGTGAGGATGCTTTCTCATGGAATACGCTTCTCCATGACGACACATATTGGAGAGTAAATGTAAGGAAAGCACCATTTACTAGTAAGAAACTGCATCTTTACTATGGAAGATACTATCATTAAGGAACAGTCCCTAGGCTCTAATCAAAGTAAGGGGAATTGATATTGATTTTTTTAAAAAACAACAACACAGATTTATAATGAGTATCTGGTAGCCACAAGTCAGAAAAATAAAATACAGTTTTTTAAAAGACAAGTGAAATTAAGAATCAATAAACTCTGGATCCCTACCTCCCTGCTGACAGCCTCCTTTAACATCCACCGAGGTGAGACAGCTGCTATAGCCTAGAGACTGAGCCTTCTGAGAAGTTCAGGGTCTCTGAGACCCTTTAAAGTTTTAAGGATGCCTTGTAATCGCCCTCTATCTGAGACCCTTTGAGGTTGGCTAGTACCATTATTTCATTCAGAATTAAAGGATCATATGGTGTTTTTTCTTCATTTCATTGGTATCCTTATCTTCAGAACCTGGATTGTAGCCTTTGGTGCACATGGCTGTTCTTTCACTACATATTCACCAAAACAGCAAGTGCTTTACACATGGTATAGATGTTAGTATCCACATTTTACTTACTTACTCTCCCACTTAGTCATTCAGCAATACTATCCAGTGGAAATATTGTGCCTTCAGATCAGCAGAACAGGTCAGGTAAGAGAGCAAAGGTTTGTATAACGTGTCAGTACACTGACAATTACCAGGCCTCTTCTTCCCTGAGACCAGAGAAAATATTTTTTTAAAATATATTTTATTGATTTTTTTACAGAGAGGAAGGGAGAGAGATAGAGAGTTAGAAACATCGATGAGAGAGAAACATCGATCAGCTGCCTCCTGCACATCTCCTACTGGGGATGTGCCAGCAACCAATGTACATGCCCTTGACCGGAATCGAACCTGGGACCCTTCAGTCCGCAGGCCGACGCTCTATCCACTGAGCCAAACTGGTTTCGGCCAGAGAAAATATTTTATTCCTAGTTGACAGCTCTCTCTCTCCACAACCCCTGAACATCTCTATGATAATTCAAGTCTGGCAGGGGGCCAACAAGCAACATTTCCTGAACATAGTAAAATGCTTTTACTGCCATACCCAATCACAGGTGCATGGGCGATTTCATAGACGGAAAAGAATGAATACTTCCAAGTGGTAGTTTTCACTGTTAAAATAATAATGCCATGGAGAATCCAATTTCTCCATGAAAGCAACAATATAACAAATATTTGCACTTATTATATTATTCGAAAGGAATCATCGGCCTGATTCTGTCAAGAGAAAAAGACCTGTAAAAGCGTGTGGCAGTTGTGTAGGTACAGAGTCTCACGGCTGGGACTTTGTCCAGGCTGCTTCCTCTGTAGAGAACTCATTGACTCCACAGAGCTCATTTGTTGCCACGCCCAAGAAACAAGTGGCTGTAGTTGATGGCTGTTGGTCAAGTCTGTTATTACAACATCATGAGAGGTCTTAGCACATTGGGTCTTACTGAAAGATGTGCATTTTACTTCTGAGATACTATCTATCTAACTCAAAATATTCTGCAATTTGTAAGATGCCGGTAGTAATGGATGTCCCACCCCGTTACAACCTTTATTTCTGCCCTGACACACACGGTTTCCATGCAGGTCAAACCATATTGTGGGAAATGAAATGGCTTTAGTAACCTCAGAGGTCATACCGTTGCCATGACTTAGAGATTTTCTTGGGGTTCAAGGATACGCACGTCGACCCTTCCCACTAAGATTTATACTAGGAGCTTCACTCTCGGGTGAGTATCCCATGGGAACCCAAGAACCAAGAAAATCTCTCACCAAGACAGTAATTCTTTGCAAAGAAAGGTAGATATGCAGCGTGAGTTGTTTTCCTGCAAAAACAACTACACTGTGGTGGGAGAGCTACTATATTTCCATTTACTTTTCTATGGTTTAAGGAGGAGATTTTTGGCTTATTAGAATGCCACATAAACCAAGACCATGGTTTTAGAGCCAAAACTTTAGCAAAATCAAATTTTGTAAAGTATTTTCCCTTTTTGTAGTATACTAAGAATCAGGTATTAGTTCTTTCTTCAAAAGTCATCTTTAAAATAAATTATAAAATTATTTGTACTATCTTATCTTAATTCTTTAGCTCTCATGTACAATTTAATTAAAACAGCATCTGTCTTCTGGGGAAATATTAGATGAGATTTATTTCATCTAGAATTCTCGGATTTTCCATGAAAATATATTTAGAATAGGTTTGGAATCATTGTTTCACTAGACTATTACTGATTACTCCTGTCAGAATTTGTTTTTTGATGGTAAGAAAATAAATGAGCCCTAGCTGGTTTGGCTCAATGAATAGAGCATCTGCCTGCAGACTGAAGGGTCCCAGGTTCAATTCCAGTCAAGGGCACATGCCCAGGTTGCGGGCTCGATCGTGCAGGAGACAGCTGATGAATGATTCTTCCTCATCATTGATGTTTCTATCTATATCTTCTCCCTTCCTCTCTCTGAAATCAATAAAAATATTTAAAAAAAGAAAATAAATGAATCTCTCAGTAAGTTCTTAAAAGAGTACATAACTACCAACATGTTCATCAGTCAAAGAAAACACTGTTCATCTGAGAAAACAATATTTCCTTGAAGAGTCAGAAGGTCCTGCCATTGTCTCTCTGTACACCCCAATGTCCAGCCTTATTTTACTCCAAGGAAAGGAAATGTAACCATGTGGTGATTTTTGTAAGGCATCAAATAGTAGGTTTTGGACCAGATCAATGTGACTTTGGATTTTAATCCTGCCACTTGCCTACTCTTAACCATATTTTCCCTCATTTGTCAAAAGATGATGGAGATGGATGTAGATAATGAGTATAAAATACTTGGAACACTAAAGATGCTAATTAGAAGTTTTTCTTTTTCTAAAAAGATGAATTTAGATAATGAGTATAAAATACTTGGAAAACTAAAGATGCTGACTGGAAGTAAGTTTTTCTTTTTCTTAAATTAGTATTGCTGGCCACTAGACATTCTCAGGGGAATGTGCCCTGCTCAGCTCCAGGGCCCATTCACCTTGTACACGTCATAGATTTGAAAATTCATTATGACCACTTTCTGGCTGATGGCAATCAAGGTGTCCTCTAGTTCACACAAAGGTACCATATGGCCTATAAGTCCTCCAATTTGCCTCCTAGGAAGACAATACTTCCCTTAGGGGTACCCTTGGCCCTTCATTGTTTTCATTTTTAATGTAGCTAGTGGTTACCTCATTCCTACCTATGGCTTTAACCACCACCTACATGGCTCTTTTGTTGTGTTATCCACAGCCCAGATTTTTCTCCTCAGCTCTAGACTTACATCTAATTGAGTTTTACACAGTTGTATTCAGAAGTCTTAGTGGCACTACAAACACAACATATTAAAAAAGTGAATTGATCCTTAATGCTGATTAACACCACAATTCACTTGGCAACTCAAGCCGGAATGTGAGAATTACCTCCATCTCACTCAATCTGCACATAAGATCAATGGAGGAAGCCAGGAGCCTCTGCCTCAGTTAACCTCTTCCCTGCATGTCCCTGCTGCATTCTTACTGCAGCTGCTCAGGGCCTCTCAGTGCCTCTCAGTGCTCCTAGCAGCCTGCCAGCTCTTCTGACAATCTAGTCCACGCTCCCTCCACCTGCCTTCTGCTGGGATCTTGCTAAAATTCATATATTATCATGTCACTTCTGCTGAAGCTTCTTCCATGTTTAGGCCTTGTTAATGTGATTTCTGATAAAGTTTAAATTCTCAGTGTGGCATATAACAAGGAACAGGTGAGCTGGACTCTGCATGCATCTTCCTTTACAACGGCTACCACTTCTAACATAACCCTACACTCAGTCACACACATTACATTTGGCTCCCTTAACAGGCCCAGCTCAACCCCTCCTGCCTAGAACTTCAGCAGTATCCAGCCAGGGCCATTGCAATTCTTTCCAAATCTATCTTTCCCTTTAGACTTTAAGTGCCTTGAGAAGAGAAATGTGATTTTTATCTTTGTATCTCTAGCACCTACCCAGCTACTCAATATTTTTGTCAACTAGGTGGATGAATGCGAAGGTCAAAGAGAAAAGAAAGGGGAACTTCAAATGCCTCTGGAAGCTCAGGAAAGGTAGGAAGTTTGAGAAGATGAAGTAGGACAAAAATAGTGACTGTGATGCAGGAAGTACCTTTAGATTTAAAAATCCCTCTGCTTTTGCTTCCCTCGCAGATGGAAGGTAGTGTTGATTGCATGATTGTCTCCCAGAGACCTAACATTTTTTTGCCTCCATGTGTTTTTTTAATCTACAAGAGGGCAAGTGTTACTTGAAAGCATTAATACTCCAAAGCCTTTGTCCTCTATGACAAAGTGATGGGTATTGGTGGTGAACCTTAAAGGAAAGGTACTATGATATTTAAATGTAAAATAATAATGGGAAAGGATATAAACTGCCTTTGAACGAAGCTGTTTTAAAACATTAGGCATAAAAAGAAACCCTCCAAGCATATTTTCTTTTTTGTTCTTTTCCCTGTCACATCTGTTTGGAGTACATGTAATGTCACCATTAAGCTGTATCAATCATTTCATATGTGGTGCCAACAAGGAAGGTGGTTTTCTTGGTTCACAAAAATTGTCAAGTCTGAGGTTTTGTTTGGTCTTGAGTTCACATACCTTAGAGTATGTTTGTTTGGTTGCCACCGTCAACAGAGCCTGTGATGGGATACATTTTTTTTTTAAATGAACACACATACAGTTTTAGAAGTCAACTGCCCATATCATTAGTTTGGTGTAAAATTTAAACCATCAGGCTGGAAACTGCATTTCATAGTTTCAAATACAGGTATTTTTTTTTCAGTTTTAAACATTTCCTGAGCCAGTAAATGTTTTGTTTCATTTATATCTTTATTCATAGTATCAGGCATTCAGGAGGTGCTCAGTAAGTATGCAGACCAATTGTTTAACTCTCTAAGCCTCAGTTTACTCATAAATGAAATGGGATTAATACCATAGAATAAAGCTATTGGAGGATTAAACGAGGTGGTGCTTTGTATGGTGTGTGGTACATAATAACCATTCAATCAAAGGTTGCTATTATTTGCATATCTGATCCTTGTAAGCCTGGCGAAGGGGCCTTTTCATCATCAACATATTCATAAAAATGTAAGATTGTGCTTCTTATATTTCAGTTTGAAGCATGGGGTAGTAGTTACGTAACAACACACAAACTCAAGTTCAGAGAGAAATTGGAGACTCTAACTCAGGGGTCCTCAGACTTTTTAAACAGGGGCCAGTTCACTGTCCCTCAGACCGTTGGAGGGCCGGACTATAGTTTAAAAAAAAACTATGAACAAATTCCTATGCACACTGCACATATCTTATTTTGTAGTAAAAAAAACAGAACGGGAACAAATACAATATTTGGATTTGCATGTGGCCCTCGGGCCATAGTTTGAGGACCCCTGCCTAACTGAACACAGCTGGCCAATAATGAGGAACTGTTCTAGTAAGAACTAAGTAGCTTATGAAACAACTCCTTTTGCTTTGGAATGATTCTCACCTACCATGCAGCATTAAGTTAGTGTTGAATAACGTAATACACATTACAGGTCAAATGCAAATGTTGCTTCATGTGAATTTTCTCTTCACCACGGATTTTCATCAATTCTCCTGTTTCCAAGATCAAGAACCACTGACTTAGGCTGTTGCATCCCAGAATCTGCTCTTCTTATAAACAGATTTTAAAATAAAGCTTTAAAAAAGGCCCTCGAGAAGAGTGTTTTTTACAAATGTTTCTTGTTTTAGCAGATGTTTAATAGTGTATTCTGAATCTTTTCTATTTATTTTTGAGTATAATTTTTTGTTCTCTCCCCAACGAAGACATGGAAGAATTAGTCACAGTCACTCAGAATTGATCTCACCTTTGCTACTTTACTCTTTATGCATTAAGTAGTTGTTTAGAGGAATGTTTTCTGCTACTGCTAACATTTCACAATGTACATGTTATTTTCCTTTTAAATCATAAGAGAGAATAGGGTCAGAGTTCTGGAATAACATGCAAGATGAGAATTCATAAGTAATAAAAGATACACTATCATCCGGTTTAGAGAAAGAATATAAAAATGGTTGTAGATAGTGAAAAGTACAATTTTCTTAGAATACTAGGAGTTTAAGTAGTTTAATTATATCTACAACAGATAAGGTTTGCTAATCTGAAGAAATCACTGGAAAATATGTTTTGATTCCCAGGCTAAAATGTAAGGAAGACTGGGTAGGAAAAAAAAGTATTGAATTTTTTAATATCAAAGAAAGTTTTGAACAAAAATCCCATGAACCAAAGTAAAGAACAATAATTTGTAAATTTTCCCCCCTCCCCCCGCACTGATCAAAGGTAAACACATAAAAAACCAGGGATCTGGGAGCTGGAGGGCCTAAGCTGTGGGGGCACAGGGATTCCACTTAGTCTTCACCATGCATTGCACGAACCCTTTCAAGAGTGCTCAGCACATTTTGCTTTAATTCCGTGATAACAAAACAAATTTTTTCTTACAAATCTGAAGACCAGCATAATAGAGTCTGACTCCAGTTTTTGAGGACTACAGACATCTTTTAAGCCTTACCCTTCCCACCTCCCCTTCTGCCCACACCTGGGTGAGCTGATAAGAAAGCCCAGGTGTTTTGTCACCAGCAGTAAGTTCACATCACGTGCTACAACCCTCACCCCAGCCCTATCCTCTGACCACCACAAACACTCAAACCCAGCCTCCTTTCCTCTTCCACGGCTCTTTGAAGCCAATTTCAGCTCAGTTGGAGAGGTCTGTCCTTCTCTTCCCTTCTCTTCATGGGAATTAAAAACTGTGTGTGTGTGTGTGTGTGTGTATGTGTGTGTGTGTGTGTGTGTGTGTGTGTGTTCAGCAGTTTGGAAGTCAAACCAAATTTTGGGTGGGGAATCCACCCAAACTCTATGGACTGGCTAGAACACCCAGTTACCATGAACTGGAAGGAGGGTCCCTGGCAATGAAGAGGCAATAATTTTAGTAACTAGGAAGAAATATGCATCCAATTAGCCAAAGAGCATATACACATGGGCACAGACAATACTGCAGTGAAGGCCAGAAGAAGGGAGTGGAGGGGGCGAGGTGGAGGTGGGCAAAGGGGGCACGGGGGAATCTATAATAGTGTCAACAATAAAAAATGAAAATAAAATAATAAAAAGAAATATGCATCCAACAGAAACTTAATAAACTGGGAATTCCAGTTTATATATCAATTTCTTGTGAGTTCACATACTGATAATCCATTCTATTGAACTTAATCAATGCAAAATGATGCCAAGTCTGAATTTCAGAACCTGAGGAGTTGAAGACTAGTCTTTGGAAATGGTAAACCTGCCAACAGGCTACTACCACAGCCTTTTCTTTTGGCTTCATTAACATATGGAAGCACAACCTTATTCCTCTAAGAAAAAACACATACTGCTTTTGAAGGAATAGCTCTACATTATGGGAGGCAAGCTTGGATGCCCGCAGGAAGCAGTAGTTAACTTCAATGGAGCAAGCAAGAGAAAAGAGGTGTGTTCCGTTGTTGTGTTACAACCCAGAATAACCTGGCTCTACTACATTGTCTACTAAAACACTTTACTGTTTAAAGGGCATGAGCTTTAAAAGGCAATGTATGGCCAGCTTTGAGCCCTGCTGTAAATGCTAAGGTTGAAAGTTACATAGCTAGAAACATCAGCATTTTAGCCCCTCTGTTATCAAATTTTTAAAAAAATCTCTTGATATCCGTAATGTAGACACTTACTTACAGGTATGTGTATAAATGGGAAACGAGAGCCACTGAAGGAACCAACGCCTTTATTCCGACTCTCTCTTGCTTTGTATTTCCACTTTCATTTATATTTAATGTTGACCGGATCCTTATGCTTCACTGATTGTTATAAAGGCCGATGCTCATTCATTGGACCTTATTCCTTAAGTAAATTTAGATGTATTACTTGGCTCGGGTATTTCATGCATAAATGCAATATTTTATGGAACCTTTGAGCAACTTGATAAACATGCAGCAAATATTACCTGCTTAACTAGGAATCTGCAAATACATAGACTTTTGTTTAAAGAACTGAAGGGTTTTTGAGTTTTCCAGAACTAGGTTCAAATACTGGCTCTACCAGTTACTAACTGTGGTTAACCTTATCTGTTCCATGGAGGTTCTTGTAAGGATTAAACGAGATTGCATACATATAAGCATCCATCACGGTGCCCTGCATGCAGGAAGTGCTTAATAAATGTTAACCCCTTTTCTTTCTAAGTTCGTCTGTTGGGGTCCTCTGGCTTTTGGTACTCGGAAGCCTTAGAGGTGCTCCATGAACTTGACAGTTCATGTTCACTCAGAATATTTAAATTGGCATAATCCTAAAGGAGAGTGTAATGGATTAAATTTGTGGAGGTGTGATGATAAAACAATGGCAGGAGTTACTATGATATGTTGGTTCAGCCATTCTTGAATTTGATGCAATGGAGGAAGTGAAAGATTTAATGATGGTAGCCATGGCTACTCACTGGACCATGACTATTCTTCTCTTGCTTTTTGACAAGCCAAAGGAATCTACCTGCTTGGAAACTATACCAACGTCCCCATCAACCAACACAAATAGCCAGGCAACTGACTTTCTGACAAATAGGGCTCCACTGTTTACTTTAAAGGAGTAGTCTCTACATGGGAATTCATTAGCTAGTCTCAAAACACACTGTTACAAACTGATTCCGCAGAAGTAAACCCTGATGCTAGAAGTGGATGAGATTCTGAAAGGAGGCAAGCTTTCTGCTTTTCCGTCCTACACAATCTTTTCAAGCTACTCTCTGCAGGAGAACCACTTATAGTCACCCAGAATCAAAAGCTTATTAATACAATATAACTATCAAAGGCCATTTCAGTTACAGTTCCCTTAGCAATTGTAACGTGGCCAGTTTACACTTCAACAGTAACAACCTGGGGTGGCCACAGCCAGAGAAAGCACTTCTGTAGCCGTTCTAGGCCTTTCTGTCTTCGAAGAGTTTTAGCTGTTGTATTGCATTAGTTCCAATGTGTACTCACATCAGTATTTCCAAAGCATCTCATTTAGGTTTTCCTACTGAAAGCTTTTCAAGTCGGCCCCACTGTTTCAGTGGTGGCGGCTGCAGCCTCGTGTACCTTGCAATGGTCCATTCTAGCCGATAGCATTATAAAGGCATCCTTATCCCTTTATGGAGAAACATTTAGGATGAATTCTCCTTGGTGAACTGGAAGGCTGTTTTCACACTGTGGTGTAAATCAGAAAGTTTAGGCGTATTTCACCACTGAGCAAATGAACTCAAAGTTGGAAATATGTAAAAACAAAGGATCAAAAACTAAAGTTTGAGAGGGAGGTTTCATGGAAGCTACTGAAATAAAACAACAATGTAAACCTTGGATAATTTTGTTTTAAAAGCAGAGCTATAAATGAGTTTTATAATGCACATAGCAGGAAAACTAAAACGACAATATAGTTTCGTAGTCAGGCAAGAGTTAGTGAACTCTGAACCTGTCTTCTTTGTATTCAAAGCTCAGGATAACAACTAAACCTTATGCCAGAATCACATTGGGAGGTTGAAGGGCAGTCTACAAAGTCAGAATGAAGTGAGTGATTCTGCAATATATAGAACAAGGACCAACAAAGCCTGAGGTCTGTTTTTGTAAAGTTCTATCGCAATACAGCCAGGCTGTTACCTGTACATATTGTCTCTCGCTGCTTTCATGATTAATGGCAAGCAAGCAGAGTCGTTGTGACAGACCATTAGATTGGCAAAGCATAAAATATTTACAATCTGGACCTTAACAGGAAACTCAGCCAAAAAGCTTACATAAAAGCAGACATACATATCCATGGCCTGCAATATATAACTCCTTATTTTGGTTGAGGAAGAGTGAACAAAAAACACACAAACCCCACATGGACTAGAAATGGCCATTTAGCCTATTCTGCTACCAGGCAATAAAGTTACCATAACCCAACTAAACTGTGGATAAATCACTCCCTTTAAAATACTCAGAAAAGCTTATATGATTGTCTCTTTTGCATAATCTAAGCCACTAAGTAAAAGTTTGATACATTTTAAAACCTGTCTTGCGGAATTTAAAGATTTCAAGTTCAAATGTCCTATACTAGCTATCGAAATATTAAAAAGTATATTTGTGGTTGCTTTTTCTTTTTACTTCAGAAGTATTTTTATTGAAAGTCAAGTGGAAATAAAATATTTATGGAAAACGATTAAACAATACCCTAAGCAAAGTGTTCATCATTTAATAACCAAGCTCTAGAAAAATCAGGAAGAATGGACAAATTGGCTATATTCAATGAAAGAATGGCAGAAGGAACTTTGTAACATGTAAAAAAAAAATGACTAACAGATAAATAAATGGTTTATTAGCTGGAGGAAGTTTCAACAAGGGAAACTTAGGCAAACTATTATCAAAAAGAGAGCGAGCCATAAGAAGAGCTAAGTTGCATAAAATTCTGAAAAGAAGGCTAGAAATTTGTGTTTAGGCATTATCCTGAATAATGAAAGCTATTATGGCAAATGTAAAAAAAGAAAAAAAGAATATTTTTCAGAAAATAAGTCAAACCTGGAATTATTAAATGGTTAATTTAGCTTCATACCTAATCATCATTATCATCATCAACATGTCTTTGGCTTTCTGAAAAACACTTAGGCAGACCAATCTCATTTCTTTCTTATGACACAGTGACAGGAATAGGAGATGAAATCAACTGGGGTCTTTCATTCAGTTTCTATCTCATGCATCTTGTTAAAAAGACAAAGACCATTTAGAAAACACACAGCATCTCCTAGAGTTGCACTACAAGCCACTAGCTACAGGGGGCTACTAAGCACTTGGAATGTATCTAGTCTGAATTGAGATGTGCTGTTAAGTATAAATAAATAGCAGATTTTAAGAACTTAGTATAAAAAATCATAGAAGATTTCATTAATAACTGTATATTTCCCACTGGCTTGGATCAGTGGTTGAGCATTGATTGACCTATAACCAGGAGGTCACAGTTTGATTCTAGTCAGTTGCAGTCCATCCCTATTGGGGGGCATGCAGAAGGCAGCCAACCAATAATTCTCTCTCATTATAGATGTTTCTCTCTCTCTCTCTCTCTCTCTCCCTCTATTTCTCTCTGAAATCAATAAAAATATTTTTAAAATTGTATATTGATTACATATTGAAGTAATATTTTATATATACTAGGTTAAATACAATATATTAAAGTAATTTTACCAGTTTTGAAATATTTTAATGTGTCTGTTCATAAATTTTAAATTACAAGGTAGCTCGCACCTGTGGCCCACATACTATTTCTGTTGGCTAGCAATGTCTATAATATAGACTGATGGTAAACCCAGGAGATTGCAGGAGAATCTCTTATCTTTCATGAACATCCGTTTTTTCTGTTATGGTGCGGAAAGGTTGGGAGGCTAGGAGGGGGATGGATGGACACAGGACAGTTCTTTGCTGGGCTGTTTGGAGGGTATGTTCCCTGCATTGCACTGTTTAGCATTTCTAGGCCCCACCCAGTAATGTTTAGCCTTCTCTAGTCACAACAGCCAAAAACCATTCTTCTCATAGTTCCAGTGCCCCGAGGGTGAGGTGGGGTGATAGGTATCCTCTCATCTTGAAAACCAATGGCCTAGAAAATGCTCATAAAGTCCGTTTGGGTGCTGATGTTTTTAATTCTACAGGGTGAGTTAGCCTTGGTTTTATGAAAAGTATTTTTTGTTCATTTATTGACCCCGTGTCTAATGACGGCCTACTTGAGGGCTGCACTATAAAACCGCTCTGAGTGTTTACCCTGCATGCTGTTCTGAGCTTATATGAAGCTTATTTGTCTACTATGCTAGCACTTTGTTCCTGCTGCTTTTTACTTCATTCCTTTGCATACAAGTTGTGTGCTCCAGGCAGGATGATAAGCTGATGGCAGGAACAGTTTCTTATACAAACTTTTTGTCCTATAACAAGTGAATAATAGATACCAGTAAAGTAAAGAGATCCAGTGCTCAAGATAGCCTCCTGGATTGTTAGAATGTGGTGTTATTTAATATTTTCAGCAGTGACTATGGTGGTGGAATATATCATTCATTTGAAACTTTACCCTATGCTGTCTTAGGTATTATTACAAACATTTTACAGATTTAAATTTGATTGTGCAAATTAAGTAGAATTCTCTGAGCGCAGAGAATCATGTCTTACTGTGGTAACAATAATATTTAAAAGTAACTTTATGATATCATATACAGTTTTTAATTCAAGAATTGAAAGAACCCTACAAAGCAGACGTCACTGTCATCTCCCTTTTACCGAAGAGGAAACTCAGGTTAAGGAAGGTGGACAACCTGACATTAGTGTAGAATTTGAACCTAATTTGAAATTAGGTCATCTGATGCTAGCTTGACGGTCTTTACGTCACTCTTTAGCAATGCAATGTCTCTTCCTTTGTACGTGTCCTACTTTGCGGTCCCACAGATGTTGATCTTGAGAAAAGGACTTGAGTGGAAGTTTAGAGAGGTGCAAGAAACACCTGCAGGGGAGTCGGCTTGTGATACAGGGAAAGGAAAGTACCCAGGAAGGAGTGATAATAAGCCAGCTACAGCTCTATGCGAATGGACCTTAATTTCTCAGGGAAACAATTAAGTGGTATAAAACCCATATGCTGTGGGCTAACCATATGCCCGAGCCCTCACCCCCAGTGCCATAGCACCTGAGTGTATTTGAAGATCCGGCCTTTAAAGAGGTGAGTAAGTTAAAATGAGGGTATTAGAGTGGGTCCTCAACCAACCTTACTCATGTTCAAATCAGAGGAAATGTGGATACACAGAGACCCAGGGTGTGCACACACTGAGAAAGGCCATGTGAGGGCACAGCAAGGAGGTGGTCACTTGCAAGACAAAAAGAAAAGACTCAAAGGAATGATACCAGCCAACACCTTGATCTTAGACTTTTTAGCCTCCAGAATAGTGAAAAAATAAATGTCCGTTGTTTCTACCCAGTCTGGGATAATTTCATATGGCAGCCCTAGCAAATGAACACACTACGCCTCAGAATGTTCCCTCCTAAGTAGGAAAGGCATTTGAATGGTTACACTTGAGTTTCACCGTCTGTACTCATGGTTCTCAGATTCTCTCCCTGCCAAGCCTGCCTGGCCTATGACCTGCAGGCCACGTGGGATGTCCTCACTTTTCCTCCTGAACCTGGTCCTGCTATGTTCCAGTACTTCTCACAGGCAACAACACATCCATTTCCACTTGAATAAGCCATTAGAGGACAGTCCTTCCCAGCTCAGATCGAAGTAGGTGAACGTTATGAAAACAGAATCAGAATTCAGAGTTGGAAGAGCTGGAATGAAGTGTACAGAATGGATTCTAATAGCAAACACACAGAGAATTCAAAACAATTCAGAGAGACCATGCCCTGACCGGTTTGGCTCAGTGGATGGAGCGTCGGCCTGCGGACTGAAGGGTCCCAGGTTCGATTCCGGCTAAGGGCATGTACCTTGGTTGCAGGCACATCCCCAGTAGGAGGTGTGCGGGAGGCAGCTGACTGGTGTTTCTCTCTCATCGATGTTTCTAACTCTCTCTCCCTTCCTCTCTGTGAAAAATCAATAAAATATAAAAAAATTAAAAAAATAAAAATAAATAAAAACATTTCAGAGAGACCAGAACCACCAGTTATTGCCAATGATATAGAATTAATAAAACTGAATTCTAATGTAGGGTTTAACACAATCTTAGTGTCATTGTAAGTAAAGAGCACAGAACTGACATAGAACAGATGAGGTAAGAGTGTGAACGCACATTTTAATTCATTGCACCTATAGTGTTTGATGGTATTGCTATGTGTCTAGAGAAGAAAAGAAGAGCATGCTCGAAGAATAAATTGTTTTCATTATACATCTGGGTAACAATCATATCTATTTTGGAATCCTATGAAATAATGTATGAAATGGAAAAAAGGCAAAAAGTAATAGAGATGGTTTAAAATTTGTTTAAAAAACTCTCAGGAAAAGCTTATAAAATTTGAGAATAAAGACCAGCAACAATACTACAGTTTTTAAAAAGGTATTGCTGGATTCATACCAGCTGTTATCTACTACTACTGAGAATGTAAAAGAGAAGAAATAGATTTTAAAAGCTGAAGGAGAGATTTAACTGGGCCTCACACACATTGAGGGTCAGAGTGAAGTACTAAAACATGCCACAAAAGGTTAAAATAACTCCTCTGTAGGAATGGTTATGAGCAAAGATGATATATTGACCTTTACAGTGGATCTTGGGATCAGGCCATATAATTTATCACAGTGAGAACAAATAATTCAGAAGTACAGTTTTTGGACTCTGAGTAGTATTTAAGAATTCAATGACAATTTAACTTGCCTAAAACTTCTTTATTTAAAGCCTGACCTTATCTCTCCCAGAACTGCAGATTCAAATTGATTTCTGTGGTCTGGATAGATAATTATCCTGGTGGAGTTATGTAAGGTTCTTTTATAGAGGAGGGAGATGAACTTCTGAGATTTTCTATCTTCGTGCTGATTTTTTTTTTTTTAGGTGAAATTCACGTAACATAAAATAAACTATTTTAATGTGTACACTTCAGTGGCAGTTGATATATTTACAATGATACACAATCCTCACCTTTATCAACTTCCAAATTTGTATTGATATTTGCAGTTAAGACAGTCTTTAGTACATCTCTTTTTGAGGTTTCCTAAATAATAACAACAACAATGTTGTTATTATAAAACTCTGGAAATCTGAAGGGTTCAGTAAACTTTCATTTGGAATTAAGATAGCCACTCAAGTCCTGGCTGGTGAGGCTCAGTTGGTTGAGTATCATTCCATGCACCAAAAGGTTGCCCGTTCGATTCCCAGTCAGGGTAATTATAGTGGGAGTTTTAAATTTTATACGGAAAATGGCATTTCAGTCCCATCACCAAACCCCCATATCTGACTGATACAGCTAAGTTCACAACAGATCACTGAAGTAGAGGAGACAGATGGGGCCAGGCTGGGCTCGGTTCTCTCTGGGCCTCAGTTTTCCCATTCAAAACAGGAAAATGTTCCTGAAATTAGATCGTACAAATTTGAATGGCCGTGGATTGCCTGTCAAGGAACTGAGTAGACATGTGTCACTCTGTCGTTGTGAAGAGAGAACAGGGATTCTTGGCCTGAGAGGCCTGTGTGTGAATGCCAGCTCTGAAAAACATTTCCACTTCCATTCTGTCTTCTGCTAAGTGGGAATCATGTCTGGCTTGAAGCTTTGTTGTGAGGCTTAATGAGAATTATGTAAAGTTCCTGGCACAGGATAAGTATGGAGGGTGGCTATGAGTCCACATAAGTCTCTGAACTACCTAGCCTAGTGCTCCACACTGAAGAAGCATAACAGATGTCGGATTCCTTTCTCTTCCCTTTTCTCATATATCTCAGCAACTTCCCCAAATTGGCATCAGGATTCAGATGCAATGTACAGCACTGTCATGGTTGAATGTTTCCCCCCTTCCCAAATGCATATGTTAAATATAACTCTAACCTTCAGTACCTCAGAATGTAAATGTATTTAAAGAGATGACCAAATTAAAATGAGGTCTTTAGGGTGAGTCCCAATCCAATCCGACTGGTGTCCTGATAAGAAAAGGAAATTCACACACCAGGGACAGGTGTGTGCACAGGGAAAAGACCATGTGTGGACATATTGGGAAGTTGGCCATTAGTGAGCCAAGGAGAGAGGCCTCCTGCGAGAAAACCAAACCTGCTGACCCCTTGGTCATGAACGTCTACCCTCCAGAACTATGAGAGAATACATTTCTGTTGTTTAAGCCACCGATTCTGTGGTATCCAGCTATGACAGCGCTAGCATATTCGTCCAGTGATATAAAGTCTGTAAATTCAATAAGCATGTACATTGAGCCATGCATGGTCAGCAAAGAAAGATAACTTTTCAATAAGTTGTCTAGCATAGGGTTTATCTAGTTTTTATATCTTATATTCCAAGAAGCAGTATCAAAGAGCGTGGGCCTCACGTACTAGAAAAACAAAACTATCCTCCCTTTCCATCCTAAGAGAGACATTTATTTTACAAGCATACTTTAAAAAATGATGACTAAATGTAAGTTTAAAGACCATAAACAAGTGGCAGTATAGCAAACCAATTTTATTGAGAATTTTTATAGTTATTTTTATCATTGCAATTGTTGTAACAGATCTGCATCCACTATACTGTTTCTGAGGGCCTTTAATTTAAACCGACCACCAGATGAGAATTATTAGTTTAGCCTCCACAGAGCAGATAACAAGCGATGTGTACCACAGGAGGTAGCACTTGACATTTTGCAGGCAAGGTGTAGATTATCCACTGTTTTTGCATTGCTAAGAAGCTCGTTCATATCAGCAACATAGGTCAATTCCATTTTCCTTATTTCTTTTTGTCTGGCTCTTGTTCATAAAGGCAATTTGTCTTTTGAGCAGAAATACAGTTACTGAATTTTTTAGGCTTACGTCATAATTGGTACTTAACTGTAAAGTCGATGATTACATGCAATGAGCACAATAATACCTTCTAGATCCCAGAGCAAATGCTCACTTGAAATTTGTCCAGATCTAAGATCTGTGAATGTGTGAACTGATTACAGTTCAGCTAAACACCTTGTTACTTATCCAACTGTAGGGGGAAAGCCCAGGATAGCCCTTCTGCATCAGCCACAGAAAAAAATGGTTACATTTCATTGTTTTTTTCCTGGAGAAATGACACTGGGATGATGAACAGATTCACTGACTTAATTCTCAGTGGCATCATTCTTCGTTCTTTCTATAGAAGCATTTACTATGTTAGTAAAAGCTTAATAGAAGCAGAGCCTCTCTTTAAATTTTCTCATCAAGACCACAGCCATAGCCAGCTTCCTGTTACAGTGGAAGCTCGGTTCTTGAACTTAATTCATTCTGGGAAGGCTGTTTGACAAGTGATTTGTTCGAAAACAGAATCATTTTCCCTAATTAGAAATAATGTAAATTGAATTAATCTGTTTCAGATCTGCAAATGATTCTTTGTTTTAACCTTCTTATATATACTGTACTTCTTTTTTAAGCTCCATTATTGCTCTCACAACTTTTTTTTCACTTTGCTATCACTAATCTTCTTAGGACCATGGTGATTTACTATACATATCTATGTATATAAAAGGCTAATATACAAAGTGTTCCCTCAGGAGTTCTATTGCTCGCTATGACATGTGCTGACCACCAGGGGGTGGCAGTGGGGCACTGAGGAAGTGAGAGAAGAGGGAGGCAGGGAGGCGGGAAACTGATTGGCCCTGATTGCCAGCCAGGCTAGAGACCCTACCCATGCACGAATTTTGTGCACCGGGCCTCTAGTTTAATAATAATAAGCAGCAACAAAAGCAAAAAACCACAAAATACTCACAGCATGATTTCCTGAGATGTTAACAACGTGAGGTTTAGCAGTAAACTGACTCATCCTCATACCCGTGTTTGTTGCCTGAGAGATGCATGACTGATCATACAGGTCCAAGCCTGAAAGGGCCGTCCAGTCGAGAACTGAAGTTTGTTTTGACAACCGAGACACTGTTTTTTCAATGAACAACTTGGTTGAGAAACGAACTGTTTGAGATGAGAGGCATTTGAGAACTGAGGTTTGACTGTCTTTGCTCCATAGATTATTTGGAATTTCTGTGGCAGATCTTCACCTGCACTGCTCTCTCGACCCAATTCAGCCCCAGAAGGTTGGAAGGAGACTTACAAGAGCTGTGCCAAGTGCCAGGATCGCTGAATGTCCTCTGAGAGTATCCAGCCATCATCTCTAAATGACTGGGCTCCATGCGCTGCTGCATCCTTCATAAACTTCCTCCGGCTCTTACCCGGGTCATTTTATGTTCCCTGCCCTTAAGAAAGCTCTCTGGCTCTAGATAAGGTTGGCCATTGCTTCATTGTGTGAGGCGAGTGCTGGGCTTAGGGCAGTCTTGCTGCACCAAGTTGATGAAGGATTGGAGGTCAGCATGGCTAAAGGAAACTCACTGGTAGTTTGTTAAAGAATATTGAATTAATCTACCAGTATAGTTTCTGGCTTCTCCACAACCAAAGGTATCACTTTTTCTCTGAAAAATATTCAAGTTGATTTACATAAAATTTTCTTTTTGCCATTTTCTGTGGCATTGCTGTGGGTAAAAGCCCAAATGAACAGAGTTGCTAAGGCCTAAATAATGCCACAGTAGCCTAAAGATATAGGGCTAGGGTAACACACCTATATGGTGTATAAAATATATTCATAGCATCATTTTCTCAGCCTTTGTCATAAGCAGTTATATATTTAGGTTTTTTGTTCAAATATCACAACAATTGTTAACATAAGGGGCAGAGTTTTCGCTACAGTTCTTATTTTCCTCTAGATCAGTGGTTCTCAACCTGTGGGTCTCGAACCCTTTGGGCAGCGGTTCTCAACTTGTGGGTTGCGACCATCAGAAAACACATACAGCATATCAGATATTTACATTACAATTCATAACAGTAGCAAAATTACAGTTATGAAGTAGCAACGAAAATAATTTTATGGTTGGGGGTCACCACAACATGAGAAACTGTATTAAAGGGTCGCGGCATTAGGAAGGTTGAGAACCACTGCTCTAGATGGTCTTTCATCTAAGCTTTATTTTCTTTAAATAAAAATGTGGTTGATTTTTTTTTTTCCTGAAAGAATGTTTCTTTTCTAGGTTGGAGAAAAAAATGCAAACTAAATAAGAATGTTCAAAATATTGTCTCTGCCACTGGTCATTTTCTGCCTGCTTTTGCTGTTCTTATCCAGACTCAGCTGGAATTCCAATTACCTGGGTATCAGTGGCAGGCCAGGGACCCTGAGGGAATGATGCAGACCCCAGTCCATACTAGTAAACTGACCAAAAAAAAACAAATGTACGCCTTGCTTTAATAGCAATGATTCCCTTTTGCAATCATTAAAAAAATAGCTTTTATCTATTAGGGATTACATTTTCTCTTTAAATAAATTTGCTAAGCATTTTCCCACAATTTTCATAGGAGGCAAGAGCAATTTAGGGAGGTTAAAAATAAAATGTGATAATGAAGATCATAAACAATAATCTCTTATGTTTAGTGCTTTTGAAAACTTAAGCAACAGGTGCATTGTTTCATAAAAATAAAGGAGTTCCATAATTAAATTATTCGTCCTTTAAAAGTTCATCAACTGAGGTCACCTAGTTTCTACTCTAGATACTAAAATTTGGGTATTTTATTTTATTTTTCAATTTCTACTCTTCTTCTTCTTCTTCTTCTTCTTCTTCTTCTCCTTCTTTTTAAAAAATAGGCTTTTGCTGCAGCTAGACATGCTCTGTCAGTCAGTGTGTCTCAGGGGCCGACTCCATCGGTGGACATCCCTCACTCTCCACCCCCAGAAATGAGCTGACATCTATTAACAGTAAAAGGTTCCCCATGCCACTTCACAGTATCATCAATCCCATTTATTTCTGTCAACAGAGTTGAGGGTTCGTCAAAGTGCCCTCTCTCCTTTTATGAAGAACCAAAGTTCAGCTCCTCCTAACTGATCTCTGCTTTCAACCCAGGATAAACTGTGAGGAAAAGGCTCCTCCTGACATCGTGTTTACTCTTGACTGATACATTATCAAGAACTCACCCTCTGGGACTTCTGGAATCTCAAGCACAGAAACTATTTTAATTTCATCTATGAGGATATGCACATTTACTTGGACTATACTTTCTTTTCGAGGCAACATTTCTCTAGGAATTTCATAATAACTGATCATGAGAAATGTGTGTGTTTTTCTCTCACAATTCCTACCACTGTCCTTGAAGTTCTTGTTTCCAACATGAGGTTTCATGGTTAGTGTGCTGGTACCAGCTGTAGTCATTGGTCAAAACAGCAAGTCATGTACTCATCAAAAGCAAACATCCTTATTGAGGAAGGTCAAATGTCAATGTGGAAGGAGAAAGTGACTGGAAAAAGGGCACCAAATTAAGTCCCAGAAAAAAATCACAAACTGTTTTTTGATTGTAGTATTTCATATGACAACGCTGGACAGATCACTTAATTAAATGAACAGCTAGAGTAAATTACCTTTGGGAGAAGTTCAACCACAGAGGGAAAGTGATGTAGAATCACACAGTAGTAGAACAGAATTTTATACAACTTACAGTATGTGGGGGGAGTTCATTTGCTGGTGAAATGTGATATTCATAGTCTGGGAGGAATAAGATAGAAAAGAAGGAGCGATCAAAAGTAAGTGCAACCAAGGTCTTAAAGAAGCTCAGAGGGAATAAAATTAGTAGAAAAGATGGAGTGGTCAGCCCTGAACACCGAAAGGTCATTTCATCCTCTAAAAAGGAGGAAAAGAAATGAGACTGGGTGGGTGGGAGATAGATACATTTGTATATTAGAGCAGAACCCGAGATAGATCTTTGAGTACTTCCCTCTACACAGTATGAGGCAACCCGTATGTTATCAGTAAAAGGGCTGCAAGTAAAGGAAGGTGCTCAGGGAAAAGGGTAAATATTTGTAATTACTGCTCTAGACAGGAAAGAAACTAGACCAGAAACGAGCAAAGAAGCTGAAAGCAGTGGAGTGTCCTGCTGGGGTTAGAGATGAACTTGACCAATGCCTGTTTCACACAGTTCTCTCCAGCAACCCTGAGTGCCGGGGTGGGGGGTGGGGGGGGCGTGAAGCAGTATATATGGACTATTAGCAAGATGCAAATCTGGTTATACAAATAGTGGAGTTAAGGAGAAACAAAAGGGAAAGGTAGGGAATAGAGGAAGCTGACAAAGGAGTAGTTAAAGCAATGAACGGAAGCTGCAAAGGGAAGGAATAGGACCAGGAGGAACCTCATGGACCATGAAAAAGTGTGTTTGTGTTGAACTGGAACAGTAGCTTTGGGGGGAAAAAAGAAAACGAGAGAGCTGGAAGCATAGGATGTCACTGTCCATGTGTGAACTGTTAGATTTAGAGATTTCAGACACAGCCGTCTGGAGCAATGCTGAAGCCACGGACTGGCTTTGGAAGCAGGTTTCTCAAACTAGGTGCCTTAGGGCGGGAACGGAAAGCTGGTGAGGGTGTGAGACCAGGCACTAGAGTGCTGTGTGCTCCTCCACATGGATGTGGAACTGGAGGATACGCTCCGCAGTTGGGAAGGAATAGACATACGTGAGTCACGTATCTGACAGATACCAGAGAATGAGCTGGCTGTGAAAGTAACAGCAACAAGGACGGGCAGAAGATGCAAAAGAGGAGAGGCTTTCTTTCGTTTAAAAAGCAGAGGTCTGCATTAGCAACACGGCAGGACAACACCTTTCCCTCCTCGTTGGTTGTTCTGAGGCTTGTATGAAATAATGGATGTAAAAGTCCTCCAAGGAGTGTAAAGTACAATTACAATTATTATTATTTGTGTACAAAATTGTATATAGACATATGTATTAGAGCCCCTGCACACAAAATTATCAGTCTTACATGCTATTAATACCATTAATATTAGCAGCTCATAATGTCTTATTCTTTATCTTAACAGTTCTTGAAGCATTTCATGTGCACACTTCAGCATTTTCTCACAACAATCCTGAGAGGTAAACAGAGAGAGCCATTGTCCACAGATGTGGAAAGTGAGGACGTGATTTGGCTAAGGCCCATACCAGTGACAGACCAGGTCTTAAATTTTGATCATAGAAATGAAGTCTTCTAACTCATATCCTATATAATAAAACCCTAATACACACATCGACCGAACGGCGGAATGACCAGTCGCATGACACATACTGACCACCAGGGGGAGATGCTTAACGCAGGAGCTGCCCCTTAGTGGTCAGTGCACTCCTACAGGGGGAGCGCTGCTTAGCCAGAAACTGGGCTCACGGCTGGCAAGCACAGCAGCAGCAGCGGGAGGACCCTAAGCGCTAAGGACCCTGCTGGGAGCGGGCCTAAGCCAGCAGTCGGACCTCCCCCAAGGGGTCCCAGACTGCGAGAGGGCACAGGCCAGACTGAGGGACACCCCCCTCAGTGCATAAATGCACCAGGCCTAGTAAGTAATAAAGAAAATAAGGGATTTCTCAGGTGTTCATTTGCTTCCTGCTTTTCCTATAACTACATCTAGGACACCTGTACTGTGCACCTGGTAACTCTCTGTTCTGTATTTTTTCTTAAACACTGCATAGTAGAATATTAGAACTCTAGGAACTCAAAGGTACTGAATTTGCAAGGAGACTCTATCCTCAACAGCCTCAAATATTTACCTATTGGTAGAATTACTTCCATATACTCTTGGTAGTAAAGAAAAAACCCATGAGTCTGTTCCCATTGAAAATGAATATCGAATCATTTCTTGTTGATTTTCAGGAAAATATGATGCCATTCTTAATACAAACATGTCTAGTCTATCCAAACAATGGAAGTGTTTCAAAATTAAAGATATTTCCAAAATACATTCTTTAGATGGAAGTCCCTCTTCACTGAAGTTATGCTTCAGTAATGACTATATTTTTATGTTGATACTTGCCTAATGACCATATTTGAAATTTTGTGAGCCTTGGTTTTCTCATTTGTAAAATGTGTAACCCCTGGGATTAATGTAACATAGGTCTTTAAAGTGCCTGCATGGGGCCTTGCACCTGTGATTTTAATCAACCATGACTTAGTATCCTGCACATCATCGTTAGAGTATTTCCTTCCTTTGTGTGAACTGTGTCACTGCATTGGCACCAACAAGAGGAAATCAACCGTTGCAATCTTGAGTCTGAAACCACAATCTGAGGTGACATCCACAAACAAATTGCTTAAAAAGCGACGTAGACAGGAAAGGCTCTCTTTAAACAAGACACAAAAATCTCAATACAAGGAGAAAACCTTTGGCAAATTCACCAACATTAATAGCCAGAAAGAACCTCTGCTCTTCAAGACACACCAAAAAGAAAGTAAGACGACAAGGCAAAAATGAGGACCTTTATCATATCAACTCAACAATGTGAGTCATGGCTACTACATGGGACCCTGAGCAAAGACCAGTAAATGGTTTTGCAAAAAACTGCAGCTGGTCCTGCTTTACAAACTCAGGAAAGGCAGGTTTTCCATTTTCTCTTCTTCTTGCTACCTCTCTAACATCTTTCTGCATCTTGGTCCATGCACAGTTGGATCATCATCATACAAACACACTAACATTTGTCCAAAGCCACGCAGTCAGAGCCTGGCTCTTCCACAGCCTCTGCCTCAGCCCCACCCGCTCACTCATGGCTGAGGGCTGACTGGGGTTCCAGCCACTCTCCTTTCAGTTCTCCCCTTTGTTGGGTCTCTACCCAGGACCACTCTTAGATGTCCCCTCCTCCCACCCCCCTGCGGGGCCAGCCCGGTGTCTGGACTGCCGAGGGGTCTCAGAAGGTAGATGGCAAGTCCCAACATTATACTCTGAGGGAGACTGAAATTGGACTCCCTGATGCCATGGGCTGGGCTGGGGAGGAGGGTGCTGGGAGAGAAAGCTAGTTTCAATTCAGGAACTTTGATGGTAAGTTTCCCTTTGGAGTAAACACCTATGTCTATCTAGAGAAAGTACTGGAAATAAGCAAAATGGCAATGGGAGCCAGCACTGGACACTCAACCAGACTGTACCTTCACAGACTAATGGGCCATCAGGTCCTCATGCCTGCCTCAACGCCAGGATGGGAGAGAGGCCTAAGCAGACGTTATTATGCGATGCCTAATTGTTCTTGCCTAATTCAACTGATATAATAGATTCTGAACAATCCAGTTAGCTTTAATAGTAAGGGAATCACTTCTGGGGCATCTTATGATGTGCCAAGACCTGTCCTTAGCATGGGACCCATTTGAACTCCCTTATTTCTCAGTACAGCCCCTTAGAAAGTGTCTATTGTTAGGTCGAAACACGTAAAATTACCAATATCCAACCATTTTGACCTGCAATTGTGTGCGGTACAGCCTGCATTTTGTCTGCATTTTACAGAAGAAACCCAGCTAGACACAGAGCGCTTCAGTCATTTGCTGGAAAGTGTCCCAGGCAATCGGGCTTCTGAATCTATGGTTGTTATTGACTACTGAAATATACCACCTCTCCATCACAGGAATACAAAGAACAGAAATGGTGTCTTCCTATTTAAAAATTCTGTCCACGCATCTGTGCCCCGTCATTCCCAGTCTCCACACACACCAACCTCTTCTTTACTTGCCTATTTCTTTTCACCCAGTCACTCAGCTGGAAATATCAGAATCAAATTTGATTTCTCTTTTTTATTTCTCTATGACCAGAATCCAAATCCTATTGATTAAGTCTGCGGGAGCTGCAGAATCATAGGGTGTGAGAGCTGGAAGGGGCTTGCGAGATAACTAGTCACTTTTCTAGCGCAGATGGTCACTGAGCGAGCCAGTAGCGAGTCAGGACAAGAGCCTGTACTCCTGGGTTCAGGTCTGCTCTTCTCTCTCGACCTCAGTCCTCACACTGGACCAAAGCCATTGATCATGCCTCTGCTTCTCCGGAGCTTCAGGACCAAACCCCTCCATGTGACAACAGCTCAGACTCCACGGCATTGACTATCATAAACTCCATTTTACAAAGAGGAAATTGAAGCACAGAGAATTTAAAGAGCTTTACCTTGAGTCACACAGCGTGTAGACCAGTTCCAAAAACCATGCTCTAAACCACCCAGCCATATTCCCTTTCTCAGACTTCACGCCTTTGGGAAGTAGTTCTGATTCTCTCTCCACTCTTCGAGGTGTTGAAAGTTTGATCTGCCAGACCCTCAGAGCCCCCATTAAATATCACATTATATGTAAATGACTGTTTATTGGTCTGTTCTCTCCACAGACACCTTAAGAGAGTGACTGTTTTACTATTCTTAATAGTCACAGAATTTGACATAATGCCTGACTGTAATCACTAAATAAATACGTGTTGAATGTCTAACTAATCCGTCTGCCTTCAATTTGTCCTTATTCCAGCCACCTTCCAACCTCAAGTGAGTCGGGCGACATTTACTTGTAAGTACAATGGAGAAAGATAAGCCCTTCCTTAATAACCACAGATAAGCCCTTTTATTGTTGTTCCCTAAATGTTTGGTCATCAACTTATCACTCTTGACACAGTAATTTTTTTTTCATCCATAGTCACTGTATCTCAGACCCAAATTATTTAAAATTTTATACTTGGATATTTGAGTGTGAAATAAACTCATTTATTTTATTTTACCTAATTTATTAGTCCAGAAATTAAATTCTTATAAGCAGGTCAAATAAGTAGTTTGATCTTAACATAGAAGGTCCTAAACTACTCATAGTCACAGTGGGCTTCAGAAGTCATTACAGTGAAGTAGATTTTGAAATGACTTCATTTCCAAAATTTGTCAGTTCTGAGGTGTTCAGACAGCTACTGTTTGAAATCACATGCAGAATTATAATAAACTAGGGGTCCAGTGTACGAATTTGTGTACCTTGAAAGGAACTGTGGGCTGCTAGGCTTCGGTGGGCACAGGGGCGGGTCTCGGCCCATCCTCCGTGCCCTCACCTGGCCCCTCCCACCACGGTCCCTGGTTCCCTCTCTGCAGGCAGCCCCGCTCCCGCCATTGCCACTTCCATGTGCTGATGGCACTGGCCCCGCTCGCACTCGCTGACAGCACTAAGTGACCGGGGCTGGTGCCAGCAGCTGGTGCAAGCAGAGCTGGCACCGTCAGCGGGTATGAGCGGCGGCTGCTGCCCCGATCGCCCCTCAGGAGCAGGGGGAGGTGGAGAAGCCCTCAGGGGCGATCGGGGCCATCGCCAGGCAGCAGGTGTGAGAGGCGGCTGCCGGCCCCGATTGCCCCTCGAGGGCAGGAGGAGGTGGAGAAGCCCTGAGGGGCGATTGGGGCCAGCAGCCGCCACTCACACTTGTTGACAGTGCTGAGCGATTGTGGCCAGTGCTGGGCACCAGCAGCAGGTGTGAGCGGCGACTCAGGCACCGGTAGCAGGCGCAAGCAGGGCCGGCACCGGCAGTAGGTGCGAGTGCTGGGTAGGACCGCGGCGTGTGGGAGCAAAGAATTTTCAGTAACCACCAGGGGCTAGCCATGATGACAGTGACCAGCACCCCACCTTGGTCTGACACCCCCACTCACCTGCTCCACCATCTCGCCATAGCTGATGCCTGCCATATTCTGCATGTGCCCCCTGGTGGTCAGCACACGTCATAATGACTGGTTGTTTGGTTGTTCCACTGTTCAATCTATTTGCACATTAGGATTTTATATATATAGATAGATGGTGCTGAGTCAATTGGATTTCCAAATGGAAAAATGAATTTTTAGTTCTCACATCATAAAGAATTAATTCCAGATAGATAGATCTTAGTATGAAAGGCAAAACAATAAACTCTTTAGAAAAGAACATCTTTCTGACCTAAAGTAGGCAAAAGAGCACTAACCACAAGAGAATAATACTAATAAATTGGACTCTATTAAAATGTTCATCAAAAGAAAAAATTAACAGACTGAAAAGGAAAGCCACACTTGAGAGAAGACAGATAGCCAACAAAGGAACTATATCTAGAATATATAAAGCATATTCACAAGTTATTATGAAAAAGACAACAGAAAAATGGATAAACACTTGGGCACTTCTCAAGACAAGATATCCAAGTGACCAAAAATAAAATGAAATAAAAATGTGCTCAATCTTGTCAGTCATCAAAGAAATATAAACAAGACCGCAATGCCATACAATAATTCTCCCACCAAAATGGCCAAAATGAGGAGAGAAAACAAGAAGTGTTGACAAGGATCTGAAACAAGGGGATCTCTTAACTACTGCTCTGGGAGCATAAATTATACAACCACTTTGGAAAACTCTTTGGCAGATTTCACTGAAGTTCTCTCTATAGAAAGCAATTCAATGCTTAGGCATACCCAACAACATGTGTACATATGTTTAACAAAGACCTTCATAGGAATGTTCCTAGTAACCCTGTTCCTCAGAATCCCCTAATAGAAACAAAGGGACTAAGTGTGGTATATTCACAGTATGGAGCACTGTTCAGCAGTGAGAATGAATAATCTACAAATTTACACAATTTGGGTGAATCTCACCAACAAAATGTTGAGCAAAGAATCCAGACACCAAAGAAAGCATATTATATGAATTTCTTTATATAAACTCTTAACAACTGGCAATGCTAATCTAGGTTTGAATCCAGATAATCTATGGCATAGAAGTCAGAATAGCAGTTACTTTTGGTGGGGGAGAGGGGGAATAGATAGTGATTAGATGGGAGTTTATGGAGCACTCAAATATTTTGTTTATTTGATCTGGAAGCTGGAATTTGAAAGAAGCTTAAACATGTCCCACTTACTGCATTTGCAATCTATTCACTTTCCACATGTATCTCATAAAAATAATAAAAGTCACATGGAGAAAAAACTCTTGTGGTCTTAACACAAAAATACTTAGTAGATAAAGTTTCGTCACCATATTCCATTGTGGTAAGGAGGAGTCAAGTATTAGGTCAGGTACTGGTTTCCTAAACATTAGAGGTTGAATTGTGCCCCCTGCTCAAACTCATATATTGAAGGCTTAAACCACACCATCTCAGCATGTGATCTTATTTGGAAATAAGTTGTTGTACATGTAACTAGCTAAGAAGAGGCCATAATGGATTAGGGTGGGCCCCTAATTCACAATGACTAGTATGAAAGAGGAAATCTAGATAGAGACATAGACATGCATAGAGAGAAGATGATGTAAAGACACAGAAGATGGCCACCTACAAGGCAAGAAGGTCAGGAACAGATCCTTCCCTCACAAGTCTCAGAAGGAACCAACCCTGCTGATGCCTCGATTTTGGATTTCTAGTCTCCAGATTTGTGAGACAATGGATTTCTGTTATTTAAACCACTCAGTTTGAGGTATTTTTTTTTTTTTTTTTACAGCAGTCCAAGCAGCCCAAAAGGTTAAGAATCTTGCCTATAGACACCCAGCCAGAGAGCAGAGCAGGAAGGGAAGGTGATGTTAAAAGGCGCCTATGCACTAGGGATCTCTCTCTCTCTCTCTCTCTCTCTTTCCCTCTCTCTCTCTCTCTCTCTCACACACACACACACACACACACACACACACCCCTCATCTAGCATCTCACACACTTTGCAAAACTGCTCTAAGGAATGGGGAGCAATGGAAGGTGTTATGCAGGGGAAATGACATGATCCTTTTCCTGTTTTGGAACAATATAGTGCTCTGAATCATGTGACAAAATGAAGATGGAATATGGAAACCTAAGCCTCCCTGTGAGGAATCTTTACAAGGAAATCATTCCTGACCTGGCAGTGGCTTAGGTCTGGAGTATTTCAAAGAGGGGAAACGAGTAACTCGATTGTTCCAAAGCTTCCATCTTGCTTGCTCATGGCCTCTTTGAGAATCTGCTGAAAGCTATAAATCCTCTCATCAGACAAATGTCATACTCATCCAGATGTAAGACAGTGGGCAAGGGTTTTTAAGGCAGAGGACTGTTTTGTTTTGTTTTTTTTGTTCTTTCTTCTAGAAATAAAGATGAATGGCTAAAGAAAACAGGGTTTCCACTTGTCATCTCAGAGGAAGGCAGCAACTAACTACTGGCTCTATGCCAAGACTCACAGGTATTCTGGAAACTTTGTAACTTTCCCACATTGGTTGTTTTTGCTCTTCCCCTATATCTTTTCCCACAGTGATTAGTAGTTAATTACTTAAAACACAAAGATATTGTGGGTCTGTCTTTCCCGGCAGAAAGTAAAGGGGAAGCCTGAGGAGGGGACCCACTCCACAGCCAGGTTTGGAGAAAGTGAGAAACTAAGAGAGGAGCAGAGGCTGATGAATCCTCAGGCCTTGTGTATGAAGGAGGCCACTGTCTCCTTGGGAAGAATTTTCACTCTCTTCCCTGTGGACTTTTTAAGATTTTATGTGAACTCCATTTCCCATCATACCCTCGTTGCTCTCTCTCCCTCTTTCTCTTTCTTTCCCTTCCCCTTCTCCCTCCCTTCCACTCTGTCTAAAAATAAAATAAAGTAAAATGAAATAAAATAAGATAATGAATGGAATGGTCATGGGATTGAAGTAATAAGATTTGGATACTAGTCTACTCATCCATTAAGTAGATGTGTGACAAGTTACTTTATGTCTTTGGGACTGGCTTTTCCTTTCTATAAAATTAGGGGACCAAATATAGATAAGGTACTCAGACATTCTACAATGTAGAATATGAATATATGCAATTAAAGCAAAGATATTTGTAGTCGCCACTATGCACAGTGGATAAGTTGGTGTGATATGTGCCAACATATAGGAGTTCAGGAAAGTCTCATTCGAGCAAGTTTCATTCTGTCCCTAAAGAAATTGAAACCTAATTTACCTATCGTGTCATCCTGGGATCAGCATGCTCTCCCTGCAATTTGCATAATCATTGCTTCAGGCAAGACTAGACCAAAATTGTGGGAGGAAAGGAAGAGGCAGTGTCTCAATTCTACAAAGGAGAAAGTTTTGACAAGTACAAGATGCTGAGAATAAAGGAAACTGCTCATTTGGATGAAAGAAATGAACTCTTTTCAAACCATCTAAGATTCCTGCAGCTTTGAGAATAGTTTGTAACTGGCTTTTAATACCCTTAAGCCTTTTGTTAGAACAAGTGCCCAACTTTTAGATTACACTTATCTTGAGGGCAGATATGTCCTGAAGGTCTTGTAAAAACACACAATAGGAATGAGATTCAATTCAGAATGAGACAATAGTGATAGTGTAATAGAAACAAACAAATGAACAAACAAAAAAAACCACATAGACTGACATAAAGTTGATTTCATTCATATTTATCAGGGTATCCTACTCACATTTCTGTTTCAAGTGGAATTAAGTGAACAAATTCTCTTAAGTTTTCGCTAAATGGGTCTATTTTTATTAAATGATGACTGTCCATCTTTAAGATGCTTTCATTACTAGATAAGACTATGCTGCTACTATCCGGACATGTTACAATATAAATGTCCTTTCTTCAAAGTAGCAAGCAAAAGCCTTCAATATATGCACACACTGAATTGTTACACCCAGCTGGGCAGATTCCTCCAGTTTCTTGACAACAGTGTGCATTGGTAGATCTAACTCTGCTTGAAGTACTTAAGTGCTTTCAAGTATGTTGGGACCAGACACATAATGTAATCTTCTTCCTAATTTCCAATTATCCTGTTGTCAAGACTACCTGGGGTTTGTAGAATGTGTCCTCTCACTGACCCCTGCTAAATAAAGCCCCATTTTTCTACAATGTGGAGCATTTTCACAATGACTTTTTCTCATTTCTTGACTGAGAAAATATTATTCTTGCCTCCCGTGGTCATTCTGTTATTCCCCAGCCAATGTTACTGACCCAACAACTCCTCAGCTGAGGTGGAGGGATGAAAAAGTGGGTAGGAGAGGGTGTGTTTCTGCCTTTTCTACAGGGAGTCACAGGAAGAGCCCTGGCTTCTCCACCCCCTCAACTCTGTGCTCTAATGGTGTGGGGCCATTGCTGGAGGAGCCCGGAAAGCTAAAATGCCTTAAATACAAGAGAATCACCCAAAAGCCATAGGGGACACCTGTTGTCAATTGCAGCTTGGAAATCATTTTGCTGGAAGGGATAAGCATACAAAATTATCTAAGACTTGTTAAATAAACAATGATGAGATCAATAAGCAAATGCTATTCTCGGTGTCTGGTAATTCATTTTTTTCACTGTCTATTTAATCAGATTTTGGCCACACAATATTCTTTGCTTTGATACAGGTGTTTAGTAATAAAAAAAAAAATCTATTAAATGATCTCACCTAAAACACATTCTTTTTTTAAAGGTAGGTCTCTGAGTTAGTCATGGAAAATTCCTGGATGAATGTGGCTGGCCAGGAGCCTCATATTTCATAGTGTTTGATTCCCACAGAACACCCTGATCTGAAGAGATTTCCTGATAGCAGTGATCGACTGGTGGCAGCCCCCAGAATTCAGGTGCACCCACAGCCCTGACTTTGCCAGTCAGGAGGGGAAGTTGTATTTCAGCTCCAGGTCCAGAAAAGCAGCAAAACCAGACCAGTGACCCCAAGGCTGACCTCAGGACCAGCTGCACTGGATAATTACACTTGCCCTGGTGCCAGCTAATCAATCAGTGGAGACCACAACCCTGAAAGCACACACCTGGAAAACTGTTGAATAGTCTATTGAGATCTCCTGGGATCTTCCCTTAAAACCCTTAGGATGGAGAACCCAGTGCACTCTACCTCTCAGGGAGCACGCACCCTGGCCTATGCCTTTCCCTTTTCCCTGGCCCAGGCAGGTTACCATTACCTTCCTCGCTCCCAAGCTCCTAGGGCCCTTCCTTTACCTCTATAACTTGTTTCTTAATCCCATTTCTTATAGGAATTACTTTTTATACCTCTGTGATTAACCAAATAAATGTTCTCTTATAAAAATATATATATACAAAAATCATTCTTAGTTCCAGCATTATGCCAAAACAGGGTGGAGCCGAATTTGCCCTCAGGCTCCTGGGCTGGAGCACCGAATAGGTAAAACCACAGACAATTTTATAGTTGTGTGAACCTGTCCCTTCCCTTCCATTTTACTGCATTGTTCTTTGGTCCCATATTGCATTCCTGCCTCCACCAGAATGCAAATTCACCGGGGACCAAGAAAGAATGTCTGAGATTCATTGCAAAATCACACGCTCTATGTAGTCACACTAGAGGCCCAGTGCACGTTAGGGACCCTAGCGGCTGCTGTCCAGGTACTCCCTCCCTTCCCCCGGCTGGGCCCGCCCCCTGGTCGAACTCCCGGTTGAGGGGACAATTTGCATACTACACTTTTATTATATAGGATGGTGTGGCTCTGCCAGAGATACAGTACAAACATCAAGTAGGGCCCAGACCTGCCATGGAACACGAGAGGCCCTGTGACGTCTTCTCCACTGTTTATGCTCCAGGTTCCTCACAAGTAAATCTAGACTTGACAGAATGTACTCCAGAGAGGTCCTGCATAGCCCTGCCAGCATGTAGAAATTTTTTTAATGTTTTTAATCAGACTGCAGATCTTGCAGGTGAATATCTCTTGATCTCTTATCCATATAGCAGAATTGTTTTCATCATCAATTTCAAGCCTATTGACAGGGTCCATTCTGACCTCCTGCTTTCTTCCAACTAAGGAGCATGAAAGACATGAGAGAAGCTGATGGTTATGAGAGCTATGGATGTTAAAAGGTTTAATCTATTAATACAAGGGTAGCATTTCCCAAAGCATGTTATGCTGAACACTGACTCTGTTAAATGTTCCATCAAAAAAGCATTTCAAGGACAAATAAGTTTAGGAAATATGGCATAAAATACCTTTTCTTTTTCAATGATTCTTAGTGTGCATTAGTATATTAAAGGCTCTGAGGATTCCTGTGATGAAACTGCTTAACTGCTCTGGTGGGGTGGCTCAGTGGTTGACAGTGGACTTCTAACCAGGAGGTCACAGTTCAATTCCCAGGCAGGGCATATGCCCAGAGTTGTGGGCTCAATCCCCAGTGTGGGATGTGCAGGAGGCAGCCAATCAATGATTCTCTCTCATCACTGATGTTTCTATCTCTCTCTCCCTTCCTCTCTGAAATCAATAAAAAAATTTTTTTTTTTTAAGAAAAGAAACTGCTTAACTATGTTGAATCAAGCGTTTCTCAAGCTTATATGATCAGGTAACTGTTATTAAAACTCCAAGAAACGAATGATCCACAGACTACATTTTGGGGAACACTGCTATAGACGGGGGTGGGAAGGGGGCTAGAATCTAAAGGTTTTATGCAGGGGAGTGAGTTATGTTTTAGGAAAACCACATTGGTGAGGATCAGGCCCTTCTCTCCTAGTTGTTGTCATTTTAGGAAATTACCCTGTATTCTATCCATATGCTCAAGCCAGAAAAACAGGAGCCATGTTTGTTGTGGTGGTAACTTTTAAACAACTAGAGGCCCGATGCATGAAATTCGTGTAAGGGGCTCAGCCCTCACAGCCCCTCACAGCCTCAGCCAGCCCTCACAGCCCCGGCTGCATCTGGAAGGTTGTCCAGACGGTTGTTCTGCTGTTTGGTCTAATTAGCATATTAGCTCTTTATTATATAGGATTATAAAATGCATGCATGGTTTAAAAATAAGCCCAACAGTGCAAGTGATAGTATGAAAAACAAAAGCCTCCTCACTCCTCTCTCTCACCTTCTCCTCTACCCAACAGCCTGGCCTACTTCCTAGAGGTACTAAGTAGGATTAGCAGGTTTCATTTCATTTTTCGGTTCTTTATATGCAACTCTAAATCATACACATGCGAACCTATTGTTTTAAATTATACACATTCAGCAGTATCTATTGAAGAAATTTGTTCTCACACGTCTTCCTGCCTCGCTCACCTCTCACCTCCTCTCTGTCACCAAGTTCTATCAATTTTACTTTCCAAATGCTTCTCTCTGTCCTCTTCTCTCCATCTGCCCTGGCAGCACTGTCACCGGCACTCTGTCCATTCTCTTATTGTACTCATAAAGATCTTAAAATATAAGTTAGATGATCTCTGGCTTCAAAGTCTTCAAAGGCTCCCCACTAAAATACAATTCAAAATCCTTGTCAAGATCTGTGAAGGTTTGCATGACCAGGCTCCTACCTACCTCCCTTACCCATAGCCAGCCTCTCAGCAAAACCTTCACCAAACTCCAGCCACAGGTGCCTGCTGTCCCTTAAACACTTGTGGCCTCTTCTTCTACTTAAAGCCTTCCCATTTGCTCTCTCCTCTGCCCAGAAGGATTCTTCCCAAAATCTTTTTGGCCAAGTTAACCCATAGGCTTCTTTCAAATATCAATTTAAAGAGCATCTAATCTGAGTCAGCCTGTGTCTTTTTCTTCATAGCACTCTGTTCTCCAAACTACTTTCAAAAATTTATGATTTTATGTTTATTTTTTAAATGTCGCTTACGTTCCAAAAGAATGAGGAACATATCTACTTTATTTAACACTATATCCTGTAAAATTGGCACTATGTCTAGTCACAGAATGGGCTTAATAATCATGTATCATATGAATGAATTTAGCCAGTGGAAAGTTCTCTCTCGGTTTTAAGTTCCCGCTTTTTCTAAACGTGAAGTTTAGTCCCATCCAGATTTTCATGTTTTGCATACCTATCTATCACCTAGAAGACTCACTCATTCATCTCTATGAGGAGCAGAACTTATATGGACATCTCATGTAACTCTCTGCTTAAGTTTCACTGTCCTTCTCAGTTTGTTTCATTCTCTTCTTGGGAACTCACTGCACTCATTTTCTGTACCATTCATTTTGTGCCAAATCTTATAATGCCTTGTAACAACTTATCTGCTATTATTGGCACCTCTTATTTACACATTTTGTCTTGCCAATGATGTCCTAAGTCTATCAAGTATAGGACTTGGTACTTTGTATCCTAAAGTATACAGTGTGCCCCTGAACAGGGCAGTTGCATGAGAGGAGTCTCCATCCACCCGCTCTGGTGCCCCCATTATAAGACTTTGATGTGGGAGTTTGGCCCATTTCCTTTCACTCTCTTTTCCTCCTCTCCTCTTCTGAGTGCGTTGCCATTATGCCGGGAATAAAGGCTGGTATAAAGATAAGCTCTGAGGTCAGGAGAAGTAATTAAGGGGAGTGTGCAGGCAGAGGACTTGCCAGTGTCTCATTTCCTCCCCAGTGTTACAGGAGGGGAAGATCACGCGATAAGGGAATAGGTGTGTTTTATATTGCTAGGTGTCTCCTAGAACATATTAAAAAGTGACTTGTTCAAGATTTTGAAAATATGGATTTTTAAAACTTAAATGAAACAAAGAGGATTACATCCTCAAAAAAATTCAATCATTGACTCAGTTTCTCTTTGTTCAATTTTTGGGTGAATTAGACCCAAACATCAACTTAATTCAGAAAGTGTCTTTGAGATCCAAGAAGTCATTCTGTACTTCGAGTTGCCATTTCTAATCTTGTCCAAATAGTGATATTTAAGGAATATTTAAAAAAACTGAACACCTTAGCAACTCCCCCCGCCCCCGCCACCAAAATATAAGGGCTATGAAGGATCTGCAACCCTTTTATTGTACTAAGCCAAGCTTCCTCAACTTACTTCTGAAAATGGAGCAGAAAAGTAAAGCCTGTAATACTGTCTTTGTTAGCACAGAACTATTCCAGGAAAGTAGACATTTTCACAATTACTTCCTCCTTTGACCTAGTATGTCTTCACAACAACCTTTTAAGGTGAACAGAGTGGAAGCTATTGTCTGCTGTCCTTATTTTGTCAGAGAGGAAACTCGCCACAGAGGGCTCACTGACATAAGTATGCAGCTGATAACTCGTGTTGGAGAATTCCCCTGAAGAATTGCTATGAGATAATGCTGTTGCTCAGAATAGGGCTGTTAACCTGGAGTCAGGACTGGCTAAAGAATTTGCAGGGTCTAGTGCAAGCATGTCAAACTCAAAGGCTAACACAGGCCAAATAAACAAGGTTTAAGTTTATGTGGGCCGCAAAAAAAAACACAGAACACATAAGCTTCAATTTTAATAGAAACATAGGTTTATTTTGAAAAATATAGTATAAAATAGAATAAAAGCAACGATAAAATTAATGTTTCTTTACATACCATTGTATCGGCTGGGCTGCAAAAATATTCATTGTGGGCCGCATGCAGGCCACAAGTTTGACATGCTTGGTCTAGTGCAGTGGTCGGCAAACTGCGGCTCGCGAGCCACATGCGGCTCTTTGGTCCCTTGAGTGTGGCCACGAAGTTTCAATCGCACTGTACATGCGCGCCCACACGTGGTATTTTGCGGAAGAGCCACACTCAAGGGGCCGCAGTTTGCCGACCACTGGTCTAGTGTACAATGAAAATTTGGAGCTCCTTGTTTGAAAGTTCTGAAGACAGCTGAAGGTAACAGCAGGACATTAAACCGAGCATGGGGGCCCTTCCAAGTACAGGGCTGTGTTTCCATGAAGCGGGGCCTGCCCGGGGTCTCTGGATGGCTAACATTTGGGTGGCTGGGTATCGACGAGACTGTGAACTCCTGACATTTTAGGCAGAATTCTGTGTCAATGTGTATAATATGGTTGTTTCTTATATTCCATAGCTATTGTCAGATTTCCAAAGTGGTCTGTTAACACAATAAAGTGTTAAGAGTGCATCTTTGAGAGCAGCAAATGTTCCCACAGAGCCCAGCATGTCACAATACATTGGCGGGACCAGCCTGCTGGTGGGCCCTGGGCACGATCCTGCAGGAGACTGTCTGTGAATGAGTGAGTTTTCATGAATGCATGGGGATGAACACAAAACAAAAAACTGTTAAGGCTGCCCAGCTGCTGCCAGAAAGACAGACACTGACGCTCGAGGATGCATCCTCAAAATATAGGAAAGCAAATAGTGTGAGGTATTCAAGATGAGCCCATTCTTTATAAACCGAGAAGTACCACCTAAACACGAGCTAGTTTATTTATTTTCACCCCTTTCAAGGAAGGTTCTCCGTCTTCTTCTGTAATTAGATACCACATTCCCTCCTATTAATCAAGGAGAAATGTATCACCGGAAGACCGGCCAGCTCACGCTTACTTGTATCTATTTTACAGGTAACTATAACCCAATGTTAGGGACTGGAGTAAGGTAGGATTGTTGATAAAGCGGGCGCAGGAGATGCCCTCAGAAAGAGGAGAGGAGTGGTGGTCATCTCTTAGAGGCGCTACACACAGATATCCCTACGTGTGGATTTTGCTGAAAAGCCTGCTCCTGCCGTGAGGGGCGGCATTCAAATTGTATTCAGTTCCTTTGCACTTTTAGACTAAAAATGCTCTTCAGCCAAATCTCCAGCTCATAGAAATGGGGATAGGGAGAGATGGGTAATTGAATCCATTTTCCATTTGCTCAGTGTCAACCTTGTCTAGATGCAGCCTCTGGCGTGCAGAAAAAGCACCGTCCACTTGTGTCCTGGTCACTGTTCTTGCGCGTGGCACAATGGTGCACTCTACGGGGCACAACGACTCAAAGCTCGTGGGTTCCAGCGAGAACCTCGGTTGCTCACACCAGGAGACTCACTCATGGAAGAATAAGTGCTCATAATTCTCCCCATCCCGACAGCTGAAAGAGCAGGAGGCTGGCAGGCGGGCGCCTTCCTATGGTTTCTAGGACTCAGGTGCTCATTATTTCTCTTAATGGAATGGAACTGCCCGCGGGAATCTGACTTGCCTCCCCGCACGCCATGGACTCCAGCTGGAGTCTTCTAGTCCTGGCTCCCTGCTCCCCGCAAGACGCCCAGGCCACAGCGAGAGGTCCAAACTTTCAACCAGGACAGACTCCGCCCCGGCGCCCCAGACCGTGTCCAGCCAGAGCCGAATGGGAGGGTCTGGACGCTCGCAGTCCCGGGTGGGGCTGGAGGAGGGGGGTTAGGAGGGGCGAGGCCGCGATCGCGGGTCGGGAAGCGGGAAGCGCAGGGAGGGCAGCCGGGGCGGCGCCGCGCCGCACGTGGCCCGGGAGTCGGCGCGCTCTTTCTAGGAACAGCCGCGGGCCAAGGAGGCCTGGGCGAGCCCCGCCGGGCGCCCCTCTCCCTCGGTCCCGGGCTGCCCGGGAGCAGCACCCCACTGTAACCCTCGCGATCCGCGGTTCCCGCCCCTGGGTCCCCCACTTCGGCGACTGTGCGGGCGCCCAGCACGCCCTGGCCGCTGGCTGCGGGCGGGGTGCGGCGGGGCAGCTCCGGCGCGCACAGCCTGGGAAACGGTTGGTGCTCCCGCCCGGCCCCGCGCCCGCCCTGCCCTGCCCAGCCCAGCGCGCTCTGCCTTCCCGGGCGCGGGCTCTGCCAGCCGCGGGGCTGCGGACTCTGGAATACCTGCTCCTCCGGTTCGGGGTGGGGCTCCTCTGCTCCGGTCCTTCCCCGGGGCTCCGGGAAGTGCTCCCGCCTCAAGGAAAGGGCTCCAGCCTCTCGGCTGTCGAACGTGAGACTATATATCCGGCAGGAGACTGGGTGTGGGGCGGAGGAAGCCACCCTCCCCCCACCTTCCCCGCCGCGCCGCGGCCTCCGTGTCGGGCGCGGAGCGGACAGCAGCCTGAGCCCCGGGCCGGCGGGGGGCGCGGGGCTGGCGGGGGCCGGGCAGTCGAGGGCAGGGGGCCGCGCGCTCAGTCCCGCCCTGAGCCTCCATTCATTCAGCACCAGGCAGACTCACTATTACTCCACGGGTTCCCACCCCTCTCCTCATTTGTTAATGGGTGGGTGAGGGGAAAGGGAAAAGGAAAGGCGCCCCTGTCTGGTCTGGAAAAGAAGGAGAAAAAGAGGAGAGGACGGAGGGGGGATAGAGACAGACAGACACGGGGTCAAAGGCTCTGGTCTGAACGCTTGGAGGACACATCTTTCCCCAGCCACCCTAACAGGATGGGCAGCCCCAAATCCGAGTTGACTCAGCTCGTCCCTTCTGCACGCGCCCCCCTGTCACCCCCCCAAAAGGGATGCTTTGTATTTATCTGCTCCAAACTCTGCCAGGCGCCCCGCAACGACCCACAGCGCAGGGTTCTTCCGAACACCCAGGAGGGGCTGGAGGCGCGCTGGACTCAGACCTCCCCAGGCTTGGAGGACAGAAATCTGCGCGCGGTGCGGGTGGGAGTGGGCAGGTGGATGGAGACTGGAGAGGATAAGATGCTGAAGGAACAGCGGCGGGCTAGCTTTGCTCAGCGGCCCTTCAGGTTCTTCAAAAAGACGTTTGGTTTCTTAGCCTGATAGATTTTTTTTTTTGGGGGGGGTGGGATTAGGTGTGGCCATTGGCATCAGGGCGGAGTTGTAGAGGGAAAAACAGGCATGAGAGTGGAGCAGTCACAGGTCTCATCCAAGATGTGCGGAAACCCAGCAAACGCCCAGCCTAATTCCTTGGGCAGGTGGAAGGTAAATTCCCGCATAAATATGCTACATTAAGAAAATCCAGAAAGGAATATTGCTCTATAAGCTGTCTTCATTCCCCTCGTTACAATGGTCGCCATAGATAAAGACATAAAATTCATGAAGGTTAGAATGAATGCAATGAGCTATTTCCTGCATTAAAACAATTTACACCCAATTTGAATTATCTTCTACTGGATTCTCTTCAATTAAATGCATAAAGAAAGTGTAACCTAAAGACACCTGGTTAGTTTCCTCTGGTGACTGCCTGAAACCAACAGGGAGAGGAAAAGTTAGGACCAAATAAACATACTCTGTTACCCCTCTCCCGACTCAAGAATAAATCTGAATGTGTCCTCAAAACGTGTATGGGAGTACTTGAGAAGACACAGTCACACGTTGGTGAGAACGTGCTGAAACCACTCATCACATGGCAGGTGGAAGGTAAATTGCTACAACTCTTTGGAAAGCAATTTAGCCCACATTTCCAAGGCATAAAATATTTTTAGTCACTTTTTTAAAAAACGTTCTCAACAGTAAAAGACTGGTAAAAGATTCCCATTTCTTAGAATGCATCTGAAGGAAATAACCCACAAAAAGAGAAATGCCACATGAACAAAATTGCAGGTTTATTACAGCATCTATAATAATAAAAGTGTAATATGCTAATTAGACCGGAGAGCCAAACGACCTTCTCCACAACCTTCTGAACGTCATTCTGGACGAAGCCATGGCAGGGCCAATGCAGAGGTGGTTAGGGGCGATCAGGCAGGCAGGGTGAGTGGTTAGGGGTGATCAGACAGGCAGGAGAGCAGTTAGGAGCCAGCAGTCCCGGATTGCGAGAGGGTGCAGGCCAGGCTGAGGGACCCCCCACCCTCACTGCGCATGAATTTTGTGCATAGAACCTCTAGTTATTAATAAAGGAGAAAATAAAACATACTTTCAGTGGAATATTGATAGGTAAAATGCAACATTATTTTATCTATCGACATTATTATAAAATACAAAATCATAATTTGATTATCACCATTAAAATTACATTTATGTATGGATAATGTATGAGTTTGCTAGGGCTGCCATATCTAAGTATACAGGCTGGGCGGCTTAAGCAACAGAAAGGTATTGTCTCACAGTTCTAGAGGACAGAGATCCAAGATGGAATTGTCAGCAGGGTTTGTTTCTTTGGAGGATTTTGAGGAAGAATATGTTTCATGCCTCCTTTCTGGTGGATCTGCTTATAATCGCTGGCTTTTCTTCGCTTGTAGAGGCATAAACCTGATCTTTGTGATCATCTTCACAGGGTGTTCTTCCCTTGTGTGTGTGTCTGTGTTGAAATTTCCCCTTTGTATGAAGACCCGATTCATATTGAATTAGGCCTTACCCTAATGGTCTCATCTGAATTTATTACGTCTTCCACATTTCTGTTTCCAAATAAGGCCACATGCTGAGGGTTAGGACTTCAACGTGTAAATTTGGTGGTGGTAGGAGAGGGGGAGCAAAGTCTAGGGGGAAGGGCAGTCTCCAGGGTTTTATCTCAAAACCACTATTGCTGAAGGTCAATGTTGAGAAATACATTATTACAATAACTGACATCTACTTTCAAAGTCTTCTCTACCTCACCATTGCTTAATAATTTACCATTTTATTCAACCTCATAAAATGAATGTTTCTTTGTAAACCTGCCTGGAAGATTTTATTTAATATGCAAAATACTTACAAAATGTGCTAGACCTAATATAATATGTCAGATCATTCTAATGACACGTTAAAGTTGGAGACTGTGAATAAATACAGTGTTCCAAAAGAATGCTATCATTCCCCAATACTATCTCTTTAAGCAAATACTGTTTCTGCCCTGGCCAGTATGGCTCAGTTAGTTGGACATCATCCCATGCATGCCCCAAAGCGTTTCCAGTTTGATTCCTGGTCAGGGCACATGCCCAGGTTGCAGGCTCAATCTCCAGTAGGAGGCATGCAGGAGGCAGTTGCTCTCACATCATTGTTTCTTTCTCTCCCTCTCCCTTCCTTCCTCTCTAAAAATCAATACAAAAATCTTTTAAAAATAAAATAAAGAGTTTAAAAAACATACAAATAAATACCTTTCTGTTGACTGATAGTAGCATGGAAACAAGAGGTTTGATTTTGATCTATAGTAGAATCATAAAAATATGGTGTTCTGGAACTAGAAAGCTAGTTCTTTGGGCCCACTATCTTACTTTATAGTGGTGAAGACTAGACTTTGTGTCTTGTCTAAGGTCACTTTATTAGTTTTAGATTTTCCCATAACCAATTGCCATAAAGTTGGTGTTTTAAAACAATATCCATGTATTATCTCAAAGTTCTGTAAGCCAGTCATCTGGACACAGTGTAACTGAGTTATTTGTCCAGGGTCTCACAAGGCTGAAGTCACAATGTCAGCCCGGACCCTGATCTCATCTGTGGCTGGGGGTGATTTTCTGAATTCCTCATTGGTTGTTGGCAGGATTTAGTTCCTTGCAGCTACAGGATGGAGGGCTTGTTTTCTCACTAGCTCTTGGTGAGGGTTTTCCTCCAATGCCTAGAGGCTATCCTCTCTCTGGTCCTATCCCTGTGCTCTCTCACAGCATGGTTGTTTGCTTCTTCAAAACCAGCAGAAGAAAATATCTCTTTCCCTCTTGAAATCTCTGACCCTTTGTAAGGGCTGCAACCTGGGATCATTTCGCTTTTGATGAACTCAAAATCAACTGATTTGGGGCCTTCACTTTCATCACATAAACAATGACAGGAGTGAAACCCATCATAGGCACAGCCCCACCCCTTGTAGGGGAAAGGATTCTATGGAACACATCCACTACCGTGCGGTGACCCAGGGCTGGCTTAGAATTGGGCCATCTTATCACTGACCTCGGTGGTAGGTGGTAGCATCAGCGGTAGCAGTGTTGTTTCCTACTTTATTGAAGAGTATCTCCTGCATAAGAAAAAAAAATTATTTTCATTATCTGCCCATTATACAAAGCAGATAGTTATGGATTTTCATAGGTTTTTTTTTTTCTTTTCTTGATTCCTTTCCCCTACAGAGATATACAGGTCTTTGAAAGTTATATAACATCTTCATTCACAATTGTAAAAGTGTAACAGGTGAAGACTAAACTGCTATTTTCCGAATCTAAGTGCAGTGCATTCTGAGCTGATGGTTCCTTAAGCCTTGCATCATAAACATCAAGAGTCTTTTGAGAATGCTATTGAGAATTCTTTTGAGAATCCCGTTTTGAGAATGCAATAGAGTTATAGCTGAATTAACTAAAGGCACATCCTCTCTATTGACTATTACGTCGACATTAAAAAGAATAAATTAAAGCTATTCCAGTTGAATTGCAGTAATTTCCAAGCAGTTTAGTTTGTGAGGAAAGTAATATGCTGAAAAACATGTCTAATATGATCTTGTTTCTATTAAACCAAAATCAAATAACTTCGAATAAGCATTTGCATACAGAGATATATAGGTCTATGGAGGCCTAGAGAAAAACATGGAGAATGTGTACTGGGTTATTAACATGTTACCTTGATTGGTGAGAGAGGGTCCTGCTACATGTGGGGGAAGTAAGAAGGAGGAAGGAGTACCAGGCAAAGATAGACACAAAAAGAAAGACTAAAATATAAGTTAAGGTATAGTATGATCACATTTATGCATTTATTGAAATTATATTAAAACATTTTTGCTAAAGAAAGAATGCTATGAGCCTCCACTCCCTCCTAACAAGTAAAAAGCTAAGCAAATTGAAAACTAAACTATCCTTAATTCATCAGGGCAGTACAGTCACAGGGCAAACTGCTGCCACCAAAATTGGAGAAAGTGACAAGTAGATATAGAAAATCACAAATGACAGGAACAGAACCCATGAGCAGACACCTCCAAATTACTGGTATCTAGGGAGAAAAACTGAATTGTACTTGACCAACTGCTGGAGGCTCCGCGTGAACAACTTTTAAGTTAAAAACTCCCCCAGTGGAACCTAGTCATGGGGCTGGAGTGGGGAACACTTTTGTGAATTTTACTTCCAGGACCTCTACCACGTCCTCACAGTGAACAGCAAAGAAAAATCCCCTGGTGCTCCCAGCAGGAGGAGGGGAAGAGGAACGTTTGAAATAGCCAGAACATTGTGTCCTTCTTAACCATTTTACCAGAGACTAACCGGGTAGAATTTTATTGGAGCGTAACTTAACTATGTGAAGGGAGGTTCCCAAATCCAGCCCCCCTCTAGTCATTACCCAAGGGGGGAAATCTGAGAAGCACTGGATTGTTCATAGCCAGGGGCACGGGCTCACCAAAAGACTAAGACACAATTTTAGGACTAAAGTGCTTCTCTTCTCTTCACACCTTACCATTACATTACTAAATACCTATTTACTGCAGTTCCTTTTACCCAGAATTTATGCCCACCCTACAAAAAAAAATTACAAGGCACATTAAAGGCTAAAAGCACATTTTAAAGGCACTGAACAAGTGTCAGAACCAGAGTCAAATACGGCAGGACTATTGGAATGATCAGACGAGGAATTTTTAAAAACTATGATTAAAATGCGAAGGGCTTTAATGAATAAAGTGGAAAACATGCAAGAACAGATGAATAATATAAACAAAGAGATAAAAATTCTAAGAAACTATAAAAATAAATGCTAGAGAAAAAAAAAACTGTAGCAGAAGTGAAGAATGTCTCTGATGGGCTCATTAATGGCCTGGATACAGCTGAGGAAAGACTCTCTGAGCTGGAGGACATGACAACACAAATTCCAAAGTTGAAAAGCAAAGAGGAAAAAAAGACAGAGAAAACCAGAACAGAATGTCAAAGGGCTGTGAGACAACTATAAAAGGTGTAACCACAACATGTTGATGAACGAGATCAAAGAAGAACTAAATAAATGGAGAGATACTCCATGTTCACGATTAAGATGACTCAATATTGTCAAGATGTCCATTTTTTTCTAGCTTGATCTGTTGATACAATGCAATCTCAAACAAAATTCCAGCAAGATCTTTGGTGGATTCCAAAGATTGTAGACTCAGACTCAGGCTAGGAGAACTCAACATTGGAGAATAACAAAGTTGGAGAACTGACACTGCCCAACTTCAAGAATTACTATGAAGCAAGAGTAATTAAGATAGTGTAGTACTGGTGAAAGAAGTGACAAATAGATCAATGGAACAGAACAGAGAGCCCATAAATAGACCCACATAAATATAGTCAACTGATATTTGTCAAAGGAACAAAGACAATACAATGAAGCAAAGGTAGTCTTTTTCAACAACTGGTGCTAGAACACCTGGACATAAAAATAAAAACAAGAATCTAGACACAGATCTTATATCCTTTACACAAATGAACTAGAAATGGATCACAGACTAAATGTAAACTCATAACTATAAAATACCTAGAAAATAAACAGGGAAAACCTAGGTGAGCTTAGGTTTGGAAATTACTTTTTAGATATAACAACATAGGCACAATCCATGGAAGAAATAATTGATAAAATGGACTTCATTAAAACTAAAACATCTGCTCTGCAAAAGACAATATCAAGAGAATGTGCAGACAAACCACAGACTGGAAGAAGTATTTGTAAAAGCTATATCTGATAAAGGACTTGTATCTAAAATATTTTTGTTATTGTTTAATTTAAATATACTCCTAAAACTCAATAATAAGAAAATAAACAGCCCAAGATCAAGATATAGGGTATCCTATATAATAAAACTCTAATGTGCAAGTCAACTGAATGGCAGAATGACTGGTCGCTATGATGTGCACTGACCACCAGGAGGAAGATACTCAATGCAGGAGCTGCCCCCTGGTGGTCAGTGCACACCCACAGAGCACACTCAGCCAGAAGCCAGGCTCACAGCTGGTGAGTGCAATGGTGGTGGTGGAAGCCTCTCCCTCCTTCGTGGCACTAAGGACCCCCTTGGGGGATGTCCGACTGCTGGCTTAGGCCCACTCCCCAGGGAGCTGGAGTGGGCCTAAGCCGGCAGTCAGACATCCCCAGAGGGGTCCTAGACTGCAAGAGGGCGCAAGCCGGGCTGAGGGACCCACCTCAGTGCACGAATGTCCTGCACCGGGCCTCTAGTAATATTACCATAAGTTTTGCTCTTCTTTTTTTTCTGTGATCACTGGGAGTGGGTAGTCTCTATGATTCATGATGGTTTAATATAGGTTTTGATTAAAGAAAACCACTGAGCTTATTCTTATAGATGTTTGATGGTTTGGGCAATGATGGTCCATTCCACAGCACCAATTCTGCCTAACAAGTGATCCACTAAGCACTCTCATTCCTTGGGCATGCAATGCAGCTGGGATTAAGGAAGCCCACTCCTAATAACCTCCTATAACCTGTTGGAGTTTGAAAATAGGCATGAGGAGGAAAGGTCAAAGAGGCACGTCCCCCAACAGTGCAAGCTGTTCGGTATTGCAACAGGTTACAATGAATACATCCTGACCTGAGCCTGAATTTCCCAGGCCTAGAATTCCAATAGATGAGTGGTTACCAAGATAAAACATCACCTTTTGTCCTCCATAACTTAGGGTAGGACAAAACTTAGGTTAGGATAAGAATTGCTATTAAATTTATATCCACATAATCTTTTATAGTCTTCCATTAATAGCTTTTCTAAGCAGGAAAACTGAAGTTTTCAGCTGTTTGCTTAATTAACATGTTATCCTCTGAATTTCAAATACTCAGAGGCATGTTCTATTTAGATAATTATCTTCATCTCCATACTTTTTTCATATTACTAAGGTCATTAACTGTAGTGTTTGGCACATGTAAGTAAAATCAAATGCCATTCCTATCTACATTTCCCCAAGTAAATATTATCAATTTTTTTCCAAAGGGAATATAGCTATGCAAAGTAAAAAAAAAAAGTTACTTTCATCCTGTAAAATATTAAGTATGAATCAGTTTGGGGTAAAAATTCTGCCAATTTTGTTTTCAAATTTTCAATCAGTCAGTTGTCATCATGATCAGGTGCTAGATAGTGTGTAAGGTGATGATCAGTTTCACTCTTTGAGAACTGCCCCTGAAGCATAAGGGTGATCCTTCATCAACCATCGTTTGTTCATTCATTCATTCATTCACTCATTCACAAATATTCATGGACTGATTGCTATATATCAGGCACTGTGCCAGTTTTGAAACTGAGACAAAAGAATCAAAATCTCTTCCTTCTTATAGATTATAGTTGGAGAGAGTAGAAGACAGAGATTAAACAAACTCCAAAGTAAGCATCTGGTTACAGATTGAGATAAGTGCTATGAGGTATAGAATGGAACTCTGTGAGAGAGAGTAACAGGGGAAACCTGTTTTAGATGTGGATGAAGGTAAAACTCTGTCAACTGACATTTTGGTTGATATGTAAAGAATGAGAAGGAGTGATGGGGAAAGTTCTAGAGAACAAGTACAAAGATCTCAAGGGACAGTGTATTTGGGTAACAGGGTATGTGGTTTGAGCAAATTCAGAGAACAGGTAGGCTCCAGATGAAATAAGATCTTGTAGGTCCTGGTAGGATATTTGGGCCTAAAGGGAAGTAACAGTGCTATGGAAGGATTTTAAAAAAGATTTTGAGAACCTACCTTTAGTGATTGAAACTGATTCATTCAAGGATAATCACCTGACCTTAGCAAGCCAATCAGGTTTTTCCTTCCAGAAATGTGAAAATTTTGACCCAAGAGACACAGACTCAAAGTTTCTGGAACCTCAGTAACTCTAGACAGCATTCTAGAAAATCTGTGAAGTTTTGCTACTGGGTCTTTAGAATTTTCTAAGTTCCTGTCCTTTTATCTATTTTGGATTCTGATACATATATATATATATAAAATATCAGTATTCTAAGAAAAGTTATTTATTATTAATTATTATTATTTTGTTCAAGTTAAGTAGATTTCATTTACTTTCATTTTAAAAAGCCTTAACTGCTGTAGCTGGTTTGGCTCAGTGGACAGAGCGTCAGCCTGTGGACTGAAGAGTCTGGGTTCGATTCTGGTCAAGGGCACATGCCTGGGTTGCAGGCTTGATCTCCAGTAGGGGGCATGCAGGAAGCAGCCAATCAATGATTCTCCCTCATCATTGATGTTTCTCTCTCTCTCTCCCTCTCTGAAATCAATAAAAATATATTTTTTAAAAAGAAAAAAGCCTCAACTAATATAATTTACCAGTTGACAATTTTCTGCAGTTTCTATTGTATTTTATTATTACTTTAATTTGTCTAACCCAAAGAACAAATATAGAAGAAAGATGAATTGAGAGGATAATAATTTTTAAAATATATGTATGTTTTAAATATGTTTTATTGATTTTTTTACAGAGAGAAAGGGAGAAGGATAGAGTTAGAAACATCAATGAGAGAGAAACATTGATCAGCTATCTCCTGTATACCTCCTACTGGGGATGTGCCCGCAACCAAGGTATATGCCCTTGACTGTAATTGAACCTGGGACCTTTCAGTCCACAGGCCAATGCTCTATCCACTGAGCCAAACAGGTCAGGGCTTAAAATATATTTTTATTGATTTCAGGGAGAAATGGAGAGGGAGAGAGAGAGAGAAAAACATCAATGATGTAAGAGAATCATTGATTGGCTGCCTCCTGCACGCCCCCTACTGGGGATCAAGCCTGAAACCCAGACATGTTCCCTTGGCTGGAATCAGACCTGGGACTCGTCAGTCTGCAGGTTGATGCTCTATCTACTGAGCCAAACCAGCTAGGGCAAGAGGATAATAATTTTAATAATATTTCTGGTCACCATTTTTGCTTTGTTGAGCAAATAACATTTGAAGTTTTTTTAATTAAGCATACTGGATACACTTAGATTCTTAAAAAACAAAGATACCACTCAACTAAATCTGGAAAGGAAAAGGTTAAAGATTAGAGATGGCTTTTTCTTTTCCTCTTTCAATTGCTTTAGTAAAATTTCTGGTTGTAAGAGAACAGTGGTATTATCAAAAGCCCTGCGTGTTTTTAAACAAGACAGTCCATGTCCTACAAGGACTTTCTGTTAAACCTTAAATCAACAGGCTCCAAATTGGGTAGAATTGAGTCATGTGCAAACACAGCACTAAATCTTTGTTCTTTAGCAATTCTGTGCCCTCTTTTTTGGAGGATTTTGAAAGTCTAGTGGGAAAGAAATACGTTACAAATCAAGCATTTATCAGGATTAAGCAGAGTGAACACTCCCCTGGGAGGTTCTGAGGCGACAAGAGCTTGAAATAAAAAGATAAATTTGAAATTCAAAGCAAAATACTGCATTATTTCAATTATTTCAGCATTAATGTGGAATTCATTATTTATGAAAATGTGGACAAAAAAAGTTTACAACTTTAATATGATCTTCTGAATTTAATATTAAAAGAGAAGTAAACAAGTCTAGTTTCTCTTTCTCCCTCGCTTGCTTTTGTTTTCGCCCTTGCTTTCATTCTCTCTTTTCTTACTTGTAAAAACGGAACTGATAATGCTAACTCGATAATCTTTCAATGATCACTAAATGAGAAAGATGTATGTAATAATGAACAATAAAGTATATAAACTATATTAGCTTCTCATTGGAAATTCCGCCCCCCCCCCCCGCTTTTTTTTTCTTTCTGGACAATTAAAAATTGTATGAAATGAATTGTGGATATAGTGATTAGGAGATTTAATTTAGAAACAGAATTACATAGTTTATAAAAAAATCAAAACAAATGCTTATTATTAAATACAAAATGAGCCTATATAAATAAAAGACATAAAATACTCACAGCAATTGATCTTGTTAATAGCTGTTTCTTCACTTTGAACTATATTCTTTTACTGTTGATTGGTGTCCTTATTAGGGACTACGTAGACCAGAGCGATATTTTCTTTCCTGCAAGTAACTTCAAGAACCAAAGATCCAGCATAGTCACAGCTTGTCATTTCCCCAGCTTCACCAAACCCAGAATGCAAGTCCTGGCAGTCCTGAGTACAATTGTTAAATAAATCAAACTGAAAGAGCTTAACCATAATTCAATTGAGCAATTTGCTCATCTTGGTGTACAATTGGCAATTGGCTAACTTTAGCTGTGATGTGTGGCAGAAGCTATACAGTGCCTAAGATTCCTCTGTAGAGAGAAATGGGCTGGTGAAGTCAATTTTTTAAAAGCATATAGTTAAAAAATTTAACAACCATTTACATAATGTTTACCATAGGACATAATACATTTAATTCATTTAATTCTTATTGAAACCCTATGCAGAAGGTACTATGATTATTCCCATTTTATAGATTGAGAAAATGAGGCACAATGATGCATCTTGTCGAAGTCACTGTTGAATGAATTTTGTTAGTGCTCCTCATTTTACTTATTGTTCCCTTAGAATAAGTGTCTATTAATCCTTGCTGATTTTTTTTCTGGATACAGTTTACTTCCAGTAGATTTGACTAAGGGACATTTTGTCACCTTCCCAGATAGAGGGGCCATAAGAGTGGTGTTTGGTACCAAAGGAGAGGGGAGAGCAATATTTACCTAGGTCCTAGGCCCTAGGACCTAGGGGATTATTATAAGGAGCAAATGTGAGCTATTTTTTCCCAACTTTATTGAGATACAATTAACAAATAATTGTAGTATGTTTAAAGTCTATGGTGTAATGATTTAATATATAAGGTGTCCCAAAAATGTATATATACACTTTGAAGAATTATAAAGGCCGTGTTTATTAAAATACATTTAATTTTCAAAATTGAGCTACCAGCTGTTAAAGTGTGTATACATGTTTTTGGGACACCCTGTATATACACTGTGAAAGGATCACCACCATGGAGTTAACACAGCCATCACCTCACATGTTTATTTACTTATTTAATTGGGTGAGAACACGAGTTCTACTCTCTTGGCAAATTTTAATTATATGATACACTATTATAAACTATAGTCACCCTGGTATACATTAGTCTCAGACCTTATTCACCTTATAACTGAAAGTTTGTACTCTTTTACCAACCTCACCCTGTTTTCCCAGCACCTCCTGGAAAGCACCATTCTCTTGATTTCTACGAGCTTGACTTTTTTTTTTTAAGTCTACATAAATGTGATGTCATACTTGTCTTTCTGTGTCTCACTTATTTCACGTAGCAAAATGCCCTCTTGGTTTATCCATGTTGTCCCAAGTGGCAGGATTTCCTTCTTTTTAAAAGTTAAATAATGTTCCATTATATACATATACCACATTTTTTAAACCCTTCTTTCTGCCAACTCAAACATAGGTTGTTTCCTTATCTTGGCTATTGTGAATAATGCTGCAATGAACATGGGGGTGAACACATCTCTTTGAGATAGTGATTTTTTCCTTCAGACAGATGCCCAAAAGTGGGATTGCTGATACGTTTGCTTTTAACTTCTTGAGGAATGTCTATACTGCTTTCCATAGTGGCTACACCAATTTACATTCCCCCAACAGTGTACTAGGGTTCCCTTTGCTCCACATCCTCACCAGCACTTGTCATATATTGATTTGTTGATGGTAGACATTCTGACAGGTGTGAGGTGATATTTCATTGTGGTTTTGATTTGTACTTCTCTGGTGTTTAGTGATGTTGAATATTTCTTCATGTACCTGTTGGCTATCTGTATGTCTTCTTTGAAAAAATATCTACCCAGATCTTCTCTCCAATTTTTAATTGGATTATTGGTTTCTTTGCTCTTGAGTTGTATAAGTTCTTACATATTTTGAATATTTAACCCTTATCAGATATGTGATTTGCAAATATTTTCTCCCATTCAGTAGGTTGCCTTCATTTTGTTGATTTCCTTTGCTGTGCAGAAGCTTTTTAGTTTGTTATAGTCCCACTTATTAGTTTTGTGTTCGAAGTCAGATTTAGAAAATCACCACTAAGACCAATATCAAGAAGGTTACCCCTTATATGTTTTCTTCTATGACTTTTATGGTTTCAGGTCTTAAATACAAGTCTTTACATTCAAGTCTTGATGAATCAACCCCTTTATCATTAAATAGTGACCCGTGGGGACCCATCCTTTAGGTAGGAGCTATAAAAGTTGGGGCATTTGGCGTATGGTCCAAAGGTAGAAGCTGGAAACTTGGGAGGCCCTCCCCATTGTATGGTGCCATGGGCTGGCTAATATATTTGGATGCTCCAACTTAGTTGTACTGTCTGAAGGTATGTATTTTTACTGTGTCAGAACAAGGGGAACAGTTCCAGTTTGAGAAAAAGCAGATCTCAAGATATTGTTCATAATTTAGTATTACCTTATCTCTAGTTTTATAAATATTATTTTGAACTCAATTCTCCCAGGACCAATTTGAATTCTGTCACTCAGTATGATCTATTTTAAATTTTCCATATTTAAAATGTGAAGCATATCAAGATAATTAAGGGTTGTTCAGTGATGGAAGACATTTCATATGGAATTTAGGTTTTGAATAAAGAGACTGAAAAAAGAGAAAGTTCAGTTGTCAAATCTTAAGTCAAATAAACCATAATTCTTGTGAGCAAGGATTATTCATATAAATGCTCAACTTGGTTATTACTTACCTTCATTGGAAACACAGATAAATGTGAAAAATATAAAAGCAACGAATTTTCTTTTCTTGCCTTTTTTATTGTGATAAAATACGTGACATAAACTTCACAATTTTAACAAATTTAAGTGTGTAGTTCACATTGTTGTGCAATCATCACTACTACCCATGTCCAAAATTCTACATCCTCTCAAAGTAAAACTCTGTACCCATTAAATAATGATTCATTATTATCCCCAGCCCCTGGAAACTACTATTATATTTTCTGTCTCTATGAGTTTGTTTATTCTATGTATCTGATATAAGTGGAATCATACACTACTTGTCTTTTTTTTTCAATCTGGCTTATTTCTTTATATATATATATATATATATATATATATATATATATATATATTATTGATTTTTTACAGAGAGGAAGGGAGAGAGATAGAGAGGTAGAAACATCGATGAGAGAGAAACATCGATCAGCTGCCTCCTGCACATCTCCCACTAGGGATGTGCCCCCAACCAAGGTACATGCCCTTGACCGGAATCGAACCTGGGACCTTTCAGTCTGCAGGCCGACGCTCTATCCACTGAGCCAAACCGGTTTCGGCCAATCTGGCTTATTTCACTGAGCATATTTTTTGAGGTAAATTTATCTTGTAGTATATATCAGAATATTTTTCTTTTTTTCTTTCAATAGACTTTATTTTCTAGGATATTTTCAGTGGATAGAAAAATTGAGTGCAAAGTACTGAGTTCTCATATTCTCCCTGCTTGCCCTGCCCTCTGGCAGCCTCCCCCACTATCAAAATCCTGTATAGGAGTGGTGCATTTGTTCCAACCGATAAACCAAGTTTGACACATTATTATCACAATCATTACATTAGGGTACACACTTGGTAATGTGCGTTCTGTGGTTTTGTCTAATGTAGGACATACATACATCAGTATAATATCATACAGAATAGTTTCACTGACCTAAAAATCCTCTCTGCTCTGTTTATTAATCTTTCCCTCTCCTTGCCTCTGGCAACCACTGAAGTTTTTACTGTCTCCATAGTTTTGCCTTTTCCAGACTGTCATATAGTTGGAATAATACAGTGTGTACCCTTTTCATATTGGCTTCTTTCTCTTAGTAATATGCAGTTGCATTTCTTTCATGTCATTTTGTGGCTCAATAGTTCATTTCTTTTTAGTGTTAAATAAAATTCCATCGTCTGGATGTGCCAGAGCTTGTTTATCCATTCACCTATTGGAGGACATCTTGATTGCTTCCAGGTTTTGACAACTATGAATAAAGCTGCTATAAATATCCACGTGCAGATTTTTGTGTGTGGATGTAGCTTTTCAACTCATTCTAGTAAATACCAAAGATGTGATTGCTGGATTGTGTAGTAAGGGTATTTAATTTTCTAAGAAACTGTCAAGGTGTTTTGCAAAGTGTCTGTACCACTTTGCATTCCATACAGCAATGAATGAGAGTTTTTGTTGCTTCGCATCCTTGCCACTATTGGTGTTATCAGTGTTTTTTATTCTGGCCATTCTAATAGGCATGTGGTTGATCACATTTTAATTTGCAATTCCCTAAGGACATACAATGTTGAGCACTTTTTCATATACTTATTTCATATATATTCCCTCTGGGTAATTTTGTCTGGTGAAGTTTCTATTCAGATATTTTGACCATTTTTAAATTGGGTTGTTTATTTTCTGTTTGTTGTATTTTAAGAGTTCTTTGTATATTTTGCACAACAGTCCTTTATCAGATATGCTTTGTGCAAAATTTTTCTCCTAGTCTGTGGCTTGTCTAGTCATTCTCTTGTTGTATCAGAATTATATTTCTTTTAAAGGCTGAATAACATTCCAGAACAGGTATATACCACATTATGTTTATCCATTCATCTGTCGATGGACATGTAGATTACTTCCACCTTTCCATGACTGAGAATAATGTTACTATGAATATTGGTGTCCAAATATCTGTTCAAGTACTTGCCTCATTTTGGGGGGTAAATATCCAGAAGTGGAATTGATGGATATCTCTTTGTTTTTAAAAATTCTGCAGTAGTTCAGCTAAGCCATTGTTTTCAATTATTACTCCTGTTAACATTCACAAAAAGGCACTATTGAAATAATCTTTGCTTTTAGTATAACTTTACCATTTCTTGTTCTTAAGTGAAGAATGAATCAACAGTCTGCCAGCTTCTGGAAACTATTATCTTTAATTGCAAATGGCTTTGCCTGAAGGGTCAGTGAAATGAATAAAAGCAAATGGAAATTTATAAAATACTTTTAAAAATAAGAGATGTCCTTTAGTTCCCAGTTGAAAGAATAAATCCTGATTCCAAATAGAAACCTGATAAAATTAGATTAGAATAGAAAGACCTGAAAAAGGACCACAGAGAATCCAAATGAATCTTGTCCCTTGCTTCTTCAGAATTTACACATATCCAAAGCAGCAGCAGTACAATACAACTGCGTTTTCTGTGTAACAAATAATTGAGCTTTCCCATTTATTCTCCAAGTACCAAGAAATAGGTAGAAGATTCTTATGGAGATTTACAACGTCAACACAGGAATGGAGAACATTCTTTTGGATACATAACCTTTATCCATGGTAACTTATCACCAGGTAGACATAGGGATTGGGCTAAGTGTGTTTATGATCTGAATATAAAGCATATGTTTTGTATCTAGGATCTAAAAAAAAGAGTTATGACATTTCCACTTACTATCTTCTAAAAATAAAAATATAAGAATGGGTAAGCATTTTAACTAAATCTTACATTAAAAATATCATTCTTGTTAGTTATTTGACTTTTATCTTAGTCTAACTATGGTCAAAGGTTTACTTTTTATAAATGCTTGAGGACCTCTGGCTATATTCCTAAGTTCTTTTCAACTCTTGAAGAGTAATAAAGAGTAATTCTTATAATATATAATCTTTTCTATGTTGTAGAAAAAAATAAAAATATGAACCAATTGAACAGAGAATAGATCTAGTACTGAAAACTAACAAAGGTGGCTCATGATAGAATATCTCACTTATGTGTGTAGATTAGGAAGTCTAGAGTTAAATACTCAGCAAATGGAAGTAAAGTGAAATAATATCCCACCACAATCAAGTGGACTTTCCCCCAGGAATGACTTAATGTGAGAAAAACAGTTATTATGATAGGTCATGTTAACAGGTCAACTCACAGAAACAAACAATCCTTTCAGGAGCTGCTTAAAAATGGCATAGATTAAATTAGATAGCCATTTCTTGTTTAAAAACTTTTTTTTAGCAACTCACATTTTGAGGTTAATTTCCTTAATAGAAAAAAAAAACACAAACACATTTGCTACAGACCCTTCACCAAAATAATCCTTAAGAGTGAAATATTAGAAACTGTGTAATTAAAACCAAGAAAAAATTAAGTATGAAAATGGTGTCATTTAGAAATCTATTTGATTTAAGCAGAAAGAGAATTTCTTGGAAAATTCTCAAGTATTCACCGATTTGTTGACAGGCTGGAAGACCAGTCTTGGAAACAACAGGATTGGAGGAGCTCAGGAGGGTCAGGAAGCAGGACACATGGCAGGGGCAGGGTCATCTGGTCGGAAATAGTCCGGGTGCATCCCATCCACCAAAGCTGCCTTGGCTTCGATGATTAGAACCTCCAACAGTAAGCATAATGCCAGATTCAAAGTCCCAGGAGAAGGTCACTTGACTAATTCTAAAGTCAAGGTCTTCTCCCACCAAAGCTACAATACTATGTGTAATGGGAGAGATGATTGGAACGTTGGACATCCTTAAATAACACGTTTACTATATGCTATCATTGCTATTATTTACCATCACTGTTTGCAAATTAAATTATCTTAGGGAATCAACTGAAGCTAATAGCAAAAGAGAACTTTGTGAGGAATTTGAATAAAAAGCATACAGAAAATTATCATTTTCTTATGTAATATCAATAACCAGTTGGCGAATATGGAAAATATAAATTTTCTAGAAGTTACTGTAAAATAATAATTATTGCAAAATGTTGCATTCCATTTCAGAGGATTTATGGATGATATTTTGTGTTAGGTCGGAGAGAGCCCAGGATCGGATACCTGCAGATGCGTGATGAGATAATGGGTCTTCCCTGGAATTTCTAACAGATCAGCGTGCCAGACACAGATACCGGTTTCTCCCTGGAATCCACACGACCCCCACACAGATACTGACTCCTTCCTGAATACCCTGCCGACCTCCTGCAGCAGGAACTTCTTCCTCAGTTCCTGTCCCCGCCCCTCACCCACCCGCAGTATAAAACAAAGTGCCCCCTCCCAGTGGGCACGAATCCACTGGCCCTGTCTTTGGGGTTCGTGGGTCACCCGGGGATGCAGAATAAAACCTTTCCTTTTCTTTCTTTTCTGATTACCTCTGCTCTCTTTGTTCTCTACGCCGATTCCTGAGCCACCTAACACTTTGAAGCTTCCCCATGGATATTCTATTGAAGTCTTTGTAATTTTTTACCCATGAAGAATTCTTGCAATAATGATCAAGAACCAGGAACTCTTGCACAAAAATTGTATTTACAGCTCATGGTACATTAATGTGATAAATAAGATGTAGATATAATGAGTCATGAGTCAATTATTGCTAATGATTGTAAAGAATAATATTTTTATTATGATCTGTTTTTTTTGACCAATTTATTAGCTTACTCTTTTTTAAAAATATACTTTATTGATTTTTTTACAGAGAGGAAGGGAGAGGGATAGAGAGCTAGAAACATCGATGAGAGAAAAACATTGATCAGCTGCCTCCTGCACACCCCCCACTGGGTACACGCCCTTGACCGGAATCGAACCTGGGACCCTTCAGTCCGCAGGCCGACACTCTATCCACTGAGCCAAACCGGTTAGGGCAGCTTACTCTTTTTGTGTGACTTCCTTCTCGCCACAAAATGCAAGCAGTATAGATATCAAAACTTCAATTTTTTTATTAGTTGATTTTTTTATATCCAAGTAAGTCTAAAAGTCTTACAATGAATTTTTACTCTGAAGATGCTAATGAGCTATGATACATGGTATATATAATAGATTGTATATAGACAAGTATTTTTTTTTCATTTAAAACTAAAAATAACATTTTAGCCCCAAATTCTTGCAAATAAGCTTTGCTTACTTTTCTCACAATTAATCTTTGATTTTTGTGAATTTTAAAATCCTTAAGGTGAACATAGTAAATTACTACCTTAAGCTGAAATGGAATTTCAATTTTCTAAAGATGGTTTTGATAGGTTTAATTTAAATAATAATTATTAATTGATTTGAACTAATGCTACTTAGAACATAAAATTTTATTAACAATCCTGAACAATAAAACTGCTAAAGTCATAAACTGAAGATATATGAATGAAAATATACCCCAGACACAATTTTCCTCCTACTTTACTCAAAGTACATGATCAAGCTCATAGCCCTAACTATTGCAAAATTATTATACAAGCATTCTTGATCTTTTTAATGGAGTTATCCTATCTAATAATAGACAAACATGGTAATTAACCATACCTCCAACACACTTCCCATTGGCTAATCAGGGTGATATGCAAATTAACTGCCAACCAAGATGGCGGCCGGCAGCCAGGCAGCTGAAGTGAACAGGAGGCTTGCTTGCTCCAGTGATGGAGGAAGCCAAGGTTCCCGGCCTGCCTCTGCCGGCCTCTGAGCGGCACTCTAAGAAACAATGTTGCAATTGTAGAAGCTAAACAAACCCCAGAAACCTGCTTTCAGCCAGCTGGGCCTCAGAGCTGGAGCTGCAACAGTGTTTCAATTATAGAAGCCAAACAAACCCAGATACCTGCTTTCAGCAGCCGAGGTCTCAGAGCTGGAGCCGAGCCTCAGAGCTAAAGCCGGCTCTCAGTTCCAGTGACAGCCACAGAAGGTAAATAAATCCCAGAATTAAAAAAAAAAGAAAAAAAGGAGAGGTTGGGAGCTTTAGTCACCCGCCAGCCTGAAAACAGCCTTCAGCCCCTCACCCAGACTGGCCAGGCACCACAGTGGGGACCCCCACCCTGAAGGGGGTGTGACCAGCTGCAAACAGCCATCATCCCCTCATCCAGGCTGGCCAGGCACCCAAGCGGGACCCCCACCCTGATCTGGGACACCATTCAGGGCAAACCAGCCAGCCCCCACCCGTGCACCAGGCCTCTATCCTGTATAGTAAAAGGGTAATATGCAAACTGACCCTAACAGCAGAATGACTGGGAATGACTGGTCATTATGACACACACTGACCACCAGGGGGCAGACACTCAATGCAGGAGCTGCCCTCTTGTGGTCAGGGTGCTCCCACATGGGAGGAGCTCTGCTCAGTCACAAGCCAGGCTGATGGCTGCCAGTACACTGGTGGTGGTGGGAGCCTCTCCCGCCTCCTCAGCAGTGCTAAGGATGTCTGACTGCAGTTTAGGCCTGTCCCCGCTGGCAAGTGGACATCCCCCGAGGGCTGCTGGGCTGCCAGAGGGATGTCTGATTGCCATCTTAGGCCCAATCCCCCGGGGAGTGGGCCTAAGCCAGCAGGTGGTCATCCCTGATGGGTCCCAGACTGCGAGAGGGTACAGGCCGGGCTGAGGGACCTCCCCCCGCCCCCTGTGCACAAATTTTTGTGCACTGGGCCACTAGTCTCTCTATATAAAAACCTAATCGACCATTACAACTGGAACAACCAGAATGACGGGTCGGCCAGTCGGTATGACATGCACTGACCACCAGGGGGCATATGCTCAATGTAGGAGCTGTCCCCTGGTGGTCAGTGCATTCCCACAGCCAAACTCCTGCGGCCCCTTCCCCTGGCCTTCCAGCCAACCTCCCATGGTCCTTTCCCCCTGCTGGCCGCCCCCCCAATAGGCCCTGATTGGGGGGCTGGCAGGGCAATCTTCTGGGGTCCCTCCCCGTGCCCGGCAGGCCCCCTGATAGGCCTCAATCACCAGCCAGGCTGAGGGACCCCACTGTCTATGAATTTGTGCACCAGGCCTCTAGTATATGCATAAAAGTGCTGTTCTGACACTAAATGTAAAGAATCAAATTCACCTCCTTATTTTGAATCCTATGCTTGATTTTTGCTAACAAATACTCAATTAAACTTGAAAAAAGTACACACATTTTATTTTTAACTAAAATGAGATTTCTGTCCTTGTTCTTTTTAAAAATATATATATATTTTTATTGATTTCAGAGAGGGAGGGAGAGGGAGAGAGAGAAATATTCATGGTGATAGAATCATTGATTGGCTGTCTCCTGCACACCCTCTACTGGGGATTGAGCCCACAACCAGAGAATATGCCCTTGATTGGAATTGAACCTGGGACCCTTCAGTCCCCAGGCCTATGCTCTATCCACTGAGCAAACCAGCTAGGGCTGTCCTTGTTCTTAATGATTGTTTAAACAAGAAAAGTCTTGATAATGCATGTTAAGAAATTGAAAAGCTCAGCAGAATGTTCATTGCTTCCCAATGACTTGGATGAAATCCAGAACTTCTCTGGGGCAGATTGGTAACTATCATAAGTGTAGCTCACAAAGTTCTTTCTTCTGTCAAAGTCAGTCTCAAGCTGAGCAGCAAATTCAGAGAGAAGGGATTGAAAATATTGTTCAATTCTAGCCTGTAGTTCTTCTAGCTGATTTTCAACAATACAGTGGGGACTTGACTTACGAGTGTCCCGACTAACGATTTTTTCGAGATATGAGCCATCTCTTGGCCGATTTTTTGCTTTGAGTTGCGAGCTAAAACTCGGGTTACAAGCCAGCTTCAGATACCCCACCGCTAGTTGGCGCAGCGAATGTCACAGTGAACGCCACAACATCAGCCCAGCATCACGTGTCTCACTCGTTCACTTTTTGATCTGACATACGAGTAATTTGAGTTACGAGCTCCGTCACGGAACGAATTAAACTCGTAAGTCAAGGCCCCACTGTATTTGAAACTTGTTGATATCCTTTCTCACTCTCAGGTCCAAACAGAAGTTTAAAGGTTTCATTTTGCAACATGATTTTCCCAAATATTAAGTGTTTGTTTTGTTGTTTTACATCCAAAACTCATGTCCTGTGAAGTAAAAACATTGACTCCAGGCTTTGCATAGACTTGTTCAGCTGGTTTATATGAAGAAAATGCCTGCAAAGAAGGCTAGTTTCTGCAGCCATTGTTAAGTTGTAAAGGAACATCTAGACTAGTAGCTTCTTGAAAATGCCCTTGAAATTTATCTTTCAATTCAAACAACTTGGTAAGAACTCATCATCAGTTAAATCACCAGATTTCTGTGCACAGCAGATTTATTTGTTTACTCTAAATTTTCACACTGGTCTTTTCTTGAGCAAACTTGTCTTGTTTAATAATGTTAACAATTTAGTGTCATCCTAATAATTTTAATTTTATTTTCAAGAATATTGGACACCAGAATCCCTCTTGAAAAAAGAGATGTGTTGTGACAAAGTCAACATTTTCAGATATTTTACAAGAGAGGTGAAAACGTTCATGAACATAATTGCTTGAAGAAGCACCATACATACATACACCAACTGCTTCCAGATATGATGACAAAACATTACCTATATCTTGGGCTTTGCTTGTGTTGGCCAGCTCTTGAAATGTTTAGACATAATTTCTTTAAGTTCACCATCATATACCCTTTTTACAAATGCTATACACCATGGCTTTATTGGTTAAGTATGTTGACCTATCAAATTGGATAGTGAAAGCGGTGTTCTTCAGGTTATTATGCAAAACCTCTTGAGATTCGTGTGGGAACATTTCCATTAATCTAAAAGGTTTTCTTATGTCCATTTGTGGTAAGTCCTATTTTCTCATTACAGGACCCTGGCAATCACTGGTCTGTTTTCCATCACTCTATATTTACCTTTTCAATGTTTTAAACAAATGGAATTATGTATTATGTACTCTGTTATGCCTGGCTTCTTCACTTAGCATAATGTTCTTGAGATTCATCTATGTGGTGTGTATAGTAGTACATTTCTTTTCATTATGGAGTAGTGTTTCATTTTATAAATATACCATACTGCTTATCTATTTACTAGTTGATTAATACTTGGGTTGCTTCAAGTTTTGTCCTTCACATTTCTATATACATTTTGTGGACATGTGCATTTTATTCTGGTAAATACTTAACTATAAATTTCTGTGTTTTATTGGAATTGCATTTAAACACTTTATGTTTCTAAACTGTTTTCCAAAGTATCTTTATCATTTTGCATATGATAAAGACATATGTAATGTGTGAGTGGGTTTATTTGCTCTAAATCCTTGCCAACACTTGATGTTATCAATCTACCTAATTTTTGACACTTAAGGGTGATATCTCATTATGGTTATAATTTGAATTTCCCTAGGGGTGCTGCTAATTATTTTCTCATGTGCTTATTTGCTATTTCTATATGTCTTTGGTGAAGTGACTGTTCAAAATTTTTGTTTATTAAAGAATTAGGTTGTATGGCTTTTTGTATTGAGTGGTTAGTGTTTTTTATAGTTTTTGCACACTAGTCCATTTACATATAAATGCATTGCAATAATTCTCCCAAACTAGGCTGTCTCTTAATTTTTGTAACATTATTTTTTGAATGGTACAAGCTTTAATTTGAACAAAGTACATATTGTCAATTTTTTCTTGTATGATTTATTTTGTGTGTGTATGTGGTTTACTTAAGAATTTATGCCAAGATTGGTGATGCCTGTTCCAATTTCACAAAGATTTTTCCCTCCTGTGTTTTCTTCTAGAAGTTTTATGGTTCTAGCTCTTACATATAGTTGTGATCTAATTCATATAAATTTTTATGTGTGGTGTAAGGTTAGAGTAGAGATTCATTTGATTGTATGTATATACGCACTTTTGTTGAGAATCTATGTTTCATTGCTTGATTTGTAACACTATGTCGGAATTTCATTGTGTTACTTATTACAGTTTTATAGTAAACTAGAGGCCCGGTGCACAAAAATTTGTGCACTCGGGGGGGGGTCCCCCAGCCCGGCCTGTGCCCTCTCGCAGTCTGGGACCCCTCGGGAGATAACGACCTGCTGGCTTAGGCCTGCTCCTGGGTGGCAGAGGGCATGCCCAATCCCTAGGTGCAGCCCCTGGTCAGGCTCAGAGCAGGGCCGAGTGGGGAGTTGGGGCACCACCCTCTATCACACACAGAGCAGGGCAGATCAGGGGGTTGGGGCGCTGCACCCTGTCACACTCAGGGCAGGGCCAATGGGGAGGTTATGGCTCTCCCCTGTCACACACAGAGCAAGGCCCGTGGAGGGGGGTTGGGGCGCTACCCTCTATCACCCACAGAGCAGGGCCGATCAGGGGGTTGGGGTGCTGCACCCTGTCACACATAGAGCAGGGCCCGTGGGGGAGGGGGGCTTGGGGCGCCGCACCCTGTCACACACAGAGCTGCAGGGCGATCAGGGGATTGGGGAGCTCCCCCCTATCAGGCACAGAGCAGGGCTGATCAGGGGGTTGGGGCACCTTCCCCTGTCACGAACAGAGCAGGGCAGATAGGGAGGTTGTGGCCCCGCCCCCTGTCACTCACAGAGCCGCAGGGCGATCGGGGGTTTGGGCGCTGCCCCCTGTAATGCTGATCTTGGTGCTGGGAGGCATATTACCCTTTTACTATATAGAATTGAGGCCTGGTGCATGGGTGGGGGCCAGCTGGTTTGCCCCGAAGAGTGTCCTGGATCAGGGTGGGGGTCCCAACTGGGGTGCCTGGCCAGGCTGGCTGAGGGGCTGAGGGCTGTTTTCCAGCTGGCGGGTGACTGAAGCTCCCAACCACTCCTTTTTTCTTTTTCTTTTTTTTTATTCTGGGCCAGCTTTAGCTCTGAGGCCTCCCTGCTGAAAACATTGATACAATGTTGCGATCAGGCTGGCTGAAGCCCGGCTGACTGAAAGCCGGTTTCTGGGGTTTTGTTTAGCTTCTATATTTGCAACATAGTTGCTTAGAGTTGCAGCTGAGAGGCCGGCAAGTCAGGCAGGGAACATTGGAGTCCGCCATCCCTGGAGCAAGCAAGCCTCCCTGTTCCCTTCAGTGCATGGCTGCTGGCCGCCATCTTGGCTGGCAGTTAATTTGCATAAGGATATGCTGATTAGCCAATGGGAAGGGTAGCGGTCGTATGCTAATTACCATGTTTCTCTTTTATTAGTGTAGATATTGATGTGTTTTATTCTATTGGACAATTTCTTTTAAAAAAGCCTTTTGTAATTTTAACTGTAATTCTGTTAAATTATAGACTAATTTAGGGAGAATTTATATCTTTACACTATGAATATTATAATTCATGAACATAGCACATCTCTACATCTATTTAGGTCTTTTAAAATTTCTCTCAGAATGCTTTGTACTCTTCAGTGTTTTATTTATCTTTATTTTGTATTGTTTGGTGCTGTTACTAATGGTATTGACTGTCAATTTGCAAAATGTTGATTGCAACAAGATAGAAATACAGTTGATTTTTGCGTATCAACCTTGTATACATTGACCTTAGTAAACTCACTTATTAATTCTAGTAATTGTGTCAACTATGAATAAAGACGAGATGGAAAGCCAGAAAAGGAAGAAATAAACAGAGAACATTACAGAGCAACCAAAGTTTTAATAAACCCCAATGAACATCACTGAAATACTGTGAAGAACCTTGAAGAAATCTCACAAAATTAATTTAAAAAGAACAAGGATATAAACACTTTTATAGAAAAGATGGCAAATACAGAAGAGGATGAGGAGACCCAACTTTTATATAAGTAGTATTCAAGAAGAAACAAACCAAACCAGTGGAACAGAGAAAGACTTACAGTTACTATGCTCCACTTTAGGTGTACCTATTTAATGTATCTTCGTATGTTGCCTAAATGACCTTATGCAAAAGAAAATCTAGCTGATGTTTTAAATATAACTTTGATGTTAGATTCACTTGGTTCAAATTATTGCTAAATTTGTTACCTGATCTGTGACTTTGGAAACATTATTAATCTCATCGGGGTCACTCACTTGTCTCATTTGTAAAATGGAGTTAATAATAGTACCTATTATATAGGTTTGCTCTGATGTTTAACTAAGATAATTTATATAAAGTGCTTAGTATTATGCCTGGCACAAAACAGTACTTAATAAATGTTATTTATTACGATTAATATTGTCTCTTAATTTTTCATGTTTCAATTAGGAATGTTTCTGAAATTGGCAATATATAACTCTTACCCAAATGGTTTAAATAATAAGAGAAAATTGATTGGATCTTGAGGAGATGAGGGAATGAGTTTACCCAGGGTTAAAACTGCCTGTTCAGGACTTGGTCTCTCTCTCTCTCTCTCTCTCCTTTTCAAACTAGCTTCTTTGGTGTTAGCTCCATTCATAGGCAAGAGCTCCCCTCATGGTAGTAAGATGGCTATCAGCAGCTTCCAGAACTTTATCTTTCATGCACATAAAAAGAAAAGAGTAGAAGGTTTTCTTTGTTTGCTAGTTGGTTCGGTCCCCCCCGCCCAATGTTACACAGAAATAAGGGGTTCGTTATGAGTAGACCAATTTTAGTCATAGGCCCATTCTTGAACCATTCACTATGGCTGAAACATTACCTCTAGAGATGAAGGTGGGGTCATTTTTTCTTAAAGCATTTTGGTTACCTGAGGGCAGAGTGGGTACTATTAATAAGAGAAAGGGAAGTGGATGCCAGAGAGCCCAAACCAGCAAATATCTATGACATTTTATCTCATTCATGTTGCCTCTTCTTAACAGAGATCACATTTCTATATGAAGTGGAGAACTACTCTACCTACTTTCTTGAGTAATGCTTCTATTTCATTTTGATAAACTGCTCTTTATCTGCCTTTGGCGCACGCGCGCGTGTGTGTGTGTGTGTGTGCGTGCGTGTGTGTGTGTGTGTGTGTGTGTGTGTGTGTTGGCAGTTTTTATGTATTAGCCCATGCTGGTTTCTTCATAATTATTACTCATTTTCAAATAGAAGCCAGCCACTTGATAAAAATAAGTAAATGAATAAAATAATAGACACTGTGGCTAGGAGTGGTTGAGGATAACAGCAGAGTCTCTTAAGTCATAAGCTCTGTTGTAGTCGGGCCATAACTGCTTCTCCTCCCTCTTTCACCCCACTTCACCTCCAGAGGTCTCCCTTGGCTAGGACAGCAGATTGTGAATCTTTCCTTTCCCTTCCCGTGTCTTCTCTTCTCTCTCACTCATACAGACACTGGGTCAGCGGGATAGATTTCTTTCTACTGCGCCTTCCCTGCATTCTGAGATGTTGCCTTGGGTCTCTATAGGGACATCCCTCCTTTCTCGTGGACTGTTTGCTCCCACAGAGCTCAGTTCAACATGCCAATCAGAGGATGTTTCGGCTGTTGGTGACAGGAGCTTTGGGGGAAATTAGTTATCCTGTTCTAGATCCTGGGAGGCAAGGGTTGGCTCTTCATGCTCGCTTCTCTCATCTTAGTCTAGACTTCACAGCATTTGGCAGATCTGCCTCCTAATTTGTGGCTTGTGGTTGTGTCCTTTTCCATGTTTCATTGAAGATAGATTATTTTCCCTCTATTTTTTCGGTTGTTTTTGGTGGAGTTTGAGGGAGTGGAGAAGAGTAAAAATTCCACCACTCTCTCTTCTTTAACCAAAAACCTTCTTCAGAATGATTTCAGTCAATTTGATATTTTCACTTGGATGTGCCCCAGCTACATCAAAATTAACATGTTAAAAAGTGAAAACATATTCCTTCTTTCCTTCTACCACAATTATTTCCCTTCTTCAGCTTTTCCTGCGTTAGGAAGAGGCACCATCATGTCTAGTAACGCAATTCTGAACTTCCGGAGTTTTTCTAGACATCTTTCTTTCTCTCTCCTAAAACACCTACTGGCTTCCAAATTTTGTATATTTTTATCTCTTTTATACCTTTAAAGCCATCTCCCTTTTCTCTGTCCCTGCTGCCCTCGCCTGCACTCTAGGCACCATTGATTCCTGTCTATTCTGCCTTAACAGCCTCTGATCTGGTCTACTTTCCTTCCATCTTATTCTCTTCTTATCCAGATAAGAATATGGATAAGGGAGGGGAATGGGGTGGTTTAACCAATAGGCATTTAAGATGATCCTAAGCCAATGTCCTTCCAAGCACATACTAAATGTCAAGGTAGTGACTTTAGTCCCTCCTTTTCAAGATGCCCCCACTTTGCAATTACTTCTCTCTTTTAGGGCTCACATTGATATTGTTTGGAACATTTTCCTGTTGTGTTATAATGCTAGATAAGAGGTGGGAGATGAAGGAGCTAAATTATCTCTCCCGAATCTATTCTTAACTCTCAGAGAAATCATCAACCAGTCTCTGGGTTAATCTTTATAATGTGATAAAGGCTACACTTTTGTTTCTGAGAAGAAAGAATGATCAATTAAACAACGCTTTTAAAAATAGAGAGCACACTGTTTTCATTTCCCAATAAAATTGTGTTTAGCAATGATGGCAGAAGGGTGGAGTCCTGGGTCAACTTTTGATGAGTTCAGCCAGCACAGTCAAAAGGAATCATAAACAGGGAAAATAGTTTCAGTCTATCAGTTGCTCAGTGAAAATTATAAGTAGAGGACACCTAGTGGCGCTTTGTAGAAATTCTCTTATGTTAACAAATAATACATTTGCACATTAATAGCACTGGCCACACCAGGATCTTGTAGCCAAAATAACACAGGCATGATAAAGCAACAAAGTACAAACCAAACCTGACATTAAGTCTGACTGTATTGCTGGTATAGGCTAACTGCTGCAACTAATAACCGCCAAGTTCTTAGTGGCTTCATAATATAGTTCATTTTGACCCTCAAACAGTGCAGATGCTACTTGTGACCTTCCATATAATGATACGTAAAAGTGATCTGATCACATGGGAAAAAACAACAACATGCTTTATGCTTGCATAGCAAGATGCAACAATATAAAGATACCACTTCTCAAAAACAAATAAATCAAAATATAACTGTAAGTTGAAATGGGCATGGCTGTTTTTTCAGCATCAAACTTTGCATTTAAGATTGATGCATTTCACTCTATGTAAATTATACCTCAATTTAAAAAAAGGACTTAAAATACACCTAGTATAAAGTTGGAAAAGAAAACCAATAACAGGCAGAGGAGAAACCCTTATATTAAAACTCATAAAATCTCAATAATTAAAAAAAGTGGTGCTAAAATTTTAAAAATAATTTTTTAAAAGGAGTGGTATGGACATATAAAATAGATAGATTATTAAAATATAGTAGAAAACCCAGAAATACACCCAAGTGCATATATAAATTTAATAAAAGATAATAAAAGTATAAAAATAGCCATCAGAAATCCAATCAACTATTCAATATATATTTTGAGGATAATTGAACATATCTGTATTCTTTTTACTTATTTATTTTTTAAAATCCTCACCCATGTATATTTTTCCATTGATTTTTAGAAAGAGGGAAAGACAAAGAGAAATATCGATGTGAGAGAAATACATTGATTGGTTGCCTCCTGCACACACCCTGACCAGGTCCTGGACCGGGGAGGAACCTGCAACCAAGGTACCCGTCCTTGACTGGAATCAAACCCAGGACCCTTCAGTCAGCAGGCCAATGCTCTCTCCACTGAGCCAAACTGGCTAGGGCTGTATTCTTGTTTGGAGAAGGGAAGGAAGGAAGGAAGGAAGGAAGGAAGGAAGGAAGGAAGGAAAGAAAGAAGAGGAAAAAAGAGGTAGGTAGGAAGGGGAAAGTTTATTCATGTTTGAGAAAAATATTCTTGGGCATTGCATTAGTCAGGGTTCTCAGAGAAATGGAACCAACAGAATGTATACATGTATATGTGTGTTTGTTTATTCACTTTGTGTGTGTGTGTGTATATTTATTTTATTTATTATAAGAAACAGCTTACATAACATGGAGGGTGACAAGTCTTAAGATCTGCAGGTGAGTTGGCCAAGTGGAGACCTAGGAGAGCTGATGGCGCAGTTCCAGTCTGATGAGTGGCAGGCTCAAGACCCAGGAAGAGTTGATGTTTCTGTTCAAGTCTGAAGGCAGGAAAAAGTTGATGCTCCAGTTCAAAGGCAATCAGGCAAGAGGAATTCTCTTGATTCAGGGAAGGGTCAGCCTTTTTGTTCTATTTGGACCTTCAACTGTTTGGATGAGGCCACCTACATTAAGGAGGGCAATCTGATTTACCCAGTCTACCAATTTCAATGTTAATCCAAAACACGTTTACAGACAAGTCCAGAATAATGTTTGACCAAAATCTGAGCACCCCATTAACCATCACAGGCATCTTAGAAGATTTGCATTCTTTGCTTATTCTCTTTTAGAAATTTTGAAGTCACAAAGGATCATGATATCTGACTTAGAATGAACCACAAAAAAAGAAACTTATTGAAGAATCCTTTAGCTATATTTCTAATATGTGCCCCAAATTTCTCCTCTCTGCAGTCCTCTACTGCTTATTAAATGTGGATATGCTCAAATCTATAACAAAGTATTTCTTTAATACATACACATAGAGAAACTTTTGCTCTTTTAATATGGTGGAACAGCATCAGATCATGGCACCTGTGGTTGCCCACTAAATTAAAATGGTCATTTGCCATTGATTTTTACATATAAAAATGAGTATCACCATGTCTCTAGCCATTAGAATACACACACTTCTCTTCATGCTCCTCTTTTTTTCTTTAATGGTTTTGAATTTGATCCATGCTTTAGGTCATCATTAGCGGTTACATTACTCTGGTATTTGACTTGCATGTATTTCTGTGCAATTGCTCAAAGGCATGTGAAATAATCGAATAGTTAAAATATTGTTGAGTCTAACATAGCATTCATGCTTGGATCTTGTATGGTCTAGAATTATCTAAGTTATCTCACAATTTGAAAGGATCCCAATGAGGCAGAACTGGCAGAGCAGCCTTTGTAAGTGTCTCAACCCATGTCACCTTGAATCGTGAAGCACCTTTCTGCAGAGCACTTCAGTCCTGGGAGAGGACACACTAACCTGAGCAGACATCACCTTTGCAGGGTTAAGCTCCTTAGCATCAATAGCTCATGTGATTTTTAAATTTTGCACCTGTTTTTCCATTGGAGCAATTCAAAACTGTATTCTTTGGTATCTCAATTGAATCAAACTAAAAGAAAGTCTTTCTGGCTTTTGGGGGGAAAATTAATAACCAAACTTAAATTCTGAGTTAAGGTGCATTCCTTTCTCTGTATGTAACAATGGGGATACTTTATCTGATAGAATTATCAAGAATGAACCCTGTAAGTGACAAATGGCCTTCTCAAATTAAGTCTCAGTTACCATGAATAGGTAACATGTGCCTATTATACCGGCACATTCTTTGTTCCTTTGTTTTTCCTTCACTGCAAATCATGTGTATCTATATGTTTAACTGGAAGAGTTTACCACTGACTTTATTCACTTGCAACTGTTTGACCTGCTTTGCGTGGTCACGGATCTTGGTGTTTCCAGGAAAGATCACTAATTAGTTATTAGACAACTAGAGGCCCAGTGCACAAAATTGCATGAGACCCAGTCCCCCCCCCCCCCGCCCCCCCGCCACGCGGGGCCCTGGACTCTCTCCCACCACCACCGCGAGACCCCGGAGTCCCTCCTGTCACCACTGCCACAGGACCCTGGAGTCCCTCCTATTGCTACCACCACCATGGGACCCCATAGTCCCTCCTGCCCACACGGTGGGACCCAGAAGTCCCGCCCGCCGCAGCTGCCATGGGACCCATCAATGCACCTCCTGGTGAGTCTGGTCGTTGTTCATTACAGTGTTACGGCATTACAGCCACATGCCTTTTATTATATAGACTAGTGGCCCAATGCACGAAAATTCATGCACTGGGCCGGGGGTCCCTCAGCCTGGCCTGCCCCCTCTCACAGTCCAGGAGCCCTCACGGGATGTCCTACTGATGGCTTAGGCCTGCTCCCCGTGGGCCTCCCTCTATGGGAGGCAACTGGTTGATCAGGTATATAGATACTTTCTGAAGGCAGCACAGACTCCTTCCTTATTTCTTCCCTCTGTGGTTGGAGAACAGGGGACTAAAAGGTGGAGACACAACTGTGGCCAGGCCTGGGGCTTTTGTAGGCAGCGGAAAGAGAGAGAGGGCTGGGGAAAGTCTAGACATGGTTTCCTTCAATTGTCCTCCCTTCCTCCAGGCCCGTCCCTCAATTTTTTCCTTGTCCTGGTGGACACTCGGGCCTCGGACTGACAGGAGCCCAGCGATGGTGGGGTTCAGCCCCCTCACTTCTCAGCTGAACGTATAACCACCTCACATTCCAAGGGCTGTTTCCAAGTGGCTAAAGCGCTGGCAATTCATGCCTCCCAGCCTTTCCCCTCTCGGTTTCCTCCTTGGGTCTGTTGCAAACTCCACCGAGACACTGAAGCAGCTCTGCCCTGGTAGTTCTGCACCGGCCCCTGCCGGGCCCCGCTGGGCATTCTTCCTTGAGGTCTCTGGGTCCACAGTCTGCACTCGGGGAGGATGCCCAGAGCCTGTTCCCCTGGACAGGTGGGGAAGGGGGGCTAGCTTGGAGAACTGGAGGAAGATGGCAGAGTAAGAGTTGGTATGAACCAGCGCCTGCTCAGCCAGACTTCCTAAGCTCCCCACCGGGCCCAAGCTGGGCCCCTTCCCTGCACTGGGAGGATCCTGGCTGAGGTTCCCTCCCTGGTGCTGCCTAGGGTGCCAGAGGCTGCGAGCCTCCACCCCCTCCCTAAAGCGTGGGGCGGGGTCGCAGCAGCTGGTGGCCACCCCTGGGGATAGTGCATGGAGACACTGCTTGCTGCTGAACCACCTTCCGGCCCAGGACCTGTGGGGGCTGGGGTGGCCTCGGGCTCCTGCTGGCCTCGTTGCCCTCCTGAATCTCATCGCAGCTCAGCCGTCCCATCCCAGGAAGTGGCTGTCCCAATCGCCATGGCTCCCTCCCCAGTGCAGTCAGGCCTGCCTAGCAAGCACATAGGCAGGAGCTGGGCCACCGAGGGGAGGGAGGAGGGATGCACAGGCTGGGGCGGAAACAGGGAACTTGGTGGTGTAAACACAGCCCCCCCCCCACTCTGCACTGTCCCCTTGCACCCATTCCCGGACCCCCAGGTGCCCCTGCCAGGTGCCACACTCTTGGGCCTGGGGTGGGGGCGAGGGACCTGGGGCTGTGGCCTGGAGGCAGCTTTCGCTGGCTTGGAGTCACAGTGGTCGGTCAGGGAGGGATGCGGGGTACCATGAGGCAGCCTCATGCAAGTCCCTGCTGCAAATCCCTGCCTCTCTCTCTCTCCAAGAGGTCAGCAATTCAGCCGGCTCAGCATGCTGCGCACACAGCCTGGCATTTGGTTGAGCCTTTGGTTGTTTTGGATGTTACGGACACTGGCTCTTTATGTATATATAGATGAAGGGAAACATTTCTTTCCTCAGTATCACTGTTCTGTCACAGGAAACTGATATCTCTGCAAGATAGAAGTGTTTTTGTTTGATTCAACAGGTTCAATAGTTAAAGAAGTAGGAGTGCCTGCATTCCACACTTCTCTGTATTGTTTACTGTTAGAATCAAGCCTCCAGAATAGAATAGTGCCCAGCATGTAGTGTTACAACATTTTTTTTTGACATGTCAACAAAGAATGTCCAGCCTAAGGAAAAGTCTTATAAAAGTTAATTTGAGCAAAACTGATGACATTTCTGAGAAGCAAAATCTCAACAGATTAAGAAAATGCTCTGGAGAATGGCAGTTTGCAGCTTATTTTATACATTAGAATTAAAAGAGGAGATATAAGAAGGGTTACACGAAATTCACTGTTGGTAGAACAGGAAGGTAGGAGAAAGCAAATTGGGAAATTTTGTGATTGGATAAATAGCAAAATGTAGAGACACATTCTTCTCTTACATTGGTGGGTGCAGGATAGCTAGCATTTCCAGCACATAGAGATGGCATATGGGCAACAAGATAAAAACGAAGGGTTCTGTGGGCTCCTGCCCACAGTTGCACCTTTAAGGGGTCTGGAAAAGAAAGTTACTCTGACATTTCAGACATATGTTATCTTAGGTGCACAAAGACAATGTACAAGTTCAAAAGTAAAGACTGACCATCAGGGAAACTACAGGCTTCGTGTGTGATGACCCATTATGACCCACTTTTAGTTAAGAATTTTCATGTTTAGACCACCCAGTGTGGTTACATTCTGTCTCTGAGTTTGTAAGGCTCGCATGGCGGTCTCTCTAAGTTTTTCAGGTTATGTACGTGGCCTCTTTTTTTGTCTACAGATATGTGAACGAACATCTGATTTGGTAGACTGATTCATACCTGATACAAAATGACAATTATTGTATGTAAATACATTCATGCTTAAATGTACCCATATAGCTACTTTAGAAAACAAAACAAAAAGTTAATGTCACACTGTAAATTCAGTTTTCCTTGCCTTTTTTTTTTCTTGGAGCTTTAGTTTGTCTCCTGTACCCCCAGCTCCACTCCCCCTCTTCCTGCCATAAGGTGCAGGAATTCGTGGGTGGGAGACAGATGCTGTGATTGAAGAGAATTTCCCATCTGCACAGGTAGGGTTGACAGAAGGATGCTGCTTTTAGAGCATATTTACAGATGCTCTAAAGGCCTCTGTCACAGTAGTGGCCAAAGAGAGGGATTGTGGGAGTGGTCCTTTTTGGTGGGCAAAGGTATATCATTGTCCTTGTTTAGAATTTCCAGCATATGGTGATAATAAAAAGCAGACCAACATTTAATCAGTTTTATGACTGTTTTAAAATGATCTATGGAATATGCACCTTTTTATTTGCCAGGCCCCTGGCTAGACCACTAAGGCTCTGCAAGTGCCTATTACGAAGCTTTGTGACGTGTGCCTCTGATTCCAGTGCTCTGTCACCTCCCAGAGGAACCTCGATCTACCTACTTCTCACTCTACTCCCAAGATGAGGTTCTGATAGGGATTCTTCAAGGAACACAAGATGGGACCATGGAAATAGAGGCAGAGGTTATAGTGCAGGAATAAAGGTTACTATTAAAGTGGAAGAGGATCCAAGCAACGCTTTCAACTGTTTTTCTCTGACTGCTCTGATTTTAAGGTCTCTTAGGATCTTTTCAGAAAAAAAGATCCTCTGGGTCTCTGTATTTATTGCCTTGGCTACTGGAAAGCCACACAGACCTTGGGTTGTATCTAACTCTATGCTAAAGTAATAAAGGCCGGGCAGCGAGCCAAGTGTGATGGCTAATTTTATGTGTCAAATTGGCTGGGCCATGGCACCTCAGTATTTGGTCAAACATTATTCTGATGTTTCTGTGAGGGTGTTTTTCTGGAGAAGTGTGTGGCTGAGTCCATCATGAACATCATGAGTGGCTTCTTCAATTCTCCTTTCTCAGACAACAGTACCAGCCTCCAGGTAGCTTAAACAAACACATGCAAAGCATTCCTCCACACAGAATTTATGTACCTTATTTGAGTAGAAAAAAACCTTCCTCTGGTCAGGAAGTCATTTCCTACGTTTCTGAGGATGACTCTTCTCTCATGTTAATTATTGTTATTCTCCTTTCCGAGTTTACAGAATTTTATTTTAAATAAAGAAACCCTATCTTCAAGTTAAACGAGTCTTGCTCTTCCTTTAAGTATAATGGGAACTTTCATATTGTATAATGACTGTTCACCAAGTATTGAAATAAATAATATGATTCTTTAAATAGAGATAGGCATTTTTACTCAATAATTCCACTTTAGTAATTTATCCTGAAAGAATTAGCAGGGATTTATATACTAAGATTAAAAAAAAACTTTTTTAAAAGAAAAATTAATATTTAAATCCGTGGGTTTTAAGCGGATTATCCTCTCTAATGCGGGTGGGATTCTCCAAGTAGTTGAAGGTCTGAATAGAACACAAGATTGACCTCCCCTGAGCCAGAAGGAATTCCGCCAGCAAACAGCATTTGGCATTTGGTTTTTGGACTTGAACCACAGCATCGGCTTTTCCTATCTCCAGGCTGATGGTCTACCCTGGGGATTTTGGACCTGCCAGCCTCCATAATCGCATGGGACAATTTCTTAAAACAAGTCACTATGTACATACACATCCTCTTGGTTCAGTTTCCTTGGAAGACTCCGACTGATATACTAGGTTATGAGATTACATGAAAATTTGGGAGAAAGTACCAGCCAGTAATAAAAGGTGCCTCTTTATAGAGGATTTTTTATGGACATATATTTCAGGGGTATAGCTGGGGTGCTTGCTGGAGACCATGGGAAGTAGATGATCAAGAATTCAGAATCCTAGTTCTGAATATCTCTCTTTACAGATGACTTTACTAACCATTACATGTGCCTATAGCTATATTTGGGGAAATAATACACTTTAAAATAATGATTTTTTTTTGTTTAAATAACACAGTCTCAAACTCCTAGTCTAACAATATGCTCCCTAAGGATTTTAATTAGTAGGTTTTCTTTCTCAACAATAATAATAGGCAGAAAAATAATGTATGTTAATTGCAGTTACCTACAAGAAATGTGGAACCACCAAAAGCTAGAGAAATAACAAGTGTCCTATACAACGTGTTGTGCTGTTTTGAGACAGTTTTGCAGAGATCTCTATGAGGAAAACTATACAACTCTGATTAAAGATATAAAGGAAGAATTAAGTAAACAGAGAGATATTACATGTTATGATTAAGATGACAATACTGTTAAGATGTCTTTCCAACCTTATATATTGATACAGTGCAATCTCCATAAGAATCCCAGTAAGGTATTTTGTGGTTATGAACAAACTGATTCCAAAGAGTTTATGGAGAGGCAATAACCTAGCCAGTTCCACATTGGAGAAGAACAAAGTTGGAAGATTGACACTCCCCAACTTTAAGACTTACTATAAAGCTACAGTAATCAAGACAGTGTGGTGTTGGTGAAAGAATAGACAAATAGATCAATAAACAGAATAGAGAGCCTAGAAGTAGACCCACAAAAAGAGAGCCAACAGATCTTTGACAAAGGCACAAAGGCAATACCATGGAGCAGAGATAATCTTTCCAACAAATGGTGCTGGAATACTGGACATTCACATGCGAAAAAATAAATTTGTTCCAGACAAACAAAACTGAGGGAGGTCATCACCACTAGACCTGCCTTACATGAAAAGCTAAAGGGAGATCGTCAAGTTGAAATGAAAGGATGCTAAACAACAACAACATATGAAAGTATAAAACTCACTGATAAAAGGTAAATATACAAATTCATAACACTCTGGTACTTTAATGCTGACTCATAAATCACCTTTATCTCTAGTATAATAGAAGACAGCAATGTAAAAGTGGCTATAACTTGTTAAATGGAAATACAATATAAGAAGATGAAAAATATGACATCAATAGCATTGAATGTGGTAGGGGTGGGTAAGAGGTAAAAATGTAGGGTTTTGTTTTTTGGTTTTTGTTTTTGTTTTTAAATGAGATTGAGGTTAAGTTGCTATCAGCTTAAAATAGACTTACAACTATAAGGTGCTCCATGTAAACTTAATGATAAATAGAAAAAAGAAACCACTAGTAGATACACGAAAGGTAAAGGAATCAAAAGACACTGCAAAAATAAACAAATAACATTTTATGTTAACTTAAAACATAAATGGATCTTCATATAGAGTTATTTTTCTTTTTGTGGATCTAAAATATTTTCTTTGACTATGGGTGCACTGTTTGAAATTCAATGTTGTTTCCCTTTCATTAATCACTTACAATGTCCAGGGTCTTTTTTTTTTTACTGTGAAACAAAAACTTGAAAAAGAAAAATATTCTAAAGTGAAAAATCCTTGATTTTTATTATTTCCTCCCCTAATTTGTTTACATTTGTTTGCCTCCACCTAACTGATTGTTATTTTTATTGTCATTTACATTTTTTGTCTTTCCAAAAATTCTACTCAACTTTCATAGAAACCGCAACCTTATTTTCTTACTCATGGTTCAGAGGCTTTTGTAATGTTTCATTAAATTGTGAAATAAAGATAATAAATTGAACTGGGATAAACAGGTTTGGAAACAAACACAACTGTGTCTTGGTACATATGCAGCATGTGAGTGCAGGAGTAGGCATACCTACTAAGTGAGCATTTGGTGGGACTCGGTTATCAGTCAACATGTGTTACACTGAGAATGGAGAGCTTTGATTAATCTGGTGAGTTGGTTATGGTTAAGTCTAAGATTGAGTTTCTGTCACATTATAGTAGAAGAAATATTGTTATGTAAAAAATATGGAAGTTTTTGAAACAGAATTGTGTGTTTCTGATTTTAAATTTTATGAATATTTTATAGGTTTAAAATATTATATTAATGGGGATAAGAAAGATATACAGCTAACAGTATTTGGTGAGGTGATACATAGCACTATGTAGAAGCAAATAACACTGTGCTATTCCTAAGTCTTCTGAAAAGATCGCTTCGAATTGTATTATAAGGTATATTTCTTTCACCAGCATTATTTTCATAGTTGTTTTTGTTGTTGTTCCAGAAGGTGAAAGAAAAGTTTCCTTATAGGAACTTCTGTATAAATAGACCTGGAACACACATATAACCCTGAGAATAGATCATTTGAGTAAGTTACTCTTTCAGATACATACTCATTCATTATTATCAACTACAGAAAATAGTTTCTCCCAGAATGCTTTGTCAGTGTGGGTTCTCTGCAGCTACTGTATAGATTTTATGTCACCTATTCCTCCCAACACACATATGTGGTAGGCACTTGGATCTCTACTTTGCATTCAAATAATTGAGGCTCAGAAAAATTAGGTCAATTACCAAAGATCAAACAGCTAGTGAGTGTCCAGTGCCAAACCCAAGCTTTTTCCTTCCTACACAGCCTGCTCCCTTCCTAGCTTGAAGTTTCCATGTGTGCAGGTCAGAAATATATGAATATGCTAAAACTAAGCATTGCCCTGTAAATTAGAGTGAATGTTCCCTTCACAGAGATCCCATATTGTATGAGTTATGAAAGTCTAGTAATCATACCAACAATGAAAATCACCCTCTCAAAAATGATTCCTCATATTCTTGTGTTCGTTTAGAGGGCAAAGTTTCTAAATCCTTGTCCTGCAAATAGAAATCAATATTGAAATAACTATAATAATGAGCTAAATTAATTTCCAAGTTATTATGTTTAGACCAAATTATTCAGAGTTGTTTTTCATTTATAAAAGTGTTAATCATCACTAGTATTGCTCATTTTGTTTATGAAATGAAATAAATGCAATAATGCCTGGAAACAGAAGGATTGATTGGATAATCTCTGGAATTATTTTAAAACTACAGTTAAGCATAATGTTTTTCTCTTTATTAAAGAAATAAAGCAAAGAGGCTGGTAATTTCAGAAGGAATGTATGGAATTTAATTTGATTTTAGTATGGAGAAAGAAAACAAAATAAAACTAGGACTTCAAAGAATAGTTTGGCATCAAGTGTATTTGCTATTTTTATTTATTTGTAATTGAATTTACTGGGATGACATTAGTTAATACAATTAGACAGATTTCAGATATACAATTCTACCATACACCATCCGTATATTGTATTGTGTATTTACCACCCCAAGTCAAGTCTCCTCCCATCACCATTTATCTCCTCTTTACCCTCTTCTGCCTCCCCCCACCCCACTCTTTTTTCCTCTGGCAATCACCATACTGTTTCTGTTTCCATGAGTTTTTCTTTGCTTAATCCAGCGGTTCCCAACCTGTGGGTCGCGACCATCGGAAAACACATATAGCATATCAGATATTTACATTACGATTCATAACAGTAGCAAAATTACAGTTAGGAAGTAGCAACGAAAATAATTTTATGGTTGGGGGTCACCACAAGATGAGGAACTGTATTAAAGAGTCGTGGCATTAGGAAGGTTGAGAACCGCTGGCTTAATCCCTTCATCCTTCTCACCCAGCCTCCAACCCCCTCCCCTCTGACAGCTGTCAGCCTTTTCTCTGTCTTCATGAGCCTGTCTCCACTGTGTTCATTGGTTTATTTTGTTCATTAGATTCCACATATAAGTGAAAGCATATGTTACTTTTCTTTCTCTGACTGGTTTATTTCACTTAGCATAATTTTTAAAATGTAACTCTAACTTGGCATATATAAGTTAGATGACCATGACTCCCAAGAATTTTGAGTCTCATGTGAAAAGTAATAGAATGAGGAACAACAGGGACTTTTAGCTTGTGTTAGAGTTGCCAAGTCAGAGACTAGAAAATAAATGGCAGTTTCCTTGACGGTTCTGTAGAAGCCCGGTGTACATCGACACACTCTTAGATGATCACTCACATGAAAAGTTAGTGATGCCCATTCTCCCAACTGCCTTTCCCCCACACCTTTGCTTATGTCCTTTTCCCCACCCAGACTGTCTTCCTTATTCCTCGATTCATCAGTTGAATCCTTCATGGACAACTCGTTATCAATCTCTTCCCTGAAGCCTTCCATGAACCCCTCATTTAGAAGTTTCTCTCTATTCTCTGAACTTCCAGGGAATAGATGATATTTTAAAATTACATGGTCTATATTAAAATTGTTGCATATTTGTTTAGCTATGTACATATCTAAACTCCTCTGTTTGTAAACTCTTGGAGGGAAGGAAATCTGACTTATAATTCATTTTACTTTTGACATAACTGACAAAAAGATATTCAAAAAAAGGTGCTAATGCATGTTTTAGGAATAAATGACTACGTATTGAATGCTATTTGCTACCAATATTTTTCCAACTTGTCACTGATACCTGAAATTTAATCATTAATGACGCACTTCAGTGGCTTAAGCACTATAGATTTTTTCCATAAAGGCAAATAGACCAACATTAGTCGTCACTTGTCACTTATTACTTATATGATTATACCAGTATACTAGCATGGTCTGGGATATTAATATATATTAATGTGTATTAATACATATTAATACATATTAATACATATATTAATATATATATTTATTGTTTGGAAAATCATGTGAAGATAAGACTTTTGGGTAGTAGGAAGGGAAGGGTTGCTCAAACAGAAGATGGGATAGAAAAAGGGAGGCAGAGCTTTCTAGAAGAGCCAGGAGGTATCTTTGAGTTCTCTAAGTCCTGCTAGGTATGAATATTTTCATTAAAGAACTCCTCTAATAAAACGTTTTAATAGCTTTTCCCCCCCCTCAAACCTAATTCCAATATGGAATTGGTCAAATCTAAGGCTGTCCTGAAACTTGGTAAGTGTTGGCAAGTTGGTTGCTTCAAACCTGGTCGATCATTTGTTCGGAAGCAACTGGACCTAGAATTTGTCTTCACCACATTAAAACATCTGTCACCCTTCCACCAACCTGTGGCAGGACTTAGTTGTTATGACTGCCTTGCCAATTAAGCCCATTTAGAGCTTTCTAATTGAAGCTTCAAATAGTGGCATCTGTTCTTCATCATCTTAATATGTGATTATTTTCCTGAAAGGCCAAAGGTGGCCATTCATCCTTAGACTGGAAAACAATATACCTCTAACCTCATGTGGCTCAGATTTTATGAATAACATCCGTGGTTTCATTCAGTAATATTCCACCTTGCTTTGATTCTTGGAAAAATATAAATCATTCTACACTTTGCTTCCCAGACGGTTCTGTCTTTAGCTGCTGTTCAGCAATGAGGCAGAACCAGTTCATTAGAATAGATCTGGGGAAATGCTCTCACTAGTACACTGTCAGGGATCATATCTTTCTCATCAGATGCCCCTGAAAATGGCTCTGTGCTCAAGTGGAGATTCTGACAGTTTGAACAATGACAATATTTCCTTCCTGGGTTGCACAGCCTGAAAGATTTTCCACTAAACAGAGATTTCAGTAATAAATTAGTAGAAACTTTCTAATGATGGTTTATATTCAGGTTTGGCACATGGGATGCTGCTTCCCACCAAGTAGATTCTACAATCAGCATTGTATTATACTTACTGCACATTCGTCCATCTATTCATTCTATTTGTCATCCATCCACTCATCTGAATTTTTGATGCATTTCAAAGTACATAATAGATATAAGTATACTCCTCCCTAAATGCTTTAGCATGTTCCTTTTTAACTAAATTTCAAATTTTGTTTACAGTAATTTTTAAATTTGTAAATTTTAAGAGTACCTTTATTAAGTTTTGACAAATGAATATATCTAGGCAACCTAAACATCTATCGATATATAAAACATTACCCTCACCCCGGAAACTTTTCTCATGTCATACTGTTACCATTATGTATAATGTTAGCTGTACAGTTTTTGTAGTTGCCCTTCATTAGATTGAGAAGTTTCATTTTATTTCTTCTTTGCTAAGAGTTTTTATTATGAGTAGTTGCTGAATTCATTAAATAATTTTTTCAACTACTAAAATGATAATATGTTTTTACTCCTTTATTTTATTAAAGTGAATCCCACTGATTTATTTTCAAAGATTCCACTTCCTGATTTTAAACTATACTACAAAGCTATAGTAATCTCAACAGTATGTTATTGGAACGAAAACAGACATACTGCCCAATGGAACAGAATTGAGAGCCCAGGAATAAACTCTCACATATGTACAATTATTTTTGACAAAGGAGCCAAAAACATGCAATGAAGAAAGGACAGTCTCTTCAATAAATGATGTTAGAAAAATTGGATAGTTACATGAAAACGAATAAAACTAGATCACCATCTTACATTATATACAAATATTAACTCAAAATGGATTGAAAACCTCCTAGAACCTTACCACATAGTTGGTAAGGTTCTCGACTTATGTCTTAGCAGTGTTTTTGTGGGTCCAACTCCAAAGACAAGGGAAATAAAAACAAATATAGATGAATGGGACTATATCAAACAAAAAAGCTTCTGCATGGCAAAGGAGACAATTATCAAAATGAAAAGGCAACCTACTGAATGGGAGAAGATATTTGCAAATCATACATCTGATAAGGGGTTCATATCCAAAAAAAATATAAAGAACTCATACGACTCAACAACAACCAAAACAAATCAATTTATAATACCACCAACAATAAGCAGAAGAATTGAATAGATATTTTTCCAAAGAAGACATACAGATGGCCAGCAGGCATATGAAAAGATGTTCAACATCACTAATTATTAGGAAATGAAAATCAAAACCACAATAATATATCACCTCATATCTGTTAGAATGGCTATTATAAAAAAATACAAGGTATAAGTGTTGGAGAAGATGTGGAGAAAAGAAAACCCTTGTACATTACAAATTGATGCAGCCACTATAGAAAACAGTATGGAGGTTCCTCAAAATGTAAGAATAGAGCTATCATATAGTCCAGCTATTCCACTTCTAGGTATTTATCTGAAGTATATGAAACCACTAATTTGAAAAGATATATGCACTCTTACATTCATTGCAGCATTATTTACAATAGCTGAGATTGGGGGGGGGGATTAAGTTTTCATTGATGGATGAGTGAATAAAGAAGATGTGGTATATGTATATACACAATGGTATACTAGTATACTACTTGGTCATAAAAAAGAATGAATTCTTGCCATTTACAGTCACTTGGATGGACCTTGAGGGTGAAATACCAGACAAAGACAAATCTGTATGATTTCACTCATATGTTGAATCTAAGGATAATAAAAAAAAACCATATGTATAAAACAAAGCAAATTTATCGATACAGAGAACAGACTGGTGGTTACCAGAGGGAAGGGGTTTGAGGAGTAAAGAAAGTCAATTGCATGGTGATGGATAGTAACTAGACTTTTGGATTTGATCTCTTCATAGTGTTTATAGATGTTAAAGTAATTTTATACACCTGAAACTTTTCTAATAAAAAAAAAGAAAAGAAAATTAAAGCTGAAGTGAGTAAAAGGGAAATAAATAAATATGCAATACATTGTAGTGACAGAAAGTGGATCAGTAGTTGCTTGGGCCTGGAGTTGAGGAATATTGGTCATGACAAAACAGTACAGAGGATTTTAGGATTTGCAAATTTTTCTCTATTTTCATTGTAGTGAGAATTAAATGAATGTATACTCATCAAAACATATTGAACTTTACACTTGAAACAAACGTGTTTTATTGCGTATAAATTCTGCCCCATTAAATTTTATTTAAATTTAAAAAATCTCTCAAACTTCCTGAAATTTATAAGATAGTGTATGTAAAATTAGTAGCAAAATATCTGTACCCAGGTGGTGTTTGATAATTATTTGTCCTCTCCCAATTTTACTTGTGAATGATGCTTATAAATGTGCTTCATTGTTAAGTAGCTATTCCTGAGCTCATTGGACAATTCAAAATGTGAAGCTTTCTTTAGTTACTAAATAGCTTTTGCTAAAAACTGAGAGACTCCTCTCCTTGTTTAAAGGTAATACCAAGATTGGGGGAGGGAGAGTAAGGGGGGAAGCTGTAGCCATTGGAATTGCATCTTCATGGTTTTGGTTTAATGTGTCTCACTTCTACTCCCTTCTGATCCCAACCCTGAGATAAATAAATTATTTAAAGAAAACTTCTCAATTGATTCTGATGTTGGCCTTTTATTGTTAGGAGTACTTTTCACTGCAAGTAACAGAAAATTCCACCAACAAATAGCTTGAAGAAAAAGAGTGTCTTTCCCCACATAATAAGAAAACGTGGCAGTTGATGGTTCAGCAGCTCAAAGATATCACATCTGGAATTTCTGAAGTTCTCTTGATCTTTTCTTCAATTTCACACTGCAGCTGCCACTGCTTCAGGCATCAGGTTCATGTTCAAGCCATGAGGTGCCATTGCCAACTATCGCTGCCCCCTTTACCAGTGAGGCAAAAAGTTTCCCAGATTACCCCAGCAGACTTCTGCTCAGTCTCTGGCCAGAAGAGTATGGCATGGCCATCTGTTGCTGTAAGGGTGGCTGGATAAGTCCGTTTCCATGGAAAGGAGAAGGTTAGTTCAGAATGGATGTGGGCTAACCACCCAGTCTCCCTTAATAGGTACTTGAGAACTTCTTCTTTAATGGGGTTTTTCATCATCTGCACAGTTAGAATTCTGAGCATTTAACACTAAAATATATGATGGGCAGTAGTTTATTTAGATAATGTTCTCCAAGAGCTCAATTGTTAATCTTGGTTACTTGCTACGACTAGTGTTTGTGGGTGTTATTGCAGCAATTCTTCCATTTGGTGATAGCCAGTAGTTGAACTGGATTCTTCTTTCTTTGCCAAGGGAGTAGATGACTTAATAAAATTGTGGTATTTCTATATAATATTAATAACATGCCGTTTTGTTTTCTGGTAGGTCATTTGCTCCAGAGAAGAAGTTTCAAAGTTTGGTCACCTGTTTTTCACTGAGAATTAACTCAAAACAGATCCACACTAAGTGAAAGAGCAACTCTGTCCATAGTTCTCTGACCATTGGCCAGAGAACTATTGGCGGGTCAACGGTTCTGAGGGCAGCACAAAGACTTGTTACTCCCAAGTCCTGTGGTGTCGAAAGATGTTGCCAATACTCTAAATAGAGACTGGTCTGATCAAATCCTTATGAACAAATATCATTGGGAGAATATTAATTTTTTAAAAATGTAATGCAAACAAATGGTCATTTCCAATTTTCTCTCCCTTAGGAGCATGTCTATTCTGATACTTCAATAGTTTCAAGGGATGTAGGCTTTGTATTTTTTATAGACTCTTTCTTTTAAAAAAATTTTTTTATTGATTTCAGAGAGGAAGGGAGAGGGAGAGATAGAAACATCAATGATGAGAGAGAATCATTGATCAGCTGCCTCCTGCATGTCCCACACTGGAGATCAAGCCCACAGCCCGGGGGCATGTGCTCTGACAGGGAATGGAACTGTGACCTTCTGGTTCACAGGTCAATGCTCAACCACTGAGTCACACTGGCTGGACAATATATATTCTTTTCTATTTTGTTTATGATACAGTGACTTGTCATCCACAGAATCTAGGAATTCCAAAATTTTCAGGAGTAGAATCTGTCCTAGGCTAGGAATAAGGCAATTACTAACAAAATCTAAAATTGTTCTTGAATTAAAATGATGCTAAATCGAGCTAAGTTCAGAGATGTGGGGCTGCTGATTTACCCTTCTGCTACTGTCCTGAGACAGTGTGTGAGGTCCTAAGGAAAACCCCAGAAAAAGCCAAAATTAAGGGAGAGACATTTTAGATCACTCGAATAATTCAAAATGAAGCTGAATGCTGCCTATCCACCGCCACCCCACAAATGAGTATCTTCCAATTACAGAATTTCCATTCAATCTCTTTTCAAAATCCTAGCCTACCAATGATGTCTTTCTTCACTTTCTTCCTCTTGTTCAGGGTTGGCTTCGCCTCACATCTGTGATGTTGTCTTTATTTTAAGAAATCAGGATCCCTTACCTTCTGAAGATTGATTTACTATTTGAGAATGGTCTTTGTTTTGCCAGGGTGTCAACATTGTCCAAGACTGTGTTCCTGAAATAGCTGAAATCATGTTCAGGCCAAACTCCATAAACATTGCATTTTATTATCCTAGAAAGAACCACAAGACATTAGTCACTGCTAGTTGCATTCCTACACTATGAAAGACTTTTATGACTTCTGTTTCCATATTTATGAGTGTGCCCCAGTTTTCCCCACGTTATTTAGAACAACTAGTCACCATGCTCCTAGACTGTCATCCATTCTGTACCACAAAGATTCTGATAAGCTCAGTGTCCATTTCAAAGTTCCTGGTCTGAGCCAGCTGAGGCTTTGTGTGTCCTTTACCTCTGGTTTGTGGTCAGTGGCCAGGACAACATATTTCAGTTCTTCAATCTCTAAGGCATGCAAGTCTGGGAATCTACCAGCAGGGACCCTTGGGTTCACCTTCTATAAGTGATCATTCCTGTGAACAATCCCTCCACTTCACAGTGATGTTCTTGGAATACCCTCAACAAGGTCAATCTCATAGTGACAAGAAAATACACCACCTTACTTGTCTAAAATGAAGACTCAGTAATGGTACAGGCAATTTTATATTCTGCCTTTTCACACTTGCATTTATACTGTGCCCATGTTTAATATTCTTAGATATTTTTAAAAATATGAGATGAATAGTAAGTAACATCTTAAAATAAGATGGTATAATTTATGTAACACTTTTCTTAAATTCTGACATTTAGATTTCTTATTAAAGTTTCTTCTGTTTTAAACACAGTATTACATTAGGTATCTTATTTATAATGACATATTTTGGTTTATTTTGGGCCTGTCTTGGATTTGAATATCAAAGTAGTAACAGAGGTGTTTTTTGTTGTTGTTGTTTTTAACTTTCCCTTTATCTCCTCTCATATTTATCCTGAGGGTCTTTGGGAGTAGAATTGAAAATAAAATAGAGGCAAGGAGCTTCTGGTTCCCTAAGCAGCAGTTTATTGACTCCACAGAACAAAACAGGAGAAAGGCTGCCAGGTGTTGACTTTCAGGCCTCATTTGTGTGGTCCTTCTGGGCAGTAGGAGCATCTGAGCCCTAGGGTCTTGTGGAGACGATTGAAAGAATAGTAGGTACTCCCCATCTTTAATTCAGAGGTGGAAACTGCCTTGAATCTACTTTGTCTTAAAGTGGCTCAAAACCTTGGATCATAAATTGGATGTAGTTTGACATAAGAAGTGAAAGCAAGTTAGACAATCGGTCTTAGGTTTGGTGCCCCTGCTTTTCCACCTGATTGGGCCATCTCACACCTCCTCTCGGTGCTTATATTTATTTAGATGGTTCTTTCTTAGTGCTACAGATGAATTTTCCTTTATGTGTCTCACCTTTTAACTACACCTCTGATCCCTGGGTCACTTCCCTTGGTCCACCTCTGATTTCAGCCATTCTTGTGATGAGAGTTCAGCATGACCTCAGAGTCACCTTGCACTGACAGCATCTCACTTCCAAGGGCACCAGGCTCTCTCCATGTTCTGTTTCCTGGGCTTTTCCAGCTCTGCAGGAGCCCAGAGACAATTCTTGGCCTATGCACACACTCAGTCCAGAATTCAGGAAATTTAATTTTTGTCAACAAATATGGGATGAAAGCTGGTACTTGAGGATTATAGCCTCCCGTTCTGTCCCATTAAGTGACAATTCTAGGAAATACGTTGCATGCTTCTCTTGGTGTCCTCATTAGAGACAGATAATGTTTTCTCATAGTTTCTTCTCCTAGTTCCTTGTCTCACTCTCCACATTGCTTCACCCCTGTATCCTGGGATCATATCCCAAATAAAAATAATGTCACCCAAGTTCTTGTCTCAGCCTCTGCTTTTGGAGAACCCAAATCAAAACAGTTAGCAGAGAAATGGTCCTTAAAAGCCAGGTCTCAGACTTGGACCATAGAACTGGCTCACTCACCTATCAGGAGTAGTCAGGTGGCATTAATAGTGATAAGTGGAAAACTAATCACCTGTCAGATGATTATAACTCCTGGCAGGTTGTAGCATTAAAATAACCAAAATGTTCACCTGTGTTGGATTCAGAAAAGGCACAGATATATGGAGGAGTGATAGTGCATAGCAGGGGTCAGCTTGCTGTAAGCTATGGGCCTAGTTTGGTACATAAAGATTTTTTGAAACAAAACCATGCACTTTCATTTATGCATGGTCTGTGGCTGCTTTTATGCTATGACAGCTGAGTTTAATAGTTGCAACAAAGACCATATTGTTAGCAAATTCTAAAATATTTATTCTCTGGCCCCTTACAGAAAAAGTGGGTTGATTCCTATTGTATAGCATGTGTTAATCTCAGCCAGACTGGATTGCATACTTATCAATTACATGTTTATCCTGAGTTGCCTGAAGCATGGTACCAATCCTTGAGCAAAACTACAGCATGAATTAATTGAGATAAATTATATTTTGCAACCAGGAGTCTGAGTTGCTTGGGGACAGATGAATGGACTGAATGGAAATTATGTTAGGATTAATACAAGAACTACAATTAGAAGCCATTTAGACAGAGATAAAAACCTCACCGGAGGGATAACCATGGCCACATAGTGACAAATGGCTTACTAGTGGATGAGAGAGTCTCATGTCTTTATCTCTCCAATCCCATTCCAGGTACATGAGAATGGACAAGGGAGAAGGCACTATCAAGACTACTATTTCTTCCAGTGATATAAAATAAATGATAATTGGAAGATAAAAGAATTGCAGCCATTGAGTTGTGGGGTACCTTGTTATGCAGCAATATGCAGCAATTAGATAACTGCTACAATATCCATGGTGGATTAAAATGTGGGGTCTTTGGAAAGTTCCAGTAATAGACTCACAGCTTATACCTCTAAGGATCTTAATGAAGGCTATGATTTTTAAAATATACATATTTTTATTGTTATCAGAGAGGAAGGGAGTGGAGAGGGAGATAGAAACATCAATGATGATGATGAGAGAATCATTGATTGGCTGCCTCCTGCACACACCCTTCTGGGGACCGAGCTCACAACCTGGGCATGTGTCCTTGACCAGAATCAAACCTGGGACCCTTCAGTCTTCAGGCCCATACTCTATCCATTGAGCCACACCAGCTAAGGCAAGGCTACGCTTTTCTGACAGAGAACTCCCCATTATATGAGGGAGCTTGTCCTGGTGTCATACATGATCCTAGGAAAGACCAAGAGTCAGGCCTTGGGACATCAAGAAGGTTACTTATAAACCCAAGCTGCCCATCATGAGCTAGATAATATCAGACCCAAGCAGTAACAAGATTGGATGGGCACAGAAGCAATGCATTGTACATATCTTATATTGTCTTTGGCAAGTCCAAAAAGCACAAGTGAATTCTTTGAATTGATATCCCAAACTCCTATGACACCAACCTTTGTTGAACAAATGCTTCTTCCTCAACTCACAGCATGCCTCATGGAAGATTTCCTAAGGCCAGCTGATAGAAGATGAAGAAACTTGGGACTATTTCACAGATGAGTTTATGAAAATGTTCTAGTAGTGATTTAAATGCTACAGAACTATAGCCCCATTCAGGAATGTCCTGAAAGACTGTGGTGGGGGAGATCCACCAAGTGGCAAAATCTTTAAGTGGTTCACGTGGCATCCCTTTTGTGGTTAGAGAAACAGCTCAATGTAAGAATATACACAGAATTCTGACTAGTGGCAAGTAGGTTGGCAGGAGCAAGATCCAGCAAAAGGAGATCTGGGAAAGTGGCATAAAAATTTATTTTGGGGGGGGGGGGAAATGAGCACAAAATATGAGGACTTTGTAGTAACAATATGCTCACATACTGCACCCACTACAGAGAAGTCAACCAGTAGTCAGGCAGACTAATATAGTAGATGTTTGCCAGTCTGTATCATTAGGCATCCCTTTGTTTGCCCAGAGGACCTATGAAGGCAGATATGGTGGCAGCGATGGAGATTCTGCCTGGGTCCTAAGCATAGGATCCTTCTAATCAAGACTGACTTAGCTAATGCCATGGCTGTGTTCAATCTGCTGGCAACTAGGCCAACACTGGGCTTTTAACATGGTACAACCAACTTTCTACTGGAAAGCAAGTTAATTATATCAGATCCTTTCTACCATTAAAAGGGCAGTGATTTATTCTTAACAAAACTATCTATGCTAGATTTAAGATTGCTTTGTCTATATCTAGTATCTTGGCCAGCACCACCTGAGAGCTTATAGAATAAGTCATCTGTTAGCATGATACACCAAACATGTTGTTTTAGACCAACTGACCTGTTTTATGATAAAATAGGGATAACACTGTGTGAATGGCAATGGACTCTATTTGTTTTACCACATACCTCCCCATCCTGAAGCAAATGACATATTAGAATGATGGCATGTTCAGTTCAAAGCTTACTAAGGTGCCAGCATGAGGCTAACACAGGCTAAGTGTTTGGGGTGCTGTCCTCCAAAATACAGTATGTGTGTTGAATCAACAGTAAGTATTTGGGTCTATATCCTCACCAGGTAGACTAGATGGGTCAAAAAATAAAAAAGCAAGGGATGGGAGTAGATTGGCCCCTTTCATGTTAACCTCACTTTTGGATACCATTTGTGGAATATTCATAACCTGAACTGCTTTATCAGAGGCTATAGTTCCCTAGGACAGAATAAGAAATCTATTGGTTCCAAATGCCATCAGACCAGCAATCAAAGAATGAAATGACTAAAAAGATGAAAGTGATTAGCCTGACTTTTAGTTTAACACTCACAATATGCAATTAGAAAGTGCAGGAGAGTTAAGGTTGTTGGGGACACAATTGATCAATGGAATATAGGAGCTCATGGATAAATGCATCCCTCTGTTGTCTCCTGGTCAGATAACATATTTGAAACATATTTCCCAATGTTTCTTGGACAGTCCCACAAAATCAAGAAACAGTTATCTGGAGTAGTGACCAACTTTATAACACATGTTTCAATTGTGTGTTTTTCTCTCACTTTTACTTTTTAGTCCCCCTGGCCCCACACCTGCATCCTGGTTCATATTCTCAAATAAGCCACCTGCATGCGAGACTTTATCTCAAAATAAGCTTTAAGAGGGAAAATATGTGTTACATTAGTCATTGATATGCTCTCCTCCCTATTGTATTGTATATTTCTTGAGGGCAGACACCACAGTGTTTAATGGGTGTTTATTGACTGAATTGAAGTAAGAAAAATTCAACACACATAAATATTTCCCAAGTATGGCATTTTCATAATCTATTCTCATAACAGAGTAAGGCATAAGCACCCAAGGAAATTAAATTTATTTTAAAAGAGTTGATTACCTGTTTAAACAAAGGTGGCTGTTTTTGCCATTATCAATTGTCTGTCAGGCAAGGAACAATTACATAGATAGGTCAATAGAAGATGGAATATCTGAGAAGTGGCTGCCATGATGTGGACTCACTTGGAAAATAATGAAACATAATTAAAATAATTAAAATTAACAGAAATTTGCCAGCTACTGGAGTTAGGTGTATTTGTCACACATGAGGGAAAGTGCTACTTTAATTAACATAATTGCAACATTTACTGAGAACCAAGTATGTGATAGACATTGTTGTAGGTGTTTTACATGTATTGTCTCAGTTAATCCTTCCAGTTTCATACATAGAGACTTACAATTTGTATTCATGTGGAAACTGAGTTATGGAAATATTCAATAACATGCACAAGTTCACACAGTGGAAAAATGAGTCAAGACATGAATGTAGACTCTCACTTAGAGCATGTGTTCTCTAGCACTGCAGTACAGCTGAAAGGTACATGGGAGTGATCTATTAATTCTGCACAGGGGCCCCAGGTCATATCTGAAAAAGCTGAATTAATATCACTTTTAAATCTCTGACCTAAGATTCCTGACTCTATATTCCAGATTAAGCAAAAACAATATTTCATATAAATTAAAATGTAATAAGAGTGAGCCTAGATACAGTATACAGAAACACCCCAGTGTATGCTTTATTTCTCACTAAGACATCTACTATTAAAGGTACAAATGAAGTAGTATACAAAAAGGTCTGTATCTAGAGCTGTCTGAGTTCCAGACTTGTACTTTTGTTGACTACCACATGAGCATAATTTAATAGGAAAGATATCATCTGGAAATTCAGAGACCTGACTTTTAATGCCAGTAGCCATCAACATTTTAAACAGATTAGCCTTTTGTGTTTTAATTTTCTTCAGTTGTCGTGTGATTACCTGCTCTCCACTTAACCACAGGGTTCTTGCAAGGTTAAAAATAATGTGGTTTGAGAAAGCTGAAAGACCTATTTAAGTGTTTAGGACTATTAATCATTGCTTTCCATCACTGAATTTATTATGCATCTGCTATATAACCCCACACTTGCTCACTGTGTAATATCATCTTTCCTATAATGAAAATAGTCTTCAAACCAAAAATGTTATTATGAACGTTGGGGTTAATGCAATATTTTTAGAGATGAGACAGTGAAAAAAATGCTTAAACCTCTGTGAATGCATCCATGTTTTCTTTTCCTCTTTTTTTCATATTAAAGAGGCCATTGAGTGTTCTGGACAAACACTTCCTTTTGGGCGAGGTTCATAGCCTCACCAGTTCAATCTCTCTTCTCTTGGAAACTTTGTGATGGTTTGTGTAACCAGAATCTTTAGAACACTTGTTCATGATGGAGGCACAACAAACGTCAAGTGTTGGTCAAATTTCTATTTGTCTTCCAACCCAATTTAGCTGCCACAAGAATGGTGAGACTTCTCTCAAACCGAAACATGGGCGATTTCCAAGCAAAGGCTACAAAAGGATACTCCGTGTTCCCTTCACACCAGGGAAGAATGGGGAATGGATTTAATCACCTCAGTGGGGAGAAAATAGAAGAGTATTGGGAACCAAACTGAAGCTCAAACATGAGAGGACTGTGAATTCTAAAAGGCAGGGACTGGGTCTTCTTTATTTCTCTATTCCTGGGACCTAGAAAAGCACTTTGTAAGCATTTTAATAAATGACTTGAAAGGAAAGAATAAACAGATGGTTAGCCTAAGAAAATCCATTCTATTTACTCAATAAAGCGAATAAGTGTGAGGTTGAAGTTAGAAAATCAGGATTCAAGTGTGGTTTATTCTCTTTATAGTCTGGGTATTTGCTAAACTTCTTAATGTCTAAAACTTCTCATCTGTGAAATGGAGATGAAACTAGCCTCCATGTGACTGACAGAGAAATCTATCTAAAATGCAAATTTGACAAGAAGCTCTGGCTTTAAAACCTTGTAGTGTCCAGGAACAGGTCCAGGTTCCCTAGTGAAACACACACACACACACACACACACCCTTCCCTGGTCTGACCTTTGGCTTTCTCTTGGACAAATGAACTCTTAAAGATGCAAAGTGAAATAAATAACTGGGGGAATATAAGCCATAAGAACTGGCTGAAAGAAGTCATGAGTATGTAAGATAGAATAGTTCTTACAATATCAGCTCAGCGATGGAACTCCAGATGTTAGGAATGCATCCACTGCAAATAATAGAAAACCCACTGCAATAGATGGGAAATAATATCAAGTGCAAAAGCCCTGAGGAGGGAAGTAGGACGACATGTTCTAGGAAGAAAAGCAACCAGTGAGGGGTACAAAACAATGCTGGAGAAGAAGGTAGCGGTCAGATCAAATCATGCACAGCTCTGAATGATGCTCATATGAACCAGTTTGTATTCTATGCTACATGCTATGGGATATGGTTGAAAGGATCTTAAGCAGGTCAGAATAAATATGAGGTGAGAGACAGGAAGGAGTCAAGGGTTTGGCTTCACAACCAGTTGAATGGTGGAAACATTTACTCATGGGGAAGGTAGAGGAAAATGGACTTGTGGGTTGTGTGGGCAAAGAAAAGGAAATGAAGAGTTTTATTTACCAGTAGATATGTTAGAGATGTCTGTTAGACGTTGCTGTAGAGAGGTTTAGTCTGGATTTTAGGAGTGAGATGTAGGCTAGAAAAAGCCCCTCTTTCTCTAATGAGTTATGGGTTTCCTTCCAGTGTCCACCATGGAGGATTTAAAACTCTTCTTCTGGAGTTATAGAGTTCCCAGGAAATGCCACAAATTGGTATTGGGGCAACTCAACAAATTGAGCAACAGTTCAAGGGATGGAGCTCTTTTAACAAAGCAGCTTTTATTTATTTGATAGTTCTTTAAGTTTATTTTCTACATATGGATTCCACATAAGATTTTATTTTCACATGTTTCAATTTTAACAAATGTTTGAAAGTTACATCATAATAACAGCTAGAATATACTAGTACATATAGTGCTTACTATATGCCAGGCCAGTATAAACATATAGACCACACACAAATTTGCTATTTATTAGTGTGATACATATACTAATTTGAATATCACAACAACTTGGTAATATAGACATTATTATTAACCTTATTTTATGATGGGGAAACTGAGGGAGAGAGCTTAAGTGATTTACCTAAAGTTTCAAAGCTAGGAAGAAGTGGAGTCAGAGTTTGGTTGGACTCCTCACTGCTATCACCTTACCAAGAATAATATTGGAATTTTCTAACAGGATACACAAAACTTTACCCTCTTTTGCTGTTTCATGCCTTTTAAAAATACCCAAGCAGCCCATGTCCCAACTAGTCTAGATTGTGACTATTTCTCCAAGTCATTCATACTCTTGCCTCTATGCCTTTTTTTATTCTATCCTTCAAAACCCAGCTAAATGTAAATGTTTTCATAAAAGTTTGCTTGACTCCTCCTCTCTTGAGGACAGAGAAAATCACAACTTCCTTTGAACCTTTAGAATGCTCTGTTCACAGTCCAATGACATCAATCATGATTTGTTATGTACTGATCTATCCTTTACCTTCACCACACCCATACAGATTGTGAAAACCTTAAGGGCAACAACACACCTCCCTTGTTTAACTGAGATTCATAAGGTCTCTTCACTTCTCAAATTTAAGTTTCACTTCTTGAAATAAATATAGGCACAGAAATAACTATGACCCAAGAAAACAATTGCGATAAAGAACTGGCATGTCACCCATTCTCAGATCCGACTACTTAGGTTCAAATCCTGGCCCTGCCACTTGTTTCCTAAACTTAGAGAAGTTATTTAAGTTCCCTTTGCCTCATTTTGTATATTTGTAATATGCAGATAATATTACCTATTTCATAAGGCTGTTATAAGGATTGAACAAGACATGGAATGCACTTCGAGCAGTGATTGGCACATAGTGTTTATAAAGATTTGTTATTATGATTATTGCATTACTTTTATTATAGAAATGTATTCCAGTTGTCCCAGAAGATTGTATTTTGTCTTTCTAGCACTTATAACTATGAATGGCATTTCATAATTTTAAGGCTTTCTTCTATTTTTTATCTTTATTGTTAAAAGTATTACATGCTTTTTAATGAATGACTCAGTTAATGGATAGACTACACCTACTGAATCATTCATTAATACAACAAGTATTTATTATGTATCTACAATGTTCTATTGTTATGCTACTTTCTAGGGTTTTATGGGTGAACCACATAATTAAGGTTTCTGCCCTCTTAGGGATTATACGCAGCGGTTCTCAACCTGTGGGTCACGACCCCTTTGGTGGTCGAATGACCCTTTCACAGGGGTCACCTAAGACCATCCTGCAAATGAGATATTTACATTACTATTCATAACAGTAGCAACATTACAGTTATGAAGTAGCAACGAAAATAATTTTATGCTTGGGTCACAACATGAGGAACTGTATTTAAAGGGCCAGAAGGTTAAGAACCACTGGATTATAGTCTCACTTGGATAGGGCATAGGTGGCACTAATAAATAGGCAATTCTATCAAAGATAATGATTCAAGAGTATGATAAGGAAAGCACAGAGTGCTATGGGAATACAAGAAAGATAACTTCTCATATTTGTGAAGTCTAACTTTTACCTAAATTAATACCAACAGCTAGACAGATTAATGGCTCAGGGGGAAAAAGAATATAAGACTGGATGTTTAAGCAGTGGTCATACAAAAATTTTTGGAAGCCAAAGTGAGCAAGGCTTATTAGAGGAACTTCAGTGTGCTTAGATCCAAGGCACCTGGAGGGGACAGGCTCAGATCATGGGCAGGCTCTGGTCATTTTAGTTAGTTTGAACTTGATTTTGAGAGCAATGGTTAATTATTGAAGGTCTTAATTAGAGGAGTAATTAATCATGATTTTTTTTAAATGTATGGATTTTAGACAGAGAGAGGAAGGGGGAGATAGAAAGAGAGAGATTTGTTGTTTCATTTATTTATACATTCATTGGTTAACTCTTACATGTGCCCTGACCAGGGACTGAATCTGCAACCTTGACATATTGAGACAACTCTCTAACCAACTGAGCTACCAGGCCAGGGACTTGGAATTTTTTTTAAAACAATATCCTTCTAGCTTCAGTGAACAGAATAAATTGGACAAGGCCAAGACTGAATGCAGGGAGACCAATTTGGAGGCTATTGTAGAAGTCTAAGAGAGACTGGAATAAATGAATGGAAGTGAGAATGAAGAAACAAAGACTAAAGCTAAATCATCAAGGCCTGGTGACAGATTGGAAATGAGGGTTGGTGAGGAGGTAGATGAGTCGAGTGTGATGTTTTATTTCTGAGAGACAACTAAATAGAGCATAGTACCTGTATGAGGATAACACACAGAAGGCCAGAACCAATGGGAGGATGATGAGTTCAGTTTTGGATATTGTAGTTTCAGTTGCTTATGACATTCAAAAAGTAAAAGGAGCTAGCTGAGTTAACCCAGGGCTTGGGTTTTGTCAGGCAGTGATCAAATCAATAAGCATTAATATGACTAGGTATACTGTAAGAATTCAATAGAGGTGGTGATTTATGAAATCTAGCTAGATAGAGATGGAAGAGTAAAGAGAAAGTCTGGATAAACATAGATAAAATAGATGGGTGAAAGACACAGCAGTACTGTCAGAGTGCGGGCACAATGACAGTAAGTAAGTAGGAAGAATATAAGAACAGAAGTTATGGTCTAAATTGTTGGAGTTGATTATGTCAGGGATGGACCCATCCAGGTTGATGAGAAGGACAAAATTTTATTCCTGAGAGTGGGAAACAGAAATGGAGTAAAGACAAAAAAGTCCACAGAAATGAGTAAATCAAGAAACCAAAGGGTCAGGGAGTTGGATGTGTCATGCAAGCACATTTCCCAGAAATCAAGATGGTGGCAGGACTTGGGACAGAGAGGAAGACTTTAAAATGGGAATGAAAGCCCAGCCAGTATGGCTCAGTTGGTTGAGCATCATCCCATGCACCAGGAGGTCATAGGTTTAATTCCTGGTCAGGGCACATACCCTGGTTTCGGGCTTGAAACCCAGAAGGAGGCAGCTGGTTGATCGGTGTTCCTCTCTCCCTCGCCCTCTCTCTTACTCTCTCTGAAATCAATAAAAACATATTTTTAAAAATAGAAATGAAAATCTTTGGTCAATATGATAGAGCAATTGGGATGTTAGTAGATGACACTAGGGAGTGGGTATTGAGGGCAGGAATTTAGACAACTGTCTGGGCTTTAGACTTTCAGAGAGTCTCTGGGGGGAGCCTAGACACATTCTAAATTTAATATACCATTTTAGAAAGGATATGAGCAGGGAAGATAATGAAACTGCGCAATCCAACTCCCAGTGGGTTATGTTGCCAGACACTGAATAAAAGCAGATTTTTTATATCAGTTCCAGCAGGTTGGGTCCACCTGGGAGACCCAACCACCTCATGCAGTTCATTTCTTCTCTGGCTTTGAAAAATTGGCACCTAAGGTGGAGAACAGTGAATGAAAGAAAACAGGAAACCCTTAATAAGAATTTATTCTTTCTGAAAGGCTATTTTTAAGACTAAGATTTTTTTATTTTTAATAAAAAAAAAATGGTTCAAAGTTTCCCACCACCCCTTCAGAATCTAGGTGGAAGGAAATGCAAAAACAAATCAGTAAAAAGAACTGGAAATTCTCCACTGCCATGATGTGTTCCAGAATAAACATCATGGGAGATGTGGAAAACTCCACTAGGCAACGTTTCATAGGATCGTAGAATTTTTGAGCTGGAAGGCACCCGGATCAAATGGACCAGGGCTTCGTTTTAAATGAGGATGCCCTGAAATGGCCAACAGAATGGAAGATAATCAGGAGGGAACATTGCTGATTAGAAAACTCATTGCATATTTCTCACAAAATGACCCTTTCAATTTCATTGAAAAACAAACAAACACAAAAAAACAAACAATCCTCAATGATGCTAATGATTTTTAAACAAGAATCTTAGATAAATTTCACTATGGAAATGTAACTCAAATCAGAACTTTAACAGAAATTATATTGCTCATAAGACCTTGTTCACTGAACAGTTCATATCAATTTTTTATATTCTTGCCTCTAAAACTGTGAAATAGCCCTGTAACTCTGGGATGACAAATACCCTTAAATGCAAAGCCATTTTTCCTGGCAATGCAACTAGCAAATCAGAAACAATGCTACTCGGGAAGCTCAAAATGATGTATCCCATTAATGTTATAACTTACTATCTCACAGTAATTACACGATATTCTAGTTTTTCCTTCTTTCACTTAAACACTTTACCCACATATACCTAAAGTGGACCTAATACAATAAATTAGACAAGAGAAGGAAATGCTTGCCCTAACCGGTTTGGCTCAGTGGATAGAGCGTCGGCCTGCGGACTCAAGGGTCCCGGGTTCGATTCCGGTCAAGGGCATGTACCTTGGTTGCGGGCACATCCCCAGTGGTGGGTGTGCAGGAGGCAGCTGATCGATGTTTCTCTCTCATCGATGTTTCTAACTCTCTATCCCTCTCCCTTCCTCTCTGTAAAAAATCAATAAAATATATTTTAAAAAAAAAAGAGAAGGAAATGCTTATTTGTCACTGACTTAAGAAGTCAGGCAAATCTAAGTCCCTTTTCTTCACCATCTGATAATATGGCATAATTTGCTTAATTATATTTCCAAGCATATCTCCCTTTGGCTTTGTTCTGGTATCCTAAGACATTTTCATTTTTTTTATTAGCAGGACTCTTTATTCAAATAAAATCTTACCAACTATGTGAAATACATAAAAGCCAAAGTTCCACTGGAAATAGCGATGGCATATGGCCCACATCTCAGCCCACATACATCTACACTCCCACCATCTCCCTCCATCTAAAAGAGTTTTGTGGGGCTGAGGTTAAAAACCAGGATCGTAAGGGGATCTATAAAAAGCACAGGCAAATAAATATTCTTAGATTAGTTTATTTACACACACACACACCTCACATGTCTTCACACACATATACATATATACACAAGATGTATGTCTAAAAGCTACACATAAAGTGAGACCTGGCAATTTCGCAAAAGTTAGCACCATAGAAGCCAAATATAAAATGTTATTCCAATACATTTGGAAACGTTAGTGAAGAATGGGTTTCAATATTTACAAGGGTTTATGGTACAATGCATGGTCTGGTTCATACCAATTGACACTGGCTTCTTTTGACAAAGTGCTGGATTTTATTTATATTCTGGTTGGAACCTTTGACTCATAAGACCAGACACCCACACAACCCACTTAGTTTAAAAAGCTTGAGTTGTAACACACACACATACACACACACCAGAATGAAGAAGGTAGCATGTTGCAGTCTTCTTTGTGGATTGTGGTTAGTGTAACAGGATCATGAACAAAAGGGTCATGAAACCACATGGTTTGGACAGGGAACACTTCAAAGTAGCAGCTACCTTCAAACCCAAACGGTTTATAACGGCAAATTGAGCATATGGTTAGTTAGTGTCCTAAGATGACTTGAGGGAAGGCTGGACCCACAGGAAAGGTAAAAGGCGTAAAAGAAAGATATCTTTGGCTGAACACCTACTATGTGTCAGAGGCTTTCTATGCAAAGACCCCTGTTATCCATAGTACAAAGTAGGTTATCGCCTGTTTACGAAAGAGGACACTACAGTTAGGAGAGGTTGATTAATTTGTCCAAGATTATACCACCTGTGTTTCTTTAATCATTTCACACCATTTCCTTGCTCTTCCACAAACTAGTCAAGCATGTTTCTACCTCAAGGCCTTTGCTATTTGCTGTTCTTTCTGGTTAAAATTCCCTCTTAACAGATATCATCATATCTCACTGTCTTGTGTGAAACAGATCTCTGCTGAGCTGTACCTTCTTAGCAGGGCCTTCTCTGACCACCATTCATGAGGTGTTCCCTCCTTGTCATTATCTACTTATCCTGCTTTTTTCCTTTCATGGCATTTATCGCCACTTGACATTATCCTATATAATAAAAACCTAAAATGCTAAGTGTCCGGTTGTCCGGTCATCCATTCAACCAATCAAAGTGTAATATGCTAATAATATGCTAAGGCTGCTCAACTGCTCACTATGACGTGCACTGACCACCAGGGTGGCAGACACTCTGACCAGTAGGTTAGCTTGTTGCTGGGGTCTGGAGGATCGAGACTGAGCGAGATGTACCGGAAATGCCCTGGAGCCCTCCCGCAGTCCCTCCCTGGCCCCGATCATGCACTTGTGGGATCCCTTGGCCTGGCCTGCACCCTCGTGCACTCCAGGACCCCTCGGGGGATGTCAGAGAGCTGATTTTGGCCTGATCCCACTCAACACAGGAGCTGCCCCCTGGTGGTCAGTGCACTCCTACAGGGGGAGTGCTGCTCAGCCAGAAGCTGGGCTCACAGCTGGCAAGTGCAGTAGCAGTGGCGGAAGCCTCTCCTGTCTCCGCAGCAGCGCTAAGGGTATCCAACTGATGGCTTAGGCCCTTTCTCCATGGGGAGCAGGCCTAAGCCATCAGTTGGACATCCCCCGAGGGCTCCCGGACTATGAGAGGGTGCAGGCTGGGCTGAGGGACCCCCCCCCCCGCCAGAGTGCACAAATTTTGTGCACTGGGCCTCTAGTATTATATAAACACTTACCCATTAGTTTATCATTTGTCTTTCACACTAGCATATGAACTTCATTAAGACAGGGACCTTGTTTATATAGTTTACTGCTTTAGCCTCAATATCTGGCACAGCATGTGTCTGGTACATAGCCGATGATCAATAAATATTTGCTGATGGATGAATAAATTAATGAATGTATACCAATAAATTAAATAGTAATTAATTTAAATAATAATTAAATGATTGGCAGAAAATTTGGAGATTTTGTTCTAATTTTAGCCCTTTCCTGAGTTAATTATTTGTTAATGCCCTACATGAGTCACTTGGCCTTAAGGCTTGGACTAAAATTAACATTCGTAAGATCCCGTTGTATAGGTTGGGTGGTACAGTGGTCAGCTTTTGGTGATACTATTGAGTATACCTCTTTTTTTTTTTTCATGGTAATTGCACCAGAATATTCTTTGGGGGAACTGCCTCTTTCACATATTTACCAAACTGATTTGAGTGGATTCTTCCTACCCACTCAATATGATGGGACTTGCATGGCTTAAGTCAACTAGTGAATACCATGATTCTGGCCAATGTAATTGCCTCAGAGGTAGTCACATGTCCTGATACAGGACAGTGAAAGCAGGAGACTTTTTGTATGTGTGTGACTTCTTGGGGAAAAAAAACAAACAGCAATCTTATACTTCTGAAAGTGTTATTAAGAGAGATCATATTTTCTTTGGGGGCATGAGCAGGTTATTGGGAAGAGATTCAGCAGAAAAAAGCCTGAGTTGTGGTTAGGGTTTATTCACCTAATACTGCCTCTAATACATGTCACACTGTTTTAGGCACTGAGAATATAGTGGTTAATAAGAGAGAGAAGGTCTTTGTATTGTGGAGTTTAAAATTTTGTGGAGGAGACAAAGTAAGTAGTGAAATAAACTGATAACTTCAGCTAGTGATACAGAATGAAGAAACTTAAACTATATTATATAATGGAGAACAAGAAAAGAACTCTTTTTGGAAAGGGTTGCTAGTATCCATATACAAGCCCCTTTGTGCAAAATAAATAAACATTACATTTTTTGTAATAAGTCAATTGCATTATTTTGAGTGATTTGTTGGCCTAGTCGATCAAAATTGAAAGTGAAGTTGTAAAATATAAATCATACTATGTATTGTTGTCAATAACATTTCCATACTATCATCCTGCATCTTTCAAAATTTGGTAACTTTTATCAAGTGTGTCAGAACATGGCTTCTCTCATCTCATTGACTTGTACTGAGCGGATGTGACCATTTCTAAGCCAATCACCTTGTCTAGGGTTATGCAGGACCCTAATTAGCTTAAACCCATCCATGCACTTGAGGGTAAGCTCAATCCTACCAAATTGTCTACCTAATCACAGCCAGGGAAGTTGTTAAATGGTGTTACAGAGGAATTATGAGAATAGCTAGAAACATGGGTATTGAAATGAAATAGACCACGGAACCCACAACCTCTTCTGATCCTGTTAGGAACACACTGAACTTATGGAGAAGCATAACTAAGTAAAAATGAGATATCCTCGGGTGTCAGAACTCAGAGGAAACTCAAGGCAAAGACACAATCAGGAGCTGATAAAAGAGCAGAATAGAAGAGTACAAGCCCCTGACATAAGCCACAGAAGATATAATCTGCAGCCCATACAAGGAGGAGAGTGGAAACTAAGCTCTGCATAAAGCTGGAAGCCTTTAAGTCCCACTTGGGGAAAAGCACTAGAACAACTGCACCAACAGATCTAGAAACAGGAAACAACAACAGAATATTTGTCATCCAGCTGGAAATGCGTATAGAAAAATGTCACCTGTAGTTATCAACAATCCAGGCTAGAAAACTAGTCCTAAGTTAAAAGCTTGGAGAGTCTTTTGAAGAATAAAATTCAAAACCATTCTGAAAGGAACGGTTTCACAACCTAGGGTACACAGGACTTTCACAGGGGGAGAAAAAACTGAAGACGAGTTCACAATCCAAGCTTAAATAACACACAAGGAAATCTACCACTTTGAGGGAATATCAGCAAAGTCAGCAATCACTTAAAAATGACAGTAGTAAAAACAAGCCTGGATTTTCTAGGGTACAGAGCCTGAATATTTATGGCCAGAGCTGAAGCGGGAATGCTTGGAAGCCAAACCAGTGTGGAATGAGTGAGAACTACTAAACCAGAGTGGCAGAGACTGTGTCTGGGCCAACAGGCAGTGAGAATTTCCCTAAAGCCAGCCAGATTCCTATAGCATCAGAGTGGAGGGGCTACCGATATCAAAAAACAAAGGGGTGAGGGAAGCTAAGTCTGAGATACCTGCTCTGAGCCAAGATAATCGAGGAGTCTGAGATTGGCCCAGCATAGGGGATCAATCATATGGCTGATCACAATTTGGAGAGCTGGTCAGAACTATCTCAGCATAATACTCTTAAAGATAAAAGTAAGCATAGTTTCAGAAACAGGATTGCTGAAAAATGAGAACACAAGCAATCATAGTGAGTGCTTGTCAACAGAGGCAGTATGCAAAACATGGAAATGCTAAGAGGACTGACAATATTAGAATTGGCAGATACAGGATGCAGATAAACTATGTATGATTATCTTACATATTACAAGAAAGCATGCAATTACAATATTATCAAGAATAGACAGACAGACTTTTCTGAAACAAACAGGAATTCTTGAAATAAAAACTATCCTGTATATTTCATGCAACAATATTAAAAATAGAAAAAAATATGACAGAACACACTCTATGTGGTTAAACCCATTAGAGAGGCATATTTTTCTCAGGAGAGAAGGCAGTGAGGGAGCTTGGGAAATGCATGGAGCTCTTCAGGTCTCTGTCTCCAGTAAATCACTTCAGGAAGGAATGAAAACACACTTTTTGTTGTTGTTACTTTTACTGTTTTCCAATCCAACTTTACCAGTAATAAAGCCAATTTTGGGATCCTTAATCTGATTCTTGTATCTATTTTTAGATTTATTCTTATTTTTTATATGCTCTAAATTTATTTTCTAATGTTTTATTTAAAAAAATTATAACCTACAACAAAACCTGCAAGAGTAAGGTAATGAATACACATATATGTTTTACCTAGATTCAATTGTTAAAAAGTTTCTCACACACACTTTATCTCTTTCCACAAATATGTGCATGTTAATACAATTATTACTGCTTAGAACCATGTGGGAGTAAATTGATGATTTTATAAACCATCACTTCTAAATATTTCAGTATATGTATACTAGGAATAAAGACATTCTCCTATGCATATGTATGCTAAGAAGAAAGGCATATTCAATTCAAGAAATTTAGCACTAACACAATATTGTATTTAATTGAACTGCATATTGTACTTAATGTACAGTTTATATTCAAATTTTTCCAATGCTTCAGAAATGTTCTTTATAATAATTGATTTCCCTAATGCATGTTTCAATACAGGTCTCTACATTGCATTTGTGTTCTTAGTGTCCTTGAATCTGGAAGAGTTCCTCATTCTTTCTGGCTTCATGACACTGACATTACTGAAGAATACCATTTAGTTCTTTAAGGAATGCCTTCTCTTTAAATTTATTTTTTAAGTTTTTAGTTTATTAATCTTCTCATGAAAAATCTGCACAGTCACCACAGATAAAGTCACTGAAACTTTATTGCTTCTGTTGTCCAATCCACAGCTCACTTTTGCCAGCACCAGCATTGGCCTTCATAGCTCCCCTGACTTTCTTCCTCCTGTTCTTGCATTCCTCTCTCTGTTTCCTTGGGGTCTTCTTTTCATATAGGCCATGTCTTGCAAGTTTATGTTTGGGTTCATTTTTCTTTGCATAATCCAAGGAATCATAAATCATGCCAAAGTGGAACAGACTGTCAAATCTCAGAGAGAAGGCAGGGATGGGTGAGTGGGTGGGAAGAGATCAACCAAAGAACTTGTATACATAGTATATGTATAACACATGGACATAGATAAGAAGGTGATGGAGGCCTGGGACAGGCTATAAGGGGTCAATGGGAGAAAAAAATGGGACATATGTAATACTTTAACAATAAAGATTTAAAAATCAATCAATCATGTCAAAGGCACTTGTCTTACCACCACCAAAATAGGTTCTGAACACAAACATGACATCTGGTGTGATTTCATACATTTTGGCTAGCTTTTTCCTAAATTTCTGTATTGGGTAGTGTTGCCTTCCCAAGGTGAAGAACGTCAATGACCATTTGTTTCCGTTAAAGTTAGTCATGAACTTCCTGGTCTGAATAGGTACTGTGTCCTTCATGATGGACATTGATCTTCAAGCAGCCAGGGAGGAAAAGATGAATGCCCTCTTAACATGTGTTATCTGATTGTCTTCTCATGACTAGATTTAGGTTTTGTGTCTTTGTCAGGCATACAATACAAGTAGGTGATCAGTTCTTCTCAGTTTATTAATTACATCAGGAGGCACATGAAATCAGTTTGTCCCAGTCAAGCAGACATTATCTTTGATTACTTTGACAGTCCCATTTTTGCCACAATAAAGGAAAAATTTTTCCTATATGTAAATAGTTTGATCCTGTTCAACAATATTGATGCATTGGTTATAGATTGTACTGATGAGTTTTGGCTTAACAAATTATTGCTGTGTTGGTAGCCAAATGTTTTGTCTTTTTATTTTAACTGGATCAGAATCTGGAAGGACAAGGAATCCTATGCATGGTACATTAGCTTGGAAACCTCAAGAAATCAACATAAAAGTTAGAATAGCAAGAAATCGTGTCTTGGAGTGGCTTGGGTAGATGGCTTCAAACAGAGGCCTTGCCAATCTTTGAATTTGTGGGCTGTAGCAGTTTATATTGTGGCTGGTGTTTGTAGGCATGTGATTGGTTATAAAAAGCACTGCCAGATTTGGAGGATTCACCCAATTTTTTGTCTGCTGTCTTTAAGTATGGAACCCTATCTGGGTTTAGTGAATAGAAGGATTCAGTTTAGGGATTAAGGTAATTGGGGCATGCAATTGAATGAGTAGATTCTGGACTTGGAAAGAAATTGTCATTTTCCCCCCTAGTAGTAAGAAAATACTCTTGACTCTGGAGAACAAATTTATCTTGTGATAATTTCAAAATCCATTGAGGGTGGAAGTGGGGGTGGTAGGATAGAAACATCCTTGTTATGCTAGAACTGGTTCACCTCTAAGAGGTGTTGCTTCTTTTCCAGCATCTCTGCCAGGACTGAGCACACACAGCTATATAGCAGGCATACATTGATCTCTGCTGTGCCTTAGTTTTGGAGTGCTGAGTATAAAGACATAAAAATATAATTGATTCTTCCTTCTAATCTCCCCACCCTATTTACCTTGTTTCTCAACTTGTGGTAAGAGACAGGCCTTTATAGAAGTTCTGGTTCTGCTGCAAAAGGTACTGCTACTGTAGATAGACAGAGCCCGGGTGGCTGGAAGCAGGGTGAGTGCAACTGCTGGCCACTTCAGGGGGGTGAGTGGCTAGTGGGGGTTTGCACAGAGGATGTGGCCGCACTGGGATCCAGGTATGCCCTGTGGACTCCAACTGGCTCCCCTGCATGCAGATGCCCTCCTGTTCAGTGTAGGGAGGTGGGCTAAGGGCTAGAATATCTCTAGGCTTCCTGATGCTGGGTCCTGTAGCCCTTCTCCCCCACTGACCCTGAAGATAGTTGGGGAACCGTGGGAGTCTCCCCCATTGGCCAATATGGTGCAGGGTGGGGGTGGTGGTGGTTCTTGTGCCGAAAGATGAAAGGATAAGCAGCCCAAAGCTAGAAAGATAAATGAACAGGGCCGCAGCATGCCAAAAGCTTGCAAGATAATGGAATAGAAAAAAACTGCTTCCATCCCTATCCTTATAAGAACCAGGGGCTTGAGCAAGAAGAGGGGATGGTCTTTGAGATGGGAGTCCGCCATTCTCCCATGTTGTGGCACCTGAATAAACCTCTCTCCCACATGCGCGTGTTTGCCCATGCGTGAGCACACACACACACACACACACACACACACACACACACACACACAAGCTGAGGACAGTGGAGATGATATCACCTTGAGGCAGCGGTTCTCAACCTGTGGGTTGTGACCCCTTTGGGAGGCAAACGACCCTTTCACAGGGGTCGCCTAAGGCCATTGGAAAACACATATATAATTATTGTTTTTGTGATTAATCACTATGCTTCAATTATGTTCAATTTGTAACAATGAAAATACATCCTGCATATCAGATATTTACATTTGATTCATAACACTGGCAAAATTACAGTTATGAAGTAGCAACAAAAATAATTTTATGGTTGGGGGTCACCACAACATGAGGAGCTGTATTAAAGGGTCGCGGCATTAGGAAGGTTGAGAACCACTGCCTTAAGGAGAGCAGAGTTCAGGAAGCAGTAACTATTCTATGGGGTAGAGTGCCACCTTTCTTATGAAGTTTGCAGGTGTCTATAGAAAACAAAGACTGGCATATGTTTCTTTGAAGGATGACTGCTGAGCAAGAAGACATGAAGAACTGTGCAAGGGCCATGGCAAAGGGGCAGCACTTAGGAGAGAGGATGGAGCACCTGCCCAAGTCTCCACAGAATGATGGCTCTACCCTGTGTCCACACATCCCAATTTGGGGATACAGAGGGTAGATGAAATTACCACTCTGCAATTTTGCCATATATTTCCAGAGCATGAGGAAAAAGGCTTATGAAACAGGAAAATGTAGGCATGATACCTTCATCTGGTGACCAGACAGAACCTCTAACTGCATTTTTAAAGAGACTCAATCCCTCATGACAAGAAACCTTTGAGGCTTAGCCATCTATACATATAGAATCCACAAACTGGACTAGATGAGTGGGCATTCATTCACTCAACAGAATATTTACTGAGTACCCACTATTTGTCAAGAACCGTTACTGGCAAAGGGACAGAAGAGTAAACCAAACAGATCAAGGCTCTGCTTTCCATTCATTGAGGGAGACAGAGAATAGACACATGTACAAAAACATAATCCTATCTAATAAAGAGGGAATATGCAAATTGACCATCACATGTAACTGTCAAGATGGCTGCGCACACAGTGGAGGCTGAGTTCCCGTAACGAGCGAGCAATCAGCAAGGACCTGAGGCTGTTCCCCCTGCCTGGTGGGGCTTGACAGGGGACCTCAGGCCATGCCCCCTTCCCCAGCACCAGACTAGAGGGCCTCAGGCTGAATCCCCCTCCCCATCAGGGCTTGACGGGGGACCTCAGGCTGCACCCTCCGCTCCAGCACTGGGCCAGGGGACTGAGGCCATACTCCCCACGCAGTGGGGCTTGATGGGGGACCTCAGGCTGCACCCTCCACTCCAGCGCCAGACCAGGGTACTGAGGCCGTGCTCCCCACCCAGTGGGGCTTGATGGGGGACCTCAAGGTGCACTCTGCGGCCTAGGCCAGGGGACTTCAGGCCACATCCTCCACCCCGGCACCAGGCCAGGGGACCTGAGGCCATGCCCCCCAAACCCGGCACCAGGCTGGGGGACCTGAGGCAGTGCCCCCCACCATGCGGGGCTTGACGGGGGACCTCAGGCCATGTCCTTCACCCAGCAGGCCTTGACGGGGGACCTTGGCCGCACCCTCTGCCCAGTGGGGCTTGACTGGAGACCTGAGGCTGTGCTCACTGCCCCGGCGCCAGGCTGGGGGACCTGAGGCCGCAGCCCCTGTCATGCGGGACTTGATGGGAGACCTCAGGCCGCATTCCCTGACCTGGCGCTGGGCCACATGACCTGAGGCCATGCCCCCCACCCAGTGAGGTTTGTCGGGGGTGGGGCCATCTGGATCTGGATCTAACCCAATGGGGGTGGGGCCGGCCGAGTCTGGGTCTTGAGCAATTTCGGAGCACATGTGGGTGGGTGGGGACTTGACTCTGGTTCCCATCGTGCACCCTAGACTCTGACAGGAGAAAGATTTTCATATACATTTTACTAATTTTCTTTCATCTCTGACATTTCTATTATAGAGAAAGGGCAAATAGTAATATTAAAATATTTCCTCTAATTAATTCCCTGTTAATGTGCACAAATTTCGTGCACCGGGTCACTAATATGAAACATAAAAATAATTAACTTAAAAAAGACAGAGGACAGCAAAATTATGCAATAGGCAAGTATATAAAATACTGGCTACTGCTATATAGTACACACCTCACCAGAGTAAGAGAGAAGGCAGAGGAAAAGCAAAGAGGATGAGAAAGTGATACTCCACAACAAAGCCCTATGGCTCCATATAGTTTGGAATAGAAGGAGAAAGAAGAGAATAAAGATATGGGATAGAAGGAGGAGATTTGAACCAAAATAAGACCAATATAGTAATAACAAGATTTTTTAGGTAGGCCATTGAATTACAAATAGACTTCAGCAAAGCTTGGGGAGAAATTTTTTGGATTGGACTGATATGAAACATAAACAAAATTGTAAAGTTTAAGCAGCCCCATTAAACATTAGGGTAAGATCTTGGCAAAGCAAAGATGGCAGTGATTATTGAAAATTTTCAAATCCATTTCATGCTTGTAGACTGATGAATTGAGACTGCTTGATCAGACCTGCATCCTCAAGAGTCCATCAAGTGAATGCTACAGTGTTTGACAGGCATCCCTCATGTGGTCAAAGGTTATACTTTGTGTGGTTTAGGGAAATATTATCCTATATAATAAGGAGGTAATATGCAAATTGACCATCACACCCTCACACAAGATAGCCACCCCCATGTGGCCAAAGATGGCTGCCCCCATGTGGTCACAAGATGGCTGGCAGGGGAGGGCAGTTAGGACGATTGGACCTGCAGGGGAGGGCAGTTGGGGGCAATTGGGCCAACAGGGGAGCAGTTAGGCATTGATCAGGCTGGCAGGGGAGTGGTTCGGGGCAATCAGGCAGGCAGGCAGGCGAGCAGTTGGGAGCCAGCAGTCCTGGATTGTGAGAGGGATGTTCGACTGCTTCATTGGGCCTAAACCAGCAGTCGGACATCCCCTGAGGGGTCCCGGATTAGAGAGGTGCAGGCTGGGCTGAGAGACAACCCCCTCCAGTGCATGGATTTCATGCACTGGGTCTCTAGTTCTACTATAATAAGCATTTATTATGCTTTTTATATTTTCTTGGTATAGGACTGGTGCTTTGATAATTTTATATATCTGATCTACTCAGACTTCTTTAAAAGGGTTGGGGACTTGATTAATTCAATGTTAGAGATGCTGAACAAATTACCTGTTTTGGTGAAATACTCTCGGCTATAGCTATGTAAAGAAGCCCAAGTCTACACAGATAATTCAAATGAAATCACTCTGGCTGAGACTGAGCAGAATAAAAGATGGGAAAATGAGGAAAGAATATTGTCATTTTTTAAAGCTCTTTTTGCTTTACATATAAGAGAAGGAAGGATATTTAATTTTGGGCTTTTATTTCTTTTGAGGAATTTATTACTAGAAGTGTGCTCATACTCAAGTTTTAATATTGCTGACACTATGCTATTAGGAGTTATTTGTGTAGTTATTTGGGCTCATTACATAACTTCTACTGAGCTTTAATGGAGAAGATAGCTGGTTATCACTTGTAACTGGAGAGAGAGCAAGGATTTCTGGCCTCCTATAACAGTAATGTATGCCCTGGTGTGACTCATTTCAGAATGAAATCAATACTGTATAGCTCAGGTCTCAGGATGGTCAGTAGAAGAGCAGCTATGGGAATTGGAAAAAGGGCCACATTGGAAAAAGGGACGTGGTACTGCTTGATCAACTGTGGGACCTATTGTCTAGGCTTCCAGCCATAAAGAGTGGGCTCCAGTGCTTAAGCATATTAGTTTATAGAACAAAAATTATAGAAGGACCAAAAGAAACAAGAGTTTGCAATAGGAATTCAAATAGGTATTCCTGCCCTCATGGGACGCGTGGGAGGGATGCTTTGTGTTGTTCTCCACCACACTCTCACCTTGCCTCTTTCCAAAGGTCATCTCTCAGGCATGGCTGGGTCTCCCCGACTCCCTCTTTAGATCTGCAGTGGCCAACAGGCAGCCTGTAGCCCCCTTTCCTCCACATGGAAAGCCCTCTGGGGCAGGTGTGGTATGGAGAGGTTGAGTTTAGCCAGTGGCTCTGCCTGAGAATGGGTGGGTTAATCCAGTTCATGCGAGAGGAGTTTGAAGACCATTCTAGTCTTGGGTACAAGCTTTGGCCTGCAACCCAGCTGATACTGAATCTTCAATTTCCCTCTGACTCTACTATTTTCTCAATTGCTTCAGACTCCAGATGGGAGAGGGAGGAACAAAGCTTTGCAAACAGTACCAATGATCTTTGGGTGAGGGCGAGAGAGATCATGTGCATAAACAGATGTCAAGGACAGACACAGGCTGCACAGCCACACACACAGAGGTTGGCTGTGCCTTGCCTGGTGGAACCTAACAGTGCCATTTAGATGTCTTCTTTGAAAAAATATATTCAGTTCCTCTGCCCAAATTAAAAATCATATTGTTTGTTTTCGTTCTTGTTATAGAATTGTATGGATTCTTTGTATAGGATAGATATTAACCCTTTATCTAATGTGTGCTTTGCAAATATTTTCTCCCATTTCATAGGTTGCCTTTTCCCTCCCTCCCTCCCTTCCTTCCTTCCTTCCTTCCTTCCTTCCTTCCTTCCTTCCTTCCTTCCTTCCTTCCTTCCTTTCATTTTCTCTCTCTTTCTTAGCTTCTTTTGTTTTTTACTTTGATGTAGATACACTTGTTGATTTTTGCTTTTGTCCCTTGTGCTTTGGGCATATATAAAAAATAATTGCCAAGACCAATGTCAAGGAGAATCTTTTCTATGTTTTCTTCTAAGAGGTTGATGGTGTGAGGTCCTATGTGTAAGTCTTTAAACAATTTTGAGTTAATTTTTGTGAATGGTGTAAAATAAAGAGCCAATATTTTTTCTGCATGTGGCTATCTAGTTATCCCAGCACCATTTGTTGAAGACACTATTCTGTCCCCATTGAATGCTCTTAGCTCCGTTGTCAAATATTAGTTGACTATAGGTATGGGGTTTATTTCTGGGCTCTCTATTCTGTTACATTGGTCTATGTGTCCATTTTTATTCAACATTAATACTGTTTTAATTACCATTGCTTTGCAGTATGGTTTGATATCAGGAATGCCTCTGGCTTTGTTCTTCTTTCTCATGATTATTTTTGGCTTTTCTGAGTCCTTTGTGGTTTCATACACATTTTAGGAATGCTATTCCTATTTCTTTTTTTTTTATTTTTTTTATTTTTTTATTTTTTTTATTTTCGCTTAAAGTATTACAAAGGGTATTACATAAGTGTCCTTTTTCCCCCCCGCCCTTGACAAACCCCTACCCTCCCTTACCCCCCAGTGTCTTATGTCCATTAGTTATGCTTATATACATGCATACAAGTCCTTCGGTTGATCTCTTACTCCCCTCCCTCCTGCCCCCCAACTCTCTCTGGCCTTCCCACTACAGTTTGACAATCAGTTTGAGGCAGCTCTGCCTCTGTATCTATTATTGTTCAAAAGTTTGTAATGGTTTTTATTATCCATGAATGTGTGAGATCATGTGGTATTTTTCCTTCATTGACTGGCATGTTTCACTTAGCATAATGCTCTCCAGTTCCATCCATGATGTTGCAAATGGTAGGAGTTCCTTCTTTTTAACAGCAGCATAGTATTCCATCGTGTAGATGTACCACAGTTTTCTAATCCATTCATCTACTGATGGGCACTTAGGCTGTTTCCAGATCTTAGCTATGGTGAATTGTGCTGCTATGAACATCTAGTTACATATATTCTTTCTGATTGGTGTTTCTGGTTTCTTGGGATATATTCCTAGTAGTGGGATCACAGGGTCAAATGGGAGTTCCATTTCCAATTTTTTGAGGAACCTCCATACTGCCTTCCATAGTGGCTGCACCAGTCTGCATTCCCACCAGCAGTGCACAAGTGTTCCTTTTTCTCCACATCCTCTCCAGCACTTGTCGTTTGTTGATTTGTTGATGATGGCCATTCTGACAGGTGTGAGATGGTACCTCATTGTTGTTTTGATTTGCATCTCTCGGATGATTAGTGACTTTGAGCATGTTTTCATATGTCTCTTGGCTTTCTGAATGTCCTCTTTTGAAAGGTGTCTATTTAGATCCTTTGCCCATTTTTTGATTGGATTGTTTATCTTCTTTTTGTTAAGTTGTATGAGTTCCCTATAAATTTTGGAGATTAAGCCCTTATCAGATATGACGTTGGCAAATATGTTTTCCCAAGAGGTGGGTTTTCTTGTTGTTTTGTTGATGGTTTCTTTTGCTGTGCAGAAGCTTTTTATTTTGATGTAGTCCCATTTGTTCAGTTTCTCTTTAGTTTCAACTGCCCTAGGAGCTGTATCAGTGAAGAAATTGTTTTGGCATAGGTCTGAGATTTTGTTGCCTTTGTATTCTTCTAGAATTTTTATGGTTTCCTGTCATACATTTAAGTCCTTTATCCATTTTGAGTTTATTCTTGTGTATGGTGTAAGTTGGTGGTCTAGTTTCATTTTCTTGCATATATCTGTCCAATTTTCCCAACACCATTTATTGAAGAGACTATCTTGGCTCCATTGTATATTCATGCCTCCTTTGTCAAAAATTAATTGAGCATATTGGTTCGGGCTAATTTCTGGACTCTCTATTCTATTCCACTGATCTATATGTCTGTTCTTGTGCCAGTACCAGGCAGTTTTGAGAACAGTGGCTTTGTAATACAGCTTGATATCTGGCATTGAGATCCCAACTACTTTGTTCTTTCTCAGGATCACTGCAGCTATTCGGGGTCTTTTTTTATTCCAGATGAATTTTTGGAGAGTTCGTTTTAGATCTTTGAAGAAGGCCATTGGTATTTTAATGGGAAGTGCGTTGAATTTATAGATTGCTTTGGGTAGTATGGACATTTTAATGATGTTGATTCTACCAATCCAAGAACATGGTATGTTCTTCCATCTGTTTATGTCTTCCTCTATCTCTTTTTTCAACGTCCTGTAGTTTTCTGAGTAGAGGTCTTTAACCTCTTTAGTTAAGTTTATTCCTAGGTATCTTAATTTTTTTGGTGCGATGGTAAATGGGATTGTTTTTCTAATCTCTCTTTCTGAAAGTTCACTATTGGTGTATAGAAATGCCTCAGATTTCTTGGGGTTAATTTTGTATCCTGCTACATTGCCAAATTCATGTATTAAGTCTAGTAGCTTTTTGATGGAGTCTCTAGGGTTTTGTATGTATAATATCATGTCATCTGCAAATAAGGACAGTTTTACTTCCTCTTTTCCAATTTGGATGCCTTTTATTTCTTCTTCTTGCCTAATTGCAATGGCTAATACTTCCAGTACTATGTTGAACAGGAGTGGTGAGAGTGGGCATCCCTGTCTTGTTCCTGTTCTTAGGGGAAATGGTGTTAGTTTTTGACCATTGAGTATGATGTTGGCTGTGGGCTTGTCATATATGGCTTTTATTATGTTGAGGTATGATCCTTCTCTTCCCACCTTTCTGAGAGTTTTTATCAAAAATGGGTGTTGGATTTTGTCGAATGCTTTTTCTGCATCAATTGATATGACCATGTGGTTTTTTTCTTTCAATTTGTTTATGTGATGTATCACATTTATTGATTTACGGATGTTGTACCATCCTTGCATCTCTGGGATAAATCCTACTTGGTCATGGTGTATGATCCTTCTGATGTACTGCTGGATCCGATTTGCTAAGATTTTGTTGAGGATTTTGGCATCTATGTTCATGAGGGATATTGGCCTGTAATTCTCTTTCATTGTGATGTCTTTACCTGGTTTTGGTATTAGGGTGATGCTGGCTTCATAGAATGAGCTTGGAAGTGTTCCTTCCTCTTGAATTTTTTGTAGTAGTCTGAGGAGGGTAGGTTTTAGTTCTTCCTTGAATGTTTGGTAGAACTCCCCTGTGAAGCCGTCTGGCCCTGGGCTTTTGTTTGCTGGAAGCTTTCTGATGACTGCTTCAATTTCTTCCATAGTTATTGGCCTATTGAGGTTTTTAGATTCTTCCTGATTGAGTTTTGGAATGTTGTATTTTTCTAGGAATTTGCCCATTTCCTCCAGGTTGTCTAGTTTGTTGGAGTAGAGTTGCCCGTAGTATTGTTTAACAATCATTTGTATTTCTGTGGGGTCTGTTGTTATTTCGCCTCTATCATTTCTGATTTGGTGTATTTGGGACCTTTCTCTTTGCTTCTTGGTGAGCCTGGCGAGGGGTTTGTCAATCTTGTTTATCCTTTCAAAGAACCAGCTCTTGGTTTCATTGATTTTCTGTATTGTTTTTTTGGTCTCTATTTCATTGATTTCTGCTCTAATCTTTATTATCTCCTTCCTTCTGCTCACTCTGGGGTTTTCTTGTTGCTCTCTTTCTAATTCTTTGAGTTGTAGAGTTAGATGATTAACTACCATTTTTTCTTGTTTTTTGAGATAGGCCTGTAGAGCTATAAACTTCCCTCTCAGGACTGCTTTCATTGTGTCCCAGAGGTTTTGGATTGTTGTGTTTTCATTGTCATTAGTGTCCAGGATGTTTTTAATTTCTTCTTTGATGTCATCGGTAACCCAATCAATATTTAATAACATGCTATTCAGCTTCCAAGTGTTTGAGTATTTTGGGTTGTTTTTATTGTAGTTTATTTCTAACATTATGCCATCGTGGTCTGAGAAGATGCTTTTTATGATCTCAATCTTCTTGAATTTGTGGAGACTTTGCTTGTGACCCAATATGTGGTCTATTTTTGAATATGTCCCATGAGCACCTGAGAGGAATGTATATTCTGCAGCTGTGGGGTGTAGTGTTCTGAAGATGTCAATTAAGTCCATCTGATCTAGTGAGTCATTTAGGATTGTTGTTTCTTTGCTGATTGTTTGTCTAGCGGATTTATCCAGTGATGTCGGTGGTGTATTAAAGTCCCCTACTATGATTGTATTATTGTCGATCTCTCCCCTGATATCTTCCAGAAGTTTTCTTATGTATGTGGGTGCTCCTGCATTGGGTGCATATATGTTTACCAGGGTTATATCTTCTTGTTGTATTGATCCCTTTAGTATTATGAAGTGGCCTTCCTTATCTCTGGTTATGGCCTTCACTTTGAGGTCTATTTTGTCCGATATAAGTATTGCTACCCCAGCTTTCTTTTCCTTTCCATTTGCGTGAAAGATATTTTTCCATCCCTTCACTTTCAGTCTGTGTGAGTCCCTTCTAATGAGGTGGGTCTCTTGTAGACAGCAGATATATGGGTCATGTTTTTTTATCCATTCAGCCACTCGATGTCTTTTGGTTGGAGCATTTAGTCCATTTACATTTAAAGTTATTATTGAAAGGTACTTGTTTGTAGCCATTTCTTTTTTTTTTGTGTATATGGCTGTTTTCTTTCTGAGCTTGATATTTCTTCTTTTACACCAGTCCCTTTAGCATTTCTTGCATGGCTGGCTTGGTGGTGATAAACTCCCTTAGCCCTTTTTTGTCTGTGAAGCTTCTTATTTCCCCTTCAATTTTGAATGATAGCCTTGCTGGATAGAGTATTCTTGGATTCAGTCCTTTGCTTTGCATCACTTTGTAAATTTCCGTCCATTCTTTTCTGGCCTGATGTGTTTCTGTTGAGAAATCATTTGATAATCTAATGGGAGATCCCTTGTATGTTACTTTCCGCCTCTCTCTTGCAGCCTGTAAGATTCTCTCTTTATCCTGAACATTTGCCATGGTAATTATGATGTGTCTTGGTGTGGGTCTTTTCGGGTTCACCTTGTTTGGGACTCTCTGGGCTTGTGTGACTTTTTTCTTCCCCACCTCAGGGAAGTTTTCTGATATTATTTCTTCGAATAGGTTTTCTAATCCATGTTCATCTTTCTGTTGTTCTGGCACCCCTATTATTCGTATGTTGCTTTGTTTCATGTTGTCCCAAAGTTCCCTTAGGCTCTCCTCCTGTCTTTTAATTTTTTTCTCCATTTGCAGTACAGTTTGAGTGTGTTTTGCTTCCTTGTCTTCTAATTCACTGATTCGGTCCTCCGCTTCTCCCAGTCTACTGTTGATACTTTCAATGGTGTTTTTTATTGCAGCTATGTCGCTTTTCATTTCTTCTTGGGACTTACTTAAGTTGTTGATTTTTTCATCTGTTTCTTCTAGCTTCTTGCATATGTAGTTGAGTTTTTCATCTGTTTCTTCTTGCTTCTTGAACATCCGGTGCATGTACTCTAGGAACCTTATTCTGAATTCTTTTTCCATCATGTTGCATATCTCTGTCTCACTTAGCTGCTTTTCTGGCGAGTCCTCCTTTTCTTTCCTTTGGGGGTTTCTTTGTCTACCCATGTTTGATCTCACTGACATTACTAGTTGTTGAATCGTTCAGTGGCTGGACCCTGGGTGGCAGTGGCTGCTCCCTGGGTGGCAGTGGCTCCTCGGGCTGTGGTTGCTCCTTGGGCGGTTGTGGTAGCAGCGGCTCCTCTGTTGATAGCAGAGCCTCTGGTGGGTGCTGTTCACAGTTGTGGTGGCTCTTCTGGCTGGTGGAGGGAGGCTTCAGATGCAGCAACTGTTCCCCAGGCAGAGCGTGTGGTGATCAGGAGGCCGCTGTTGCTTGAATCTGCTTTGAGGTAAGTCTAACCTTTCCGTGGAGGGGTGCAGGTCTCCCCTGGGCTCTTGCAGTCGCGCTGTTTGCGAATCGTTGCCTCTGGGTTAGTAGCCACCGGGTTAGTAGCCGATCTCTGGATGCCGGAAACCCCTGCCCGAGATGGCCCGGTCTCGCCGCTGCGCTGGCGCCCAGAGGGAGGTTTCAGCCTCAATCTCTAACCATCCGCATTTTTTAGGAGTTTTCTGTCTTTCCTGGCTGCAGACTGTCTCTCAGCTGAACCTCCCCAGCTTGATCGGGCTGATTGTTACCCGTTTCAGCTGCTCGCCCCTATCTGTTCCGGGACAAAGCACCAACACGTCCCTCTAAGCCTCCGCCATTTTCTCTCCCTGCTTTTCCTATTTCTATGAAAAAATGACATTCAATTTTGATAGGAATTAGATTGAATCTATAGATGGCGTTGGTAGTTTGGACATTTTAACACTATTAATTTTTTCAACATGTAAGTATGGGATATCTCTCCATTTATTTGTGTCTTCTTCAATTTCTTTCATCAAGGTCTTATAGTTTTTAGTGTACAGATCTTTTACTTTCTTGGTTAAATGCATCCCAAGGTATTTTAAAATTGTTTTTGATGCTACTGTGAATGGGATAGTTTTCTTTATTTCTTACTTAGATGTTTTATTGTTAGTGTATAGAAACACAACTGATTTCTGTATGTTGATTTTATATTCTGCAATTCATTCGAATTTATTTATTAGTTCCAACCGTTTTTCCCCCCAAATTCTTGTCATTTAACTTATTTGCTCTACTTGACTGCAGATGCTCTTTATTGAATATTTTATTTCATCCATTGAGTCCTTAGGTCCAGAATTTCTGTTTGGTTCCTTTTTTAATGATTTCTATCTCTTTGGTAATTGTTTCATTTTGAACCTGTATTTTTAATGGTTTCCTTGAATTGTCTTTCTGAGTTTTCTTGAAACTTATTGAGTTTCTTCATGCAGAAGATAACTTATAGCATTATATGCTTATATTAGAAAAGAAGAAAAACCTTAAATAAATAATCTCATCTCTACCTTACAAAACTTGGGGGTGTTGGATGGTATTCAGCTAAGAAAATGAAGTGGAACTGCTGATTTCCAAATCTTCCTCCTATGCAGCCTTCTCCTTTCTGGCACCTTGTCCTGCACACTCTAGCCCCTTTGGCCCTCCTGGGCCTCCAGATCTATCTGTTCTACTCAGGGACTTCACTGGGCTCTCCCTGCATTACCCTTTCCCTGTGCGCTGGCATGGAAATTCTTGCTGAGGCAACCATAGGAATCACCTTGTTTCCCTTCTCTCACAGGCCATCACACTGCTAACACCTAATGTCTGGAAACTACCATTTATTATGGTAGCTACGTAGCAAATTTATTATATTTTATCTGCTTCTAAAAGGAGTTTGAGGTTGGAGGGTAAATATTCTCCTGGTCTCTCCATCTTTGCAAAAGTGAAAATCCTTTTAATTTTTTAATAGAGAAATCATTTTCAACTTCAATAAGTTTTAGAATTATTTTAAATTCCGATTACTTGTCTCTACCATATAGAAATCTACTTAATCTAACTTTATGGTAAAATTTGGGTATTTGCATTTTTTTCACACTTTCCTAAAGATTTGGCTGTAGATGGCTAAAGATTAAAATTTAAAAAACCACCTGGGCAAGAAATTTGAAAGGAAGTTGGACAGAAATGTCATGATCTTCTTGCGGAAGCTTTTATATAAATAATACAGAGTCGTTTCAGACTTCATGGTAGCCAAGAGAAAATTTATAAGACTATTCTATCAGCTTTCCACATTAAGGACAATATATACTTAAAAGTATAATACCCGTATCTATGGATGACAGAAAAACCATATAGTATTGAAAGTGCCGATGACACTGGTAATTTAAGTTGAGAAGGTTGTTAGTGGCATTTTTAAATACAATTAAAATAGGATGCCATATTTGTGGGGCTTCATTTTTAAAAATGCCAAGATAATACAACTGACTTTAAATAAATTCTTCTTTTTATATGTATTTAATTTTATTCCTCTATTACCAGTGCTTAGATGAAGGAAACAAATTAAAACTTCCTTCCTGATGAAGACATCAAAGACAAAATACTTTAACTAGAAATTAATAATTGTAAGAATTATTAACATGAGCCCAAACAATTATGAAATAATTAAAAACATGTTTCATGCCATTAAATGGGAGATTCACTCCAAGTACATGCACTGCAGAGACAGGGATATTAAGAGACGCAGACAGGCTCTGGTGACAACCAAATGAAACGTCTGATTCACTTTGCCTGCGTAACCTTTCCTTTTCCTCTGTCAGTGTATTTGTTCCACAATAACTTTTTTTCTATTTAAAACTTATGAATATTTTTATTTCTGTAATATTCCATTTAATATTTTTGGACCATGGTTGGCAGCAAGTAACTGAGACCACACAAAGTGAAACTATCAGTGGGGACAGGGAAGTGCTGTGGCTGCTGTTTGGATGATCTATCTTTTTCCATCTTTTTATTTTCAACTGATTTTTGTATATTAAAATCAATAAAGTGTGTCTCCTGTTGAATGTGTCAAATCCATTTCTATTTTGTCATTGCTGATATTGCTGGATTTATTTCTGCCATTTTACCTTTTATTTCCTATTATTATGTCTTTTGTTCCTCTATTCCTTCCTTATGGTTTTATTTTGCATTTCATGGTTATTTTTAAAATATATTTTCTGTTGTTGATAGTATTACAGATATCTCCCATTTTCCCTTCCTTTCCCCCCTCCTCCAAACCTCTAACAACCCCCCAGGTCTTCACTACCCTATTGCCCATGCCCATGAGCTATGCATATCCTATATAATAAAAGGCTAATATGCGAATTGTCCCCTTGGGAGTTCGACTGACTGGGAATTCAACCACTCGCTATGACATGCTCTGACCACCAGGGGATGGCGCAGAATGAAGGAAGGCCCTGGCCATCAGCCAGAAGGCCCCCATCGGCCCTGATGGCCGGCTAGGCCTGGAACCCTACCCGTCCATGAATTTTGTGCACCGAACCTCTAGTAGTATATAAGTTCTTTGGTTTATCTCTTCTCAGCCCCTGAACCCCACATCCAGGTTTGTCAGTCTATTCTATATCTCCATGCTTCAGATCTTATTTTGTGGGTCAATTTTTTTTTTTTCGTTAGATTCCACAAATAAGTGAGATCATGTAATACTTATCTTTTCATATTGGCTTATTTCACTTAGCATATTTTCCAGGTCTATCCATGCTGTTGCAAAGGGTAAGAGATCCCTCTTTTTAGTATTCCATAGTGCAAATGTCCCACAGCTTTTTTTTTTTTTTTTATCGATTCATCTACTGATGGGCACTTGGGCTGTTTCCAAATCTTAGCTATTGCAAATAATGTTGTTATGAACGTAGGGGTGCATATATTATTTCTGAGTGGTGTTTTGGGGTTTTCACAATAACTTTTAAAAGAGTGGACAGATTCTGACAAAACTTGAAAAGTTCCAAAATTTACCATATTTTAAAGTTTGATTTCTGGTTTGTACTGCCATTTTGAAACATAAATGATTTCTCATGTATTTATTTTTTCAAATGGAGATAGCCATCACAATCTTATAAGAGATTTCAATAAAATTCTGTAGCTGTGTAGCAATCAGAGCGATATAGATACTGTGTAACATCAAGTCTATAATTTGTGGCATCATCAGTATTTTAAATGACATTACAATTTTTCCTCTCTCATCCTATTCATCAAATTCTATTTACTACTAATCATTTTGTTAGTCCTGTGACAACTTTAAACATCACAGAGTTATTAAATTTTATGTGAGTGAAACTATGACTCATTCATTTTCTTCATTTAAATTTGCAATTAATGTAATTTGCCAAATGCTTGTCATTTATAGTTTTGAAGATATTTTTATTAAATTCCATACATTGTTTTGAATACTGTTGCTGTATAACAAAGTATCTCCAAACTTAGCAGTTTTAAACAATGAGTCTGTGCTCATGATTGGTGGGGTAGGAATTCAGACAGGGTTCATCTGGGTAGTTCTCGCTTGGGGTCACTCGTGCAGATGTAATCAGACATTGGTTAGAGCGTCTTTCTTTCATTTGACAGCTCAACTGGGGTGGATGCCCAAGCTGGCCCAGGACACCAACATGTAGCCTCTGTAGCAATGTAAGAGTAATCAGTCTTCTTATGTGAAAGTTTAGGGTTCCGAGTGCAAGGTTCAAGCAAAGTGGAAGCTGCACTGTCTTACATGACTTGGCCTTGACAGTTCACTGTGTCACTTCTAATACTAGTATACTCTGTTCTTAAAAGTGGTCAGAAGCCCACCCAGATTCAGGGTGTGTGTGAATTAGACTTTACCTCTCAGTGGGGCAAGATCACATTGTAGAAGAGCAAATGAGATAGGAGATATTGTTGTAACTGTCATTGGAAAATACAATCTGCCACATATAAAAATACAGGTAAAATTGCACTTTGGATCCCAGATAGTGATGGCCCTAATATGCAAATAGACCAAACAGCAGAATAACCAGTAGCTATGACATGCGCTGACCATCAGTGGGCACACGCAGAACATGGCGGGTGTTGGCAGCAGGTGGCAGAGCACAGAAGATGGCAGGCGTCGGCTGCGGCAGGATGGTGGAGCAGGTGAGCAGGGACACCAGACCAAGGCAGGGCACTGGTCTCTGTCATTGGGGTGAGCCTCTGGTGGTTACTGAAAATTATTTGCTCCCGTGCACTGCACTGCGGTCCTGGTCGGCACTCACACCTGCTGCCAGCACCAGCCCTGCTGGTGCCCAGCACTGGCCCTGATCGCTCTGCGCTGTCAGTGGGTGAGAGCGGTGGCTGCTGGCCCTGATCGCCCCTGAGGCTTCTCCACCTCCCCCTGCTCCTGAGGGATGATTGGGGCAGCAGATGCCACTCGCACCTGCTGACGGCGCTGGTCCCATTTGCACCTGCTGCTGGCGCCAGCTCCAATCGCTCCGCACCTTCAGTAGGTGCAAGCGGGACCAGCACCATCAGTGCATGGGAGTGGCAGTGGTGGGAGTAGGGCTGCCAGCAGACAGGGGACCAGGGGCTGCGGTGGGAGGGGCGGAGTGGAATGGGGAGGATGGGCCGAGACCCACCCCTGTGCCAACCACAGCCTCGTGGCCCACAGTTCCTTTCAAGGTGCATGAATTCGTGCACTGGGCCCCTAGTTTATTAATATTTTACTTTTTTTTAATCATCATACAGCCTTCTGAAGTTTGACCTATTCAGTTCTATGCAAGGCTTTATACTTATCCAATGAGTTATGTCTGAGTCTGTATCATCAAATGCTAATATGGAGTGATTAGGTGATAATTCTAGGAATTTCTTTAAGCTTGTCTGACTTACTATTCCACTCTTCTTTCATTCCTCTGATATTTTCACTATTCTTGCATATTTTGTTAGCCTTTAATCAAAATGGCTTCCTACAGTTCTCCTCATTGGTACTCTCAAGGTATCCTCATCTCATTTCACCACCACCGACAGGAAAGACTTTAGAACCTGTAATATTTAAAACATAGTTTCAAATTTCAAAAGGTCCTGACAGTTCTTCATAATATCTAGTGATAAATATGAACAAGGTTTTTAAAATATATATATCTTTATTAATTTCAGAGAGGAAAGGAGAAGGAGAGAGAGATAGAAACATCAATGATGAGAGAGAATCATTTATTGGCTGCCTCCTGCATGCCCCCCCACTGGGGATGGAGCCTGCAAACTGGGTATGTGCCCTGACCAGGTATCGAAACAAAGACCTACTAGTTTATAGGTCGATGCTCAACCACTGAACCACACCAGTTGGGCAAAGGGTTTGTTTTTTAAAATATTTTTATTGATTTTAGAGAGGAAGGGAGAGGAAGAGAGAGATAGAAACATCAATGATGAGAATCATTGATCGGCTGCCTTCTGCATTCCCCTTCACTGGGGATCGAGACCACAGCTCAGGCATGTGCCCTGACTGGGAACTGAATCGTGACCTTCTGGCTCATAGGTTGACGCTCAACTACTGAGCCATGCAGAGTTTTTGATGAATAGAAGCATTTGTAGCAGAAGGTTAATTTTAACCCTTCAGGGTCCACAATGGACCTTATAAATGGTGTGGAGTCATTATCATAGCTTAAACCTCCCTAGGTGAGATATTTTTGTTTTTAATTAAATGAATGAGAGAGCAAGAGAGCATAAGAGTGAGGGAGGGCAAGAGTGCCTCTTTTAACTGGGGATACAGTTTAATCCTGATCAAAGTACACCAGGAGAGCACCTGATATAGTAGACCCTGAGAAGCATTTGCTATATAGTAAAATATAATCCACTTTCAACTGGTGCTGACCACGTACTAGACACCACTCAATCACAGAAGTAGACAGCAAACAAAACAGTTCTGCTCTCTGTAAGGTCCAAAGTTAATGGTACAACCATAAATCATGATCTTGGGGAAAGCAGACGGACCTAATATTCTTAGGACACCTTTTGTGTACTAGTTGGTCACTCCCCTATCTCGCTGAATCCTCGTAACAGTGATGCAAGAGAGAAACAGATTGAGAAATTGAGGAAGCAGAGAGGGGCATGAAGGGCCCAAAGTCAGGCACTTTGCAAAGGGAAGGAGAACAAACGCAAGTCGCCAACTTCAATGTCAACTTCTCTCCCTGGCTGTGACCCATGTCCTCAGGAGAGAGCAAGACTCTCTAACCTTTCTTAAAGAGATTTCCTCTTCATCTTACTCTTAGATGCAATGCATGACTGAGGCTAATTTGTAGAGAATTCTGTAATATTGATTATACCATTTCTAAGAGAGTATCTGATGTCCAAACTGATCAGGGTTCAATTTTTCCAATGGCCACTGGAGGGCTCCCCACTGTAAGCTTTATAGACAATCACCAGGTATTACTTTTTTTTTTTTTTTGGTTCTCTCTGAAGTTTGATTAATCCCAGGCCTTTGGGAGTTGGTGAGTGACTGTGTCACTCTTAAAAAGGAGGAATGAATAATATTTATACTGAACCAGATTGAGTCAACTTTGGGCAGAGGTCATACAAGGATCTTGCCACACAGTTCTTTATGTAGCCCTGGGGCCAGACTTCCCACCTGGAGTTCAATCAGTGCACCTGCACTTCTGACCCACAGCACTGCATCTACATTGTGCCTCCTTTGCTGACCTCCAGCTTCTCCCTGCTCTCTACCTTGGACTCTTCCCCTAGGGGCTGAGGCCTCAGCCAGGACAAAGATTTAATCTGTTCACTGCTGGAGCCTCCTCAGAATATTTTTTAAAGTGGCCCTCCAGGCTCTTCCCTGTGCTGTCTTAAAGCAAGGGGGCTCAGAAGGTTCGAGTTTGCTCTCAGACAAAATGCATTCTGCTCTCTACAACTTTTCCCTGTTGGGTAATACATTACCCTGCCTGGTGCATTTAGATTAAAATACAGAGAGAAAAGGAAATGGTGAACACAGTGCAATATATTGTGATGGCAGAATTTATATCGCAACAAGTGAAATTTTTAGACCTAGAGATCTCCAAACTCTACCAAAAGAATGAAAACTGTGGTGTTTAGATGTTCAAAGATAGTTGAACATTTCATAATGATTTCAGAGGATTTATTCCACTAGAAAGTTGTTTGAAAAATAAAGTGAAATGTTAAATAGGGTCTTCTCAATGAAAAACTCTGCCAAAGTTTAAACAAGAATTATTTCATGGAAAGGTAAATTACTCCACCTCTGAAATGACTTTCAACAGGATGCTGACCTCCATCAGAAGAAATCAGCAGAGGGTCATGTCCTTCATTACAAAATCAGGTAGACACAAGGACTAGGTATGTGCTGCCTATCGTGTCAAATCAGCAACAATAGACAAAACTTGGGAATGATGGGATGCTGAATATCAGGCTCATTACTATGTTTTTGAGACCAGAGAGCCAATGCAAAGCATATCTCTAACTTGAGCTACCACATGCAAATTGTCTATTCACTTAGAAACCATCAGTTTACTTAACCACCTGGTACCCTTATGAGTTGAAACACAGATGCATAAAGCAGGCAAACAGTTGACTCTCAGGTCTGCCTGGTTGTGGTGTGTGGTAATGAAAGTGGCTTAATCCATGATTTTTGCTCATGTGTACTTAATGTTAAATAACAAGGTCCCACTGTTATTGTCATTTCTATCTTCATCCCCTCCAGCAGTGACCTCAGATCTTTGAGGCCTTTTGGCAAGAGACCTATATGGGCACAACTATATAGGCTTTTCAAGGAGCCCCTTCCCCCAAGTGGCTCCATGTTCTAAATCACAAAAGTCAGAATCAAGACAACGAAACAAATCTGAGAGTAGAGCAGACACTTTTAAGGGCTCAGGTTTGACCAGTCAGAAGCCAAGTAAATACCCACCAACCTAAGAGCTTGACAGCAAGTTTCCACCCCCACAGGAGAGAAGTAAGCAGCAGTGCCTGTCTCTGTGGTTTGGTTCTAATGACATTAAATTGCCAACCCCAATCTCTGCAGCTTTCATCTCAGAAAATTCCACCCTCAGACGTCCATGGTCTGCATTTCCACCCATAGCCTGGATCCTGGGATGCTGCTTGGGTGGTATGTAGGGTACGTCCTACCCTGGCTAGATCCCATTTACGGCCTGAGCCATCATCATGGCTAAGTAGCTGTAGGTGGAAAGGCCTTTAAGACATGGGCTGCTAAATCCTGAGGCAACCGCCTCTGCACCACTTGGTATTAATTATTTAATTGCCTAACAGAGGAAATAGATACGTCATACTCTGAGAGCTTTAGCCTTATCCTAGGTTCAATTTAAGCTAATCATCAGTCTTTCTGGAAAATGCCTGTGTGGGTTTTTCTCAGTCAGGGCACTCAGCAAGTCTGAACAAAGCCTTCCTGTGCTGTCTGACACAGCTACGTTTGGACTCACATCCTGCAAGATTGCATGACAGAGAGGCTTCGGTGGCGCTCTGGGCCAAGTGAGATGGGCTCACTGGCCAACATTCGTCTCTATGAAAGAAAATCGACATTTCTCTGATGGATAGGAATGTGAGAGAATTGGATACTCCATGTTGAACTTGAAAAAAATTAAGCACGAAAAACTTACTCTTTTCAACCATCAGGGGCACAGAGTAAGGGAAACATTTTTTAAAGAGATGAGAGGGGAAGTAATAAGAGGAACTTCTCTATCCAAAGCCTGTACAATTTAGACAAGTCAGAGAATATTTTTTGTTGGTTCTTGGCACTGCTTTATCACAGCATGGCTGGACAGCTTGCTGGATACAGAGTCTGGAACAGCAGGGAAGGTTAGAGAAACCCCAAAGAGCTTCTCAAAACAGTTTGCAAGATGTAGGGGCTTAGATATAGAGGTCACGATCATTTGAAGTAGCCATTCTTTTAAAAACCCATGCAAAATAAATATTACATATGAGCCCAAGATCTCAAATGTAGAGCCATGTTGCTGCCAGTTGGATTAAAAGAAGGAATCAGGTAGGATAAATAAATTCGTGAATTATCTGGTGTCCTTTGCATTTCCATTAGAGGGCATTCTTGCTACAGGAATTGCTGGGTTTTCTTGTCATCAGAGAGCCTTTTCTTCCCAGGCAGGTCTGCATGATAGGTGGTCCAAACTGGCAAATAGCATGCCAAGCAAGGTAAGAGAAGTCGAGAGGAAACAATATGGCATTTCTTTTTTCCTGCTTTCAAATCAGAAGTGCATACCCAAGGTTAACAGAAAGAGGCTTGGGCCCAAACTGTTTTCCTGGGACTTTTTTCATTTCACAGACCTCGTACACAGTACATCCATGGACTGCCAGAGCCTTCCCAGGGGGAGGCTGAAAGGGGAGACAGTTGATTTTTCAGAGAGATTGTGCAAATGCAGCCAAGCAAACAGGAAGGTGCCTTGAGTCCTAGACGGGGGCCCTTCCTCTCCATGCGCAGTCACTGGGGCCCTGTGTGTGGGGAGCGAGGCCCAGCCTGAAGCAAACTGAGCACCTTCTTTGGCATTCTCCAACCCCGGTGCTGCCTCTCCAGCCCCCTGCTTCCCCAACCCTGACCCAGTCAGGGCACATGTGTTGTTTGTGTGCACGCGTGCGTGGCATGTGTGTGTGGAATATAATACATGCACACATCCCCAAATGAGTCCTCAAGGCATGCACATGGGGGGCCTGGAGTAATTCTTAGAGTATGAGGTACAGGAAATGATGTTGACAAAGAGGATGATCCTTGCCCTGGCCATGCTCTAAAGGGGGAGTCACGTGGAAAGTTATGGTTTCTCCTGGATGACAAAGCACCCTGTGGACCGTACCTATACCTCTGAGTGCACCTATGCAGTAGGGGTGAGACAAAACAAGAAGTTGCTCACTGTCATGCAAGATACTGGATGGTCTTTATCCTACACCTAGAGGATAGTACTCTGCTGCCTGGGGACGATCCGCCTCTAAAGCTGTGTGTCTCAGGTTAGGCTGCTCTAACAAAGTCCTGGGGGCTTAAGAACAGCAGACATTTCTTTCTAACAGTTCTGAAGACTAGAAGTCCAAGATCAGAGGGCCAGCACAGCCGGGTGTGGTGGGTAAGAGGCTTCTTCCTGGTTGCAGACTGCTGACTTCTCTCACGTGGCAGGTAGAGAGTGGGGGAGCTCTGTGGGGTTCCTTTTATAAGGGCACCAATCCCATTCATGGAGGCTCTGCCTTCATAACCTATTTACCTCTTAAAGTTTCCACCTCCTACCATTACTCTGGGATTAAGCTCTCAACCTATGGATTTGAGGGGGGGACACTCATTCGGTCCTTTGCACTGAGGGATTACTCAGTGGTGTGAACACATGGGAACTTCGGAGCTCTTGCTAGTCACCCTACTAGCTCATTTACAGCCTCTGTGCGCCTCGCAGGGGTTCCCCGCAAGCAGGAGGGTGAAGTGGACAGCGGTGAGGGTTATCACTTGCGGCATTGGGTTGGGAAGCCAGTCTGTGAGAAGAGGGGCGCAGACACGAGATATAAAGCTCTCCATCATTTGGCGCTGAAGAGGACAGTAGCTGGGATGACCCCACACTTGGACAGGAAAGCATAGTTGTATTGTACCATGATGAAAAGGGTTTAATTTGGAGTGGCTCTAGAAAATCATGTCAAGACAGTGATAGTAAGATAGCTTTTATGAGCATCTCCAAGTACATTGCTGGCAGAGGACTCATGAATCTTGGGAGAACTCAGATGACTAAACCTGTCTCTAAGGTGCTGAAGTTAGAGACCGTGGGCAGGAAAAGAAACCCCTCAGCCGGAGGGTGAGAGGGCAGGGCCTGAGAGCAGCCCCCTTGGCATGACACTGATGCAAAGTAATAGTAATTACAGTTCTCCCTGCAGCCCTACACCCGGGTTTTACAATGGAAGCTCTTGGCCCTGGTTTGCATTCTGGGCTCTGCAGCAACAAAGCACCTTTGGCCCAAATCTCTCTCACTTTCTATTTTTAAAAAGCAAGGATTTAAGAGCATAGGGGAGCCTATAATTTACCCAGCACTTGAAACAATCAAATCTGCCCCAAAGGCATGGCTGAAGCTCAGATCCTCCCGCACAGGTTTTGATGGTCCTACCAACGCACTTCAGGCTTTCTTTTATGTGCAGGGTAATCACCATAGTTCCCTTGCTGAGAGTGTTTTATGTCTCACATAATGTAGCATAGAGGTGGGTGTGCTCATGGACAGAATGTGGAACCTAACGCTAGGTTCTGTTTATAGGCCTTCGGCTTGCAAAACATGGGATGCTTTGCCAACTTTAGAACCCCCTGGAAACCTGTGGATTTGGAACTCCAGATAGAATTCCTTTTTTTTTTTTTTGAGATTCAAGTTCTTTTAACGTTTGGCACAAATGTGACTTCCTGTTTCTAAGAAAAAATAAAAGCTTAAAAAAGTTCCATTAAAAGAACTCCTAAAGAGCCCTGGACAGCCAGTGGTTTTGCACAAAACAATATTTTGATGAGTTAAGTGTAAATGTATCAGAAACATATGTATTAAATTTCCCTTGAAACATGCAGGGGTTTGAAAAAGGAGGGAAAAAGCAGGCCAAACACACTTTAGGGGTTTGCCGAGCCCAAAACATTCGAAAAGTACTTTGAGGTGTTTGAGTAAGTCCAACCCTACAGTGCTGGCCCACCCGGGATGGCAGTGGCAAACTCACAGCCAAGCAGACACCCATTTCCCAAACTGTGGTAGTGTTTGTATAGGCACGGAGACATGGAGTTCATGGTACAGTGCAACCTGGAACCGGAGTAGGGGTTGTCCAAACCCCAAAGAAGGCACATGCCTCACCTCCTTGCCCGAGTAGTTCAGCTCTGAGCAATGCATAAGGAAAGCAGTTGGCTGCGCTTCTTTTGGGCCTGATTACAAAAATTTCTTATATATGATATTGCAATGAAATGGATTCAACTGAACCCATAAATGAGAACCAACTGAAGCCTCTACTCTAAATGTTAACTGGACCAATTGCTAGGTATGGAGAGGTTCCCCCAACTATATGTTCCTCTCTCTCACCCTCCAATCCACCATCTGCTTTTGTCTCTTCTCATCTTGGCTGAGACCAGAGCAAGAAGTCCCAAAAATCACTCTCCAGGAAACATGTTGTCACAAGATTTCCAGCTCCATTCATTGAAGGCAACATTTGAGTACGGTTCACAGAGCACCACATTTGGAAGGGTTTGGGGGGGGGGCAAAACCATTTCTTGGGAATCACCCACTTGCTAGGGTTGACTCTGGGGCGTGGGGACCATGCTGCATAAAGCAATTGCCTTGGAAAGGGAACAAGGGACCCAATACAGCGTGGCAGCCGAGCAATTCAGTTTTTCCAGTAAACTAAGAAACCCCAAAGAGAGTAAAGGCATTGCCCTTTCCCCCCATCCTCTTTGCTTTTTTAGGAGATGATGTAGGTCTTTTCCCTTTGCTGCTCAAAGATTCCTGTTTTCAGCTGTATACTATACTCCCAGTTATCTAAGACTTGGCCACCTTTTTGTGGATAAGTAGGAAATAAATGACTGAGAATGCTTTCAATTTCTGTAGTGCAAATTGTCCTAGGTCAGGCCCTCTTAGTCACTTCTTTTGAAGCCTTTTAGGGGATTTCCAGCAATGGGATTATTTATTGGTGGGTCAGCTCAAATGATAGAAAAGCTGGTTCTCAGCCCTGACAAGGTCAAAACAGATTAGAACTAGCTTTAAAGAAGTGCCTTTTAGTTGAAAGGACAGTTGGCTAGGCCTCAAAAGAGATGGGCAGAGGCTGACCTTTATTTTCCCCATAATTAAGCCAGTTGTACTATTACTTCCTCAGTTTTCCCATCTTCCAGACAGAATGCATGTATATATTACCCGATAATTGCTGAGAGGATTACGTGCAATGTCTCAAACTTCTTGAGGGCAAGGCTGTTGGAGTAAAAAATAACAATAATAAACTGAATTACACAAAGCCTAGAATTAAGGTGAAATCAAGTGTAGCACTGAATGTGTTAGGAAAATTGTTTCATTCTTACTTCCTGATAGCTTACAATTAATAATAGTAATTATTAATGTGGCTCTTGCTATATGCCAGGTGTTTTAGGTATATTCACTCATTCAATCTTCACAGCAACATTAATAAGTAGGTGCTTTTATTATTATGGTGGGGAAACCAAGGCACTAAATAATTTGCCCAATTTTCCACCATAATGTAGGCAGAGCCAAGCTTCAAACCATGGCAGTCAACAACTTCGGAGTCCATATTTTTAATGTTTACAGGGGAAAGAGCTTTCATCTTCTGGCCAGATGATTCCAATTCTACTTCTCAGGTCTCTGATCTCTAAAATATCCTCAAGTATTTTTCTCCCTCTCATGTACTTCACAAGCAAATAATTATGTTAAAGTAAAGCAACACAAAATCATTTCCCTGTAATTTGCCATCTCAATACTCCCTGCCAATGGAGCCTCCTTCAGACAAACATGCTTTGTGTTCATGTGGATCAACTACTCTGTTGGCTGATACAAAAACCTATTTTTTAAAAAATGATCATAATGGGAAAATGGTCTGTCTCCTTTAATTAAATCTCTAAAGTCTCTGGAAAATCAAGGGAAATAAATAGTCACCTATTGAAGTTGGTGTAGAAAATTCTGAGGACAATCTCCGGGTGAGCTCAGACTCTTGGAGGAAAATGAGTTGGGATGTCTGGCTTCATCAGCAGAAACTTGTTGCCTGCTGCACAGGTGAATGTGGAGGGCGTGGGGGGGGGGGGTGGGGCGTGAGGTGAGCTTTCTTTTAGGATGGGGGCTGGGATCTGAAAGCTTCTTCTCCCACTAGCCCAGCAGGAGGGAGCACTTCTGATACTTGGAGCCTAGAGAGTACAAACTGAGCGGTTTGCGCGTAGGTAGTCCTTGCTAGGAGAAGGCAGGGTCTGCCAAACAGCACTTAAGCTTCAAAGTGCTGCGGAAGCCCCATGGCCCTGGAAGGCTATTCTGACTTTAAGGAAAGGCTTGCGGTAAGTTTTGTTTCTATGGAAATAAAGCAATTAGGTTAAACAGCAATTGAAAACTATTCAGTGAAAAAGATACCCAATGGTATTTCTTTTCCTTTTACACTAAATTGTGTAGTATTTTTTGTTTTCTTAGTTAGTGACTGGAGAACAATGCATATTTATGCTTAGTTTTAATTAAAGGTTTATTTTTTAGAAAAACAGGCTTGATTGGACTGGACAGCATAATGGGTATCCAGTTCTATTGCTGGAGGAAAGCCTGCCATTGTGTGTGGAACACCATGGTCCTGCTGGAGGCACCCTTTGGATTTCAGGTTGATCTCTAGGATGACAATAACACATCCAGACATGCTTTGAAAACAACAGAGTGTTCATGATTGTCCTACTTTATAGTTCTTTAAGGATGAGTGGTCTGCGTCACACAGGCTGCAAACAGGGTTAGGGCACTCGCCACTCTTCTCAATTCATGCTTTTTATACTCTCTCTTCTCTCTTTTTCTATTGTGCTCCTCCTTCCCCCTTTTAGGATGGCTTCTTTTTGTTTTGGATTGCCTCTCAAACACTTCCCCTGGGCTTTCTGTGCAAATGCAAAGTGTGAGTCCATGGGTGTAGGGTGGAGCCCAAGATTCTGTGTTTCTAACAAGTTGCCAGGTGAGGCCCAAGCTTCTGGTTTAGGAATCACCCTTTCTAATAGCAAGCAGATCATGGCCAACCTCTTCTCTCTCTCTCTCTCTCTCTCTCTCTCTCTCTCTCTCTCTCTCTCTCAATGGTTAGTGATTATAATTCTTGCCCAATTGTTCCTCTTTTCAAATATTCAAATCTAGAAGTTGAAAATTTTTTAAAAGCTCTCATTTCCTCAGTTCTAGTTCACACTTGATTAATAACTGGTGCTGACAAGGTAACAGATCCATCACAGTTACCAAGATTACTTGAAGCACAGAGCCATTCCTAATATTTCTCCTCCTACCCCTTCATTATGGTGTTAGCTCCCATTCCTCACATCTCCCAAACACATCCCTCAGTAAATTAGGTACTAGGGATAGGTGACCCTGTTTACCCACAGTTATCATGTTCCAGCGGTGTCCTCACATAGAGTTATATTGCCTTCATTCTGCCCAATGAGCACTTATCAGCTCTCTCTGGTACAATCATGTCAGCCCTTTTTATTCCTGGGCAAATTCAGGGATTCAAATAAAGGGCAAGGTGTACTTCGATTCAGCTTCTCTCAATTTGCTCAAAGATGAACAGAGAAATGTTACTCAATATTTTCATTCTCATCTTCTTTCTTTCATTATCAATAATTTATCCTATTTTTCTATAAATAAAAATAGTTGAGATCATAAAAAATGTGTGCAAGTTAATATATTATTTTCTCAACTATTGACCAGTGGAGAGATAAGTAGGCTGTATTGTGTAGGTGATGATTGGGGCCTGCAGGGGGAAGAGCTGAATATTTCCTGAAATTCTTGAGACCTGAGATAGACTGATAGTTAATCAATATCTTACCTGCTCACAAATAGTCAAGGGACAGTAAGGCCATAGGAGTGGGGCAGAGGGAGAGGAAACAGAGAGAGATAGGTGGGGTGGCGGCTGGTCCTCAAGGAGGGGAGACACATGGAGAAGAAAACTAAGATGTATGATACAAATGATGACCCAGAAACTGACAAGGGAAGGGAGAGACCAGTAGTAAGAAGAAAGTTTTACAAGTTGCCCTCAAATGAAGCTGAGTTTAAACATACAATTTTGGCCAAAGATTGATTATTCAAAGATATAAACCTTTATTGCCACTGAGGCCACAACTGAACAATGAATTTTCTAATAAGAAGGGAGCTACACACTCATGGTATAAAAGTGTATCTCAAATGTAATACAAACAGACTGGCTGGGCCTGGGAAGGGAGGAAGAGTGAGGGAGGAGGGATGATGGAGGGAGCTGTTCCTGCCCCTTTGGGTTCAGTAGGACCTAAAACTCATACAGGCACCATGTTTTCTAAACTTAATCCATAGAAAACACTAATGGAACTAAACTCCAAAAGCCAAAGCATGAAAGAAAGGCCCCTTCTCTTAACATTCAGGTTCTCCTAAGACAGGTGGAGAGCAGGTTGGCAAATCAGAAAAAAAGGGGGAGTCATTTTCCCATAATTCTTGTTTAAAACCAACAGCAATTTGGGGCTCTTTGTATGTTTTAGAAATAGAAAACATCTTGCAGGCAATATGACTTTGTGCTCTTATTTTATAGGAGAGGAGAGGGGAGTAGCTTCCTGCTGGTCACAAAGCTGGTTAGTGATTCGATTAGAACTTGGTTATTATTTCATTTTTTAAAATGCTCAGCATAGTACTTTTATTATTTTCCTTTTAGTACTTTAAAAAGCATGTATCTGCCTTCTTTCAGTAATGTTTTGCTTAAGTATAGAATTAAGTCTTCTATCAAATAGAACAGAGTTAAAGAAAGAAGGTCCGTGTAAAGGTTGTGTCTGTGAGTTAATGCTGTTCTTCAAGTAGTGATTTTTTTTAGGGGACACTTTGAGACCTCTAGCAACTTTAAGAACTCCAGCTGGCTGTTTTGCCTCAGGGATTAATTAGGAAATAATAGAGAAAGAACCAAGGCATTGGTTTTGGCATGTTTCCTAGTCACTTCAACTCTGTGTGTAGTATGACATTCCCACTGGTCACTTCTGACTTCAGAAAGAATTTGAGCTTGTGTGCTTTTTATTAATTTGGACAGTTCATTCTCAACCAGTTACCTATGAATGCTTCTGTGGGAATTACTCTTGATCAGAACCACATCCCTTAGGGGAGAACGGATCAATTATAGGCACACTGTTCTTTGCACAGAGCAATCAGGCCCTTGGGACCCCAGTTAGCGCTCCAACTTTGAGATCACTTGGCTGTTTCCCTTCCAGCCAATTTCAGCAGTAGATACAATCTAGAACCTCAAGAGGCTGGGCTGGAAACTAAACAACAGCTTGGCTGTCAGCATTCTGGGCTTGAACCTGCATTGGCCTGGGGGCGGATAAGATGACCTCATAGGTCTTTTCCATCTCCAAATTTCTGTGAACCATTGTTCTTGGGAATAGATGATTCAATAGGCTCATGCATATTTGTATTTGCCCACTCTGCTATTCCTTGTATTTATTATATTTCGCTTGGTTACTCTGGGAAGAACAAATACATTATGTAAGTCCAGAGACACTCAGAGGTCAATATCTGAAAAGGGCAGAGTCGGAAGGGATGTGGTCAAGAAAGAGAGATGGCGATGAGTAGGAAACCTGAGCTCACAAGTGCATTTTAGATGTTCCCAGAGCAAAATCTGAGGAAAGTACCAGGATGTGATGTTTTCTGGTACAATGGAAAGAATATAAATATGGGGACAGAAGACCTAGTTTGAACTCTTACTTACTGGCTTCTAATGATTTCAGTTTCCACATAGATAATGGCAATAGTTAGCCTGATTATTTCAAGAGAGTTTCTTTGAATATCATATGACAGAACATGTGTCTGTGTATTATAAGTATAAAGTGCTATGTAAATTAGGGATATTATTATTTAATGAAGTGATTCTTATGCTCAGAACTGAATAGAAAAGTCTGCGTAGAAAGAGCTATGCCAAAAACAGCTATGTTTTCTGAAAGTAATTTTGGGAGAAAGGACGAAAACTGACAATAGGAAATTAAATTTCATCAGTGCACAGGAAGAAAGAGAAATAAAACCTCAAATGTTCTCATCTTCTGGTTTGTTCAGCCTGTAAGCCAAAGTACATTTCAATCTGAGAAATACTGAAAATCATCATTGATTTTTTTTATGATGAATGACTTCTCAAAAATTTTAAAGTAATATGCTAAATGGTATAATATTCAAAGAATCTGATTGAAATAATGTAACTTAACATAGATTTTTCTGAGCAGCATCTATATGCAAGACCATGACCCAGCCTTAGAGGGAAAAAGCATTCCCTGCCTTCAAGAACTAATTTAAAGGGGAAAAGATGAGTTCATAAATACATCCAGTGTTTTCCAGGGATTAAAATAGGATCAAAATGATTCTTGCAAAAATGTTTTTCTGTGTCTCTATTACTGCTCAAATTACTCATTGGTATCCAGGAGCTGTTTTATGGGTGACCCACTCACTAAGCCATTGGTTACCATATTGCAAACACCATTTTTGTTCTCTCCTATGCCAGTTCATTGTGGAAATGCTCCTGACTGTAGGAAAATCCACTGAAGGTCCTGCTACTGCTGGCCCTCAGAGGTGCCTCCCCGACTGGTCTCTGCTTGAGGTTCCACTGCTGCCCATAATGCCTCTACTGGTTCAGCACAAGTAACATTACATAAGTCATACAGGTGTTTAAACAAAGTGTAGTTGGAATGCTAAGTAGAAACCTACTGATTCTGCTCAACTAGGGGTCATGAAATACTCTCTGTGAACAAATACTTTTATTTTATTTTTAATTTTTTTGAAAAAATATTTTTTATTTCAGAGAGGAAGGGAGAGGGAGAGAGATAGAAACAGCAATGATGAGAGAGAATCATTGACCAGCTGCCTCCTACATGCCCCACACTGGGGATTGAGCCAGCAATCCAGGTAAGTGCCTTGACCGGGAATGAAACTGAGACCTTCTGGTTCATAGGTTGATGCTCAACCACTGAGCCATGCTGGCCTGGTCACATTTATTTTTAATATGAAACACGAATAGACGTCCATAAAGACAGGAAAGTATTCTAGGATTATGGATGTGTATAGACAAAAGCTCAGAGATGTCAGACTTCATAATAAAATCTAGTTTAGGAAAATCAAGTAGGGCCTTCTCTCAAAGCATCATAATAGGGTATTAAGAACAACAAAAGGAAGTTAAATCAAGGGCCAATAATCTGTAAAAGGTGGGATGTGCATTTCTACTTTTCCACCATTTCACCTTCCTACCGTAGAATAAGACTTAGAGTTAATAGTATTTCCCTTCTCATAAAGCAATAAAAAAGGATTTGAATTAAAGGCCCTCTAAGAGAAGTCATGAGATGGAGAAGAGGAATGGTGAGTTCAGAGAGTAATGGAGCCCATTATCAAAATGCCTGGACATCTGATTAATAAGGGCTCAGAAACCATAACTATGATCAGCAAGTCACCTGGTAAAAGCAAATATAAATTAAGCTCAGGGTCTGAGACTTTAGATTGAAGTCTCTTCATCATGACCTGTGAATGTCTAGCAGTAATTAGTACACTTGTTATTGTCCCAGAAATTTTTTGGACAGTCAGACTTCTCTGTTCATGTGCTCCTAGAGAATGTCTCACTGTCCTCTCTACCAGACTTATACCTGCTCGCAACACTTCCCGCACAGGGCAAAAAGAAGATGACTATAAAAATAATAGTGTTGAAGACATATGTCTATTAAACTGCACTAAACAGTTTCCATAGAGATGACATTTATTCATCCCAGTAACTCAATGATTCTATTGTTAAAAACACAGTAACTGAGGCTCTGGACAGGTTAAGTAAATGACCCAAGGTCACATGGCGAGAAGATAGCAGGGCTGGAACTCAAACTCAGGTCTGCTGTTTCCAAAATCCATGTTTTTCAGCAGGACAACTCTCGGTCTTCTCCATTCAAACAAGAATAAGGCTGATCTGTGATAGGGGAGGGCAGGGTCAGGGGTTTATCACTATAGATCTTGGGGCTGCCGTTATTCCATCTTCTTTCCAATGACATGAATGATAAATGTAGAAATTAGCTTCTGGATGATGTTGTGTAAAGACATTAATAATACTATCTTGAACTCTTTTAAAAAGAGAAAGTCATAATATTAATAATGAAATGATGGTTAATAAAAAATGCAAAGATTTGATACAAACAATAGAATAAAAAACAGGGAATGACTGATTGACACAAGCAAATCTGAAAATGATCCAGGAAATAAAACATACATTGTATTATCTTTTTAAAAAAAGATAGGAAAATAATTAAGATAGTTTATGGCATCGGACTGGACAAAAGGGGACAAGGAAATGAGCTTTTATCATATACTCAGAAATGGTGAAGCCTTTATTAATATATTATTGGAAAATCTGATTTACACTTAAAGAAAAGATAGACTTAAAGATGATTTAGTGAAAAGCTACTAAGAGATGGGAGAAATTGATAGGAATTGTGGGTAAATGTTAATGGTGTTTAGTTTATTCCATTTAGAGAAAAGTTTGAGAGTGGCACTCACTATGCCTAATATCATTATAAAAACTACATGTTTTTGTTGCCTTCTCCTTTTTACAGAGGGTGGAAGGATCAGTTTTTATTTCAGATTTGCCTCATTTTAGGCAAATAAGTTTTCTTTTCTGAAAAATTATATGTAAATCAAGAGGTTTTACCAAAATCAAACTATGAGCTAAAAAGCAGAAGGCGTTCCATTAATAGATTCAATTTGGAAAGAAATTAAAACCCCGAATTATTCTTTTCTATGGCACTGTGAACAAACCACAGGTTCCCTCTACTCTCAACCCCACTCCCTCCAAAAAGCCTCTATGAGTCAGTTCAAGCTATGACTATTATAAATTTTTCTAAAGCAATTGAAATGGAACAAAACCAGAACATCAAAATACTCTCCAACCCAACCTGACCTGACATGATATTTCACTTGGTCTGAGTCCCTGATATAAAAAATAATTTTTTGAGTCATACTTTAAATGCACCAGAGAGCTCTTGTATTTCAAAAAGAAATCCTATGGTGGATGCTTTAGAAAAACAAAGAGTTTTGTGAAATGAATAATCAACCACTGATCTATTTCTTTGAAACTATTGCTTTTTTGGAGTCTGATTGGCTTAAGTTACCTCACTATCAGTAGAGTTTGATTACAAGGGCATGGCCCAACTAGGTATAGATAAAACTAGTTTAATTCTCATGCCTACAATTGTATCAAGACCATGTTGATGATTAATTTACATTAAAACTTACTTATGTGATTTGGGGGATGCATAGCATGATTTAATTCAGAAAGAGAAGTTTAGAAATTTGACACCTTAGACTCTCCATGTTTAGACACTTGAGGAACTTCAGGAAGTCAGAGTTGGCCCATTCATTTTTACAGCTCTGTGTCACATCCACTATGCTATGCTCACAAGAGATCCCGCTCCTTCCCCTCATACCACAGGAAGACTGGCAGTTCTTCTGGACAGCAGCCTCAGCCAGGGAGGGAACACCATGACTGGTTTTCCTTTACCTCACCACTGGGATGGTTCTGAATACTTTATGGCAAGTGTTCACTCAAGCTTGTGTTTCTTACTTCTCATGGAAGCAAAAGGTTGCATTTATTTTTCCTAATAAAAATGAAAAGGACCCTCCACTCCATTCCACAGTTTCTTGTTCTTGGTTTCTCTTTCCTTGAATTTGACTCCTTGTTGGGGTCCTTGGGATATTAGAACCTCATTATTTAGGTTTTGAGTTGTACTTAGAGGCTAATTTAAATCAATCCCTAAACAATTGCAAAGGAAGTGTGTTAGGAAGGTGTGGTGGGGGGGATGGATAAGTGTACCTGTTCTTCCTAAGGTATGAAGCCCTCATCTCCTAGAGGGGCACATGTAACAAGCCAATAATAGGATGTCTCCTTTTACTCATTTCACCATTGCTACCTATTAGTCTAATGGTTGGTCTGGATCCACAAGAAAATGATTGGGGGTTGGTGAGGGATTGGCTACTCAGATATAGATTAGGCGAGAAATGTAAGACCAAGTGAAGAAATGGAGTCTGATAATTATCTGACCCTGAAATGATGGGGAGCTATTCTATAAAACAGAGAGCAGGTAAGCATGGATAAGATATCAAATTTTACTGCCTAATAAGTTATATTCAAATTATTTATGGCAAAGACACTTTTACTCCAAAACAGCCTCTTCGATCTTAGGCATAATATGTTTCCTTAATACAATCAATTAGGAATTATATTTACTGATTAGTATTATTTTATGGATTAAATTAAAATATGGAAATTGGCTGATGTAGTACCTGAAGCATAGGAGACCAAGGAATATAAGTTCTCCTCCTTTCTACTAAACTGTTAATACACACAAGTGTATAATAACAATTGTATCACCCACTTATTGAGTGTCATTGAGTGACTATTAAATATCAGGTGCTTTACATATTTGACTGTATTGTATAATTTAACTCTTCCATTAATCCTATCAGATAAATGTTATCACGCTCTTTTTACATATAAGTTAATTGGGACACAGAGAATGTAACTCACCTAAGGTCTCAACAATGGATAAATAGCAGAATAAAGATTTGGACCCACACAATATGACATAAAAATATTGTTACAGTGTTTTTTTCCCAAGTCTGCTAACCGTTGCACAGTTTTCTTTAGGGAAAAGATCCACAACTTTACCTCAGATTTTATCTAAGAGAAAGGGTATTTTTTACTCAATGATCAAGAAGAGTAATTTTTTTCTGAGTTACCTTAAGAAACCTTGAGATATGTGGGTAATCTAAAAAACATCTGGTTATTTCCTCTTTGGCTTTCCTGACACTTAACACAACACTATTCTTTTGTATCTGATGTTTTTCACTCAGCAGTATATTTGCGAAGTTCATTTAAGTTGTGCATGCAACTATAGTGTATTTGTTTTCAATGATGAATAGACTCCCTGGGAGGAATATACCATAACCGGTCATTTGGACAGTTTCCAGTTTGGAGCTATGATGAATAATACTGCTGTGAATATTCTTGTGTCTTTCTTTGGGTGCACATGTGCTTGCATTTCTGTTGTAGTAGAATTATTGCCTTATAAGGCATATGTAATGTTTAGCTTTAGTAGATGCTTCCAGTTTTCCAAAGTGGTATATGCTTTACACTTCCACCAGTGATGAGTCCAACAGCAATGAGTTCCAGTTGTTCTACATCCGCATCAACATTTTTTATTAAGTCTTTTTCATTTTAGCCATTCTGGCAAGTGTGTAGTGGTATTGCATTGTGGTTTTAACTTTTATTTCCCTGATGACAATGAAGTAGAGCATATTTTAATATGCTATTGGCCACTTGTATATCCTCTTTTGTGAAGTACTGTTTTGATTATTTTTCTATCAAATGGACCATCTTCTTATTGATTTGTAGGACTTTCTATACATTCTGGCTTAGGCCTTTTGTTAGTCTTAAAGATTATAAATATCTTTCTGTGGCTTGCATTTCTCACTCTCTTAATGATGGCTTTTGAGGAATGTAAGTTTTAAAATTTAACATAGTCCAATTTATTAATTTTTTTCCTTCAAGAATAATGCTCTTTGTGTTCTGGTTACAAAATCTTTTTTTCCTCTGGGTAATACATATACTCTTCTTTTTTATACTTTAGAACTTTTTTCTTTGTTTTTCACATTTAGACTTACAATCTATCTGAAATAGATATTTGCATGTAATTTGAGGTAGAAGATATTTCCTTTTGCCCATAGTATATCCAATTGTCTTGACACTGCTTATTGAAAAGATTATTGTTTCTTCCAGGATTGTATAATGCCACCTTTGTCTTCCATCTAGAGTCACCATAGGGGTAGACCTACATACACTCTAGTTTTTTTTCCTCATACATTTGTCAATCATTAGCCAATGATTTAACTACTGTCACTTTATACTGTCTTCATATCTGATATCTCAGAGAGCAAATCCTCTCACCTGGTTTTCCTTCAAATTGCCTTTAGGGATCCTTGGCTATTTTAATCTTTTGATAGAAATTTTAGAATTAGTTTCTCAAGGTCCACCAAAATTACCCCAAAACCCCACACTTTAGGATTTGAGGGGGGAGGAAATTGAATTAAGATCAAATTGGGGAGAATTGACGTCTTAACACTATTGATCCTTCTATTCCATAAGTATGATATATCATCTATTTATTTAAGTTTTCTTTTATTTTTATGCAATAGATTTACTAAATTTCTGTGTAGAGGTTGTATATGGCTTTCTTTATATTTATTCCTAGAAATTTGGTAATTTGATATACTGAAAATGACACATTTTTTAAAATTCAACTTTCCTTTTTGTTAGTTGGAATTAAATAAAATGCAATTGATATTTTGTGTACTGATCTTTATCAATTTTTTAAAAGTCATTTGTTATTTTCATTTTTCTATATAATCATATCACCTATGAATATTAAGAATTTGGCTTCTTCCTTTTCAATACCTCTTATTTTTCTTACTTATGATTTTGAGTAGAGCGATGTTAGTGAGCCTCTTATTCTTATTCCTGATCTCAAAGGGAAGGATTTCAAAATTTGTTACCATAAAGTAAAATGTCTGCTAAAGTTTTTCTTAGATACGTGCTCTTCATAATATCAAGGCAGTGTCTTTATATTCCCAGCTCACTAGGCTTTTTGTAATCATAAATATAAATTGAATCATTTCAATTTTTTTTCTGCAAACATTTAGAAAACCATATTATTTTTCTCCATAATTTTAAAAAAATATTTTTATTGATTTCAGAGAGAAAGGAAGAGGGAGAAAGAGATAGAAACATCAATGATGAGAGAGAATCATTGATTAGCTGCCTCCTACACCACAACCTGGGCATGTGCCCTTGACTGGAATTGAACCTGGGACTCTTCAGTCCGCAGGTCGACGCTCTATCCACTGAGCCAAACCAGCTAGGGCTCCATAATTTTCTTAATGTGGTAAAGTACACTAATTGATTTTCTAATGTTACACCAACTTTGCTTTCCTGGTCTAAACACAAAATGGTCATGTGATGTATTAACCTTGGCATGGTTTGCTAATATAGTGTTCAAGATTGTTGCTTCTATGTTCATGAGTTAGATTCATCTGTAAATTTTTCCTTCATATCCTCTTTCAAGTTTTGTTATCAAGGTTATGCTGGCTTTATAAACTAAGAATAGGAATCTAGTTACAGTGTTTGTGTTAAAATATAATTATTCCTTTCTGAATGTTTGCTAAAATCCACTGCCAACCATTCTCAACCTGGAGTTTTCTTTGGGTGAAGATACTTATTTACAGAGTTTATTTGTTTAAGGTTATATTTTATTTACATTTTTATTCTCCCTTTCATCTTTGGTAGTTCTATATTTTCAGGCATTTTTAGATTTTTTAAAAAATTTGTTTATGTTAATTTTCAAGTTCATTTTCTTTACGTTGTTCATTATTATAATGACCAACAATTTATAATCCTACTGGAATACTTTTGACAGTGAGAGGGGTACTATAAATAATTGAAGTTGTATAATTTTTGAAATGCTTACTCATGGATCTAAGGGTGATTTTGTTATATTTATAAAGTGGTTTTATTGAAAGTCTATTTTCAAGAGATAAAATATTTTCTATAAAAAATAGCATATCAATTTTTAGTAATACAAAAATATTTTTATGTAGAGTATCTATGCCTTATCAAATGACCTAAAAATATTTGTTCTTAGTCAATCCTCATGTCACATAAGTTTCTTGGTTGTATTTGTCACTAATATTACTCTATCACTGATATTTTATGAAGAATATATTTTCAATATTATCATGTTTTTAATTTTTAATATACAGTAATAATTTGCTTAATGATGGGGATATGTTCTGAGAAATTCATTGTTAGGCGATTTTGTTACAGTGCAAACATCATAGAGTGTACTTACACAAACCTAGATGGACTACCTTACTACATACCTCGGCTATATGGTACAGCATATTGCTTCTAGGCTACAAGTCTGTACAGCATGTTACTGTACTGATTACTGCAGGCAATTTTAACACACTGGTAATTATTTGTGTATCTAAACATAGAAAAGTTACAGTAAAATTATAAAAAATGATATGCCTGTTTAGGGCACTTACCATGAATGGGGCTTACAGGACTTCGTCTGGGTGAGTCAGTGAGTGAGTGATGAGTGAGTGTGAAGGCCTGCCTAGGAAATTACTATACACTACTGTAGACTTTATAAACACAGTCCCACATGCCATTCCCCTGCTTCCTTCCGACAGGGTCAGAAATAGAACATTGAAGCTGTCAGTACTGCTCCAAAACAGGGATGTGGGCTGGATTGATTGGAAATATTCAGGAGAAACTAGCTGGGTAAGATGTAGATTACTATAACAGTGACTATCAGACGGGATCGAAAAGTGGCTCAAGGACCAGCAGGAATAAGAAATCAAAATGGAGAGATAAAGGAACATAGGGGATTGCTATGGTGATGTGGTCTTGGCTATTGTAGGTTGTAGCAGGGAACTTTGTATACTCAAAACACACACACACACACACACACACACACACACACACACCCTACAAAAAATGGTGTTTTACATGGAGAGGGTGTAGAACTGAGGATTCAATATTTTGACTTTAGAAAGTTTTTTTTTGGTTCCATTGACCCTATCTGGCACAAAGGGCTCCCTCTGTTTTTGAACTGATGTCAGAAATAAAACTGATCTATGGCATCATTAGAACCTGAAAATATTTCCAAAGTACAAGGACAGGCTGGCTCCATACTACCAGAGAGAGCTTTTACTAAAGTGACAGTAACACTTGATACTTCTTAGGTAGCTTCTTTGCATCTTTGCCATACACAGGATTTAGGCCCTCAGCAAAGAATTTACAACAACGTACTCTGGAGACCATCAAGCTAGATCTGGGAGGGCTGTAGCACCTCTGAATACATAGCACTGGGGAGACAGGCTCTGCTGTGCTGAAATGGGTCAATGGCTGACTGATTAGGATGTAATCTGTGCATTCAGTATTGAGGTGTTGTGACTGAGAGGACATCTGTTGCTGAGCCCATAGATGTTCCTCCCACCAGAGAAAAATAAAATTCCTCTTGAACCACATACTCTTCCATTTCTCATAGGAAATTCAGCTCCATTATAATCTTACTAGGGGCCCAGTGCACTTTGAAAGGGACTGTGGGCCGCAAGACACAGGGGCAATCAAGGTCAGCAGCCACTGCTCGCACCCGCTGATGGCGCCAAGTGATCAGGACTGGTGCTGGGCACTGGCAGTGGGTGCGAGCGGTGGCTCTGGTGCCAGCTGTGGGTGTGAGCAGGGCCAGCGCCGGCAGCAGGTGTGAGTACCAGGGGGGGACCATGGTGTACGGGAGCAAAGAATTTTCAGTAACTACCAGAGGCTTGCTCCGATGACAGCGACAGGCGCTTCACCTTGGTCTGGCACCCCTGCTCACTTGCTCCACCATCCCACCATGGCTGATGCCCGCCATGTTCCACACATACCCGCTGGTGGTCAGTGCACATCATAATGACCAGTTGTTCGGTTGTTCTGGTTGTTCTGCACTTCAGTCTATTTGCATATTAGCCTTTTATTATATAGGATGAGACCACCATCATATATGTGATGTGGTTCATCATTGAATAGACATTATGCAGAGCATGACTATAATGAATAGCCTGCAGTGTTTTCTAAATTGAATTTATCTTTCTAAATTTGAAATTGTTGAAAATTTCAATGGACTTTTCTCTGTAGATCAAAACATTTTTAATTGAGAACAAACTACAGGTGTTGAGGTACCTCAAAGCTCATAGTAGTTTCCTGGAATAAATTTTATTATTTATTTCATAATGAAATGTTTAATATTTTGCCCCAATATTTTCACAGGCTCTGTCTTTTGCTCCCATTCAGAGTACATTTCTTTGAAAAATATTTTTGTAAGGCAAAATTCATCACACACGTTGCCTATGGTTCTGATTCTTTTGAGCATTCACTAAATTTATATGCTGCAAGATTGTGGGGCTTTTCAATTTCATTCCATTCCAGTTCTGAATATAAATTTATCCAATTAGAAAGAGGAGCTCCATTAAAAAACTTTTCTGACAAGTTAAAATATCACAAATCTCAGTTATAATGTTCTAATGTTAAACCTTGGTCACCATTTGAATTCTCATAGTTTATTTCTCCTGTTCCTCCTTGCTTTAAAAGTAATACATTTATATTTCTTCCTCTCTGAGGGCTGGCTACTTAATTGCAATCAGTAACTCCAAGAACTGAAATTTTATGTTGTCCCATTTCTTTAATATTTTCATTAAAGATTTCCAACTGATTTTTGGGAAAAATGAAACCAAATCATAGAATTTTTATTTATGAAGAACTTGGAAAGTATTGTAGGACACTGAGGTTGAATTGCTAAGGAGGTCTTGAAAGGCTTGAATATTTCTTACTAGCATTTTATTTTATTTTTATTGAATTTATTTGGGTGACATTGGTTAACAAAATTATATAGCTTTCAAGTGTACAGTTCTATAATACATCATCTGTATATTGCATTGTGTGTTCACCACCCAAAGGCAAGTCTCTTTTTGTCACCATTTATCCCCTCTTTACCCTCTTCTACTTTTCCCACCCTCCTTTTACTCTGGTTATCACCATACTCTTATCTGTGTCTATGAATTTTTTTTTATTTTGCTTAATCTTTTCATCTTTTGCCACCCCCTGCCCCCATCACATCTGACAGCTGTCAGTATGTTCTCTATTATCTATGAGTCTGTTTCAATTTGTTTGTTTATTTTGTTCATTAGATTCCACATATAGGTGAAATCATATGGTGTTTGTCTTTCTCTGACTGGCTTATTTCACTTAGCATACTTACAGAAGGCTTGACTATTTCTAAAATCTGATGGTGGTGGCAAAGGCAGAATATGTGCCCTGCTTTTGTTGATATATATAGGATGTTCCCCCCAAAATGTACAGTAGGTCCTTGGTTACCTTGGCGATCCGTTCCTATGGTGTGACTTAATGTGATTTTCGCTGTAAGTCGGAACCCACCTACATAAGCACCTACATCACTCACATGGAGCTCATACACAGCAGTAATGAAGTGAAACAGTAAAAAAAAAATTAAAAGAAAGATAACAATTCCTGACCTTTACTTGTGGTAAATAAATAATAAAACACATAAAGCACATATGTACATATGTCGAAATGACGGAACTATTTTTTTTATAAATAAATTGGAGATAGCGACGCAACCACAAAATGACATACATCAAGTCCAACGTAACCCGAGGACTGACTGTATACATACACACTTTGAATAATTATAAAGTCAGTGTTTATTAAAATACAACATTTTAAAAATTGAGCTATCAGCTGTTAGAGTGTGTATACATTCTTTTGGGACACAATATATATATTTAATTCAATAACAAGCTCATCACAATTTTTTATCTTAAAATTTAGTTCATCTTAAAATTTAAATGTATATGTAAGTACTAGAAACTAGAGCTTTTTAAAAAAAATATGGATTTTTATTGATTTCAGAGAAGAAGGGAGAGAGTGAGAGAGATAGAAACATCAATGAAGAGAGAGAATCATTGATTGGCTGCCTCCTGCAAGCCCCCTACTGGGGATCGAGCTCGCAACCTAGGCATGTGCCCTTGACCAAACTTGAACCCGGGATCCTTCAGTTTGCAGACTGACGCTCTATCCACTGAGCCAAACCAGCTAGGGCTGAAAATTAGAGCTTTTATTTTAATTAGAATACAGCAGCTTCTTAGGGTATAATTATGAATTATGTGTGCACCACAGTCAATGATTAACTAAGATATAAGTTTGAAGTTTCATAAGAATATTGCCTTATATTGGTGTCATGCTTTACCAAACCTTGCTAAGCAAAATTAGCCAATCAGACAAAGACAAGTATCACATGATCTCACTCATATGTAGAATCTAGTGAACAAAATAAACTGATGAACAACAAAATAGATCCAGAGGCATAAAAGCATGGAACAGACTGTTGAATCTCAGAGGGAAGGCAGGGGTGGGTGGATGGGTGGGAGAAATCAACCAAAGAATATGTATGCATATATGCATAACCCATGGACACAGACAATAGGGTGGTGAAGGCCTGGGGCCTAGGGGCGGGGGTGGGCTAGAAGGGGTCAGTAGGGAGAAAGGGGGACATATGTAATACTTTCAACAATAAAGATTTTTTTAAAAAGAAAATTATTTTGTCTTCATTGTTGAATTTCTAAACAAAGTTTACAAGAATATACACAAAAAATGTGCTATTTTGAATTTCAACATAAAAAACTCCTAAGCATTTGACTCTGTGTAAACAACAAAGCATTATTGAATTAGCTATGTTTCTATTGGAAGCATCTGATGACACTAGTATAAAGCCAGCATTCACACAATTGGGAAGTTATTGAACTAATGGAGCCAATACACTCATAGCTTCCACTTCACTTTTCCTACGTGCACCAGAAACCTTATCATAACAAATGAGTGGAATTAATTTAGAGCAGTCATTTGATCCAGATGAAAAGCCATGCTTCACAGAATGATATATAAGCACACCTTCTGCGGCTGCTTTTGATAATTTTTGTCTTCAAAAATAGTCTTCTCAAAATAATGATTAATTTTGAAGCCGAATGTGAATACATTAGCTAGCAGATTTATAGCTTCTGTCTTTGTGTGTGTACAGTCGGAAATAACACTGTAATTCCCATGATGATGGGTAAATGTAAACTAATGTTTTGTATAAGTAACATGTTTAAGAGCAACATCCTTGAGAAGCTAAAAATCATACATATTTTTTTTACCAAATATATATGATTTAAAACTATTTAACAGAAAATAAAAAAATTACTTGACAGTAAAAGAAACATTTATAGATTTTACTCCCTTTAACAAATGACAAAAGCACTATAGCAAGAGAGTTTAGAATTTTCAAGTCTATATACTTCATGGCAGGACCCCACAGCTGTTTTCCCACATAAATTTCTCATTTAACATGTAATTTTTCATTTTTCTCACAGACTCCACTGCTGGCAGCCTGGAAGTTTCATGCACCTCAGGTTGCAGCGAGTCAAGGCCGAACTTACCAGAACACCGAGTGAGCTGATGGGCAGTGGTGCCAAAGAGTCTCCCACCTCCCTCCACCAGGACCAGAATCAGCTGGTGCTGCCCCTCCTGCAAAGGACACCTAATTCAATTAGTGAGGGACTGGCAGTCAGTTGCCTGTGAAGGGCGGTGTTATGCTGTCTGGTTAGGGTTAGCCAAAGAGTGGCAGGTCATTATCTACTATCTTCAGTTTTATAATGAAATTTTGCTGAACATACATCTCAACACTACTAAGTAAAGCCATGGCAGAAGTGAAAATACAAAGAAGGAGTCTACTCAATTCATCAGGATGATTGTACTGCAAGTATTACAAATAACACTTTGTTACTAAAGGAAAACTCAGGCGAAATGGGAAGAAGCAGTTGGGATTGATTGCAGGACAAAAGGTGTAAACTGGGACATATAATAATACTCTTTGATAAATCCTTCCTTCCTTCTATCCAAGCTTCCTCCCTCCCTCCCTCCTCTTCCTCCTCCTCCTCCTCTTCCTCTTCCTCCTCCTCCCCTTCCTCCTCCTCCTCTTCCTCTTCCTTCCTATTCTCTCTTCTTCTCCCCCCTCTCTGTCTCACTCTTTCTCTCTGAAAGAACTCAAGCATATATCAAGTTAGAGATAATAGTATGATGAACTCTAAAGTACTTTAATCTCACATCTTTAACAATTCTGAAAGCATGGCCAATTTATTTAATCTATAGTCTCCCAGTTACCCCATTCTCCTGGATTATTATATTTTTAAAGATTTTTTAATTGACTTTTAGAGACAGAGTGAGGGAGAGGGAGAGGGAGGAAGAGAGAGAGAGAAGCAACTATGTGATTGGCTGCCTTCTGCACACCCCTTACTGGGGATCAAGCTAGCAACCCTGGCATGTGGCCCAACTTAAACCTGCAACTCTTCAGTGCAAGAGACATCACTCAACTAACTGAGCCACACTGGCCAGGGTTACCCTGGATTATTTTAAAGTAAGTCTCAGACACCATCTCACTTCATCTGATGACACTTTCAGATGCTTGCAGGATCTTCGGCAGCACTGCCCCTTCTTCATTTTTTACATTGGTTATTTGTGCTTAGTCTTTTTTTTTTTTTTTCTTGATAGTGTTGCCCAGCATTTATTTATTTTGTTAGGCTCTTCAATGAACCAACTTGCTTCTTTATTGGTCTTCTCTATTATTTGTTTGCTATTTCACTGAATTATTTTATCTTTATTATTTTCTTCCCTCCACTTTCTTTTTGTTCTACTGGATGTTCTTTTCCTGACTTCTGAAGATGTATGCTAGTGCAGTGATTCTCAGCCTTTCTTTCTTTTTTTTTTTTTTTAAACAAATTCATCCACCATTACCCATGTCTAATGTATGGTTTTAGTGGCACTTCACAAATTTTGATGTACAGTTTATTTTTAGTCAGATCAAAATATTTTCTAATATTCACTGGGATTTCTTCTGACAAGAAATGGGTTATTTAGAATTAAATTTCTTAATTTCCAACCATAGGGGGATTTTCCAGTCATCTTTTTACTATTGGTTCCTAGCTTCATTGCAATGTAGTGAGGAATTAGACTCTGTATGCTGTAAATGTTTTGAAATTGGTCAAGCTTTGTTTTATGTCCCCAGTCATTTTTAACAGACAGTTTTTCTAAATATCCCATACACACATAAAAATAATATGTTTTTTGCAATGGTTGGGTGCAGTGCTCTACTAGTCAATTAATTAAATTGGTTAATCATGCTTTAAAATTGACATCTTTACTGATTTTATCTTATCTGCTTGTTATATCAGTTACTAAGAGTAGTGTGTTAATATCTCCCTCTACAATTGGGAACTCAATGTTTTCTCTTTATATCTGTCAACTTCTCTTTTTATATTTTGAAGCTATGTTCTTAGGTACATGAAATTTATAAGTGGTATCTTTCCTGTTGATTTAAGCTTTTTAGCATAAAGAAACATCCTTCTTTATCTTTTATGATACTCTCTTTTTCCTAAAGATTTTTGTGTCAAATATTAAATAAATTTGGTGATATATCATCTTTCTTCTGTAAGCAGTAGTTATAGCTAGTGAGGAGTAGTTATACTCAGCACCTGTGATTTTTGTGGACTGTACAGGTTTCAGAATTACAAACTTATGAAGGATCCAGAGCTGGTGAGAAAAGTGATAGATGTTACATAATAGCTTTCATTATGATTCTTAAATGCATCCGTAACACCTGTGAAACAGGGGAAACCCGGATTTCTTGGCTTCAGTTATGACGCTGTGTTTGTAAGTGAGCTCAGGTAGTTCCTTCTGAGAACTTACAGAGATAGTGGAATCGAGCCCCTGAAGGCCACTGCTGCAGCCAATGTGCTCAGCACATTATATGACTAACGCTGCCTCACTATTAGCCAGCTAGGGGCCACCACGGGGGTTGGGCTTTATTCAGAAAAGAACTCTGCAACCAAAGTAAAGTACCAGACCTCGAAAAAGCAGGGTCTATAATAAAATTAATCCAGCCGAGACTCAAATTAAGACCCTGCTTCATGGATAATAATTGTACTGAATTTACCTTGTAGGAACTGTGCCTTTCTCCTATGCTATGCAAGCTAATGTGTGTTATGTAAGGTGGCTTTTTTGCTTTGTTCTTGACCATCAATAAAAAATATTTGTCCCTTAGGCACATACTATGCGATAGGTATTGCATTAATACTGCACACGCAGTTTCTCAATGATCCTCACCGCAGTGCTACATTGCAGGCATTATAAGAAACGGAGGCAGAGAGAGTTTATTAACTCAACCATGATTACAGAGCTAGCGAGCTAATGTCTGAAGTCAGGTTCATCTATTTCAAAGGCTGTAATTGTTCCAACTCACAACGCTGCCTCCCCTAATCATGAGAATTTATGAACATGTTGGGAAGGAAATGTTGTGATATGGGATTTCTTTGCAAACTACACTGGGGACATTCACCTCTAATTTTTCGTTGCCAGTGTTATCATTCAAGGCTGGACCATGTCTGTTACAAAAAGTACCTAGCTTTGGGATGGATAGGGTTTCACCATAAAAGCACTGGGGAGATTTGAGAGCAATTCTAACTAGGTTTCTAAATGCTATGCACATTTCTTCAAAACTGTAGAATACATAAATAAGCACAGGTCTTATCTGCAGCAATGAATTCATTTTAAGATGACAAAGAAAGCTGTGAGTCTCAAGAAGATAATGTTACACAAAGACAAGAAAAGCACTGCTATTTAAGTAAAAAACATATAAACAAATAAAATGATGATCTAGAGCAGTGGTTCTCAACCTTCTGGCCCTTTAAATACAGTTCCTCATGTTGTGACCCAACCATAAAATTATTTTTGTTGCTACTTCATAACTGTAATGTTGCTACTGTTATGAATCATAATGTAAATATCTAATATGCAGGATGGTCTTAGGCGAACCCTGTGAAAGGGTCGTTCGACCGCCAAAGGGGTCACGACCCACAGGTTGAGAACAGTTGATCTAGAGTCAAAAGATGTGAACTTATGGGTAGATAAAGAGAAGAAGGGAAGAAAGGAGGAAAATATGGAGAAAAATAGAGAGAGAAAAAGAAAAAGTAAGTAGAGCAAGGGAAATCTAATTCAGTCTACTTCTATGGGAAAAATCCCGGGAGCAAAATATCGACTCTATGTGTAGAAAGTCAGTAACACTTAAAAATTAGGGTTTCCTACTTATAAGGTAAATATAAAAGCTTATTTTCTCTTTTTGTTTTGAGGTTATATCCCTACATAAATGCTGCTGTATAAGTATTAACATTAATTTTGTATAGTCTTTCAGCATAATAATACTTTTTGATTCTTAGCAGATTTACAATGCTTTGTAGGTATACCTGGGGCTTGACTTTACACATTGCAGAAAAACTGGAGTTTTCTTCCTTACATCATAACTTAAGTTAAAAAAAGAAAGAAACACAGAAAAGAAGATTAAAAAATGTAAGAGAAGTCTAGAGTTAATTGTTAACTGGAATCATAGTTAATGAGCTTGTTTAAGAAATGAGAAGATATTTCTTCACTTTGTCTAGCCTTATTATGTATCTATTCAAATGACAGTTAGCGTCTCCATGTTCCTGATTTTATGCTGAGATATGCCTTGATGATGCAATAGCTGTACAATAAATCAACTATGGAATTCAATCTGCTGTTGCTAAAAATCACTGTGGCAGGTCCTTGACACAAGGCAGGTGAACTGTTTCCAGAAATTGTACAATAAAGGAAATAAATAAACTGGGCAAAACCCAGGAAAGCCATAATTCTGAGGCTGATTAGAGGCTACAGGTCAAGTTGACACTGTCTTGGTCCAGCCTTGTTCCACCATTGCTCAAGTGCTCAAGATGCAGCACTTGCTGTTTGTTTCTTGCTTTGCTCTGAGCTCCTCACCCCGCTGAGACTGGATTAAAACTGTTGGGTTTCTCTTGGAAACCAGAAAACTGTGCTCCACAGCTTTTCATCAGTGTCTCAAATGGGATTGCCAATGGCGAAGATCTCTCAGGGAGAAACATGTCATCAAATATTGCAAGTTCTCAGTCACACCTTTTAATGAAAAAAAAAAAAGAAAAAGAAAAAGAAAGTCTCTCCTTCTATCCCACCCCAGCTTCTGCTCTTAACAGGGAACTTTTTAAATAAAACAAACAAGTTCTCAAACCTCTCCAGGGTCCCTCTTACCCTTGTCAGGACTGTGGTGCCCACTTTTGGCTATAAGATCTGTTTTTTTCCCAGTCTCTGGTGGTCTTGGCAAAACCTCGTGCAGGTTCCCATGCCACACACCCAGGGAGAAGATTGTGGGGTTTGGTGGTTACAGGGAATGAGCCAGAGACGCTTATGCTTTAGTCTCTCTGAGCAACTCAACTCTCTGACCTTGCAGATGAGTCACTTGGATACCATTGACTGAAAGAGAGAATTCGGGGGCAAATATAGGAACCTTCTCTGAAATCCAGATGTTGTTGGTGAGCTATGTTTTCCCAGGTCAAATAAACAAGCACTGAAAGCAGTCATCTAGGCCCCGTGGAAAAATATTATGTACCCCAGATGCTTTCCTGGCTAGTGGGTGGCTAAATTAGGTTCTTGTTTTGTCTAAAGGCATTTGAGTATATATATAAAAATTACATAGCAAATATCTTGTGTCCCGACTCTCTCAAATTATGAAAACTACTATGCAGTCTTATAATATGTTAGTGGCAAAGCATAAACATAAATTAAAAACCAATTTACCAATAAAACATGTTGCTTGCATATTTTAGAAATGCAAAAAAGCATCGAGTCAAAACATTTTAATGTCTTAAACTATTACTCACAGCTATGCTATTCTGGAGTCACATTGCAATCATCATTAACTGATGAAATGAAAACTTGAAGACCCTAAGATTTCTCAGGAGAGAAACTACACATGATTTGAAATTTCTTGTATGACATTTAGTCTTACTAAGAAAAAATCCCACTGAGTTCCAATTTCTGTTGAGAGGATAACCGACATTTAAGTTCTTTATCTAGGAACGTTTTCTTTTAGGACATTTGTTGAGTTTGGGCGTTTACTTCCCTCCAACTGTGAAGTTCAAGAATAGATGCTCTGGAAATCCCCAAAGAAAGCCTGATTCAGTCATCCCAACCTTTGCTAATTCCTGTTCCTTCCCTTTTCATCCCCTCAACCAACCCCTAGGAAATGCAGTGGTTATCTCTATCTGGCATGACTTATCTTTACCCATATTGGAAAAAGCCTTTTGAATTAGGTAAACGTTGCCCTCCTCCTTACTCTTCCTTTCCTCCTCTTTATTTTCTGGGGATGCTCCTTGGTTGATAATCTTTACTGTCCCTTGCCTACCAGGTAGGATGTTTCTTACTTTTCCTTCAGCTGTCTAGGGTCTTCTCTGAAGGCCTTTGAGCACCAGCCAATCAGTGCATATCATCTTAGCAATTATAGCAATGGAAGAAGGTTTGATGTAGAAGTAAAATAGATTAGGAGGTAGATAGATAGAATGATAATATTGGGTTCACCAGTACACTTGGAGAGGAAACTTTTTCCTTTCCAGGACCTATTTTTCTTATGGTTATAATGATGGGTTTGGATAAGATACTCATAGACTTTTCTGAGCTCCTTGTATTAGTTGGGGTTTTCTTCACCAGCTCCACTGAAATCTGGGGCACACCTGTGTTTTACCACATACCAGGTGCATGGATTAATTCATTCTATGGCTTCTGTAAACTTATTAGTTCACACATCTTATGTTGAAAATTATATCAAAATACTTTTATAAATTTTACTGGAATTACAAGATATTGGGAATAAGAAAATTGTTGAAGGAATTCTGGAAAAATGCTTTTATTTTTCTGCAATTGGTCTTTAACTTCATGGATTGAGACAGCAATGGTTCTCCAAGTTGTACTACATAATTGATTAATACAAAGCCTATTTTTAATTTTTAACTTTTTGTTTGTTTGTTTGTTTATTTATACTCATTACTGATTTTAAAAAATTGATGTGAAAGTCACATAAGATAAAATTCACCATGGTTAGTGTCATATTCAGTGGCATTTAGTACATTCCCAGTGTTGGGCAATCACCACTTCTACCAAGTTCCAAAACATTTTCATCACCCCAAAGGAAACCCTGTACCCATTGCTCATTGATTCCCCTCCTGTGCCCCAGTCCCTGGAAACCACTCAGCTGCTTTCTGTCTCTGTGAATTTGCCTATTCTGGCCATTTCATAGAAATGGAATCATAATTGTGACTGGCTTCTTTCACTTAGTATAACATTTAAGGTTCATCCACTTTGTAGCATGCATCAGAACTTCATTCATTTTTGTTGAGAAAAAATACTCCACTGTATGGATCTGCCACATTTTCTCCATTCACACATTGCTACACACTTGGCTTATTTCCACTCTTTGGCTATTGTGAATAAGGCTGCAATAAACATTTGTGTTCTTATGTTTTTATCCAGACATGTATTTTCTTTTTTTTCAAGTATACAATAAATTATTAACTATAGTCATTATGCTGTGCAGTAGGTCTCAAGAACTTAGACATCTTGTAACTCAAAGTACCCTTTGATTAGCATCTCCTCTTTCCCCCTGACCACCATTGAACTCTGTTACTATGAGTTTGGCATTTTTTTCTTTTTAGATTCTACATGTAAGAAATCATGCAATATTTGTCTTTCTGTGTAGAAGCCCATTTTTATGTTCTGAGCATATCTATAACTAAAGGCTGTTCACATGCTTCTGGAGCTCTCTTTCCTAATCCTATTACAGGCTAATTCAATTTCCTTCTTCAAGTCTTGACTTAGATGTACTTTCCTCAAGATGCCTTTTCTAACACTTCATCTGCCTCAGGTGCTTCTCCTCTGTGTCTCTAGAACAGCCCATAACAGCACCCTACTACTCATCGTTCTCTCCCAATGGACTGAGATTCCTCTGACTCAGTGCCACCAGGGATGAGTATGACTCCCATCATTAGCTCAGTGCTGGCTCAGTAAGTGCTCATATTTAACTATAAGTGGATGAATGAAATACATGTTCCTTTTGAGCTCTCTTTGAGGAAAAAGAAGATTCTTAGAAAGGGTCCAAATAGAAGACAGCATGTTCTAAACAGTACCTCTTAAAGGTAGGTAGATTCATTTAGCTAAATGCAGCCTTTCAGGAAAGCCCAATGTAATACTTCGGCAACCAATCCAGTTTTATTGTGAGTGGCACCTATGTCTTTGTATGCCCATTAGCTAGTATAAAATCTTTTAAAAGGTAGATTCTCGGATAACAAGGCCACAACACAAGCATTTACCACAAAGAATTGAAGGGTCAGTTGGAGAAGTAACTGGGAAAAGAAACCCCAGGGGATACTGAAAAGGGTTATTTGTCCAGCAAAAATATGTTGAAGATAGGAGGAAGAGAATTGAGGCATTGAAGAGCGTCATTGATATGATGCTATCAAAGGCAAAGCCATAAATATGTTACTTAGGATGTGGAGATAATAGTTTAAAAAATATCTTTACAGTTGCCCAAAGGATAACCAAAGTTATTTGTGCCCTTTCAACTTCAAGCATCCAAGTTATTTTCTCTCTTAAGATTAAAGCAGTTCTGGGGCCTAGGAGCTGTGTTAGATGTCTCTCTTCTTTACTTTATCATTGTACTTATCTATGTTTGCTAACCTGCCTCCTCTGATGGAATGTGTACTGCTAAGAGCACCCAGCCCCAAGTGCCTGGCACAGGGCAGGGGGAGTGGGTAAATGTTTCAACAAGTGAATGAAATGGACAAGTGGAGGTAGAGTTTATGGCTAAATGGTTCCTTCACATTTAAAGAAGGAATCTGATTTTCTTCCCAGCCAGTTTTTCAATGAAAGATCCTGAATTCCTGGGGGATGGGAACAGATAATCTGTCAGCTTTCAAATGTCTATTGATCAATCACTTTTTTCATAACACTCAAGTACTAAGAATATACAGATTCATAAGAAAAATCCTGCCTGTAAGGAGCTGATGATATAGTAGACAGATGATTGTACACAGAGATAAAATATCGCTTCATATCAGCAAATAGTGATGGATCATCTTACTCTCCCGAATCTCTAAACTCAGGAAAATTGTTTGGCTTACTGAGGAGAGAATGTCTGAACATACGGGCGCAGGACCACCTACTGAAGGAACAACCTGACTTTATGTACTTATTTAGCTGCAGTGAAATTTAATAAAAAAGCAAGAATAGAAGATTGATCTTCATGTGATTATTTAGTTGGTTGAAATTTAATTAAAAAGCAAGTATAGAAGGCTTTCTCCCTGTTTTAATTTGAACAAAGATAAGTTTTGATTCTCCTAAATAATCAGAAAGTCTTTTCTTCTATTTATGGGAGCTCTTATTATTTATGATGGAAAATTCACGGAAGGAGTAGAAAGATCAGTCATGTCCTAGGACTGAAAAGGAGTGAGTTCACCTGACAGAATTCAACTTGTCTCTATTTCACAATTAAAGGGGGAACTGCACTTATTCCCTGCCAACTGATTTGGTTTCACTCTCAAATGACTGTAGGAGTAAAGAAAATAAATAAAAATCTTACGTTTGAGTGCTGGCTCCACAGTTCACTACCTTTGTGTCCTCAGGCACATCACTTACAGTTTCCTCATTTGTTACAGGAGGCAGGCTGGGTGGCTCTGCTCTGGTGGGCGCAGATGACCTTGAAGGTTTGCTCTGGTGTTAGGCTCTGATTCTGAGGGAGATGCAGGCAGGGTGGCCCGGCTAAGCATTCATCTCTTGAGACACAGAATTCCAGGGCTTTGTAAGGCAGGTGGCAAGAGCTTGGGCTTTAAAGTCAGACAGACCTGGGTTTGAATCCTTGGGCTAGAAGTTACTAGAACTTTTTAGGGTAATTGTCCTCAAGGAAGTTCTATACCTAGAATCTATAGCTGAACCTGTAAAATGAAAATACTATATGTAGCTCCTGAAGTTGTCATGAGAATTAAAAATATATATAAATGAACAAATGTCTTCGTTTTCAGCAAATGATTGTACACCCCAGCCCCTTTCTGCAAACACACCTGTTAGCCGGGATATCGGCCATGAAGATGGGCATGTGGCAGGGCCAGAGGCAGCTTTGTCTCTTGTACCCTAGATCACAACCAGGAAATTTTATTTTCATGGACTTCAGCAAACCTAAGGTTGGCTTCCCTAAAGTAAGACGAGATGAAAACAATTTCTCAGACAAGGGGACCTTGGTTGCAAACACCCACTTCTAGGCATCCGTGATGCCAGCCATAGCTGGCAAGACTGACTTTTCCAAGAGGGAAATTCCCTTCATGCTGGCTCAGGGAGAAAGTCCAGACTTCACCCTGTCTCTTTCCAGAAAACAAGAATCTCTCAGTTTGTGTTTACGAGAACATTGTAGGTTTCACTCCAGCTGAAGGTGAAAAGAATGTCTCCCTCCTCTGAGTCGAGTGGAGCCCACAGAGTTTGCTGAAGGTTTGGAGGGGTTGTTTCTCCCCGGCATGCCTGCGTGCTTGTGTGTGGGGGGCGCCGGGCAGGCAGGAGACCTCTTGGACCAGGGGCCTCTGAGCTGGGAGTCGCCCCGCACACTTGTACACTGCATATGTTGTGCCTATGGGGTTGGAAGTCAAGCCAGAAATAATTCCCTCTTGAGACAGAGGAGGGCAGTTCCTACTGACTCAGCCAGGGGGTGGCTCCCCCTTCATCTGTCTCGGAGGAGCTACTGTTGACAAGTTGCTGGGTCCCTTCAGTTTAGATCTCTATGTGGAGCTTGTGTAAGGGACAGGGGCAGGGTGGGGGGGAGAGAAGTCCTATTTGGATGTGACGAGGGGGCACAACTTGGCAGGTGGGGCATCTGCTGCTGCTCGGAGCCCAGGACCATCATGAGGGTCAGAGGGGTCCATAGATGTACACTCAGGTTCTGACCAGAACAGACCACAATAGCAGATGTCTTGTGTGTAGCCCAAGTGTGTTTGTACTGACCAATGTCTTGTGCTGCTTTATCTTGATGGGATTACAGCTGAGCAACCCAATTACCCAGAGTGGAACTGAGGAGACATAATCAGGCCTATCCTGATATCACCGTTGGAACTTCCATTCCTAACGCTTGGGCAAATGAGCCAAAGAAGATGTCAGGGGAAGACTAATCCATAGTGAAGACTTAAGGACTCTCTGGGCAGAACTATTTTGATGCCCTGGACCTGGTTCTAACATGGGATTCTTGGGTAAATAGTGTGAGCTCATGCTCTACATTCAGCTCTCTTTACTGTCTCCCAGGAGTTGTGTGGCTGGAGGACCATCTGCAGCCTCACTCCTTCACCTCCCAACCCACTGGGTCTCTGTTCAGGATGAACCTAAGAAGCAAATAAACTTCCCTGTGGTCATCTATCTGACCAAACTTGAAAGCAGTGAGAATATTATTGAGGAGAAAGAGATGATGAACGTTCATTTTACAAACAACAACAGCCATAATAATTATGGTAACACCCTCGGATGGGCCAGGCTCTAACTTAGTGCTATGCTACTGTAGCTCTGGTTTGGCTGGCCTCCTTGGCTTGGCAGGCTCCATCCACTTCATCTCCCCCTTCTCCTGTTGGCCGAGCTCCATCCTCCTCTTGGCTCCTGCAGCTCGATTCCTGGCTGGCTGCGCTAATCCCACATAATATTTTACGCAAATTTATATGAACCCCGTTACAAAGCCTAGCAAAGAGGCACTGTTTCTTTTCCTTGATAAAATTAATCATTTATAACTTGGCTCTGAGAAACCAGTCCAACCTGTGGGTGCTCCGTTTTTGCTCACAAGAAACATTCCCAGCCCCACTTTAAAGGAAAAAGATTTCCCATTCCTCTGCCAGGCTCTGGCCCCCCAAAGTGCCATCTACTTTGGAAATTCCCACCAGTCTCATTTAGAATCACACTCACAAGTTGCCTGGGAATTTCTCCCAGAAAGCTCCTATCTACCCCATTTCTTGGGGCTTGATTTCCCACAGACCCCTGGGTGGTTTAGATTGTTGTCTATATCAACAACATGATAGACTTACTGTGTTTATCAAGCTTCTCCAAAGAGTTGTGGGAATCATTTGTGAATTACTTCTTTTGCTTTTTCTTAAACGAAATTCTGTTTTTGCTCATGTTAAGTGACTATTCCCAGGGAGCGGTTTCTTTGGTGGCATTGTTACACGAAGGAGGAAGACGTAATCCCTGGTTCAAACAGAAATCAATGAAGGCACCGAACTCTGGATTTGCAATTAGGACAAACAAAGTTCAGCCAAAAAACACCTCAATCAGCCCCTGATGCCTCATTAATAAAGAAGGTAACTAATTTTTCAGCACTAAAGAGAAAATCTAAGGACTGCACTATATGTGTCGGCACATACAGACAGCCTCTATACATAGACTGCTCTAGGAAAACAGAATAGAATTTCTCTACTCTTGTTTTCTTTAAGCAAAGGCAAACAGTAGGTTGTAGCATCTAGCACCTCAAACTTTTCAACAAGTCACGGGGAATGGAAAGAGCATCTGTGGACCCAGTCACTTTCCTCAAGCAGCGTGGGTGGTGGTGGGCTTGTGTGTCTGTGTTTTTCTACCTGGTGCTAGTGAAGAGTTAGTCAACTGTGCTTATAGCTCCAGCTTTGGGAATATAATTTCTGCTTTCCATTTAAACACCTAACTCTCCTTTTTTTGTAGCAAGGAGTCATGACAAACACACACTCAGGAAAGCTTTCTCGGACGGCAAGTAAAGTAAATTGGAATGGATACCAATGAACAGCACTTCCCAGGTGAATGACCAGAATCCCATCTAAAGGTCAGATTTGTTCAAATCATGTGGCAATTTAATAGATATAGGACTAAGGTCTAATTCTTCAAATTCCTAATCTAGTGTTTTGTTCTTTTTCAAAAATGTATTTTTATTGATTTCAGAGAGGAAGGGGGAGGGAGAGAGAGACAGAAACATCAATGATGAGAGAGAATCACTGATCGGCTGCCCCCTGCATGCCCCACATTGGGGATCGAGCGCACAACCCAGGCATGTGTCCTGACTGGGAATCGGACCGTGACCTCCTGGTTCATAGTTCGACGCTCAACCACTGAGCAATACTGGCCGGCTAGTGTTTTGTTCTTAACTTCATTAACTGTCATTCTTTGTCCCAGATGTTTCAGGCATTCTGGATGTTCAAGGTATATATTATAATTCTTTCCAGAAGCATTCCATACAGGATTGCTCACAATATATTCATATAATCTACTAAATAAAAAGAGGTAAATGAATATCTAAATCGGTACCTGCCAAGCAGCCTTGTTCAGTTAATGTATAAGAGATAGTAATGACTCTACAAGAGACAGGGTGAACACACACACACACATCCGGGAATCAGAACTCAGGACTAAATATCTAAAATAACAACAGGGTTCATGTGACCAGATTCTCCCATTAGGAAACAGAGGAAAGGGGCACTGTCTTTAAAATTTTTAAATTGATAGTTTTAAATGAACTTTTTATTTTAAAATAAGTTTATATTTACAGAAAAGTAGCAAAGATAGTAAAGAGTGCTGATATACCCGGCCTCCAGTGTGCCCTGTTGTTAAGGTCTTGCATTAATGTGATAAACTTGTCACAAGTAATGAATCAATATGGATACATTATAAACTAAGTCATTTTAAACTAAAGTCCATATTTTATTTAGATTTCTTTTTTTTTCAGCTGTTTTTCTATCTTTGATTCCCATCCTGGACACCACATTTACACTTATGGGTATTATCCCCTTATGGTCCTCTACACTGTGCCAGTTTCTCAGAATTCCCTTATTTTTGATGAATTTGAGGTGGACTGGTCAGATGTTTTTGGTAGAGTGTTGTTCACTTTGGAGTGTCTGATGTTTTTCTCATGGTTAGACTGTGGTTATAGGTGTTTGGGGGGAAGATGAGAGAGCTGAGGTGCCAGTCTCATCACATCTACCCAGGGTGCATACTGCCAGCATGACAACACTACTGATGTTAAGCTTGATCACCTAGCTGAGGCAGTGTGAGTCTGGTTTCTCCTCCTTCTCGCCTGCTTTTCTAGTACACCTTTTGGAAAGACACCGCTATGCACAGTCCACACTTTAAAAATGGGATATGATGCTCTCCCTTCTTGAGGGAGCAGTGTTTACATACATTCTTTGAAATTTGCTTTTGCTTTTTAAATCACAATATCTATGAAATCACAAGAAACAGTAGGTACAACATTAGAACATGAAATGAAAGATAAGGTGTGAAAAGGTCTCAGGAAATACCTAGATCTGCCTTCCTGATTTAATGGGGTCTGTATTGATTAATTCGCACAGAGCACACTCACATGTGGTCAAGTTAAATTGTCAACATTTATTATTCACTCACTAAGTGTTTTTTTGGTGCATATTCTTTGCTAAACTGTGGGTCCCATCGTTTTAATTTAAAACCACACTGGGTAGCAGGTAAGAAAAGTGCCACAACTCTCTCTCAGCTTTCAGATGAGAAATCCACAGCAGAAAGATTTTCCTGGTTGCTACTGATCAAGCGACAAAGAATACACAGGTTTTTGGACAACAAGCGCAGTGCTTGACTATACTCAATGGTGTGGTCTTCCTGACACCACGAAGCAGAACAGAACAAGCTGTTTTTATTAAATATTTCCATGGGTAATCCTTATTTGCTGAACCATACCTGCCACTGAGAAATCAAGGATTCAGCTTAAAGTTTTATTTGGCTCATCCTAGGATTCCATCTCCTCTAGCCACAACCTCCTCCCTATCCTTGCTCCCACCTCTGTAAACTATTACGCTGGCTATGTCTATATTCCTGCTCCTGAAAATAAGTAGTGTGTTGACTGCTTGAGACTTGAGTGCCTACTGTTTAAATATATTATCAAGGTGTTTGCCTGAGATCTGTTGCTGTAGAACTCTGGTGTTCCTTTATAAGAGCTCAATTTATCCTGGCACTTTACAAATCAGTCCAGTGGTCTTTTAGGAAATAAAGACTATTATGCAAAGAACATTGTATTATATGTCATAGAAAATGCATTCAAAACAAAGGGAAGCGATTACAATGGGATGATTGGTACTGGAAGGTTTCTAATCTAAAAATTGCCAAAGAATTGGAAAAATTCCATGACTTGGAAATGTAGTTATCATAATAAAGAGAAAAATAGAGCTGTGAAAGGGATAAGGATTGAATGAAACACTGAAGTGAACTTAAGAGATTGAGCTGAAATGAGCTAGAAAAACAGGGTTAATCTGAGAGAGATAGTGGATCATTGAAGATCTGATCTAACATCTTTACCTATATGCATGATATTCATGCCACACTCACATTTTACCCTCCTTCTCTTCTCTAAGGCTTCTCCTGAATTATCCTTTATAATAAACCACCATAAAATATTTGGCACCAGAAATAGTGATGTTCCATGGTCCTCTTGGGAATGGTTTAAGGCAAACTCAAAATATATATTTTTCTTTCTTCAGAGTTTTAGGAGGAAAGACTATCAAAATTCAAGTTTATCATACATTAATTTCTAATACAACACATTCAACTTTTATAGAGCTAGCTTAAAGAATCTTATTCTATTTTTTTTAGCTCTCTCAATTTTCATATTATTTTGGCTGCTTTTGGTCAGACAGGCTCTCCTGAGATAGTTCACTCAGTATGCAATTACCCACTGTGAAAACATTTCCATTATTCCAAAACCATTCTTCTCTTCTCCCTTTTGGTATTGAATTTATTGACATCAAAAGAGACTAGTTTTAGAAGATTTAACACAGAAAGAAAAGTGTCTTTCAAGTCTTGGGGTCTTTGTTCCATGGGCTATATATATAGCAGGTAAAGGGAAGCAATATAATAAAACTTCAGAGTAGGATACACTGAACTAAACCTACCCCCTATCGCATACATTTGGGTGGCATGAATGGGATAATTTAAAGGTTTTGGCAGTCGATGTAGAAGTCTTAATGTCATTATGACTCAGGCCTATGAAGAGAGAAAATAGGTTATAGCAAAGGAAAAGGACAATGGAACAAAAGAGTATCTGTCACCTCCCTTTCCATCCACAAGTCAGTTTTTCCCTATTGTTACCATACTCCTTACTAACTTGTAGCCAATGAATATTAATATCAGACTCATATTCTGGCAAAATAACTAAATGAACTTTTGTTTTCAGACTAAAAATATGTTAGAAAAGCCAAGAACTTTCAAAATAAATACTGGCCTTTTTTTCTTATGACAACTGACAAAGAGAAGAGTAAGCTACAGCTCAAAGCTTTCTGATCTGTCCTAGCTAGTTTGGCTCAGTGGATAGAGTGTCAACCTGTGGACTGAAGGGTCCCAGGTTTGATTCCTGTCAAAGGCCTGTACCTTGGCTGCTGGCCCTCTTGTCAAAGCATGTGCTCAGAGGCAACCAATGTGTCTCACATTGATGTTTCTCCCCCTCCCTTTCTCTCTCTCTAAAAATTAATGGGAAAATATACTCGGGTGAGGATTAAATAAATAAATAAATAAATAAATAAATAAAAGCTTTCTGATTTACCTGCCAAAAATTTTAGAGAGATATGGAGCATGATTCTCAAGAAAATTCAAACCTCAACCCTTCTATCAATATTAAGAGAATTTTGTCAAAGTTACCATTTGTACTCTATAGTTATTCTAAAAAACTGTCTCTAAGAGAACTTTGAAAATTAAAAGGATAAAAATATATATTTCAAATGTAGAAAATATGCATAATAAAATCATAAATATGATTTGTCCCAAATGAGGACGGTCATCATGATGTAAATGTTTTCAAGTTACAAATTATTGTAATATTTTAGCATAAGATAGATTTATATAATTTCCCCCATCTCCCCTGCACTTCTGTGTATGGAGCAATAAGGAGAGGAATCAGAACCAATAAATTCTAAAAGATTTAGTGGTTTTTTAAAAAGTTATTTCAGGATGTGAGGGCGATCTGGCTGTGACATCTGTCACCCCATTGATCGCCAGGGTTGATTCGGCTGATCTGGCTGGCAAGGCGGGTGTCCCCCTCCTCCCTCACCGATCCATGTGTGTCCCTCCCGAAGCTACGCGCTCCGTCGAAGAGGACGACCTCCCCCTCCCCCCCCCCCCCCCCCGCCCCCAGGAGAGGACTGGTCTTGGGTCAAGGGTATAAGAGTAGCTGCGCTCCCCTGCTAGAACCTCCAAACAAGCACTCAAGGTCCATAAAAAGTTATTTCAAAAGATATTATTCACTGTAATCCTTAGAAAGGTTGACTGAAAGGTTATACCTCTGTAGGTTTATGCCTGGGAAAATGCATTGGAGGCTCAAGGACAGGGGGAAAAGAAGGTGGAATCATAAATGCAAATGCATTTGTATAATTATCAAGAACTGAGAGAACAATAAACGGCATCTACCATCTATCTATCCTTTAGGCTACTGTTCTGCCCAAGTACATATAATAGTCTACTTTTGGCAACAACATAAAATCTTATTGATATAGTTCCTATTCTTCCCATTCTGGCCTCACTCTACCAAGCCAATCTCATTTTGTCTTCTAGTTGGCACATACATTCATTCTTACAGATTGATCTTTCCACTCTTTGCCCCATTTCTTTACTGGGCTTCACTGATGTTACCCACACCCTACCTGGAACACCTTTCCTTCAACCTTCTGCCTACCCATGTCTTATAGATATTTTAACATTTAGCCCACACTCCTTGAAAACTTCTTTTTCTTCCTTAGACTACTTGGATTACTTTTTTAAAAAATTGAACTTCAAAAATCCAGACTCCACAATTTATTCCTTTAACTGTTTTCTAATGGTTTTCAAGTGTGTTTGTTAGTTTGACTTCTAGGATGTACCATTAAATTCTCTCAAGAAAACATATCTTAAATTTCTACTGTACTTAACATGAACCTTAGTGGTTCTGGACTTAAATATGATGTCACATAAATACTAGAAGATGATTGATTTGGCTTTGCCCATCTGAAAAAAATGCATGCAAAATCTTTCAATTATTTTAACCATCTGCATGAATCGATTTTGTTACATCAGAACAGAAAGATACAATAAAGTGGCTGGAATCGGGTGGGGATGAGTGAATGGGAGTGAGTATGGGATACAGAGTATATAGTATACCTTATCTTATTTAGTCTTTCCTCTGAATATGATATTATAACCACAAATTTAAAGTTCAAAAGCTGATGCTCAGAGAGGTTATATAACTTGCTCAAGTTTATAAGGCAAATATGTGACATTAAATACATTCATAATGCTGTGCAACCATCACCACCACCCATCTCCAGAACTCTTTTCATTTTGTAAAACTGAAACACTATTCCCAGTAAGCAATAACTCTCTATTGCTATCCCCCAAGCCCCTGGCAACTACCCTTCACTTGTCTCTCTGATTTTAACTAAGTACCTTACATAAGGGGAATAATACAGTATGTCTTTTGTGAATAGCTTATTTCATTTAGCATAATGTCCTCAAGGTTAACCCATGTTGTGCCATGGGTGTCATATGAAGTTGGATATTCAGGAATTACTCAATTTTATAACTTCTCTGAGTCTCTACAATTCCTCATCTCTAAGGTGAAAATAGTACTTGTCCAACTTCTGGGCTGCACTGGATTTTTGGGGATGATTAAATGTGAAGATAGTGAAGTGAAACCATTTTCAAAAATCATGATTGTTTTTATCAACAGGGAAAAAACTTTTCATTTTTGCATGATGTAGAAAACTATATAAACGGCAGTGTGGTGAATGAGAGGAAAGTTTCCCTGGCCCACCCTGCACACGCACACACAGCCACACTCCCAGAATGATGAAAACTCCTTCCATGTCTCCGTTTAATGACACAGCCGGGTTTCATGCTGTTTTACAAAATACAGCACGGGTTTGAAAATCCTTGGACATCAGAAAGCACATGACGGCCACCTTTTTATTTGGGGGTTAAAAGTGGGCATGAGATCCAAGGAACCTCAAGTCACCGTGTGCAGGACAGTCAGGCTGTGGTGAGCAGAGCATCCAGGCTGCAGATATTTGCACAATTTTACTAGTACAAACACCCAAGGTACCAATGCTTTCATGGAAATCCTGGCTGTGTAACCGTATTAACATTGGCGGAGGCTTGAAGCTATTTTCAGAATCCTTCACAAACTTACAGGAAGTACCTTCCCTTTTTATTTACATTCCGTATTGTTATTTTTAAGTAATGCACTTGCAGGAAGACGTTTCCTTTGCCCCTACTGAGAGTCACATTTTTAAAATCACACATGTATGAACAATCATGAAAACACATAACAATCTGGTTGAGTGAAGCTTAAGAGAACAACAACACTCCAACTCTCACCTGATTGAAATGCTAGACTTGATGGCTCTTTCTAGCAAAGCTTGAGTGCTTGCAGACTTGGTGGAGTAGACTGCCCCCCCCCGCCCCCCCCCCCCCCCCGGCCCCGCAGACTCCAGTGTGAGCTGTGGCAAAATCAATAAACAAATAAATAAAGTAAAGTAAAGACCAGAGGCTCCGTGGAGAGTTGGGGCTCCCTGTCTCTTTTATGAGTAATGAATGTGGTAACCACAGAGACTTGGAAAGGATTGGGATTCTCAACTCCGCAAGCTGACTTTCAAGTAGGTCTGCGCACTATTACAGGGGCTTGCTGGTGGTTGGGGGATCAAGGAATAAATAAGAAGTGGGAATTCAGGCAGAAAAGCAGGGGCCTTGGAAAGGAAGACATGATAGGGATGGCTGTAAATCGACCCTCTCTCCCTCTGGAGATTTGTGTGTACTGAAGTTTGAATCCCCAGGAACTGTTGTGCAATGTGACTGAAATTCCAAGCCAATCTCTTGAGAAGTAAGACAACTTGTGCCCAAAGAGACCCACCTGACGAGGCCATCTGTTTCGAGACTGTTTCACTGTCCTGGGTGGTCCCAGGCTTTTGAAAGGGAACATCTTTCTCTTAAGAAATACACACGAAGTAAATAGAACAGAAGCTGGCTCTTACACATTGGCCTCCCCACTCCATTCCAAATCCTTCATGTTTTCTTAAATGTGGGGGGGATTTCATGCGTCAGTCCCGTATGTGCCTATTCTTGAATGCCAGCAAGAAAGACAGCAAAGGGGAAGAGAGGGAGACTGGAGGGACCCATGGAGCACTTGCAGATCCAGACATGTGTAAAACAACTGTGGTCACCTTAGCAACTTGACCTCTTCCACAACCCAGTAGTCAATCAACAAGGTCATGGGAGGTCAGAAAGGTAGAAATATGGTGCCTGGTTCCATGTAAAATAGTTGCTAGCCTACAATACTAATTTTTTTCTGGGTTCACAATGAAAAATATCTTTGGAACACTAATATGGACTTTAATTTGCATGGTGATTATCTTTTCAGTAATGTATCCATAGGAGTCAAGAACAAAAAGAGGATTTATTTTTTCTCTCTCAAATTTGTTAAGAGAGGTACTTGCTCACTTCTGTACAGAACGCAAGATTGCCTCTTCAGTGTGGCACTCCACCCACTCTTTGAATATTTAAAGCATTTCATGACTCGAAGAAGCTGCCAATAATTCTCCAAAGAGAGAATGATGTAGCTAAGGAAGCTGCTTCTTTGAGAGAAAGTCAGAGCAGAAAATGGGTATAAGAGGGAACCAAGTGGAAACTATAATGTAGTTCTCTTTACCTCTTCTGGAGTACCAAGGGCTGCTAGGCCTCTGCTCGGTTCTGAAAGTGTGTGTAAGAGCCTGGGGAAAGAAAGAATCTCTGCTTAGCTGCACTGTCATGAAAATGTTTATCTCTGACTCATCTAATAAGAGGCACTCTGGGAGTTTAAGGCATAAAGAAAAGAGATGGAAAAGGAAAGAGATTTTGAAAAACTGCCAAGTTATATGATTAGAGAGGATAGATGAATATTGGAAACTGAAGAGGAAGAAATGAAATGAAAATCAATCACAATACAGTGACTCATCTGGCTTTGATTTTTTTTTTCCATTTAAAAATAGTATCAGGATACAAATGAAATTTCAACCCTTGTCCCATTAAAAATGTAATTCTTTGTTTTGATTACTACTAGTTTCATTTCCTGAAACACTGATTTTTTTTCCTTCATATATAAAAAGCAAAATCCACTTCTGAAAAATGAAGATTTTTTTTGCTACATTCAGGGCAGTGTTCTCCCCAACTCTTCAGAGGATGGCTAAAAAGAAATCACGCCCTTTGCCAAAGGGCCTCCCAACTGCAGGGCTCATGATTAAATAAATTCTTTGACAGAGGAGAAGAGTAGGTGTCTGTCCCAACTGTGAAGAAGAAATGCTTTAGAGGAAGCCCAGAGTGCAGTGTTGGGAAGGATAGTAAGACTTTACTCTGTGAAACATTAGCCTAAGAGTGAGGGGTAGCACAAATGACATCTATTTGCCTCCCTTGACTAAATAGGATGGTTCTAGAGGCACCTGCAAAAGGTGTTACTCACATAAATATTTCATCTAGTGGTTCCTAAGAATGGAAAACCACTTGACTGGATAACTTTAGCCCATAAATACAGAAGCTTTAGCGGAAATACCTTGAGATAAGGAAAAAAACAGGACTTGTGCTCTGGGTAGGGAGGAGGTGATTGATATCAGATCCTCCTGCCTTGATGATGGAATTGTGTATGTGAAGGGCAAGGGAAGTGGAGAGGGGTCAAGGCACTAGATGCCCGATTACAGGGAAACAAAGATGCAGAAATACAATGCTCTAAGATTCACCCCTCGATCAATCATGGTTTCTTAGATTTGAAATGACCCAGACACACCTGCTTCAATGAATCCTGAAGCTGAGGAATAAGTTTCTTTTTAATGAAGTAGTTTCTAGAGAAATCCATTGGGAGTGCAGAAAATTAAAACACTGCAATGTGTTTTAGTTTGCAAGCCCTTGCCCTCCATAAGGAACACTCACTACTCTTAGAACAGTGCAGAAATTAAAAGCTAAAAAAATTTCATGCAGTGTTTCTGCATGAAATATCAGTGATGGCGAATCTTTTGAGCTCGGCGTGTCAGCATTTTGAAAAACCCTAACTTAACTCTGGTGCCATGTCACATGTAGAAATTTTTTGATATTTGCAACCATAGTAAAATAAAGACTTATATTTTTGATATTTAGTTTATATATTTAAACGCCATTTAACAAAGAAAAATCAACCAGAAAAAAATGAGTTTGCGTGTCACCTCTGACACGCGTGTCATAGGTTCGCCATTACTGAAATAGATAGATACATGTATTTAAAAATCTACCTATATATAATACTGTTATGTCCTACTTCCCATTGACTTAATCACCTCACATTAATTGATTATTCTGTCTGTGGGGCACAGACTTTTGAAAACCCTTTTTTAAATTAAGATCCACCTTCCCCTAAAAATCCTTCCAAATATAGATGGAAAAAAGTCCTGTTGGGAAAATTTATATTTTCTGATAAAGGTGCCAGACACTTTTTTATGCTACAAAACTAAGGTCACATCTCTAGCTTTCTCAATTACCCTTGGTGGTACTATTACCTATTAATTTAACTAACCATTCTAGAGTCTCATTTTTTCCAGTCTGTAATGTAGGTCCCCTTAAGAAAACTTTTGCTCTCTATATTACATAGTCATACATTTTGTCCTAAGCTGCCACTTTCATGCTTCAAGAGAACGTTCTTATTTGAATACTAGAGGCCCAGTGCACAAAATTCGTACATGGGTAGGGTCCCAAGTGGCTGCTGGCTGCCACCCAGGGCTGGCAAGGGGGAGGGGCCACGGGCAGTTGGCCAGCCAGCCCCACCCCCTGGTCGAACTCCTGGTCAAACTCCAGGACGAGGGGACAATTTGCATATTAGGCTTTTATTATATAGGATTAGTGAACAAATCCACCTCCATTTTCATCTTAATTCCTTAGATTTTTGTCTTTACAAACTAAGTACCTCCAGTTCTTTAAAGGCCTGGGTTCCCATCGGTAGTTCTTTTAATACAATTATTATTTCAAATGAAGCTTTCTACATGGTTGCATATACTAGGTGTACCAGTTAATAAGGCGGATTTTTTTCAATAGATGGAGTTTCTCATATGTTGATATATATTCGATTTGATATGTATGCTATTTTGTTGTATTGACAACAAGCTTCAAAACTTCATATGCCAAATTTTCTGAAGGTGTTAACATCATAGATACTTTTTACACTTAAAAATGTCGAATATCGTGCCAAAAAAAGAGCATTTATGGGAAGTTTTAATTCATTACTTTATGTTGAAGTAAAAGTACTGCTGAAAGTTATCATATACTTCAGGAAGCTTATGTGAACACACTCCATCTCAAGATACTTGTGAACGCTGGTTTAAAAGCTTTAAAAGTAATGATTTTGATGTGAAAGACAAAGAACATCCAGGTCAACTGAAAAAGTTTGAAGACCAACAATTACAAGCATTATTGGATGAAGATGCGTGTCAAACTCAAAAATAACTTGCAGAAAGATTAAACGTTGCTCAGCAAACAATTTCCAATCATTTACAAGCCATGGGAAAGATTGTAAAGGAAGGAAAATGGGTGCCACATCAACTGAACGGAAGACAAATGGAAAACTGAAAAGTCATCAGTAAAATGTTGCTTCAAAGGCAAGAAAGAAAGTCTTTTTTGCATTGAATTGTGACTGGCGATGAAAAGTGGATTTATTTTGAGAATCCCAAATGCACAAAATCATGGGCTGGTCCAGGTCAACCATCAACATCAACTGCAAGGCCAAATCGCTTCATAAAGAAGACAATGCTCTGTGTTTGGTGGGATCAGGAAGGTGTGGTGTATTATGAGCTTCTAAAGCCAGGTGAAACCGTTAATACTGATTGCTACTGTTAATACTGATCGAACCACGCTTTGATCATGAAACGACCAGAATATTCCAGAAGACACAGAAAGTAATTTTGCTTCATGATGACACACCATCACCCACTTCATAACCAGTTAAAGACACGTTAAAAGATCTTGCCTGAGAAGTATCAACCCACCCACTGTATTCACCAGATGTTGCTCCTTCAGATCACCACTTGTTCCAATCGATGATACACGCATTTTCTGAGCAGCACTTCAAAATGTATGAAGAAGTGGAAAATTGGGTCTCTGAATGGTTTGCCTCAAAACAAAAAAAATTCTATTGGGACGGTATCCACAAATTACCTGAAAGATGGGGGAAATGTGTAGCTAGTGATGGACATTATTTTGAATAAAACACTTTTGATGTTTCTCTTGAAATTATCGTGTTTTCTTTGATTACAAAATCCGCCATTATTAACCAATACACCTAGTACATCATTAAGTTTGTGTGGTTTATAGTTCATTCTAAACTCTAGCAATTTTATTTCTCACAGTGTTTTCAGCTAAGTTAATTAAAATAAAAGTTGATGGATTTATGCGTTAATTTACAAAACCTTTTTGCCTCACCTTTAACGATGGAACCTATTTTTTCCCCCTGCCAAAGTGGATTTTCCATTACTAACCTGCTGCTATTGCATTAAGTAGTTGCCATTTCAAACACTACTGGAAGGTTCCATTTCTACTTGGAGCCTATTTAAATTACACTTTTAGAAGCTTTTGATTACAAAAAGGTCTCCTGTGCCCTTTGTAGCCATTTTCAGTTTTCACTTACCATCTTTAAATGGAGGAAAAGATACATCTTAAAGTTATTTTGCTGGAAAGTAGATGTAAGATGCTGGGATAAGAAGCTTTTGCACTCATTCATATGTCTGGTATTCCCTAGGTGAGTTGTTTTACAAAATCTCAAATTCTATGTGAAATCAGGACAGGCAGGAGAAAATGGAGATCAGTTCTCTGAGCCACTTCTTCATGTATAACCACAGCTGCATAATGAAAAATGTGTGCTTTCTAGTGGTTGAATTTTATGAAATAAGCAGAGTTTATGAAACATACATGGGAGCTCCTCCTTCTGGCCTTCCAAATGCCACTACACTAAGGCCATTCCCATCCAAGGGGCTGTCTTGGCAGAGAAAGGTTAAAGCCACCATCTTGAAGCATTTGCTGATTTTTCTACTCATCATTCATTTCTTCCTTTGCTTTAATTCTATATACTTTGTTCATATTCATTTTTATATCCCACCATTTTTATATTGCTCCCCTTAACCAAAACAGCCTCATTCTCTCTTTTCATAAAAACTGGTGCTTCAAAGATTGTAATCCCCCCTGATGTGAATGTTGGTATGTTTGAAGTTGTCCCAGAGTCTCCTTACACTATCCTTATTTTTATTTATTTATTTATTTTGGATTCTTTGTGCTGTTCTGATTGGGTGTTTTCTGCTTCCTTATCTTCCCAATCTCTGATATGATCCTTTGCTTTATCTCCATTGTTGATTCCCTATAGCGTATTCTTCATTTCAGTTAATGTATTCGTCATTTCTGATGGGTTCCTTTTTATGTTTTCTAGTTTTGCTCTTAAGTTTCTTATCTCTTTGTTGAAGTTCTCACTACTGTCTCACAAATCTTCCTTAAATGGCATGTGATTTCAGTGTCCTCCTTATAGTGCTGATAAAGAAATATTAGGCTTGATCAGATACCTGTAATTTATGTTCATAGCAGCTTTATTAACAATATCTGAAACATAGAAGCAACCCAAGTGTCTATGGAAAGATGAATAGATAAACATAATGTAGTAGGTACAAATAATTAAATATCATTCAGCCTTAAAATGAAGAAAATTCGGATAAATTCTACAATGTAGATGAACTTTAAGACATTTGCTAGGTGAAATAAGCCAGTCACAAAAGAACAAATATTCAATGATTCTACTTATATAAGGTTCCTAGAGTAATAAAATTCATAGTCACCGAAAGTAGAATGGTGGTTGCCAGGGCTGGGCAGGGGGAGGAAAGGCATGGACAGTTACTCTGTAATGGGCACGGAGTTGTGTGTGTGTGTGTGTGTGTGTGTGTATGTGTGTGTGTGTGTGTGATTTTTGTTCCTGATATTCCATTTTGCTGTCGCCAGTTCTTCTGTCTTTGAACAATATTCCCAAACACAAAGTGCTAAACTCATTATCTAAAAAAATCTCAAAAGGCATTTTCTTTTATTTAGCGGCAATGCCTCAGAACCAAGATGTTTAGTTATGTTTTAGCCCCATAGAGAAGCTGTTTTGATTACACTGAAACAAATAATTAGTTACACTAATATTACAATCGGAGTCATGGGAAGCTACTGAGCTCCCTGCTTTTGAGTTCAGAGCAAATATATCTTTAGAAATTAAGGATGCCTTATTTTCTGAATATATATGAACATGTAAAATAATGTTGCCTCATGGAAAAGCTACTTAATTAAAAAAATTAAATTCAGGTTTAAAAGAAAAAAATCTCTACTGTATTTTCTAGTTTGTCTTCTATTTTCTATTAGAAAGTAAGCAGCATCCATCTGCTTATTCAATTTCTGCTTCCTCTCGTTCTCTCACTCTCTCCTTTTCACACCAACAGTTCTTTAGAACTCAGGGGAAAAAATCCAAACTCTTTGTAGCAGAACATAAGGTTCATCACAATATTACCTCATTTTTTAATGCTGGCCTAACACAGCCTAGATTCGCTCCATTCATATCATAGCAGCTACCTTTCAGAATGGACCATGATACATACATCACATTGTTCTTTCTTTACATGTCCTATATGCTCAGATCAGAACACCTTCCCAGCTTTCTCCAGGTGACAACTTCCTATCATCTTTGAAGCAGTTGCCTTATCACCTTCTCTGTGGAACATTCTGTGTGTTTCCCTCCTCTGCTCAGTCAGTTACCTCTCCCTCTTCAGTGATCCCGGGATTCAGGGACTTCCTACATAGTTCTCCTACCATGCTCATAGCACACTGTCCACATGTAGATGTCAGCTTTTAGACTAGAGGATTCTCCAGGGCGGTGTCACATTTGTCTTATAGCACCTGACACAGCACCTTAGAGTAATGAATAATGAATAAAGGAATGAGTGAAAATCAAGACATAAACATTCATTATTAGGGATTTCACAGAGAGAACACAGAGGCTTATGTGTCCAGGAGCAGGAATGAAGGTAAAGTTTATTTAAAACGGAGAGGACAGAGTTTTGTAGTTACTGGGTGAATGTCAACTCCACTTACAACTCAAAATCACTTACTCTGCTATGAATCTGTAGAATATCACACACAAGGGTGTTGTGAAAACCAATTCACATTAGTCAACTGTTTCAAAGTTGAAAGGTAATAAATTGTCTTCATTATATGAAATAAAAATAATGTTGTCCTCTAGCAATTTTTTTTAAGTTGAAGAGAATCCCTTTCTACCCAGAAAATGTGTGGTGAGAAAGTCAATAGAATTGTTTCTACTTACAATGCTTTAAAGTTATATCCCTGGAGCCATTTGGCCTGAGATACAAAGGTGGAAAGAAACTTACTTTTATGCACATGCATACTCACACACAGTACACTCTCTTATGTAAACCAGGCAGTGACAAGTTACTTGGATGGCTAAATCAAAACTGGTCCACCAAACAAACTTCTGCACTGTGCTGGAGAGCAGTAGGGCTGCTGGGTTTTAAGGTTTGCCTTGGCTGGGATTCATTGTAACACCACCCACCTCTCTCCAGCTCTCCAGTTGCAGTATTCTAACCAGGTCACCGAGATGCTGGGAAACAGATGTTCATTGAAGGGAAAAGGAAATAGGTGGTGTCCATTGAAAAGTGATAGCTATGGCAGAGGAAAGAGTATATTTTTACCTACAACACAAGCTGAATATTATGGCAACTTACTGGTAGAACAGAAATTCCTAGCTCTCCAGGAATCAGCAGCACTTGGTAAGCACTTCAGTAAATGGAGAGGCAGGAAAGCAGAGGGGGGAAGGGCTCAGGCTCTGGGGTCAGACTGGCTTTAACTCTTAGCTCTGTACTTCCAAGTCATACGTCCTCAGGCAAATTACTTAATCTTTATTTTCAGTGTTTTACCTATAAAGCTGGAATCTATTTCATGTGGTTCTTGCGACAATGACATGCGTTGGTGCAGGTAAAAGACTTCAAATGGTACATAGTGCTGCTCACTATTATCACGATTGTCTCTTTGCCTAGGGATCCTGTTGCTGGTTTGGGCTGGCAACCTAACCTAAAGTTCTAACAAGGGACGGACAGTGATCAGAGCTTCAGCAATGGGCTAGAAAACCCTGTGAGTTCCCAGTGTTAAGATTTGCACTTACAAAAGCTAGGGAGGAAGATGGCAAAACAACCAAATACCGAGGTTAACACCATCCTTTGACATTCCAGGAGCCGCACTTTACTTGTGGCTAAGAAGTGCCGCAAGTTGTGGCCTGGTTGCAGCCCTCTGCCTAGACATCTGAGGAGGCAGAAATCAGAGTCCAAAGGTTGTGATGGAATTTGAAGGGCAAGGCACCAGAAGTCATGTGTAATTTCCTGTGGGTCTTTGATTGAGGGGGCCCTTGAGAACTACAGGGTAAATATCTTGGTATTTTGTATCTTTTCCAGTTCATTGTCTGACTAATTTCTTTGAAAATCCAAGAAATAGCTTATTTGGAATATTTTCTTATCTCTTAGATATGCTTTGGAAATGTATTCATCTGGTTATAATAGCCTTTGCTAAATTTTCATTTTATTGACTATGTACCTATGTCTCATGTTGAATCCTTTCTGTTTGTTGCTTTTTTTTTTTAACATGTAATGTTATATCCACATCTGCTATATGCTCAAGAACGATGTGGGAAGGGATAGAGAGGGTGATGTGGATCAACAGTGGACTTTGTCATTTCAGAACACTTTCTCAGCATATTTTCTGTCTTTCTCTGGAAAATATCTCTGTTCATCTTCCTGGAATTCCTTCTACATCTCCCTTGACACACTGTGGAGTGAGCAGATTGCTCAGCAGGAGGCCAAAATGGGGTTGCCTATTGTCCAACACTTAAAAAACAATTGTTTCATTTCTGTTGTGCAGTTTTCCAGGTACTTGCAGTGGGTGGGAAGATCTGGTCCCTGTTATTCTACCATGGCTGGACGCAGAGTTGCACTGTATTTTATGCCGGGCAGAATTCAGAAAGAAGGGAGCAATGGAGAAAAAGAATTCCAGAAATATGCACAGAAGTACCCAAGTCTTTCCTGATACAAAGATGTGCATGCAGGGCAAAACTCCATGCAATTGGGAAAACAATGACCAGGTACCTGTGAACTGAATGGGAATGGTTCCAGGAACTCAAGCAGGACGTGAAGTTTCAACTGTCAAAGTTGTAAAACTCCACTGATCGTTTGGGGCATTTATTAGAGACCATGGACTGGGTCAGACCTTATGAATGAGACTAAGTCATCGCTACAGCACAGGTTGCACTGGACCTTCCATAACAAAGCTTAACATAAAACTCAAAAAGATCAACTTAACTTACAATTAATTTTACTACCTATAAAAATAGAGTCCAACAGTCTGTAGGGGAAATCAACAAATCCAGACTTTAAAAATTTCACAATGCCCCAAATCCAGTGAAAAATTATTAGACTTTTGATGCAGGAAAATATCACTCATAATATAAAGAAAAATCAGTTAAGAGAAAAAAGATAAAAATGATGGAAACAGGAGGAAATGATAGAATTAACAGTAAAAAATGTTAAAAATATATTGCAACATGTAAAGAAAATGTGAACTGCATGAGAGAAAGGCAGATATAAAAAAGAACCAAATGAAACCAAAGGCATAAAAAATACAGTATCTGACATGAGACATTCACTGGATTGGACTAAGGGCAGATTACATTCTGCAAAAGACATAAAATAGAAGCCAACCACAGTGAAATGAAGTACAGAACAAATAATTTTAGTATATCTAATCCATATATATATATATATATATATATATATATATATATATATATATACAATCCTATATAATAAAAGGGTAATATACAAATTGACCCTAACAGCAGAACAACTGGGAATGAATGATGAATGTTTACTATGACACACACTGACCACCAGGGGGCAGACACTCAATGCAGGAGCTGCCCTCTGGTGGTTAGTGTGCTCCCACAGGGGGAGCTCTGCTCAGCCACAAGCCAGGCTGATGGCTGCCAGCATAGCGGTGGTGGTGGGAGCCTCTCCTGCCTTCTCAGAAGTGCTAAGGATGTCCCACTGCAGCTTAGGCCTGCTCCCCGCTGGCAAGTGGACATCCCCCAAGGGCTCCCGGGCTGCCAGAGGGATGTCTGACTGCCAGCTTAGGCTCAATCCCCCAGGAAGTGGGCCTAATCCAGCAGGTGGACATCCCCTAAGGGGTCCCAGACTGCGAGAGGGCACAGGCTGGGCTGAGGGACTCAGCCGAGTGCACAACTTTTTGTGCATCGGGCCTCTAGTTTTAATATATAAAAATCCAGCAATATATATATATATATATATATATATATATATATATATTAAAATGTGCTTATCCCAAGAGTGTAAGGTTGATTTTTAACATTTGAATCAATTAATGAACTTTACTATGTTAATAAAGGAAAGAATGAAAGTTATGTCACTTAAACATATGCAAGAAAAGTAATTTTAAAATTAACACTCAAGCCCTAGTCAGTTTGGCTCAGAGCGTGGATAGAGCGTCGGCCTGCAGACCAAAAGGTCTGAGGTTTGATTCCAGTCAAGGGCATGTACCTCTGTTGCAGGCTTCTCCCTGGCTGGAGCCTTGACCAGGATTCGTGCAGGAGGCAACCAATTAATGTGTTTCTTTCACATTGATGTTTCTCTCTGGCTTACCCTCTCTCTCCCACTCTCCCTAAAAATCAATGGAAAAATATCCTCAGGTGAGGATTAACAAAAAGTAAAAATAAAAACTAATACTCACTCATGATAAAAATTTCAGCAAAGTAAGAGTAGTGGATTTATCAACCCGATAAATAGAATCGGCACCACTTAGCAAGAACTTCAGTATATGGAGAAGCAGGAAAGCAGGGTGGGGAAGAGCTCGAGCTCTGGGGAGGAAGAACTCTTACCTTTTGTAACAAAATGGATGGTTCTGGAGATTATTATGCTAAGCAAAATAGGCCAGACAGAGAAAGGCAAATGCCATATGATCTCACATATATGTTGAGTCTAATGAACAAAATTAAGTGATGAACAAAATAGAACCAGAAGCATGGATACATGGAACAGACTGAAAATCTCAGAGGGAAGAGGGGAAGGGGGCAGGACTGGATGAAAGAAGGTGAAGTGATTAGTCAAAGAACATATATGCCCATGGTCGGCAAACTGCAACTCGAGAGCCACATGCGGCTCTTTGGCCCCTTGAGTGTGGCTCTTCCTAAGCCTTAGGACTACCCTAATTAAGTTAATAACAATGTACCTACCTATATAGTTTAAGTTTAAAAAATTTGGCTCTCAAAAGAAATTTCAATCGTTGTACTGTTGATATTTGGCTCTGTTGACTAATAAGTTTGCCGACCACTGGATAGCCCATGGACACAGACAACAGTGTGGTGTTGGTTAGAGGAGGGGAGGTGGGGTTTGGGAGGAGGTGGGTTAAGGGGGAAGTGGAGATGGAAGACATCTGTTATAGTGTCAAGAAAAAAGTACAAAATAAATAAAATTTAATTTAATTTAAAAAGTAAATTTTAAAATACTGAAAAAAATTTAAAATGTTGATAAGGGAAAAGACAAAAGGATTGCTTTAGGTTGTGAATATAATCTAATCATAATTCAGGTGAAAACTGACTTCAATGTGCATGCACTCATACACACACACACCTGTAAGCCAGAAAGAAGTGACAATTATCACCGTGTAGCTGTGACACTCTAGTAAAGGCCCTGCTCATGGAAACAGAGCAGTTGGCTCTGTTTAAGAGGCAGTGGTTTGAGAGGTATTATTAGCCAAGGAAAGTGTTTGGACTTGTCAATGAACCAGAATTATTTTGAATTATAAGAATTTGGAAGAGAATTTTATGAGTATTGTTTAAACGTGTAACAATTCCTGAATGATAGTTCCTGTGAGTCATGCTGCACTTATTGCATCGGGGAGTGTAGGGTGTGACGCCCATTCACATTCTTGCACATACTGGCCTATTCACTCACAGGGGATGGGTGTTTATGGACATAACCTCATTCCAGCCTGTGCTCCTTCTTGCAGAGTGACAAACATTACGCAAATAGCTGTCACCTTGTCTCAAACTGTGTGTATTTCACACACTTTTTCTAACCTACATGTGGCTTCAAACTCTTACTTCATCATTATCTCATATCGACCTGGTAGCCAATTGAGGATGCTAAGTAGTTTTTTAAGCAGTCACATCTTCTTCCTGCTGCACTTACAAATTAGGGACTTTAGGAGAGGACTTTATGTTATTTTGATTATATTTCAGTTTGCTAATTTTGTTCCATCAGTACTGTTGAATTAAGATGGTCATCTAACAAATTTATCATCCATTCTGCTTTTGGGTGCTTAGGGTATCTGGTGAACATGCATTCTATGACTTCAAACATTGATACCAATATTGAAAAGAATAAGATCAAGAACAAAACCTTAATGCAAGTCACTATAGAGATCCCTATAACTTAATGTTAATTTATTTATTTTTTATTTTTTTTTTAAAATATATTTTATTGATTTTTTTTACAGAGAGGAAGGGAGAGAGATAGAGAGTTAGAAACATCGATGAGAGAGAAACATCGATCAGCTGCCTCCTGCACATCTCCTACTGGGGATGTGCCCGCAACCCAGGTACATGCCCTTGACCGGAATCGAACCTGGGACCTTTCAGTCCGCAGGCCGACGCTCTATCCACTGAGCCAAACCTGTTTCGGCAACTTAATGTTAATTTAACAATTAGCTTGATTTAGGTATATACTCTAATGAGCTGTAGAGAACAGACTATATTATTCATCCAAGCTGTGGAATCCTTTAACTGGAGGACTATCTATAGCCAGGAAGTTGAGGGGAAGTCTCTTAAACTGAAATCTGAAGGTGTGGCTCTGATACTTCACATACACTATAATTGTTCAAATCCCCAAAGCTCTACTTCTTCTGAACCATAAACCTGTGTTTTTAAAGAGCACACAGGACCTCCTATAAATCACTTAATGTGGGTTTCTCATAGCTCTAGTCCTGGGAGATTTTGTCTTAAAATCACAACGGGCATTTCATAGTCAAATATATTCTGGAGATATTTCCTATTGAGGAACTCTTCACATTTTGTATTGCACGTTAGCCTCATAAAGACTTAGAAAATCCCTCAGTGAAGAGGTACTTGTCTATGAAATACTTGTCCAGGAGACACCACTTAATATTTCATGGAATTGCAGCAGTAAAGCATTGCACTTGTACACCTTAGGATCCTGTGAAACAAGGTCTACATCCAATATGGTGTGGGATGGAACACCATTGTGTATAGGAGCCGAAATCATGGGGAAGGAGGTCCAGATGTATTCTATTGGCTCTATCTCACCCTTCTTGGAGTCTCCAGTAGCTCAGGGTTCTTCCTCACTGGCTCTGTTAATTCCTGAAGAAGAATATGGAGGACAAGGGATGGCAACTGTGATTCCAGAAGGAGGGTAGAGGAACTATCCCCTGGCCCAGACTGGGATTTTCCTGAGTGGAGGTGTCTCCATAATTCTCCATGACAAATGACAACCATTAGCTGTGCAATATAATGTGTGTCTCTAAAATGTGTGACTCGGAGAAGCAAGATGGCGGCGATATAGGCAGACGCGTCCCAGGTCTTGTCCCGGAGCAAACGGAGTAAGCAGCTGAAACTAATAACACCCACCCCGAATTGGCAGATTTACTCAGCTGGTGAGACGGTTTGCAGCCGGGAAGGGCAGAGCTCCCCTGGAAAGGTTAAAAACCAGGGATCTGGGTAGGAAAGTTTGCCAGACCTGAGCCCAGAGGGTCGGAGGGAGACCTCATGGCAGACAGCCGCATCTCTTGGGACAGACACAGACCCTGACCAGGGAAAGGAGTTCCTCAGGTTTGCTGGCGCCGGGAGATTTGAGATTTGGATTTTGTGATTGCGGAGAACTGAGACTAAAGGGGGCATCCTGAGGAACTGACCAGACCATGCAGTGCTGGTAAGAGAGGAGCGTTTCCCAGATCATGCAGTGCTGGTAAGAGAGGAGCGTTTCCCAGACCAGTAAGAGAGGAGCGTTTCCGTGGCCGGCCGGCGTTTGTTTGTTTCTTTGTTTTCACTGAACCCTGCTCATAGGACAGTTCGGATATATACACTCACCTGTGCTGAAGAGAGGGCGAAGGTGCGGACCAGTGGAATCTGGGGAGAGGCTGAAGAGAGAGGGGGAGCTGGGGGAGGTGGCAGCGAATTGAGTGCTGAGATACCCCTGGGCCCAGGACTGGGGCAGCCATTCTCTCCAGAGGGTGGAATTCCTCCCCCCTGCCCCCCAGGCAAGGAGCACAGCCACACCCAGATTCCACCCTGTATGAGATAAAGGATTAAAACAAGCTGATTAGTCCCTGGGAGTTACCAGGGTCTGGCCTATAGAGGGACTTTCAGTCCCACCAACAACACAGAGCAGGGTAACGATTAAAAAAGGATAGAGAAGCTGTATAGCCTCAGAGGCCAACCCAAAAACACTGCCACCCAGAGGCTGAGCCACAAACTGACTCTTAGGGGAATACAAATTAAGGCAGACTGAATCACAAATACGGCCTGCTTTAAAATCAGGACTGTGATTTACAACACGTAGGAACAGTGTAACGCAGGGAAATTCAACACTCTCCTAAATACCTGGCAGGACTAAGGCGAACCAGGCTGAAGAGTAGAAGAACCGAAAGACCATCACTACTGCAAATTTTTTCTTTTTCTTTTCTTTTTTATTTTTTCGCCTTTTTACTAAGAAACCAATTTTTTTTTCTTTTTCTTCTTTTTCCATCACCTGATTTTACCCTTTCAATTACCACATTTTTATTTTTAACAAGTATTATTACTGCTACCATTTTATCATTTTTTAAAGTGCCATTTTATTTTTTCTTTATTTTCTTTTGGGATTAGTGTTCTCCATTCTATTTTCATCGTTCCTTTAGCATTAATTTTCCCTATCTCAATTTCACCTCTTTGCTAAAACCCTCTTCCTCACTTTTCCCCTTTTGGTGTCCTGTTTCTCTTACCCTATTCCTGCTTCAGATTTTCCCAATTCCGTCTTTTTACCCCGTCTAATTCCACCCTACTTATATATCCTATTTCCAATCCACTGCTCTAAATCCGTATACACCTATTCTTTATCCTTGTTCACTTTCCAAACATTTTTTTTTCTCTTATCTTTCTATTGTTTTCTTGATTGTTGAATATATTGGGTTTTTTTTTTTTTGTTTGTTTTGTTTTGTGTTTTTTCTTTTTCTTTTTTAGGACTGGTTGTGAGGTTGTTTTTCTTTTTCTTTTTTTCTGCTGGTTTTTCCCTTCCCTTCCCCCCCTCCCCACCCCGGTTATTTTTGTGCTTCTGTTTTCCCTTACCCCTCTTGATATTATTGGTGGTTTGTAGTTTGCATTCATCTCCAGGGATCTGTTGCTGGAATTTGTTGAGATTAGTGGCAGTTCTATTGGAGTTTGCTCCTCATACAAATAGTCTCTTCCCCGCTTCTTCTTCATTCTCTCTTTTCGCTCTTCTTTTTTCTTTTTTTCCCCCCCTCTTTTTTCCCAATTCTATTTTTGCACTCCTTTTTTGTTTGTTTTTTTCTTATTTTTATTTTCTTTTCTATCTTTTATCTTCTTCTCTTCTTTCTCCCTTATCCCCTAATTCTCTTAATTCGGGTGGTCACCTTTATTTGGGGTTATTAATATCGTGAATATACTTGTGTTCAGTGCCTGGTATGTTGTGCCTTGTTGTGTTGTATTTTGTGCCTTTAAATCAACGCAGCAGATCCAAGCAACAGCAGCCCCCTGATCACCGCAGCCTCCTGATCACCACACCCTCTGTCTGAGGAACAGTAGCTGTACGTGAAGCCTGCCCCCACCAGCCAGAAGAGCCAACACAGCTGTGAACAACACCCACCAGAGGAACTGCTACCAACTGGAAAGCAGCTGCTACCGCAACCGTCTGAGCAGCAACCACAACCCAAGGAGCCCTTGCCACCCAGGGAGCAGCCACTGAACGTCTCAACATCTACATATGTCAGTGAGATCAAACATGGGTAGGCAAAGAAACCCCCAAAGGAAAGAAAAGAAGGACTCGCCAGAAAAGCAGCTAAGTGAGACAGAGGCATGCAACATGACAGAAAAAGAATTGAGAATAAGGGTCCTAGAGTGCATACACCGGACGGAGGAAAAAGTCAACAGCTTATGCAAGAAGCAAGAAGAAACAGATGAAAAAATCAATTACTTATGCAAGAAGCAAGAAGAAACAGATGAAAAAATCAATAACTTATGTAAGACCCAACAAGAAATGAAGAGCGGCTGTGGCCGGTTTGGCTCAGTGGATAGGGCGTTAGCCTGCGGACTGGGAGGTCCCGGGTTCTATTCCGGTCAAGGGCATGTGCCTGGGTTGTGGGCGCATCCCTGGTGGGGGATGTGCAGGAGGCAGCTGATCGATGTTTCTAACTCTATCTCTCTCCCTTCCTCTCTGTAAAAAATCAATAAAATATATTAAGAAAAAAAGAAAAGAAATGAAGAGCGATATAGCTGCAATAAAAAACACCATTAAAAGCATCAACAGTAGACTAGGAGAAGCGGAGGACCGAATTAGTGAATTAGAAGACAAAGAAGCAAAACACACCCAAACTGTACTGCAATTGGAGAAAAAAATTAAAAGACAGGAGGAGAGCCTAAGGGAGCTTTGGTACAACATGAAGCTAAACAACATACGAATAATAGGGGTGCCAGAACAACAGAAAGAGGAACAAGGATTAGAAAACCTATTCTAAGAAATAATATCAGAAAACTTCCCTGAGGTGGGGAAGAAAAAAGTCACACAAGCACAGAGAGTCCCAAACAAGGTGAACCCGAAAAGACCCACACCAAGACACATCATAATTACCATGGCAAGTGTTCAGGACAAAGAGAGAATCTTAAAGGCTGCAAGAGAGAGAAGGAAAGTTACATACAAGGGATCTCCCATTAGACTATCAAATGATTTCTCAACAGAAACACATCAGGCCAGAAAAGAATGGACGGAAATATACAAAGTGATGCAAAGCAAAGGACTGAATCCAAGAATACTCTATCCAGCAAGGCTATCATTCAAATCTGAAGGAGAAATAAGAAGCTTCACAGACAAAAAAAGTCTAAGGGGTTTATCACCACCAAGCCAGCAATGCAAGAAATGCTAAAGGGACTGGTGTAAAAAGAAGAAATAAAAAGCTCAGAAAGAAAACAGCCACACAGACAAAAAGAAATGGCTACAAACAAGTACCTTTCAATAATAACTTTAAACGTAAACGGACTAAATGCTCCAACCAAAAGATATCGAGTGGCTGAATGGATAAAAAAACATGACCCATACATTTGCTGTCTACAAGAGACCCACCTCATTAGAAGGGACTCACACAGACTGAAAGTGAAGGGATGGAAAAATATCTTCCAGGCAAATGGAAAGGAAAAGAAAGCTGGGGTAGCAATACTTATATCGGACAAAATACACTTCAAAGTGAAGGCCATAACCAGAGATAAGGAAGGCCACTTCATAATACCAAAGCGATCAATACAACAAGAAGATATAACCCTGGTAAACATTTATGCACCCAATGCAGGAGCATCCAAATACATAAAAAAACTCCTGGAAGATATCAAAGGAGAGATCAACAACAATACAATCATAGTAGGTGACTTTAATACACCACTGACATCTCTGGATAAATCCTCTAGACAAACAATTAGCAAAGAAACAGCAACCCTAAATGACTCACTTGATCAGATGGACTTAATTGACATCTTCAGAACACTTCACCCCAAAGCCACAGAATATACATTCTACTCAAGGGCTCATAAGACACATTCAAAAATAGACCACATATTGGGTCACAAACAAAGTCTCCCCAAATTCAAGAAGATTGAAATTATACCAAGCATCTTCTCAGATCACGATGGCATAATATTAGAAATGAACTACAAAAAAAACAACCCAAAATACTCAAACACTTGGAAGCTGAATAGTATGTTATTAAATATTTATTGGGTTACCAATGAGATCAAAGAAGAAATTAAAAGCATCCTGGAAACTAATGACAATGAAAACACAACAATCCAAAACCTCTGGGACACAATGAAAGCAGTCCTGAGAGAGAAGTTTATAGCCCTACAGGCCTATCTCAAAAAGCAAGAAAAAATGGTAGTAAATTATCTAACTCTACAACTCAAAGAATTAGAAAGAGAGCAACAAGAAAACCCCAGAGTGAGCAGAAGGAAGGAGATAATAAAGATTAGAGCAGAAATAAATGACATAGAGACCAAAAAGATAACACAGAAAATCAATGAAACTAAGAGCTGGTTCTTTGAAAGGATAAACAAGATTGACATACCTCTAGCCAGGCTCACTAAGAAGCAAAGAGAGAGGACCCAAATAAACAAAATCAGAAACGATAGAGGCGAAATAACAACAGACCCCACAGAAATACAAATGATTGTTAAACAATACTATGGACAGCTCTATTCCAACAAACTAGACAACCTGGAGGAAATGGACAAATTCCTAGAAAAATACAACATTCCAAAACTCAATCAGGAAGAATCTAAAAATCTCAATAGGCCAATAACTATGGAAGAAATTGAAGCAGTCATCAAAAAGCTTCCAGCAAACAAAAGCACAGGGCCAGACGGCTTCACAGGGGAGTTTTACCAAACATTCAAGGAAGAACTAAAACCTACCCTCCTCAGACTACTACAAAAAATTCAAGAGGAAGGAACACTTCCAAGCTCATTCTATGAAGCCAGCATCACCCTAATACCAAAACCAGGTAAAGACAACACAATGAAAGAGAATTACAGGCCAATATCCCTCATGAACATAGATGCCAAAATCCTCAAAAAAATCTTAGCAAATTGGATCCAGCAGTACATCAGAAAGATCATACACCATGACCAAATAGGATTTATCCCAGGGATGCAAGGATGGTACAATATCCGCAAATCAATAAACGTGATACATCACATAAACAAATTGAAAGAAAAAAACCATATGGTCATATCAATTGATACAGAAAAAGCATTCGACAAAATCCAACACCCATTTTTGATAAAAACTCTCAGAAAGGTGGGAGTAGAAGGATCATACCTCAACATAATAAAAGCCATATATGACAGGCCCACAGCCAACATCATACTCAATGGACAAAAACTAACACCATTTCCCCTAAGAACAGGAACAAGACAAGGATGCCCACTCTCACCACTCCTGTTCAACATAGTCCTGGAAGTATTAGCCATTGCAATTAGACAAGAAGAAGAAATAAAAGGCATCCAAATTGGAAAAGAGGAAGTAAAACTGTCCTTATTTGCAGACGACATGATATTATACATACAAAACCCTAGAGACTCCGTCAAAAAACTACTAGACTTAATACATGAATTTGGCAAAGTAGCAGGATACAAAATTAACCCCAAGAAATCTGAGGCATTCCTATACACCAATAGTGAACTTGCAGAGAGATTAGAAAAACAATCCCATTTACCATTGCACCAAAAAAATTAAGCTACCTAAGAATAAACTTAACTAAAGAGGTTAAAGACCTCTACTCAGAAAACTACAGGACATTGAAAAAAGAGATAGAGGAAGACATAAACAGATGGAAGAGCATACCGTGTTCATGGATTGGTAGAATCAACATCATTAAAATGTCCATACTACCCAAAGCAATCTATAAATTCAACGCACTTCCCATTAAAATATCAACGGCATATTTCACAGATCTAGAACGAACTCTCCAAAAATTCATCTGGAATAAAAAACAACCCCGAATAGCTGCAGCAATCCTGAGAAAGAACAAAGTAGGTGGAATCTCAATACCAGATATCAAGCTGTATTACAAAGCCACTGTTCTTAAAACTGCCTGGTACTGGCACAAGAACAGACATATAGATCAATGGAATAGAATAGAGACCCCTGAAATCAGCCCGAACCAATATGCTCAATTAATATTTGACAAAGGAGGCAAGAACATACAATGGAGCCAAGATAGTCTCTTCAATAAATGGTGTTGGGAAAATTGGACAGATATATGCAAGAAAATGAAACTAGACCACCAACTTACACCATACACAAAAATAAACTCAAAATGGATAAAGGACTTAAATGTATGACAGGAAACCATAAAAATTCTAGAAGAATCCAAGGGCAACAAAATCTCAGACATATGCTGAAGCAATTTCTTCACTGATACAGCTCCTAGAGCATTTGAAACTAAAGAGAAAATGAACAAATGGGACTACATCAAAATAAAAAGCTTCTGCACAACAAAAGAAACCATCAACAAAACAACAAGAAAGCCCACTGCGTGGGAAAACATATTTGCCAACATCATATCTGATAAGGGCCTAATCTCCAAAATTTATAGGGAACTCATACAACTTAACAAAAAGAAGATAAACAATCCAATCAAAAAATGGGCAAAGGATCTAAATAGACACCTTTCAAAAGAGGACATTCAGAAAGCCAAGAGACATATGAAAACATGCTCAAAATCACTAATCATCCGAGAGATGCAAATCAAAACAACAATGAGGTACCATCTCACACCTGTCAGACTGGCTATCATCAACAAATCAATAAACGACAAGTGCTGGAGAGGATGTGGAGAAAAAGGAACACTTGTGCACTGCTGGTGGGAATGCAGACTGGTGCAGCCACTATGGAAGAAAGTATGGAGTTTCCTCAAAAAGCTGGAAATGGAACTCCCATTTGACCCTGTGATCCCACTTCTAGGAATATATCCCAAGAAACCAGAAACACCAATCAGAAAGGATATGTGCACCCATATGTTCATAGCAGCACAATTCACCATAGCTAAGATCTGGAAACAGCCTAAGTGCCCATCAGTAGATGAATGGATTAGAAAACTGTGGTACATCTACACGATGGAATACTATGCTGCTGTAAGAAAGAAGGAACTCTTACAATTTGCAACGGCATGGATGGAGCTGGAGAGCATTATGCTAAGTGAAATAAGCCAGTCAATGAAGGAAAAATACCACATGATCTCACTCATTCATGGATAATAGAGACCATTATAAACTTTTGAACAATAATAGATACAGAGGCAGAGCTGCCTCACACAGATTGTCAAACTGCAGCGGGAAGGCCGGGGAGGGTTGGGGGGCAGGAGGGAGGGGGGTAAGAGATCAACTGAAGGACTTGTATGCATGCATATGAGCATAACCAATGAACATAAGACACTGGGGGGTAGGGGAAGCCCGGGTATTGTCAAGGGTGGGGAAAAAAAAAAGGCACATATGTAATACCCTTTGTAATGCTTTAAGCAATAAAAAAATTTAAAAAGTAAAATAAAATAAAATGTGTGACTCAGGTAACATGCTTCTCATTCCCATGGCTGGCTCACCATTATGCTGTAAGGTGTAACCAAGGTGGCAAAGGCTATCATCTGGGGAAAAAAAGAAAGGAAGAAGATATTGTTCCTATTTTGTGCATTTTCTCCCACTTTCTGGAACTCCTCTATCAGAGTGTCAGAGATAAGAAGAAATAGAGAATAGGCTGTATTTTGTTTGTTGGCTGAGTGGGAGGAGAATGCCCTGGGGAGAAGCACGGGAGTACAGAGAGAGGGCTCTGCCTTACCTAAGCCCAGACTGACGATTGCAAGTGTTGGGACTGTGGGATTATGAGAATGTCAAGACATGATTTCAGTTGTCTAATTATCCAGGGGTTATGTCAGCCAGCCAAACAACACGCTTCTGCCGCTGCCTTCCCTGCCCGATCGTTGACCCTGCCTTAGCAAGACCACCCTTCTACTAGCAGAAAATCAAACCCTCCTATTTGTTCATCCATGACTTCTCCCACACACTGAAGAGGCCAAATGCATGTAAGTACCAGAGATTAGTTTGTAATCCACTGGGCTACCACCCTGCAGAGACTCCCGCTGAGATCACAGTGTTCATTTCTCTGTCAGAATTCTGCTGTGATTTTAATCCATGTGTCTCAGACGTGCAGAGTTCAAGGTTTTCCCTCAGCTCAGTTATTAGACCCTATGTCACTGTTGGGATGCTTTGGCAGCAGCAGGAATCCTGTTCCCAGACCCCTAAACAATCACTTTTTAAATTCTTTCAATCTCTAAACACATGCATGCTCCTACCCATTCCACCTTCTTTGCCGCCTGCTTTTCTTGGCAGGTGTTGGTGTTGGATAAATCCTCCTTCATGGAGGTGCTCGTCTGTCAGGCCCCAGGGAGAGGAAAACAAATGGCAAGTTCATGAATTCAGGATTGTGTCTGGCAGAAGGCGTGTTCCAGTCCCAGGTGGCACATCTGGCCGCAGGTTATGACAAAAACGAAATATAACAATGGAGTAAAAAATGCAGCACTCAGAACCCTGTGGTTAAAACAGAGTTAAATAAATGTCCTAAATGTGAATGTCCCTAAAACCAAAAGCATGTGATGAAAACAGAGGAGAAAAGACCAGCAAGGCACAATTTCAAAGCAATTATATCAGGGCAATTTAAAAATTACTTAAAAAGCAGCAATAAAAGCTTCCACAATGAAATTGGTCCAGAAATGTGCAATGTGTTTTGAGGATCTGGCCCTACACATGTTATCTGATGAAGGCAGCGGAAATGAACTGCCATAGCGCAGCCTCCTCCCCACGCAGCCAGAGGGAAGTCCCTCCGTATCTCATGCTCTGAGCTTTAAAGAAAATGCAAGATCATCGGTGCTTATTAATTCAAGTGGGCTTGTAAAATTAATATTTTTCAAGAACTTCATGTGTTGTAAAATTATTTCTGTATTCTTGGTCACAATATACAAGCATTTAATAGGGTAGGGCGGGGGAGATAGGGTCATACACCTTGCCTGTGCAGAAGCAGAATTTAATATGCACCACAGTAGAGCACAGCCGTATGGAGAAGAAGATTTCTTGGGATTTGCTATTTTATATTTTAAACAGAGAAAAAGTGAAAGAGTGAACATTGAAATGATGTAAAAACAAAAGGAGGGACTTACTGAAAGTGGGACATATGCATCAAAGATTCGTATAAAATGATAAATATCACGGTGATACCAGCAGAAGATGAGAACATTTAAAATTCTAAGAGAGTGCTAAGTCAGGGCTCTACTTAGAAAACTTTTAAAAAGAAAGCCTTTCCTTGGAAAAAGGAACATTGCCTTTGGGTATCTGAGAGCCTTAAGAGTATGGCACTGTGATTTCATATAAAGCCATAGCATCACTTTCTATGTGAACGCTTTGGGCAAACAGATCAGATAATCATGTCTAAAGATGTTTCCAGTTGAAAATGGAACATTTCAGTCTCTGTACTTCTAGAATGTGGCAGAAGGTTTTGTTTGCCTAAGTTACTAACAAGTTGTTCTTTGCCAAATGCAAAACAACGGCAATAACAAATACTGCAGATGAACAAACACAAATCATCAGTGGTGCAATTAACCTCAAGAAATCCCTGTGTTCTTTGGGCACCTTGTCATCCTGAGTTCTTGAGAAGCTGGTACTTGTGCCTCATTCCTCACCAGATGTCAAGTACAGAGTCACTGCAATAAGTATTTGCTTAACGAAAAACAGTAACAGGATGGAAAGCAGATAGTAAATAAAAAACACTTGCCCAGCCAGCATGGCTCAGGGGTGGAGCATCGAACTATAAACCAGGAGGTCATGGCTCAATTTATGGTCAGGGCACATACCCAGGTTGCGGGCTTGATCCCTGGTGGGGGGCACGCAGGAGGCAGCCGATTAATGATTCTCTCTCATCATTGATGTTTCTATCTCTCTCTCACTCTCCCTTCTTCTCTGAAATCAATAACATGTTTAAAAAACAACCAACCAAACAAACAAAACACTCATCTTCTTTGAAGACGTGAAGGTAAAGAAAATGAAGGCAAAAATTCCCAGGGGAAGAAAATTTGGCATTTTGGTCTGGACAGTTAGGTATTCGAGGGGTCTTTTGATGTTGCCTGTTGGAAGGGTGGAGGGAGTCCCTCTGTAGAGGAGGCAGAAGAGTCCCTAAAGCCATATGGACTTCGATTATGAGTTATTCATCCAGAGACCAAGACTCCCCTAAGGCCTCATTAGATGGGGCTCAGGCTGAGCAGGTATTATGGAAGGATGCTAGCAAGTGGTCGGCAAACTGCGGCTCGCGAGCCACATGCGGCTCTTTGGCCCCTTGAGTGTGGCTCTTCCATAAAATACCGACTTCTGCACATGGGCCACGAAGTTTCAATCACACTACATGCGCGCCTGCATGTGGTATTTTGTGGAAGAGCCACACTCAAGGGGCCACAGAGCCGTATGTGGCTCACGAGCCGCAGTTTGCCGACCACTGTGCTAGACTATGAGCAGAAGCTCCTGTATCTGGAAGATAAGGTGGGTAGGCCTGTCAGAGGTCTTTCTGCAAGGATGCTGGTTATAGGAGAACCTGACCATCAGGACAAAAGCAGACTCCCTGCGAAACCTTAGTCCAGGGAAGATAACTACTGGTGAGGTTAAAAGGAGAATTTTGATAACAGCAGATGTGTCACTCTATTTTTCCACTGCCTTGTGAACTCTAACCCAGGGACTTGGACCAGATACCTGGGTAGAGGGGCTTACAACAGGTAGAACTGCTTGCACAGCATTGCTATTAAAAACATTGCGTTCAAGGTGATGCTCTGTATGTACTAGTGTAACAAAATGGGTATGAAGGACTTTTTCTCTCCTTTAGTAAAGGGTGATATGAGCACTCTGGGAGAACTAACAGAAGGGTGGGTGGTTGCCACAAGAAGTAAAAGGGGCCCAGAAGCCACAGTTGCCTGCATTAAGATCGCAGTATCTCTTCAAAATCCTCTAGTGCATTCCCATCATACTCCAAATAAAGCTGAAACTCCTTGCCAAAATGAACAAAATTCTATGCTTGACCCCTCCCTTCCTCACCAACTGTATCTTCTCCTTCTCTCCTTTCTGCTTCAGTCATTATGACTTTCTTGCTTTTTCTTAGGCAAACCTAACCCACCACAGCCTCTGGGCCTCCATATCGGCTTTTCCTTCTGTCTGGCCTGCTCCTTCCCTAGATCTTCCCCTCGCTTCATCTCTGAATTCATGCAAAAGTGTCTGCTTAAATGTCACCTTCTGGGAGAGGCCCTTCCTGAGTCTAGATCCAGTGAGGAAGAATTAGAACTGGATTAGGATCCCCTATTCTGAAGGTTGACAACAAATCAGAATCATGCTCACTGGTTCAAAATACCCCACATGTGCTGAGACGAGTGGGGCCAGGGAACATGGTCACAGATAACAGATATATCTCAGGGTCAGATGGTTATACCTTTTTATTTATTTTTTTATTACAGCACTCTTCACTACCATGATTTGAAGTTTCTTTGAACTATTGTGCTTCTATGTAGAATTAAATGCTTGAAGGTACTCTACCAAAACTCTTAGCATTTAAAAGTAATACATCAGACTATAGAGCCATAGGGGGAAGGCAGGAGACATTGGATGGGTGGGAAGAGATCAACCAATGAACTTGTATGCATATATGCATAACCCATGGACATAGACAATAGGGTGATGAAGGCCTGGGGTGGGGGAAAAAGAGGGACATATGTAATACTTCCAACAAAAAAGATTTAAAAATAAAAGTATTTAAAAATGCATAAAATAAAATAAAAGTAATACATCAAACATGGTAAGCAGATCATTCTGAAAAATTAAATTTATAAGAAATAAGGACCTCTACCACGCCATATAACAAGGAGTAATAATCTTATGGAAGAAATCACCTTTGTGTAAACACTCGAGACCTCAGTGTAGGGATGGGCTTCCTTTATAGTGTTTATCGAATATCATCAACCCTGAAGATTGCTTGGGACTTTGAAGAATGAGTCTAAAGTTAAGTTGTGTGACATCCAAAATTTGACAAACAAACAACCTCTTTTCTCTATGATACAAAGTAATAATAAAACTAACAGAAAAGAGAGCTTTATTGCTAACTTCTTTATTCTCAGATACCATGATTGAGTATTTTTACCGTGATTATCAAATTTTAGTTTTAAAAACATGCTTTTAACTTTGGAATGTTTATAAGCAGGTTTGTTTATCTAATATAAATCACACCCCAGCGACGTTCCTAAAGTTACTGCAATACTAATTCATTTAGTACCAGGCATGACTAACTCAGATCAGTTTAATAAGCTTTGGCAGGAGGCAAGTGGAAGAGATGGAAAGAGATATTATCACAGTTTATAAACAAAAAAGGGGAACGGCTAATGTTACGTGAATCTGTTCACACGTGAGGGTGCCAATATTTTGTTAAAGCTACAATGCCGATCTTTGTGATAATTAGAGAATAGACACTAGCTTCCCTGGTTTTCATTCATCAGGACAAATGAGGTGTGGTTTCTGCATGTGCAGGTGTGCATGGCAGGTGTGCACACATGTCCAAGATGTCAGATTCTGCTCTGCTCATGCAGGAGAAGTGTGTAAGAGGGGAAATATTCTGGATGCTCTCCTCAAAATTTGTGGAGCACAGGCCCAGGAAAAGGCTGCCATCACCAAAACATAACCATTAAGTATATGGGCTATGTTCTGGATGGGCCCCAGAATTCTATTTGAAGCTTTAGTGGTTCATCCAGAACTATAATTGAGAATTTAGGAGGATCACAAGTACCTGGGTGTGTCTCAGATCTCACTTCGGAAATGGACACTTAGGCAGTGCTGATTAACTAGAATGGTATTTGTCCTGATATATTCTTTTGTAAAATATATATGACTTGGAGAAATGACTAGTTCTAGAATCAGGACAGAGAAAATCCAAGATGAGCCTGGAGTAACTTGTAATGCAAATAAATAAGGCCGTGCTCAAAAAACAAAAAAAACACAACAACAACAACAACAAAAGGGAAGGTTTGTATTGGGCAATCTATTTTTTTAAATAAGTAGTCCAGATGATGCTAAGGTAGTAGATTCTGAACCATATTTTCAAAGCACTGCTCTGAAATTACTACTCCAGTGTTATGCCTTTTAGTAAGCAGATGAGGAGTGTGATATGGTGTTGTTTTCCAGATGAAAGGTAGATTGGCTGCAGGATTGGCAGCTTCTAATGTAAATGTGCCCTTAAGTTGAGCTGAGAAGTATTATTTATGGACCATTTACACATAAATAATGCTCCTTGCAGCTTATTAGGGTACTGAGTATGCTACCAAAATAAACAATGGAGACACTGTCTGGCAATGTTTATGTTTCAGGGGCTTCTATGGGAGCATGGCCCAGTCACCCCAATATATATAACCCCAGGTTATAAAGAAAAAGGAGTGAGCGAGCTTACCCAGGCTCTGCTTCCCTCCATTGTTACATTTCCCCTCTTGCTGATTTTGCTATTTTCCTCTTTCAAGACTTATTCCCTCATTTTAGTGAAGCATGTCCAGTAGAAGTCTCTTAAGAAACAAGAAATGGAAGGTAAGTAATGTTCAAACTAGCCTGTCTGAAAACAATTTTTTGTGTCCACATATTTGATTAATAGTTGAAGTATCAATTATGTTAAATTAAAATTAATGATAAGGTTGACATAGAAATAGAGCAAGACAGGGAACGATTCCATTTCTCTAAAGAAAAAACTTTCACCCATTTTCTGCAAAAGATGTGGTTGGGATGGTCTATCCTTGGCTGCCAGAATCTTCAAAGGACAAATATGAGACACCATTTACTTTCACTTAGCCCTCTTTCAGTTTGCACTTGAGTTTCTTTTTAAATTTTTATTGTTGAAAATATTACATATGTCCCCTTTTCCTCCCCATTGGTTCCTTCTAGCCCCCACCCTGGGGCCTTCACCACCCTATTGTCTGTGTCTATGGGTTATGCATATATGCATACAAGTTCTTTTTGATCTCTTCCCACCCACTCATCCACCCACTGACTTTCTTTCTACCTTTTTTCCCCTCATTCTCTTTGTTCTTTTTTGGCTTATACATTTTTTTAAAAAATATATTTTATTGATTTTTTACAGTGAAGAAGGAAGAGGGACAGAGAGTCAGAAACATTGATGAGAGAGATCGATCAGCTGCCTCCTGCATGCCCCCCCACTGGGGATGTGCCCGCAACCAAGGTACATGCCCTTGACCGGAATCGAACCTGGGACCCTTGAGTCCGCAGGCCAATGCTCTATCCACTGAGCCAAACCGGTTCAGCGGTTTATACATTTTTAAAAATTTCTTTGGTTTCATGAGTTGAGCTGTGGTTCATCCACCATGTTTTACCAGTCTAGCTTCCCCTTGTCCCAAATGCCTAGAATACAACAGATTCTCAGTAAATGTTAACTGAATGGGTCACAGACATTTAAACAAGAAATGACAGGGGGTGAGGGCATGAGTGGGGGGGAAGGAAGGGTAATGTGGGGATAAGGACACATATATAATAACTTAATCAATAAAGAAATTAAAAAAAAAAGAAATGACAGGAGAGAACATTCCCCTCTTTGAAATTTTTGTTTGCTAAGAAACATTGATTTTTTTTTCTCAAAATAGTAAATTCTTCTATTATAAGAAATGAATTGTATTCCTGCCACTTTCTCCACACAACATCTCACATTTAGAATTTCCATTACATCCCAGCCATGGTTAGAGAGAGAGCACCACGAGGACAGACCCATAGATGACTTTCTTTTTGCCCGGCACATCGCTCCTAACAATGTTGAATGAAATCTTCCTCCGAATAATAACGAACCTAGTCTAAATTGATCTTAATCAAGATCTAGTTCAGTAGCTTGGCAACAAGATAGGAGAATCAGTACCATAGTAAGATGGATACATGCCCTGAGCCAACCGATGGCTTGTTGTTCTAGGCAGGCCTTTTCAAACTGGTATTTTGAGATTTCAATTCACTTTAGTTTTGAAGAGAGGCAAGATTGCATATCAACAAATGGGATAAGAGGACCAGAGGTGGCATGCCTCTTCTGGCCCTAAACTTGCATATCCCACTTTGTAAAAAGAAAAACTCGCATAACAAAGCTTTTCAGTTAACTGGAACAGTAACTGAATATTTTGGGCCTATTTTAGACACTCTCTGTTACAAAAGCACAATTCTTATAAGGAATTCTGGTGGTAGTGGTGGTGGAAATTCTTATAGTTTATCCCATGAGGCTCAAATGGTTCTCTGCCTAAAAAGAGTTTACATATGTTTAATTTTCTCTATTCCCATTACATTTCCAGTGTCTCTTAGAAATTCATGTCCTGGGTAATTGCTCAACAAATATTACCCTTAATTTAACTTTAGTCAATGTATATGTAATTCAACTGTTTGTTTCTTTAAGTTGGAGAACTGATGTTGGAAAAAGTGATAGGGTAAAGGTGATTGCCTTCATATTATTATAGCCTGTCTAAGTATAGTCTCACTTTTAAGTCAGTTTTCTAGTAACTGGGCAGGAACCAATTCAGTGTTATAGTCTTGCTTAGAATGATTCTAGTGGTGTTATCTTAAGATTTTATGTCTTTGACTTGGTAATGCTTGGCAGGTGCAACTCTTAGCTTATTAAATGAGGTTTCTTTGGACTAGAATGATGGTAAAAAATGAGATCACAGTGAAGTTAAGCAAGCAGAAAATTTGGAAGTGTTGCATTTAAAGCAGATAGCCAGATCTTGGACAACTTTGAAACCAGAGATTTGAAATGTGGAATTTGAAATACTTGTGAATGGTGGTGTTGTCTTCTCAGCATATTGCTATATATGGTTTTACCTTACTTTGATGATATTTTCACTTCTGATATACACTTTACAGTCCACACATTATGTTTAACCTAGATTAGGGCTTGCCTTCAAGCACTCATCATCTCATTGTCTTCTTAGGCAACTTTTGGATGTTAAACCACTTTAGATGAGTGAGGCTACATTTACTTACACAGCAGAAGGTGTTGTTATCAATTACCTATTATTCTTTTTTTTTTTAACTTTTCATTCTTGATTACTGCTGTGTCCAAAACCATCTTCTCTGGATGTCTTATTGTTCCTTTCTTTTTAGAACATTGACTGGTTTTGGTCTTTCTGGGCCTAAATTACAATAGAACTCTCTAGAAGGCAGAAATAGCATGTTTACTATTGCTAAAATGCCAACCAGGAATAGCTTCTTCATCATTTATTTTTAAAATTAATTTAATTATTTTATTTTTTTGAAGTTTATATGGTCTTGTGGAATGAGCATGGAATCGCATGGAGCTAGCTTGGAGAATCAGACAAACTTGGACTCAACTCACAAATCTATCACTTGTTCTCTTGGTTTTGTGATCTTGGTTGAGCTCATTAGTCTTCCTAAGCCTAAATCTAAGATATAACCAAATATACTGATTTCACACAACTGTTACAAGGATTTTATATTACAAGTAAATCTTGTCTTACTAATTTGTAACTAGACTTTGATTAGTATATTCTATAATTTGGCTAGCTAAGTGTTTCTCAGGCTACATTGTACACCAAAATCATCTGGGGCACTTAAAAAATTTTCAAATACCTGAGCTTCAAAAATTCTGATCCAACCAGTCTGGGGTAGGATATGTACAGTCGTACTTTTTAAAGCTCCCCAGAAGATTTTAAAGTTCAGCAAGTGTTGAAAACTATTAGATTTGAGCTCAATGAGTGTTAGTGATCATCATTCTAGGGTGATGATGAATAACTTCTTCTCAGGGAACAAAATGATAACAATTCTGCAACCACCAAAGAGAAGACAAGAGTCTCCGGGCTACAAAAATAATCAGTTCATTCTCACCTTAGCAGTACTGGAGGAAAGAGAGAGTAGCATACAGAATTCCTTCTTTCCTCCGAACCTACAAAAGCCCTTGAATGTGATGTTACAGGTTTTGGGCAGAGAGTAGAGACCAGTGTTCTCAGTAGCAGCAAGATTTAAAGAACAACAACAACATGTTATTTTAGTAGTTATTACTCAAAGATATTCTTCTATAGTTGTATACAAAATTTGATGTAAAATTGAGGGGGGGAAATTTCTTAAATGAGTCAAAATAGTTATTTCATATAAATTTACAGACCCATCATCCTGAAATTTCATAACTTCTGATATTTCTTTCTTTATAAGGCACCAAACAGGAAATACATTAGAAAAGCTTTAACATGGGTATTAAAGAAAGGTTTAAGCTCTTTTGAGAGAAATGTAAATCAAGGTTTCTACCATTTTATTTGGAAGAATCTGCACAATGATTTTTTTATGCTTAGTCTACAAAAAACAATATAAACAACCAAGCCATAAATCTCATAACAGTTTGTTACTAGTATTGGGGGATCCATAATTAAGTTACTCCATACTTAAAAGGTAACTCTAGAAAATAAGTCAGAACACTTTCACATGCTAATTAAACCAGCATAGAGGACAGGCCACCAGGGATGAATAAAGATCTGATTTCTTTTGTAGCTCGTCAAGAGGTCTTTCTACAAGGAGAATTAATATATAGCACCATGTAGAAAATAAACATATTATTATTTTAATTATTACCAATCATAATAAATTTATTCATTGCACTACAGAGATGATATAAAAAAACAAAAGTAACCACTTAAAGGGATTACTGCAATGTTTGGAAATGTAAAGTAGAAAATTTGCAATGAGATGTTTGTCCCAGAATACATATACAAATTCACATCAAAGGCATATAGTATAGCTTTCATAGAATGCAATTACTATACAGCACTATAATATAGGGTGCCCCCCCAAAATGTAGACACACTTTGAATAATTACAAAGGCAGTGTTTGTACTTCAACTGCATTTTCAAACTTCCAGTAGCATTTTAGGATGAATTTCCTTGGTTCAAAGCTTAGTCTGGCTGAAAAGAAAGAAACATCAATTGAGCTATCAGCTGTTAAAGTGTGTATACGTTCTTGGGACACCCTGTATTTTATCCTGTTATCAAGTACCTCACAGTTGCCAGGCCCTGTGCTAAGCACATCATCTCATTCAATCCTCATGACATCCTCACCATTATTATCCCCATTTTATAGATGATGAAAATGAGGCTCAAAATGTTGAAGTCCCTACAACTTAGAGTGGTCCAATAGCAGCAGCAGTGGCAGTTTTAGCATTGCCTGGGAGCTTGTAAGAAATGCATAATGATAGGCTCTTCCCCAGAACTATCGATTCAGCATCAGCATTTTAACAAGATTGCCATGTGATTCTTATGTGTGAGTAAAATGGTTTCAGTAAGTTGCCCAGGCCATGCATGTAGATACTAGCTGAACTAGGGCTCAGTTTAGTCAATGTTAGTATAAAGTTGGTGCTAAAATGTATATCCTAGGATATAAATAGCAATTCTTTTATAAACATAAGAAAGATATAAGACCGTGGCAATGAGCACTGTGCCAGATACACATATGTAAACCCAGAGTGAAGGAGTATAAACAGGGTTGCAGACCTCACACCTACAAGTGGGAGATGAATCCTTCCACATTCACAGCAATGTGGCCCTATGTCCTGACTTTGAGGAGTAAGTGGCCTCTGTTTCTCCAACGACCCCAAGGGTCTATCCCCTCTCTACCCCACACAGGTAAGGGGGCATTGTCCTTCATGGGGTCAGCAGAGGCTCCTCTCCACTGCTTTTGCTCTGACTGTCATTACCATTGCTGAGACTGCCCTCTGAGCCCAGGTGGCCCCTCATGCTCCCATAATAGAAACACCACCTGTGAGTTTCCCTGGTCATTGAACACACCTCTTGCTATAGTTCTATATGCCCTCAGTTATGCCTGGGAATCCTCACAGGTATCTTATGTTCACAGGTTAAATCCTGTCAGCTGACACTTGTGCCTTCTGTGCATGTTTTCCTCCCTCAGTTTTCCTATAACTCATCCTGTTCACTATATCCACAGAGATTGCGAGCCAAGTCACGAGTATGGTTTTCCTTGAAATCTTCTCTGCTCACCAGGCAGCAGCCAACACAGTGTCCTGGAAGCCCATTGAACTCAAGGTACTCTATCACTTGCACAGCCTTTGGGAATAGAAATACTGTTCCTCTGGGTCCTCTTCACAGCTCTGGGGAACTCAGATAAAAGTCCGAGCCACATGACCATGTGACAGCCCCTCAGCTAAGACTTCACTCTTGGGCCAGGCTCCTCTGCCTGCTTCTCTCTTCCTATACAACACTATTAGTTTACATCACCGCATATGACGGCATTATGCAGCACTTAGTAAATAACAAATGCTCAATAAATATGGATGGTTTTGAATGGATGGTTAATTCTCTTTCCATAGTTCCTCATACAAATTCTGGTAGGTCTGGCCACCAAGTCACCAAACATGTTCAGACATATCTGAGTCACCTCGTTGGAGACAGCTTAAGCTTTTCTTGGGGAGGCGGAGTTACTTCATTAATGAGGAGGATGGATTCTTCAAAAATTGATGTTATTCAAAAATTTGAGAGAAAGCACAGCTGTCTTCCTCCTCTCTGCATACCTACCTGAGCTATGGTGTTCCCTGCTTCTCTCCCCTGCACACCTGTAACCTGCAGCTCCCAGGAGGCTGCCTCCTCTCCTGAGACACTTCATTTACTGCTTCTCAAGCTCCATGAGGTTGAGGCCCAGATCGGGCTTCCCTGACTCCCTGGTGATGAGGTCAAATAGGGCTTCACAAGACTGCCCCAGCCACCTCCTTGTGCAGATTCACCCGACCCAGCACCAAGGAGCTGGGATATCTCCCAAGGACAGTCCACATGTGCCAAGAAATGTCTAATATCGTTGGATTTGTGAATCAAGACACCAGGGAGTTGGATGTTTGGGTTCACTTCTTTTTATTAGGGGCAGGAGTATATAACCAAAGATTTAACCAAAGGCTGTAAAATTAATTACTGCATTTCATTTAATCTTTACAGTCCCTTTGTGAGATAAAACAATTTTTTTAATGAGGAAACCAAGGCTGGTCTAGGCAAATTAATAAGTAAGGCAGCTAAGAAGTAACACGGCTAATAAGTGGTATTGGCTGGATGAAAATTTATATCTGGCGGTCTCCACATCTGGTCAGTCTTTGGACAAGTGCAGACATTGGTCCAAGGAAGTGATGGGCTCTGTCTCCTGATGGGGCCCCTTTGTGATCTGAAGCCAAGACAGAATGAGTGACTCTGAGCTTAAACGAGGGAAATGATATAAGTTGTGTTATTTAGGTTTGCACCTCATTACCCCTCTGGAGGCTGTTCAACAAGTTCTTTTACTGACTGGTGTGGAGACACTCCTACTGAAAGGCTCTGGTGGGACCCTGCTGTGGGCAGCCATCTGAGGTGGTGCTTAACTGTCCCTACCTCTCTGTCAGCAAGAGACTCAGAAAAATAGTGTGGGCGCTGTGAACGGTGCTGACAGAAGAATGTGCCGCCACTGCCAACGGGAAGCCATGCCAACAAGAGTCACCACCGTTGTGACTGGGTGATGAGACATGCCCGGGAATCTATCACCAACAACAGCTGCCTCCACTGGGAACCAAGTCCTCTCTGGTAGCTGCACGCTGACACCTCCCTTGGGAGACGGTCCAAGGCCACCTTCAGGAGCCCAGATAGCATGTAGCCTGGGGAGACCTGGCTCCCCTCACTATTCCCAGCCTGAGTCACATCTGTGAGGATAGAGTTTGTTGATCTTTCAGGAAACTCCTCACTGAGAATGAATAACAAATCCCCAAATAAAAAGCTGGCAGGCTTAGAGGCACCAAAGCCTGAGGTTTGGGGGAGTCTTCTGCGAGAATTTCAGTTCTGCCTCAGTTCCTGGGCTCGGGGGGCACCTGGAAAAGGCGGGGTATGTGCTATTTTGCCATTTGTGTTGGGACATCTGGCCGGCCCCTGTTTACAGGAAGTCATCTCAAACTTTGGGCGTCGTCAACAACACTACCCGGGGATTTATTTCCCTTAGAGCTGGTCTTATCCTTCTGGCACCCCAGTCTTCTGACATCTATTTTTGAGGAGTAACCTAATTCCCTCCTGAAAGTTCTGGATGTTTCTAGGAGGCTCTCGCCCGGTCCTTTATTTTCCAACACTTCTGGAAGTTCTATTTCCATGACTTTGAGAGGGTCCCCAGACTCCTCTCAATCAACTGAGCGCGCCTGGCAGCACGGGCCATTCTTTCATCATTACATTCCTGTTTGGGTTCTGCCTTGCAGCTCCCTAATGTTTCCTGCATGTCCCCACTCCCCAAACATGTCACTCTTCACTCTCACACAAAAACACCCTCCGCAATGTTGACTTGTAGTAAGCGGCCTTTTTCCAGGGCTTGAGAAATTCTCTAGGAAAAACTTCAGTCATTCTGGTAGGCTTCTTTAAACTCTATCGTTCTGCTGAGTTTCCAGGTCATTACTGCTCGCTGCAATGCTTGTGGCCTAAGAGCAGCCTCGGATTACCTTCTCCAAGCAGGCCAAGAACATTCCCAGGGCACGAGGCAGAGTTTCCGAGGGTGGGAGGTCACTGCCAATCCTTCCCTCGGTGAAATGTGCCACAAAGTACTGGTTGTCCCACAGGCTTGGTGTGGAGACGGAATGACATAATATATCAATGTATTAATGTAAATTAATAAAATAACGTATATTAATCAAAGAAATCTGGCCTTCTTTCCATCTACATTATATGTCTTTGATGCTAGCTATGTTTGAATTCCTTTCAAGTCCTCATTTGCATTCTCACATACCTCCAATCTCTTGTGATCAGGTGTTCCTACAGAGACGATATTTATAAATTTGATAAGTCTTTGTAAAGACTTTGGCTTGTATATATGGATTGTATTTTAAACAAATTGCATTTTTAAAATTTACTAGTACCCAGGTGAAAACTTTCTGAAGTTTTCTTTTCCCAGTTTCCCTAAAGCTCATGGGTGGTTGGTCCATGGGTGGCTGCCCAATTATTCTTGCTGTGGGAGGACACGAGCAGGGCACCTCCTCTTCTGCCATCTTGCTGACATCACCTCTGAGTGTATTGATTTGTGTGCTGGAAAACAGCCCTGTCTAACTCAATGGATTTTTTTTATCACTAATAAAAGCATGAATACCTGACAACCATGGTTAAAGATTAGAAATGAGGTTAAAAATGAAGGGGGCAGTGCAGCTGGGACTTCTGTTTAAGGTATTATGATGAGGTTGGTGAACCTCTCCTAACCACCCCTCACTCCTCCCCACTCCCACCCCCACCCCCCACAAAACAACAACAACAACAACAAAAACTGGACAAAATTGGCAAAAACAACAACAACATGTCTTGTTGATTATAGGTGAAAAATAAACTGAGAACCATTTATTGTTGACAAACTCTTAGAGCACCGGGGAAGAATGTAGGAGTCCGTGGCCTATTTGCTAGGGGTATCCCCCATCCTACCACACTGGGTGATAATTATAGTTTTCATAGATTGGGACTGGCTACAAAGCTCGCAGCTTTGCCACTGCAGGACACAGGTTTGATTTGTGGCAGGTATGGGAACTCACAGCTTTGTAGCATGGCTATATTTACTGATGGTAAGTTAATGGTAGCCTGGAGTGGATTATGATAAATTGAAGACTCATCTTGTAACCTCCCTCCCCCCAAATCTGAAAATATAGCTAATAAAATGAAAGAGAATTAAAATGACATGCTAAAAAACATGTTTAACCAAAGAAGGCAGCAAAGGAGGGACGAAATCGAGAAGTTGTGAGACATATAGAATGCAAAACTAAAATGTAAATCGACTCAACACTCCAGTTAAAAGTCATAGTGTGTACACTGGATAAAAATGACACAACTGTATGCTCACTATAAGAGATACTTTTTAGATACAAAGACACCAATAAATTCAAAGTAAAAAGATGGAAGAAGATTTATCATGCAAATTTAATTTAATAAGTGAATTTAGCAGGGTCACAGAATGTAAGATCAGTGATCAATATACAAAAGTCAAACAATCAAATTAAGGAAATGAGTCCTGGCTGGTTTGACTCAGTGGTTAGAGCGTCAGCCTGCAGACTGAAAGGTCACCGGCTAGATTGCCAGTGAAGGGCATGTACCTGTGTTGCAGGTTTGTCCCCAGCCCTGGTAGGGACATATGCAGGAGGCAACTGATTGATGTGTCTCTATCACATTCATGTTTTTCTGTCTCATACTCCTCCCTTCTACTGTCTCTAAAAATCAATGGGGAAAATATCCTTGAGTGAGGATTAATAAAAAAAATTAAGAAAATGATTCTATTTACAAAGAATATTTTTGTTAAAAGAAGTAGGGATGAGGAGGGAGGAGAGAGAGAGAGGGAGAGAGAGAGAGAGAGAGAGAGAGAGAGAGAGAGAGAGAGAAAGGAGAGAGAGAGAACATTCTTCTTAAGGTCGGAGAGTGGTTTGAATTAAAGTTATAGAGGGCCCAGGAGGGGTGACCATGAAGTTCCTTGCAAGCTATAGAACGAAGTTTGGACTTTAGCCTGAGAACTAGTTGAATATATTTGAGGGTTTTATGTTTTTAAAGAAGGAAAGATCTTAGCATTTATTTTTCAGAAAATCATTGTGGCTGCAGTGTGGACTGGAGACAGACAAAAGAATTTAGGCAGATAGGACGCTGTTGCAGTACTCAAGGCAAGAGTAGAATTAGTAAAACTGGAAAGAAGTGGTCAGATTTGAGGGCTACTTTGCAAGATACTTAATCTAAAAATGATTAGGTATATAAAGCAAAAGTATGACTGAATATCTAATATTCTCAGTGTTTCCTCATGAATGGAGTTTCCCAAGAGAGCTGTGTAGATGAGCTATAAAAATTGGTTCCTAAAAAAAAAAAAAAAAAAAAAAAATTGGTTCCTCTGTCTATTTTACCTGTTTTCATTCTGAGTACAGGCCTCAGTTGTGGCAGTTGTGTTAGATGAACATAGGTTCTCTTTAGATGTTAGACGCTATGGACAAAAAAAAATCCCCAACTAGCTGCTGGACAAAATGCTCAATGCATGAATGAAGTCAAGAAAAAGGGAACATCTTAAAATGAGCAGTGAATATAAAACTCTTCTATCAAGGGACAAACACTCTAAGACCAAGATGAAATTATGAAACTGGGCCATGTTTTTAAAAATTATTGTATATTTACTTATTTACTCATTCAACAAATATTTATTGTGTGTTTACTATGTGTCAGGAATTATTTTAGGGATTTAAGGCATAAGAATAAACAGAAAAATTGGGATATGAAACATATTCTAGTGGGAAGAGCATAATAAACCTATAAATAAATTAATAAGATGATCTCAGAGATTCTGAAGTATGACAGAGGATACAAACTTGGAGATGTAGTAGAGAAGCTGGCTGAGAGGGAGTTCTATGAGTAGGGTGATCTGCAAAGGTCTTTTGGAAAAAATGTCATGTAAACTGAGACAAAAGAGTGCCCAAGGCATCATTATATATATATATTACTAGTGACCTGGCGCGCAAAATCACATGGCCCCGCCCACCCATGCATGCCCCGCCCACTTTCCCACCACCCTGCCTTGACACCGGAACCTCTCTACCCAGAGCATGAGGGCGCCTGGCCCCACTCCCAACCCCTCAGGCCTTTTCTGGCTGCTTCAAGCCCTGCCCTCAGTCCTGTAAGTTGCCTCGGGTTGGTCCCACCTCCTCCAGGTGCCTCCCCGCTCTGCCCTATCTCCGGAGCAACATGGCAGCTCCACCCCATCATGGCGCCAGAGGAGAGTGTGGAAGCCTCCCCTCTGCTGCGGAGTTTCAAGTGCCACTTCCTGGCAGCCATGTGCTGCACTCCCTCCCCTGTCAGGTGGGCGGTGGGTGCACTGAGTGCAAACAGTGAGTGGCGAAGGACTGGCTATGGGCTCTCACGCCCTCCCTCCCCGCCACAGGATGGTCCCGCCTCCTCCAGGAGCCTCCCTGCTTCTGCCTTGTATCTGGAGCAATGGGGCGGCTCCGCCCCACTGCGCATGGAGCCTCCTGCTGAACGATGGTTATGGCATGAGGGCATCACAACCATTAGCATATTAGCTCTTTATTATATAAGATAGTTGTAACAAATAAAAGATTAAAAATAGTGAAGATGTGCTCATAATTTACTTAGGTATAAAATTATATCATGGATAGAACCAGTGAGTATTTGAGAAGTTGAAGTAATCTAGCTGGGTTGTTTTTTGTTATCTTAATTTTTTTTTCTAAAAACATAAAAACTGACGATAATAGGAATTAAGTATGGCCAAATTTTAAAGGGAGATGCTGACCACACCAATTTATGAGCAATCTCCATCACTCACTAGCCTAACTAAGAAAAGATCAGATATTTGAAGGCATGGTTTGAGAGTGCAATTAACATAATTAATTGCAGGTCAAGGGGCGAGCACCCCTCTCCTCCTTATTGGGTCAGTCACATAGTTCACGGCTCCTGTCTGCAACGGGCAATGTAGAGGTTCTTTCAGGTCATTCTTCCACTCATTTGTGTCCCTGTATTCTGGAGCCAACAATGTTGGGGTACATGAGGAACTATGTCCTCGAAAATGCTCAGAACTAATAAGTGGGAAAACTAAACAAGAGACACATGAGCCCGTTTGCCATGCTACAGTCCTGGATAATCTGTGCACAGGGATTATCCAGGCATGATTATAAGTGCCTAAAACACTCAAGTATTTGAGCAATATTAACCTGCTGGTGACAACTGTATATGTTGAGTTGCCATGCAAGGCAATAATAATAATAATAATCCTATATAATAAAAGCCTAATATGCTAAGTGTCTGGTCGTCTGTCATCTGTTCAACCAAAGTGTAATATACTAATGATATGCAAAGGCTACTCAATCGCTTGCTATAACATGTACTGACCAATAGGGGTCAGACACTCAATGCAGGAGCTGCCCCCTGGTGGTCAGTGCACTGTCACAGGGGGAGCAGCGCCACTCAGCCAGAAGCCAGGCTCACAGCTGGTGAGCACAATGGTGGTGGCGGGAGCCTCTCCCTCCTCCATAGCAGCACTAAGGATGTCCCATGGGAAGCGGGCCTAAGCCAGCAGTTGGGCATCCCCTCAGGGCTCCTGGACTGTGAGAGGGTGCAGGCCAGGCTGAGACCCCCCCCCCCCCCCCCCGCAGTGCACAAATTTTGTGCACCGGCTTTTAGTAGGAAGAAGAAGAAGAAGAAGAAGAAGAAGAAGAAGAAGAAGAAGAAGAAGAAGAAGAAAGTTGTGTCACAAAAGAACAAATGAACAATTGAAGCAAATAAACCTGAGAGTTCAAGTATGATTGCCCTAATACAGTCATGGTGAACCTATGACACGCATGTCAGAGGTGAAACGTGAACTCATTTTTTTGGTTGATTTTTCTTTGTTAAATGGCATTTAAATATATAAATTAAATATAAAAAATATAAATCTTTGTTTTACGATGGTTGCAAATATCAAAAAATTTCTATATGTGACACGGCACCAGAGTTAAGTTAGGGTTTTTCAAAATGCTGACACGTCAAGCTCAAAAGGCTCGCCATCACTGCCCTAGTATTTCAGTCACTAACTAAAGTCTTCCTATAGATATATGACTGACATTTATAGCTCAGTGAGTGTTTCCTCTGGGGCAGTTGCAAATGGTAGAGATTTTTCTCCATGGGCTTGTTCATTCACTGCATTTGGCTTCTTGCTGATCTTGCTTAAATCTATTCTTATTTTCTATCTTTTTTTTTTTATTTCAGTCTCTTAACATCCTTATCTTGGGGAATCCCTAGTCTTGGACTGAATTTCCATTGCTGTATGCACTTCAAAATCACACAAACAACATGAACTCTCTTTCTGTGCATAATAAAATGAGGTGTTGTGTACTGAATTGTGTCTCCCTCAAGGTTCATATGTTGAAATCTCAGGGTTGTTGCAGATGTAATTAGTTAAGATGAGATCAGACTGAAGTAGGGTGAACACCCTAGTCCCGTGGTCGGCAAACCTCGGCTCTCGATCCACATGCGGCTCTTTGGTCCTTTGAGTGTGGCCATGAAGTTTCAATCGCACTGTACGTGTGTGCCCGCATGTGGTATTTTGTGGAAGAGCCACACTCAAGGGGCCGCAGTTTGCCGACCACTGCCCTAGTCCAATACCACTGGTGTCCTTATAAAAGGGGGAAATTTGGGCACAGGCCTACACCCAAGAAGAATGCCATGTGCATACAAAGGCAGAGACCAGGATGATGTTTATAGATGCCAAGTAATGCCACAAATTGCCAGAAAACCACAGGAAGTTAGGAGAGAGGCATGGAACAGAAGGAACCAACCTGCTGACATTTTGATCTCAGACTTCTAGCCTCCAGAAGGTAGAGACAATAAATTTCTGTTGTTTAAGCCACTCAGTGTGTGGTACTTTGTTATGCAGCCCTCACAACCTAATGCAGAGGCTTTTGTTTCTGTCCCTTGGTATTCCAGTGGAAAGAATTCTCATCTTTTTTTTTTTTTAACTTTTCCTTTTCTCCTCAGACAATCGCTTTCTGAATCTCTTGTGACCTTCCCTTTCTAATCAATCCTCGAAGGGCTATTCTCTATGATACATTCTTGAGATGGTCCTTGTTACATTTGTATTTCATAACCAAAAGCCCATTAATGTACTGTAGTCTTTCTGCAGCTGGGTTCAGGAATCTGGAGAAGGGCTGCACATAAATGAATAGAGACTAGACAAGAAATATAAATTTGGAAGGCATTTTGGGGAACCAGGTGGAGGCTTCACCTTCTAGTGGTGTGGCTCCCTGAATCTCCAGACCCACGGCTTTTTATTTACTGGAAAACACATTGGTCCTTTAGGAATGCAAACAGGCATATCAAAGGTAAAGTTTGGTAAACAGGAAAAGATTATCAGATTAGGGGAAATGCCTACAGCTGTTCAGCAGCAGGTAATAATATGCAGATTTTCAGCCCTGCTGAAAATATCCATCAGCCTTCTGATGAACTTCTCGAATTTATTATGCTAAGTACTGTTCTTAGCCTCCATCATTAATGCTCTTCCTCTGGATGAGTGCATTGGAGAAAGGTTGATGGGATCCACTCTTTGAAGTGTGATTCAACGTTCATTTATCTTCTTACTTATTCTACTGACTTGGCAAAGAGTGTGTGAAAATGAACTGCCATGGAGATTTTATGGTTTTGATGAGACATTTGTATTCAGAGTTAAAATAAAACATTTCATTTCAGACCCATCCCCTTCCTATTTAAAGTATCAGGATTTAGTTACCCTCAGCTTAAATTGAATGGAGAGTTTGATCTAAAAGTATATAGGGAGGTACTTTGCTATTCTTCACTGCTGTATAGTATTCCATTAAATGAAAACTATACATCATAAAAAAAGAACATAGGGAAATATGGGAGAGGAAATTTGTGATGAGTACTGTTTTATTTTTAAAAAATATATTTATTGATTTCAGAGAGGAAGGGAGAGGGAGAGAGAGATAGAAACATCAATGATGAGAGAGAATCACTGATTGGCTACCTCCTCCATGCCCCACACTGGAGATTGAGCCCCAAACCCAGGCATGTGTCCTGACTGGAATCGAACCTCTACCTCCTGGTTCATAGGTCAAGGCTCAACTACTGAGCCATGCGGCCTGGGTGTGATGAGTACTATTTTGGATTATAGAGAGTTAGATACAATTTGGAAGGAGTAAGAAACAAAAGTTAAAAGATGAAGTATGACTGTACTTGAGCCCAAGAAAGGCTATTCCACCCTCTTTAGAGAGCAGCACGATTGAAAAAGGGGTGCAGCCAGTGGCCATCTACATTATAGCAGCACCAGAAACAACCTGGGTCTCCATACCGGTGCAGGTTTCTGCCAGGCCACAGGACCAGTTGGGCCTATTTTTATATGGATGCTTCAACCACGCATAGACCATTGTATAAGAGGAGATTAAATGACAATGCATCCATCTTTGCCATAATTCAACCTAATTCAAGCCACATTCATCAAATGTTACTATGTGGCATATACTATGCTCATTATGCAAAGATGAATAAGGTTTGGGCCCTGCCTTATTCACAGTTGGGTGGGGGAGTTCAAATAGTCTTCATAAAATATATCAGACTCAGAATATATAAAAAACAACAACAACAACAAAAACAGAGACCAAGTCATATTCTTCTTTGTATACCCACAGTGCTTCACATATGGTAGATATTTGGTAAAAATTAATACTGATACTTGTAAGGTGGCTATAGAGACCTCCCCCCCACCCCTCCGCAAAAAGAAACAATTCTACCAGGAGACATCAAAGAAAGGCTGATAAATGAACCTTTAATTACATTGGGACTTAAAAGCTATTTAGAACTTTACTTGGTTAAAAGAAAAAAAAAGTAGGAAAAAAAGCATTCCTGGTTGGTAGACAAAAATTAGGCAAGCAAGCATGACTTGATTAAAACAAAAATAATAGTATTGATTAAATGCATAATTATTCTGGGTGTAATACTTGATTCCTTTTATTCTTACAACAATGCTGTGGGGAGACTAGTGTTATACCTAGTATACACATGAAAACATGATGGTCACACAGCCACTGAGCATCGGGGCCAGAATTTGAACCATTACTCCTCAATGTACAATGTTCCTTGGGAAAAAAGGGATGGGGAGTTTCTGATGGCTTTTAATCAGAGGAATAGCATGTTCTGGTTTGTTTTCAGCCAAGAGGATCAAAGATCGGAAGCTGGCAACTTTCTGCTAAAGTTACCTAAACCAAAGTCAACAATCAAGTTAGAAAACACACACCTTTGATGGTCTAATTCAATTAAACTGATTTGAAGGTAGGTACTACATTTTGTAAGTTCTGCACATATAAACTTTCAACACCAATGAATGTAGTAATAATACATAATAAATTTATAAACTTGTATTTTAAATTCATGTAGGCCCCATGGACATACATTTGGAAGTAGGGTTTTTAATATACTAGACATGTTTTGTGTTTTTATTCTTTAGGCAGCCAAATACATAAGGATTCTGTGTTAGAGTTCACAGCAAATGATATTTCACTTTGGTATAAGAAATGACTGCATGCTCTCTCATAAAATAAAGTTGTTACTCTTTTGGTATTATTTAGAGAAATTACTTTGGCTAATAGCATACAACTTTTTTTTTCATGTTCCCTTCAGAATTTTTAGGAACTAACATCTCATTCAAGCTCAGAGGGTAGAAGATATGGCAGCCAATTGGTGCTTTATTTGTGGACTGCACCAAAGGTTTATTGTATCTAGAAACAGTGTTTATAAATAACTAAAAGGTTGCTATGGTCTTTAACTGGGAATGGCCTCTGAGGGAGGACAAGAAATAATTAAAACAGGAGGTTTAGAAAAACTCTTTTTAAAAGGCAGGTCGATTTACCATGTGGACTGTGCCAGTAGAGGAGGTTTTTAGTTCAATTTAACTGACTTTTATTGAAATCTTACAAGTGATCTTACAGTATATTTTTAGATGGGAGTTTTATGTTGGGTCATGTGCTGGAACAGAAAATATAGAACAGATAGATATCTGTGAACTAAAAAAGACTGACATTCACAGAGAAGTCTAACCTATAAATTGGAACCCCAGCCATTTCAAGGACAGAAATCATTGTGGCAAAATAAATGGGAAGAATCTCATTATTTGATGACCATTTCTCTTAAATGTCAATAAAAATATACTGTATTTATACTCCTTTAGCTTTCAAGGTGCTGGTATATTATCAAAATCATTATGATTTCAGAAATTGATCCATTCCCATGTAGTCACTGAATTTCCCAATAAAAGACACCCAGAGTAAACATCTCTATTTGCCCAATGCATTCCACAAAGCATTTTTAGAGACTGTTAAAAATTTCATTCCAAGGTCCTTGATGAAATAGCCATGGCTAGTGTTGAAATCAGTTCAGTAGGGAGATAGCCTGATGAATAATCTCATGGTAGAATTCAGAACCCCTGGACATGAGTGTTTCCATGATAATAGTCATCCTCATTTTTCCAGGGTAGTTTATTTCTTTAGTGTATTTGCTATAAAACTGCTCTAGCTATGGCTCTCCACAGGACTCCCGAAGTCCCAGAAACTCACTCAAGGACATTCAAAAGCATTCAATTTTTTTTTCATTAACATTATACCATAGGGTCTTCAGGAATAGATCTGTATTCTGCTTATGTTATCCCGATTAAGTTTGAAGGAATTGGTCTATATAAAATGATAAATGATACAAGAAGGCTCTTTATATGAATCATCCTAAGAAGAGGTTTTCTTATTCTGCCTTTATAGTCTGTGAAAAGTATTATTTGATTCACACAAGTCCAGATATTGTTGATTAAAAAGTAATATGGTTAGGCTTTCAAGACTTTATATAAATTTCTAAAGGACCAAAGTAATATTGTGAAATATTTTACTCTTAACCTTAACATACATATATAATACATACAATAGCTATAGGTAATATATAAAGGCATAACTGGCATGTGAGTCTACCAATCATTGTCAATCCTACCTCACTAGAGAAGATGAACTACTTAGCTAAGAAGTGAAAAAGGTCTCTTCAGGTATGGGTTGGAGCCTTCTCCATTATCTCTCATGCTGTTATACAAAAATACTAGAGGCCTGGTGCACGGATTCATGCACCGGTGGGGTTCCTGGATGTGGCCTTCAGGGATCAACTGGCAGCCCAGTGCCACCTGCCGCTCCTGCCTGCTGCTCCCACTCATCCTGGCCCCGCTGTGCCTACCGTGAGCTCAGGCCCAGTCAATCCCGATTGAGGGAGGCTTGCGCTGCTGCAACGGCGCTCACCAGCTGTGAGCCCTGTGTCTGGCACTCGTCCCAAAGGGGTGTGTGTGGGGAGGCAGGACACAATCGGCCTTCTAGGTGGGCAGTGGGATGCTTTTGCCCACCTGGGATTCTGATCCGTCCCGCTGACATCCATGCCGGTTGTCGGGAACCACCTGATGGCAGCTTTTATATCCTTTCCTTCTTGCGGAATGTCTAGGGAGGGGAAGCAGCCGTGGTGCCTGAGGCTGACTTCCAGGAGGCCAGTCGCACTGTTGGGATTGTGCTGGTGGCACCAATCTGTCAGTGCCTGGCCTGTTCTCTGGAGATTGGACCTGCAGGACTACAGAGGGAGTGAGTGGCTGCCACTGGGCTGGTGGGCCTCCAGGATAGGTCAGTCAGTTGAGCAGCGTTCCCGCTGTGGGAGTGCACTGACAACCAGGGGGCAGCTCCTGTGTTGAGTGTCGGCTCCCTGGTAGTCAGTGTGCATCATAGCGACTGGTTGTTTGGTCACTTAGGCTTTTATATATACACTAGAGGCCCAGTGCATGAAAATTCGTGCACTTGTGGGGTCCCTCAGCCCAGCCTGCACCCTCTCACAGTCCGGGAGCCCTCAGGAGATGTCCTAAGCCACAGTCTGGCCTCCCTGTATGGGAGGCAACCAGCGGACTGATCAGGGGAGGTGCCGGCAGCGAGCAGCCATCCCTGTCCCCCATTTCCCTGCTGCTACTGCCACCACTGGTGGCCTTCTCTGTGGGAGGCAACCAGGTGGGCCGATCAGGGGACTGTGCAGGCTGGTGAGCAGCTGACCCCACTGCCTCTATCACTCCTCCACTGCCACTGGTCGCCGCAGTCCTCCCATCACCGTCCCCTTCCTCTGCCCACTGGCACGTGCCTTGGCTGGCCTGGTGCCACCTGCTTGCCAGCCCACCCCCCACTGACCCATCATTCTATCGTTTGGTCAATTTGCATATTATGCTTTTATTATATAGGACATATTATTCTATAAAAATGTCACTGCTATCTGCAAATAGTTAATGCCCAATCTATTCCCTCATTTACCAATCAGAAAGCTCACTTAATAAAGACATGTTGTTGACAGACCATGGTCCCAGAATAACATCAAACCAAATTGAAGATTTGTCTCTAGGCTTGGAATAGAATCACAATTCTCCTTATTGAACCTGCTAAGAAAATTATATTTGTGCTTTCTGGGGGTGTCTCGTTAAAAATCCCAGAGATGCCATTTTTGCATAATGTTGGTCTTGGGACAAAGGTTATCCATCCTGGAATTTTCATAACTACTGAAAGCAAGCAAGACATTACCATTAATCATGAAAACCAGTGCTAAGCTTGTGCATGCATGCTCACAATTTAAAATTTATATAAATTTATGTGCAAATTACGTGTAGCCCTCAAGCTCCTGGCAAGTTTCCATTGCACCCTGTGGAAGTATAGAACTTGGGCAGCTCAAAATTTATAGCTTTTTCCACTGAGGTCTGCTTTATTGACTTTTGCTTTTTTGTGGTCTGCTGGGGACTTGATGGCTGATTCTAAAATGTACCTTTATGTTCTTATCTCTCCACTTGGGAGACCCAATGAATGAATTATTTAAGTTTGGAGGAAATATTTTGAGCTCATTTTTCCAATTTCAAGGCTTTCTGTTAAGCTCATTGAAAACCTTCATTTGCAAATAATTATGTAAACAGAATAATAAAGAGGTGGACTAGTCCTCTTGCTTTTAACTGGCTCCTATCAAAACCTACCTTTTAAAATGGTTAACCTTGTGAACATAAAATTGGCCTTCACTTATTCAAAGATCACTTACCCAGCAAACTCTGCTAGCCGATTTCCAAATACCTGGAGGAATGCCTACAAAAACAGTCAAAACTGATTTTTCAGTCTCTGTACCAAAGGTCATGTACTACACCCATTAAAGAGACTTCCTGACAATCAATGAAAACCCATTGTACACATACTTTATCTTTAATTCTAATATGTTTAATTAATTTGTTTCCTGGTCTGTATCAATTTGGATGCCACAATTCAGAAGAAGCAGTTTTGTATCTAAGTCTCCTGATTCTAAGAAGCAGTAACATTTGACAATCTGATAATATATGGGAGAGGAAAAACCAAACCAAAAGCAAAGCAAAACCAAAAAAACCCCCAAAAAACAAAAAACACTGGCTTAAGAATGTCAGTCTGAGGACATTTTCTATGTTGTCAAAAGCTCCATTCACTCCTATAGCCTGTGAGGTTATTATGGCTTTACTGTACAACAAAAATATGGCTTAATTCATTCAACACACATTTATTAAGAACTTAATACATGTCTGGAGTTGGGGAAGCAAAGACAAGTGAAAGGTAGTGTATGTCCTTGAAAATATTGCAGTTCAGCTGGGAAAGCAGGAACATGGGCAGTTATGGTAGAGATAGAAAGTGCAATGGGAGTATAGAGAAAGTAAAAGCTGATTTATCTTGAAGGCTTAATGAATAAGTAACTTTTTAAGTTGTTCTTAAACGCTAATCAGAAGTTTTCCAAATTGATAATGGGGAAATGGATGTAGTAGGAAGAAAGAACAGTACATGCAAAGCCATCAAGTAATGAAAGAGCATGTCTTGTTTGGCAGGCAGAATTCTCAAATGGCCCCCAATATCCCCACCCCTGTTGCACATGCCTGGTGCAACCCTTCCCTTGAGTGTGAGAAGGACATGCCTCTGAAATGATGGGATATTATTCACATGCATATGTTGTATTGTATGTGAAAATAGATTTTATAGAGGGAATTAAGATCCTTAGTCTTGAAGGAGCAAATTGCCACATTGTGGATAGGGCCTATATTAGGGATGTGAGAGCCACTTCTAGGAGCTGAGAGTAGCCCTTAGTTATAGTAGTCCCTATAACAGCTTATAATAGAACTGCTACCTCAGACATATGGCTGCAAGAAAATAGATTCTACAAACACCTGAAGGAGTATGGAGCTGAATTCTCCCTTGTAAAGCTCCCATATAAAGATGCAGGTGGCAGACACCTTGACTTCACCTTAATGAGACCCTGGGTGGAGCACCCAGCTAAACTGTGCCAGAGCCCAATTTCTCAGAAACTGTGAGCTAAAAAAGAATAAATTGTTGTCATTTAAAACTGCAAATTTTCTGGTAATATGTTACACATCAATTAAAAATGAATATAGAATTTTCAGAAAACAGAAGTTTAAAATTTATGAATCTTGAGGTAGATGGACAGACAAGGGAAAAACTAATTAATGGTCTGATACATAATGAAAAAAACCTCTGAATTTATCCTGTGAGTCACAGGGAATCATGAAAAGTAATTAATGTAAAGGTTCCTATAACAGGTTTGTGTTTTAGGAAGTTAATGCTGGCCCAAGGAGCAAAGATGGATTGAACAGGAGAGATGATGAATGATGGCAAACAGGTTTACTAAAAATAATCCCTAATAAAAGGTTGTAAAAGTTTCTTGAAAGGCAATGACAACAGTGAGGAAGCAGAAGGATAAGGTCAGCAAAATATTTACAGGAAAAGATCAACATGATGACCAATGTGAGATCAACATGAAAGAAAAAAATTAATGGAGAATAATTCCAAACTTCTTTGTCTCAATGAGACAAGAATAAGGGAAGATAAACAATTAGGAAGGGAAGTTACTTTGGATTTTGAAAATGGCATGTTTTAATGGCATGTAAGATTTCCCAGTGCTTAAGAGAGAGCTACTCACTATCAGTTAGAGTCATAGTTCTGGACTCTAGAAAAAGGTGGAGGCTGGAGATTTATTTGGGGAGTTGGTTATCAACAGAGTTGAAGGCATGGAATTAAATGAGAGATTATTCAAGAAGACAATGTACTCTGAAAAGATGATGGCAGATCATACTCTGGGGAACTGTAACATTTAAGTGTAAGTAGAAGAGGAGCAGAGGAAAAACTAAGGAATTGTTATTATTAAAAGAGTGAAATCTGGAGAAATGGTATCATGGAATCTAAGGGGGAAACATTTTCAGAGAAATAAAGATTGAGCATTGCCAAATGTTAAATGGAAAGTAGAGGGAGCATTGAGAAAAAGCCTGATAATTTAACAATAAATTGGCTCAGATAGATAAGAGCAGGTTGGCCTTAGTAAGAGGGTTTCAAGGGAATGGTGGGTGTTGAAACCACATTGATGTGGATGTCAGGAATAAATGGGAAGTGAGACATAATGAACCATAATAAACTTCTTTCAAGTAGCAGGGCAATAAGAAAAGAAGGATATTAAAGGAAAAGAACAGCATTAGAATAGTGTGAAAACAACCCATAGCATGGGAGAAAATATTTGCAAATCATATACCTGTTAAGAGGCTTGTCGCATAGATAGAGAGATGATAGATGGTAGATAGATAGATAGATAGATAGACATATAGATATGCATATATATAATACAAAGAGCTCTTACAATTTAATAGTAAAAAAACCCAAATATTTCAATTAAAAGAGGGCAAAGGATCTGCATGGACATTTCTCCAAAGAAGATACACAAATGGCCAATAAGCACATGATAAGATTTTCAACATTATCAGCCATCATGGAAATGCAAGTAAAAACCACAATAAAATACCACTTCACACTCAGTAGAATGGCTAGTATCAAAGAGCAGCTCAGTTAGCTAAAGCATTGTCCTGATACGCCAAAGTTGTGTGTTTGATCCCTAGTCAGGGCACATACCAGAATCATCCAATGAATGCATAAATTAGTGGAACAATATAAATTTACGTCTCTCAAATCAATTGAAATAAAACACCTCTTATTCAGTTATCTGGATAAGTCAAAACAGTTTTTTAAAGAGTCAGATAACAGGTGCTAGCAAGGATGTAAGGAAATTGAGACGGTCATGTACTGCTGGAAGGGATGTAAAATGGTATACAGCCACTTTAGAAAAAACAGTCTGGTAGTTCCTTAAACAATTAAATATAGAATTGCCATACAACCCAGCAATTTTATTCCTAGGTATACACTCAAGAGAAACAAAAACACATGTCCACATGGACACTCGTATAGGACTGTGTATGGCAGCATTATTCAAAAGAGTCGAAGGTAGAAACAACTCAAGTATTCATCAATGGGCTTACAGATTTGAAAAATCTGTGATATCTACATAATGGAGTATATTTTGATCATAAAAAATAATAAATCTTTATATAATCAATATGGATGAACCTTTTAAACACTTTGTTAGTGAAAGAATCCAGACACAAAAGACCTTGTACTATGTGATTCCACTGATATGAAAATCCAGAATAGGAAAGTCTAGAAACAGAAAGTAGATTAATGTTGCTTTGGGGCTGGAGGGAGTGTGGGTGGCACCAAAGGGTGGGGAGGATGTTAGCTAAAGGGGATGAGTTTCTTTTGAAAGTGTTCTAAAATCGACTATGGTGGTTTTGCACATACCCGTGAATATACCAAAATTGTATACTTTAATTGGGTGAATTGTATGGTATGTGAATTATATCTCAATAAAACTGTTTTAAAAAAGAAAGTAAAGAGAGTACTTCAAGGTGGATAGGGTCAAAAAGAACATTTCTTTTAGCTTGTGAGGGATTCCAGTCTGTTTGTACTTTTGAAAAAGGAGTTGAGGGCTATTCATAGTGATTGATGCTCCTGATGATAACTCTGACTCATCAGCAAAGGTCAAATCCTGTTCAATATGTAATATCTTTTAGAAAGTCTTCCAGCAAAAATATTTAAATGAAATTTACTCCTTTGAACCCAAAACACATCTCCTTTTATTGGAAAATTAATTTGTGAAGCATCAGCATTCCCTCATTGACCAATGACAAATGAGGTGTTACTCTAAGTAGTGGAACAATGCTTACCAAAAAAGTGTCTTCTTTCAAATTTATTTTTTATTTCTAAAGTTTTGAGGCAATTTTTGGACTGTGAAAAAAGAAAAGGAAAAATATACCGAACCTCCTGATTCCCATACAATTTTTCATAGGGTCTGCATTACCCTTTAGCTGCCTGGCTCCTAAGTAGTAAAGGCTGTAGCATCAGGCTACACACCTGCCACACTGCTCTGAGTCAGAACAGAAGGGCCCTCGTGCTCAGCTATTGGGCTGACAGATATCCAACCAGCAAGACTTCTGGTACTCCTGGTGTTTCAGCCAAAATGTTGGCTGTCACCATTTCGTTTCTCTTTTGAATCTGTGTTCAGCCTTATTATTGCTTTCATTGATTTATTTTTTTTATTTTACAAAGTACTTCCTTGCTCTTCAATGCCTGACCTTGTAGCATATCGCCTGGCTATTAAAAACAGATTGTTAAAGGCTTACTGGCAAAACCCCAGAGGATCTATATGGATTTATTTGTTTTAAAATGTATAAAAATTCTCTGGGTACAGATTAATTTCGCTTGGTCCATATACTTTTTTTGTTGTTGTTATTTCACCTGCTACCGAGTAGACACTGCAACTGGGAAGGTTTTTGTTTTGTTTTGTTTAATACCAAGTTCTATCAGGATTGTCTGAAAGAGCCTAAACATTTTTTCACTGGAAGGATCCGCTTTCAAACAGCCCACCATCCTCAGGAGGGGTTAGTCACACAAGGTATCCAGATGTCCCGGGTGAGGAGCAAATATTCAGCATCTTTAAGGAAGGGCGAGGCCACTTCGGAACTTGGCAGGAGCTCAGCCCATGAGGAGAAGAGACCGACTCCCCAGCTCTCTGTTGATGACCAAGGAAAATGGTCTGCTGGATTCCGAGTGTGAGAAAAGGCAGCTGAGCCTTCTGTTGATGGAATCAGCCAGGCAAAACAACTCGCCTAGTGCTGTGAGGATGAGCCAGATCAGAGCGTCCTGTGAAAGGAAGTCCGAGAGGGGCAGGGATTCATTTCTGGGAAGAACATAATGAGAGCAAACGGCATAATAAATAAGAGCTGTTTTTCTCTTGATTTGGATTTGAACTTCAATGTGGAGATCAAGTGGTTTTTTAAAAAGAAGTGTCTCTGGTTTAAATAAAAGTGATAAGTTTCCATTGTGTACCTACCTATTTAATGAAGAAGGCTTCAGAGAAAAAATAATAATTCTTAGGGCTGTTCACTAAGGTCCTCACGTCAAATATGAAAAGGGGCCTATTTTGCTTTTCCTCCAAAACTTACCACTATATCCTCTTGCTTTTCTACCCTGACATTAAATCTCCAAATAAGTGCTGTCTAGTGCCTTCAGAGGTCTGCACAGTAGAACAGGATTAAAAGAGGCTTGAATTCTAAAAAAACAAATTGGTATCCAAAGGCACAGATTCATTGGTCTGCATCTATATGCTGTCAACATATTCATGAGAATGGAAAAAATGTAGGCTTTGGCCTCCAAAAACCTTAGTTTATACCCGTTTCTCCACTTAGTAGCTGACTAACCATTAGCCTCCTTAAGTCTCAATCACCTCATTTTTACTTGTCTGTTTCCTCATCTGTAAATTGGGAATAATACCATTATCTAATATTGTTTGACAACTGAGATATATGTGAAAGCTCTTTGTAGGTTATAAAATATAACTTAGGTTAATTGGAAAATATCTGAATATTTTTCATCTAACTTTACAAAGCCAGGATTGGAACACAGGGCTACATGACTCAAAAGTTTGTCTTTTTCTAAAATTGCCTTGTTTGTCCATTATAAGTAAATACATATTTATAAATAATATTTAATAATAAATTTATAAAGAAATATTTCCAGCCAAACCGGTGTGGCTCAGTGGATAGAGCGTCAGCCTGCGGACTGAAGGGTCCCGGGTTCGATTCCGGTCAAGGGCATGTACCTTGGTTGTGGGCACATCCCCAGTGGGAGGTGTGCAGGAGGCAGCTGGTCGATGTTTCTCTCTCATCGATGTTTCTAACTCTATCCTTCTCCCTTCCTCTCTGTAAAAAATCAATAAAATATATTTAAAAAAAAGAAATATTTCCAACATGCAAGGTATTTTTCTTTAAGAGATACTAAACAGAATCAAACATAAATACTGCTTTGAAGGAGCTAATAGTTTATTATGGAAGACAAGACATGATACAAACTTTTTTTTCCTCATGAGTTGAAACATGATGCATCTTAAAAGATGTTCACCTAACTATTTGTTTGATAATTACCTACTGAGCATCTACAACATGATAGATACTGTGCTAAAACCCGGGGACGGAATGATAAGCAAAAATAATCATGACTTTTGCTCTTTTGGAACTCATTGTCTAGGAGAAGAAAACTATTGATCAAGTAAATGAAAAATCACATTATAAGGGCTATGAAGTAGAGATACTTACAAAGTGCCAGATTATTCAGAGAGAAAGACTACATTTAATGGAAGGTATAGAGGGCTGCTTTAAAGAAAAGGGTTCCTTGGAGCTCCGCTTTTGAAGACAGATAAGAGTTGGATCTGCTACACAGAAGGGAAAGTCGTCTCAGACAGAGGGCACAGACAGCAAGAGCCAAGGAACGAGGCTAATGATGTGAGTATTCAAAAGCATTTGGAGGAATTGAAAGTAAACCCATTTACCTCATATACAGGAAGAGGAATAGAATTTGACTGGTATGTGGAAGTCATATTGTGAGAGTTTTGAACACCAGGTTAAAGAGTTTGGATATGATTCTGTGATTCATAAAGAATTTCTGGGGGTTTATGGGCAGTAGGGACATGACCAGGTCTATGTGCAGTAAAATAATGTGCCAGGACTCTGGAGGAGTGAGAAGGTTAGAAGAAGAGGTGCCATTTAAGAAGGTACTTTAGCAATGAGCTCCTTGAGGACTGAGACAAAGAGGATCCAATTCAGGCAGTTAGCAATGAGGATGCAACGGAGGAGAAGGCGCAATTTTGGTTGTGGAAGACAAGGACAATAAAGATTCACTAGCGAATAATCAGCTGTAAATTGGCATTTCTGCTTTGTTTTGTTTTTCCTGAATGGAATTCCTATACTGGGCATTGCATATATGTTAAAATATAACGTTTAGACTTCGATTTGTTTATTTATAAAATAAGGTGAGTGATAATCACTTAAATAAAACAACAATAACAAATGTATTCGATAAAGCGAATAGATGCATTGGAGTCCTCTGTGCTAAATGGATGACCTAGCTTCACCTATTCAAGTAGAGAATGTCTAAGCTAGATAGAAGCTTAGTGACTTGAGTGAGCAGTGGGTTTTGCAAGTTAGGAAGCTGACGTCCAGAGAGATTAAATGACTCAAGTGAGGCCAAACAACTAATAAGAGCAGAGTCCAGATGTCCGCCTTCCCAGGCCAGGGCTTTTCTGCCACTTCATGGAGCCTCTTACTTTTAGAACTGATGTTTATTTAAGAAAATGATACTCTCATTGCAGCTGGGCTTGCCCAACCCATAACGACCTTACACTGTTCAACCAAGTCAGTGAAGGAGAGATTCATTCTTTGCATGAGAACAGCTGGATGTAGGCTATTACAGCCAGCGCTCTAGACAGATTCTCTACTCTGTCCCTCCTAGGATTCTGTCCTATGTCTGAGAAAAATAACTCATGGGAAAAGCTGCAGAGAACTGAGAAGCCACTCAGGAAAGACCTCTTTCCAAGGAAAAAAGAAGTCAAAATGTACTCCTTTGGATTAAGTTGCATAAGCCAGATCTGGGAAAAAAGAGAACATTTCCCATGGTGGCCTTATCACTACTATCTTCCATTTGAGTCACTGGGTGAAGAAACTGTACCAAAGAATATGTAAAATTTAAAAACTGCTGTTTCTCCACCTTCTCTGTGAATGTGAAAATGACCGAGGTGTCGCAGAACTGGCATTGGTGGCCTCCATGGCAGTGGGTTGCCTGCAGTGGCAGTGCTAGCATGTGTCGTGTTGGCTGTATGCCAGCCCCTAGTGGCAAACATCTCTCTCTTGGTCTGGGGCACTGGAATCATCAATGCAGATATCAGCAGCAGCAGCAAATATGCCTCCACTTGGCATTTGGTAGCTTAATTGTCACTTTTACTTTGGCACCCTGGTGGGGAATGAGTGAATACAAATGGTGAAATACCAACGGTATTTGTGGGAATCACCTAGTCCTAGGGCAGTGGTTGGCAAACCGTGGCTCACGAGCCACATGCAGCTCTTTGGCCCCTTGAGTGTGACTCTTCCACAAAATACCACATGCGGGATGCGGGCGCGCACGTATATTGCGATTGAAACTTCATGGCCCATATGCAGAAGTCAATTTTCAGAAAGGAGATAGGCAAAACAAGTATACAAGACGAGTGTGGATGGGAGAGTTGGAAGGGGTCGACCTCAGCGAACGTACCTCAATCAGATTGAGGACGTTTTTAGCAAAGGCCAGCTTAGGAGTACCCTAATTAAGTTAATAACAATGTACCTACCTATATAGTTTAAGTTTAAAAATTTGGCTCTCAAAAGAAATTTCAATCGTACTGTTGATATTTTGCTCTGTCGACTAATGAGTTTGCTGACCATTGTCCTAGGGGATTCTCAGAATACCTAGTGTGGAAATTGAGAGGGAAGAATTTCCTACAGAGTGAGGTGGGGTGAGCAGGTAAATTCTCTTATTACCTAACATTTCTTCTATAGGTAAAAAGACAAACAAACAAACAAACAAAAAAGAATTTAAACCTGCTATTATTTTATTACTAAGTTTGTGGGGGGGGGTTGCTTGTTTGTTTGTTTTTTGTTAGTCTTAGTCTCTGGAACATTGTTGGGGGTTTGGTTAGCTGATGGATTTATATTTCTGACTAATCACAGTTTCTGGAAAAACAGACCTCTAAAGAATTGACCCTTTTTGTCACAAGTATTTTAAGCTTCTTAGAATCTGGGTGACTCATTATCACCCATCGATGTTTTCTCAACTCTTAATGGAGGTATAATACATGTGTACTTTAGGTACAGAGTAGATACTCTAATTGTCTCCTAGGAAAACACAAGTAATGGCAGTGAGCTCCTGGAAACATCCATTTGAACAACGTGACAATAAGCCCCTCACACATAGTTGATTGGTTCAGAAGATGGGCCCATGACTTAGGTTGAGCCAATCAGAATCCTTTCTCTAAAAATTCTGAATTGGAATAAGATTCTGTGCTTAGTGTTGGTTTTTCTCTTAACTGCTGTCACTTAAGCACAGTGTGCAAACCTGTTCACCACCAACTGGACTGGCATGCAGAGAAAATTTGTCTTTGGAGCATGGTAAGGGTGAAGCTGACATACAACAGAAGATCTGAGAAGTGGAGATTCCAGCTCTCTAGTTAGTCCCTGGTTCTCTTCCCTCCTGGTAGTCAGTGCATTTTTGATCTTGGGTAGTGCAAGACAGCTCTATATTCTATCATGTTACCTCTCAAAAAAACTTACATTTGTTCTATTTTCCAAAAAAAAATGTTTAAATAATATTGTTCCATACAAAACAATACAAAGGGAACGATATTGATCCAAATACTGGAAGTTTGGTTGGTAAATCAGAAGGGTCAAATTGAAACAAAGTATAACTTAGTGGCAAATGCATAGCCTTGGGTGACAGCCACACCTGAATTTGAATCCTGGCTCTTCTAATTGCAAGAGCCTATCAATAGTAGATAGCATTATCCTCCCAGGGCCTCAATTTCTTCATCTGCCAAATGGGCATAATAAAATTAGCTACTTCAAAGAATTTGGGTGAGGATTTAATAAGCTGATGCATAAAATGCAAAAAAAGCAACATAGCACACAATGAGAATTCAATAAATCTTATAACCATTATTATTTATGTGACTCCTGGAAATAACATTAATCAGCTTGTTCTTGACATAGTTACCAAAGATCGTATGTTTTATAATGGATTTGTTTTTGTTTGTTTTCATGTGTGTTGTTTTTGAGTTTTGTGACACTGAAGAGGTGTGGACATGCTGCTTTAGCTGGGCTTTGCAAGGGACGCTGGGCAGCCAAAAGGTACAGATGCTGGGGCATATGAAAAAAGAGGCCACACAGGTAGGAAAGGAATACATAATGAAGGGAGAGAAATCATCAAGACCAGTCCTGGGAAGGATGTCCTGCTGCTCTGAATATCCCTGAAAATCACTGCAAGGCCCTTCACTCTCAGAGCACTTTTTACACATTTACAGGAAGAAGTCAAATCATCCCTTTCACTTCATTCTCACCCCGAGTAAGCTCTGTCTTCCAGATTATTTGCCCGACCATCCCTTCCACTTTCCCAAGAACAAGATGCCTACAAATTACACGAAAGTAAAGTTAGCCTGTTGGAAACAAACTGCCCTTCTGTAGACAAGGGTCCCTGGAGCTTCTGAGGAGGGCAGAAATAGCCTTTAGGCTCTCTTCCAAATGCTCACTGTCCTAGGGGCAGAAACTGCTCTGCAACCCTCCCCTTGCCTGGCTCCCCTGGCATTTGGGAAGCAAAGGAAACATTGCCGACGTGGCTGTCAAGGGGACCATTTTTTAAAAAACTTTTTCTAACAGGAAAATGGACTGTTGTCAACACATGTTTTTCTTTTTTATCAGTCATTTTCAATGAGTTTGTCTTTCCATCCTTTTTCATGTTGCCTCTTTGCTGTCTGTAGGGTTAAATATTCTGTTGGCAAAGGAAATTGTGCAGTTGAGAATATTTTTATTTCTGCAGGGGAGAAAAAAAGACTTAAGTGAACTTCTTTGGGGGTAGGGCTTAAGCTAAAGAAAATTCTCTAGATTAAAACAACAGGAGAGGGAGGAGAAGGAAAGGAAAACCAATTGGGGGCTGGGAATTGGAGAAAGCACAGAGGGGCTGGCTCAGGGAGTGAGGGCAATGAGAATGCCCTCTACTCTCACTGATGGCAGCAGGCAAACACTGTAGCCTAGCACATTCTTTTATTGAATTCCGCTGTTTTACTGGGTTGGCACACACAAAAAATAATATCCCCTGGTTACCATGGCATAACTGTTCTTTTGTATAAGACACAGAAGACTTCTTTTGGAGATGCCACAGGTTAAATTCCTTGTGATCTTATTTCCTATCTAAATAAAAACGTGCCTCAAATCTTGGTTAAACACAGAAATTATTTTTGATAACATATTTTAATGCCATCTCTCATCTTTTGTGGCTCCTTCTCTAAATATACACTTCAATCTCAGCAGGTTTCCTTGCTAGAACTCTCACCCCTCCATTCTTTCAGAGGTTACTTAGATCTGTTAGGATTCCTTTTTAATCCCAGAGACCCTTTAGAGATGTTTAGGAAGACTGGTTAACAATTCAGCTCTAGGTCTTTTAAATTATCCTAACTGCAATTTAGAGACAAATGGAATCCATGAGCACCTATTAGCTATGTTGCTGTTTTATTAGTGGCACAGGATTCAGTTCATAAGGTTTCAGAGAAAAACAATAAAATAAAGGACATTCTCTCCCAAATTTATTTTTATATTGAAAGGTAATCCCATGCTTCCCAATAGGTGAAGAAAATACCCACCCTATGTAAAGGAGGCTTTGAAAACCTAATATAATGATTGATTGATGAATTATCTCAATTAGTTAATAAACTTGGGAATGAGTTTTAGAGAAACTGTGGAGAAGAAATGTGTTTTTAAAAATATATTTTTTTTGATTTCAGAGAGAAAAGGAGAGAGAGAGAGAAACATCAAAGATGAGAGAGAATCATGGATTGGCTGCTTCCTGTATGGTCCTCTCTGGGGATTGAGTCCACAACCCAGGCATGTGCCCTAACCAGGAATTGAACCTGTGATCTCCTGGTTCTTAGGTTGATGCTCAACCATTGAACCATGCTGGCCGGGCAAGTGTTTTAAAGAAACAGGGTTCATGAAAAGATTGGAAGATGGATAGAAAAGCTTTGAGCCTGCAGAGCAGCCACTGTGGGAAACTTATCCCAAACAAGGGCCAAGGGAGCTTAATTTCACCTCCTTGTGGAACTTTCTCAAGTCCATGTCTTCTATCACTTCTATATTATTTCCCTTTCTAAAGTGGAACTGTAGAACGCAGAGCCCTTATCCACTATCTAAATACAGCCAAATAAATAGACTAAATAAAAGTACCACAAGGCAGTCATTTTCATAATTAAGGAAAGAAAAAGCCACTGGAGAAGACCATTTCAACAGAGGAAGAATGAGGACCTATGAACTGGAACACTAGAAAAGTCTTGGGTTGCTTTTTATTTTATTTTATTTTTTTATAAACCTAACCAAAGATTATAGTGTTTCACTTTTATAGAATGGGTTCATTCATTCATTCCACAGACTCACCAACTCCCAACAGGCAGACATTATGGTAAATGCTGAAAGTATAAAATGTCACACACATTCCCTCATTGCAAGGATTTAATGATCTTAGGTGGGAGATTTACTTGTAAGCAATTTAATACAATAATCACATGGCAAGGATTGGTAATATAGTATAGAAAATTACAATGTTAATTCAAAGGAAATCACTACCAATTCAGCTCAAAAGTGTTAGTATCATTTCATAGAGGTGCTGACAGTTGAGTTGTAATTTGAGAAATGAGCAGCAGCTCACCAGGTGGAATAGTAAGAGTGTCTTTCCTGGTGATTAGAAGGGCTTAAAATAGAGGCAAACACATGCATGAGTTTAATGTGATATGGCAAAGGTGTGTCTGAAGCATGGTGTGGATGGGAATGTAAATGGAGGATGATAAATGGAATTGAAGCATAGGTTAGCACCAGATTGTGAAGGGATTTTTCTGCTGCCTTCCCTAAATTAAGAATTTTGGACTTTATGTTTTATGCATTAGGATCTACCCTCTAGTTTTATTTGCACTTTTTTTCTGTAGCAAAGACACAGGAAAAAAAATGTGTCTTAAAGGGTTAATTTAATCAGAGACAGGATAGGAAATAATAGAAAAGGCCAGTTTGTTGTAGTAATGTAGATGAAAAATAATTGGAGCTTGAACTAAGGTTGTGGCAGAAAAGATAGAAAAAAGGGATTCAAGGTATGTTGATGAGGTACAATGAACAAGAATTGGTGAGTGGTTGGATCTGAATGTTGGGGGTGAAAAACATTTGTAAATAGCTCAAAGATTCTCAGCTTAAGCAACAGGATGATGTCATTCATTGCTCTGCCATATAGAAAGGGAGAAAATTGTGAGAGAATGCAATAAATTCAGTTTTGAACGCGTTGATTTGGAGGTTTGCGTAGGTTAGTCAAGATGACCTGTCTTCTAGGCAACTAGAAATATGGGACTAGAGCCCAGGAAAGTGAGAGGACTAGAAATAGTGTTTTGGTGATCACTAGAATATAGGGGGAAATTGAAGTCACAGGTGTGTATAAGACTGCCAGGGAAGAACGTACACTGCAGGCATCGGAGGAAAGTTAGGGAAGGAGGTGGAAGAAAAAGAGTTGTAGAGATAGAAGAACCAGAAAAGAGCTGATGGAAAAATAGTTTCAAGGTAGAGGGAGTGATCAATGGCATTGAATTCCTCGGAGACATTTTATAAAATACAGACCATGTCTTTTGAACTTGGTAATTACTAGTGATCTCAGTAAATTCAGTTTCATGGTAATGATGGGGCAAAAACCAGATGATAGAGGGTTGAAGAATAAATAGAGGGAGGAGGGAAGCAAGAATCAGTGATGTGGAGATCATTGGAAAAAGAACAAGATCAAGAAAAAAGCACATTTAAAAGGAGAGAAAGGCATACTTATGGACTTAGGACAAAGCCAATGGGAGAGGGGGCCATTGGAGATTCAGGAGAGAGCGGTGATATTGAGTCCCATTGGTATCACCCAGCCTAAAAAGCAACTTTGTGAGGAACTGAATAGTAGCCAATTAAAAGTGAAATTAGCCTGGCTGGCATGGCTCAATGGTTGAGCGGTGTCCTATGAACCAGGAGGTCATGGTGCAATTCCTGGTCAGGGTGGGTCATGATGTTGTGGGCTGGACCCACAGTGGGGGACCAGCAGGAGGTAGCTGATAAATGATCGTCTCTCATCAGTGATGTTTCTATCCATCCCTCCCTTCCTTTCTGAAATCAATAAAATGCTTTTTAAAAAAGAAAATAACTTTTTTTATTGGAATTAATCTATAGCAAGATCTACCTGGGTGGGGATAGTATTTTGTTTTTAAAACCAAAACAAAAATAATTGCGAACTCATGAACCATTTAGAGTTCTTTTTTATTCCCCCACAAACTATTCAAGTGAACAGGGGAAAAATAAAGTTTCTAAATAAAGTCTTCCCCTAGGATTGCATTTTTGACTTGCCAAACCAAACGAACCAAATCTTTTGTTTCTCTAGCAATCGTGCTTCCCAAGAAAAATACACCTGCAAGTATCAGGGGCCAGGTTTCCCCACCCTCAGCCAATTTTTTTTTTTTGCCCCTAAAGCAACGTTAGAGGGCACTTCTACATTGTGCTATGCTATCCTTTAGCCAAGAAGGTTAAGAAAATGTAAGTTAAAGCAATCAAATCATGTTCTCTATTTCAGAGGTGAAGTAATTGCCCCTCATTTGCTCCTGCAGATGCTCAGGCGATGAAGCGATTCCTTCAGTGTAGTCCCAGGCTATGTAGTCTGAGGATTCTTGACAGTTCTGGCACGGTAGCATACCAGTCACCATGTGTTAGTGCTTGTGATAATAGCTATTGTCTGTACCATCTAATTATCTCGTCTGGCGTTCTACAATCAGTCATTCTTCCGTGGCTTGATGAGAAGCAAACCCTTCATATTTTATGTGCATCGTGGAGACACTAATTCCCTAAGTGCAAAACCCAGACACTTTGTGTGAAGTTCTGGCATGTAGGCGGGCTTTGCAACATTCCAAACCGTGGAAACGTTACCCAGTGTATTTCACTTTGGAACTTTGGGGTTTTTAAAAAATTGGACTAAAAGATGATAGTTCTTGAGATTATTCTGGTATCTAGAAATTCAGACACACCTAAATGGGGTTAGTTGGTGATTTTTCCATGCTTATTAAAGGGAAAAGGGGAGTTAATTTTTGAATGCTTCCAGAATGGTAGGTACCATGAGAAATGCATCATGGCCTTATTTATTTCTCACAACAATCCTGAGATATATATCTATAGACAGATAGATAAATAGATTGATATAGATTGATGTATATAGATATAGATATAGATATAGATATAGACATAGATATATGGATTCTCCATATTGTGCATCTAGAAATTACAGCTTAGGTTAAATTGTTTCAGATATTATGTCTAGTGACATGTAGAGCTGACAAGTAATTCTCCATCTGCCTGAAAAATTCTAGTACCTTCTTTTAGTGTCATTTTAAGGGATTTGATTCCACAGGAACCAAAGTATTGGCTCTATTCAGAAGCGGAGAGTTGTGTTAAAAGAGAACCATCAATAGATCCTATTAATTCACTGTATGAAGTATAAATGCCTCAAGAAGCGCCCTAGGTCCTCATGGACACAACTTCCATTCCTTTTTAGACCACATTCAGCTCCAATGTGCTGGATGCGTTCACTGACTCTGACATAAGCCGTAAGTATTCAGATACACCTGCGACACCTTCTCTGCTCTTGCTCTACCCAGGTCCTCTCTTCTGAAGTCAGCCCATCTCTCTCGTTTTCCATGAAGCCAGCTAGGAGCACACAAGCCTCCAGTGAGCCTTTCCTTTTCTGCTCTCTTGTTTTAGTTACGGAGAGATACACCTCAATTCATATTAAGTTATACTGCTGTATATTTTCACCCATCTTCTTATTGGCCTCGTCTCCTTACTAACTTTTTTCCCCCCTTTTAACATTGTCTGGTACTTGACCTGAGGCCTACAGCAAAGAAAAAGGTGCTCAACATATGTACTTTTGAAAGAGATCAATTTGATGTTGAAGTGCTTGGGATAGAGGTAGAAAGGCAGAAAAATATTTCATTTTTGAAGTGTGACGCCAAAGCAAATCCCCATCAGTGTGCTATTTATTATGGATCCAAACATACATTTTGACAAGCTAAGACTCCCTGTTTCTTGACTATAGGAAACATTTGAGTCTCATCGGCACTATCAGCTTGGTGGAAGCCCCACTGAGGCCAAGATATAACTGCTGTGAATAGTGTAGGGGCAGGGGACCACCCCCAAGGAGAGGTTGCTGTGCATATTATCTGCTGGTTTATTCAGCACCACTGATACCTATTCTATATTCTCTCTTATAGGACAGGGGCCAGAACCTTAGCAATGCTTTCCACAGACTTACATCACCACTGAGTGGCAACAAACCTTTGAACAAGATGTGGGGCTATATTTATACCAGCAGTGGTGTCCTGAAGTCTCCTGGCCTGTGTGTGGGTGAGGCAGCATTTCCTCACACTTTGCACCAGAGAGGCAGCAAAGTTAGTGAATGCTCTCCTCATCTTTGCTCTCTCATCTCTTCCAACAGTTTTCTAGCACATTTCCCTTAATTTCATCCCTTTTCAATTGGAAACTCCTAAAATGTTTCCCATTTTATTTCCTTTAAAAATTTACATTTATTTTATATCTGTTTATGTTAAATAAATGCATGAGGAAAGAAAAGAGTCATTTTTTGCATTTAAAAATTAAATGTAGTGGGGTGACATCAGTTAATAAAATTATATAGGTTTCACATATACAACTCTATAATATGTCATCTGTATATTGGTTTGTGTATTTATCATTCAAAGTCAAATATCCTTCCATCACCATATATTTGGGCCCCTTTCCCCTTTACTGCCCCCCACCCCCCAACTCCTTCCCCTCTGGTAACCACCATACTGTTGCCTGTGTCTGTGAGTTTTTGTTTGTTTGTTTGTTCATGTAGTGTTTTCAGTTTTATATATCCCACATATGAGTTTTCTTGACTTAAACAAAAAAAAGACGTGAGCTAGGACCAGAATCCCAACTCCACTTTCAGTGAGAAAGGTTAAGAACAGGAAGTAGTTACAATGAAAGGTATCTAGCTTATCTAATAAGCCAGACTTTTCTCTCCTTTCCATTATCAATGCTGAGCCTTTTTCTCTGTTACACATTTCTATCGACTGAATTGTGCCCCTCCTCCCCCAAGTTATATGTTGAAGCCCCAGCCCCCAATGTGATTGGAGGCTTTGGGAGGCAATTAGGCTTAGATGAGGTCATGAGTGTGGGCCTTCACGATGGATTAGTAAGTGACTTTATAATAATAGGAAGAGAAAGAGGTCTCTCCTTACCATGTGAGAGCACAGCAAGAAGGCAGCTGTCTACAAGCCAGAAAGAGAGTTCTCAATAAGAACCAAATGGGCCAGCACCTTGATCTTGGACTTTCAGTCCCCAGAACTGTGAGGCAATAAATATGTGTTGTTTAAGCCACCCAGTCTATGGTATTTTGTCACAGCAGCCTTAGCAGATTAATAAAACAAGGATTACAATGTGGAATGCACTAAACCTATTTCCCTGCTTTCACTCTATTTCCTCTTATTATTATGGAGCTGCTGACACTGGCACTTTAGACCAGAACAGCTACAAGGAGTGGCCTATGTTTCTGTAACACATGGTTTTGAACTGCATTCTGATATTCTTGAGTGACCCTAGAGTCTGAACCAGGTGGGCCCACTACATCATATAGAGACAGTTAGAAAGGCTGCTGGGGGCTTGCCCTGACACTAGGAACAACCAAAAAACCACTTTCAAGTGACTGTCACTCTCCTCATCCTCCATTTCTTCTAGAGCTTGGGCTGAGGGTGGTCATGATTCCTGAAAATATTCTGGAAAGCAATGACTCCTATAAATGTCACCTTTTTTTTTTTTTTTTCAGGAGAAGTAGTACATCACCAAAGTTAAGAGGTGTCTCATGTGCCCTCGGAAATGGAATGGCCTGGTTCTCCCAACTTTACTAGAGAATAAGAGCTGGGACTTACCAGAAGGGTCAAAACCCTGAAAGAATCCCTTCTCCCACCCCTTAGACATTCCTCAGAAACCCCAGGAAATATACTGCATGGAATTACTTTTTTGCAGCCACCCTTAAACTCAAGGATTGGGAGAAATTCCTTCCAATGGTCCAAAATTTCTGTGCAGGATGGAAGGAGAGTTTTTCTTTTAAAATATTGGGACAGCTAATTGATAGAATGTTGGAACAAAACCCAGGAGTGTTCTACTCATCTGCAGCTCTGAAAATAGAAATCCTCCCTCCTGATGGTCATGGTTTGTGGTCATGACTAGCACATAACTGGTATTAAAAATGTAATGAATCAATCATTGAGATGAAGACAAGCTGAAGAGGAAAGAGGCCACCCTGTGCTACAATCTTTCTGAAAGTAAAAACTACAGAAAATGTTAACAGTTGGCTTGAGGCTACATAAATTCTGTTGTGGGGATCTCCATTCTACATTTTCTTGAAATGATAGTTTTTCATTGCGATAGGATATAGAATTGCTTGGGAAGAATCCAAAATTATTTAGTACCTTCAGCTACTTCCATGGGGACCCCCAGTACATCTCTATTTTATGTATACTCTATATTGCTGCACATGGCTTTGGCCATACATCCCCATGCTGGTGAACTGTACTAGATCACAGATGTAGCATTACATCTCATTTTTCTGTTTAATGGAATAGTTTGTGGTGAGGGTTGGGAGCTGGTTGGTACTATATAGGACATATTTTCAGGTATGCTGTTCGAGATAAAAGAGAAGGGAGACCCTATTCAGAACTCTGTATTCCAACTCTGCCTTGCCAGTAGGGGTAGCTGCTGAGCTGCCAAAAGATGATATGCTGATGGAGAGGTTCTTTCACGTCTGGTGAGAGCTTAAGACCTGGTCCAACATTTCCAGTTTATTTCTGGCCACTCCCCCTAAAATATTGTGTCTTTCAATTATGCATATCTACTCATTATTGCTTTACCACATTCAAATTTGCTTTTGTTCATGTTGTCCTCTCTCTGCCAGGAATGTTATCTCCTTCCCATTCTTCAAAGTCAGATGAGATATGACCATCTCTGACCACTCATTTCAGAACCCCCTAAGTGGAACAAATCCTCCCCTAGACAATATGTTCTATCTATCTATCTATCTATCTATCTATCATCTATTTATCTATCCATCCATCTACTTACCTACCTATCTATCTACCAATGTATCTGTCTCTCACATGGTGTTACAATAGTTTGTTTTTTAAAAAATCTATTTATTCTCCATCTGGAATGTGAGGTTTCTGTGGACAAATTCAAGTGGTATCTACCTTTCATCCTAGAGCCTGGTCTAGTTCCTGCTACAAAGACACTCCCCTGGACAAGATGACATCATTGTGAGATCATATCAGGATTGATTACAGAGTCCATATTTCAAAAGATACCATGAGCTGAGGGTTGAAAAGATGTTTATTTCACTAACCCATCCAGGGAGTAGGAAACACACTTCCCACTGGACTCTATACAAGCATATTGGTAAGTGTAAGGTGGGCAATTTCTGTATGAGTCAGGACACAATATTGACAGGACAGGACTGGCAGGAGAAATTGGACAATTAACATGATTAGAAACACGAAATAGAAAGGTACTTAAGGTGCCCAGGCCATGCCCTGGACTGACGGTACACACATGTCTGAAAATTGTCAGTAAAAATTGTCATCCCAGGCAGAGAAGCCTGGGCTGTCTAGAGTCATCACTCCAACTACAAAGCTGATTTCACTGCAGTATAATATTAGTCCTGCTGAAGGAATTATTCCCCACTGACTCCTTTCACCACCAGGTAGTTTTAAGAGATGAGAGAGAGACGGGAAGGAGATTTCAGAATCAGAATTCTTATAACAAGGAAGACTTTTCACATCAAAACCTAGTATGTGTGTGCCAAGTGTGAAAAGGCATGAAATAGCTAGGCATGAGCTATTCCCCAAAGACTTGTCTTTTACTAGAAAGAACTTTGTAAATGTTAATAGGTATTAGACTAGCTGGAAGCAGATTTTCTCTGGGCCTAGAGACATAAAATAATCATCACTTTGTCTGATTCTAAATGGGCTTAGAATTGATTTGCATTATAAGAATTCCAAATTCCCACTACTCTGGGAAAGTAATCCAAACCCATTACTTTTCATTCCTGGTTGTTTCCTGCACATAAAACTCCTTTGAAATTCTGCACCAAACGTGGAGAAGGATACATGTGAGAAAAAGCCTGACAAAATATTGCATCAGCTCCCCCTGCATGGTTCCACCCCAAAGACTTGAGGGTGGGTGCCATTCCAGCTGGTTCGCAAGGGTGTGGCTGGAGTCCAGTCCATACACAAAGGGAGGAATTCAGGTTAATAATAGTCACAGACCACATAACAATGGATCACATATACAATGGCGGTCCTATAAGATTATAATGACGCTGAAAATTCCTATCACCTAGAGGTGTTGTAGTTGTAGCTGTTGCATCATCATAGAACAACATATTATAGTTACCTACAGAATTAAGTATGGTAACATGCTGTACAGGTTTGTAGCCTAAGAGAAATAGGCTATACCAGATAGCCTAGATCAGTGGTTCTCAACCTTCCTAATGCCATGACCCTTTAATACAGTTCCTCATGTTGTCGTGACCCCCAATTTCATTGTTACAAATTGAACATAATTAAAGCATAGTGATTAATCACAAAAACAATATGTAATTATATATGTGTTTTCTGATGGTCTTAGGTGACCCCTGTGAAAGGGTCGTTCGACCCCCAAAGGGGTCGCGACCCACAGGTTGAGAACCGCTGGCCTAGATGTATACTAGTAATAGGATAGACAACCTAGGTTTGTGTAAGCACACTCTCTAATATTTGCACAATGACAAAATCACCTACCAATGCATTATCAGAATGTATTCTTGTTGTTAAGCATTACATGACTGTAGTCCTAAGAAAGCTTGAGAGAGTAGGCATGGTGTGTACATGGGACTCAGGACACACATTAATACTACACAGTATGTCATAAAAACCTGAGCTCAGAATTTTAGAGTGAAAGGGACTTTAAATGTTATCTTCCCCCTACTTTCCAGTTAAGGATCAGAACAGTGAGTTAGCAGTTTTGAGACTAGACACCCGTCTACTGACTTCCGTGGACACACTTTCTCACTGCCATAAACTCTCACCGGTATAGGACATTCTAATTTTTAAATATTTTACAAGCATAAATGGAACTTAATGCGTACTGCAAGCCTGTTCATTCACTCATGGATTCAACAAATATTAATAGTCTGCTATGTGCTAGTCCTGTTCTAGCTGCTGCTTGACATAGTTCAATGAACAAAACAGGCTAAAGGTTTACACTTGTGAGGTTTATATCTTTTAGTGGAATACTTAAGGCTTGTGTACTAAGGCCCACCTGTCAGATGAGGAAATGGATCCTCAAAAAACAAAAAAGTGGTTTTGGAAACAAGCTAATTAATGGCAAATTTGACACTAGGATTAAGAGTTCTTGCTCCAAATTCATGGTTCCATCTCAAAATGTATCCAGAACCACAAGAGGTGGAAAACTGTGTTTGCAGAGTCCTTCTTATTCAAGTCACGCTGAACTCTGCCCAAGTTTGGAGGCTGTGCGAGGAGGAAGAGACAAAAAATTTCATTTAAAGAATGTAGATTTATTAGGTTGACTTCTGAGTCTGCATCATTTTGATTTCTTGGTGACCATTATAGGTTGAATTGTCTCCTCCAAAAAAAGACACGTTGAAGACCCAGGTACCTCATCTGATCTTATTTGGAAATAAGTTCTTTATAGACATAATCACATTAAATGACATCAGTAGAGCGAACCCTAATCCAGTAAGAATAGTGTCCTTTGGAAAAGGGGAAATTTGGACATAGAGACAGACCCTCACAGAGGAGGAGGATGTGAAGACATAAGGAGAATGGCATCTCTTAGCCTAGGGATGCCTGATGCTGCTGAGGCTGGGAGAGAGGCATGGGAGAGCTTCTCCCTCACAATCTGAGAAAGAACCAACCTTGTCAATGCCTTGATTTTGGACTTCTAGCCTCCAAAACTTTGGGGCAATAACTTTCTCTTGCGTGGGCCACCCGGTGTGTAGTACTTTCTTATGGCAGCCTTAGGAAACTAATGCAGAGACCCTGGATGTTCATTTGCTTCATGTTCTTATAAAATAAAATCACTTTTATTTTATTTTTTGTTTATCCTCACCAGAGGATATTTTTTCACTGATTTTTAGAGAGAGTGGAAGGGAGAGGGAGAGACAGAGAGAGAGAAACATCCATGTGAGAGAGACACATCTATTGGTTACCTCCACAAGAGCCCCAACCAGGGCCAAGGATGAAGTCTGCAATTGAGGTATGTGGTACGTGCCCTTGACCGGGATGGAACCCGGGACCATTCAGTCTGTGGGCTGAGCTCTAAAATCACTTTTTAATGAGAAAAAGTTTTTCACACTCCTCTGAATTCTTCCACATTACTCAGATCAGAGACACAGACTTCTGAGGTTAGAGGTGGGAGATGAACCGGTCTCAGGAAAGTGTTATACTGATAGAGACCATCTGTCCCACCCACATCCCCAGGCCGGTCACTCACATACTCAACACTTCATAGCTCTGGGCAACTGTCTGAAATGATGGGAGACCCAACCCCAGAGATAAAGGAGGTCTGTTCTCTTACTGTTTATTGTTAAGTCAGATATTTCCAAAAGTTTTAACTATATGACTCACGCAGTTAACAAACCCATACAATGTGAGAAGATGTAGGGGAAGGAAATATTCTGATTCCATTTGCGCGTGCCGCGCGCGCGCACACACACACACACACACACACACACACACACACAATCTCCAAATTGATGATGAATCACAGAAGAAATATACATGAACTTTCCTTCATATGCACTACCTTGGAAATTCATAGAGAAGGGGCTTTGCTTACATGCTCTCAGATACCACCAGTCAAAACAAAATACTTTCTTTATTGCCATAAATCAGTGTCAAATTTAGGGATGACTAAGTTTGGTCACTAAAAGGATGAAAAACATAACCACTTGCAAGACTGAGTAAGTTTCTTCAGGAAATCCCGGGTACATAGCAGATGTTCATCATAATGTTTGTTGATTGGAGTAAACTAAAAGCTAATGGAAAAGTGAAAAAGAGCCATCTTTATTATAAGTCGGAAAGGCATGGAGGGGTGAGATGATGAACAGGAAAGAGGAGAGGTGCTATACTGAGTGCACCCACTTTATAATAATGAAAGTCCATGTTATAAGGCATTTCACTGCACAGGGTTGTTCACAGTCGTCTGAATATATGTGATTGCTTACAGGAACCTTGCTGAGATGCCCTCAGGAGAGCACTTGAAAATGTCTAGCTGCATGTTGGTATCTGGCAGAGGTCAGTGTTAGGCCTTTCAAGTGACTGTATTTGAACGATCACATTCCATTCCTCTTATGCATCTCAGAATTGCCACAAAACCCGATGTAAGACCTGCAGTCTCAGTTGCTTCTACCAGTCCACTCACTGCAACACTTAAACCTAACTCAAGGGTCTGAAGCACTGCTTAGTGCATAGCAGTTCAGTAGGTGCTACACAGCACAGCAAACATTAAAGTAAGGACATCAGTCATTTTAATTCTGAACCTAGTTGTCCCTGGAGTACTCTCCTAGGCAGAGTTGACCTAGTGGCTCTGTCTTGGTGCCACCACTGTGACATCATCTTTTTCCTTTGTTTTCAACTTTTTCTTTCTCAGAAGAACATGATGGTAAAGAGCACACACTTTGGAACCAGAATGCCCAAGTTTAAATCCAAGTTCTGCCACTCACTAGCTCTGGTGACCTGGGAAAAGTCGCTTAACCTCTCTATACCTGATTTCCTTGTATTAAAGAAGGCTAACAGGCTAATAACAATACCTGTATCATGAGGTTGTTTCAAGCATTAAACATATCAATATACATAAAATGATTGGAACAGTTTCTGCCAAATAGTATCCTCTATGCAAGCATTTGCAATAGTTATTACCCTAGGGTGTCACTAGATACTGATGAAAGATGGAGGAAGATCAGCAATACAGAACAATATTAATAAAGAGACTTAGAAATCTCCCCAAAGTCCACTAAAAGGAAAAGAAAATTTGATAGCTGTTGACACATCTATTTTCAGACTGAAGACTTCAAAAGGAAGCTGTTTTGTGGCAGAATACACAGTTTTTTATGAAGGGAAAGGGGGCAAAGTATTTGTATTCGTTTAAATAGTAGCCTCTTGCTGAACACGACTGTACAGTTCAGCACTTGGGGCAGATGGTAAAAGCCACATGCTTGTGGATTTTCCCACTTTTTCCACACTCGCAGACTCACAACCACTTTTGGTGCCCGTGGTTTAACCTCTGTTTCTCTAACTCCTGTTTATGAGTCAAGCGGTTTCATGTCATCAGATTGATGGGGAAAGTGTGAACAGGGGATAAGGATGTGGAAGCAGTTTCCACACTGGCCCACAGTGTGCCAGTGCTAAAAAGGAAAAAGGAAGTCAAAGCCTTTGGGCTTTGAGGGTTTGGGTTCAGTTAACTTTGAAAGCCCGCATGCAATCAGAGTAGCTATCTAAGTATTTAAAAGGCATTATTTATTGGACCATAAATAAAGGTCTCAGTGTTGGTGGGGGCTGAGATGATGATGGTGGTAGCCAAGCAGGGTGAGGCTGGGGTCAGCGTCAGGCAGCCAGATTCTTGATAACCTCTCTCCCTTTCCGCTTGGAAAGGGTGTGGGTCAAAGTTCACCAACAATGGCAGCATCCTGTCTGGTCATGACGCAGCTCAGTAATGAGGGCAGCGAGGACACCGTGAACCCTACAGAACTGTTGGTTTCAGCTGGCATGCTTATGCAACCATTTGCTGATGAAAGCATCTGGAAGAAAAATTCTATTCCCTATTTTTTGCTCCTGCTTGACCCCAGCAATGTCAAGTCTCAGAATTCCGTGAAATCATAGCTGGTCAGAACTCACAAAGCCCTCAGAGATTTCTCCCCCAACCCCCACCTAATTCTAGAGGCAGAGCAACAGAGCTTAAAGAAACTAGTGAATAAGTTGGGACTGGGATTCAGTTTTTCTGGCTCCTGAAGAGGAAACCTTTTATCCTTTCCTCTGTCCCATCCACACCTTGTTGAATTCTGGTGGGCTTCTGCTGCAGAATTCTTGGAATAGAATATTTTCAGTCTCTAAATTACCCACAGAGATAGTTGGCAGCAATTCCAGGGTCAAAGACATAGTTCCTTCTTGGGGATGTTGGTATGTCCTTTCTTATTGACCCTGTTGTGTTGTTACTAAAGAAAGTTGAGCAGCCCTGGCCAGTTTGGCTCAGTGGATAGAGCATCAGCCTTCAGACTGAAGGGCCTCAGGTTTGATTCTGGCCAAGGGCGCATACCTTGGTTGTAGGTTCAATCCCTAGCCCCAGGGTATATTCAAGAGGCAACCAATCTATGTCTCTCTCTCACATCAATGTTTCTCTCTCCTGCTCTCTTCCTTCCTTCCACTTTGTCTAAAAATCAATGGAAAAAAATGTCCTCAGGTGAGGATTAACAATAAAAAAGAAATTTGATCAAACTTTCTTTGTCTGGAAGACTGAAGAGCAAAGCAGTATTAAGGGGGAGGGTGGTTTATGAGAAACCTCCATGTTAAAAAAAAAAAAATTCTTAACCTCCCTAAGTATTTTGAATATTTCACTAAATTAATGGATCTTTCAAAAAATCCAATCTACCTCTGCTATAGTTGAAAATGATGCCCCCCTAATTTACCTCATTTCATCTTCTTCCTAACCTACTACCATTTCTTCTTTTGCTGAATAGGTCTAATTTTTCTTTCCATTTTCCTTTACAGACCAATGTTTATAAACTTCTCATTTAAATAGTTTCCATTATAACTTCTTGAGGATATCCACATCCTTCTTAAATTATATTTTGCCTAACCAGATGTAAAATTTCATTTGAAGAGTTCCCAGGAAGGGAGACAGTAATAATATAGTAGTTATTTATGTATATTAAATAACATAATACAAATAAAATACAGTTGGCAATTTTCAGAGGTGAGGGTGTACTGCGACTTTTGTTGAACTTCCATTGAACTCAGCATTGAACTGATGATATAGTTTTTCCCCCTTTCAGTTCAAATACTATTAATTCATATGTGGGGTTTTTTTCAATCCACTCATTAATGTCACATTCCCAAAAATAATTTAAGGAAATTTTATAATGGAGATAACATTTGGAAACAGTATTCAAAAATCAATAGGTGAAGGATGGAGATAATTATTTTCAAATCTTAGATAATAATACAATTAAGCATAACATTTAGTTTTGAATTTCCTGGAAGCAAGGCACAAAAAGGAAACTTTGTACTTTAATTTTAAGGATTACTTTGCTCCAGAGGAACAAACAAGATAAAACATCTCTGCTCATAGCCCTTGCCTTAAATTTTTCAGCTTCTGACCCAATGCTTTGATACGTTCTGCACCTCAGAGGCTCTGGGCTTTTTGAAGATGGGCTTAATTTCTCATATAACTAGTTTTTACTTAATTAATGCTATTGCATGAATGAATGTTACTTACTCTGGTTTCCCAGAAACTCTTTATTAGGTCTTCATATTTTCTTAAAATATCAAGTAACTGCATTAATGTTTGAACAGTTTAGACTTCTTACAACTGAGTGTTTGAGGTTCAACTGACCATTGACTATATTTGTGTATTTTCAAATTTCATTTTGTAAAGGGGCTTGTAAGGATACTTGTTTTGGTTGTTTTATCTGCAGTTGTGTGTAATCCTACCCTGAGACCTTCCATACTACTTAAGGATCAGGATGAAGTGGTCAAATCCAGAACTGCAGTGATGGCAAAGGTCTTGTATATTAATTATTTGTTTAAAAAAGTCATGGTGTTTAATGGCTTTGTTTTTTAGGCCAAATCAATATACCCTTTATAAAAAAACTTTGCTATTAAAGGAGCTCCTTCAAACACCCTTGATAGCCCTAACATGAAGAAACACTTAGAAATCATGCCCAATATAATCTCTTAAAAATCTCATTTTATTTTTATTATAAGTTGACCCCAAGTCTACTGACTAATCTAATTTTTTGTTCCTCTAATACATATAGCAATAATAAATAAAATTTTTAAAGGAGATAATTAAAAAACAAAACAAAACAAAAAAAAACCCCAGCATTCTCAAAAGCAAAATAAACTTAAAAAAGAATTAGAAACAAAATTGAAATGCAGAGTAGTAAGGATCATGGCCTGCATACCCAACAGTAGGCATGGTAACCAAGGAAAACCAATACGGACTAAAAGTCCTCTGTGCAAGGTAGAGGTCCAGACCCAGGTTACTGATTGAAATGAATGCCTGGAGAGACGCTCCCCTACATATCAAGATAGTTTTTTAAAAATACAGATCCTCTATACCTTGTGTAAAATGCCAAAACGCTCTGTTTTACATGCGGGAAACATTTAGTTTCTTTATTCTTTTTGGAACCTCAAAGGAATAATGGCATCAGACCTCCTCAAGCTTGCCTTCTCTAAGTTATTTTGACACTAATAGTACCTTTCTGCTTGTACCTTTCTCTGACTACCCTGACACTGTACTTCCTGGTTCCTAGGTGCCCTCTTGAGTTGTTTCACTGGATTTTCATCATCTACCTCCTTAAGTAAGCATTTCTCAGGATTCTAGATTCAGGAACCTTCTTTCCTTTGACTAAATTCTTTCCTCCTGGAGCATCAGTATCTCAGTGTCAATGACTATCAAGATTAATTCCTTTCAATAAAAATGAAAAACTAATCAAGTTATTAGCAGATGGTTATTAAGAAGTATTTCTGTGTATACCACTGTGTGATATTTAGCAACAGATTCACAAGTTCAAAGTGAATGATGTTGCTATCAGAAAAGCCCTTCATTTATTTTTTTAAATGAGAACAAACTTTCTCAGCACTTGCAGGCATAACAATTCAAAATGGGAGTGGAAGTGAGGCTGACGCTACTCATTTTTACAATAAATAATAGCCAGACACGTGGACTTAATGGAAAAAATAAAAAAACCCTATCCATCCTAAATAAAAATACATTTCCAATAAAACTTTAATAGTTAATAATTTCCCCAACTTTTTAATATATTTATAGTTTGATCAATTTTGTAATAATAATTATAATAACTTAATATATAAGAAAGCATTTGAATTTATAATCTCATATCAAAATAATTTTAAAAAAATAGAGTTATATGGTCTTTTTGGTTACATGATAAGATGAGCAATAAATAATTTCAAGTATAAAAACACTACATTAGAAAACAAAAATTATGAAGAAAGTGGAATAGAAATATAAGTTCAAGGATATCTAAAAGCACCTTATTCATTAAAATAAAGGAAGAAATACTTAATGGATGATGGTGTTTATAAACCTCCTATGCTATTTAGATTCCATTTGGTTTATTTACTAGCTATCTAAAACATCAGTGTTATAAACCATCCTAAATTATATCTTTTGCAACTATTTAAATGTTTGTTGATATTTTTAGATTTCAACTTGAACATGTTTCAGAGGGTACATAGCTTTTCCAAATATGTTTAGGGAGTATGAGAAAAACATTTAGAGGAACGCTGTTCACTTCACAGGCCTGTTTTATTGCTGGTGCCCCTCATCTTTGAATGCATCTTTGGTAGTTTTAAATCTCTATAAAAAACCTGGAATTAAAATTTTAAATTATTTTCAATATAGATTTAAACAGTTCTCTTTAGGCCAAGAGAAATATATACATCACACACTTCCTTCAGTTAATTCTAGCTTCCCCTATTTTATCCCCTTTTATCTGAATAGTCAGATTTAAAATTTCCAGGCTGAAAATTCACAGAAAATAGGTATTTCCATCAAAGCAGACACTACCCCCTTTAAGCTCTTCCTAGATAATGATTCCTAAGAAGCATATGCTTTTCCATCGAGTATAATATCCTAGCTTCTGGTCTCTGCAGACTCAACTAGTCCTTCAAGCATCAATGCAAATGTTCTCCCTTGAAGCTTTTACCATACTCTTAGGCAGTCAACCACTTCCTCTTAGGTGCTTCTATAGTACATGAAACCCTCACCCATTATGCTCAGGTCTAAAGCAGTGAATATACAGTTGATCAAAATCACTTCAGGTGTAAGTTCAAAGTCAATGTGAAACTTAAACTGGAAGAAAGAGGTTGGAGAGACAAAGACCACTGTCCTGGACACAACACAACATGACAAAGACTAGCCGTAGAAGCAGGCCCAATTAGGCAGGCTCTAGGATTGTCACATCAGACAACTTTCCCGTTGTGATGATATCTGGAGAGGAGTTCAAGCTAAGAGAGAAGAGTAATAGAGTAAAAGTGATAGGAACTGAACAAAGTAAAGAGGTAATCATTTTCCATCCAGGGCATTCACGGAGACTGGGGCAGCTATTAGCATACTTCATCTTGTAAAGCTGTGTTTGTTTACCCAGAGCTGGCAGCTTTGAACCCTTGCCGAAGCCTGGTTTAGAAACACAAACCCGTAGAGAAACTTTCCATCTGCTTACACATCCCATCACAAGACTGACATTTTCTGTTCTGTTTGTTATGGGCTGGTGGGTGGCTTTAATTTGGTTTTGCCTCCAGTCCCCAAGTCCCAATCTTTGCCAATCTACATGCAGGCAAGGAGGGGGAGGAGAGGGGGGGAATACATATGCATTTGCATTCACCAACTGATCTCAGAGGTAACTTAATACTGCTACAGGTCGTCCATGTCTTACAAATCAGTTTCATTCTGGGGATTGTTTACACACCACTTCTAGTGTGTCTCTAATAAATTAAAATCTGCCAAAATGGTAAAAATATACTGAAGATATAGTGAATGCTCTACAGGCTACACAGAAGGGCCATTCTTCTAAGAGGAAGTAGGAAAAGCAATCATAAAATTTTGAAAAATTATGCAGTAACTTTGTACTTATTGCCCATCTGTATTCATTACAATGATCTACTTCATAGACATATAAATAGAATGGGAGAGTAACAGATCCGCAGTGTGCTCTAAACATGGCTCTCAACTTTAGTCAATGAAATTCAATTAGCGTCTTTAATAAAGAAAACTCTGAAAAGGCCACGCAGTTGTCTGCATATTTCCTTATGCTGTTCTGAAGTCATTCACTTCGTTTTCTTTCAGTGCTTTCCCTTTTCTCAGAAAGTCCCTTTTGTAGAGAGTCCAGGAGGCACGTTTGCTCGGGTTTGCTGGGGGACGTGGTCACATCAGTGGCCTCATTCTCAGTAAGCACTGAGCTGTCCATAACACATCTTCCATAAGCAGCTGGCTGAGGTCTAGTAGGACATCAAGCTGAATGTTCTCTATAGAAAAGGACCACACAGATAAGACCATAAAATTGCCAGGGATTCAGAACAGGTTTTACGACAGGCACGCTGATCAAAAGGGCTTAACCAAGAGGGTTTTTAATCATGTTTGGGCATTGGAGAGTTCTCAGGTTCAAAGAAATGGTTCTGTATTTTGTTTAGTTTTGGCAAACCTCTCTTTTCTTCAATAACCTCAGAAAAACAAAGCCAACAGAGTGAGGCCATGCTAGATTTTCTTTCTGTGTTCAAGCAAAATATACCACCTGGAAGACGTCTTTTTCTTACAAGCAGTACCGTATATTTTTAAGACTATTTTGGATGGGACATGCTCATTCTTGAATACTTACCCTTTTTAAACTAAACCACCTTTAAATTGTGCAGGGAATCACACAAATTTACTGTTGTGGAAAAAATGTTCTAGTTGTGTCTTTCATTGTTTTGCAAAGCTCAATGTCAAAATATTTAGCATCACTGTTGTTGTTTTTTTTAATTCAAAATACAAAAGTACTAGGTATTGTGTGAAGTGATAATGTGGCCTAAGAAAGATGGGAAATTGACCACCTTTGCAATCCAGAGGCCAAAATCTGAAGGAAGATGTTAGGCTAATTTGGCTCATTCAATACACAGCTGCTTCCTTGTCTCCTCCTCCTTTTTTCTCCTCTCCCTTTCTTCTTCTCATTCTCCATTTCCTCATCCCCTTCCTTCCCCTCCTTTCCTCCTATTATAGTAGATTGTCAAACACATGCAAACTTTGAAAACTCTGCCTAATTCCCTGATAGAGGGGGTGCAGATAGTCTTCCTTCATTTACTCACAAAAGTGCTGCTCTCTCAATACAATATCCTCCTGAGCCCTTCTAATATTTTGTCAAATCTTTAAAAGAGAGGGGAGGAAAGGAAAAACAAATCTCTACCTACTTTTCAAATACTTCTTTTTTAGTTTTTGCAGAAAAATAAAAAAATTTGTATGCCTAAATAGTAAAAATAGGCTAGGCATTTGGAGTTACAAGAATTATGTAGTACATCACTTAATCACATAAACCACTAGGCAGGGGGAAAAAACCCCAACTCAAAGATGCCACTTAATAATCACTGAGGGTCAGAAAGAACCCACAAGCAGCCCAGAGTCTGTGTCCTTAGCTTACCTCTCATTGGAAGGTGGTGGGGAGGCAGTAGAGCAGAAGCACCATATGTATGCTTGTATGTATGCTTAATCACTCTTTACAGGTCTACACAGAGCATTTAGCTGTGAAGCCAATTAAGGAAGAAGTTAGAGCCTGGATCTCTCTTTTAGTTTGATAGATTTGTAGGAGACCCCTGAATGGCTATTTGTTTTTGTCTGTTTGTTTGTTTAGCTTTGTTTTACTTTATTCCACCCACAATTCTGGGAGTTCCTCTGGAAAAGAGATAAGTTTTGAGGGAAATTTTGAATGAAGGGAAAAAGAGGAAAATTTCAAAGTAGGTGTTTGTAGAACATGATCTTGGAGATTATGTGGTAGCCTGGGAATGGGGCACGGGTGAGGGTGAGGAGAGTGTGAGGTGAAGCAGCTGCAGAAAGCTGGTCAAAGCCAGGACACAATGTTCATCTAGCCCCAAACAAACCTTCACAAAGGATTAGGAAGAGGCATACTAAAACAAGAAGGCTCAGAGGACATTTGAAAATCAGAGGTGGGGAGAGGGAGCAAATTTGATGAATGGAAACCAAGAAGAGAAGCTGGCAAAACATGGATGGGCTTAAGTCTGGGGACTTTAGGGTGGCAATTGAGATACCCACATGGAGTAGTTGATAACCTTCTTGCAATTCAGAAGTCTGGGTTTATCATGTAAAAGTCTACTTGAGGAAAATATGATAACATCCTTTATATTCATTCATTCACCAAAGTTTTTGACTCCATCTAGGCCTATAGTGGGTCTTTTTACTCCTTTAAGGATCCTGTAGAGACTCGGATGATCTCATTCAAACTAATAAGCATCACTTTCTTCTCTTAAATCCACACCCTTTTGCCTCTCAAACATCATGGAAAGGGAATGTGACATTTTAGAAGGTGTTGTGCTGACAGCCCCACAGACCAAGGCTCCCTCTAACTAGAAAGGAGAGCTTGTGCTATAGCTACTAAACGTTCTCTCTCCAGTGTCCTTCACAATGTGCTTAACCCAGCTAGGTTGGGATCATGGGGTAATTCAAATGCATTTGGTATCAGTAAAATACAGATCACACTTTGTTATTTCTTCTTCATGTGTCTGTCTGTGAAATTCTTAAGGGCAAGGCCATTGCCTTCTTCATCTTTGAAGAGAAATTTGTACTGACTGATCAAAGGACTGTATCCAGTATAGTTCCTTAGAACATAATAGGTTCTCATTAATTGCTTCTTTGATGCATGGAAATTATTCGGCTCCTGAAACTAAGTGTCCAGAAACAAAAGTATCTCAGCAGAAAATTTCAGAGTAGAAATGTCTGATTAGACTTCAGTGATTTTTTTCTTTCTCTGAAAGAGCATAATGGGGGTCCCCAACCTCTGCCTCTGAGTTTCTAGAATTCTCTGGAACAAAGCTGTTACCACTATTTGAGCACTCATAAAACAAGTAAAGATCCATGGTTTTCTTTTACATACATGTATAATCAAACAGATCCTCTGGCTTTTCTTCTGGTAGCCTCTGGAACAAGCCAAATGAAAGCAAGTATGTAATATTATAGGAAAGTTTCTATATCATATATTAATTCTTTATCTACCTTTATGTTGTAACTATTTTTCTATTGCTGAATTTTTGTTATAAACAGATTTTCAATTCAATGTAGTCAAATTTATTATTCTACTTTGTATGGTTTATGTCTTTGGTGTTCTGTTTAGAAAGGTGTAAGGTTATATATATATATGAAAGGCTCATAATGTATAATATATTTACTAACCTATGATTACTTCATTGTTTTAATTATTTCACATTTTACATTCAACTTATTTGAAACTGAATTTGATGAGTTAGTGGGGAAATATAACTTTATATATGTTTGCCCCAAATGTTTAACCAGTTGTGGTAAAACTACATATTAAAAAAATTCAATCTTTACTTACTAAACTTTTATCTATATTAAATTCTACTTCTGTACTTTATATTGTATTATAATGAGTTTCTATATGAGTGAGAACATTGTTTTATATTTTTTAATTTTTAAAACAATTTTTTTATTTTTCAATTATAGTAGACATACAATATTCTATTAGTTTCAGGTGTATAACAGAGTGATTATATTTATATAACTTATGAATGATCACCCTGATTTGTCTACTAGTCATCTTATACCATACAGTCTTATAATTATTTTGTACTTCTAGGAGCTGCAAAAATGTTTAGTACTGAATAATCACTAAATCAGTGGATAAAATCTCGAGCCATCAGACTTAATCATTCTACTGTATAGTACATCTGAAATCATTCCTCTTCCTCCTTTTAGCCACATTGCCTGCCTTTGTTTAGGTCCTAATAAATATGGTCTTTTTTCAGTGCATCTTATACTGGAATAAGGTTCTAATAACTTTCCCAATAAAAATCTGTAAATGACTATTTCATTTCATGTTTCATACCTTTGAGGGCCACCAAGGCCCTGAGCTCAACCAGGTGAAACTCTTTGTAGTTTCTCAAACATGTCTTGTTGGTTTGGTTTTGTTTATTATTTTTTTTAAAAAAATCCTTGCCTTTGTAAAAGTTGCATAGCTTGGTAGGTACTATGATAGAAGTTTGGACAAGTAGATTAATAAGATTGGTGGGGATTCTTGGAAATAGAAAGTTAAGTGAGTTTTGGCCAAGATAAACAGAACACAGAGGGGAGAAATAGCACTTATTCTGTCCCAGAACCACAAATCCTTGAGAATGATGAGGGTACAAGAGAAGGTGACAACATAAACGGGGCCCAAATTATGAATGCTCCTGCATGTCACACTATGGACTTTGAGTTTTTCATAAAGGAACATGGAGTCAAATTTAAATGTGGAATTATCTTGGTTACAATTTTTTGGAGGGGAAAAGTTAAATAGGATAGAAGCATGCAGAATGGATTGACAGAGAACGAGTTCAAAAGCCAAAAGCTAAATTAATAACAGAGCCTTCAGTAATAGAGGTGACATATGATAAGGGTTTGATCCCAGGCAATAGAATTGAGAGTCAGAGGTAGGGATACATATGATATTAGTAAATAAAACCCTTTAAGATTTTGTGACTGACCAGGCATGAAGATGAAAAAGGGAAGAGCTAGTAATTGATCCCCACCTACCACCATTCCTCATTTGACTAATTAGGTAAATAGTAATAGTGATGTTCTTAGCTAAGATGGGAAATGCAGAAAGAATATCTGTTTAGGGGACGGTGGAGTGATGGAGAAGAAAGAAGTGGTAATATACTTCATGTTGGACACGTGGAGAGTTTGCAGAAGGGAGTTGTCCAGAGTGTCAAATGCTCCCCAGGGGCAAGTCAGATGCCCATTTGGACTTAACGGTGAGAAGGTTTGTCTGCTTCTCCCAGAAGCTGGGAAGTCAATGGAGACTGTCAGTATAAACATCTCTGCCAATGAGCTTAGGTGTGAAGAGAAGTAGATCAGCGGCTACAGAAGGCACATGTCCTACACCTTTTATTTTGCCATGGAATTCCTGAGCGTTAACACTGTCACCCAAGCCGGAGTGTAACCTCTTTGAGGCCAGATACTGTGTCGTGGTTTCCTGGATGACCAGTTCATTCTCAAAACCCTCAAATTTTACAAGTTTCTAATCCTCCACAGTGTCTATAATTATCCTGGTACTCAGGCAGTAGCATTCAATTAAAGAGTTGTTGAAATGAATATTGTGGATAGCTGACTCACAACACTGAACTGGACTATTCAAAATGTCAGTGCCTCAATTTCCTCCTCATCAACAGCAATTATTATTGGAGCTCTTTTAATAGTAAATTGAACATGGAAACATTGTCCTTGCTGTCAAGAAATGTTCACATTCATCTACTTAATGAAAAGGCCAGTCTCCCTTCCTTCCTAGAAATATTATGAGGAGCAGCTCACATCTGAGGGCTAGCTTACACATCAGCCCCACGACACGGCCAATACGAACAACCTCCCTTCATATATTATGCGCTCTGGGTAGGTATAACCACGAGTCAGCTAACCGCACGGGATGCTTTTAGGTCTGGCACCGGGGATGGAAAGCTCGCTGCATCAGGCTCCTCTGTGAGCCTGCACGCTTTCTGGTTTCAGGCTGGAAACGTCCCGCGGTGCGTCTGGCCTGGCCAAACCCAGGAAGTACTGAGCTTATTAAAATTGAAAAACAAACCAAAGTTGTTTGGAACCTCCCAAAACACTCACATTGTGTCTAAGAGGGAAGGCTCGGATTCGTTTCTGATTTGACATGAGCACCATACCTCAGGAAAACACAAATAGTTCGGGGTAATCTTATGAAAGGGCTACACCCTTGCCTTTGGTCTTGTGACCGTCTTGCAAAGCAGCCCCTGTCCGGGGCCTAGAGGAATTTAATGGAGCTTTCACTCCTCTTTTAATTCATTTATGTTAGGTTGTCATAGGAATATGTGTTTGTGAAAATACTTTTAGGCAGTTTGACATGAACCTTCTAAAGCATAGCTGGGGGTACCTTACCTCGGGCCCCACCCAGATGTGGAGGCTTGCTGGGGTCTGGCTCTGTGGTTAGATAAATCTGCCTATAGTGGGCCCTGGGGCAGCCCCCAATCTAGCCTATTGCTTATGAAGAGCCAGACCACCCAGGGGTAATCCGCAAGCATCTGTGAGTGGGTAATCAGGAGTTGGCTAAATCAGGCTGATGACCAAAAGTGAACCTACTGGTCAGGAATGAAGCTTCCGAAATAACACACAAGGGCGTGTTTGCCTGCAAATTACGTTTAGATCATCGAAAAGAATTATAGAATTATCTAGAGCTGGAAGTAACTGGAGCAACCATGTAGCTCCACCCCTCATGTTTTTCACATGAGGGAAGTGAGGCACAGAAATGTTTAGGTGAATCATCCAAAGTCAATAGCAGTTAGTGATGCAGCCAAAATGCAGAGCCTTGAGCTGACCCCTCTCTCCTTTTCAGTGCTAACACACACACACACACACACACACACACACACACACACACTCCACACAAGTTATTTTTAAAAAAGCTTGTAATTCATTAGAGCAGTGATTCTCAACCTGTGGGTCGCGACCCCTTTGGCGGTCGAACGACCCTTTCACAGGGGTCGCCTAAGACCATCCTGCATATCAGACATTTACATTACTATTCATAACAGTAGCAACATTACAGTTATGAAGTAGCAATGAAAATAATTTTATGGTTGGGTCACAACATGAGGAACTGTATTTAAAGGGCCAGAAGGTTGAGAACCACTGCATTAGAGATTTACAGAAAGCAGCTCTGTAGCATACTATATAAAAGGTGTAGATGGCAGTTTGTAAATCCTGACATACTCACTTTTATATAGTTTGGAAGTTAGAGGTAGCTAATTTAATTTACATAAGATAATAGGGCATTCTAAGAAGAAAATGGACTTCAACCCTTGTCTTTGAAATCCAAAGAAATTGAAACATATGGCTTAACCTGACATGGCCCAGTTTAAGGGTCAAGCAGAAAGGGAAATGAAGTTACTGAGACAAAATTCACCTGAGACAGAATCTATCATGACCGTGTACCAGTAGATACCTGGTATCCAAGGACTGGGAAGAAAACAGCTGCCTAAGCCAACACCTGTGACCCAGGCATTCTAGAATCAACTTCTGGGGAAGTGACTGTGCTAATGAATCCATAGATCCCAGGGCAATATTGACCCAGAATGTCTGGAGCCCAGTGTTCCACAGAGAAAAGGAGCCACCTTCTAAACACTGTAAGAAACTCCTACATTCTGAGCAGAGATGTATTTCCGCAGCAGAGACTAGAGCACAAGACTGCTATCAAGCCACATTTCTGAGGGCAGCCACGGTCACAGCAGGCACCACACCGAGCTGTGGTTTCAGCATTCACAGCTACAGCAAGTGGGTGCCAAGGACTTTCTGAGCTTGTAGTTGAAGACCCGGGACTACTAGGATTTTAGGAGGAGGCAACAACAAGCTCTGGCTTTATCAATGGTACCAGCAACTGGTGGGAGGGAACTCTGTTTAGACTGTGATTGTTTTTTTAAATATATTTTTTATTGATTCCAGAGAGGAAGGGAGAGGGAAAGAGATACAGAAACAGCACGGATTAGAGAGAATCATTGATCAGCTGCCTCCTGCATGCCCCTGACTGGGGATTGAGCCTACAATCTGGGCATGTGCCCTGACTGGGAATTGAACCATGACCTCCTGGTTCATAAGTCCATTGAGCAATGCCAGCCAGGTTAGACTGTTTTAGTGGTGTCCCCTGGTCACAACTACAGTAGGGCAAGGACATATGGATCACCTAGTCTGGGCAGTGAATATGGATTCCTCCAGCCCCAAAGGAACCCAACTTTAATCTCATGTGATGGAAGTCAGCAATCAGTGCCAGGTCTTTGGACTTGATTAAGCACCCAAAGAGATTCTTGTATGTGTCAGGAGAAAATGGGCATGAGAGAAGACTGGTCTTAGGACATCATTGCCTAGCAATACTGTGTGTCCTCCAGTCAAAGCAGGTTGTGCCAGTGTAAACATTTTACTTAAGGTCATGACATTTCAATTGAGCAGATTCTTATTTCTTCTAGTAAGAATGATCTGTCTGAGCTCTTTCTGAAGTATGGTGACTCTGTGCCTCCTCAAGACATTTCTTCCTTTCTTATAGTTTGACTATATTTCATCCTGCAACAAGATTCTAATCCCCAAAAGACTTTCTTCTTTATACATTTGATACTGTCTTTATTAATAAAGGGAATTCTTCTCTAAACCAATTAAAACATTCACTGCAGCTCCTAGCTCCTTGATTTCACAAATGGAGCATAAGAAGAAAGGGATATTCTCCAAACCACATCAATGGTAGGTGTTTAACAAATTCACTTTGAGGTAAAAGAGACTATTTACTTATAGCTATTTTTTCCCTTATACAGGTGATAACATAGTTTTCTTTCATTGGAATTTGTTTTCATACAATTTTTTCAAGCCTCAATGAAGGAAAATTGTATATTTTACCTCCATGACATTCTTCTTAGTCTCAAGTGTCCACTTTAAATGTCATCTCCTCAGCAAAGCCTTCTACAAAAACCTTATTTGCCAAAATTGTCTATTTTCCCCACATCCCCCTACCCCTGATTTCCTTTTTTCTTGCCATTCAATGCAATAAGAGTGTATATGTACCTGTTTCCCCTCTTACAGTCAGTTTCTTGAAGGTAAGGACTGTGTTTTACTCATCTTTGTGACTCCAGAGTCTCTCATGTAGTAGGCGTCTTTAACAAAGTCTTGTTGGATTTAATTGAACCCTATATAATATTTCAAAAATATAGAATTAGTTTTAAAATGTCACTTTTAAAGGGCTACGAGTCTCTGTCTTGGAGAACCAATAAATTATTTAGGATGTAAAGATTTGGGGAATATGGAACCAAACATATCCAGTGAATGGTTTATTACATGTGGATTTGGGAAAACCATCATTGTCAGAGTATGTCCATTTCCCACCCAAAATATGATAGTATTTGCTCCACTTATGTGAATTAAAAACACATCCTTTCTAATAAAGACGGAATATGCAAATTGACTGTGACTTCACAATAAAGATGGTGGAGCCCATAGCTACAAGATGACGGCGCCCAGTCCCCTCAGCACCACCGGAGTCCCCCAGTCCTTTAAGCCCTCGCCGCGGAGGCGAGGGGCAAGCAGGCCCCTGCAGAGAGCAGACAGCAGGGCCTGCAGTGGTGTTGAACAGGCAGGTCTTCAGAGAGCAGAGAACTACGGGGAGCGGGCCTAAGCTGTCAGTAAGACATCCCCTGAGGGCTCCCAGATTGGAGAGGGTGCAGGTCAGGCTGAGGGGACCATACCCCCGTGCACAAATTTCGTGCACCCAGCCTCTAGTTCTAATATAAATGAAGACATTTTTGTGAGTAGTAATATTCCCTTTATAATTATTTAAGCTATTTTAATTTCTCTCATGTATTTTTATAATGCTACCTGTGACTGCTTCATTATTTCAGTTTTTAAAATACACAAAGGCTAAGAAACAAAAGAGAAATGTAGTTTAGATTATGTATTTTACCCATTTGATGCTTATATTTATCCTTTATGTAAAAAGTGTTTAATTAAAATTATAACATCAAAAATTACTAATAAGATTGGTTGTAATCTATTGGCATTATTTCACAGCTTTATTTTTTTATTATTTTTATTTATTTATTATTTTATTTCACAGCTTTAGTCATAAGTCACCTGCTGTCTGAAAGTTGCCAAATGGAATTTATTCTTTTCAATTGTCAATGTTATAGACTATAAAATCAATGACTTTAGGATGTCATCCAAATCCAGCTTTCTCCTTCTGCATAGGGCTACATGACCATGTATGGTGGTGTATTCTGTAAAAATTTTCCAATTTACTGTTATCTGTAAATGCCACAAGTCCATAGTTAATATTTTTGCTTTAGTCAATTCTATTTTAAAGAAATTTTTAAAATGAGAAAAAAATGTTTTTACACTTACCTACTTATTTACTATTTCTACTGCCTTTTTTGGTATAGATATAAATTTCCAGCTAGTACAATTATTCTTCTACCTGAAGCATTTTGTTTAATATGTTTTATAGTACAGGTCTACTAGAGATGATGATCCCAACATTTTTGAATCTGTGAAATTATTTATTTTACCTTTAATTATTAAAATATAATATAGGTGGATATAGAACTCCAGATTAACTTTATTTCTCCACCATTATTTTAAATATGTAAATGGATTGTCTTCTGTTTTGCATAGTTTCAGACAAGAAATGTGCTCCAATTCTTATCCTTATTCTTCTGTACATATTGTGTCTTGTACTTTGTCTGGTAGCTTCTAGAGTTTTTCTTTAATAGTAATTTTCCAAATTCTGTATGTATCTTGCTTGGGCTTGTTAAGAGTCTTAGATCTATAGGTTTCTAATTTTCATGAAATTTGGAAAATTTAACTGTTGTTTTTTGAAATATTTCTTCTCCACCCTCTCTTTTTAGTTTCCAATTACATGTACTGTCTCCCACAGGTCACAGAGGCTCTGTTAAAAGTTTTAGTTCTTTTTCCCCTTTTTTACTTTATTTTGGATAGTTTCTACTAATACAGTTTCAATTTCACCAATCATTTCTTTCATAATTTCTAAATTGCTTTTAATCCCTTACAGTAAAATTTTAATTTGAGTTATTTATTTTTCATTTCTCAATGTTCCATTTGGAACTTTTTATATTTTCCACTTTTCCATTTATTATGCTATGCCTTTTTTAAAATTCTTGAGCCTTTTTTGGTAATATATTAGATACTTTAAAGTTCTTTTCTGTTAATTCCATCATCTTTGTCATTTCTGGCTACGTTTCTATTGACTGGTGATGTGTTACATTATTTCTATTTTTTTCTTGCTATTGTGTCATATTTTTCTGCTTCTATGTATGTATAGGAAGTTTTTATTAAATTGTGATTTGTATGTTTTCAAGTGCTTGATTTTATTGTATTCTCTAAAAGCTATTGGTTTTTGTTTCAGCAGACAGTAATATACTGTGATCAATGTATTCTTTTTTTTATTTTTAATCCTCACCCAAAGATATTTTTCCATTGATTTTTAGAGAGAGTAGAAGAGAGAGAGAGAGAGACAGAGAGAAATATTGATGTTAGAGAAACACATTGATTGGTTGCCTCCTGCAAGTGTCCCGACCAAGGCTGGAGCCGGGGAGGAGCCTGCAACCAAGGTACATGCCCTTGACCAGAATCAAACCTGGGACCCTTCAGTCCACAGGCTGACATTCTATCCAGTGAGCCAAACTGGCTAGGGCACCAATGTATTCTATTGAGGCTGGTTTTCAAGTTTTTGAAAAGGAAGTCTGGAGTAGCTTGAATCTAATGACAGGGTAGGCCCCCCATTACAGCTTGGCTTTTTCTGGGGTCTTTACTAACGGCTCAGGTGTTTAACAAGGACTTTCTATTCTGGGCAGTTGGAACTTGAATGCCTCTCTCATCTGGGTGAACTCTAGAAACTACTTAAATTAAAGTTCCCCAATCCTTTCATGGTCTACCTCAAGGGTTCTACCCTGTGCATAGGCATAATAGTTATCTCCATTCTAAAAAAAAAACTTACGCAAATTTTGGGGGCTTTCTTTCTATGTGTCTCCCATTTCTTGGATAGTCTTCCCTAAAAATGCCAGGCACTTCAGCTTCCCTGAACTTTCTTCCCCACTTTCTTCACTCAGCAGGTCTGCCATGCTTGGTTTGGAATGTTCTCATCATTACTGAGGCCCAGACAAGCCTCTCAGCAGAGAGCCAAGCAATTGTAGGGCTACCCTCACTCATTTCTCTTCTCTCACGATCGGAGTGATCTGTTGTCTGCTGTTCAATGTATGAAACCATTGCCACGTGTGTTTTTTTGGCTTTCTAGTTGTTTGCTATAGGATAGTAAGTCCAATCCCAAGTATTATAACTTAAATGCACTGAGTAAAACAAAATTGTCTTTTGCTTATAGCCTATAAATCATATTGTTGGAAGATAATTTTTCCATGAATCTCTGATATTTTTTATAACATATATATATATATATATATATATATATATATATATTTCAGAGAAGAAGGGAGAGGGAGAGAAATAGAAACAATGCTGAAACAATGCTGAGAGAGAATCATTGATCAGCTGCCTCCCGCATGCCCCACACTGGAGATGCTCAACCACTGAGCAACACCAGCGAGTGTGAGTCTCTGACATTTCTGTATGTCTTATGAATAAGACACAAATTTTTCTCTTTACTCCCAACTATATTTTTAAGTGTTTCTGTATAGCAAACAGTCTTGAAAGATAGATTTAATATCTTTCAGAATAAAGGATGGGTTTCTTACAGTTTTGGAAACTGTATGGCAGATATACTTCTCTTTAAAAAGAACTCAGTTCCTTAACTCTTGTCTTATAAAGCAACTCACTGTATTTACAGGCACCATCCAGCCCTTTTCACAGTGGGCATTTGGGCTTGAAAAACTAGTATGAAAATGGTGATATTCTGTCTACTGCTATTGCTCTCAGCACTGAATTGTCTAGTCTCTGACCCAGGAGTGTCATGCCTTCTATTAGCATCCATAAAACTGTGGTAGACTAAATTGTTAGCTTGAGAATAAAATTTCAGACTCTTCACAATTTTTGATGCATATTTTCTGAATATACCACTTACATGTATATTGGAAGAGATAAAAAATATATGACAATTTATAATAGTAGCTAATATTTATTCAGGGAATACTTAACAAAAGATGCTTTTTATAAAATGATTCCCAAAACCCAGCAAAGTAAATTTTCATTCCCATGGTTCATACAATTAACAGGTTCAGAGAGATTATGATTTGGGCAAAGACAATTGCATAGTCAATAGTAAGCCAGCATTTAATGGTAAGCCTTTCTGTTCTTCCAATGGCATGAAAACTGCTAGCACTATACAATTATAACAACATTAACCTAAAAAAGCATATAATTGAGGTTTAGATTATGTGGTAGACTAAAATAACTATAGGAATTCAGAAGAAAAAGAGTCTGATGCCAGCTAAATTCCTCAGAAAAGACTGACTGGAGGAAGGAGGACTAAGTAACCGACGTTAGTGCCCACAGTCTGACACTCAAAGGCTTTCCTGTAAAGGTTTCTATTAACCCTGCAGTCCAGAATGGAGCTGTGCTATTACTTGTCTCAAAAATGAGAACATATCCATATGCGATCATTCCGTCACCTTCACCTACAGAGCTCTTGCTCTTGTGCTGTCCATGATTGGCCTGCATACTGACAGAGTGGCTTTCAGTACTTATGGGCACAATGACATGTGCTTCAGTCTCCAAACATTGGGTGTGAGGTGTTTCTTGGTAAATGACTTGACAGGATATATATCTTACCTAATAATAGACAAACATGTAAATTGATCTTACCTTCGCTATGCTAACCAGCCAATCAGGAGAGTATGCAAATGAACCTAACAAAGATGGTGGTTAATTTGCATATGTAGGCTCCAAGCAGTGGAGCGAAACCTGACAGCCCCAGGGCAGGTGGAGCAGCGAAAGCCTCATGGCCCTGGGGCCAGTGGAGCAGGAAAGCCTCATGGCTGTGGGACCGGCAGAGCAGCGAAAGCCTCATGGCCGCGGGGCTGGCTCCACCTGGAGCCCAGCCAGAGCGAAGGCCTAGATGCCGGGTGCTGGAGGAAAACTGGTGCCAGCAGCCAGGGGAAAGGAAGGCCTATTGCATGAATCTCTTTGTGCAACAGGCCTCTAATATATATATACATATTTATATAAATTCTTCGCCTGAAAAGTAAATATATGGAAACACCCATTACTAATTAAGTACTTACTTTTAATAACCCGTTTTATAAAATCTTTGAAAGCATTTAAAAGTACCTGCATATACCAGAACATTGAAAATAAAATCTTCCCTTTAATATTCTCTCTTCTCCAAAATCCTAAATCTAAAATGATAGAACCCAAGAGAGAACACAAGGAGCCAACAGGATCCTACAGGTCACTGGGGTAAGGGGATGGGTAAAGGAAAAAAATGAACAGTATCAACTGTCCTTTAAACATCTTCAAAATTCAGTCTTGACATACTATTCTACATCTGACCTTTCCCTCTTGAGCAGTGATTTTCAACCAGTGTGTCACAACAATTTTTAAAACATGCAATACCTGACCATGTAGTCAGGGGCACTGAGCTCTTTACCCTTAGATTGTCAAATTTTTTAAAAAATGATAACAGCTAACACAACAATAGCCATCTGGTGTGAATGAATGAAAATTATACCCATTTTTTGTCAGGTCAGCAAAAAAAAAATATTTTTTTGGTGTGTAGCAGAATTTGAGTAATTAGTTTATGTGTGTCGAGATGGAAAAAGTTGAAAATCATTGCTCTGGAAGGTCAATTGAAAAAGAGGAGAAAAATATAATCAATCTTGCAAGTTCTAATGAGAACATAAAATACTTATATAAACACCTAAATTTGACTAACAGAGAAAAATGGATATTATCTTGAACAGAATTCTGTAACCAGAAACTCCCTGGATCTGACCTTGAATTCTTTGGGAACCTGCTAGGGAGAACAAATTGGATTCCTCTACAAGTTGAAGAACTGATATTAAATATATTTTTTTAGCAACCAGAAGAAATAACTTTTTATATTCTTTTTAATGCAACAAATATTTTTTGAGAGAATTTTGTATTGGTAGTTGTAGGAGACATGGAGGCAATGGACAGAATATGTCTCCAAAATGCTTAAAGGAGTAGGGAATTTTGTGGTGGTAATAAATGCATTTGAGTTAGTAGATGGAGTTGAGACTTAATAAGGAATAGGTAAATTGGACACAATGGAATGGAAAGACAAGCTAATGATTAGTAACAGATGAGGAATAAAGAGCTATTCCAGGGGACATGAGAGGTGTAGGAAATCAGCCTGGAATTACAGTAGCAAACTAGAGGTGAAGACCTTGAAGACCTCCTATCAACCCCATGGATATGATCCTGAGGAAGGAGGTAAGACAAGCATGATCATACTTGGAATAAAAGCAATAATATTAAGACAGCACAATAGCAGTTTGAGATTTCAGTATACCAAATTGAATTCTAATCTAAATTGTTTAAGTTGGAGCATCATAAAGTTTTTCTAAAATTTAAGCTCTGGTGTCATAGACCAAAAAAAGTAACTATCTAACAACAAAACAAGGAAAATTTTGTTTCCCCCATGAGAATAACTGATGGGTCCAAATGTAGTCAGTAGTCACCAGAGTTTACTGTCACTTTTAGGAAAAGAGTGTAACAAAATATTTAGGGAAGGAAAGTGAGGCCCTGAGAACATGGATTAGATACCACGACAATAGAAAACTAGACTACTCTGTCCAAGAAGGCAACTGTAAGACAAGTTGAGGAAAACAAAAAAGAGAATGAAATAAAGAACACACCAGGGTTGGGTGGCTGGAATCTAAGTTAATGACCAAGAGGGAGTTTGGAGAACTGGGAAGTCTAATACACAGTTTGGAAGAACTGCTGGATTGTTCCAAATCTTCCCACCATTGCCACTGGGCCTCTAGATAACACACATGGCTGTCACATGCGAGTGCACTTGGGAGGGAGGAAATCAAGCAGAAGGGGTAGTGAAGGGAAGAGATAACTACCCACCTGCAGGATGCAGATTGGACAACATTGGCAGATGCCAGAAACCAGAGTCAGATGTAACTAAAAGAAACCAAACACCTTACCAATTAAAGAAATCTTGGGAAGACAACACTTCTTAAGGGCAAGGTGACCCAAGCTGACTTCTGAATCACATGGATGAGAAAGGAATCTTTTAGGCATTTCTTAATTTGTGTCTTAAAATGGCAAGGCAGTGATTCCCCTGTGGAAGAAGCTTAGATATATTCCATTTGAGAAACTTTAAGTCATTTAGCTGTTTGTGGGCACTTCAAGAGTTTTATGGGATGAGTATTTGAAAGACTATTACACATGTCAGTATATATTTTCAACCAAAATTTAATTTTATGATTGTTTTAATGTATGATTAGACTATTCTATATAGTGATTAAAATTAACTCCACTAGTATTTTTAAATAGTTATAATAATGAAGGCTTAAAATGTACTAGTTCCTTTTCCAGTGATAGATTTTCCTATATTTTCCTAGGTGGGCCTGGTGGAGCAAGGACCCCAAGAAATACAGCTTGAAGAAGATTGACGCTTATTTTCTCTTTTCACCTATAAATTCCTACTGATAAAGAAGCTCTGCTCTACAATATTAGCAGGACCCAAGCTTCTTTTAGTTGCTGCTCCATCATTCCTGGGGTATTCCACTTTGTTCAAGGTCCAAATGGCTCCTCACCAAATCTTCATTATGCTAATAGGGAGAGGAAATGAAACAAAAAGGGGGCATCTTTCTAAGATACACCCAGATGTTGCACATGCCTATTTCTTTGATATTTTGCTAGCCAGAGTTAGGGGTATGTGATGCTAAAGAAGGACTGATAAATGAGGTGTTATTACAGGTGATGATGTGTTTAGCTACAAGAGGGGTTTCTGTGACTGTGGATGAGAAGCAATACGGGGGGCACTCTCTGACTCCCTCAGTAGACTGTGAATTCCACAGTGGGACAGAGTATTTCTATACCCTCCACATCTCAATAAGAGTGCAATTGTTTGGAAACTGGTGAAATTAAGGCCATTTGTAGAAGCCCTTTACTAACAAACACAAAGTCACCATAAAAATCTTTCCATTCAATCCAATCAAAATCATCTTCTCCCAACACTATTTGTTTATGTCATTGGAAAGTTGAATATATATATATATATATCTCCTAGCTAATAAAGAGGAAATATGCTAATTGAATGCCACACCCTCACAAGATGGTGACACCCACAACCAATAAAGAAGGAATATGCTAATTGACTGTCACACCCTCACAAAATGGTGGCACGCACAGCCACAATATGGCGGTGCCCAGTCCCCTTAGCCCTGCCTCATCCAGTCAGAGTCCCCCAGCCCCCTCAGCTCTGCCTCATCCAGCTGGACTCCCCCAGTTCCCTCAGCCTCACCTCACCCAGTCCCTGCAGCATCCAGCCTCATCCAGCCTCAGTCCCCCAGTCCCCTTAGCCCCGCCTCATCCAGCCCCAGGACTCTCAGCCCCGCAGGAGAAGGCAGTTGGGAGCGATCAGGCTGGCAGGGAAGGGCAGTTGGTGATGATCATGCTGGCAGGGGAGCAGTTAGGCATCAATCAGGCCATCAGGGGAGTGGTTAGGTGGCTATCAAGTTGGGAGACAGAGTGATTAGGGGCAATAGGCAGGCAAGCAGGCGAGTGGTTAGGAGCCAGATGTCCAGGACTGTGAGAGGGATGTCTGACTGCACTGGCAGTTGGACATCCCCCAAGGGGTCCCAGAATGGAGAGGGAGCAGGCTGGACTGAGAGACAACCCCCCCCCCCCGCCCCCGCTGTGCATGAATTTATATATCCTATGAAAAGCCAACTCATCTCAGAAATGTCTAAAAGGATCTCCCTAGGGTGGCATGGCCTCATTTCCTGCTTTGCAAGTGATCAAACTGTGGTTGACAATAACCACATCCTCATATTAAAATGCCAACCTATTACATTATAAAAATATGAACTTCAAGGTGAATGAACTCTGGATGCTGCCACAGCATCGCAACACTGCATGCTCACTTGTGACTGAGGCTCAGCTCCTTGCAACCCCAGAGCAAATAGTCTCTGACAGGCACCCCTCACTTTCTTCTTCAAAGCACAGCACACAATCATGTTGACAAATGTGCTAATGCCAAAGGATAACATGAAGAAACTACAATAGGAAAGAGGAAAGGAAAAAAATGATGAGCACTCATTACTTCTCCCACCAGCCTTACTGCCCCTACAAACTTCTGTGGCTGCCCCGTGTTCAGCCCCTCTGGCTGCTGCCATGTAGAAGATCCGTTCATCATCTCTCCCAAGAATCCTCTTTGTATGACCCTTCTCCCCAAGTCCAGATCTCTAAGCATTTAACTAGTATCCAGATGCCAATGCAGAGAAATAAAAATATCAGTTGGTGTTTTAACAATCTCAGCAGTGATGCACTTAGCTTATACTGAAAGTTGTTTTTTCCATTATTTAACAAAAGACTTACTATTCTTAAGCATAGGTATTTTTCTAGTTTTCCCATTCAGAACTTCCCTAGGAAGAATGGATAGGTACTTGCTTTATATCTGCATGATTATACATAAAGCTTTCTAAAGATGATAAAGCTTTCAGAACCTATGAGTTCCTCACATGGACTGATTTCTGCTTCCATCCTAGAATTCAGAAACCCCTACAGTTTTTCTTCTTAATGGAAGCTTCTTTCTTGTAGAGACCCATCATTCATGTAGCTATCCATCACTATTAGCCCTGTGTACTGCACATACTAATAAATATTGAGCCACCAATACACTACATCTGTTGTTATTAATTATGAGCACATATTCTCCTTTCCTTTTAGATGGTAAGCTTACAGTCTCTAAAGGCAAGGATATTCATTTTTGTAACCCTACAGAGTATAACACAGGCTTCGTGCATAGAAGGAGATCAATGAGTATTTTCTGGGATACTGTTAAGCAGGAGAAGTATGCATAGTCCAATATGGAGAATGAAGCTGAAACACTGCTGTCCAGGAGAACTTTCTGTGACGATGGTAAAGCTCAGTATCCGCCCTCATTTGCTAGTCACTAAGGTTATAGGTGGCTGTTGAGCGCTTGACTCGTGGCGAATGAATAAAGAATTGAATGTCTAATTTTAGTTAGTTTTCATTAAGGCTAGTGACTACCTTATTGGACAGGGCAAATAGAACATGCAGGAAAGATCTCAACCGCCTTTGTATTTGGAGTCATGTTTTTCTTTCTACTACAAAAAAACAGGATTCTCAGGAATGACTTTGTTCTGAAAGCTGCCTTAGGGGCCAGGCTCTGTGCTGAGTGCTCTAATCAGGTATTCATACCTTATGGCCACCCAAAGCATAGAGGTTCACCGTGGTCGTTTAGCTGGCACTGCTTTTCTTTTAAAAAATGAATGAATGAGTTACTGAATGAATGGATGGGTTGAGATCGGTGTTCAGACATGGTGCCAGGTCTAAGTGGACACACTTTCTTCTAACAAGTATACTTAGGTGTGAACGAGATGAAGAACTCTAGAGCTCCCACATGCCTGGAAACAGAATGTGAGTTACTGCCCTGCCCCTGACTTTTCCAAGCCTGCAGGTCCCTGTGCCCTTGCTTCTCTCATGCTGCACTTTGCAAGCACCCGGTGAGAAGAAAGCTGGAGCAAGGATTTTTCCGAAATTCAGGCTCTGAAGGAGAGCAATTGGAAAACAGCCTTTTTTTCCAGGGAACTAAACTGACTTATGCAAACACATTTGCTCAGGAAAACTGTTTCACAGATTAAAAAAAAAAAAAGTGCTATACTATTTGGGCGGGGGTGGGGGGGAGGAGATATACTATTTGTGTGTGGGGGGGGGGGTGGGGGAGACTGGGCATAGGGTAATAGGCTCAGAGAGACTTTCTTTCAGCACATGGAATGTTCCTAGGGCTTTTGGTTGAGCTTTGTGCATATGTTTCTTTGCTTTTTGTTTCCAAAAGGCAGAGCCCAGTGTCTAAAGTCTACCAGACTTTAATTTCAATAAACGCCAGAAAGGGGCATTCCTTGCTCCTACACACAATAAGGGTGGCTAAGGTTAGCACTTAAAGAAGACATTAAATCATACTGGGTGGGAGGATGGGGTGAGAAATTCATGACACAAATGGCTCATTATGAGGGCTATGCAATGGGGCAAAAATATCCACCCCCACTGGATCATGCATGGTCTTTTGAGGTTAACAAAAGGAATGCCATGGTAGGAGTGATGGAAATCTGCAGGAATGAAGTCCTCAGAGCCAATCCTGTCATCCTCCCTGCTTTCATCTCCCCTAAAATTGGCTCATTACACCGCTAGAAAAATACACCACAGAATGAAGTTATGTTCCAGAAAGGAAGAAAAAAAGCATTGCCTTGGGCATTCTCTGTACAGGAATATGATTTTCCTTTATGATATTGAACATGTATGTAGTTACGTTAGCTTAATAATTAGTTGGCCTGTCCTTGTTAAAAGATGACTCTGTGATTTGTTTTAAATATGTTCATATAAAAATATGTTTCCATCTTTAACTGTTTATCTCTATTTGGATAGACTGTTATGAGCATCCACTACAGTTCGTGACTTCCATTTTGATGGTGTTTATTATTACATGTTGCACAACAAGCAGGTGGTGATGATAATACTACACTTGAAAGAACACCTATATTCTCATGGCAATAATTTGCAATAGCGCTGTAGGGATAAACAAGGGAACGAAGATGGGGTTTGTTGTTAACAGTTGGGTTTGCACACCTGTATTAATGACACCCACCTAAGGAGAGAAAAAAATGTAAGGGACACTCCTGTAGGCTCCTGGAAATTTTTAAACATGAGTAGAACAGCTGCTCATTGAAACCCTACCATGTGCATGCGTATATTCAAGACGATGAATGCATTAGGGGGGTAAAGATAGGATTTGACATCTGCTACAGTGAACAACTGCTGTTTCTGCCCAGCATCCTGTCTCCCTTCTCCTGGATACAACATTCTGATTTTACTTTTTGGAAATCCCCCCACTGTCAGCACGTGGACTTAGGTACAAGATCCCCCAGCTCCAGGTTTGGTTTCTTGACACACCTTGAGTCACAGTGATTGATTCAGGGAGGACACAGGACCAAATGCTGAGCCAACGAAGACCTATACTTAGGAATTTGTAGAGCCACTGAAGAAGATACTTAATTTCTGAGGTTGCAAAATGAATAGGATTTGCACCTGGACTTCTCACCACAGTATGGGAAACATCTGCCTGAGAATAAAACCAATAGGGTGAGAAACAGAGCTAGGATGAGAGAGATAGAGAGACCTGTATTTTTTGAAGGTCTCTAGATCCATCCACACTTGATGTTCCCAATTATGTGAGTCTATAATTTTTTTTAACTTAAGCTACTTAAATGAGGGTGGTATTTCTATGGCTTGTAACCATAAGAGACCTGACTAACACATCTCTCTCTAGGAGAATAGCATATTTAAAAAAAGAAAAAACTAACACTTATTGACACCTACCATCTGGTAGGTAATTTAAGGACATGTTGTCATGTAAGCATACAATTGCAGGGCATTGTATTCCCACTTTATACACAAGGAGTGTTCTTGGTTAACATACACAGAGTTTCAGGCATTTAGATTGTTTCTAGGCTTTGACCATTATAAAAATTTGTGTAAAACTGATGTTTAATTTGGTCCTTAATGCATTTAAAAATCTCAAAGCCTTTCGACTTAATAGTTTGCTACTGCTGTGGTCACACATTCAGCCTCTTCAGCAATTTCTATGACCTGTCTGGCCCACCAGGTTCTTGAATTTTCAACCTCTTTAAAATGTCATAGTGAATATTTTAGTACATACAACTCTGTCACCTTTTTCAATTCTTTCTGAGCACAGATTACTAGATGTGGAACTTCTGGGATAAAAGGTTTTAATTTTCTAGGACTTTTGTCATCTATTTCCAACCTGCCTTCTAGATAGCTGTATCAATTTACTTTGTCCAGCAGTGTAAAAGTGTGCCTTTTTTTTTTGCCAGTATGATAGGTAAAATAATTTCTTTGGCATTTCCCTGCTATTAACTGAGTATAAGCATAGGTAGGGTATCCAGTATTCTTTTTCCCTCGTTCCATTTCTGTTATTTTTATAATTGTCTATTTATATGTACATTCCCTGGATAGAATATTCACAAACGCATACAATCTGGAGTCAGCAAGGGGATAGGGGTAGAGGATACAAGGAAAACAGGGGCTATACAGAGGGTAAGTATCATCCTGTACTGTAAGAATTAAATCTCCAATAAGAAGCTGACAGGAGAAAACTTGAAGTGTGTCCCTAGTGAATGAAGTAGATTGAACCTTAGGGACCCAAGAAAAGGGTGAAGGTGAGTTGCTTATTAAACTGACTGGCAAGGCCAGGGACTGTTTGAATGTAGTTGATGGCACTGATTCTCTTGCTTTATTTAAATATTCTCTTTGGAATTAGTGAACATCTTTTAATCCCTTTAAAATCTAGTTTACACTAAATCTGGCCAGATTTTGTAGGTGCCTCTGCTCTCAGGACTGAGGCCCAAAGCCATTCCCTTTGTGATGTTTTCCTTTTTTGCTATATAACACTGACTTTGTGAATGTCTTCTTAAAATCTGGATGCATTTATGTTATGAAATTATCTTAAGATTTTATTAAGGTGGCTCTAATTCATCGGAATTAATCTCTATATTTTCCTTCCCATTTTGTCCCAAGGAATCCATCTTCTTGATAATTCTAAAATCTGAAGGGCTTCATAATAGCTGTGCTTTCCTCTCATTCAAAGGGTTAAGCAGAAGATATTACATTCAATTGTATGAAGAGCCCCTCAAGACCATGTCAGGTACCAGTTCACTGTGCAAACCAAACCAATAAAGAGTTAAGGAATAGGCCTAGCCCATGTGACTCAGTTGGTTGGGTGTCTTCCTGTGCACCAAAGTGTTTTGGGTTCGATTCCCAGTCAGGGCACATGCCTAGGCTGTGGGCTCGATCCCCAGTAGGGGGCATGCAGGAGGCAGCCAATCAATGTTTCTCTCTCCCTCTCCCTTCCTCTCTCTCTAAAACAAATCAATTATTTTATAAAAGAGTTAAGAAGTATCTTGTCATTATGTGTACTATGTATACTATGACTATTCTCTTCCTAAATCCAAAAGACAAGTATCACATGATCTCACTTATATATGAAATCTAATAATCAAAATAAAGTGAGGAACAAAATAGATCCAGGCACATAGAAACATGGAACAGACTATCGAATTTCAGAGGGAAGGCAGTGGTGGGTGGGAAGAGATCAGCCAAAGAACGCATGGACACAGACAAATGTGTGGTGAAGGCCTGGGGTGGGGAGGTGGGGGACAGGGGGCAGGGCAGGCTAGAAAGGGTCAGTGAGGGGGGTGGGGAAGGGGACATATGTAATACTTTCAACAATAAAGATTTTTTTAAAAAGGAATTACAAAGTTGCCTTGATACATTTGAAAAAAATTAAGAACAACTATTCTTGAGTTTATTAAGTTCTTCAAACAAGTTTAAGGGGAACAATATCCTATCAACATCAACAGTAGAGGATTGAAGAAATAAAATGGCCATTGAGTACTCTGTAAACTTTGAGAGGGGACATGTGCGGTAGCAGAGCAACCACTCAGCAGCCAACCACCTGGAAACAAATCCCAGCCTTGTCGTCACCGGCATGTGATCCTGGGCAAGTTCCTTACCTTCCCAGGCCTCAGTTGCCTCGTTTTTATTAAATGACAGAACCATTATGAGAGTGAACATAAAGATTTCAATAGTGGTGATCACTGAGACTCTTCATTGAAGTAACTGAACCTATTTTCATGATAATGCTAAGATATCATTTGCCTTGGTCTCTCATTCTCTCTGGAGGGTCCCATGGGGGTTTTCAGAGGCTATATCCTGTGAGATATCACAGCCAATTGAATGCAGAGCAGGGCGAGAACCCAGCTGTCTCGAAGAGATTTACAAAAATGTGAAAGTGCCTCTCCTTTCACAAAATTGTTTTTGAGACTATAGTTTATTATTGTTCATAAAACTATGCTCTTGGTGTTAGCATGTAATGGGCCTTATTCATGTTCTTTTTAAATGAATTAATATAAAATGTGTTTCAATTCAGTTTTAATGTCTAAACCAATAAGGGGTAAATACCCTTACATATAAAATGCATACACAAAAGCTTTCTGCATCCTCAATAATATTTAAGAGCATAATGGGTCATGAGACCAAAAAGCTTGAGAAGTATTAATTTTAAGCAATTTTTTGCCAGAAAATTTTTTTCCATGTAACTAAATTCACAAGTCAGAAAACTATTTTGTTAAACTATGTAGCCCAAACTTGCTTGTAGAATGTGTAGTGACTATAGCTAAATTATTTCTCAACTTTTTAATAAATTGTCAAGAGCAGTAGTTCTCAACTCTGGCTGCACATAAAAACTTTCCATGAAAATGTTTAAATAAAAGGCTGCTGTTTGGGGCCTCATATCCTGTCATTGATATTTTAAAAAAGCTCTTTGTCTCTGTACAGATTAATTTCGTCATTCAAATAATAAATTTAAGAATTACCTAATCTAAGTAGGCATCTCATCCCCCAAATCAAAACACACCAGATTCTACCTTCTGTTATAATTGTTGAGGGTCACACCTAACTTCCCAGCAAACCCTGAGCAACCCAGGGATATCAGTAGCTCTGGTGTGTGAGACATTTTTCTTAAAACTTGAAACTATCGAAAATATCTCTCATAAAGAGGAAAAAAATTGTAAATAAAACACAGGAATATTAAATGGACTTACTGAACTCAGTCATAGAAGCATAGAATATTAAATGAAAAGAATTTCATTGGAGAGCTCATCTATTTTGTAAATAAGGAAACTTGAGTTCCACAAAGGTTAAATGGCCTGCTCAACGTCAAGTGTTGATGTTATGTTCTCAAGTAAAAAAAAAAAAAAAAAAAGAATAAAGCTCAAAAGCCTCACAAAGTGAAAGAAATAAAATAAGTACTTGTTTGAGATGTTAAAATGAAACAATTGAACTACATTTATTGCCTTCCTTGCCAGCTTCAGGTGACACACCCTGGTGGTGATAAAAGAGGTGACACAATCCTGGCCCTGGAGAAAGAGTTTGCACCTTCCCCTCCCAGGCTGTGGCTGACCCCAAGGTGGGCGACAGAAGAGTGGTGTTCCCTGGTGACAGGCTAGTGAGATCGTGCCATAGCTCTGGGGTCCAAACTGGAAAAGCAGAAGCATAGCACTGGCAGTCCTTTTACTCCCAGGACCCTCACATGGTCCACACAGGGATGACTTCACTCCCCACGCATTCTCACCAGGCACCAGGGGCTGTACTGTACCAGAAAACAGTAGCATTCGGAAAGCCCAGAGCTGCTGTTCTTCTCAGGTAGTGGTATGAACACTCAGCGGCACACTGATGGCAAGATAAAGTTCCTGGGTAGCAATGGCTAATCAGAGCACCCAGCCTCCCATGCTAGCTGTGTTTAAACTACAAACTATCCTGCCTTGTGCCCAGTTAATAGGAATTCTGCTACTAGATGACTTCTGCTATGTGGCTTTTTAAAATTGCTCCTGACCACCAAGCCCCAGTTTCTCCAGTCCTCCAAGGGAGGTTTTCGGTTTCTTCTTGAGTCAGCCAGAGCTGGTTTCTGTTGCTTGCCATTAAGAATCCTGACTGACACTACTTACTCCAGATAAGAGTAACGCCACAGCCCTCAGATCTGCCATGGGTTACTTTGCAACTTCAAGCAGCGTTAAGTTTTTAGCACCCTTTTCAAGCATGGAGAGAACCTCAACTTCCCATTTTGTGAAATGAAGATATTAGTACCCCACTACTTGTTCCACATCTCCTCTCTAAAATAAAAATATTTATACTTCATTCTATAATACAGTTGTCTTCTGTACTTTGTAAGTTGATTCTAAAAGCTGAAAAACAATTAATAGCCTTTATATCATGCCCATATAAAAATTATTCAACTCTGAGAGCATAGTGTTCTATATTTAGATTTTATTACATGTCATATATATCATAGTCCAATATCATAATCCTCAAGTCACTTAAGTAAAAATGATCCTGAAATCAAATTGGAATGAATTGTCTTAGTTTTTATAACCTGTATTTTACCTCTATCAGAAACTCAAACTGTTTCCATCATAGTTAGACATCTCTAGTCCTCTGTTCCAATCTGGATTTGCTAGGGCTGCTTCAAGTCAGTGAATCTGGGATAAGATGCCACTCTATTCTTTTAACTCAATGGTTCCTGGAAACCATTTTGCTTTTCTTGATTTACTTTCTTGTTTTATAGGGCTGATAATATGATTCATAATGAGCAATATATGCTCTCTATACATACATAATATAATAAATAATATATAACAAATATATAGATTTGGTCTTCATTCATTGTTCATCTTACTTCTGGTGCAGAGCCCCCCAAACCCTTGGGATTTCCTAAGAATAATGGGGGCATCTTTTGTTGTACTATTTGATCTCTTATCTTCAGTTCCTGAAATTGCTTCAGAGCCATAAAAGTGAAATGGGCATCCTATTATTCAGTACAAGTCCCTTTCCACCACCACTGGGTTTATATTAATGAGGTGAGTTTTAGAAAGCACCTAAGGATGAAGCTGGTTGCCAGGGGAACCAACCACGAACAGAGGGTTGAAATTTTCAGTCCCACCCCCTGATTTCTAGGGAAGGGAGAGAGGCTGAAGGCTCAATCAACCATTGACCAATGTAATGAAGCTTTCACAAAAACCCAAAGGGAGGGTGCTTGGAGGACTTCTAGGTGGAGGTACCAGAGGACTTTCACATGACACCATGCAGGGGCCAGCGCTCTATGAGGATAGAAGCTCCTTTGTACAAGACCTCACCCTATGTATCTCTTCATTCAGCTATTGATTCTTATCCTTTAATATGCTTTACAATAAGTTGGAAATCTTCAATAAATCAGTAATCTAGTTAGCTGCTCTAGCAAATTATTCAAACCCAAGGAAGGAGCTGTAGGGACCTCCAATTTAGAGCTGGTTAGTCAGAAGTACAAGTAACAACCTGGGTTTGTAATTGGAGGTAGAGAGGGGAAGTCTTGCAGACCTGAACTTTTAACCTGTGGTATCTGATGCCATACTCAAGTAGATAGTGTCAAAATTGAGTTGAATTGTAGGACACCCAGCTAATGTTTAAGAATTACTTGGAGGGGTGGGAACACCCATGCTCCCCTCCCACCCACACACACAGTGGGAATTGGGTGCATAACCATTTTAACAGGCATATAACCATTTTAACAGGCATACATATCTAATTAGTTTTCTAAGAAAGGATCTGTGGAAGATAAACAGTTGGAGACCTTGCCTTGCTTTCTAAAAACGACTTTTATTATAGCCTTTCATTTGATTGAGGTTGACTATAAGTGATATTCTGAGTTGAAAATAAGTTTTATATAGAAATCTAAAGGTCTTTATTCACTGTTGCTGGTGAGATGTCTGGTGCTGAATGAAATCTTATTCATTTATTTTTACCCACTGTTTCTGAAGAAATAAATGCTATAGTTTGATGAGGGTGTGGAGGGAAAAGTAGATAATAGGAAAGGTGCAGAGCAAGAAGTAGTGTCCAAAAAAGCTGATTGTAGGTATTGTGCTGGTGTGGAAGTTAGGGTAAGAGGGAAGTTCCTAAAAGGAAAGAAAACTGAGTGGAATGGTAAATAAACTCATCTACTTGACAACTGCTTAGGACCTGTGGATTACTCCACTTTAGTGAACTACATAAAGATGACTGCTTTTCTAGAAATAATTTTCTTAGAGAAATTGCTGATTTTTAAAAAAAGAATAAGACAAATGTCTTTTTACCCTCCAAAATACACATGTGTATGACATAGGATAGCACTGAGACTTTTGCCTCTTCTGCAGAAAAGAGGTAGCAAATCAGAACATAATATGAATATTTTGCATCTTTAATAGCACAATGAAGAGAAAATTTACTCAATTACCAATATAGTATATTGTAATTGGAAAATTTTCTTTTCATAAAAATATATACTCATATACCAATTATAACTCACACCATTGGTTAGTCAAAATTTATTTTGCTTTATAGACCATGTAGAATGAAAAGCAATCATGCTGTAACATGGTACCTTGTGACATGATAACGCCTTCTACCATTACAATTTCAACAGACTTGACCTGGGATTCAAATGAGCAGTGTGACTCCAAAGGAAATGGTTACATAATGGCATCCAGTGTTCTTAATTAACACAGGAAAGATTAATGGCTCTTTATCCCCTTTGGCGGTCTCTGTTGAGAGGAAAAAACATTATTCGCCATTTGATTTTTCCACTCAAATGCATTTTACCAACTGGCAAAGAGACCAACCAGGAAAGTTCATTCATCCAGTGGTTGGGTTCGCCATGGGCGTGGCACAGGCATGTTACCAGGGCTGATTCTCCATGATCTAAGGAGTCCACAGACAGCAACTGTCACCAAAGGGAGACTCTGAGACTGAACGAGTAGGAAATACATCAGCTGTACATAATTAGTAGGGATTTCCCCCTTCTCATCTATTTGTCTTAACCCTCTAATTCGGTACCTCTTGATCCTCTGAGAACATCCTACGTCTAGGTCTAATTGGCCACTTCCCAGAAGGGAGCAAACTACAGATCAAAATGGATTTGGTGCTTCTCAGTAAACTGACAAATCAGCTGGAGAGTGAGAAAAATAAAAATATTAGGAATATCATCCTGCAAAAAAATGGTGATGACTGCTGTAGGTTGGAAGAGTTATGACCTGTCAGAATCTTCTGTTACAAGGAACAGCTTAGCCATACACCAGTGTTCTGTGGCTGCCGCACTCAGGAATCTGAACACGGACTGGAATTCTCTGAGGATGTTATTCATAAAGGCACAGTTAATCAAACTCAGACCTTTCTTCAAAAATCTCACCCTGCATGCCAAACTTATTGCCAACAGAAGGAAGGTGCCAGACCAGAGAAGGTAACCTAAAATCATATGCCCTGGCTTTAGAACTATGAGGTCTCAACCCATTTTAATAAGTAAAAAAGGTTTTGTGTGTATGTGTGTTTTTACATTTATCAAATAACTAGCTTTCTATCCATACAATCGGAGCTCTGTACTTATCCAAGGTTTTCAGCCTCCATAAGCATATATTTTTATTTACTTTAGTTTCATTTACAGAAAAAGGGGGTGGGGGAGATATCCCTTCTCTCTCTCTTTTACTCTTCAGAGAAATTCAGAAAGGATGAGTATGAGCCAAAATCTCCTCTGGCTAGACTCCATGGTTACCAAGCCGAAAGAGCAGACAGTTTTCTGAGTAAATGGTCTTGCCTCAAAGGCCCGATGCCTGCTGAAAGTATCTCAGGCTCTCGAAGATTTCTGCGCCTCCCTGCCATCACAAACACCGATAGTGGATCTTTCATCAGAGTTGCCGGCATCTTCTCCACTGATTATACTCTCGGGCTCAGAGAAGAATGGTTTTCTTTATTCTTGGCAGAGGGAAATCTTTATACCAAAGGTGGAGTCACTTGATTTGTTTAGAACCAACTCCAAGTGATGAAACATTGTCTCTAAAACACTGTCATGTTTCGCCATTGAAAGGAAAGAATAGTCAAGGAGATTTGGGTTCTCTCAGTCTGTACATTTCTCTTGTAGGTCCACATGCTGACATTTTCTGAATGTCGTTTTGTTGGTTGGTTGGTTCACTTTTTCCCCCTTCCTAACTGTGGTACAAATTTGTCCAAAGTCCTTAAAGATGAATGGGAAGCAAAAGTATAAATAGGTATATTGTGGGCTCTCCTTCCACAGGTAGGATCATGAGCTCAGTCTTTAGACACAGATTTGGGTTTGCCTTTAACTCTGTTCTGTGTCCCTGCTTTGTCTACTGTGAAATACAGATGAAAATTCCTACTTCACAGTGTTGCTGAACTTTATAGTTTCATCAGTAGACTTTATTTTAGGTTTATAGAAAAGTTCAGCAGAAAGTGCAGAGAGTTTCTATCTACTTCCTCTCCCCTTGCCCTCAGTTTCCCCTGTTATTATCTTGTAGCTGTGTGGTGGGCTGTTGAATTTTAAATTACATACCATAAATAAAGCACCGTATTTTAAGTATTAGAAGGTGTTTACAAATGAATGTGAACTATTATGACTGTAACTCAAGACCCTCTCATTTGCTACTACATAAGGCTTTTATTTCTTTGATGACATTTTATGGGTTTCTCAACAAAAACCACCCCTAGGTCCCAACCAGATCACCATATAGCTTGTGAAATACCATCTATAAAGATTTGTTTCTTTAGTAATATTTCTTTGAAAAGCAAATACTCCTAAGAGAAGAATAGCTAACTTATCATTGATAATTTGCTGATTAACAAAGTCACAATCATCATGTCATTCAAACTAGAAAGATACTGACCATTAGTTGCTTTGATAAGCATAAGAGAAAGATCCAAGGGGGTTCTTAAATACAATCTTGCTCAAGGGGAGGACTGGAGTGGTCTTATATGGCTCAATGACCTCAGAAAGGAGAGGAAAGGGAACCAGTTTTGACAGAAGGGAGCTCTGACTCAGAGCCTTTCTTCAAGGCAGACAGAGTTACCTCTGAGCAAGGTGGTAGAGATGGATCTCCAAGTCTGGTCCCATAGGGCTCCCTTTCTAACAGATTCCGATGGGTAAATATCTTTAAGTCACTTCCTTGAACCTGAACTAGTCATCCTTCATATTTGAGGGGCTGTTTAGTTTCTACCGTCTGGTATATTGCTCAGGTCACCTATATACTCCCAGGCACTGCTGGACAGAGCCTAAACCAGACCTAATATTTCCCTTTCCAGGAATCTACCACAAGAAAATAATCAGAAGTGAGTGGCAAATGTTGCATGCACAGGTGTTCATTGAAGCTTTATGTATGTTAGCAAAAAACACTGAAAATAACCTGCCTCAAGTTCAATAACAGAGAAATGGCATATCCATATTATGAAATGCACAGTATTCAAAATTATTTTTCAATCACTGTATACTTAGAAAAAGACACATGATGTGATGTAAAGCAAAAGAAAAAAAAGCCCATGAAGACAAATATGTATACATAATATGATCTCTAAAATTCTGAGCACCACCACATACCCATACCCAGGAAATAGCAAAATGTCAAAATGGTGTACTGTATTAGCCAGGGTTCTCCAAAGATACAGAACCAAAGGATATATAAAGAAAGAGACTTGTTATAAGGAATTGGCTCATTCAATTATGGAGTCTGGCAGGTTCAAAATCTGCAGTTGTTGTCTCAGTTCAGGTCTGAAGGCCAGCAGGCCAGAAATATTCCCTTTTATTCAGGGGAGAGGCAGCCTTTTGTTCCATTTAGGTCTTTGACTGATTGGATGAGGCCCACTCACATTAGGGAGTACAGCCTGCTCTACTCATTCTATCAATTTAAATGTTAACCTCACCAAAAACACCCTCACAGAAACACTCAGAATAATGTTTGACTAAATATCTGGATACCTCATAACCCAATCAAGTTGACATATAAAATTAACCATCACATGGGATGACTGGGTCTGCAAATTTAATGACAGTGGGGACCATATCTTTTAGCATGAATTATTATGTTAATAATGAATAATTTATACTTTATTAGCCAAGCTGAATTTAATCTCAGTATTCAAGAGAACTAAATCATATCTTCACTGATGTATTATCCAAAGCAGTGATATTCTTTCATTGGATTTGGTTACTTTTATTAACATGTGAAGAACAATTAAATTAGTGAAATCTTAGAGGTCATCTCCCTTTTCCTGAAGGTAGTGGGTAAGCCTGCAGTGGTTAAAACCTCTAGTCTCTTTTTCCCCATTCTCTCTTTGCCCTGCCATTGCTCTATTGATACAGTTTTTAACAGAGTCCACTTAGCCCCTGGAGCCAGTGATTTTGATTTCTAGCCTCAACCATCCTGACAAGGTGAATCCCTACTGACGTGTGAGGCCTGGGCCTCTCTGAAGTTGCCCTGCCAGCTGTCTTCTCTAGTAGCCAAATGCCAGGTTCTAATGTCAGCCTGGCTGTGTGACCTCACACAAGCTACTTAAATTCCCCGTGCCTCAGTTTCCACTTCTATAAAATGGGGATAGTATCAGTACCTACTTATCAGGGCTTTGTGAGAATTATATGAACATGTATTGCTCTTTGAGGAGTCCTGGCACATTAGGAAGATTTGCCCATTAAATAACAGTTTTGTTAATATTATATTATTATTTATTGCTGTAATTTATTACTATTATTCTCCAGTAATGGTTCACTCTACTGTCTGCCTCATATCTCTTCTTCCCACATTGCAGAGGTCTAGACTAAGGCTCAGTGCTCACTCTTCTATCCTTCGGTGTCCTCTCATCCCCAGAAATTGTCTTGGCTCCTGCAGTTTCAGTGATTGTTTACATTGGGTAACCACCTGATTCATAATCTGCCCCCAACTTTCTTTGGAATTCTGACTTCCTGCTTCCAAGTGTTTGCTGGGTTGTATTGCTTGCTGTTCTTGCTCCAGTCTTGAACAGAAGGTATCCAAGGCCAAACTTTTATCTTAAGCTCAAAATTGTTTATTCCGCCTGATTTTACTGCTCACTCAATGTTCAAACAGACCCCAAGATGGCCCTGAATGATCTCTCACCTCCTGGTGTCCATGTCTCGGAGTGATCCTCCTCTCTTTGATGTGGGCAGCACCTGTGATTTGCTTTTAACCAACAGAAAGGCAATAGGATGCTGCTCCTCTGATGGTATTATTTTAGTGACCCCCAGCTCAGCAGACTGGAGCTAGAGCAGTGATGGAGAACCTTTTGAGCTCGGCGTGTCAGCATTTTGAAAAACCCTAACTTAACTCTGGTGCCATGTCACATATAGAAATTTTTTGATATTTGCAACCATAGTAAAACAAAGACTTATATTTTTGATATTTATTTTATATATTTAAATGCCATTTAACAAAGAAAAATCAACCAAAAAAATGAGTTTGTGTGTCACCTCTGACACGCATGTCATAGGTTCGCCATCACTGAGCTAGAGGGTTTTCATGTTGGCTTGATGAAAAAGTAGGCAACCGTGTTGAAAAATATCCACATGGCAAACAAATGTGGGTGGGCTCCAGGATCTCAGGGCCCCTTCCAAGAGACAGCCAGAAAATACAAGAGTCCTTAGTTATATAGCCCCAAAGGAATAAATACTGCCAACAACCTGAATGAATTTAGAAGTGGATTTTCCCCCAGTGGAGCCCACAGAGAAAACACTGCCCAGCTGATATGCTGGTAGCAGCCTGTGCAACCCTAAGCAGAGAACCCAGACAAGACATGCCCAGACTCCTGTCCCATAGGAATTGTGAGATAATAAATGCCTACCTGTTGTTTTAAGCTGAAACATTTTTTATGCAGCATAGAAAACTAATACACTTGGTGTCAGTTGATATCCATGGTAATACCATTGTCTCAGTCTTCTTGAAATTAAAGTTATCATTGATTCCTATCTACTCCCTGTCATTCAATCACTATATGATTAAACTTAATAATTATAGTTAACTAGAGGCTTAGTGCATGAAATTCCTCCAAGAGGGGGTTCCCTCAGCCCAGCCTGCACCCTCTCCAATCCGGGACCCCTCGGGGGATGTCTGACTGCCAGTTTAGGCCTGGACATCCTGAGGATCAGGTCTAAACCGGTAGTCAGATATCCCTCTCACAATCCGGGACCACTGGCTCATAACTGCTCACCTGCCTGCCTGCCTGATCACCCCTAACTGCTCCCACTGCTGGCCTGGTCACCCCCAACTCCTCCCCCTCCACCATCCTGGTTACTGGTAACTGCCCCCCTGCCAGCCTGGTCGCCCCAAGCAGCCTGCTGTTTGGTTGTTTGGTCACCACTCACTGCCCCCCCCCCCCCAGCATGGTTGCCCCACGCAGCCTGCTGTTCAGTTGTTTGGTCTTCCTTCACTGCCAGCCCTGCCAGCCTGGTCACCCCACACAGCCTGTTTGGTCGCCTGTTTGGTTGTTTCGGTTGAGACAGTAGCTTAGGCTTTCATATATATATATATATAGCTATCTCTATGGAGTGATTTTGTAAGTCACATGTTGTACTTATTGTATTTATATAATAACTAGAGGCCCGGTGCACAAAAATTTGTGCACTCGGGGCGGGGGGGGGGGGTGTCCCCCAGCCCGGCCTGTGCCCTCTCGAAGTCTGGGACCCCTCGGGAGATAACGACCTGCTGGCTTAGGCCTGCTCCCAGGTGGCAGAGGGCAGGCCCAATTCCTAAGTGCAACCCCTGGTCAGGCTCAGAGCAGGGCCGATTGGGGAGTTGGGGCGCCGCCCCATCATGTACAGAGCAGGGCGGATCGGGAGGTTGCAATGCCACCCTCAGTCACGCTCAGGGTAGGGCCGATTGGGGTGTTGGGGCACCGCCCCCTGTCACACTCAAGGCAGGGTCGATGGGGAGGTTGAGGCGCCACCCCCTGTCACTCACAAAGCAGGGCCCATCAGGGGGTTGGGGTGCTGCCCCCTGTCACGCACAGAGCAGGGCCCATCAGGGGTGTTGGGGCTCCGTACCCTGTCACGCACAGAGCAGGGCTGATCAGGGGGTTGAGGAGCTCCCCGCTGTCACTCACAGAGTAGGGCCGATAGGGGAGTTGGGGCACCGCCCCCTGTCACACACAGAGCAGGGCGGATCAGGGGGTTGGGGTGCTGCACCCTGTCACACTCAGGGCAGGGCCAATGGGGAGGTTATGATTCTACCCTGTCACACACAGAGCAAGGCCCGTGGAGGGGGGTTGGGGCGCCACCCTCTATCACCCACAGAGCAGGGCCAATCAGGGGGTTGGGGCGCCGCCACTGTCACACTCAGGGCAGGGCCGATGGAGAGGTTATGGCTCTACCCTGTCACACACACAGCAGGGCCCGTGGGGGGGGGGGGGGGGGTTGGGGCGCCACACCCTGTCACACACAGAGCCGCAGGGCGATCAGGGTGTTGGTGTGCTGCACCTTGTCAAACACAGAGCTGCAGGGCAATCAGGGGATTGGGGAGCTCCCCCCATCAGGCACAGAGCAGGGCAGATAGGGAGGTTGTGGCCCCGCCCCCTGTCACACACAGAGCCGCAGGGTGATCAGGAGGTTTGGGCTCTGCCCCCTGTCACACTGATCCCGGTGCCGGGAGCCTCGCTGCTCCGCTGATCCCGGTGCTGGGAGGCATATTACCCTTTTACTATATAGGATAGCGGCCTGGTGCATGGGTAGGGGCCGGCTGGTTTGCCCTGAAGGGTGTCCTGGATCAGGGTGGGGGTCCCCACTGGGGTGCCTGGCCAGTCTGGGTGAGGGGCTGAGGGCTGTTTTCCTGAAGCGAGTGACTGAAGCTTCCAACCGCTCCTTGTTTTCTTTTTTTTTTTTTATTCTGGGCCAGCTTTAGCTCTGAGGCCTCGCAGCTGAAAACATCGATACAGTGTTGCTAAAGCCCAGCTGACTGAAAGCCGGTTTCTGGGCTTTTGTTTAGCTTCTTATTTGCAACATAGTACATAGTTGCTTAGAGTTGCAACTGAGAGGCCGGAAAGTGGTTGGAGTCCGTAGTCACTGAAGCAAGTGAGCCTCATGTTCGCTTCCAGCTGCCTGGCTGCCGGCCGCCATCTTGGCTGACAGTTAATTTGCATATACTCACTGATTAGCCAATGAAAAGGGTAGCGGTCGTACGCTAATTAGCATGTTTCTCTTTTATTAGTGTAGATGACAAGCAATCCTTTTATAGATGTTGAAGTTAAAATTTGGAGGAGAAACATAATTTGCAAAAGGTTTCAGTCAATCAATTTAAGATTTGGGATTCAAATCTGATACATCTGATCCCAATTCCTATGCCCTTTCTATTACACTGAACTAGCCACTAACGGATGCTTTGTTAGCTCAGAAGTCCTAAGTTACAGTTACAATTAAAACTCCTTATATCAACATTTAAAATCATTGAAAATCTGGTACTGGTCCTCTTTCAGACTCTTTTCTACTATTCGCCTGCTCTCTCTGAAATTGTTTGATGCTTTTCTATCTCCTAATATCACTTCACAGACTTCCCTAATCCTCTAGTATCCTCAGTAAAACAATATACCCTTTGGTAAGTTATCATTAGAGAAGGAATTTTCAAGTGTTGAGAGGTGGGCTTACCAAGGAACCCTGATTCTGTCATCTCAAATTTCACCTTCAATTCACACTTGAATCAGAAGGATTACTTCTGCTAATGTCAAGGCAATCTTCATGGGTTGCTGCTTCCCAACATTAACATATAAGCAGCCCTAACTGGTTTGGCTCAGTGGATAGAGTGTCGGCCTGTGGACTGAAAGGTCCCGGGTTTGATTCCAGTCAAGGGCATGTACCTTGGTTGCGGGCACATCCCCAGTAGGGAGTGTGCAGGAGGCAGCTGATCAATGTGTCTCTCTCATCGATGTTTCTAACTCTCTATCCCTCTCCCTTCCTCTCTGTAAAAAATCAATAAAATATATTAAAAAACACACACATAAGCAGATGTCTACCATTACCTGCCCTGCCCTTAGCCACTTCTGTAAGAAGTTGCCCTAATCACTGCCTTCTTTAAAAGCTGAATGGATTGTTCAATACCAGCACCATACTCAGTCATTGTAGCCTAAGGCAAAAAAAAAAATGTGTGCCCTCACATGCATTAATCAAAGCATTCTTCCATAGTTTGAACCAAGCCAGAGAGTTAATAAAAGCTCTGCAATCAAACACAACTACATATGAAGTTCTGCATTGCATAATCAGTTCACATGTCATTGTTAATCTTCCTAAACCTACCTGGTGAGGAAGGAAAAACTGCAGGATCTGGGCCCCACAGGATGATTGAAAACAACTCATTGCACAACAACACAGTAACTTGTACAAGATGAACTCCTCTATGGCCCTCTAACCCAAGGGCAGCCCACATGGGAAATTTGTACTTGTCGACGTTATTCTTCCATTAAGAAAACTGCTGTGAAAAATACAGTCCAGAAAATACTACAGCAATCATGCAAACTTTCACACAGAGGGTGACATCATCCTTTCCCCTAACCTCTCTTCCATTCTTCTGTGTGGTAGAGAGGGGAGGGACGCGGGAGGGAGAAGAAAGGAATGTTCCCAGGCTGAAACTGGCATGGATCAGGACCTGGGAACTCCACTCAGAAGTTGACTATAGAAAGATAATACAGAAACCTAGACTTTGCAATGTGGGGTTTTGTATTACTTGTTCTTTCTTGCTCAATTTTGTTGTTTTGTTGTTGTTATTTTCTTAAATTTTCACTAAGCTCCCTTCATTTTATTTTATTTTATTTTATTTTATTTTTTAGTATACATTCTATTGACCTTCCACAGAGAGGAAGGGAGAGAGACAGAGAGCCAGAAACATCGATGAGAGAGAAACATCGACCAGCCGCCTCCTGCACATCCCTCACTGGGGATGTGCCCGCAACCCAGGCACATGCCCCCGACCTGAATCGAACCCGGGACCCCCCAGTCCGCAGGCCGACGCTCCATCCACTGAGCGAAACTGGCCTCGGCAATTCCCTTCATTTTATAACACAATGCTACTCCCAGGGCCCTGATCCTCTGGTACAGGTTGCCTAAGAACGGCAATGGGGAGTAATCTTTTATGCACACTGTCTGTCCTACCAATAGGCTGTCTTTGGCACATCAGGGCTTCATATTTCAGCCACCTGGGGGAGCACCTGAGCTGCCTCTCCTAGCCTGGCAGGATCAGTTCCTGGGGTCTGTCTCAGGAGTCAGAAATTTGAAACGAATTCAGTGACCTTCCATACCAGAAAACATAACCATACTGGCCACCCACAAATGACCAACAAGGAAAATATATTATTTTTTTTATAAACTACAAATGTTAATAAATGATCATTGCCATCATCAATTTAAGAGCACCTGCCTTGGTGATTTGGACAGCCCTGCTGACATTAATAAGAGAATATCTTTGTTTCTCACTCTTCTCCCCTCTGGTGCCAGGAAGACTAGCTACATTCCCTTCCTTCCTTACAATCATAAAAGTCCGCTTATCTCCTGGGAACCAGGCCTTCTCCTGGGTTGGCCTGAATCTCCCATAGCCACAAACACATAAAGAAGTTTTAATGCTGCAGGAAGGAAATATTGGCTCCTAGCAAGCTGGTGGAAATTTTGTGTAGGCCAGTTTTTGGAACCTTTCCACAATAGCTATGGAATCCAAAAGCCTATCTTATTATTGAAATAAAAGTTTCAACTACATGATGTACCTCCCAAAATAAATTGTAAGTTTCTTCTCGGAAGGACCATGTTTTAAATGATTTCTACTCCCCAGAGTGCCAAATGCAAATCACTAAAATTAACTCTGTAAAGAGTAATAGATCAGACAATTTTGAGCATCATCACTTCAGTTAACATTTATGGCATCCTTTTTAGGCTGAGCCATGGCAACAGGTTAACTAGGTGAAGTCTCCATTAATCCTCAGGGCTTCAGAACAAAGAGGAAAAGACAGGCTGTCAGGGCTGATCCAGCAGAGTCAGAACTACTCTGCAGCTGTGTGAAACGGGACTAGTTCATTAGGATATCCATTCAAGATATCCATCAGGACAGATCCTGAAGGACCACCTTCATCAGAAGGGTAGACATTCATTGCTGTCCAGGAAGGAAATGCTGGAGGTCTCCTAGGGCAGTAGGGCAGTTCTAAGTTGCATGTGTATAGCACTGACCTCCAGACCCACAAGTAGGAGGTGCTGCTTTGCAGATGGTGAGCTGGAAGCATGAAGTAGATAGAAAAGGGAAAATGAGCCAAGACTTACGCTGAGCGAAATAAGCCAGTCAGAGAAAGATGAGTATCACATGCTCTCACTCATATGTGGAATCTAATGAACCAAATAAACTGCTATCAAAAGCAGACCCAGAGACATAGAAGCATGAACAGATTGTTGAACCTCAGAGAGAAGGCAGGGGAGGGTGGGTGGGAAGAGAATAACCAATGAACTTATAGGCACATATGCACAACCCTTGAACACAGACAATGGGGTGGTGAGGGCCTGTGGGCGGGGGAAGGGCTGGAAGAAGTTAATGGGGGGAAAGGAGGACCTATATCATACTTTCAACAATAAAGATTTTTAAAAATAAAAATAAATAAACAAATAAGATCTAGGGCCCAGAAACACAAGGAGGCAATGGTAACCTGCAAATAGTCTGGGGATTGTTTCACTAATTCAGCCCATCGTTGGTGGCATCCCCCTTATGGACTTTCCTAGACTAATCTCAGGGATGTTAATTAAACTCCTCAAAGTCACATAGTTAGAAAATTGTAGGATTGGGCTTTGGAATCTAAGCAGTAGGAGGGACTTTGGAGCCTGCCCTATGCATACTGCCTCCAAATAGGAAAATGTCTTCATTTCCTCCACCAAATGACTATACAGTATTTAACTACTTTTATGTTTTTCTAATACTCCAGTGTCCTGGCAGTTCTCATGCTACTTTTGTCACTATTTTAATTTCTCTTACCTTACAAAGACTTTTACTCTAGTAGATGAGAGCACAGGGGAATTATTTTCTCTTCTAAAAATTGAAAGATCAACACATTTGAAGTTGTTAGAGGGATAAATCATTGCAACAATGATGCAGTTCTAGAAGCCCAAATCATTAAAAAAACAAAAACAAACCTTCTTTACCTAGAAATACCAATGTATCCAGTTACATTTGGTATTTGCAATATGCAATATTTATAGAAACATATTCTCATTGGACTTTGTGGGTCCAAAGCATTTATTTCATCAGTAAAATGACATTAAAATTTAGTTTCTTGTGATCCCACACTTTGTAATAAGCTCAAATCCACAACTCTTTTAAAATGATTCATATTTAAATGCACTGGTTATTTTTCCAAAAGGTGAAATGAACCTGATGAATTTTATTTAATAATTTGAAGGTATGTTTCCAAGAAAGTGTAGTATCTAATTTCTCCTCTTTAGAAATATGAGTGAAAACATGTCCTTGTTTGTTTGAGAAATAAATATTGATAAGAACATGAAAAGACAGAAAACTCAAGCAGATGGTATTAAGGTTGTGACACAAAGACAGAAACTAGGATGCTATGGACTGAATGTTTGTATCCCCTAAAATTCATATGTTAAAATCCTAACCCACAATGTGGTAGTATTAGGAGATGGGGTCTTTGGGAAGTAATTAGTTCATGAGGAGGAGCCCCCATGAGTGGGATTAGTGCCCTTATAAAAGATGCACTAGAGAGCTCTCTTGTCCCTTCTGCTTTGTCAAGACACAGTGAGATGAAGACCATCTATTTGTACTAGAAAGAGGTTTCTCACCAGAGAAGGAATTTGCTTGCATCTTGATCTTGGACTTGCTAGTCTCCAGAACTATAAAAATAAATTTCTGTTATTTATAAGCCAGCCGGTCTACAGTACTTGTTGTAGCAGCCACAAACTAAGACACAGGACTTCCTCAGGGAGTTTTTTTCAGCTCCCTAATAACTGAAAATGTTCCCAACCATAGCCTAAGTCAGAGATTGGAAAGCACAAAACTTCATTTCCTGATGATAGACCAGAACTATCCAATAGAACTCTCTGTGATGGTGCACAAATTCTATATGCTGTGCTCTTCAGTACAGTAGGCACTGGGTATATCCATGTGGTAACTGAGCATTTAAAATGTGGCTAGTGCAAATGAGCATCTTATTTTTAAATTTTTATTTTATTTAAACATAAATAGCATCATGTGGCCAGTGGCTACCACATTCGATAGTAGAGCTGCAGAATGTCCTTACAGTCTTAACTTCCTATGCTTAAGGAAGGGACAAAAACAAAGTCTTTGTATCTATTGTATGCTTCTCAGTTTCAGTTTGCAGACCAATAAAATCCAACACAAATTGCACTATGGTTTTACTGTGAGCGACAGCCTGGATGGTGAGCAGAGCATTTGGCCGGGGTGGGGGGGGGGGGGCGGGAGCCAGGGGGGAGGGTAGCTGATCTGGAATTTAGACTGGGTGTTCTGTGGCCTGAACAGGCCCTCATCTCTCTGAACTTTTATTTTCTTGCTACAAAACGAAACTGTTGGATTCAACAAATTCTAAGGCATCACCTGGCCATAATCATTTACGTTCCCATTCAATTGACAAGGCATTATTACTAAAACGGTTTTTAAAATCAGTATTATTGCTTCACAAAGATAGAAATAAAAATCTTAGAAATCTACTGATTTAAAATAAAGTTTTAAGGAAGTGCCAGAAATGCTTTGGATTTTCTGCAGGAAAGACTTCTGTGACAGATTAGGATATGCTAGTGACTCAAATGCCTATCTTCCTAGAAAAGAAGTGGGCAGTAAGCATCTGTGTGTGTATAGCTGCATTGCTTATTCCCACAAGTTTCCTTTGCTTCATACATGGAACAGCCTTAATAAATCTGCAAAATTATCTCAGTGTTGGACTCTGTGCAGTAGAGGCAATGTTTACACAAAGTGGTTAGCTAGGGTCTTGTGAGAGGCCTCTAAATCAAATTTGCACATATAGGAAAGGGTTTGCAAGGACTAATCAGATAATTATACCCCAGGCAACCAATTTGCATGGCAAGTGGGCAGAGTTTTATTTTATTTGCTTTACATTTCAGTCTTGGTGAAATGAGGTACCATGTAAAATCTCAACTTGTGTGGTGTTTTGTTTGTAATTACTCGTGTTTGCTAAAATAGGTTATGGGTTTACAAGGATCGCGTTGTGCTCAATGACTTGCCATGTGAAATGACCTCACACCGAAGCCACCAGCAAGGTCCTGTGCGACCCAGAGCTGTTTTTCTCCATACCCATCCCCCAACATAAAAGTCCCAAGTTTCTTTGAAAAAGTAGACAAGGAAACTTCATCTCTGGCCTCTGTGGCTTATTATTCTACCTTCACATGAGTGGTTTGCAACATAAAAGAGTATGTAAGCCAGTCTACACCTCATATTTTAATAGAGAGATGACCAGTTGAAACTTTAAATGTCTAACACTCTTCTCCCTGCCTTTTAGCAAACTTTCTATATAGTTCTAATGGGCTCTTAAAATATGAGGTAACCACCAGAAATAGCTGCTTTATTTAAAAAGCTCACTGTTAAGGTGCTTTTGCTAATCTGACATCAGGGAAAATCCAAGTTCAAATTTCATGCTTTGGAAAGCAATAAAAATCACCACCTGGAAATCCAGAGGCACAGGCAAACTGATATTCAAAGCAGGTGTGTCAGCCTCCTAGCAACCCAGCAGAAGTCATGCAGTGGTTCTGGAAGGAAGGTTAGGGTCCCAGCAGGGCAGCAACTTCCTGGAGGGCTTTTGCCCTTAGAGTCCTGGCTGGGCATGGCATAGGCACCCACTGTCTTACAAAGAACATCTATTATGCTTAGGATGGGGATAGGTGAGTGGAACTGCCTGGTTCAAACCATTACCTTCAAATAAAGGGACTGAAAACAGCAAACCCCACATGTTTATGAGCTCAAATTCTAAAGGGGATTTCTATAAGTCTTTTCTATTTTTTGACTCTTTTTTTTTTTCCCTTCTTGGCCCGGGCCTGGATCATGAAAAGAAATACTATCTACTGCCAGAAAGAATATTTGCAGAGCTCACAGTCCTACCTCAGTAAGTCCCTCTGGGTCAGATCACACTGGAATAATTTCCGAACTTGCAATTACTTAATATTAACTAACTACCAATACTATTCTAAGAAAAAAACATAGCATCTGATACAGTTATTAGTTAGGAACTATAAAGAGACAGGGCAGGAACATGGACTCATTCATTCTCTGAGTTTTTATTGAGTAACTATTGTTGTAGATTGCTTAATATTTCCAGTTTTTTGCTCTATTCTGTATCCACGCCTTTTGCCATGTGACTCTGAAGTTTCTTCCATTAAACAGGGAGTATATTTCCCCACTTAATTAATGTTGAGCTTGATCATGTGACTTGGTTTGGCCAACAAAATACTAATGGACATAACAGTATCAAAAGTTTGAAGTCTGTGCCCTGGCCAGTGGGCTTAGGTGGTTAGGGTGTCATCCCCTACACCAAAAGGTTGGGGGTTTGATTCCCAGTCAGGGTACATAGCTAGATTGTGGGTTCAGTTTCCTGTTGGAGTGGGTACAGAAGGCAACCAATCAGTATTTCTCTCATATTGATGTTTCTCTCCCTTCCTCTCTCTGTAAAAATTAATAATAACATATCCTAGAGTAAGGATTAAAAATAAAAAGATGGAAATGTGTGTGTATGCAGTACAGTCTGTTGCTCCTATCTCTGCTCCTGGGAACATTTTTTTCTGATTACCTGCTGCCCCTACAGCTTGGGTTCCAGAAACAGCCCACAGCACAACCTAGAGAGCAAGGAGCCAAGCCAAGGGGACTCACAGCTTGAAAGGAATCTCCAAGTGGAGATTTTCTGGTCCACAATTAATCTCAGAACAATGCTCGGGAGTATAAATGCTACATTTTGTTTGATGCTGAGTTTGAATGTGGCTGGTTACAGAGCATTTTGCAGTAATTGTCACAGATAGTTTTTATTTGTGAGGCATGGAGCTGGACCCTGGGGTCCTCAAGAGGAATCAGAGATAGCTCTTGCCCTTGAGAAACTTTGGGTCTGATAGAGGAGGTGTGTCCATATAGTTAGCGCTTGAGAGGAAAAAAAGAAACAAGTTGAAGAAACAATGGATGTCTACCAAAATAGAGTTTCTCTACATTTCTCTACATTGAATTTACTTTAGTCCTTTTTTTGGTCTTAAAGACATTTCCTGAGAAAACGGACTCTTATATAACTAATCAAATCCCAATCTGCTGGTTAATAATTTTGTTTGTTTTTAAAGTGTGTGTTTACAATACACTCATTTTGGCCTGACTGGCGTGGCTGAGTGGTTCAGAGTATACCTATGAACCAGGAGGTCATGTTGTGATTCCTGGTCAGGGCACATGCCTGGGTTGTGGGGCTTGATCCCCAGTGTGGGGCATGCAGGAGGCAGCCAATTAATGATTCTTCTCTCTCCCTCTCCCTTCCTCTCTGAAATTAATAAAAATATATTAAAAAATTAAATATACTCATTTTGTCCTCTATAGAAACATTAACTTACTCCAAAATGACAGCTGATCCAAGGTTAAAGTTAGACTAATTCTCTAACATAAACTAAATTTTCTTCTATTCACCAGCAATATGTGAAGTGTCTCTTTCTACCCACTGAAGAAACTATTCAAACCATCTAGGGATGGACAACAAGATATGTTTGTTTCTCCATACATAAATTCAGGTCCTATGGAAATGCAAGCCTAGAAGACATTTCACATCTGCAAATTCCTCCCTACCTTTTGGGACATCCAACCTGAATACCACTGTTCATTTCCATTAAAGAAAAGATCCCACCCTTTTTCTGCAGAGGGATTACTTTGGATCACCTCCAAAGACAGGAAATTCTGAGGACAGCAAACAAGGAAGTGAGGGGTGGGGAAATAGATGTTGAAGTTACTGACCTCATTTGGGGAGAGGCTTATGTTATATGTCTGTCTCTTCAATTAAAGGCGTGGTTATATCTGCCACCAGTCTGTCTTAGCCTGCTAGGAGGCCTGAGCAAAGGTATCTAGGCATTATATTAACAATGCAAATATTCCTCTGGTTTTTATCATTCCGGGATGCTGGAGGATTCATGCTGTGACCAGGATCAGCAGGCATTCAGAGTGAGTGCCCTGTACTCTATACTTTGAAGTTCTTGGCAAGCACCAATAATTAGTCATGGAATTATTTCCTATAGAGGCTTTCAAATTCTTCTAAAAACAATGTTGCAAAAAGCCACTGTAGTTTGAAGCTAAAGCCCATGAACTTTGGAGCCAAACAACTCAAGCTCAAATGTTGCATCTACTAATTCCTAGAGGTGTTATTTGGGAAAATCAAACTCATTCCATACCTTGCTGTCCACATCCATAAATTAAGTGTAGCAAAGCCACATTTCACAAGGTTGCAAGGAGGAAATGAGAAAAGTATGTAAGTTGCTTAGAAAAGCCTCATGCACATAGAAATAACTAAGTAATTGGTAGCTGGTTTTTATTAATCTCCATCTACTAGATGAAGCATGTCCTAGCCGTTTCATTTGACCATCCATGCATTAGGACATTATCATCAGAAATGTCTGAACTAAGAAGAAACATAAACACTAGTTCACCCTCTCATCCAGCTAACCATTCCTCTGGCCCATCACATCTGATAGACTAGGAAACAGGCTCAGAAAGGTAAAATAATTTTCTAAAAGTCATTGGCAAAGTCAGGACTAGACTTGTGTAATCCTGGCTTCTGATAGAGTGCACTCTCTATTAAACTAAGCCCAGTTAAGCCACTTTATCTTGGGGAGGCGAGGGACATGATCAAAGTTGGAGAGAGGTCTTTGTGCAACCTATCATAGAGAATCACCATAGAGGGAGGTCAGGCCACCTAGGAGCATTGCTATGGTTTGCCATCAGAGCTATAGCTCTTTCTTACAACTTAACTTCTCTTTTGCAGAGAAATCTATGGAGTGAGACCCTAAGAAATTATTTATTCACAGTGATGTTGCCAAGGGATTTAATGTCTCTGACTCTTCAGATGATAGTTTACATTCTACCTGGGACTAAAATCAAACATGGCTATTGATTTAGCTCTGCAGTAGGCATAGGGCCTCTTTCCAACTCCACTAAATCTATGCTTCTTTGCACAGTGCAAAAGCTCCTCTCCATTTCACACACACACACACACACACACACACACACACACACACACACACATTTCCTAACATGGACTAGCGCCACTCTTCCTTATGACAAACGTGTTAGGTAGACAAAGATTATACTCCCTGTTTTCAGTGAGAAAACTGGACTTTAGAGAAGCTTTAAGGGTGGCTAAGGATTAGAACTGCAGAATGAGACTCCCACCCAGTTTTCTATCTCCAAATTCTTTGTTTTGAGTAATGATGGACCTGTTAGTCATTCTGGTCTGGGATGCGCCATTTCAATGTTCATAGCCCGACTCAGTGTCAAGGCAATGCAGTTGATGCCAGAAATCCTTCTACATTTTTTCCTTCTACATTTTTTCTTCCCAAAGAAGGGAGTTCAAGAAAAACTCACTTTTGACAAGTGATTTAAAACAGATAACGTACACTTTCCTTTCTGAACTCCAGGCTGGCATGGTGTTGCCCTCAGCCTCCATGCTTAGATCTGACTGCTCTCCAGAGAGGCAAAGTGTTGACATTCAGTTCTATGTTTCTAAGTATTAATACACTAGTGGGGAGCCTTCCCAATTACTCACTCAGGCTGAGGTCCTGGACGGCCCCTCTGAGTCCTTCTCTCCCTGTTGCCCCATCAAGCCAGCGTGGAGATTGTTGTCAGTGTTGGCAGGAAATTTGCCTCCCTGGCACCCCCACAGCAGAGTGAAAAATGTGAAGAGGAGCCGGTGATATGGGAACTGAACTGATTTTTTTTTAAATATATTTTATTGGTTTTTTACAGAGAGGAAGGGAGAGAGATAGAGAGTTAGAAACATCGATGAGAGAGAAACATCGATCAACTGCCTCCTGCACATCTCCTACTGGGGATGTGCCCGCAACCCAGGTACATGCCCTTGACCGGAATCGAACCTGGGACCTTTCAGTCCGCAAGCCGACGCTCTATCCACTAAGCCAAACCGGTTTTGGCTGAACTGATTTTGTAAGAATGATTTTAGTTGCCCTTAGAGAATCTGGAATACCTAATACTCCACCCCTCATACTCTATGTTGATTGTTCTAGAGCAAGGGCATTGGTGGGAACATTCTCCCCTCTTCCCATCACCACAGTTCCTCCCATCCCTCAAACCCCACACAGTGGAGGGAAACCCCCCATAATTTCTGTGTGACCCAAAGGAATGAGTTCTGTCAAGTTAGTTCCATTTTCCTAATTTGAATTGTTATAATAAGTTTAAGAGGCCACCAGAGCCCTTTGAGTTAGGAACAAATCGCAAGTCATCATAGCGCTACACCTATTTCTGTTTTATGACAGCAATAAATCAAAAGCAGCCTCAGTGCAAAAACTAGCTGCAGCAGTCACAAGTGCCAGGTTCTTGGAGATGCCAATGCCCAAACGTCTTTAGCTTTGCAGTGTATGTTTTGGCTCCTGAAGGCTCAATTTTTCAATTAAGGATTTTTTTTTAAAGTATGTGTGTGTGTATGTAAGAGAGAACAGCTTCAGGTAAATTTGCCCGGCCAGACAACGAGGTTCTTGTTCTTTATGAATTTTATTTATTTATCTTAGCTTTACTTTTGTGTTCATATGACTTTAGGAAAGAGTATTGGATGTGGGGTCCAGCCAAAGAGTATTTACACAAAATTTAATGTGACCTTGATTGTAAATGAAGTGCAAGTCTCTTGAAGATAGTACATGGTATGGTACCATCAAAGGCTCTAAAAACCTGCTCAGATTTCACCTACAAACCATGCTTCCTAGGTCTTGGTTAGAATTCCAGGTGGCTTTGCAAAATATTTCTTGCATGATTCTAGGCAGTTAGAATAACGTAGGAAGAGACTTTGTGCCTACCTACCACTTCAAGTTGATCTTTCCTGGTAGCCAATTGAATTTTTCAACATGCCATTATCTTTCTCTGCTAATTTGAGCACTATATTTCAGAGAATATTTAGCTCTTTACTTGCCTCTTGAAATTATTTATAAATGATTACTAATTCACAAAAATGTAATGACTGCTAAGGCTTAAAACAATGGTACTGTTCTCATAGTTCAAAAGTATGTCTGAGTGCTAATCTTTTCTATAAATTTATACTAATAAATCTTTTTTAAAAATTTCCTGACTTCTTTTTTCAAAAAAGAAAATATCTAAATTATTTTACACCTTTAATTCAGAGACCACCAAAACTTTTATTAAATATCTCTTACGTACAGATTCTGCCAGGTTAGTCTCACTTTGGTGTCCATAAGCAAAATCAAAGTCTTATCCTAGGTTGTTGCTTCCTTCATAATGTCTTAACACCTCCATCTCTTTGTTTCCCAGTCCAAAAGCTGACCCACTCAGGTAGCATTTTTACAGACTCCAAACCCTATAATCTTTTGTGCAAAACAATGTCAGGTTAATCTCTCCAACATTCCATTTTCACCATCTTCCCTGATGATTTAGGAAATTCACTTTCCTATCCTACTGCCTGCCCATGGAAGCATACCATCACCTAAGCTGCGGAACTGTGTGAGTCAGAAAGTAACCATCGCATTAGCACTCACAGACAGAGAGTCACATGTCCAGACAGACCGCAGAGAGGGTTATATCCTCCTGGGCTGGCTGAGATTAAGGGCTGGTCCTTGCCATATTTTTAGATGCATTATATTTATTAGGCTTCTACTAAGCTCTGGAAAATTGATTCATTCTAATAACAAAGACAGTTATAAACTGGGGCGCAGTTTATTAATTTTTCAGCAGGTCAATCTCCACCAGACCTGGGAACAGGACTGGTCAGATGTGAACCAGGCACTCCCTTCCTGGTGAGTGGTTCCCCTTGGGAGACTACACTATTTATCAGTGGGTGTGTGGGGAGTACAGAATTGGAAAAAGGAAATTGATTGATTTCCTGAAGGAAACATGCGTCACACTCATACAACCCAACTTTGACCTTCTCCACCCAAGGGACACAGACTAAGAAAGAAATAGAACTAATCTTATCATCTAAATCAAAGCACTAATCTCCCTGGAAAGTGATGGATAAGTGAGGATGGTTCTCTTTTATTGTTATTACTCATTTGTTTTTGTTAGTTTCCCATACATGAAGAAACACCGGTTTCCAGATTTTTGTCATTAAATGGCATCACCTTATGACGTGATTACATACAGCCTTCCTTTCCTTTTAGGCTCTCTTCCTACAGAGATAAGATTTCATAAATAAGTTACTCCTAAATTTCAGTATAGTGTGAGACAAAATTGTACATATTCCAGCCATTGCATACTGTCAGTGAATGGTGCCTGTTTCATTGGGAGGGACTTCTCAACCTTGTCTCATCCATATATTCCTATCCTTTCACCACATGGCCCTGAATGAAATTCACTTTCCTATCTTAAACCATTCACCCTGCTAATAGGACCCTACCAATATTCTATCTACCTCCTCCACTCCACAGTGGTCAGTTCAGCAGTTTTTCATGCTTGCTCTTTGCCAGACACAAATGTCTGGCTCCCCGGGAGTGACGGAGTCAGACTATTACACTTATAATCACTGCACAATGTGTTAAGAGCTGTAATTAGAAGTAGCCACTATGTGTGGAAGAAATTCTGAGGACATAATTCAATTTATTTGGTGGAATTGCCTGTGCTTCATAGGAGAAGTAACACCTATGTATGACCTTTAAAGGTATGGTAGGAAGAATAATACCTTCCAAATATACCTACAACCTAATCCCCAAATTTGTGAATAGGTGATGTTATATGAAAAAATAGAGTTAAGTATGTAGATGAAATTAAGATTGCCAATCAGCTGGCCTGGAGAAGGGGAAATTATCCTGGATTATGAGTGGGCCCAATGTAACCACAAGCATCCTCAAAAGTGGAAGCAGAAAAGATTCAGTGTGATGCTATATAAGAAAGACTGCTATTGCTGATTTTAAAGATGGAAGGGGACCAAGAAACAAGGGGATGTAGGAAGCCTTTAGAAGCTAGAAAAGGCAAGGAAACAGATTCTCCCTCCAGAAAGCAATGCCGCCCTGATTTTAGCAGATTGATATTTTAGCCTTGACTTTAGCCCAGTGAGACCCATTTTGAACTTCTGATCTCCAGAACTCTAAGAAAATAAAGTTGTATTGTGCTAAGCAGCTAGGTTTATGATTCATTACTGCAGCAACAAGACCTGATATGAATAGTAAGTAGGATTTCACCTGAGGAAGTAGCTCATGAGGGTCAGAGGACATAATGTTTAATTGAGTACTTGTGACTAGGCACTATGTCAAGTGCTTTTCATGACACAATAGAAGAGGTGCTTTTTGTGAAGTAGATTACTATTAGAGGAACTACCAATAAAGGCTATTAGTGACATAGACCTGAAAAGATGCTTTGGGATCAGTTGATAAACAATAGCAATAATTATGATGTTACAATATGACTTAGAGGTTATATTATCAAACTCTAGATGTCTTTCTAATCAAGCACTGGGACATGACTGGTTGGTGTAATGTCACCCCTCTAGCCTACAATTCCAACTGCCATCTCGACATTCACACCAAGAGGTTTCATTTTCACTTCATGTTCAATAGATTTTAGATTAAACTCATTATCTGCCTCCTTCGAAATCTACCTGTTCTGTTCATAGCACAACTATTGCTAATAACTCAAGCTTGAAATTTCCAAATCACCCATCTCTCAACTTCCCTACCTTCAACCAACTGTCATGTCATAGAATTTCTATCACTACGACTTTCTAATATCTTCCCCTTCTTTGACTTTCCTGATGTCACTCCTAAATGTGCCATTTTAACATCAAGCAATTATTTATGCTCTTTTCCCAATGAATCTTGAATTTCCCTTCCCTTCGTCACACCTTCCCCATGACGTTTCTTTAGCCTTTTCTTTTTCTGAACTCTTGAAAGACGAATTGTTCTCCAAAAACACTTAAAACTTCCTGAATGTTTTTACTCATGTTTCCCCATGCCCTGTCTTACTCACTCCTTAGCTCACTGCTGCTGACTTCACTACTGATGGCATTCTATTGAAATGGCTTTCCCTGAAGTTATAATTGACCTTCTATTTACCAAATTTTAGGATCAGTTTTGAGCCTCCCTAAACTTGACCTCTCTGTGACATTGACATCATTGGCTGTTCTTTTATTTCTGAAACTCTTTTCTTCCTTGGATTCCAAAGGATCCCATTTTCAGTCTTTCATTTTATTGTGTTACTAATTATTTTAAATCTCCTCTAATGACTACCCAGCCTCTTCTGTCCAGCTAATACTGCTGCTTCCTATACTTCTAATCTAAGTCCTCATAATTTTACACTATATTGATATGTCTCTTCTCTAGATATTGGATATAAAAAGAGCTTGAAAAAAAGAAAAGAACACTAAGATTTCTTAACTTTTTGATTATTGGACTTCTAACTTTCTACATAGTTTTTAATAACTGCTTTCTTCTCAGTAGCATGCTAAACATAGAAGAGAATTTAAAAGTGATAAAGATACAGCTCCTATGTTCTGAAAGCTGGTAACCAATTTAGACAGATGCAACATATATACATACAATTTTTGAAAAATGATTCAAAGCAGAATTTATTCAATTACCAATCAACAGTGACCACTAAACACCAGTTGAGCACAGTTACTAAATAAATATGACAATAAAGGAATGTCTTTTCTTTTATGGGTAAAGAGGACAAACACTAAGCTACCAGATTAATATCTTCCCCCTCCCTTTTCTTCAATTGAGGTACAAAGAGGAAATTATTTTGATTTCTGGTCAGGTCACATGCCTGGGTTTCCTGCTCGATCCCCAGGGTAGGGTATGCAGGAGGCGCTGATCCAGGATTGTCCCTTATTATCGATGTTTCTATCTCTCCCTCTCTCTTCCTCTCTGAAATCAATAAAAATATATTTAAAAAATAAGAGAGAGAAAACTTATGAGAAATGATAGCAAGAAAAATGTCTCCCAGATGAGTCAGACAGGAACCTTCAAGACTGCCCCAGCTCTTCTTACTGAAACATCTATTTATTCATTTACAACTAAAACCAGGCATCTGCATTTCCAACCATTTCTTTCTCTAATAAAATAGTTTCAAATATATGATCAGATAACAAATTTTAAAAATTATAATTTGCCCTAGATTTATACTGTACTCTCTCTGGTTTGTCGTCACTCCTGGCAGACAACATACAGCAGCAAAACCTTTTGATTTTGGCCTGAATGAGAATCATTATCTCAGACATATCATGATGAAAATTTCTTTTTCTGGACCACTAGACTGCAGTTTCAAATGATCTAGAAAATTTAGAGTGTCAATCTCCATCCTTGATTCTCCATCTGAAAAGTTAGAGCCCACATTTCTCACTATTCTACAAATAAGAAAAGTTCTATTCTTATACAAAACAATAATTATTCTATTATATAATTCTCCATGGGCAAAGGGAAAGAAAGCAAATATTTTTTGTTAATCCTTGCCGAGGATATTTTTTTCATTCTTTTTTTTTAGATAGAGAGGTTGGAAGTGAGGGAGGAAGAGAAGAGAGAACAGAGAGAGAGGTTGCCTCCCACATGCGACCCCCCGGGGCTGGGGATCAAACCTGCAACCAAGTTACGTGTCCTTGACCAGGAATTGAACCTGCAACCCTTCGGTCTGTGGGCCGACACTTAACTACTGAGTGCACCCTGCCAGGGCAGGAAGAAAATCTTTTATACACTGGTGCCTACCTAATTTCTAGTATTAATACTATCAAAAACCGTAACAGACATAAGATATCACTCTAGGAATAAACGTCATAGCTGAAGCTTTGTGAATTAAAAAGAAAAATGCTTTTGAACTACAAACATTTCAAAAACTGTTTACCAAATACACTGAACCAGAAAAAAATAGGTGTCCTCATGACATGTTTATTCAAATCCCTAGCCAGTCAATAAGGAGTATGAAACAAACTTTTGCACTGTTTCAAATCCAATTTCTCTGCTAAAACTTTACTTCAGGTGAAATCTGCAGGCCCACTCTTTGCCACATTTATCCAGGCACAGACACAGGATTTGATCATTCCCTAACAGTAGCCCAAACTAGGCCATAACATTTTCAAGATGGTTTCAAAGAGAATACAAAAAGAGACTGGTCCATCCATGGCCATCTGATTTATGACAAAGGTGAGAGCATAATGCAGTAAGAGAAGGATGTTTCTTATTTTGTAATGAATGCTACATGGTTAATTAGATAACTATAAGGGAACAATACATTTTTACTTCTATCTCAATCTACTTACAAATATAAGTTCCAGGTGAATTATGATCTTTATATAAGAGATAACAAAAAAATATTAGAAAAAGAAGTAAACATCTCAAACTTTAAAAAAAATACATTTTTTATTGATTTCAGAGAGAAACATTGAGGGAGAGATAGAAACATCAATGATAAGAAAGAATCACTGATTGGCTGCCTCCTCACACCCCCTGCTGGGGCTCGAGCCTACAACCCAGGCATGTGCCCTGACTGGGAATCAAACTATAAGTTCCTGGTTCAGAGGTTGACATTCAACCACTGAGCCAAGCCAGCTGGGAAACCTTTTTAATAGATACAGAAAGTATTCAACAGGAAGAAAAAATTATACATTGACTATATTAAAATTAAGAAGTTTTGTTTTTCAAAAGACATCATTGAGGGATAAACAGGCAGTTCATAGAATGAAGAAATTATTCACAATATATGTATCCAAAAAAGTCCCATATCTAGAAGTTTAAAGATCTGTAAATCAGCAAGAAGAGGGCTGACAACCCAAAAGGAAAATGTGGAAACACTTGAGCAGCCATGTCACAAAGGAGGATAACGAAATGGTCAATAACATCTGAAAGTTACTCAGCTTCCTAAGTACAATAGATCACAAAAAATGGCTCACTTCTCCCATCCCTATCTTCAGGCCCTTTGCTGTGTAACTTGTGGTACTCACTGACTGTGAATCTGAGGGAGGCTGTGACTCACTTTGAGCAACGGGATATTAGCAAATGTCATGAAAACAAAGGTTGAAAAAGCACTTGCACAACTGGGCTTGTTTGCTTTTGCACCTGTGCCATTTCCATGAGAATGCTGGGGCTAGTCTGCTGGCGACTGAGTAGAGATGAGTAACCCCAAATGCTGCAGCTGCAGCCAGCCTAGATCATCTGACAGCCACCTGACACCTCCAGGCATGTGAACAATCCCAGCCAAGAACAGCGGCGCTGCCAAACCAGCTCCTCGCGGACTCCAAACTTGGGATCAACACATGCTTACCAGGGAATATCACTGACATTTTGTGGTTCCTTGTTATGCAGCATTATTGTGGCAGTAGATAACTGATACAATTATTCATGAAAAAGGTGCAAATCACAAATAAATGCATTACTACTTCATGCATAAAAAATTTGCTGAAATGAAGAAGAAGGAAAATCCCAGGTATTAACAAGAATTTAGAACAGATTTGTCCGGGAGCTCTAATTTGCTGACGCCTGTTCTAGATGCTCTAGAAAATCAGTAAGACCTATGAGGACAGAGACGACTTTTGACTCATTCTACACAGTGTCTCCAGGCCCTGGCATGTAGTCATCAATCAGAAAATACTGATAAAAAATATGAGTACCTATTTATAAATAAGTTCTTCAGTATATTACAGTTTTTACACTAAGGTTTATTCCAAGAAAGAAAAGGAGTTAAGTTGAATTTCACTAAGAGATGGTACAAAGCTCAATGTGAATAGAGAGGAAAAGATGAAAGGTAATGTGTAGAAGGGATACTAAAAGAATAATCCAAAAAGATGACTTCCAAGTCTGGAAGGGTCATGAAGACTTTATAGGTTGTAAACAAACAAATAAAAAAAATCTCCACTTCCCAGATTTTTTTAAAAGTTATTTTCATTGAAGAGGAATGGGCCTGGAGGGCTAGGAAAGGTGTCATTTCTCACAGTTAGAGGACCTAACTGTGCCCTACGCCTGGGGAAGCGTTATTTCTTCTGGTTGAGCAATTCTTTTCTTTCAGGATAAACTCCCTCACCCCATTCAGCCTTCTCTCTCTGAAAACCATCCAGGGAAACTGTGTGCTCCTTCCCCTGGAATTCTACAAATAGAACAGAGCAAGACATTAATGAAGAGAGAAAACAGTTTCCCATTTATTTTGCTTTCAGAAATATACTTGGACTGACCTGTGTCAGCGTTGTACTATATAAAACAAAAAACAAAACAACAAACACAAAAAAACCCCTAATCCAAAAGACTAACCCTTTTCAAATGATAACCAACTGCATTTTGTATTTTCATAGAATTACCTTATTTCAACAACAACAAAAAAAAGAATTTCCATTTTTCCAATCAAGGAACCGAGTTTCTAAAAGCTTCCTGTGGTCTATTTACATTTCCTACAGTAACCTTCTTAAGCAACAGACCAAGGAAAATATGAAACTTATTTATTTTATTTATTTTATTTTCCCCTTTTAAAGGAGCCTGTATGCTTTCCTGACCTCATTAAGGGCTCAGAGACAACATCAAATTCTAAATATAAATGAGCAACAAATTAGCAGATGGCTCTTTATTACAGAAATTGCCGTCAGTTTTCAGGGATACCTTCACCTCCAGCTATGCACTATGCATTAGATACTGGCATTACTATGGCACTTTTTTTCCCTCTCTCAAGAACAATTAGTTAGAAAAGCAGGATAGTAAGACTAATCTAAATGTCTAAGAAGTAAAAAGCAGGATCCTTTAAGAGACTGACAGATACTGTGAAGGAGAGACTTATTATTAATTGTTTAAGCAACATGGTGAGGGTGAGAAATCAAGACCTTGGAAGGTTGTACTTACTCATTAGTTTAAACAATGCTTTTTGAGGACTTCTATTTGAACAGCGCTGTGTTAGGTGCTGGTGTAGGGAAAGAGAAAGGGTTGCTAGGCATGATGCTGCAGACCCGTAAGAGGTGCCCTCAAGGCTCTGGGTAATTGCAGAAGAAATGATTCTGAAGATAACAAACCTGGAACTTCATCAAATAAACTTTTGAGGATGTTCTTGACTTTTCCACATCCGTTGTGGAGCAACAGAACAAGACCACTGTTTAAAACCTGGAGATTTTAAATAGTTCTGAGGATGTCATTTGGCCAAAAAATCCTGCTGACTTCCTCCACCTGTTATTGTATCTTCAGTTGCCTCATTTATCTCAACACAAAATGGCCCTTTCAAATTCATGGCTTGAGAAGACATTGTTTGAGGGGAATGGTTCTTCCCCCTTTGGAGGAAACCCCAGTTGCAACAGCACTCCTAGACTCTCTTGGTTCGCCCCTCCCTCCTGCCCCTGCTAGTGGAATTACTTACCTGGATGGTCAATGTGGACAGAAAAAATAAGCAGAGCTTTCCTCTCTTCCTTTCTCTTGACTGCACTCTGCCTGCAGGAAGCAGGAGTTCTAGGTTGACAAGAATGCCTTACGTTTGGGACTCAATATTTGGAAACACTTACCTACAGCTATAAACCATAGCCTCCAATAAGGCCTTTCATAATAAAAAAAATAAATAACATGTTGACCTCCACATGTCAACTTCCTTATTTTATTTCTCAGTTGATTCAGACCTTGGATCGAGAAAAAAAGATGTTTTTACTGCTCTCTCCAGCCATGACCCCAAAAATCTGGTGCAGTGGACCGTGAATTTTGAGGAAAAGAAGACAGGGAAAGGAATTTGCAGGGGGAAAAAAAAAAGCACAAAACAAAATTTAAAGAAAACAATAACATCAAAAATGCTTAGAGGCATTTGATGGAGCCAGTGTGCATGCTTTGAGGCTTTGGCTTCAGGGAGGAGCATGCACATCTTTGACCTTGACTGTGTTCTTTAATTCTTTTGAAAGTTCACTTCAGGACAGCTTCTGTGTCACAGTTGTCCAGGCACCAGTACAGGGGTGGGCAAGCCATGGCCCACAGGCCAAATATGGACTGCCTTTTGGTTCTGTAAAAAAAAAAAAAAAGAAAAAAAAAGAAAGAAAGAAAAAAAGCAAAAAAGCCAAACTGGTTTGGCTCAGTGGATAGTCAGCCTGTGGACTAAAAGGTCCCAGGTTCGATTCCGGTCAAGGGCATGTACCTTGGTTGTGGGCACATCCCCAGTAGGAGGTGTGCAGGAGGCAACTGGTCAATGTTTCTCTCTCATCGATGTTTCTAACTCTCTATCCCTCTCCTTTCCTCTCTGTAAAAAAAATCAATAAAATATATATATTTTTTAAAAAGTTTTATTGGAACACAGCTAAGTGTATTCATTTACATATTGTCTATGACTGCTTTCATACAGCAATGGCAGAGTTAAGTGGTTGCAATAGAGACCATATGGCCCATAGGCCTAAGATATTTACTATCCAGCCCTTTACAGAAAAGTTCACCAACCCATTGCATTAATGGGTTGAATAGGGTGATAGCCCCTGCTGTTCTGTAAATCATTAGGAGATTTTGGTCTTGGAATACAAAGTATTGACCTTCATCCTGGGCCAAGGCAGGACTGATCCAAAAATTGAGTGGCTTGTCTGCCTTTGGTCTACCATATGTCAATTACTCACATGAATTTGAGATCTATATTGCAGCTTAACCCACAGAAAAGAAGAGGACTTTGTTATGGAAAAAATAACAGAAATGAGGGTCTGTACCACACTGTAGATATAACCTGCACTAGGACAAGGACAGAGGAAAAAGCTGCTGAAATTCTCATTAAAACAAAGGCCAAAAAACTATTAAAGAAAGCCAATACAAATGGTGCCTTCACCTTGAAAAGTGTGCTACAGAGGAATAGTACATATAGCTAAGGCATCAGATGGAGACATTGCAGAAAGCTTTGGATTGACAGACTTTGGTATTTTAAGAAACAATATTTTCCCTACAAATGGCAGAAAACATATAGCTAAGATATGGTTCAATTTAAATATATTTTTAAAATGTGGCTGGAAAAGGAGGACAGGTTTTAGTGGTGACCAGGACAAAAAAGTGACTGAGACTCAAAGAACCCTAACAGAAGAAAGGTGCGATTGAACCTTAATTATACACTTACTGAAAGAGGATAACAAGAGAATCCAGGAGGACTCCTCACTTGAGCCTCAGAAGGTAAAGCAATTGTGCTGGAGTGGGAGTGAGAGGCCATGTGGAATCAGAAACTGGACATGCTGTACAGCGAGGTCGCAGAGCCCATACAGATATGGGAAGATCACATGGACATCTCTATCCAACCACGCCAGCTATTCTCTGAAATTAAGATCAGCCAAAATACCTTGGCACCAAGAAAGATAACTTAGCCAACAGCCTTTCTGTGTCCAATGGAGGAGATGGTATTGGGAGATATCCAGGTTACAAGGAGCTCATGTAAGTGACACTCATCTGAGCCAGTGATATAGTCAGCAGCACTGCCCAGCCCATTCCATTTGTATAATCCCAATTCAAAGACCCAGGGTACTCATAAACCCTACTACACAGAGGGCAAAGTGGTTGCCATACCCGGTCAATGTGAGAGCAGATGAAATGACTCAAGGTTGTTCACATAATTGGGACATTGATGTTCCTGACTATGACACTTGAAGTTAAAAGATTTGGGGTTAAATATTAGCAACGTATGCATTTATGAAACAGTTTTTATATTTTCTATGATAATTTCTTCACTCAAATGGAAAAAATACCTATTCAATGGGTTTTTGTCAGAATTAAATGCAAAATTGTATGTGAAAATCCCTTGTGCCATATCTGGCATATATGAGATATTCAATATTCAGGGAATGCCATTTCCTTCCCATCTTTCTTAAACTTAAAAAGTGATAGAAACCTGGATTCAGTACAAATGTGTCTAAAAAGTCACTGTCCTCACCCAAACCCACAGCCTTTCATTAAAACCAAAAAGGGGACAATGATTTACAAGTTAAAATTGTAGCAGACACTATGTATAACACAGCTTTTCTAAATTACCCATTATATTAAAATATCTATGAATTTAAACAGAAAGACAAAGTGATGATAGTACTGTAAGTAAAAATAAGGAAACACCATCGCTCAAAGTGCAGAAAGAATTTCCACTGATGAATCACCCATGAGGATGAAATGAAATAAATGTGCTTGAATTTTATAACATACTAGAGGCCTGGTGCATGAAATTCGTACACGGGGGAGGGGTATGTCCCCTCAGCCCAGCCTGCACCCTCTCACAATCTGGGACCCCTTGGGGGATGTCTGACTTCCAGTTTAGGCCCGATCCCTGTGGACACCCCTCTTGCAATCTGGGACCACTGGCTTCTAACTGCTCGCCTGCCTGCCTGCCTGATCGCCCCTAACTGCTCGCCTGCCTGCCTGATCACCCCTAACTGCTCACCTGCCTGCCTGATCACCCCTAACTGCCTCTGCCTTGGCCCCCGCTGCCACAGCTTTGTCTGAAAGGATATCTGGAAGGTCATTTGGCTGTCTGGTCTAATTAGCATATTATGCTTTTATTATTATAGATACTCCACCCTCTGAATCATAACTGAACAGGAGTCCCCAAAAAGGTAACAAAAGCTTTGCCCCAACTCAAAGGGTGCACTACTAAGGAAGACAGGAGCCCATTCAACAAATGCTTAGACCTGTGGCTCAGGCAAACTCATTGCCAGTCTTTGCTCTCTCATTTCATTCAGCTCTTCTTCAAAATCATCAACCTTCTTTTGTTACCTCCATTTAGAGCAGTGGTTCTCAACCTTCCTAATGCTGTGACCCTTTAATACAGTTCCTCATGTTGTGGTGACCCCCAAGCATAAAATTATTTTCGTTGCTACTTAATAACTGTAATTTTGCTACTGTTATGAATCGTAATGTAAATATCTGATATGCAGGATGAATTTTCATTGTTACAAATTGAACATAATTAAAGCATAGTGATTAATCACAAAAACAATATGTAATTATATATGTGTTTTCCGATGGTCTTAGGCGACCCTGTGAAAGGGTCATTCGACCCCCAAAGGGGTTGCGACCCACAGGTTGAGAACCGCTGATTTAGAGACTAACATTGCTGGACATCATTGTAAGGAGTTGAGTAGAGTGCACAGGTGCAGAAATTTTATATCCTAAGATAATTTAGTCACCTAAGAAAAAGTATTGTAAGAAGGGATGGAAAGAGAAAGCAAACTGGTCATAGCAGGTGCTGTGGGTGACGTCTTTGATGTGCTCTATTGTTCAAAGGAACATTGTAAATTGCATCTGAATCTCTAGCTTAGTCACAGGACCAGGCAATCTGAGCAAGAGAAGATCCCTACATAAGACCTGTAAAGTCATAATACATGGCTGACTACTGGATATCATACTCAGCAGGTGGTAAAAACCAACCTTAATGTCAGGAGATGGGCTGGAGTGGGAATAGACAGAGCTTCTAACATTGAGAGGAACTGAGAACAACTAGTTTAGAGCATTAACCCACACTGAGAGCAAATCCTTGCCTTCTTCCCCCCCCCCCAAAAAAAAATTAGCAAACAAAATTAATAGGTGGAGCCTATAAAATATATAAGGTAAATAGAGTCCATAAAGTGAAAAATATGTTTAAAAATAATGTATTACAAATATTTCAAAATACATAAAAATAAAGAGTATTGTATATTAGTTATTCATTAATGTGTAACAATATTACCACAAACATAGTGGCTTAAACCAACACACTTTTACTATCTCACAGCTTCTGTGGGTCAAGAGTCCAGGCATGGCTTGGGTATGCCCTCTGCTCATTGTCTCACAAGACTGCAATCAAGCAGGAGCTGCACTCTCATCTAAGGCTTACCTGTGGAAGGATCCATGTCTAAGCTCACTCAGGTTATTGGCAAGATTTGGTTTCTTGTGATTGTAGGATTAAGGGCTTCAGATACTTGCTGTCTCTTGGCCAGAGGTCACTCTCAGCTTTTCACAGCTACTGGATGTTCATGCCATGTCAGGTTCTCCAACATGAATGCTTGCTTCCACAAAGCAAGCAAGGGAGAGGAAAACCCCAGAAAATATACATTAAGAACCTGATCCATAGAAGGGAAATAGATTGAAATAACAACACATGTACCAGTAGGAGCACCTACCTGAGGGTTTTTAATTTTTTTTTAACAGAATGTAAAGAAACCTCAATTTCATTAACAACATTAAAATCTGCATAAAATCAGTAAATTGAAACATAAATTTGAGAACCTCCCAGAATTCTTGAGTTAATGATTAAAATGATTAATTCATTTATACAACAACCAGTTATTTATTGAGCATCTACTTTATGCCAGACACTGTAATAAACACTGGATATACAAAACAAATAAGACAGATTTGGTTCTGTGGTCAATTACAAAGAAACAAAAATTGCAGATTTTTAAAAATGCCATGAGGGAAATAAATTTGATCTTGTTGTTGAAAATATTTGGGCAGAGAAACTGCGATGCATAGGATGGCCAAGAAAGGCCTCTCTGAGAACAGCATTTATGATAAGGATAAGACAAAAGATCCAGGTAAAGCCTAAAAAGGAGCATCTCAAGCTAGATAATAACAACTGCATGGGCTTTTAGGCACACGTCCTCTCCCTCATAAATTTTGTTCTAGGACCAATTGTAAGGTCATGTAACTGGAGCATGATGTGAGTGAAAGAGAGAGAATAACATGAGATAAAATTACAAATGCAGATAGGCATGAAATCCTGCAGGGCTTACAGAGACCATCAGAGGAATGAGAAGGTAACTATCAGTGAAATTGAAAAGCACAATAGAACTTCTAACTTAATAATGGGAAAATAGAAAGAAATATTTTAACAGCTACAAAATAAGAAAAAGAGGAAACTCTAAGTGATAAAATAACTAAAATTAAAATAATAAAGTAATATAGTGGGCATAAACCACCATATTTTGTGAAAGCACAGAAATACCTAAGGCAGCTTCTTTGAAAAGATTGAAACAGATGGAGAGTAAAATGAAAATAAAATCTTCAAAAGACCAATTAAAACAAAAAACACAATAATATAACTGAAATTGGATAAAAAACAAGGCATAAACACAAATCAAATTTTAAGCACATATTATGTCCAATTTTATGGTCACAAGTTTATAAATCTTAGAGAAGAATTGGATGATTTTCTAGAAAACCATAAATTACTAAAATCAAGCCGTGGATAACTACAAACACGAAAGGACAGATTTCCTGGGAAGCTACTTGAAATAAATTAATGGTTGTTCTATTGAGAGTATAAGCTAACTACTATAAGAGATAAAAGCCAAACCCCTGTGGGTTAATAAATGGAAGTTTAGTTCTCATTTACATTAAATCTGAACAGGTGTGACTGACTCCCTCGAGCAGTATTTCAGGGACACAGGCTCTTTGACCATGTAGACCCCAGTGACCCTCTGCTGACATCTACACTTGGCAGGAAGACAACGAAATAAAGAAAATAAGAAGGATCAGATAGGAGGTTTTATTATGGGCCCATGTTACAAGTGATTTACATAAATTCTGCCCACATTTCCTGGGCCAGAACCTAGTCTTAGGCCCCAGTTAAGGGATTTGGGCACAGGAGGCTACATTCTCTGTGTTCCAGGGAGAGAATGGGAAAGGCTGTAGTGAACAACTAGCAAGTCTTTGCCACAACATTCTAATATCCTAATATATCCAGACAAAGAAGGTGGCTTATTTCACAACTCCTACCATTAAGGAATGGAGAATTCCTATAGTGTGCTGGAGCTTCTTAGCACAAGTGGATGAGAACTAATTGTGTTCCAATGGGGACTGCAGTGACATCACATTGGTAGCCATAGTGGGAGTAATTACATCACAGGAATTGGTATTTGCTACAAACTAGGGCATCGCCTTCTCTAGACCCCATAGTTGGTGTTTTGCAAACACCAACACTACCTACCACTTCATTTAAATACTGTTTAAATTATCCCAAGCTATAAACAAGATGAAAAATACAATTCACTTTAGAAAGCCAGAAAGATTGGCAATGGTGAAATCTTAAAAAGTTACTATAGATCAATACCTCTAATTAAAATGGATTCAAATCTAAATATAATATTACCAAATCAAAAATGCTCTGAGGTTCTGCTCCTAAACATCATCTGTCTACATCCCCTTCCTAGGGAAGTGAAGGTCCTGATCCTCAGGTCCAGCTGCAGGACACAGAGCAATATGACTGCACTTCTATGTGGAATCTAAAGAACAATATAAACAAGCAAACAAGACAGAAACAGACTCAGAGGCACAGAGAACAGACTGATGGTTGCCAGGGGGCAGGGCAGTTGGGGGACTGGGTGAAAAAGGAAAAGGGATTGAGAAGTACAGATTGATAGTTTACAAAATAGTCATAGTAATGTACAGCATAGGGAATATAGTCAATAATACTGTAGTAACTATGCATGGTAACTATACAGATGAGTATCAGAAATATCAGGGGGAAAACTTTGTAAAGTGTATTACTGTCTAACCACCATGCTGTACACCTGAAACTAATGCAAAATAATATTGAATGTAAACTATAACTGAAAAATAAAAATGAATGGTTCTCTCTGAACAGCAGTGCCATCTTTTTTAAAAAATATATATCTGTTCCTAAAGAGAGAAAGAGAGACAGCATTTCTGGTGAGACAAGTCTCAGGAAGCAAATCATCAGTTTCCAAGTGACCAACAAATAGTCATAAGTAAATCTGTAATGAGGAGGTCAGGCCAGAGGAAGTAAGGAGGTTTGAGTGAGCAAAGAGGAGGTTTAGCCAATGAATTTCATGGAGGTCTGGCACACGGGTGGAGGTGCCCTTTACCCTGTGTCTATGGTTCAGCACTTCATGCTGAGCCATCTTAGTGTTTCTTCAAAAACTCCTTCCTCCCAGGGAAGATGCCCTCTCGATCACTTGGGAATGTCTTTAACAACTCAGGCATTTCAAACAATAGGAAGTGAATCTCTGTGATGATTTTTCCAAACTTTTCCCTTCCCTTTAGGCCAGTGGTCGGCAAACTCATTAGTCAACAGAGCCAAATATCAACAATACAACGACTGACATTTCTTTTGAGAGCCAAATTTTTTAAACTTAAACTATATAGGTAGGTACATTGTTATTAACTTAATTAGGGTACTCCTAAACTGGCCTTTGCTAAAAACGTCCTCAATCTGATTGAGATATGCTGGCTGAGGTCGACAGCTTCCAACTCTCCCATCCACACTCGTCTTGTATACTTGTTTCATCTATCTCCTTTCATTCATCCTCTCTATATGTCCACCCCCCACTTCTTCTAAGGCCACTTCTTCAAAATAGACTCGCCCAGGCCGAAAACCGACTTCTGCGCATGGGCCACGAAGTTTCAATCGCACTGTAAGTGCGCGCCCGCAAGTGGTATTTTGTGGAAGAGCCACACTCAAGGGGCCAAAGAGCCGCATGTGGCTCTCGAGCCGCAGTTTGCCGACCACTGCTCTAGGCTAACTGCAGGAGCTGATGTGGTATTACTAGGGTCCAAATGAACCATTCTACAGGTCTCTGTACCTCTAGGTAATTATTGGGCACAGCAGAGACTAGAAGGTTGCATTGCATCAGAAATATGATGCAATTTCAAATTTTTCAACTATTAAGACTATTCACTAAGCCCTTAAAGAAATAAGGCAGCAAAGAGAAATATAGCTTTGAAAAGGAGACAAAAATTATCATTATTTACATTTGATATGAGGGCATACTCTAAAATCCCAGACTATTAAATGGAGATGTATTTTTTTAAAATATATTTTATTGATTTTTTTACAGAGAGAATGGGAGAGGGATAGAGTTAGAAACATTGATGAAAGAGAAACATCAATCAGCTGCCTCCTGCACACCCCCTACTGGGGATGTGCCCACAACCAAGGTACATCCCCTTGACCGCAATTAAACCTGGGACCCTTCAGTCCGCAGGCCGATGCTCTATCCAGTGAGCCAAACTGGTTAGGGCAGAGATGTATTTTTTATGATAAAGTTTATACGACCAGATACAAAATCTAGAAAATGAAGATTTAAAACACAAGGAAGGTAGAAGAGAAATGGACTGAGAGAACTAACACAGTGCCATCCCAAGGAAGCCAAGCTTTAGGAAGCTTTGAAAAGAAGTTATAAGGAGTGTCAGAAGCTGCAACTATCATGAGGACAGAAACTATCAGTGATGCCACCTACCGGGCCCCAGTTCACCTAAAGCTCCTGGATATGAAAGCCCTGGTATCCTCTTAATCCTCTGAGACCTCAGGCCCTCATTCCACTGATTACTTATATGTTGAATAATGACAAACAGACACACTCCTCCTTTAAAATCAGAAACCAAATATTATAATTTTACATAACACCGCTGAAAAATTCTCTCCTAGTGCGGGTCACATATGCCAACAGTGGATAAGACATTTGCCAAAGTCTACAGCCTTCTGGCACTGAAGTGCTGATTCTTGCAGCTGAGGAGAAATAATTTGACACCTCTGAAGCATATTCGACAACTGCTTGTTCCACCATCTAAGCCTTTCAATCACATTTCAAAACATCTCAGTCAGCAATATCCACCCTATATTTTCCCCTCATCGGAGCAGTTTTTTCTCCTCTCTGGTGTGGTCTCCCAGATGCACTCTGTGGTATCACTGTTAAGCTTTTCGTCCCTCACCCTACGCCCCTCCCCCGCTACACACACACATTCACCTATACACAAAAAAACTACTCCAGTTAGCTGCCTGCTCAAATTATCTGAGAATACTTTTTTAAAAGCTTCCAAAAACTGTAGAATAATGCCTTCCTAACACAAACAGACCTGACAATCCAGAGAAAAGCAACACTCATTTTGCTTGAAATATTCATTTTGTCATAGAACATTTTCTCCTGTAGGTTGATAAAGGAACATCTTGATCATTTGGATGATAAGAAATGCCTTCACTTACACATATCTTTGTTTTGAGACCTCCCAAATATTATTTTGGATATGAGGTTTTAGAGTCTTTGATCAAGTTGATTTTTGTACACATACTCTCAATTATGTGATTGTAAGGTTCTCTTTCAAAGAAGAGCCTCAGGAATGTCACATAAGTCTTGAAGATCTCAAAATGTAAGACACCACCATCTGTCAAAATATCAATTTAGGATAGTCTGAGCACTAATCAAATTGATTACATAATGGTTACAATCACACATACACAAAATGCAACCTAAGGCTATTCTTTTATTAGATAGCTTTAAGCTAAAGTTAAAGTGACAGGGTATTTTTTGGTGTGTGAGTAGGTGAATCCACACTGAAAGATACATTGGTGTAAAATGATGTGTTCTGACCATACTCTGAAAGGATGGATATGGAAGAAAGTTCTATGTAGTAATGAAAAATCATTTCTCATGACATATTATTTATTATATTTTATTGTTAAGTATACATTATGGCATGTTTACATATATAAAGCATTTACACAATTCAAAAGCTTAAATTTTATATTATAAAAAAAGTATAGTCTGCCTGGCTGGGGTGGCTCAGTGGTTGAGTTGACCTATGACCTATGAACCAAGAGGTCACAGTTCAATTCTCAATAAGGCACAGGCCCTGGTTTTGAACTCCATCCCCAGTAGGGGGCATGCAGGAGACAGTTGATTGATGATTCTCCCTTATCATTGATGTTTCTATTTCTCTCTCCCTTTCCCTTCCTCTACTGAAATCAATAAAAACTATATTTTAAAATGTATATTCTGAGAAGCTTTCCATTTCCCTACTCTCTCATCCTGGTTCTACCTTAGAGGTAATAATTATTTTATTTTATTTGTGGTTTATTAGCCTTTTATTTCTTTTTTTGTAAAAATAAGCACACAAGTATATGAATATATGTGTATTTATTCCTTTTTCTTACATAAACTGTAGTATAGTGTATTTACTATTTTGATTCTTTACTTTTTTTACTTCATAGATCTTGAAAATAATTCCATATCAGTTCATAGTGATTTTCATCCTGTTCTTTAATGGCTCCATGGTACTATCATGTGAATGTTCAATAGTGTAGTCAACCGATTTCCTACACACGGTCATTTAGGTTGTTACTAATATTTGGCTGCTGGGAATGTACCTCCTACATATGCTATTTGTTATTTTAGGAGGTGCTCCTTTACGGGAAAATCCTAAAAGTCAGGTAATCAAGTAAATGCATATTTAGTTTTGCATGAAATTGTAATATCCAATTCCATGCTAAGAAGTATTCTTGTAAAACAAATGAGCAAACAAGCAAAAAGAAAACTAAATATCATCAAGTCTCTAGGTTACAAATAAAGATGGCCATCTAGGAAGTGGCTCTCACCAGACACCAAATCTGCTAGCACCAGGATCTTAAACTTCCCTGCCTCCAGAATGGTGAGAAATAAATATCTGTCGTTTATAAGCCACCTAATTCATGGTGTTTTGTTATAGCAGCTTGAATGGGCTGAGATAATACTCAAACATTTCTCCAAAGAAGACAGACAAATGGCCAATAATAGCATGAAAAATTGCTCAACATCATTAGTCATTGGGGATATGCTAATGAAAACCATAATAAAATACCACTTCACATCCACTAAGATGGCTATAATGAAAAATAACATGTTGTCAAAATTACGGAGAAATTGGAATGCTTGTGCATTGCTGGCAGAAATGTAAAATGGCTCAGCCACCATGAAAAATAGTTTGGCAATTCCTCCAAAAGTTAAAGATAGAATGAGTGTATGAGCCAGAAATTCTACTCCTGGGTGTATATACCAAAGAGTTGAAAACAGATATTGAAACAAATACATGTATGTGCATTTTCACAGCATAACAATTCACAATAGCCAAAGGGGGAAACAGCCCAAATGTCCATCAGTGGATGAGTGGATAAACAAATTGTGGTATATACATACAATGGGATATTATTTGGCCATAAAAAGGAATGAAGAACTGATACACAATGAACCTCAAAAACATTACCCTAAGTAAAAGAAGCTTGACACAAAAGTCACCTGTTATATGATTCCATTTATGTATACGAAGTATCCAGAATAGGTAAATCTACAGGGACAAAAGCTGAATGGTGATTGCCAGAAGCTAGGGCGGGAGGAGAGAAAGGGAAACAGAAATAACTGCCTAATGAATGCAAGGTTTCCGTTTGGAGTGATGAAAGTATGTTGGAACAAGAAAAGGGTAGCAGTTATACAACCTTGTAAATGTACTAAACGCCACTCAATTGTTCAATTTAAAATAATTAATTTTATATTATGTGAATTATACCAGGAAAAAAGGAAGAGGTATCATCTTCTAAGGCTCTTAAGCCTGTTGTGTGCGAGAGCTATTGCCATGTGCCTTGACATGCTCTCACATTTTGCCTTTATTTTCCCCTAAAGGTAAATTTCTGGGCAATAATTTTTTAAGTGTGATTTGAATGCAAGAAAATCATAATAATCATCCCAAAGTTGAAGAATCTGGTGAAAAAATATTATGTAGAGAGATTAATTTTTTAAAGTTTAACTGTTCAATAAAATATGTGTGTGACAGAGGACCATCCGACTCATCGCATCTTCCCAAGACCTACTCCTTGTGGTCCTCCATACCAGTCACCACGTGCCACCAAGTGTTTTTTGTTTTTCCTTTGGCAAGGACAAGCTGTCTTACAATAGCACACTTTTCTCTGCAAACTTCACTTGCTTACTTTCAAAGTTATATAAACTTGTTTATATAAAATGTTTGCTTCTATAAACTTGTTTAAAACTTTGAAATACTAGGTTTTTCTATCTGTGAAAATTGTGCACTTTGGGTTAAGAAGAAAAAGATAATTGTCAATTAAAATAGATGGAAATCGTTTCTTCATTTAGCAACTTCGGACTTAATGGCAGGGTTTTCGGGAATGAATTAGTCATGAAGTAAGGGCTAGATGTACTGTTTTATCTCTCCCACTGGACTTCATGCCTGACTCAGAGTTGGCACCCAAAAAGATTTTTTAAATAAAATTTTAAAATATTAGTTACAATTTGCAAGACCTAAGTAACAAATAAAGGAAGACTGTAAGACTAAAGGCAAAAGAAAGTATGCACAAACACTGTGTTTTAGTTGGTAAAGTTGTTTCTAATGGGAGTAAGAGCTAGGAATTCTGAAACCACTCTACACGTATATGAAAATTGAACAATTATAAAATAGAGGATGAATGATAAGAGACAGATTTCAAGAACAGTGCAACCAATACTCGATCACTTTTATATCTGTAGGACAAGATACCATTTTGGTGGTATATTATCCAAGCCTGATGGGAAATAAATGGGACACTCACACAGGGTGGTTGAGCAGAGTTTAATGGACAGACTTTCTCCAGGGGTGATGTCAGGTATAAGGAAAAGAATATGAGGAGAAATACTAGGAGGCCAGCAACCTCAGGGGGCCTCTAGCCCTGAAAGGGCAAGGGAATTGCAGATAGAGCTGTGGCGGATAGCCAAGGCTGTAGAAGAAGGCTATCAACAGAAATAGTGCTGTCAACCCCTGGCCTGGAAGAGAGTTCGTTGCAATTCTTATGGAGCAAGTGGAGAAAACCAAGCACACTGAGTGGCTAAGTATAGAAAATTTAGCTGAACATATGAAAGACCAATCTCATTCATTTTATAATTTTTCTCAACTACATATTCCTATTTATCTCTGTGTCTGGAAAAACAAAAGCTTTGTACAGAGGTATTTTTGTGTTGAATTGTCATAGCATATAAGACACAATGCCTAAATAGTTATTCTGTGATTGTGTGTGTGGGATATTAAAGGAACCTCCTATTTGCCCCAAGTTTCCACTCACAGATTCTGAGTTTCAATCCCATGAGGTTTTAATAAAAAGACAAACACTTCTCATGACCCTGACAAACAAAACTCAATCTGATCCTTTATAAAAAGATTCAAAACCTATTTGAACTTTTTATTAGCCATAAGGGTCTGGCCAAGCCTCTATTTCTCACCACTACTACCACCCTCCCTTGTTAGAGTGGGATAGAGGGAGTGAAACTCTTTAAATTGATCTCTTTTGATAAATACCAAAGACCATGATCAGGTTTCTAATACATCTAAATTGGCCCACATGTCTAAGCTTAGTCTCAAAAGAGTTGAAGTCAAATTTGCTCAGCATTTAAAAATGAATAACCACTTGTTTTTAAGCAAAGTTGTTTTTGTTTCAGTCAATTGCCCTTTAAGCTCTAAACTCTAAGGAGAGTTTGGATTTCAAAAGTAAAAATTGTTCTGTCTATAGTATGCAAGACTTCTAATTCTCCTCTACCAGTTTGCCTAGACTTTCATTCTCTCCTGGACCTTATGAAAAAAAAAAAAAGAGGCAGGGAGGAAGAGCTGAAAATATACCTCTTAAATATATAGGGTAAACTCCATCTCTTGTCACTTGAAACCTATAATTGCCTAATAAACACCTACATTTTCATATTTGTATTTACCTGCTTGTTTCATTTTTTTTAAAACCAACCAAATAGATGAGGGCAACAGTCACTGTGCATTCAAGCAGATGGGTGTATCATTATACTCCAAAGAATGCTTTTTCCCAAAGACAGAATTTTGCTGCTGCCTATTCTCACAATCCAAAGAAATTAAAGGCATTTGGCCTTCAAATGTTCACTACCTCTCCATCATCTTTATTGAATTTGACTGTTCACTCAAGAAACACATATCAAACTAGCCTATTTACATGAAGCACATTAGAGTAACAATCAGTCTGCATCAGGCTGCTCAGAGAATTGAAGGAGAAAAAATAAAGAAATCAACAAATTTACTCAAACTTTTGTGGAAAGTGTAATATTTGAGAATAATTATAAGGCAATGTGGTGACCTGTGAAGAACACTGAACTTCATTTAAGGTGATCTCAACTCTAGCTCTCCACTGTGCCACCAAGAAGCAGTGGAACCAGAGGCAACCTACTTAACTTCTAAGATCTTTTTTTTTTTTTAATATATTTTATTGATTTTTTACAGAGAGGAAGGGAGAGAGATAGAGAGTTAGAAACATCGATGAGAGAGGAACATCGACCAGCTGCCTCCTGCACATCTCCTACCGGGGATGTGCCCGCAACCCAGGTACATGCCCTTGACCGGAATCGAACCTGGGACCTTTCAGTCCGCAGGCCGGCGCTCTATCCACTGAGCCAAACCAGTTTCGGCAACTTCTAAGATCTTTAACTTCCTCATGTATAAATAAGATTATGTGTATGAAAATACTTTATGTAGTGTATATATATGAACATGGTATAGAACAAATTCCATGGAATATGTAGTTAATTAAGCCAACATAAGATGATTCTTAAAAAAGAACAATAGATCAGAATGGCATTATAAGGCATAAGGAGCTCTGTGGATCTGCTCCCCAGAAAAACAACCATAATTGGTGAAAATTATAAAAATAATGATTTAAAGTCTCTGAAAACTGTCCTAAGCGTGTTCAGCAAATGGAGAAACATTTATTCAAGACATTTAATTCACTCTTGGTAAAGCAGGGAAAGTCTGGCATTTCAGCCACAACCTACCCTCTCCCTCACCCTCAACATCATAGACGTTCAACTCCAGTTGGATGCAATCAAGAGCATGGGGTTCCCTCCACCTCCACACCTTTTGGTCTAGAGCTATGGTTTCTCTTCAGGAGAAGCAAACAGCCAGTATGTCTTCTTATTCCTAGCTCTATGTTTCAGAAGCTCTATATCAAGCAGGTGCAGCAGAGAGGTGCAAAGGTTTACCACTTCCAATATGCATTCTTGACTAGATACTTAACCTTTCTGAGCCTGTTTCTCCACCTATAAATGAGGTTAGTAACAACATACCTTAAAGATTTTTTATGATAATTAGGTAAGGTAATGCATATGAAGCAAGTAAGGCAGTACTTGACTCATTATAAAAAGTGTGCAGCAAATGATATTTCATTTGTTTGGTTAGGACTTCCATAACAAAGTACCACAGACTAGATGGATTAAATGACAGAAATGTATTGTCTCGCAGTTCTGAAGGCCAGAAGTCCAAGATCAAGCTGTTGGCAGAACTGATTCCTTCTGAGGGATATAAGGAAGAATGTTCCTTACCCTCCTCCTTGGCTTGCAGATGGCTATTGTCTCTCTGTCTTCACACTATCTTCCTTCTGTGCCTATTTCTGAGCGCAAATTCCCCTTTTTATAAGGATACCAGCCATACTGGATAAGGGCCTATCCTAATGACCTCACTTCAACTTTACCTGTAAGCCTTCCTCCAAATAAGGTCACATTGTGAGGTACGGGGCTTAAGACTTCAATAGATGAATTTTGCAGGGACACAGTTCAACCCATAACAGGCACCTTTCATTATTATTCTCTCTAAATATTCCCATGAAATAGAGGAAATCATTGTTTTAAGTTAGGTCAACACAAGGCCAATGTGGTAGGAAAAAAGAATATGGAGATCTGAGACTTCATAGAGCAATTCCCTGCCTAACTCTCTCATCATCTCCCCTCTGTCCACAAAACATTCTGCTTGGGACACCACAAAACCAAGGAAGGCCACTGTTGATGAGAGTCCCTGCCCAGTGCAGATCTCAGGGCACTTCTCTTGAGTCATCTCGGTAAAGGCTGGCCCTAATTCTATTTGTATATGGCTCAACCTCAAACACCAGCTATAGATGAGTACTTTAATTCAGACTGGTGAGTGGCATTTGTGGTCATCTTCCCCTGGGAAAACCTGAAACTTCAGTTTCTGGCAAATAGACAGCTATGAGTGTGTCTTTACTTAAAAGATTTCCTTAGCAAGAGAGAGTGAGTTCTTTCAGAAGAGAAAGATCATTTTTAAAAATCTAGGCAATATTAATATGTAACGAAGATTCAAGATATATGCCATGCCATACCATTTATTTAAGAATATGTCTCTCTATCGTGGCAGCCTTTTAACCACAAAATCATAGAGAATTAAGTATTTTTCCTGTGACAATGTACTCATCTACTATGAGAAGAAAATGGCAAACCATGGTGATATTGATGATAAACTCTCTCCTTTTCCATAAATGATCTGAGAAATCTAGGGCAAAAACTGCAAATGAATGCAATGAATTCAGACAGACTTAAATTTCAGATCTGCCCCGGTGGCCAACATATGAGCTGTCTGTATTGAGGGAGAGCCTTTTTTACTTCTTTTTTTTGGCAAGAATACTGACTGTTGGATTGTTTTCCTTGCATATTTTTAATACCTGAACGAGCTTATATAGAATATCTTTAAACAGATAAGCATTTATCTTCAAAGAAAGAACTACTCACTTGACTAAAAAAGTAGGGGATTGTTTAGCTCTCAACTCTCCCGGTTGTTAGTAAAGATTATGAAGATTTTCTTTATCCTGTTTTCATTTCTTTGGCAGAATAAAGAAATGTATGGAAACCTCTCCCAAACTTGGGCCTCTCAGTGTGAGTGCTCCTAAAATCTGGCTTGCTGCACGGACACCAAACTACAAAATCAGTTTTCTGAGAAGCCTACCTCTTACATGTTATACAGATACAGGGAGAGAATGGCTGGAAAGAACGCAGACTTTGACAGATGGGCTCAGGTCTGAAGCTAACATCATAAATTCTCAGCTGCACCCTTCGGCAAATTATTTAACCTGCCTGAGCCTTTTACTTCATTTCTAAAGTGGTGTTTGGGGGAATGGAAACAACTGTGAATCCCTAAGAGCAAATGCTACAGTGGAAAAGGAGAGAAAATTCTATTCCCAAGGAGAGACAGCTAGAGAGTAGGTGAGTTAGGTACTTTGCTCTCAGAGGGAAATTTTGTGCAAAAGCCAAAGGGTGGGCCTTGGAACAAGAGAGAAGGAAATGACCATTTACTGGCATTGCTATTTCCTGGAGAGCATCACAGGCCCGCTCACATAACAGAGCCCATTTGATTCTTACATTAACCCCAGGACAAGATATCACCATCCCCTTTGCACAGAGGCTAAGTGAAGTTAAGTAAATTATCCAAAGCCACAGAACTTATAAGATGTGGAGCCAGAAATTAAAATTGTGTCTGTCTGACTCTAAAAACTGTGGTTTTCTGTAACCCTAGACTGCATTAAATAATAATAGCAATAACCATAATAACAATCCTGTTCCTGCAGAGTCCAAAGGGAAGTTGGATGTATGTCCCTAGGTCAGTCTTCCTTAGCATAGGAACTGCCACCCTCCCCAGCTTCTGCCTGAATGCATGTCTTGTTATTGCCTGCTGCCAGATGCTGCTAACACTGTGCTTCTCCATCTTCCCAGATGGACCCTTGCCCTCTCCAATCTCGTATCTGGACTTTCAAATCTCTGTTTTGCCTTCACGACCCCATCATTTCTATTTGGCCTTTCATGTGGCCAACCGAGTCCTGCTTCACACAAGTTATCCATGGAAAAGTAAGAGAGTGAAGAAAAGACTTTGATCAAGAGAAAGCGTTCTTCCTTCTGCTCACTACATGCTCCTAGAGACCTCAGTTTTTTTCAGCAGATCTTCCATGAGCTCCAAGTTAGGAACCAATCTACAAGTTCCCACATACTACCTGCCTATCCCTATCACAGCCCTTTGCAAACCCTGTTAGATCCCGCTAATTAATGTGCCTGTCTCCCTCACCAGATTATGAGTGCTTGAGAAAAATTAATCTATATACCTTACTCATCAGTTCCCCAGTACTTAATATGGCGATCCACACACAGTAAGCACTCAATCAGTACTTGTTGAATAAAGTAGATACCACACGACATTGAATGATCCCGTGGACAGTTATGCAATTAAGCTTGAGAAACATTATAATTATACTAGTACATTATGACTTATTCCCACAGATCCTTGGTGTGGTAACAAGTGAAGTTATTTAAGACAGCTTTTGGTGATTACATTTAAAATAGTTTAAAGATAATAATCTAAATATGAAGAGTATTTTGTAAATGGCAACACAAGTTAGAAAACAGACAATTTGTTGCCATCTTATTTCCTTCCCGTTTCCTATCTAGAGCTTTTTATCACTGCCTTAGATGTTCTTCAAGTAATAAATGCAACATCATCCAAAGTTGATTCAAACTTATCTGAACCTTTTGGGGCTAGAAATTAGGTGGGAACTGTTTTCTTCATGAGATTTCTAGTGCTTTTTGGCTTTGAAAGGCTGGAAATATAACAAGAATAGCTTTTCTTGCGGTATTTTGGTTTCTATTCCCAACCAAAATCAGGAAGTGCAGAGATGCACAAAAATTAAAATAAAGGGGAAAAAGTTAACTCAACTTTTTGAACCTTAAACAAGATTCGGGTTCAATTTCAGTTTAAGGCAAAGGTTCAGCTAAGATCTTGTTTTATCCAAACCACTTGGCCCTTCCATTGAAAGAACTGGTAAGCTCATATATGGGATTTTTTTCCTCCCTAATGTATGGATAAAGGGAATGGCTGTTTTGTAGAATGACTATGTCAACAAAATATTCTTTTATTGTCATTGTAATGATAGAACTCCATAGGGCAGTGACTGTGGTGAAGGCAGAGAACCTAACAAATGCATTTTATTTCTCAGAACTCATTTTTGTTTTGTGATATATATATAATAGATTATGACTCCAAAAATATGAGTTTTATACATCCTGAGTTTGCCACTTCTTTGTTTGGGAACAGCAAGATAAAAGAGAGGTTACTCTGTTATAATGCCTGTTTAGAATGAAAAGTTGGCTTCTGAATTCATCTGATTGGTTAGTGAATCAATCAGGAAGACTGAGAATTCTTGCCTAGACAGTCAAGGAAGGGTAAATGAGGTTTTAAAAGCAACTAATCAAACTGATAGGAGAGTGAATGTTCAATTCCTTGAAATCATATTTTATTTTTTGAGATGCTGATATTTTAATGAGCAACAAATCCTGTCCATATACAGCCCAGAACAGTAAGAATTTATGAATTAAAAAACACACAACTAAGTTTTCTATAAACTGAGTGGATAAAAATAAGAAAATGAGATTTAAACACTCAGAGATAATTGGTATCCTGAGAAGAGTCTCCAGGTTAGATTGATTAGTTGTTCTATTACTGGAGAACTTGACTACAGGAACTTATTTGCCTGATAAGTGCCAAAGGAAATAAGTGGAACTTTTTTCTCCTAGAACAGTGTCTAAATTAAGAAAGAAGTTGGCCAAACAAGCCAAGGCAGTCAATTCACTTAAAGAACATCCATCAAACCAGGTGCTTGGTAGTAAATGCTCATGTTTCAACTTGTTGCATTGGTGTTATTTAGATGCTACCATAATCAAGTGTCTACACAGAATAAAGTTTTAATGAATTTGAGATCTGAATCTTCATTGAGCTTTAGTACTCCTGCAAAAGGATACTACTAAGAACAATTGCCTTAGTTACTCAATGAACATTCATAGCCTCTTAGTACAATTGCCTACCAAACTGATTTTGTTTTTATATTTCTGATATTTTGTCCTTGGTCAGAGTTCCAAAACATTAAGTGACAGATATTTAATGTATGTTTTGGTATTAGTACCTTGTGTTATGTGGCTTTGAGTAAGGGATTTCTACACATGTTATTTAGTACAACATGAAAATAAACTTTGAAATATATTTTTCAGGCCAATATACAAAGATGTTTGATTGGATAGAAATAGAGGTTGCTTTATCAAATATCACCAACATTTTCAGAGTATTTGCAGAAAAAGTTAGTGATGTTTTGAGAAATTTTTTTATGATTCAACTAGAGTCCCGATGCATGAAATTCATGCAAGAGTAGACCTTCCTTCCCCCTGCTGCTGGCACCAGCTTCTCTCTGGCACCGGGACCGGGGCTTCCTTTGCAGCCCCAGCTTCATCCGGAAGGTCATCTAGAAGGTCATCCAGAAGGATGTCTGGAAGGCAGTCCAGTCTAATTAACTTATTACCCTTTTATTATTATAGATATGTTCAGAATATTTCAACAATCTTTGAAGTGCTATAACATTGTAAAATGAATTATTAGCATCTATTTTCTCCTATTTGAATATACTATAATAATCTACCCAATCCAGTTGAAGAAAACACAACAGTGCCATATTACAAAATAAAAAGTGAAATAATTTTCTAGGGGAAAAAATGTTGGTATTGATAGACATGAGAAATCAGCCAGTTTTCTCAAGTTATCACACAAAGATAAAGGTCTAAGTATGAGTTGGGGTTGACTCAAAAATATATGTTATATTTTATCATATCTAATGCAGAGAGAATACCAGGTAAGAAGAGGAAGTTCCCAAGGATATCTGAGCAGTGGACAAGTTGGGTGCATACTCTTCATTTCTTAATGGCCCAGGTGTTCTATACAGCTACGGCTTTGAACTCACTTTACATTTCTCTGACACTGTGTGGAAATGGAAATTAGACCTTTTGTAGAACTTCCTTAAGTGCCAGGTTAAAAGATGCCAGACTTTTCAAGGAAAGTGGATTTCCCTTGTGTGTTCTGGCTTATAAACCCTGTCTCTTTCATTTAATGAATAAAATTATCGTACCTTCTAAAGAGCAGAATAAGCCAAATTCAACAATTCAAAGTCTTGTTTTTCTGTGAATGATCTTGGCCAGTCCCTTGAGAAAGGGAGTTGGGTGGGGAATATAAATGTATAAATAAGGAGCATAAAGATTGGCTCATAGTACTGAAGTAAGCATTTCCTCTGTCCACTATCTGCCTGTACTCTTTTTTTAAAAGTTGATTCGAGATACAAAGTGCTGGCAGGAGTAACAGAATCTTAGATGTCTCTTTATTCAGAATGGAAAATAGATAGGAAATAATCAAGGGAATTTCCCCACCCAAGTATATCTCAAAACTAACTGGAGACAACCCCTTAGCAGTGAAGAACATTTGAGTCTCCTAAAGAATCAACTTCTTTGGGAGACCTAGAAATAACATTGTCCAGTTATATTGGTGACTTTGTGATATTGATATCTTCTTTCTAAGGGTAAGGCAAATCGAAAGTCCCTACCCATAAATATCAGCCACACAGTAGCAACTTGTTATGCTTCACATTGTGACTGTTCTGAGTCATCTTATCATTCATGTATGTACACATATTTTTGTACAGATATTTGTTATCAGAATCAATTGACAGCAATCTTTAAACAATTACCTGCCTTTACCAGGAAGATGGCAAAATGTAAGACGTTAATAAAGATAGAAGTGTTAGAATTATATAAAACCAAATCAGACATCAAATTTGAAATAAAGAACCTTTTAATATGTAGTTTATCTTCTGCCAGGTGAAATCTACACTGAGTGGCCATATTATTATGACCACCCCATCAGTACTTCATTGACACTTCCAAAAATACTGAATATTGAAAACTTCCTAAGCAAATAATCTTAAGGTTTTGTTATTATTATTATTTGCATAACTAATTCACTTCATTGTACTGATGGGGTATCTTCCTTGAAGATAAAGACTGCATCATAAATTTCTATTTGATGGACCAGTGTCTGTCTTCACAGGCTATATACTGAAAACGTATTTGGTGAAAAGAATTTAACCCTATTTTCATATTTAATTGTTATAGAACACTGTTCTCAAAGTGTAGTCTGGCCCCTCTGAGGCTCCCAAGACCTTTTCAGAAGTCTACATGGTAAAAAACAATTCTCATGGTAATCCTAAGGTATGATGTGCCTTTTCATTGGGTTGACATTTACAAACAAAATGACATGTTGCAAAGGCCATGGTGGATGAAACTGCTAGTGCCTTAGCATGAGTTAAAGCAATGACACCAAAACGTGCTAGTAGTTGTGGTGCTCACCTTTACACAATGGCAATTAAATAATCAAATAAGTCAAAGCCAGTTTCACTGAAGAATGTCACTGATTAAACAGTAAACGTTTTTAATTTTAGAAATCTCAACGCCTCAGACTATATTTTTCAAGTTTCCCAAAAATGATCGCCTCACACTTGAAAACTTCAATATGCTGTGAAGGAAAGCCTTGAGGGGCATGAATGCACCAAGGAGCACAGAGTTATAGGTCACTGGCAGGCTGGAACCACTCCCCTCTGCTGCACCTACACCTGTTCACCTCTACCTACCCTGGGCCCCCTCCACGGGTTCTCTATGCATATAGGAGGGAATAAAGTGTCTACTATGGTTGTGAAGAGGAAATATATGGATCCTGTTTTCATACCTCAAACTTGTACTTACTCTAAATCAATATGTAGTTTTAGAGATTTTAGTTAAAATAACTCACAGCCTTAGTTGTTGGCAATGCTCGTACATACCTGGGGAATGCTGTCTGAAAGCCAAATGCTGAAAAAAATCACAGCACATTTCAGGCCCACTCTGTTTCATATGGCACCAGCAACAAATACGGTGGGAACGCATTTTCAAAGATCCCAGATTCTCTTAAGGGCTCCAAGTCTAATTACCATGCTAGCGGGAAGGCCTAGAAATACTTATAAATATTAATTCATGACATCGTAATTTCAGCTAGTTATAGTATAATTACACAAGACCTTTTGTTTCTGTACCTGGCAAATGAACGTGCTAACTACTACAGAAAGGGTGGGGCAAAAGTAGGTTTACAATTGTGAGTATGTGAAACAGTTTATATTTTTATGTTATTATTTATTAATTATCATATATTTTTTCACATAAACATACATCGGTGAGCAATGGGATGTGCTGTGTGGAGTAATAAAAAAGCATTCCCTTTGCATTTCTTCTTTTTATTTTTTTTAAAACACAACTCTTGGCCAAGGAGTCATCTTTCTGAACTACAGCAGGAGCCTATGCATAATCTATCTAATATTCCTTCCCCATTTTCCACTTCTCCCTGAGTGCTCAAAGCCATCAAACCCGCAGAGAAGCTTGCTGCCCAACTCCAGCATCACTGTTTGCTACTAGGACCTTTGAGCACTGTTGTTCACCATAATCCCAAAGCAGTACAGAGGGAAAGGCAAGAGTCAACCAGCTATGAGCAACAGGCCACTATGACTCCCAGAAATCACTTATAATATGAATCAGTCTTCAACAGACAGATAGAAGTCAGTGGGATTGCTTTTTGATTATTGGCTGAAATATGGTTATCAGTCTCATGCTCCTCTCTCTGAAGACAGCTGGGTTCATGGCATCTTGGGAAAAATAAATTAGAATGGAAATGGAAACCTGGTCCTGCCCTTGGGCACAGGTAAGGCATTCCTCCTCTTCAGGGAACATTGCACGGTGGGGGACGACACTTAGGACAGGGATTTAGATAAACGTGGGACCAAATTCTAGCTGCAAGAGCTAGAGAAATATATTCAACCTCTCTGAAGTTCAGTGTTCTCCTCTGTAAATTGAGAATTGAGGGATTTTCTCCAGGGAGTTGCTGTGAGGATTAAATGAGAGAATGGGAAGTTATCCCTCTTGATAAAGTGAGCTCCTTTCCCTCTCTTTTCAGGTGTTCCCTGCCAGCTCTGTGAACACACCCCACAGGCACATTACATTACCTGACAGCTCCTTCCGCCACACCTGACATACTGCCCTGTCAGGGGAATCATATAATAAGATTTCAATAATAGTTGATGCCACGGGTGTTTCTGTGTTTTTAATATAAGAAATCATCCCACTCGGTTTTAACTTAATCGGATAAATAGTTACTGAAGACCTACCAGGTGTGAGGTACAGAGCTTAAGCTCAATGAGAAAAACAATCAATGAGAAAACAAGTGCTTGTTCTTTAGAAACATGCAAGAGGTGGGTAGTGCTCAGCATGCACACACACCACAGTTATATGTGGTGGGATGAGGAAGTGCCTCCAGAAACATGTGGTGTTAGAGGAGTTCGTGGCTCCTCTAATTTCATCTTTGTGCAACTCTTCAACCATGAGTACCTTCGAAGAGTTTCCATCTGCCGTGATCACACATATAAGAGTGAGGACTCTTGGTGACTTTATAATGATTTTATAAAACACTTCATTCAAAGGGAGGCTCTGCAGTTGATAAATATGATAGAATCGCACTTCACTGTTAGCACGCAGCACATGTGTGGCAAGCCTGAGTTAGAATGCTAATACACATTAACACAATGCTATAGACCTTTATCCTTTCCTGGAGTCAAAACAGTTTGTCTTTCCTTGAATGTAGAGGGAAAAAGTTGGTAAATCTATATTGCTCCATAAACAGTACAGCACAAAGTCTGTTGCAATTCTGTGCAATTTTCTGTAATCATGTATACTTAAGTGAAATTTACATTATCATTACGAGCTGCACTATGGAAATGATTCTTATAGCCTACAGCTATTAGAACCACTCCGGTGCCAGCACCAAGTTGTCAGCACCAGAGGAAGCAATTTCATCGGGTTTCTTTTTACATGGACACACGGCTCCTATTAGTGCTTATGCCTCCTATTTTGTTTTTATTCCCCCCGACTCATGCAATTGGCCTCTTTGGGTGGAAATGAAAACATTTTCAAGAATGAAAAGTTTCAGCTTGTAGCTAAAAATATCCCCAATCATCAGCAGGGGAGGCAATTCCTCAGCCATTTGCAACAAAGATGACCTCTTTGCCAGGCTTGGCCTACAGCAGGAGGTGTCTACTCATGAGCTCCTTTAACATGGGCTCAAAATAAACAGCCAGTTCCTCTGGCTGGCCTCCCTCCTTGAATGGAGGCAGGGAACATTCTGTATAAGGAAAACTTTCCCCATCAAACTAAGGGCCAATTCTAACCAAGTCAAGTGAAGCATCTGCTGTATGTTAGACATTAGCAGTTTCTAATTGCAGGTGCCCAAGTGGACCAATTTAGTGTTTTTCAACCCTGAGGACTCAGCACATTTAGGGTATTCACGTTACAAAGGTAGTACATCATGCTGTTTTCTAAAACTAAAATCAAAGACTTTTTTTCCACATAAGCCTCTACCTTGAATATACATCTCTCCCAAGGTTGCAGGAATACATTACCTTATTATAAGGCACCAAGTAAGCATAAACTATCAAAATGAATGCCAGGTCCAGGGAAGCTCATACTTAAAATTCCCGTCCATTTTTAAGACAGACGATGAAACTTACACATTGAACCAGCACTCTGAAAAATTGAAACCACATGGTGTCCTTACCCCAGGTAGCATTATGTATTATGAGAAGGAAGCATGCCAAATTTGCTTTTACAAATAGAGAAATTGACGCAAAACACCATAAGGAGCTGGTAGAAATTTTAGAATTATGACCCATAGATCTCTCTTCTCAATGTCTTCAAGTTGGTAACTTAATTGACTTCCCAGAGTAGAGGTACAAAGTGCAGAGAATTTTAAGAAATGTTTTTAGATGCACAAAACTTTAACTTAAGTTTTTATAAATCAATTGGATATCTACTTTGACTCCCCATTGTGCCTGGTGTTAGGAAATGTTATCTTTATCAATTCCAGCTAAATTCAGTAATATAAGATTTATCATTGGTAAATTCAAATTTTCCCCTGTGACTCCTCCCTAGGATGGTATGCAAGTCCTGGTATATTCCAGTTGTGCTGATGGAGTTCAGGTCAGGCCAGGAGAGGTATCCATCATCTTCTGATATAGACATTATTGAATCTAGTTCCCCAATATTACTCTTTCTCCATTTTTGCATCCAGTGAGATGTCTGAATTTCCATCCACTGAGAGTGTTTTCTTATCCTGACCATGAGACTGCCATGTTTTCCAATTCTCAGAATCACATCTTAACATTAACCATGGAAAAATATTTGGCTATGACACATCTTTGGGGGAGTGGATACCTAAGTTCTATCCCCCTTATACACACCATGCAGCTGTTTCACTTCTCTCCCATGCCATGATGGCGCAGGGAGCTTGAGAGTTTGCCCACACTCGACTCCTGGAGGTTACTTTGGGCAGAGGGGAGGGCATAAGAGAATGAAAGTCTAGTTCAGAGATGTGCCTAAGGAGCTTATTATCTTTCTTTCTGTCCAGATCTTCTTCCCCTCATCAAAACTTAAGGATTCGGGGGTTAATATCTTTATTAATTTCAGAGAAGAAAGGAAAGGGAGAGAGAGATAAAAAGATCAATGATGAGAGAGAATCATTGATTGGATGCCTCCTGCACACCCCACACTGGGGATCAAGCCTGCAACCCAGCATATGCCCTAATCAGAAATTGAACCATGACCTCCTGGTTCCTACATTGATGCTCAACTACTAAGCCAAGCTGGCCGAGCAAAACTTAAGGATTTTGATCTAAGCTGAGGAGCTGAGAATACACATTCTCAGATACTTTAATTAATACTTCATAACATTGCTTTACCACAGTTAAAAGAGGTCTAAGGTCATTAAATAAAAATAAAAAAACAAATACTATTCTCACTTTTCTCAAAGAACTAATATGATAAAACTCTACAGAAAAGTAAGGAGATGAGAACACTGGACTGAAAATGAGAGATTTAAGAATTTAGAAACTATTATTTTTATTTAAAAGACATCCTCTATAGTTTCCTAGTTTTTTCTTTTCTTTCCTTTATTTTCTTCTTTACTTCCCTCCTTTTTTTCTTTTTTGAACAGATGATATTAAAAATAGGCATATTTGTACAGTGACCGGTCTAGATGTCATTCTACAATCTCACAACTCTTGACTTATCTGAGCTTTCTCATGATGGCACATCACAAACTGTCTCTCTCCCCTCTATTCTGGATATTATTCTCATTTGCTTTTCCTGTACCTCATTTTCCCTTTATTCTATCCCACGACTTCACAATATTTTCACTTCATAAAAGATGATAATTATTTGACACTGATGGATAAGTGGATGGTTTGTGGTCCCATCAGGCACTCTGAGTGGGAGGACTGATATCCTAGACCAGTGGTCAGCAAACTGCAGCCCCTTAAGTGTGGCTCTTCCACAAAATACCACGTGCGGGCGTACATGTACAGTGTGATTGAAACTTCATGGCCACACTCAAGGGGCCAAACAGCCACATGTGGCTCATGAGCCACAGTTTGCTGACCACTGTCCTAGACACATCTGAACCTCAGTACACTAACAAGAACACATCTGAACCTCAGTACACTAATAAGAAATATTTGATCTAAGCAAATCCTCTCTACTCATCAAAATCTCACTCTCCTCATATGTCACCCATGTAGGCACTTATCAATAATGTTAGCCTATATGGTCTCTTAAGAAGCACTTCAAGAATACCACTTAGCAATAAAAAGGGATCAACCACTAACACATGTAACAATGTGGACAAATCCCAGATGCTCTGCGCTAAGTCAAAGAAGCCAGACACAAAAGGCTGCAGAATCTATGATTCCACTCATATGACATTACAGAAAAGGCAAAACCTAAGCAACACGAGTTAGATTGGTGTTGCCAAGGACTGGAAGTTCTATCAGTTATTGCCTCACATGTTTTTCTTTCCCTTCCTTCCTTCCTTTCTTCCTTTCTTTCTTCCTTCCTTCCTTCCTTCCTTCCTTCCTTCCTTCCTTCCTTCCTTCCTTCCTTCCTTTCTTTCTTTCTTTCTTTCTTTCTTTCTTTCTTTCTTTCATTTAAGCCCCATGAGAGAGAAACATCATAATTATATAATCTCTGTACTTCAAAGGTATGAAATCTAGTTAAAGAGATAAAGATAATATGTAATACAATAATGATTACTATAACTATACAACCATAAACTTAGTTGCTAAATTACAGGGGAAAAAGATCAGTGAGGGCTGCCATAATCCCTTAAGGTTTTATAGAGAGAGGATCATACTGATCAAACTTTTCACTCATTAATACAACATTCAACCACAGAAATTGATACCTAAAATAGTAATTTGATTATTTTTCTTTTTTTGAGGGTAAGATTAACATACATCTTTTTATTGGGGTGACATTAGTTAAGATGATCATATAGGTTTCCAGTGTACATTTCTATGATATATGATCTATATATTGCATTGTGTGCCCACTATCCACAGTCAAATCACCTTCCATCACCCCTTTGCCTTTAACTACCCCATTCCCTCTGGTAAACACCATTCTGTTGTCTGTGTCTGAATTTCAGTTTTATAGCACACATATGAGTGAAATCATATGGTTCTTAGGTTTTTCTGACTAACTTACCTCGCTTAGCATAATATTCTCAAGGTCCATCCATATTGCAAATGGCAGTATTTAATCTTTCCTTAAGGCTGAATAGTATTCCATAGTATATATGTACCACATCTCCTTTATACAATCCTCTGTCAAAGGACACTTTGATTGTCTCTACATCTTGGCCACCATGTATAATGTTGCAATGAACACAGGGATACATATATCTTTGCAAGTAAATGTTTTTGAGTTTTTTGGGTAGATTCCTAGAAGAGGAATTGCTGAGTCATATGGTAACTATATTCTTTATTTTTTTGAGGAACTGCAATACTGTTTCCCATAGTGGCTGTACCAGTACATTCCCATCAGCAATGGATGGGTTCCTTTTTTCTACAACTTTTCCAACACTTGTTATTACCTGTCTTATTGATAATAGCCATTCTAGCAGGTTTGTGATAGTATCTCATAGTAACTATTATTTGCATTTCCCTAATAGCTAGTGAAATTGAACATCCTATATAATTAAACCCTAATATGCAAATTGACCAAACGGCAGAATGACCGGTTGCTATGATGCACACTGACCATCAGGGAGCAGACGCTCAATGCAGGAGCTTCCCCCTGATGGTCAGTGTGCTCCCACAGGGGGAGTGCTGCTCAGGCAGAAGTCTGACTCACAGCTGGTAAGTACAGTGGCAGTGGCGGGAGCCTCTCCTGCCTCCATTACAGGCAGGCGGTAAGGAGCAAGGGGTCCTGGACCGAGAGAGGGATGTCTCACTGCCGGCTTAGGCCCTTGGGGGGATTAGGCCTAAGCCGGCAGGTGGATATCTCCCAAGGGGTCTCAGACTGTGAGAGGACACAGGCCGGGCTGAGGGATGCCCTCCCACTCCACTCCAGTGCATGAATTTTATGCACCGGGCCTCTAGTCTTTTCTTATATCAGTTGGTCATTTATATGTATTCTTGGGAGAGGTGTCTGTTCAGGTCTTCTGCCCATTTTTTTATTGGATTGTTTCTTTGGTGTTGAGTTGTAGGAGTTCTTTATATATTTTGGATATTAACTCTCTTCTCTCATTTGGTTCATTGACTTTTGTTTTGTTGGTGTTTCTTCTGCTGTGCAGAAGCGTTTAAGTTTAATATAGTCCCATTTATTTTTATTTTGCCATCACTTCCCTTGCCTTTGTGGTCAAATTCATGAAATGTTCTCTAAGACCAAGGTCCATACGTTTAGTACCTATGTTTTATTCTATGTAATTTATTGTTTCAGATCTTACATTTAGGTCCTTGTTCCATTTTGAATTAATTTTTGTAAATGAGGACAACCTGTAATCTAGTTTCATTCTTTTGCATGTGACTTTCTAATTTCCTCATCACCATTAAGTGGAGAGGCTTTCTTTTCTCCATTTTGTGTTTTTGGCCTCTTTGTCAGTTAGTAGTGGCATATACAGTTAAGATTTGCATTATGATTAACTCTATACCCTCTCCTTGCTAAATATCAGTTCATTTCTAATAACATTTCTTCTTTTGAAATTGACTTTGCATTCATTAATATAGCCATTCAAGCTCTCTCTAGATTATATTTTTCATGAGATATTTTGTCTTTTCCTTAATGTTTAACCTATTCTGTGCCTTTCTATAAAGTATATCTTTTGTAGACAGCACTTTAGTCAGGTTTTTATTTTTTATCTAATCTGACAATTTTCATCTTTTTTGTGGTATGTTATATATAACATTATATTGGTTTCAGGTGTATAATATACACTTAATTGAAGTGTTTGAATCATTTACATTTTATTAATTATTAATAATGTTGGATTTGAGTCCATCATAGTGTAGCTATTTGTTTTCTCTGCCCCATCTTCTCTGTTTCCTTTTATCTACGATGTTGCTTTGCTTGGATTTAATTACATTTTTAAAAGATTTTATCTTATCTTCATCTTGGTTTATTAGCTATACTAGAGGCCCGGTGCACAAAAATTTGTGCACTCGGGGGGGGGGGGGTCCCCCAGCCCGGCCTGTGCCCTCTCGTAGTCTGGGACCCCTCAGGAGATAACGACCTGCTGGCTTAGGCCTGCTCCTGGGTGGCAGAGGGCAGGCCCAATCCCTAGGTGCAGCCCCAGGTCAGGCTCAGAGCAGGGCCGATTGGGGAGTTGGGGCGCCGCCCCGTCATGCACAGAGCAGGGCAGATCGGGAGGTTGCGATGCCACCTTCAGCCACGCTCAGGGTAGGGCCGATTGGGGGGTTGGGGCACCGCCCCCTGTCACACTAAAGGCAGGGTCGATGGGGAGGTTGCGGCACCACCCCTTGTCATGCACAAAGCAGGGCCAATCAGGGGGTTGAGGCGCTGCCCCCTGTCACTCACAGAGCAGGGCCCATCAGGGGGGTTGGGGCTCCGTACCCTGTCACACACAGAGCTGGGTCGATCAGGGGGTTGAGGAGCTCCCCCCTGTCACTCACAGAGTAGGGCCGATAGGGGAGCTGGGGCACCACCCCCTGACACACACAGAGCAGGGCGGATCAGGGGGTTGGGGCGCTGCACCCTGTCACACTCAGGGCAGGGTCAATGGGGAGGTTATGGCTCTACCCTGTCACACACAGAGCAGGGCCCGTGGAGGGGGGTTGGGGCGCCACCCTCTATCACCCACAGAGCAGGGCCGATCAGGGGGTTGGGGTGCCGCCACTGTCACACTCGGGGCAGGGCCGATGGAGAGGTTATGGCTCCACCCTGTCACACACAGAGCAGGGCCCGTGGGGAGGGGGGGCGGTTGGGGTGCAGCACCCTGTCACACACAGAGCAGGGCCGATCAGGGGGTTGGTGTGCCGCACCCTGTCAAACACAGAGCCGCAGGGCAATCAGGGGTTGGGGAGCTCCCCGCTATCAGGCACAGAGCAGGGCTGATCAGGGGGTTGGGGCGCCTTCCCCTGTCATGAACAGAGCAGGGCGGATAGGGAGGTTGTGGCCCTGCCCCCTGTCACACATAGAGCCGCAGGGTGATCAGGGGGTTTGGGCGCTGCCCCCTGTCATGCTGATCCTGGTGCCGGGAGGCATATTACCCTTTTACTATACAGGATAGAGGCCTGGTGCATGGGTAGGGGCTGGCTGGTTTGCCCTGAAGGGTGTCCTGGATCAGGGTGGGGGTCCCCACTGGGGTGCCTGGCCAGTCTGGGTGAGGGGCTGAGGGCCGTTTTCCGGCTGGCAAGTGACTGAAGCTCCCAACCGCTCCTTGTTTTCTTTTTCTTTTTTTTAATTCTGGGCCACCTTTAGCTCTGAGGCCTCGCTGCTGAAAACATTGATACAATGTTTCGGTCCGGCTGGCTTTCAGTCCTGCTGGTTTCTGGGGTTTTGTTTAGCTTCTTATTTGCAACATAGTACATAGTTGCTTAGAGTTGTAGCTGAGAGGCCGGCAACTCAGGCGGGGAACGTTGGAGTCCGCAGTCACTGGAGCAAGCAAGCCTCCCTACTCGCTTCAGTGCATGACTGCTGGCTGCCACCTTGGCTGACAGTTAATTTGCATAAGGATATGCTGATTAGCCAATGGGAAGGGTAATGGTAGTACGCTAATTATCATGTTTCTCTTTTATTAGTGTAGACTAGAGGCCCGGTGCACGAATTCGTGCATGGGTGGGGTCCCTTGGGGTGGCCTGTGGGGATCTGGCCGAAACCTGCAGTCCAACACCACCAGCAACCCAACACCACCTGCAGCTCCTACCTGCCGCTCCCACTCATCCCATCCCCACTGTGCCTGCCATGGCTTGTGCCCAATCAGTCCCTATCAGGAAAGGCTCGCTCCACCACAGCAGCACTCATCAGCCATGAGCTCTGCATCTGACGTGCTCCCGAGGGGAGTGGCCTGTGGGATTGGGACAAAACCAGCTCTCTGACATCCCCGGAGGGGTCCCGGATTGTGAGAGGGTGCAGGCCAGGCTGAGGGACCCCACTGGTGCACAACTGGGGCCAGGGAGGGACCGCTGGAGGGTCCCTCCCGTGGTCCAGCCCATCTTGCTCAGTCCCAATTGGCCTGACCCCAGCAGCAAGCTAATCTACCAGTCAGAGTATCTGCTCCCTGGTGATCAGAGAATGTCATAGCAAGTGGTTGAGCAGCCTTAACATATAATTAGCATATTATGCTTTGATTGGTTGAAAATCAACTGGTCACCAGATGGTGGGCGGGACACAGCATATTGGGCTTTTATTATATAGGACAGTCATTCATTTGGTTGGTTTTGGTGGTGCAGTTAGATTTAAAATATACATCTTTAATTTATCAGAGTCTAATTTTAAATAATATTGTACCCCTTTACAGAGAGTATAAGAGTCTTACAATACTGTATCTTCATTTCCTCATCCTGGCTATTATACTATTGTTGTCATACTTTTTTACTTCTACATATGCTACTAATTCTATAATACATTAATCCTTTTGTTTTAAACATTCAAATACCCTTTAAGTAAATTTTAAGTAAAAAGTATTATTTTTATTCACATATTTATCATTTCTGGCACTATTTATTCTTATGCTCATATGCCAAATCCATATGAGCATAAGAATAAACTACCAGAATAAACTACCAAAAACTTTACCACAAGCAAGCTGGAAAGGCCCCAACTAACAGGCATTTTTTCTTTCATGCAAGTTCAGATTAGTACTCAGCAACAGACTAGAGAAGTCCCACCTGTACATATAGGAGCTCTCTTTCTCTTCCTGTGCAGCTCCTTCCTCGCCAATTCTCTTCCCCACAGATTAACTGACTTGGTCTCTACAGATTTTATGATCAGTCTCTTCAATTGAAAAGGATCGTCAAGCTCTGTGTAGGTTCCCCATCTGTAGGTTTCCCAACTTGGAGGGTGTTTTGGAATGAGATTAACATTTAAATTGGTGAGTTTTTCCCTAGCCAGATAATTCAACTGGTTGGATTATTGTCTTGATGAGCCAGGTTGCAGGTTCAATCTTCTGTCGGGGCACACAAAAGGCAACCAATGAATGTGTGGAAGAGTGGAACAACAAATTGATCTCTCTGTGTCTATCTCTCTCTTTAAAAAAAAATCAACCTAAAAAATGTTTAAATTAATAAATTGGTGGGCTTTGTGTAAAGCAGATTGCTCTCCATAATGTAGGTGGGCCTCATCTGATCAGTTGAATGACTAGCCTCCCCAAGCAAGAGGGATTTCTCTAGGAGAGTGAGTGCCTTCATATTTCATCTTCACCATCATCTCTCCTGGGTCACCTGCCAGCCTTTGTACTGGAACTGGAACATCAGCTCTCCTGGGTCTTAAGCCTGCAGGTACACACTATAGATTTTGAATTTTCCAGCCTCCCATAGTTGCATGAGCCAATTCCTTATAAATCTCTTCCTATTTATATACACATCCCATTGGTTTTGTTTCTCTAAGGAACTTTTACTAATATATTGCCTTTACCCTGGAACCTGTAAGCTATTTCTATTTTCTTACCTGTCACAGTTATCACCAGTTGTCTCATATCTGAAAATCCTTCTTTCATATGTATATATTCACCAGTTTTTTATTTGTGTAAAGTACAGTCGCTGTTACTCTATCCTCACTGGTAGTGTAATCTTCTTGCATTTTTTAAACCCCATTCATCACTCATGGATTCTCAGGATGATCCTAGTTGGAATTTGAGAAATTAATCCTATCACTTGATATTATAAATGAGAAGAACTAAAACCTATTCATTATTTTTTTAAGTCAACAATAATTTATTGAGCACATTTTAAGGACTTGATATAGACATATAATGTACTGGAAACTAATAGGTTGGTCTTTCTAATGAGGGAGCAAGCAAATCAACAGATAATTCTGATATGATATTGATATATACTGAGAAGGTACAGGTCCATTGATTTTTTTTTTGCCAATTTTTGGGATTTATGAGGTCAATACAAAGTATCTTTTACCACCCTAAGTTCAGAAAAAGTTAATAGAAAGAAGTAGAAATGTCTGTGAAGGTAAATAAGATAATCTACTGAAAGTGCTAAACTCACAGTGCCTAGCATATAATTGCTCAATACACATTAATCAATAGTAATAAAACAGTGGTATTAATTGAGCAAGACAACAGAGATTTCTTGATTTCTGATCAATGAAGTAGAATAAGTATAACTCCATTGCCTTTCTCAGTTTGTTGAGAAGATCAAATAAAATGTTCATAAAAGAGCTATATGGATACAAGATATCCACATTAGATCATATTTTTAGGCTCCCACTGCTCTTCATTTTCTGATGACCCTAATAAAGTTGTAGAAAGCTAAACGTATTAGGCGTGAGGTAAGTGTTTCATAGGCTAAGAGGCTTCTCTGAGCCCATCTGCAAAGCTGCTGACAGTCTTTTAATTGGTGAGGGCTGTGCCTCTTAAGGAGGCTGTCATCATTTCTTTCCCTAAACTAGGTGTGGGTGGGGGGAACCAGAGTTGAGAGGCAGCCTCTCTGGGTGGTCTGTCTGCTGCTGCTCAGGTTGGTGCTGCTGTTATTTCTTAAATAATAATCTTTTCAGCTGTTGTATGACCTTGACCTCTCTTGCATTCATTAATCTCTATTGCAGATTATACAGTTATTATACTATACTAGTAGCCCGGTACACGAAATTCATGCACATTGAAAGGGAATTAATTAGAGGAACATAATTTGGACTCACTATCTAATATCAATAATATGTGAGCGTGAGGCAGTCCGCGTTTCTGAAATTCAATGACATGAATTTTATCTATTACTTTGCCAAATAAATGGAATTTACAGATATCATTTAAAAGAGCATTCAGCTTAATATTAAAAACTCTGGCTACCAAGTCGGGTCTGTTTTCAACTTTTTGCCAGCATTGTAAATTGTTTGCAATACCTACCCATTTGGGGTTGCATATCATGGTTATGAATAAATTGGGCTTGCTATACCTTGTTACAATTGCCATAGCATCCTGATATCATTGCTGCATATTTCTGGGACTACCCTCAGAAGATGATGGAAGTATTATCATTTTACCAATCGGCACATTGTCCTTTTCAGATCTAGATTTGAGATAATCCATCACACCACTATATTTTTCAACTCTCAACTTAGATTGGTTTGCTTTGATGAAATTTATCCAATTGGCCTCCATTTTTTAATACGAATCCACGATAAACTGTTAATTTTTCTGCATTTAAAATAGGATTTAACGTGTCCTGCAGAGAGATGAAATCCATAATACTGCATTCATGTGACTCGTGTCCTTACATTTTGTCTAGTATTATTGTTGATTACACTGTTGTCTCTGAGTCTTAATGCAATATCTGTTCCCCAGCCTTTTTCACCATGTGGGAAAAGAACAGGATATGTCATTGCATCTAATGTAGGAAACAAGATATTGATTTGTTTCATTTTAGTGGCATTTGGATTATTGGGATCTGGTTTACAATGAATGAGCAAGTCCCTTTCAAAAGGAGGTTCTCCATCTTCGTTTCTAAATATGACAGCAACCTCGGTTACATGGGGAGAATTATATCTACCTGGGTCACTGTTACGGTCATATTTAATCACCATTGTTACCTCTTGGGAGCAATACCTTTTGCTGCTGCTTCAAATTGGGCTTCGTTTTCTACCTCATGTAGCATATTGTATGATTTTGTTAATTCATTTATGTCATGCATTGATCATGAGTCTTTCTGAGCAGCCCTGGTTTTCTGGCATTGCTAATCTTTTTCTTGTAGCTTCAGCTGTATCCAAAATATAGAGTGGAGCAAACTTCTGAGAAACACCATCTGAAGGATGTAAAGTTCCAGTGTGATGATAAACTTGTCCGTGTATTCTAAAACAGTATGGCCCATATCCTGATGGTGATGCAATATTTGCACCCATGGAAACAAAAGCAAAAGAACTATTTATGGAACAAATATTTTCCATTAAATTTTTACTGTCAGAATCTTCATTTGTCATTAATCGTTTTAAATATGCCAGGTAATCTGGAAAATGTATATCATTTGGACAGACTTTCCCTTTGCTGCAACATCGAGTAAATTTTCCATCAGATGGTTTTTCATCAGAGAAATTTAGTGATAGGCAAAATTCACATCGAACAGTCATCCCACCACAACTATGTTCGAGGATTGCATCCTCATGTACTCCATTTTCGCTGAGAAGGCAGTTCCTACTGGTATTGGTAGTACTTGTTGATGACTGTTCTCTAGACATATTCTGTCGTCGCCACTGCCTTCTTTCAACTTCAAAGGCACATTGGTCTTTAGACATTTTCTGTAGATAACGCCAGTGTTTTTCGGCATCAGAGTGACGTTTTTCCAGTAGCTGGTGTTCAGATACATCCTGTCACAGGTGCCACCTTCTTTCAAGATCAGACGCACGCTGCTCTGCAGACAGTTTCTGTCTATAACACCGGCATCTTTCGGCTGCAGAGCTATGTTGTATCAACAGTTGTTTCTTAGACATAGTCCCACCTCTCTACTGTCATGGTCTGAGATGCAGATGAATGAGAGTCCTGGCTATCAGACCGCTGAGAGCTGTCTGACCAATGGCTGATTCTGGCTGATTCTGTGGGGGTGGGACTTCCTCCTCCCTGCTGTCAGTTTCCACAGCTGTGATGAGGAAGCTGGGGTGACAGAGGGAGCTGTGCCCTCCAAGCCACCCTCTCGCTCTGCTCTATGTCCAGCGGTCTCCTGTTCTGTGAAGTCCTCCAAACCTACCTCTCTCTGCCAGAAAGGTCCCAGGAGTCTGCAGGCATGGCTAGGCACGGGTGGCCACGCCTCCCCGACCAGCAAAAGTCCTGAAAGCCCATGGGCGTGGCTACGGCTTCGCCTCCCAGGGCTGGTGAAGGTCCTGGGAGGCCACGGCCACAGCCACCATCACCTCCTGGGGCACCTGACAGCTGCATATGCAAATTAACGCCATCTTGGTCGATTAAGATGGGCTTGTGGGCGTGGCTTGAGCATAGCAGAGGGACAGCTAATTTGCATGCTTCTCTTTTATTATATAGGACTAGGGCTCAGTGCACAAATTTGTGCACCTTGAAAGGAACTGTGGGCCAAGAGGCTGTGGTGGGCACAGGCGTGGATCTAGGCCCATCCTCTGTGCCCCTGTCTGGCCTCTCCTGCCGTGGCCCCCGGGTCAATTGTCTGATGGCAGCCCCACTCTGGCTGCCACCACTTCCATACACTGACGGCGCTGGTCCCACTTGCATCAGCTGACAGTGCAGAGTGATTGGGGCCAGTGCCAGTAGCGATTGTGAGAAGGGCCAGCACTGGCAGCAGGTGTGAGCACCTGGCAGAGCGGGACCGTGGCACGTGGGAGAAAAGAATTTTCAGTAACCATCAGAGGCTCGCCCTTATGACAGCAACTGGTTCCCTGCCTTGGTCTAGCGCCCCTGGTCACCTGCTCCACCATCCTGCCACAGCTAATGCCCGCCATGTTCCACGCATACCCCCTGGTGGTCAGCACACATCATAGCGACCGATTGTTCAGTTATTCGTTTGTTCAATTGTTCCACCGTTCTGTATATTTGCATATTAGGATTTTATATATATAGATTAGTTGCAAATATTGATAGTCAAATAATTCTGAGAGCAGGAAACAAATTTAAAAGCACAACTTCCCCAATTATGTATATATATATTAAGAGCAAAGCACATTTATTATAGGTGTGTGGAAAGAAAAAGAGCATTATTTCAGTATAGTGAATTGCTTGATAAAATTTGCACTCTTAAAACAACTGTGACCTGAGATTATAACTTAGAAGATATTGAAAATTGATTAGTCCTTTGAGAATAATTCCTATCAACATGAATCATCCCAATCTGAATGACCTTATTCATTTACAATTAACCCATTTCTGCTTATGGTGACACTCCTGACATAGCCACACAATGTCCTCAGTTGTAAATAGTAGAACCAGCAAAAGGGAAGATGCATAAGAGGAGTTTCAGACACAATAGCCATTCATCAACTTCAAGTAGCTTCAAGTGCCTGCTTTAATCAAGGCTTTCCTAGTTGGCAGTTTCCAAATCCCACACCACATTATTCTAAGAGAAAAATACACACAGATCAGAGTGACCACTAGTCCCAGTTCACCTGGAATTGAAATGTTTCCCAGAATGCAAAGCTCTTTGTACTAAAATTGGGACAGTTCCAAGAAAATTGATATGGTTGATACCTCTACCACAGGTGTTGCTGGGCAGGGTATATTGGAAAGATATTTGGGTATCTGTGAAGTTCAAGGGCAGGAAATACAGACTGGCTTCTTAAAAATCAAGAACAAGAAACAGGATATCCATCAGGAGTCACACAGCCATTCTTTCTTTCCCTGTCTTATCTGTATACTAGTGGCCCAGTGAACAAATTTAATGCATGGGGGGGTCCCTCAGCCCGGCCTGCACCCTCTCCAATCTGGAACCCCTCAGGGGATGCCCGACTGCAACAGGGATCCTGCAACAGGGATCGGGCCTAAACTGGCAGTTGGATATCCCTCTTGCAATCCGGAACTGCTGGATCCTAACCGCTCACCTGCCTGCTGATTGCCCCTAACCAATCTGTCTGCCCGCCTGCTTGCCCCCAACTGCCCCCCCCCCCGCCGGCCTTCTTGCCTCCAACTGCCCTCCCCAGCTGGCCTCATGGTCCCCAACTGCCCTCCCCAGCCGGTCTGGTTGCCCCCAGCTGCCCTCCCTGGCCGATCTCCCAGTCTAATTAGCATGTTACCCTTTTATTAGTATAGACTCTAGTTCTCTCTGTGAATATATATTGTGTTCTCCCTTTCCCACCTTCCAACCCTCCCCCCACCCCAGATTAGGTCATATTTTTACCCTTAATAAGAAGGTACAAGGATATAACTTTGTGGAATTTAAGGGTCCATTATCCTTATAAATATTATCTTCATGGATTTCAAGCAAGAGTAAGTTCTAATGTGTTTCTAGGAATGTTGTTCCAATGACTAGAATCCTAAAATACTCATATTGTCTCAGAATTCATAGAGCACAATCTGAAATCGTTCCTCAATTATCATATTGTTTATTAATTAAATGGTTGAGAAAAGGCTACATAAGATTATGGTAGTAACTTTTTCCTGATCAGTGAATTTTTAAGTGTCCTTAAGTGGAAACACTTTTGTCTTCTCAGAGCATATTCTAACCCTTTATTACAGTCCTCTTTAATATTTTAAACATTAGACTAGACTCAGCCTAGAACAATTATTTTATTAATTGGAACATTTATCTTAAAAACATTAGCCTCAAATCTCACCATTTGGGCTAAACCTGTAGATATTTCAAAGACATATGTCTCAAGAATTTGTTTGCATATCTGAAATTCTCACTATGAGAAGGATTCTCTAAGTGGTTAGTTGAGTTTAATTAAAACATGGTGCGTTCAGTGTTAGTAAAGTTACCCTCAAAATTACAAACAGAACAAACCAATTTATTAGCTCATTGTGTGCTAGCTACTGCTCTAAGGCAATTAAGTAATTCAAATTTCAATTTTCTGTAATGAGCTATTAGCAGAACCACAAAAATTTTTTTCATCCTATATAATAAAGAGCTAATATGCTAATGCTCATGACGCCCTCACACCATGATGACTATTCAGCAGGAGGCTACATGTGTGGTGGGGCCTCCACGTTGCATTGCTCCAGAGATGGGGTGGAAGCAGGGAGGTGCCCGGAGGAGGCGGGACCATCCCATGGTGGGGAGGGCAGGGGTGAGAGCCTGTAGCGCCCCCCTCACCAGTCCTTCACCACCCACCACTCGCACTCAGCACACCCACCACCCACCTGCCAGGGGAAGGAGCGCAGCATGTGTGCTGCCAGGAAGCAGCACTCAAAACTCTGCAGCAGGCGCGAGGCTTCCATGCTCTCCTCTGGCACCATGACGGGGCTGAGACGCCGTGTTGCTCCAGAGATGGGGCGGAAGCAGGGAGGCACTTGGAGGAGGCAGGACCAGCCTTAGGCGACTTGTGGGACCGAGGGTGGGGCTTGAAGCAGCCAGAGAAGGCTGGAGGGGTCAGGGGCAGGGCCAGGCGCACCAAGCTCTGAGTGGAGAGGTTAGGGTGTCAAGGTGGGGCAGTGGGCGGGCAGGTGGGGCCATGTGATTACACGCGCTAGGCCTCTAGTTAAGTTATAATTGAACATATTCCTCTACCATTGTTTTACAAGGTAACAACACTTCAACCAGTTAACTTAGTGAATTCTAAATAGATTTTATTCATTGGTTGGATGAAATTGTTAAGTTTCCCCTAAAAGTTTAATGATTTTGTCCTGAAGAATCTGAAGTGCTTTATTACCTATAACATTTTTATTAATTCCTATTTTTTCTTATGATATTCTTTCACTGATTTGAGTACTGAACCTTTTCCACTGATTATATCTTAAAATTTTCCTACAAATTTCTTGTTGGACTAACTCAGCTCACATATAGATTATTATAGCACTACCCTCCTAATATAGTGCTTATTTTATACATGTTCCATATTTATTACATTACTACCAATGCACAGTTTAAAAAGTCCAATGGTTCTCTGTGCCTTATGAAAACAAGCAAAAAGTAGTCTCCTTTCCCACCCCTGCTCGCCCACAAAAACCACTTAAATTCTTTTAGCTGTTCCTTTGCATTTATATGCTTAAGAATATATAGCATGATAATACTATTATTTCTTAATTTTTTTAAAGAAATTTTTGTTTTACTTTGAATTCCTATTGTGGAACATAAGGATTTAGAAGTCTTAAATCTTGCTTTCTACCTCATTCTCCACACAAATCTCCTCCTCCCTCGTATTTATTCAGTGTAGCTATGATTTCTGGTCCAATCAATATGTCAGATAGTTTTATGAAGATTACGTAAATATTATATTGAGATGAGCTATGTGCATGTGAAATACTCTCTCTCTCTCTCTCTCTCTCTCTCTATATATATATATATATATATATACATATATATATATATATATATATATATATATATATATATTTCTTATCCTGAAATTAGGAGTTAATAGTTGCCCAGGATTATTCTTTATTCATTTTTTTTAACCTCTCCTACCTACCTATGTTGGATTGCTCTGTTAATTTGGCAAATCTGGGACTTGTTTTCCAGAATTTATTTTTCCACATTGTTCTAGGTTAGAGTCAGCTAAAAGAGAAACTTGTGCAGGATCTTAAATGTGTAGATGAAGCACTGAGAATTAGTTTTCAAAGGTCCTTTTATGGACAGAATTATGACAGACAAACAGAGGTGCCTGGTAGGTTCAGGTTGGGTTTGTTTTCTTCTGCTCCTCATCCAGTTCTTCTTTTAGATTGCTGGATCTTCTGACCAATAGTGACATCAGGCCCACCATCAGATGAGGTATCTACACAGAATAGCTTCCCTTAGACCTCTCCACAACCTCCCTTCTTAAGGACCCACTTCACTGACTGGATGTACTTGGTTTCTCAGATTTTCCTACAAGCTCCAATTTGCCCACCCATACCATGATTTAGGAGGGCTGGCTAGTCACTTAATTCTCTGATTCTTCTATTGACCCTTCTAGACCTAACATTCCCAGATTGTCCTACAATGTGTACAGCTTAATTCCAATACAATAATGCACCACATAATGGTGTTTCAGTCAACAGACCACATATACCACAGTGGTCTCATCCTATCTAATAAAAGAGTAATATGCAAATTAGCCATCACTCCACAACAAAGATGGCGGTGCCCACAGCCAATAAGGAGGAATATGTAAATTGCTGTCACTCCTTGACAAAGATGGCGGTGGCTGGGCCGGGACACTTGTGACCGACGCAGGCATTCTGCCCCAAACCACCAGTGGAGGGCTGCTGGGCCTGCTTGGTCGCTGCTGCTCCGGGGGCAGAGGAGCAGAGACACAAGCGTTCAAGAGGGCCCGGCACCCAGCAGCCCCAGGCCCCACAGCCACAGTGACGCTGGGGCCGCTGGGGTTGGATGAGCAGATACACAGCAGGGGGGCCCAGCACCTAGCAGCCCCAAGCCCCATGGCGGCATGGGGGCCGCTGGGGGCCGGAGGAGCAGAGACACAGCCCATAGGGGGGCCTGGCACCCAGCAACCCCAAGCCCCACAGCTGCAGCAGCGCTGGGGCCACTGGGGCTGCAGTGGAGACAAAAACCCGCAGGAAACCTGTGGAAAGGGAGATAAACTATCATAACTTTATCTCCCTTTCCACAAGATGAGAAAACTGACCCTGATTTATTTAGTGATATGGCCCACACCTTTCTACAAGCACAGGGAATGTTATGACCACTTCCAGGAAGTTCTGGTCAGAATACTGTCTCCAGGGAATAACACTACTGTAGCAAATCATCTAAGAGAGAAAATAAGCTTTTGTTGGGTTCATTCTGAAGGTCAGAGAACAGGCCACCCCAACATATGCTGTGTTGTTATATTGATGATCTTGAGCTGCAGATGCTTGAAAAACAGCAAATGCAAGGAGAGGCTTTCACTGAAGTCTCCTGATCTGCCTAAAATTGGACCCCCCAAAAGGAGCTTAAATGTCATAGGTCCCCTCAATGGGAAAAGTGTCATCAGCCACCGAAGACTGACTCCTGTCACAGGACAGGAGACTAGAAGTTGACATCACACCCAAACTTTGTTACAAACTATCTCCCTCCACCCCCATTCATCTTTCCTAAAAATCATTTACCTCTAAGAGGCCTACATTTCCTGTCCCCTTCTCCCTAGGAAGAAGGCATTTAAATCTGGATTCTAAGCCACCTGGAGAGTTATTCATTTTTCCCTGGGATCTCCCACATATACACGAGGTACACATGTTAATGAACTTTTGTTTTTCTCTTAGTAATCTGTCTTTCATTACAAGGGCCTCCACTGAGAACTCAGAGGGTAAAGAAAAACTATTTTTCCTCCTCCATAATTCTATCTCAGGAAATCAAGTTCTGGGCTGAGGAGTGAGGTTGACTCAAGGGCCAAGCAGTCCAGGCTGAGGGGAGGGAAGCTTCTAGGGGGAAATCAATGATACTGGCATCAAAGTAGGACAGAGGGCAACCATGGTTGCTGGTGAAAGTTTAAAGTGGTTCAACATTTTTGGAGGATGATTTGGCAAAATCAATAGAAATGTTCAAGGTACATCCAAGAGTCTTCTTCTAGGAATCTCATTTGCTGAGATAAAGCATGAGTGCATAAGCCCTGGTCAGAACCCAGGGTGCTACTGCGGACTCCCCTTCCATGATAGGAAAACCTGCTAACAACCTGCATTTTTAGGATTAGGTGGCATCTATACTACTTAAGAGTAATATGCAAATTAGATTGAACATCTTCCAGACAACCTCCCGGACATCCTTCCAGATAAAGCCATGGTGGCAGGGTTGAGGCAGAGGCAGTTAGAGGTGATCAGGCAGGCAGGGGAGAGCAGTTGGGGAGATCAGGCCAGCAGGGGAGAGCAGTTAGGGAGATCAGGCCAGCAGGGGAGAGCAGTTAGGGAGATCAGGCCAGCAGGAGAGAGCAGTTAGGGGGATCAGGCTGGCAAGCAGGTGAGCGGTTAGGAACCAGCAGTCCCGAGGGGTCCCAGATTGGAGAGGGTGCAGGTCAGGCTGAGAGACCCCTGCTCCCGTGCATAAATTTAATGCACCAGGCCTCTAGTCAGATTATAATGGAGCTGAAAAATTCCCATTCCCTAGTGACATCATAGCTGTTGTAAGGTCATAGTGCAACTCATGTGTTTGTGGGGATGATGGTATAAACAAATCTACTGCTCTGCTAGTCATTTAAAAGCATACATGATACTTTTTCCTTAGCGATTCCCTTTTGGATCCCTCTGTCTTTATCTATGTGGACCAGTCACATAGAAGTTCTGATGTACTTATATCTGGAATTCCCCTTCACCTTTATCCTGGGAATTCCCTTCATGTCTCATAGATAATGAGGTTTTCTGTTTCTTAGATTCCATATTTCTCTGTCTTGATTTGGACCTTTGTCTTATTGAAGCAATATCTGGAGTAGCTTCCTGGGAAAGATGCATGACGATACAAATATTCTTATACCTGCATCCATTCTACATATTTTAAATCAGACTTTGTTTTTCATCTCCATGACTTTTTGTTCTATTTTTTTATGAGATCTCCTCAAATTTATGTTTCAAACTTCATTTTTTTTTCGCTTTTGTGCTTTACGTTTCTAAGATTTGTTGTTCCCTAAATGTTGGTCTTGTATGGTGCCCTACTCCTATGTTTTTGGTGTAATAACTACTATTTTCAATATGAAAACATTAAATTTAAAAACTGTTCTGCTTCATGAACTGTGCCCTTTCTTCTGCTAGTTTCTTTTTGTTTCTGCTGTGTTGGAACAAAGCACCAAGAAGTTGAGTGGATGCTCCGGGCATATGAACAGAGCATATCTGTAAGTAAGGTTCCCTGTATGGTAACTGGGCAAGGATAGCATTTTGTGACTTTCCTTTTGTTTATTGGTTGTTCTGTTGTTGTTGTTTTTTAATTTGCTTTGTTTTCAGAGACTCATATATAGATTTGAGATATCAGATTTATATTCTGAGTGATTTCACTTATTTCAGGGAATATTTACTCATTTTCTTATTGATGAGTGCCTCCGAATCCCTTTCAAAAACTTCAGATACTAGTCAATAAAAAAGCCATATTTCACTTGTATGTTCTATTCAAGATAAATCAGATAATTTGATATGTTGTTGGGGAAAAATTAATTGGAATGTAAGCAACACAGGAAATAAAAATATCTGAAAAGAAAAAGATGTAAATAAAAATACTGAACCTTGACTGAGAACATAAACAAAATAGTACTTTTTTAAAGGAAAAAATGACTCTTCTCTCATTTAATAATTCCATTAAAATGTAATATTGTAAAAAAGGGCCTCAGAATCCATCTTTCTGAAAATCAACAGAATCTGTGTGTTCTGACCCAGATATTATGACAGAGTTGTTTTGCATATTTAATTTTTTATTTTGAACACTAAAAAGCTAACTTTTCATTTCTGGTTGGGATTAAAGTCTAGAAATCTCCTTTAAGAGAAAAAGTTTATGAAATTCAGTGTTTGTAGAAAACTCCAAAATGACATGTTCTTTTGTGGGTTTAGTTTATAATTAGCAACAGTGGCAATATCTAATAAATAATAATTTTATTTCTTTCTAAAAAGTACTCTTTATTAGCACTGCTTGAAATTTTACATATACTATTTTATATTTTCCAGATGTTTCAGGTAATCCTTATTAAATTTTTATGTAGTGAATACTTAATGAAAACTGTGTGCCAGACGAAGTCCTAGGCACTGGGTTTACAAAATAAGCAAAATACAATCTCCTCCTCATCCTTGAGGCCCCTACAATTTGATAAAAGAGACATTCAAGTTCAAAGCCATCACAATTTGTTACACTACATTATGATACATGCTAAAATATAGGCTGATTAAAGGGTGCTTATAGTACATGAGTGGGGAAACACAAGTCTTGGGCTAAAAAATGCAGGTCAGAGAAAATTGAAATCAAAGGAAGTAGGCAAATCTAAAGGATGAAAGAAGGGGATCAGCAAAGCTGCCCTAGGTAGATGAAACTGCCTTGCAGAGCCACAATGCTGAGAGGGATCACTAATGTTTGGAGAACTAATTGGTTCTAGTAAAATGTAGAAGGTGGTGGTGATGACGTGGCTTAGAAGATAAGCTAAAGACACATACGAAGCCTCTTATAAATCAACTGAAGGATTTGGGTGTTTTGAGCAGGGAAATAACTTGATAAGATTTGGGTTTTTTTAATATATATATTTTATTGATTTTTTACAGAGAGGAAGGAAGAGGGATAGAGAGTTTGAAAGATCGATGAGAGAGAAACATCGATCAGCTGCCTCCTGCAAGCCCATACTGGGGATGTGCCCGCAAACAAGGTACATGCCCTTGACCGTAATCGAATCTGGGACCCTTGAGTCCGCAGGCCGACGCTCTATCCACTGAGCCAAATGGCTAGGGAAGATTTGGGTTTTTTATTATTCTGGAGGCAGGATTGAAGGTGAATCAGACTAGAGGCAGGGAGAGCAGTTAGATGATAACTGCAAAAATCTAGGGGAGACGAGATGATGACCTAAATTAATTTAATATCAGTGAGAATGGTGAAAAGTGGCCTTCATCTAGATTAAGATAGATGATTAGAACTTGGTGATTGATTTGATATAGAGAGTGGATTGTTCAAAGAAGTAAAGGTTGACAAGAAAGCTCTGGCCTTTGCATTTGGGTAAGTGGGGAAGAAGAAATAATGAGCAAACTTAGATATCTCTGGGACATCTGAGTGTAAGTGTCCAAGTCAGCATTTGGTCATGCTGGTATCAAAATCAGAAAGTGATCCATACTACAGAAATCATTTGGGGACCTTTAGTAACCACATAGTAATTAAAGTTGCAGAAGTAGATAGTATCACCTATAGAGAACAAATAGAGTTGAGGAGAGAACAACTGTGTGAAATAGATTGTTGTTACACGTGTGACAAAGTTCATTCCACAGAAGAGAACACCATCAGAGACAAACTTTGGCCTAGAGAAATTAGCAAACTATCCAGTTCAGAATTTATATATCCTGCATTTCTGACCCATTGATTCATTCACAGAAAGGGCTGATGTTAACAACTGCAAGTCAATAAATCTGAATCTCTCTCAAGACAAATTCAGGGGGAAAAAACCCTTCCCAAAACATATGAGAAAACTCTTAAAAACAGCTTTGCCACAGCTTGGAATAGCATTTCTTAACTGAGAGATAAAGAAAATATTTCATATTAGTAAAATCATTTGTTCATCAGGTGCCAAGTGAATGCTCATGTATATAAAGATTGAGAGCACAGCAAAGAAATAAAGTTTAAGGAATAACATAATCTGTCAATTGTTGTACGAAGTATTTTTGAGGTGTTTGCCCTTCACTCAAATGGAGATTTCAGCAAAGATTTGGAAATCTGAGTTGGATTTCTGTAGGTCAGGGGTCAGGAACGTCTGGCTCCTGGGCTCTATAAGGCCCTCAAAATCACTTGGTCTAGCCCTGCCAAGGCATTAGGGTGAGTTATAAATGTTTAATCAAATATAGCAGGCTAATTTTTAAGTTCATAATTTTGTATGACCCACAATTAATGTTATAAATATCCAAATGGCCCTTGACAGAAAAAAGTTCTCCACCCCGGATATAGGGAAATCAATGCCAGAAACTTAGATTGGGAAGTCATCAGTGTTAAAAATGATTGTAAAGAAATTTAGAAAAAGATGAACTTACCATAGAACCTGAACAGGAAGACATCGTCTGTGCAGTCCACATCATTCATCAGGAAAGATGTTTTTAGTCTCTTTTAAAGGTTGAGTCAAGACAAGAAAAATGTAGGTAACTGGCTCAATAAATAATAAATGGTGAAAGATGAGGTTGAACTCCATGTTCCTGCCTATAAATTTTGCTATTTCCACCAACAGTAATAAATAATAAATCTTATAATATAGTTTGGTAAACTATAGACCATGTGAGCAACTAAAATGCAGAAACAACTGTAATAGAAATGCTCAATTGGTCAGTCGGTATTTCTATGACTTTCATTCAACTGTTATTTTATAAAACCACACCAAAAAAAAAAAAAGTAAGAACGAAAAGAAAAGAAAAAGGAAACCCAATTTCTAGAAACCTTTAGGTAGGATCACTTGTTGAATCCACTTCAACAAAAAGAAAATTGTCTCTTTGGAAAGAGAAAGCTCAGAGACACACAAGTTGGGGCTCATTATCAAGAAAAATGATCTCTAAATCATGTCTTTCGTTATGAAGAGGGAAGTTCCATGAAGACAAACATTTCAGAAATCCAGCCAGCGGCATTTAAGCATTCTTTTTAGCAGTTGAAATTTTATTATAACAAACTAAAGAGTTCCATTCTATTCAATATCATGAGTGTTCTTGTATGTATTTAGATCTAAAATAAAAAGTTTAAAAAATTAGAAAGATAGAGCCAAAATATTCACTATTTGGAAACAATGTAAATAAAATAGGCAGTAAATTTTCTGTCATATTAACCATTATAATTTATTTTTTTAATATGCTTATTTATTCATTTATATCAGAGAGAGGAAGGGAGAGGTAGAGAGAGATAGAAACATCAATGTGAGAGAAACATTGATTGGCTGCCTCCTGCAGGCCCTCTACTTGGGGTCAAGCAGGCAACGCAGGCATGTGCTCTGACTGAGAATGGAACTGGTGGCCTCCTAGTGCATACTGGTAGGTGCTCAACACTGAGCCCACACCTGCAAGGCCATTATAATTCTTAATGGTTATTGCTAACATATAAGTTGATTTATTTTTGTAAGCTAATAACCTTGCTAAACCCTTTTAGTTAACTTTTCAGTTAATTCTCATGGATCTTCTAAACTTAATCTCACATATAATCAGGATTATACAAATTCAAACAATAAGGTGGGATGTTTTACCTTTAAATTAGCAAACTTTAACAAGTTTGATAATATCAAATGTTGGCAAGAATTTGTATCATCTGTTGAGAGAAACTAAAGCTCCAAGAAATAGAATTATGAAATTTGTTTAGGATTTGCTAGGCATCATGGGTGAGAGAGTAAATCAGTATAGCCACTCAGGAAGGCAAATTAACAATTCAGTAGTATCTACTAAAAGCCAGATGAGCATGCCCGATGATTCAGAAATTACACTTGTTTGTTCCTTTGCTGGATAAAAACTCTCAATGTGTACCTAAGGCGATCTGTATAAAGATGTTAATTTCAGCATTTTACTCGTGTAAAATCAAAACAATGTAAGTGTCCATTTTATGGGAGCATTTAATCAAACTTTGATCTTTTGCTCTGCATTGATCATTTAAAAATGCCATGGGCCTAAATGTATTAGCATGTATATTATGTAAGTCTAAGTACATTATTGAGAGTTAGAAGGTAGAAGTGAGGTGGAGGCCACACTTCTACTCCTGCCTGCAAGCACTGACACAGTATTTGCTTCTCTGCCCAGTGCCCAGTCATCAGCCTTCATGGATCTTAGAAGAAGGACACGGGCCGTCCGATTTGCTGGCGTGAACCATGGTTGCAGCAGTGAAGTCCTAGAGCAACAGTTGTGGCAGCAGTTTCCTGATACCCCAGTTCATTAATCACGGCAGAGGTAACAGCCCCTTGGCAGGGAAATAGTGCACTATTCTGGGAGTCCTTCCTAGAAGCCGAGCCTAAAAACTGCTTTTCTAGACTATCTAATTATTTTGGAAGCATCCAGTTTCCTGTATTATATCCTCCCCCCGCCCCCCGCCCCGAAACTAGCTAGAGAGATTTCTGTTATTTGAAAATAAACCTTGGCAGATGCAGTATTTGGTACCAGAACTGGCTGTGGGCAAGAGATTTTTAAGTTTGAGAATCTGAGATTTTTATGTCTCTGCTGGTTAGTTTTGAGCAGTGACAATCTGGATAGCATTAAATGACAGGATATTGATAATCTAAGGAAACAGTATTACCTGTGCTCACCTGGAATAAAATACCAGCTGAAGGGGTGGTGTTGGCAGATTAAGAGGTGACTGCCTTTGCATAATACATATGGCACGTGAAAGACAAGGATTGTGGGAGGGGTGGAAGCTTCCACAAATCCCAAGGAACATTTTTTTTTTAAATTACAGAATTAGGGTTTTTAGTCCTGAGTCCCGAGAATGAGCAGAGAATTAGGAAGTTTAATATGACTGTCCTGACAAATCCTTCCCTAATGGCCACAGGGCTGATATTGTCAAAACTCAGAGGCAGAGAGAAACCTTGAAATACCTCAGCTACAATAAAATTTTAATTCTCTACCTCAGTCAAGCTCTCATTTGAAGATTGTGAAAGTTAGGACATTGAGAACAAATGAAACCCCTAGGAGCAGAATTACAAAATTTTATCAGATATGGGAGACAGAGAGTATCTCCCATCCCTAAGTCCTAGCTCTGCCTAATGAAATGGATCCTTCCCAGCCAGAAGACACCTACTGATCTCCCTGGAGACAGTTACTCCTAAGGGAATGTAGCTTCTCTCAGAGCCTAATCTCCCTGCCTATCACAGCCTCCACACCCAAAGTGAGAGTCAGATGCTAGCATTCCTCAAAGGACCAATTTGAAAGTCAAAGGTAGGCGGGGTAGGGGGGGGTGGGGGAGGAGGTGGAAGGGGTCAGGCTCTAAAGGAAATGTAAGGATTTGCTCTTTTATATCAGAAGAAAAACTGAAGAATATGTGCAGAAATGTCTAAGGATTTAGAGGAAGAGGTGGAAATACACAATTTTGTTTCTGGCTGAATGTATCAGAACGTACACATGAGATTCTCAAATCCATGGGCTAACTGAAGAAGCCAGGAGTGTCTCTGTTTGTACAGGTGATTTATTAAAACCTAGCCTTCGATGGAAAATATATGCTTTACATGTTACCACATTTATTCTCAATGATCGTATAAGGTATCAACCAGCAGAGATAAGACTTTACTATTATCCAGAAAGAATACACCAATTCTGCTGAGGTACTGTACCCACAGCACACCTTCCTATAGAAACACTATATTACAGACATTAGTAAAAGCGAATAATGCTGTTTTACCTCCTAAGTAAAGTCACCTAAATGAAAGTAAACAAACAACGAAAAGGAAAACAATAATGAGAAAGGCTTCTAATGGAAGCAAAAATAATTTAAAGGGGAACAAATATGAAGAATAGAGGCCAAGCCTGGCTGGCATGGCTCAGTGGTTGAGCATTGACCTATGAACCAGGAGGTCATGATTGGGATTCCTGGTAAGGGCACATGCTCAGGTTGCGGGCTCGATCCCCAGTGTGGGGCATGCAGGAGGCAGCCGATCAATGGTTCTCTCTCACTATTGATGTTTCTATCTCTCCCTTCTTCTCTCTTCCTCTCTGAAATCAATAAAAAATATATTTTTAAAAAAAGGATAGGGGCCCAAATCATAGGAAGATATAAATAAGATAATAAAGGTAAAACACATGAATAAAAAGCATTCTTAAATGCACTTTCCTTTAAAATAATAATGTGAACGAACTAATAATAATAATGATAATGCGGCTGTATAAAGTAGAAACTCAGTCATTAGGCAGGAAAATGATAGGACAATGCCCCTCACCCTTTCTTTTTGAAAGTAAATTGGGGTTTGCTAGCTGTTAGAATTAAAAAATCATAGACTTATTAGAATAGGAAAGGATCTCAAAGGTCATCTAACCAAACCCACTTTTGATTTGATAGCTTATATGCCAAAGTGTTATATAAAGAGCTTTCTAACTTGTTTTTACTAACCTGCTTTCATGTACTATCAAATAATGTGTGTGCTGCTCAGGGAATTCTCAGACTGAAGCAAGTCAGTACCATATAATCCTGGTCGTTGTGTCAGAGTCAAAATAACTGATGATATTTTTCAGGTTAGGAATTGTGATGAGATGGATGTCATAAGTTTAAGATTAAGAGATGATCTTGTCTTGATGTTGGGAGGAACAGAACAGCAGCCTAGAAATATGCTTCCTAGCGAATGTGGAGAATGGTATAATATGTCTAAGAAAAAGCAGACATTTCATGGTTATGAAGACTATAGGCATTTCAGAGAAAGGAAGAACCATTTCTTTTGGCCAAGGAATAAATTGGCCAATTGTTCAAATCAGTGTCTGCTAACTTAGCCATATTGGTTTTTACTGGTTTCTCAACAAAACAGATTCCAGATTAATTTTGACATGTTTATTATGTCTAGTAATGGAAGATTAATCGAGAAGATGTCACTTTTTTTCTTAAGACTGCTCATTTTGTTTAAATACCGGCTGGCATTTAGCATTACCTTATCACTCTCATCTTTCACTCTCCAGATCATGTCTCATTTCCACATAGTTTATGGTTCAATTAATTATAACTAACACATTGTCTGAAAACTGTTTCATGAAAATATGATTATATGGTGTCATAAAAAATTCTCTAAATTTGTCAAGAATATATTATTTAGCTGAAGAAATCCTGTATTTAGATACAAAGTCATGATTATTGTAAAACCATGATTAATGTAAATCATCAAATTGGACTCAGTCTTTCTCATAAAGATGTCAATCAAAAGACAAGATGATTAAAAAATAGTTTTGACCTCAAATGCAGAATAATGAGAAAGATGAGTGGTTGCACTGAGTAATGTATATTTTGGATCTATGTGTCCTTCTTTTCTAAAAATATGGAATAAAAATGCATTTGGAAAATTTTCTGAAGAAAAATAGATTTCGAAAATTATAATAGATACTATTAAAATTATGTTAAAATTTATATGAAAAGGATAGTTTTTGAAAACTGACTCAAGAAGAAAGATTAAACCCAGTAAGACAAAAACATTTAAAGAAAATAAAAGTCACCTTATCCCAAAGGAATCAGAACCAAATAACTTCAGAGATGACTTTGACCAAACTTTCAAGAAATGAGTAATTATCATATGTAGATTTATTTCAAAAAATAGAAACATTGGAAAAGCTATTTTTATTTTATAAGATTAAAGTAAACTTTATGCCAAAGTCAGATAATTTCAGTTCAAGAAAAGGAAGTTATAGGTCAATTCATTTATGAATATAGATGTGAAGATATTGAATAGAATACTAAGAACTGATTTTGGCAGTGCATAAAAAATACATTTAAACCAAGTGAGGTTTATCCCAAGAATACTATGTAATAAAGAGGTAATATGCAAATTGACCATCACTCCAACACACAAGATGGCTGCCCCCATGTGGTCAAAGATGGCTGCCACAAGATGGCCTGCAGGGGAGGGCAGTTGGGGGCAAACAGATCAGCTGGGGACGGCAGCTGGGGGGGATCAGGCCTGCAGGGGAGGGCAATTGGGGGGGATTAGGCCTGCAGGGAAGGGCAGTTGGGGGCGACCAGGCTGGCAAGGGAGAAAAGTTAGGGGTGATCAGGCCAGCAGGGGAGGGCAGTTAGGGGCAACCAGGCTGGCAGGGGAGGGCAGTTAGGGGCGGTGGGATCCGGCCTAAACAGGCAGTCGGACATCCCCCGCGGGGTCCCAGATTGGAGAGGGTGCAGGCTGGGCTGAGGGACACACCCCCCTCATGCATGAAATTCATGCACCGGGCCTCTAGTATCTTATAAACTTTTTTTTAAAGACAAACCACACAGTAGAGAATGAGCAAAGAATATGTACAAGCAGGTTACAAGGGAAAATCTAAATGACCAATAAACCTGTGCATGAAACTGTGGCCAACTAACTTGTTGGATTATAAAGAGAAAAAACTTTCAGACCCTTCACAGGTCTTGACAACATCTCAATAGCTAATAAAACAAGCACACAAAAATATCACTAAGGGTATAAAAGATTTGAAGAAAACAGTTAACCTACTTGACTTAAATACAGAACATGACATTCAACAACTGAACAAATAAATACAGAAAGTAGATGTTATTTTAAAGCTTATTTGGTGCACTAGCCAGTTTGGCTCAGTGGATAGAGTATCAGCCTGAGGCCTGAAGGGTCCTGGGTCCCATTCTGGTCAAGGACACGTACCTCAGTTGTAGGCTCTATCCCTGGCCCTGGTTGGGGCATGTGCAAAAGGCAACCAATTAATATGTCTCTCTCATCAATGTTTCTGTCTCCCCCCCCCACCATTCCACTCTCTCTAAAAATAAATAAACAAACAAATAAACAAATAAATAAAGTTGTTTAAAAATAAAGTTTATTTGGGGCCATTAAGCAGGTTTCAACAAATTTCAATCTCAACACATTTGAAAGGATTGAAATTGTAAAGTGTGTGTTCTCTGCTTAATATGCAATTAAATTGAAATGGTTGGAAATTAGGAACATGTTTCTAAATAACCAACATATTTAAAAAGAAATCACAAGGTAAATTAAAAACTATATAGAACTGAATGATAACAAAACCACAACATATTCATATTTGTGGGATAGAGCAAAAATAATTCTTTCAGTACAAATATTAGAAAAGAAGATTTAAAATCAATGATTTATACTTCTAATTCTAGAACCTAGGAAAGGGGAAGCAAATTAAATTCAAAGAAAGTAGAGGATAAAAGTAATAAAAATAAGTGGTGAAATCAATAAAATAGAAAAATTAACAAAACCCTGGCTTTGGTTCTTGGAACACATAAGTAGCACTGTTAACACAGCAAGAGAGAGGGAAGACAAATGACTAACATGAGTGAAAAAAGGCATCCCAACAGATTTCATCCACGTCAAAAGAATAAGAGGATATTATAAACAACTTTAAACCAGTAAACTTGACAACATAAATACAGTGTACAATTTCTTGAAAAATACAATTTACCAAAGTCACCCAGAAAATAATAGAACATCTGTACAGTTCTAAATATATTAAATAAATCATATAAATTATTTTTAAGAAGCTCATAAAAACTCCAAGTGCAGATAATTTCACTGGTGCTTTCTTCTTACTAAAGAGATAATAATACTAATCTTACATAAATCGTTACAAAGAATAGAAAAATTCTTAACAACTTAACAACTCCCAACTCACCTTATGAGCCAGCAAAACCCTGATACAAAAACGTGAAAAGAACTTACAAGAAATAAAAATATGAGCTAATATTTCTTATTAATACAATATTTCATATTATTTATATAAAAAGGATAATACATAAAACTAAGTGAGATTGATTTGAAAATTAACCAGAATATTTCACCTCATAAGTGAACAAGGAATATAAACCACATGATCACTCCAATGAATACAGAAAATATATTTGATAAAATCCAAAATCCATTTATTATGTAAAAGAAAAATGCTCAATATGCTAGAAATAGCCAGGAATTTCCTTAACCTGATAAAAGGTATCTGTGAAATAAAATCTAAGTAGCCAACCTAACATGAAAAAAATATGGACCATTTTTTTCCCCTCTAAGAGTAGCAAAAAAAAACCAAAAACAGACAGAAGATATCCACAACTACCAGCTCTATTCAAAATTCAACATTGAAGTTTTCAATTTAAAAAACACACACATAAATAGATCCAGAGACAAGGTAGCACTGATCAGATCGTCCAACCTCACTCAGAGAGAAGGCAGGGGAAGGGGGCAGTTAGAGATCAACCAAAGGACTTGTGTACATGTATATTAGCATAACCAATGGACACAGACACTGGGGCGGTGGGGGCTTGCCCTCGGGGGTGGGAGTGGGTAGGGTCAATTGGGGGAAAAAGGAGACATGTTATACTTTAAACAATAAAAAAACCCATAAATATTTTAAAGAAAAAGAATGAAAAATAACTAGTAAAACATTATTCAGAGGTGATAGCATTGTACATACAGAAATTTCAAAATAATTTACCAACTATTAGAAATAATTAGTGAATAAAGGAAGGTTGCTTGATATAAGGTCAATATACCCTGCTCTGTTTGCTCCAGAAAGGTAGTGCATAAGCCCTCCCAATTAATTGGTACAATAGTGAGGCTGATGACTTTCCAGATGCCTAGAGAATTTGAAAGAAATTGTATTATTCACAAAGGAGATTCTTAGGGAGCATGTGGAGGGCACACGAAAGTTTGGGCAGGCTTGAGGGAAGCAGAGAGAGTGGGTTGGGTCGACAGGGAGGCCAGGTTTGAATATCCCACAGGAGCAAAGGGAGGGGCTTGCTTGGGCTTCTTACCAATTCTGCCCAGATGTGAGCAGAGGGAAATAGGAAGGGAGGGCTTCTAAGAAGTCAGGTGCCAACCATCAAAACATAGAGTCAGATTCAATGATGTAACTCAAATCAATTGGCTTTCTGTATGCCAGTATAAAAATAACAACAAACAAACAACACCTGAAAATGAAATTTAAAAGGAATGCTATTTATAAAAGCATAAAAATGCATCAAACCACCTAAAAAATATCTAGTGAAAAGAAAAGTTGAAAGAACTTTATATTATGAAAACTACTAGATAACTGAGGAAAGTTAAAGAACTTAATACATAGAGAAATATGCTACGTTAACTAACTGAAAGAGTCATGGTCATTAAGATGTGGATTCTCCCTGAACCAATCTAAAGATTTAATGAAATCCTAATAAAAATTCCAGCAGGCCTATGGTGGAGACTGACAAAACTGCTGACGAGTATGCAGACTAAGCCTGAAGGCTGATCATAATGGAAGGTACCATTAAGCTGAAATCACCTGATGAATTCATCCTATGATGGGAAACAGTTTCCAGAGGGAACAATGCTGTTGCTTGTAGATCTATAGCTTTATCTATAAACACTGCTGAAGATGTTTTCTCAGGCTTGCCTCTTGATTCTTTTCTCTTCTTCCATGGTGCCCAATCTCCCAGGTGACTGACATATCAATACCTTTTAAAATCACTATGTAACTCTCCATAAACTCAGGGTGCAAATAAGGTCATTTTGAATTCCAAATAATAGCTCAACTTCCTCCCCCATCCACAAACTTATTAACAAGAAAAGAGTCTTTCCTCCAAGACTCTTCCTCTTCCCATCCATTCCCAAATTGCCTAAGAACTTTGGGGCTCACGTTACGCAAATAATTCTGCTTCCGAAAGCAATGAAAAGCAGGGAGGAAACTAGAGATCGCCATCACTATTGCCTCTGGCTGCCATGTGGTGCCTTCATTCACAAGTCGCCCTGCAGTCAACATGCCCATTATAGCTGGGGAGCCATGGGAAGATTCTCCCTGGCTCCCTTTAAGCCCCCCATCCCCACGCCCCGCGCTGCAGAAGATCCCATGAAGAGTGCTGTCTATTTAAATTTATAGCCCAGTGCTTGACTACAATTCCCCAAGCACAATCACCATGTAGGACAATTCATTTGGAGAATCTTCCAGCCTCAGACATAGGTTGTGCTAAAATCAGGCCCCTATGTCAAATCTGTGTACCTGGGGTGAGTCTGAGTTACCCACCTAAATAAATACCTACCTAACCCCCTCTGTTGACCTACTACCACCTTCCTTCACCCCTTCCTTCCATTTCCTTGAACAAAAGCAATGTTTTAAGGAAATGCCATGGAGAGTGTGAATCAGGAACCCACAGCATTAGTTAGTTTCATCTGGGAGCTGGCAGAACAGGCAAGGTATCACCCCTACCTGCTGACCTTCTGAATGAGAAACAAAAGGTAAGAACCTAAGAATCTGTGTTTTACAAGATTTCAGGATGATTCTTATGCACAGTACAGTGTTACTCACACTGTTTTAAGGTGTTTTTATATCTCTGCCTCTACTGAGAACAGATGTGTCAGTGTTTTTAAACAGATTACAGTTCTCACTTGTCTAAGGAGCCATTCTGTTTCTCTCTCTTATTTAAATTAACATTCTATTTCTTTAAGTGTCTATTTCTACTCTGTATAACTCCTTAATTATGTTATTAGTAGTTGGAAGATTTGGAAAGTATAGCCATTTTCTGAAAGGAAACCCTAGCCTTAGACAACAGGGACAGACATGGATACCCAAGGGATAATACAAGAGAAAAGTCACACGAGTCACCTATCTATCGGCACTGAGTCATGTGGGTGTAAGTGATGGAAGCCAAGGGTCTTGATTGGACTGCCACACTGTCTCTCTGCTATAATCCCCTGTCTTTTTTAAAATCCTCATTCTTTCTGCCATACCCTGCTCCTATTGCCATTCCATGTGCATTTAAAACTACAAATATATTTCATAATACAATTTTCCCCTAAGGAATTCAGGAGTGCTCGATAAACCTAAAGCTGGCAGTTCTACTTCTCTCCATATTCTGCTCTTGGCTTTTAGAACATAGCATTTTGGACAGCAACATGCATTTTAAAAGAATTAAGGAAGGGATATAAAGATGCTCAGTCTGTGAGAGTATAATATAAACAGGCTCCCTAAAAAACTGCAGGCTGTTAGGGATGCAGAGGGGTGAGGATGAGGAGAAGGGCTCCAGAGCCCCCTTAGCTTGAACTGTAAATGCTCTTGAAAGGGATGTTCCTACAACATTCTTGGGAATAGCCACCTTCTCCATGCATGGGGAAGCACACATTTCTTGAACAATGCATTCTTCTCCCTCCCCCCCTTTTTTCTAATGCAATTTAGAACATGGAAAAGCCCCCAAATCTCTGGCCAAATAAAGCCACTATGCATCTACATGAAGTTAAAAATGAATTACATTTTCCTGGTTAGGTTACACTAACGCTTTAGTTTACAAAGCAAAAGGAAATTTTTCACAGACTTAAAAGGTTTGCCAAATGTCCTCATTTTCCTACTTATCCCAGGTATAGAAGTCATATCAGTGGCCACTGCATTTCAGATACATCCATAAGTGAAGCCCCAGCACCCCTACCTCCAGCCCTCATACTCCTCTGCTCTCCACCAGAAAGCTGGTAGGCAAATTACAAAGAAGAATGTGGTCTTTTCTGACAGTTTGGCTTGGGAGCCCCGAATATAAACTCACATCCCTGCTCCTGATGAATGATTTTATTCATTTTTAGGTACGTATTTTATTTTATTCAAATATACTTTTTAAGACATGCAAAACTCCAAAAGGAAGTGGAATAGGTCTCTTTCAGAAGGGAGAGACTTGCACGACAACCTTGACATGAAAAAATATTAAAAATGACTCTTTCTAAATCTCCCATTGAAAACGGTATTCATTTGTGCATATTCCACCCCTAAAACATCAAGGTGTATGTGGGTGTGGGTATGTTTACAGTCGTGTGGGCCTGGTTTGTTTAGGGAGAGGTTCCACTTCACCATTGCCACCCACTCTGTCTCAAAACCCAAGGTATTCTGAGGTGCCCCTGGGTTACCTGGAAGGGAATTCACCATACTTCAGTACCAGCACGTCTCTCTTCAAAATGTGGCTCGGGAGTCACTAAAGGAAACCACACAGTGTTAAGACCAAACATTCTTGAGTAAGCCTCAGTTATGGCAAGTTCAACAGCCAGGCTGTTGAGAGAGCAGTTACCGAAATTTTCCAAATAAATAAAGCAAACAAGTTACTTCAGGAAGAAGTTCACATCCATATGATTTATAATGCTGGGAGTTGGCCCATCGAGGCAGGAGGAACCCAGTGAACCAGCAGTAAACCAGAGGCCACCCAGGCTCGCAGGGCAGCCTCCAAGGTTTTAGTTCCTGTTCAATCACCTACTGAATCCTCGCTAGGTGTTGCTCTGTTTGGGGGAGGCGATGGCGTCTTACAACATCCTGCAAGACTTACTGGCTTGAAATTTATCATTCAGCCTCTAAATGGGTTAATATTAACAGGGGAAAAAAATAGGGATCCTATTTAGAGGCTCCTGGCAGCAAGCAAATAGAGAAAAAAAATACTCCTCCAAAATCAATGTTTGCTTTGCTGAGGGCCTCCTTAGGTGTACATTGGAAACAATTCTGTCTGTCTCCCACAGTTAGGTCACCCTGCAGCCTCACATGCCAGCCAGGAGGACTTAGCAGTCCAGAGTCAACAGGTTGCTGATGTTGAGCAGTACCAGAACCCAGGGGCAAAAGAGAATGGAAAAAGTGGCACAGCAGCTTTGATGGATGAGGATGATAAAAGATGAGGAGTACCCTGGAGAGTCCCGTCTCTCTTGACCCCCCCACCCACTAACCTCAAACAGGACACCATCTTTAAGGATCATTTAAGCCATTAGGGTGAAAACTGCTGCTCTGTAACTGGTCTCCACGTCATTCTCAGGTACTTCCAAGTTACACACACACACACACACACACACACACACACACACATACACACTACATACTATGTATAGTATGTAGGAGGACATTATGCTTTGATGGAGATATTAAAACGTACTTTGAATTCTTGCCATCATGCCCATATCTCTCTCTGCTTGATATATATTATACACGTGTAGAATTAGACAGTAAAGCACATAAAGGGCATACATTGTATTTAATTTAATTACCCCATATATGTTCTTAGTCAGAGGCCTAAACTCCTGCAAATGGACTAGGAATGAATGAATAATATTCAATTGTTCAACCTCAGTATTTCATTCAGATTATGAACTGTCTATTAAATTAAATATTTCTATAATTTACATATGTAGCTCAAAACAGCCAGTAAACTATATTGGTCTAATGCCATGATATAACTTCATAATCAGCAAATTACAGTAGTGATTTATCTCCTGGTTATTGCTATCAGGGCAATAACAGACACATAGTTTCTACACTCCCAGGCAGGAGTGTTCTGTTCTTGGTTCACCATTATACATATAACTGATACACAGATGCTGTCTTTACACAAACTATATATAACCAAACTATAGGTCCTACCTCTAAATGGGCTAAAAAAACAAGGATCCTATTTAGAGGCCCCTGACAGAGAAATATTCGGTGAAACCTTCTTTGAGCATGGTTAATATATGTATATATCTTTGAGAATGCCATATATATCTATATCTATCTATATATATATCTATATACATATATGTGCATTTATACATAAGACACTGGTTATGTATTATTCTTTTCATGGCATTCTGATTACATGACATACAACAGGCAGGGAGAAACAACGGCTACAAAGATGGAAGAAATTATTTTTTAAAATAGATAGAATTAATGATCATGAAGGAAAAAGTAAGATCAAATAATAAAGCCAAGAAATGGAAGCCATTCATGAGAAGGAAGTCAAAGTATCTAAAAAATTTTAGGGTAGCCGAACACTCTTTAATGGCACAATATATAGGACACAAGCAAACTTGTTCAAATTAGAGTAAGAATGTGGAAAAACTAAAACAAAATACATCTCCTCAAAAGGGTATAAATAATGAAAAAGTATTTATAGATAAAAAAGATTGAGAAGCAAACATTGTGACAATGTTGAATATTTCATAAATTTAATGAACTAATGATTGTGGGCCTCCTATTAAAACTTAGATTCTGCAATTGGAAAGAAAGAAAGAAAGAAAGAAAGAAAGAAAGAAAGAAAGAAAGAAAGAAAGAAAGAAAGAAAGAAAGAAAGAAAGAGAAAGAAAGAAAGGAAGAAAGAAAGGGTGAAAGAAAGGGTGAAAGAAAGAAAGAAAATGGAGGCAGGGATGAAGGTCATGTAACAAAGGAAATAAGAGCAGTCCAGATATAATTCAAGAATTCAAGCAAGTGTGTGCATGATGGGTACAATCCACAGAGGAGGGCTCAAAACAAAAAGAGAGAATAAACAGAAGGTGCAAAAGCAAAGGAGGAGATAAAAGCAGATAATAACTTTCTCATACAGAGACCATTTTCATTCTGTTTGAAATCTGGGTTTCATGCCCCCATGATTTTGCCTAATTTGTCTGGAAGGCTTAGGTCTCCAACTCCAGCATCCAACCCACAGACGCTGGTGATGAGTTGTGGTGAGAGAGGATCAGAGAGATAACCAAGGGTGACCCTGGAAAAGAGTGCATCCAAGAGATTCCGGAAGCAACAGCAGAAGCAGATTTTTTTTTGTAACCAAAAGTAAAGAAGCTCAACAAGTGGTCAAAGATACATTCCTGGCTTCTTGTTTAATAGGTGAATGAAACAGCGTTGGGCCCCCTCAAATCTTTTGTGGTTAGTTTTGATTGGAAAGTTGAAGTGTATGCTGTTTGTTTATCCCCTACTCATTTCCACAAATAATTTAAGTGCATAGGAAAATGATACCCACCCACTGCACTGGTACCCAAGTTAGTGAAGGACTTTTATATTTTCCTTCTATATGTTTCAGTAGTATTTGAAATTTGTACAAAGGGCATGGATTTTCCAGAGCTCTGTGCTAAACTAACTTAAGCCCCCAAAGATAGTAACATCTCATTAGACTTACTGGTGAGATGGACAGTGAAGAAATATAATCAGGGGAAAAGGCAGCCAAGTAACTCATCATATACAAAAACCTATACAATAGGAGATAGATACCAGGTGGGTTCACCTGAGTGCACGGGTGAAGCACAGAGGGTCACAGCTGAACTCCAGTCCGAGCATTCTTTTTTTAAAAATATATTTTATTGATTTTTTTACAGAGAGGAAGGGAGAGGGATAGAGAGCTAGAAACATCGATGAGCGAGGAACATCGATCAGCTGCCTCCTGCACACCCCCCATTGGGGATGTGCCCGCAGCCAAGGTATATGCCCTTGACCAAATCGAACCTGGGACCCTTGAGTCCGCAGGCCGACGCTCTATCCACTGAGCCAAACCAGTTATGGCAGTCTGAGCATTCTTGTTTAGAAATATTTCTGACCACACATTGGTCTTATTAGTTCCAAGTGTATGGAAGCAGATACTGGAGGTGGGCAGGTCTGATGTAAATCCCACTTCTCTACATTCTAGCCATGAGACTTGAATAAGTGATTTGAACATTCTGAATGTTTAGGAGAAGTCTTCTCCTAAAAAAAAAATAGAGATACTAATACATATCTTGTAGGACCTTTGTGAGGAGCAAATTTGTGCTGATAAATAGAAAACAGGGAGAAGGGAATCAATCTATGGTAGCAATCCATGAAAAGGCCTCTTTGAAAAAGAAGGATACAGATTATTAACAAGTTATGCAAGAATATAAGGAAGCATATGACTGTAAAACCCTATATTTAACATCTGCTTGGATTCTCTAGAAATAGATTGTATAGCTTAAAGCAAGAAATGAATTGTGTGGTTGTCAGAGTACTTACTCCTGAAGCCTGCTCGACTCTGCCAACTGTGGGAACACAGGTCCTCTGCCAGGGGCTGTACCCCCAGGGACATTGGGTATTAGACAGAGCAGACATGAGAAATTGTCATAGGGATTTAAGAGAGACTTTATTGTAGACTAAGTAGCCATTGCTAACAAGGAGCCATCAGATAAAACAGTTCTGCTAAGTGGCCTTACTGAGCAGCTGCAGTAAACATAGGAGCCTTGCAGTACAGTAGCAAACATGAGGCAGCACAAAGCACCCGCACCCTAGCTGGCCAGTCACACATCTTTCTATCAGCTTAGACCAAAGAGGCTTTTTGCCAAATAGTAACATCAATATTTGGGTTGATGTACTGCCCAGTCCATACAGTACAATCACTGTGTCCTTGCTTTACACCTGCATATGGCAACTTGGCCTTGATTATCCAGCGGACTCTGGACAGGGCCCCCCACACTCAAATTGGCCTTGAACATCAGGCAGACTCTGATTAGGGTACCCACGGTGGCAAAAGGGGAAAAAAATGAAATTATCTAATGTGGAAAAAAATGGCTAATCAGGAACCCTAATTACTCTCAAAATAAATAAATCAGGTGGGAAAGAGGGATGAGAAGCCACTCTTTTCATCCATATGAAGAAGTCAATTTCAGCAGAGGGAGAAGAAAAGCATTTCTGAGCGTGAGAAGCTCTGAGCCATATTATCGAGTAAGGTCATGAGTCATTCTCTAGAGAATTTTTGAAGTAGATTGACAGCTCTAGTCTTGATGGCATGCATTTTGCTGAGCTCTATGCTAGAACATCTCAAGTCCAATGATAGAAGTAATGCAATGGAAGGAGGGTGACTTTGAACAGCTTTGGGAGGAAATGAAGAGAGAGAGAACAGGAGTGTAGAAAAGGACACCACTTAAGGAATCCAAGTGGAAGGAAAGATGTCACAAAAACCAGAGGGACAGTGAAAAGGATTCAGACATGTCTCTGTTAAATTCACCTGGACACGTTAGGTAGAGGCTGGTGGACAGAGCTTTGACACGGAGTTTAAGGCACAAAGTGTGAAGGCAGCGATGTCCCCAAGGGTATTCCTTGCAGGGTGACCAAGTCTCTAAGGGCAGTGAATGTTGCCAGTAAGTCCACTGCCAACCGAAAGTCCACCTTGAAAGGATTTGTGCCATCTCCCTGCCCCCACCCCCAGGACAGAAAATTACATTTTCTTCCTTTTAGCTGTTTTTAATTGACCTCCATTCGTCCACTTAGAGAGCCCGGGGATGGCAGGGCCATAACTCAACTTGACAATCATGTGAAGCAAGGTGATGGTTTTCTCAACGCTGGAAAATCTAAGAATTTGTCTCAAACACAGAACTTAGAGTGCCTGACTCTATGAAAAAAAAATGGACGTTTTTACCTAAAATAACTTCAAACTGTACATTTGCTACGTTTTATAAACACCAGAAGGGCACCACTGACACCCAAGTGAAAAATCTCCACCTTTGCCAAAATGGTTTCACATGAAAACAACTTACCTACCAAGTAAAACTTTCTGTACCCCTGGTGCCCAGGGGAGTTGGGGGCAGGAGAGCATGTGCCTACCCTGCAAAGAAGCGAAGATTTTAACCCCCAATGGGAAAGGTGCTTTTAGGTTGGAATGCAGCTGGCTTGAGCATCTTTTTCTCTGGAGAGCCCAGTAGATACCTCCTGAATTCACTCTTAGAGCAGCCCCACATGGCGATTTGTCTGTTCTCCACTTTTTACCTGGTTCTGTATAAACATTTCCCCCTCTGCCCGCAGACAGCCGCCCACCTCTGCCTGCCTCCCTGCTTGCTGGGCTCCCCTCCCCAGGCTCGGGCTGGAGGAGTGCCTTGCAAACAACTGGTGCTTTGGGGCTCAATGTTCCTCAAGCCTGCCAGTTCTTTCAGGAGGTCGTTTACACGCTTGGCTCTGACTTCAATGAGCTACTCTGGGGCAGCCACTGAAAAGTGCTTTTGCTCCTGAAAAACATTGGGAGTGCTTTGTTGCAAATGGTGGGTGAATCCATGACCCCAAGTCTTAAAGGCAATAGCCAACCCGATAGAACCAGTGGCTGCTAGAAGGTTATGGTATTCCCCTAATGATAAGGTACTTTCAGCTCCCAGATTATATTTTGTAAATAATTTGCTATTTTCTCCAATTCATCAAACTTCTTTTGGCCTTGTCTACCTGGTCAACCTCTTGTTTGTAAATTGCCATGGTGCATTACTCTTCATGGGCCAAAAAAGACACAAAGCTAACATTTGCTCATTACATCCACATAAGAGTGTATGAAGAAAAATACCCCCTTGCACATACCCTTTAGAAAGACATAAATTTTGACAGGAAAAATATTTCCAGGGGAGCTCTCTGTATTTTTTTTACTCAGTTGTAAGGGCAATATTATCAAATTAGTTTGTACTGCTTCCAGCTTAATATTTTCATTTGGTTCTTTTTCCTCTTAAGTGTTCTATAAAAAGGTGATTAATAAAAAAAGGGGTTATCTTTGATTAGGGTAGTTAATGATGAGTGGCTGACTTGATGTGGGTGGGAGGTTTCACTCAGCCATTTTATTTTCTTCTCCATGGGAGAGCTAGTAAAATGGGACCATAGGAAATATCACTAAGAAGGAATCACTGGAGTAGACAGATCTTTAGGAAACATCACCTTTCATTGCCATCATCAATAAGCAATGCTGAAAACGTTTCTTTGTTTATCTCTTATTGAACATCTAATGGGCCCCTAAGTGCTATACAAATATTAAATGTTTCCAAAATCCCATGATGGATTATATTATAATCACCATAATATTACACCCATTTCATGAAGGGGAAGTTGAATCCATTTCAATTATAAGAAAAAGAACTTTCATTATTATTGAATTTGCTCTTGGAGTCCCACAAAAAGTATTTCAGAAAAGGCAGGGTTAAGAGCTGTGTTTTGGAGCCAGAATGCTTACGATAGATCTCTGGTCCTGCCTTCTTGCTAGATGAGTGAACATGTGAAAGTATTTAATTCTTTATACCTCAATTTTCCCATCTGGAAAATGGGGATAATAATGGTACCCATTATCAAGAGTTTGTTTTAAAGATTGAGTCAATGTATGAAAACTGGTTAATTTTTATATTTCAATTACATTTTCCATTCCATATTATTTTGTGTTAGTTTCAGGTGAAAAGCATAGTGGTTAGACAATCATATACTTTAGGAAGTTGTCCCCCAATATTTCCAGTATACACCTAGCATCATACACAATTATTATAATACTAGAGGCCCGATGCACGAAATTTGTGCAAGGGGCTCGGCCCTTGCAGCTGCAGCAACTTGCCTTGGCCTGCACAGCAGCCCCAGCTTCGTCCAGAAGGTCGTCCAGAAAGACGTCTGGAAGGTCGTTCGCCTGTCCAGTCTAATTAGCATATTACCCTTTTATTATTATAGATTATTGACTAAATTCCTATGCTGTGCTTTACATTCTGACTCTTTTGTAACCATAGTAGGTGCTGTATAGTAGCAGCTGTGCTTGTTGTTATTGCTATTATTATAGAGACCTCATAATGTATAGATGATAAATGAAAGGAACAATGGTGAACAGAGAAAGCACACGTGAGGCTGGCATTTAGCCTCCTCAGCTCCAGTGCATTTCTGTATGTGACTGGCCCTGCCAGCCTGCCAGCGTGCTTCCTTGGGCAAAGAGTGTGCCCCAAATGGAAGTCACCTTTAACTTTCCCTGAGTCCCTCACTTCTCGGGCATGCTTTTCTGGTGTGCTGGAGAACATCTTTGGTCACATTCTTGCTTCCCTTAGAGCTGTCCTACAAGGCCAGTGTAAAGAAAGAGCATCTTCCTGAAGGGCCACTGTGGGAGGCATTCTCAGAGGCCCCAGGAGCTCACAGGTCCCAAGTCATGGCCCACTTACCTCCCAGCAGTGACTGGAGGAAGAACGCCCCACCCTGAGCATCATCTTTACTCAGGGGGAGCCTGCCCTGGCAGCAGAGAGAAGGCCTGGCTTCATGTCCACTCTTCTTGCCAGGTCAGCAGGAGTGACTGCCCCACATGCCTCCAAAGTTCACTCAGAGAGCGCCTAATGACGCCACCCTTACACCCCTTCCCACCTGCACCTCAGTCCCAGAACCCCAAGATGCCCATACACTTAAAGGGGAAAGCAGCCCAAGAGGTGGGGGACTCTCACATTTAGGAATGTGGCTGAAGTGAAGGGGCTAAAGACCCACTAGCAGGGACAGTGCTGAGGACACTTCTGTCACAATTACTGGCTTGCCATTTGTTCTCTGTCCCCTCACCCGCTGACCTGCAGGCATGTAGGGGTGAGGTGAGGCAGTGAGGTGAGGCATGGGCAAGGCGATAGGCTTCCCTGCTCCCACCTCTCACTCACATCTGTATATTCCCAGTTCTAGCACATTTGCAGACCCAGAGCAGGGTATTTTAGTTACGCTGTTTTGCTTTTGGGGAATAGGATCACATAAACTAACTCTAATGAAGTGCTACCAGTCTTGCAACTGTCTCCAGAGGGAATCCCTTCTTCCTGTGTCATTAGTTCCAGGTTCAAAGCCCCAGGTGGACACATCTGATTGGCTGATGCCTATAGGAGCAGGTATATTGGGGTTTCTTTGCATCCCATTAAGACTTCTAGGGAGATGACTTTCCCAAGAATAGTAGTAAAGAAGTTCATAAGGAGAGAGAGAAAAGGAAGGAAGGAAGGAAGGAAGGAAGGAAGGAAGGAAGGAAGGAAGGAAGGAAGGAAGGAAGGAAGGAAGGAAGGAAAAAAGGAGGGAGGGAGGGAGGGAGAGAGAGAGGGAGGGAAGAAGGGAGGGGAAAAGAAAGCCTGAGTATGCTTTGTGAAAATGGCTCCTACAAAAAAGTGACACATGAGCTAAAGAAAGAAGAAAAGATTGCATCGTGCTCCCAAAATCATAACCCAGGAAGCTCTCTCTCCCTCCAGCCCCCAGATCCTTGGTGTAGTACAGGCAGGAAAGCAGGTGGCACCGTTGTTCTGCAGCCATATTCCCCAAGTGACAAACTAGCTGTCCTTGGCTTCCCTTCTGTGTCAGTTAGGATTATGTATGACTGCATAGATCAGGAAAACTCAAATAGCAGTGACCGGATAGAAGGCCCTCTCCCAATTTCGTGGCAGTTTTACTAGTGTCGGCTCCTTTTCACTTGCTGCTCCACCATCCTTAGCACATTGAAGGTCCAGGAGCACCTCTCCTCATGGCCCTTGCCTTCCAATCTTTACATCCACATTTCAAGGTGGCAGGAAGGAGGTGGCCAAGCAGTTCTCATGCTCTCCTTCTCCTTTTAAGAAGGCTTGCTGACACCCCACACGACAGGAACTTATGTATCTTACTGGTCAGACCTTAGTCACAGGTGCAAATCTAACTGAATAGGGGGCGGGTACTGGGAAATCTAGACTTTTAGCTGGGTGAAAAGTCAAAAAGAATGGCTGGCTGGATATTAGAGTAGTTAATTTTCAGTGCACTTTAATGACCAAATGTCTGTGAAATGCAGTAACACGCCTACTGGAGAATAATTCATCACTTTCAAAACCATGTATCAAGTTGTCTCAGCCAGCTCCCTGGAACAATTCATTCACTACTATCAGATTCACCAACCAGCTATAAGCTGGATTTTTAAGGCTACTGTTAGCCTTCGTCTTCTTTTTCTAGATTCTGTTTTCCCAGAACTGTAGGAGGTGACACTGTTAAGTCTGACTCTTTGCAACCCAATCAAAAGGATAAAAAAGAGTTTGTTTTAAAAAAGAAGATGAAAACTAAATGAACAAATATGAAACATGTTTATTTCATCTCATTCTCTGCCAGAATGTACATTTGCTGTGGTGTAGATAAATGGTTCTCAAACTGTGATCTCAGGGCCACTGGTGGTCCTGTATGTCCTAGGTGGTCCTGTGGCCAATTACAAATATTTCTAAATATCAGCCTCAATGTGTGTTTTAAATTTATTTTAGTTTATTTGTTGAATTTAAATCAAAATATAAGAATCAAGATTTTTAAATCTTAACCTCAGCAATGATTATTAATTTAAGAAAAGATTTCCCAAGATTTGTGTGTGTGTGTGTGTGTGTGTGTGTGTGTGTGTGGTGGTGGTGGTGGTGGTAGGGTAGGTGGTCCAGTAGACTTTTGCCCAGACTTTACATTTTACAGTTTGAAAAATTGAAAGAATAGAGTCTATCCTCTTTAGCAGAGGGTGAACCATGGGGCTGCTAAACTAAAATAACCAGTTATAGAGGACTCAACAGCAGACTTTATGTCACAATTTGGGGTCCGTTACAAGAACCCATGTAGGGTCTATGGGATGATAAGTTGATAAAGTCAAAAAAATGAAAAAACATATTTAAAAATAAGAAAATTCTAGGTTCATATAGGTTGTTTTTTTAATTTTTTCAGAGAAACTCTATTGTTCATGACAGGTTGGTCTACTTATTAATCAGTGTTTGCTTTATGTCATTTCTAATATTTCCCAACTCTATTCTAATTCTGATTAATTTAATTTCATAAGTGGATACCAGTCCCTGATTGACACATGTATTGATGTAAGCTTGGCACATGGGCTTTAAAATTGGCTACTTTTAATTCATTCTTTTATTCATTCATGGTGCTTTACTGAGCATCTACTTTGGGCTAGATGTTGTGTTAGGTACTAGAGATTCACTAGTGGTACTAAAGGGGAAAAATTCCCATGGATCAAATTTACATTACTTGGATAAATAAAAATATGTGTCTGAACCATGGATGACCAACCTAGGTGGTAGTATTCTGAAAAGCCTTTCCTGACATAGCTTTCCTTGCCTTACTGTTTGGCTTAGACTTGGTTCTCTTAAAATAAGGTACTAATTTTTGGATGTGACTTGAGAAAGTAGCAATAAAAAGGCAGGAGTAAACTAGCTGCTTGGCTGCCGGCCGCCATCTTGGTTGGCAGTTAATTTGCATATCACCCTGATTAGCCAATGGGAAGTGTAGGGGAGGTATGGTTAATTACCATGCTTGTCTATTATTAGATAGGATTATAAATAAGGTCACATTCTGAGGTACTGGGGTTTGGGACTTCAATGTATTTTTTAGGGGGATTCAATCTATAAAACAAGGTCATTAATGAACACAGGAACCTCTGGTAAGTTGTGTCATAGCGACAGGTAAGCTCACATTTCTGCCTGTGCAGCCCTAATTTATTTTTTCAAGTATACGTATAGTTTTTACTATTACAGATGGCTACCATTTTCCCCTTTACATCCCACCATCCCCTCCCCAAGTCTTTACCACCCAATTTGAATCTGGAGCTATTCTGATCTCCAATGAGCTACAGATGAATCAATATGTCTCCTATTATTTAGACTCAAAAAATGAAAGGAATGAGAAGAAACAATAAATTAATTATTGAGAGAAAAGAAAAAAAAGCATGGGAATTAGAAAAAATTAAGAACTTCTCACTTTTTATTTTTGCTATCATAGATGTTGTATCAGTTCAACCAAGCCTTAATATTCTACTTCAATTTACAGAACTTCAAAAACACAGAAACAAATACTCATATGAAGGGTAGAAGAGTGATTTTTATTTCTCAATAAAAATCATTGTAAACATTTCAAAAGCATTTTGTGCCATAAAATGGAATTCAAAGCAAGTTTTAGAATTTCTGTCTTCCGTGAAAACCTAGCAGTTAAAGTGTCACAGTGATGAATGAGAATGGGCTCCATAATGGCTGTTTCACTATTACTAATTCACCCATTGGATCTTAACAAAATATGCCAATGTCTCTTCTTCTAAGAGGAGCCTAATCTTTCATTTCCTATACATGATTAGGCCTTAAATTGTGTCTGCAGGCCCATGGATACAATATGTACTATACTGTTGCCCTCAAGGGTTTAATATAAATGTAACATCATGTTGGGCACAAAGAATTTCACTGTGATTTAATAAGCAACATATTTAGAGGGAGCCATTATTTAAAATATCATAAGAATGCAAGAACCATTTGGTTGATTTGAATTGAGCCAATTGGGATCAACTACCTTGTCATCAGTCGTGCAGCAAAACATATATATATGGATCAGAGATGAAAGGAAATGTCCAGGTCAAATGCAATTGGTTGTTCCAAACTGTCACAACTGAAAGATAATGCTTTGCTTGAGTAGATGGAAAGAAATAAGTAGACATTTTCTAAACCTTAAATATTAGAGTGAAATTAGGGCATTTGAACTGAAGTAATTGCTTGGGTCTAATGACTTCATTTCTGTCTTATACCTTGGGAAACAAGATGTCAAGAGTAATCCATTAAAAATGGAGTGAGAAATGTACAAGACTACATGAAGGAAACAATAAATCTTTCCCAAGGACATAAAAGAAGACAAAGAAGTGGAGGAACATCCTGTGCTCTTGGATGCAAATACTGTAAAGATGTCAAATTACTCCAAAGTAATCTATAAACTGTATATAATTTCACAATTCTATTTGATATTTTATAGAACTTGACTAATTGTTTCTCAAATTTATCTGGAAGAGAATACTTGCAAGAATCCCATATAGTAAAAGGCTAATATGCAAATCGACCAAACAGCAGAACAACTGGTCCCTATGATGTGCACTGACCACCAAGGGAGAGATGCTCAGCGCGGGAGCTGCCCCATGGTGGTCAGTGCCCCATGATGAGCTATAGGTACTTATTTTGCAATATTTATAACTTGACACATAATATTAGCTCTTATAGTTAGAATCTCCATTATCTCCCAAGCCAACACCTACCTCCTAGAAAGAGCTTAGGCCTTTAGCTTTCCTCAAAGCACATGTCAGCTCCAGGTTGACCTATCCTGTCCATACCTATGTGACCCACTACCTGGATTACCTAGATCTGGGCCTAGAATCCTGTGACAAGTCTCTCTCCCCTTAGGTACCATAGGATGAACAGAAAGCCATTAGTCAGGGATCATACCTTGAATCACTTTGTACAAAACCTCACTTTTGCTGCACCTTGCCCTGTTTTCTGTCATCTTTCATATGTGCTGGCCTTCTAACTGCCTGCCTTTACCTCTATTTTTATGATCTCTTTTATGTATATGTGTGTGCATACATATAGAGGGTGTCCCAAAAATGTATACACACACTTTGAATAATTATACTGGCAGTATTTATTAAAATGCATTTCATTTCAAAATTGAGCTATCAGCTGTTAAAGTGTGTATACATTTTTGGGAGATACCCTGTATATACACACTTTTTAACTTATGTAAATTTAACCTTGTCTCCCACACCCCACATTCTTCTTTGGAGTCTTTTGAATGGCCTCACAGTCCTATGTGTGTGTTCACAGGGCATAACTCTTCTGGCTCACTATGAAATTGATACCTTCAAATCCCTTATATTATTCAATAAGCTTAAGATTCAATGGCGGGGGGGTGGGGGAGAGGGAGGGAGGAGGACTGCTATTCCCTCTAGCACACATAGGATTGAGAAGGATCTTCATCCCTGGAACATATAAATATTTCATGTGCAAGCGTCTCTGTGGAAAAATTATTCTATGATATATATCAACCCATGAGGCACTGTTTGATCTAAGACACACATGTAGCATTTTTAGTGAAGTCAGTGGAAATTGACATGGGTCCCCTGATGGAAGGAATTAAACTCAGATAGGGTGAGATAATTTCACCAGATGCCACGTATTTCCCATGTAAAACTGAAAATTGTAAAATAAGAAGATTAGCAAAAGGGAAAAATAGTTGCATTATCTGACATCCTTCACTAGGAGCCGTTCGAGGATAAGCAACGATCTTTCCTGTCGGTAGAATCTTTGAGAGAAAGGAGGACGGTTAGAGCATTTTTTGAATTATTTACAGGTTGTGTTATAGAAGTGTTCCCCACCTATGACAACTCAGATTACCAGCCTTTTTGTCTTTTCTTCATTTCAAATACTGCAGAATACTTCATGGACAGAGCAAGAAACTCACCAACAGGCAACAGCTATCCTGGGATGGATTTCCAGAATTTGCCTCCAGGCATAATGTAAGAAGTATATCATTGTTCAGGTAGGGTAACAGCCCTGTGCCTACTGCCCTAGGCTTCTAAAAGGAATGGGAGGCTGACCAAAGGTTTCCCCAAGGCTGTGTATCTAAATGACTATGCTTTTTTTAAAAAAACTAAGTACATCTTTAAAAAAAAAAAAAAAATATATATATATATATATATATATATATATATATATAGCTGATTTCAGAGAGGAAAAGAGAGAGGTGGAGATAGAAACATCAGTGATGAGAGAGAATCATTGATCAGTTGCCTCCTGCACACCCCCTACTGTGGATTGAGCCCACAACCTGAGCATGTGCCCTTGACTGGGAATCAAACCCAGGATCCTTCAGTCTGCAGCCGATGCGCTATCCACTGAGCAGACTGGCTAGAGCTGACTATGTTTTCTTGATCTGCCTCTCATCTTCTCCAAACCTTCTGAACACTAAACCCTGATTTGCTGGGTGATCAACTGTAGAGCTCAAATGGGTGAAAGTATTCCTTCCTGACACACCCACTCTGCCACACACCCCTGAACTCCAGCCTCATCTGTGAAAGACAGTGGGGGCTTTGCTCTCAGCTTGATTTTTTAAGCCTGCTGGGTGAGACCAAGTCAATGTCAACAGGAGCTTCAGGTCCTCATCTTCCCTAAACTAAATGTAAAAAGGGCTGGACTCTCACCTTTCAGATAAAATGCAGCCAATTCAAAGCCACCTCAAATATGAAGGTGTTATTCTTGGGGGTAGGGAAGTATAACCATAATTTTACTTTATGAATACATGATAAAGTTATTTTATAAATTTAAGGATGCATTGCCCTCAGGACAGTGTTCAAACTCATCAGCTAGGCCCTCCTTGCTTTCCAGCTCCCACACTACTCTTCAGCCAAACTAACCCCCTGGCAGCTGACCACACCTAACTTCGGCCTTTCCTGTTCCCTCTAATGCCCATCTCAAGGCCCACTCCACCTCCTTCCCACCTTAGGAAATTCTTATTCTTCTTTGAAGGTAGAGTTTTCAGCTTTACATTCTCCAATGTCCTCCTTGAGCCACCCAAAACTTGGAGGGAGGTTCATTATCTGTGTTAACTCCAAACCCAGCACTTGCCACACTGTATTCTGTTAATTTGCCTACTTCTCCCAATAATCTGAAACCTCCTTGAAGGCAGGGACTGGGTCCCAGTCACCATGGCATCCCCAGTGACAGTACATATCAATTATTATGTTTCAAATGTAAAAGCCCTTTCTCTTCCCCTCAGAGCATTCCTGCGAACTACATCATCGGGCACATGTTCTCAGTATATTGTCCCAGTTGAAGAATGTTGTGACTGGCAGATGTCTGAGTCACTGTGTTTAAACCAAAAGACTTGATATAGAAGCAACAAGGGTGAGGAGAATGTCAGACTTAAACAAAACAGCAACAACACAACAACAAAAAAACAAGAGTTTCAATGGTAATTTCATTGCCTGTTAAATGGGAATATTGTACATAATAATTTTTCTTTTCCTCACAAAGGCATAGTGAAGCTAAATGAGATAACCCATAGAAAGTCCTATATTAGCATACCTGGTACACAGTAAACAGAAAAAGTTAGTTTAGGGAATGATAGTATAATAGAGTCTCAGTTGTCATTTAACACAGCCTCCTCCAGCCCAGACCAGGAAGGGCCTTGGCTGAGGGTCGGGCACCAGCCTCTCAGACCACCCAATGGGCTTAAGGCAGCTGGTTCTCTCCATGAACAGTCCTTGTTGTAAGAAAGTCCTTGTAAGAAAGTTCTTCCAACTGAGGTGAGTCTGCACACACCAATGTACTATTATCTATGTGAAGTCATATTAATTCTCTTAAGTGATTTTATCTGTGTAAGTAACATAAAAACATGGTTTCTTCTTAAAAAATTTCCCCACAGCCCTTTTAGCCACACAACCCACTTACTTAATACATGCCAATTTCCCCAAAGCTACCCTTCTGTTTCTCTCCCTTTCCCTGCCCCCTCTGTTCTAAGGCCAAATTCCCATTTCTTCCTTATGTTACAGGGTTTCTCTTATGATAGTCTCTGTCATCCTCGTGGCCTCCCTCTGATAATACAAATATAAAGAATATTAGTTTTTTTCAATGTGTTGCCATTTCTTAGGGGTGTGAACGAAGAAAGGTGTTCTATGGAAAGTAACCCTATAGGTGATCAGATCATAAATTCCTAACTGGGCAGGTCAAGGTGGGTAGTCACACCCCAGGAATGTAACTTTTTTAGTAAGCCCTGCCCATTGCCTTTGTGCATCTAGGTTAATACACCTTTGAGATAAGGGTGACCACCTGAAAGAGAGCACACAATTTTAACTACCCTGTAATCCAATCCTAGCCTTGCTCTCTCCCATCCTCATCCAATCTTTCTTTCCCTTATTAATCTCAAATGCATAAAAGAAACTGCAAAACTGTCATTCTCCACAGCATTTGAGATCTTAATCCCAGCAATTGTTGTCAGTTTGGCTCAAATAAAATCTTATAAAAATTCTTTATAGGCTTGGACATTCTTATATCAACAGCTTAACCCAGGAAAAGGGAGAAATAAAATTAATGCTTAATACAACCTGGCAATATTAATCAAATCTAAAGTGCACCAATCCTTTGACCCAGCAATTCTACCCACCTAGGGGACACTGAAATACACATACACACACACACACACACACACACACACACACACACACACGTTCCCATTTTTGTTTAGTACTTATTCCAGTATATATACAAACACTGGAATAATCCATACCTGATACAAATAATGAGGTTGATATATTTGGGAATATTTGGGAAGATGGTCAAGACATATTTTAAAGGGAAGAAATCAATTTGAAGAAAATATTTTGCCTACTCCCATCTATGTTAAAATTTTAATGTAGACATAAATATTTGCTTGTATTTGAATAGAAAATGTCTAGAAAACTACAAAAAAAAACAGTTAAGAGTTGTTACATTTGGGAGAAAGAATGAGTTAGAAGGGGTAAACTTTTCCTTTTCATTTAATACCTTTTTAGAATGTTTGAAAAATTTTAAAATTTTTATTGAATTCACTGGCATGACATTGGTTAATAAAATAATATGGGTTTCAAGTGTACAACTCTATATATCGTATTATGTGTCCACCTTCAAGTCTCTTTCGGTCACCATCTACCCCCAATCCTTACCCTTTTTTACCTCCCCCTCTATGAGTTGTTACTGTTGTTGTTTTTGTTTTTTGTTTTTGCTTAACCTCTTCACCTTTTTCACCCAGCCCCCCAACACCACTCCCCTCTGACAGCTGTCAGTCTGTTCTCTGTATCTATAAGTTTATTTCTGTTTTATTAGTTTATTTTGTTTACCAGATTTTTCATGTAAGTGAAATCATATGGTACATGCTACCTAAAGAAATCTATAGATTCAAAGCAATTCCTATCAAGATACAAATGGCATATTTCACATAACTAGAGAAAATTTTCCAAAAATTTATATGAAAACAAAAAACACCCCAAATAGCCACAGCTAATCTTGAGAAAGAAGAACAAAATTGGAGAAATCACAAAACCTGATATCAAATTATACTACAAAGCCATAGTAGTCAAAACAGCCTGGTGCTAGCATAAAAGCAGACATAAAAATCAACGGAACAGAACAGAGAACTCAGAAATAAACTCATGCCTTTTGATCAATTAATATTCGACAAAAGAGGCAAAACATAAGTTGGGGAAGTTAGATTCTTGCAAAAAAACATGAAATCAGACCACCTTCTTACACCATACATAAGAATAAAATCAAAATGTATTAAAAGCTTAAATGCAAGACTCAAGACCAAAAAAAATCCTAGAAAAAAACATAGGCAGTAAAATTTCGGACATTTCTCAAAGCCATATTGTTTTCTGATATGTCTCCTTGGGCAAGGGCAATAAAAGAAAAAGTAAACAAGTGGGACAACATCAAACTGAAAAGTTTTTACACAAGACCTAAATAAACACTTCTCCAAAGAGCACATACTGATAGCCAATAGACATATGAAAATATGCTCAAAGTCACTAATCATCCGAGAAATGCAAATTAAACCACAATGAGATATCACCTCACACCTGTCAGAATGGCTATCATCAATAAATCAACAAACAGCAAGTGTTGGCGAGGATGTAGAGAAAAAGAAACCCTCATGTACTATTGGTAGGAATGACTGTGCAGCCACTATGGAAAATAGTATGAAGTTTCCTCAAAAAATTAGAAATGAAACTGCCTTCTGACCCAGCGATTCCACTTTTGGGAATATATCTGAAGAAACCCGAAACATTGATTCAAAAGAATATATGCACCACTATGTTTATTGCAGCATTATTTACAACAGCCAAGATGTGGAAGCAGCCAAACGTCCTTGGATAAAAAAGCTATGGTACATTTACACACTGGAACATAGCCATAAAAAAGAAAGAAATCTTACCTTTTGTGACAGCATGGGTGTGTGGTAGGCAGTAAGGAGCAGAGCACAAATGGTGGGCTAGTTAACGGAAGGTCACCAGGGTGGAAAGCCCGAGGTGCCTAGCAAAGGGCAATTGAGGCGAGACCTTGCCCACAGGGTGATCTTTCCTCCACTACCGTATCACTGGTCATTGTTCTGGGCCCCCTGATCTTTCTTCCCTAGAGATAACATTTAGGCCTCAGTTGTATTTCAGCTCCGGGCCCAGAAAAACAGCAAAACCAGACCAGAGACTCCATGACTGACGTCAGGACCAGCTGCATTGGATAATGACCCCTGCCTGGTGCTGACCAATCAATCAGTGGAGAACTAGACCCTGAGAGGACACACCTGGAAAGCTGCTGAATATTCTATTGAGATCTTCCCCTGGTGCCTCCCCTAAAATATCCACCCTTAAATCCTGAGGAGGGAGGATGCTGTGCACTCGCCCTCCAGGGAGGAGGCCTGCACTTTCCCCCTCTCCCTTTCCCCCTCGCTGTTACTATTAGCTTCCTCATCTCAAGCTCCAAGGGCCCTTCCTTTACCTCTATAACTTGTTTCCTAAGCCCATCTCTTCTATGAATTACATCTTCCACCTCTGTGCTTTTATAAATAAATATTCTCTTATAGTTTGAGTCTTAGCTCTGAAGTCTTCCCTAGCCAGAACTCAGGTACCGAGGTTGCTGACTCCAGGTCCAGTCTGACCCCACCAGTCTAACCCTTGGTGCCTTTCCGGCTGCCTACAACAGATGGATCTGGAGAGTATTATGCTAAGTGAAATAAGCCAAAGAAAGAGTGCTTGAAAATTATTTTTGCCATGAGCATGTATTAATTATATAGTTTAAATTAACTCCACTAAAAAATTCTTTCTTACTATTAAAGTGTAAGAATCAAATGTCATTAGCAAGAGAGCATCCCCAAAAGGAGTCACTCACACATGTTTGTGGCTTTGCATGATGCCAGGTTTATTAAGGGAGACCTCCTAATAAATGCAGGTCACACACAGAGAGGGGGAGCTTAAGCTATAGAAGCGAGCAGAGCAAGGGTCCAGAGCAAGGGAAGTCCCCGTCACTGGAGGCATCCACAGATGGAGAGGTTGGTCTGAAGCCAGGCTGCTATGTGGCAGTACATGCCTGAGGAGTGAAAGTCCGGCAGGGCTCCCTGAAGGGCTCCAAGAGTGACCTGTCTACGGTCAAGCTCCATCATCGAATGGTCGAAGCTCTGAGTTCTCATAGCCCACAGGGGTCCCACTCATATAATCAGTGTCTGGATGGAGTTCTTACCTTAGTGTTCAGACATGTGATTTTGGGTGTTTAGGGCTGACAGTGACTCCATACTGGATTGTAAAAAGTATTTAAAAAGTCAGCTGTGCTTTTGCTCTATATAAACAAGTAAGAGATTTGAGCAAAGAGTGCATTTTCTGTAATGGCATATAATCTGATTAAATTGATGAACATTTCTAAAGGACTATCTATCCCTTAGAAAAGGGAGGAGAAAAGTCAGCCAAAGAAGTTCCCCCCCAAAATATCAGAGACAACTAATTACAATGAAGATCCAGGCACAATCAAAAGGAAATGAAGCCCAGAGAGTGGCTTTAAATAGCCCACACCCATTAGTAAAGCCATCATCATCATCATCATCATCATCACCATAGTGATGGTATTGGTGCTATGGATGGTAGATTTCAACTATTTGGTTCCATTAGCAAAACTTTCTCAAGTCTGAGCTAATTGCATTAGGTTATTTTCAGTTGATACCATAGAATTCAAGGATTGTAGAGCTACAGTGACCAAGAATGAAGGGTAAAAATATTAAGAAGTGAAGTACATATGTTCACTTTGGATTTGGATGAGTAAAAAATTGAACTATGATGCCTCCAGAATGATAGCTAATGCAGCTGTTATATTTCCTTTTGTTTTGAATTAACATGTGTTTCATTTCTCCAGCCATAGTGCATGTTTCTTAAAAGAAGAGGTTGCATGTGTTGAGTGTCTGTGGATAACTTACACAACTCCTCCATAATCCTTGCATTGAAGACCTCCCAGTGTTCCAGAGCTATTTTCTGCCATGGTCTGTGAAGGGTCTGATGTTTTATTCTACTGGGAAGCTAACATGTTAGCTCTTTACTGTTTCATGGATGTTGGCATAAGATATGAAATCATGAGTCAAAAACAAAGGATTTATTACTCACTGCATAGCAAGCAACATTGAATTCAGATTAGTTTGCTTTGATTCCTTGTGCTCATCCCATGGATGACACAGTGGCATTAGATGGGCTTCTGCACAGGCATCTTGTTGCCAGATAGGATGGGAACAATGAATGATTTATGCTTTTATAGGTAAGTAAGCTTGCTCTTTGACTGCAAGGAGACCCCAAGGTTGCCACTGCAGATACAACTGGAGACTGCGCTCACTGCAACTACAACACTAGACTATGAGACTGAACCCAGGGTCTTCTGAGATGGAAACCCCTGTTGCCTTTCTGCCAGTGAATCCCTATGTTTTCTCCTCTCTGGTGCCATTTTCTTGGGGCTTACATTCTCTTGGAGGAGCTCTAGTATAACTTTGGGTAGATCTTTATCTTCCTGTCTACTACGCACACATTGAAGCTTGCCCTGAACATTCTGCTAGTAGAGTACCTCTAACACTAGTTCTTTCTTTTTTTATTAATACATGATTCTCATCCCTCAGAATCATAATGATCCTCCCAGTGTACTGAAAAGTAAAATCTTTGATCTATTTTAAGTGCAGAGACTTTATTTTTTCAAATGACTAATGTTATTAATAACAGTAACCCCAATAATAGCTAGCACTTAATGATGCTTGCTATGCCTCAGGAACTTTTCTGTAAGCTTTAATCTTCCCAGCAGCCAAGTAATGTAAGTATTATTAACATCCTCATTTACAGAAGCACTAGGATGTGAAATAATTCATAGGGACAGAGTCAGGATTTAAACTCAGGGAGTTGGGCTCAGGGTCTGCAAACTTATTGTTAAGCAAAATTTGTATTATATTATTTCCTCTAAATTTTTTTTATCATCATTTTCTCGTTTTTTAAAATAAAAAGTGATAACAATAAGATTGGTGAACTTTCTGCCTTTTCCATGTGAGTCAAGTTGAAAAAACTTCTTGAAAACCACAACACTTGATAATGTGATGTTTGCAAACAGCGTAGATGTCTTAAATCTCTACCTCCCCCCATGTGTGGTAGGGTTCTGGCCCATAATAGAAGCTCAGGGAAGGAAGAGGAAGGAAGGGGAACAATGAGAAAGGAAAGGGTGGAAGAGGACAGAAAATGGGGAGTAAAGAAAGGGTGGCAGTGGGGCAGAGGAAAGAAAATGCAAGAGGAGGGGGTAAATAATCCCAATAATCTCCATGCATTACTGACAATATTTGTTGACTGATCCAGTATCAGTAACAAAATGACCAGATAAGCAATTTGGTGCTCCAGAAAAGGAAGTACTCGATGCTTGGATGCTATTTGACCATGGTCCCAGGGCCCTTTCATTTTATTTGGATGTCACAAACTACTTTTTTCTTTATCTTTTTAGCTCCCCCCCTTTCTATACACATAATTGAAAGAAATAGAAAAGAAGGTAAAAGATGTTATCCTACGGGATTTCAATACCTTGGAGTCAGATCATTATGAACAAGTTCAAAGGTATACACAGCAAAACTAGCAATAGAGCCTTTCTTTATACTGTGCTTTATACCATACTACAGGCCCAGTCCAGTGCAGGAAAATTGTGCATTGGAGGGGCCGGGGGGGAGAGTCCCTCAGTCCAGCCTGTGCCCTCTCGAAGTCTGGGAGCCCTCAGGGGATGTCTGACTGACGGCTTAGGCCCGCTGCTCCCCAGGGACATCCTTTGCACTGCCGCGGAGGCAGGAGAAGCTCCCACCACTGCCGCTGCGCTCACCAGCTGTGAGCCTGTCTCAGGGCTTCTGGCTGAGCAGCACTCCACTGTGGGAGTGCACTGACCACCAGTGGGCAGCTCCTGCATTGAACATCTGCTCCCTGGTGGTCAGTGTGCATCATAGCAACTGGTCGTTATGCCATTCAATCAATTTGCATATTAGCCTCTTATTATATAGGTTAGCCCAAGTTTTATTACACACACTAGGAGCATAAACCAATTTTATTCTAGATATATTTTTAAAAAGCAAACAAGTCATTCTTAAAACACACACACAATGCCAACAGCCTAGCATTCATGAATAGTCCTATAATAACAAATGAATGTGGGAAGATAAAAAATAATTTTTTTGCAAGGAATCTAATTCATTCCCAGAGTTTTCAAGGCTGAGTAAAAAAAGCAGTGACTACATGTTTTGTTAAAATAAAAAATTGTCAGTGTTTAGAACTATTTCCAAAAGGAAGTTTTATGTCCTAATGAACTGTTTCTTGGATTTGAATTTAGGAACTTCAATTTCTGCTCTTTCTCAAACACTGTCTGGCTGTGTGGCCTTGGGTAAATTACTTACCCTCTCTGTATTTCCTAATTTTTTTTTAAAAAAATGGGAATTATACTTATGGTACAGAAGAGGTATTGTGTTCAGTAGTGAATTAGTAACTAGAATGAATCATTCAAATATGAACAAAGAAGTGCTATGTCTAACCTAAAACACATATTTTAAAGTAGTTGGGAACTGTTCCCCCATTAGGTAAATAAAGCAGTTCAACTCAATTCCAACTTTAAAAATTAAATTATCCTAAAAGCCATTATTTCTAAAAATAACACCAGAAAATTCACAATTTACTTTTGATATTGAAACTGTCTCCCCTCTGCAGTTTCCAAATGAGGATCACCTATTTTTTAAAAAATGTTTTCATGAAACAGGATGAGAAACAGAGAAATTACTTCAGCATCTGTGTCCTCTTCTACTCTTAGAAAACCTTACTAACCTTTGGAATTCTGACTCTGATTTATTAATGATCCCACAGTAAATAGTCAAGTATGACAGAGCCTAAGAAATCTTTTACATTATCCAATGAAAGCCCAACTTGGATAAGCCCATAGTGTTTTGTACATACTTTCTGATGTTATCTGCTTAGATGTCTATTGTTCCATTGCATTTATAATGATCAGGATGGAGACTTTCCCTCACTCATCTTTGCACACACAAAATCTATAATAATAAAAGCATAATATGCTAATTAGACCAGACAGCCAAACAACCTTCCAGACGTCATTCCGGATGAAGCCTTGGTGGTGGGACCTGAGGCAGAGGTGGTTAGGGGTGATCAGGCAGGCAGGCAGAATGCTTAGGGGGAATCAGGCAGACAGGTGAGCAGTTAGGGCAATCAGGCAGGCAGGCAGAGGTGGTAGGGGTGATCAGGCAGGCAGGCAAACAGTTAGGGGCAATCAGGCAGGCAGGTGAGCAGTTAGGGGCAATCAGGCAGGCAGGCAGGCATGCAGAGGGGTTAGGGGTGATCAGGCAGGCAGGTGAGTGGTTAGGGGCAATCAGGAAGGCAGGCAGTTAGGAGCCAGTGGTCTTGGATTGCGAAAGGGTGCAGGCCGGGCTGAGGGGACCCCCCCCCCCCTCATGCACAAATTTTGTGCACCGGGCCTCTAGTCTAGGATAATGCTCACCACCTGGACACTCTTAAATAAATATTTGTTTAGCAAATCTGAATTCAGAGCAGTTAAGTTGGTTTCTTCCAGAGAAATGGATTAGAAATAAAGTTCTTGGCCCTGGCCTGTGTGGCTTGGTTGGTTGAGCATTGTCCCATGTCCCAAAAGGTTGCCAGTTAGATTCCCAGTCAGAGCACATGCCTGGTTTGCAGGCTCGATCCCTGGTAAGGGGCATACAGGAGGCAGCTGATCAATGTTTTTCACATCAATATTTCTGTCTCTCCCTCCCTCTCCCTCCCTCTCTAAAAATCAATAAAATAATATTTTTTTAAAAAAAAAAATGTTCTTGAATTGACAATTTTCTAACTAATAGAACTAAGAATTACAGAGAATAACTTCAGAAGTTTCTTCTACCAAATGGCTGGATGATGAAGTATAATGAGGCATATACAGCTGATTTAATAACTTCAATAACTTCCAGTAAGGTTCCACTACTCAGATTGTGTAAACTGAACATGACTCTTGGGGCCCATGAGGCTGCATCACCATCCTTTTTGGTTAAAAAAAAATCTCCATCTTCGCTTCAACAATGGCAAATCTGTTCAAATCAGGCAGCACAAAACCAGAAGTAGTTGGAAGCTCTCCACACATAGGAGAGAGGAGCAAGGCTTTTTATAGAGAAAACACTGAGGTGAAGCAAGGAAATTGATTGGCTGAAGCTTATGCAGCTGCCTTATTTGAGAAAGACTAGTTGGCTGTTTGTGAGTGGTTGTCCTAGGTTTTGATTTCTTAAGCATGAAGCATTACAGGTTTAGCTTTTGGTTTGTTTATTATGAAGGCAGCTAGAGCATTAGAACCACCTAGTCTAAATTAACTAATTATCTTCATTTTGCAGATAAAAAACTGAGCCTTAAAGTCACACAGCTAGGAAGCTTGAGTGCCATAATTCAAACTCAGGTTTATCTGATATCACAACAGTCCCTTCTTCACACCTTATTGTTTCTGAACATCTCTGCTCATTGTTGGCAATCTTGTCTTTCTGCAGTAAATTCAGGCCTATTTTATGTGATGCTATTGAAAATGTTTGAAAAGCCAGATGCAACATCTCTGTCATGTTCAATTCTGATGTACACCAAAACCATGCCAAAGAAATCCACATGGAAAATTCCTCTAATTCTATCTGCTTCAAAAATGATGGATCAAAGCTGTTGGCAATAGAACAGAGCTTACAGATCATTCAATTTGGCATTTCTTAAATTTTAGTTGCATTAGAATCACCTTGAGGGCTTGTTCAAACAAAACTAATGGGCCTCAGTTTCAGAGTCTCTGATTCAGTTGCTCAGGTTATGGAGCCCTAAATTTTGCATGTCTCTCAAGTTCCAGATGATGCCATCGATTGAGGGCCAGTGACCTAACCCCACCTCACTTAATTATCAGGTGAGGAAACTGAGGACTTAGGACAGTGGTTCTCAACCTTCCTAATGCTTCAACCCTTTAATACAGTTCCTCATGTTGTGGTGACCCCAACCATAAAATTATTTTCGTTGCTATTTCATAACTGTAATTTTGCTACTGTTATGAATCATAATGTAAATATCTGATATGCAAGATGTATTTTCATTGTTACAAATTGAACATAATTAAAGCATAGTGATTAATCACAAAAACAATATGTAATTATATATGTGTTTTCCGATGGTCTTAGGCAACCCCTGTGAAAGGGTCGTTAGACCCCCAAAGGGGTTGCGACCCACAGGTTGAGAACTGCTGCCTTAGGAGATGAAGGAGGTCTTCCAAAGACACTTGATGACTAAGAAGCAGAGGCATAATACAATATAGATTCTTACCCCCTCGTTATTCAGCCTCTGAAAATAACTGACAATAAAAATAGCATTACCTGGAGGGAGGAAATTAATATATTGCCAGTGGAAGTATAAATTGCTACAAGGTTTACACACACACACACATACATACACGCACACACACATCTTTGTGCAAAAATATATAAAATTTACATATGTATATATACATATGTACACACACACATATATATATAAAATATGTTTGTTAGGGAGGGTGGGAAGATTGGAGCCAAGATACAGCCTTCTTCCCCTCAGAGGCTCACAGCAATACATTTAATGTTTACAATTGGGACAGTAGGTGTCTCTACTCTCCTTCCTCTACACTTACTTTGTTCAGGGTTAGGGGCTATCTCTTTATGCTTTCACCACCTTGCTGAGTGTTCAAGCAACTCTCTCTCTTCCAGGGAACTACAGTTATTTCTTGGCTATTGTACAAGAAATGTAAAAAGGATAAATAACCATTAATTTGATCTCCAATGGAATTGACAATGGAACATGCACTTCAGTATTTCATCTCATTTTCATGTAGGAAGGTCCTTGCCCCTCATTTTCTTCATTAGTACCTGGGCATTTTTTTAAACCTGCTCTCCAGAGATTTAAAAAAATAAACAGACATAACTTGTTCTGCTGATCTGATCCTAATTTTTTTACACTTAGAACTGTGTCTATTAACATTGATAAGAGTATTTGCAGCTTTTGTTTTTTTTTTCCCAAGTTGGTGACTTTAAGTTTAGTGTAGGATAGTGGATGGAAGATTTCAGAGAAGGAATCTGTGCAAGGGGAAGGGAGGGAAAGTGATGGGCTCTGGGGTAGAAATATGATGAGCACAGAAAAGAGGGAAACAGTCTAATGAATACTTCAAAATAAACCATACTGCCAAACAGGAGATATATATATATATATATATATATATATATATATATATTTTCAAGAGTTTAAACAATATTGATGAATCATTTTTTTTAAAAAAATATGTTTTTATTGATTTCAGAGAAAGGAAGGGAGAGAGGTAGAAACATCAATGATGAGAGAATCATCATTCAGCAGCCTCCTGCACACCCCCTACTGGGGATAGAGCCCACAACCTGGGCATGTGCCCTGACCTGGAATCAAAGTGTGTCCTCCTACTTCGTAGGTCGATGCTCAACCTGTCGTTTTTAAGGACAAAAGTTTCTCACAACTCCCTTTCCCCCAATGCTTCCCCAGAGGTGAATTGTTCAACCTCTTCAATCTCATTATCACCTCCAGGGCCAGGTTTGGGTTTTGTGGAGCCTGAAAGGTGTTCACTCTATTGGATTCTTTTAAAATAAAATAATTCATACATTTCTAGGCTTTGGAAGAGGCCTGGATGAGTAAGCATCCCTGAAGTTTAAGTTTTATGAGTTTTGTGCTTAACCTCCTCTAGGCAATTTCTGTAACTCCAAATAACCTCTACTGCTTGGAAAGGTTTGGGTTGAGTTTGCCCAAGATAATCTCTGCCTCCTTTTCTCCTCTGTCTATTGAAATATGCTAGTTATATTTTTAGTTCTTTGGGATCATTTTTATCTTTAGGTAATATACTGAAGCCTCTATTGCTACTTCTTCAATAAAGTTAGATATAAGATTAAGAAATTAATACCTGCAACTTCTCTCTTATCTCTGTCCCATCTCTGCTATCTCTGAATTTCTGTCATCTGCACCAATACTCTAAAATATCAACCTTGACAAAACACATATTTTGATTAGTATCTATAGGTAAATCCTCTGTGTCTGTCAACAAAATGATTTTAAAGGCTGAAAATCAATAAACAACATTAACAATATTATGATTGTGCAAGTATGAATGACTGCAGAAATATGTAGTGTGATCAGAACTTGGGGAGAAAAGGTAATCCTATGACACAAAACCTGGGCTTTTAGAGGAACCTACCTCAAACATTCCATGCGAATAAATTCTCTTTTATTACATTCCATTATTTGCTCAAAATTTTGTCATTTTTAGTTTTATTTATATTGAAACCATGACTTTCTTGTACAGATGTACAGATTTTTTTCTTAGTGTTTCTAATTATGTTTCTCTTTTTTACAGTTCCCAGGATAATAATCTTCTAATGACCACTCAGCACACTAGCTTTTTCAACATGCTGTTACAGTAAATGCTTTCTTCTTGAAGACATTATGCCTAGAATTCTCTGGCTTCCTCCTCTAATTTTGAATGATTTCTTTCTAGGTCTGTGGCCTAGTAATCATTGGAAGAATTCTTTTCATAATATTTCTCTGCGAGAGCAACTGGGTCTTGACTCTCATGCCTTTCCCTCTCATGGATCTCCTTTTGGTTCTCCAGTAGCACATCCTCAAGGAACATCTTCTACAGAAAAAAAGAAAGAAACATTTTCTTAGGCCATTCATGTTTAAATATGTCCTTACGTTGTCTTTAAATTTGGTTGATAATTTAACTGAGTATAAAATTCTAAGTTTAACATAATCTTCTCTCAGAACTTTGAAGACATTGCATCACTAGTTCTGACGTCCAGCATTTCTGAATAAAATGTTTGATGTACATCAAATTCTTATTCCTTTCCATATTGCCTGCTTCATTTTTTCTCACTCTGTAGATTCTCTAAATAACTTCTTTTCTCATTGGTGTTTAAAGATTTCAAAAGTCTATGCACAAATACGGCTAAATATTTTTTTCCTTGGGTGTTCTATGCTACCTTTCAAGAAAATGATTCATGTCTTTCTGCAGCTCAGGAGAATTTCCTTCAAAATTTAAAAAATTATTTCCTCCCTTCTGTTTTCTCTGCTCTTTGATTCTAGAATTTCTCTTAGTTACTTAATCTCCTGAATTAATCATCTATGTCTCTGAGTGTTTATACTACATTTTCTTTTCTTGTCTTTTTGTTCTGAATTCTGCTTAATTTTCATGAGACTTCTTCCAGCCGTCTACTGAGAAATTTGGCAATTATAGTTTTAAATTCAAGTAAATCTTTCTTGTCCTTGGATTTCCCAATTTGTTCAAAATTTCAGTTTCCTGAATTATCTCTGTTTTTCCCAAGGTTAATTGCTTTGTGTGTGTGTGCCTTCTCGGTCCTTTTCTGTGTGTTGTTGACCCTCCTTGGCTATCTGGTAACCCATTCATGTCTGGAATAAAGGACTTAGACTGGATGATATTAGTAGCTTGTGCAGACTCCCTCTAATAAGACATAGTATGTGTCCTTGTCAGAACTCTCTACTGAGTGGAGGCTCATTCTTGGGCTGTTCGCTGGTCAGGGTAAGTCTCCTGTCACCAGGAGGGAACTGGTAGAGTGGCCATCATCAAAGTGAGGAAGGATTTGTTGTGGAACAGGTACATTTCACACCCAAAGCCTGTTTATGTCCAGGAAGCTTGTGCAACTTCCTCAGAGAATTTCTTTTGCTGTGACCTGCGGGTAACAGTCACTGTCCATTGCTATGTCTGTGCAGAGGTGGGTGAAGGAAATAGAGGATGAGTAGGCGGGCGGATCAGGTGTTCCACAGCAGACCTGCAAGTACCGCTCAGAAGTATGCCCTACTTTGTACTCCTGCCCTTTTAAAAATATATATTTTATTGGTTTTTTACAGAGAGGAAGGGAGAGGGATAGAGAGTAAGAAACATCTATTAGAGAGAAACATCGATCAGCTGCCTCCTGCACACCTCCCACTGGGGATGTGCCCGCAACCAAGGTACATGCCCTTGCCTGGAATTGAACCTGGGACCCTTCAGTCCGCAGGCCGATGCTCCATCCACTGAGCCAAACCGGTCAGGGCGATACTCCTGCCTTTTTTATTCTCCATTACCAAGCTTGGGATTTACTGGGGTCCAGCTGGGGAACTGGATTTCACCTTCACCAATTTCTTCCTCTTTCTGGCTGAGGCTTTCCACAGTCCACCTGTTTTCGATATTCCAGAAATTCATCAACATATCCTGTCTGCTGATGATTCTTAACCATTCCCTCCCAAGCAGTTTTGGATTTACTTTATTTTGTGCTACTTTGGTGTCATTTTGTACTATTTTGTACTCTTTAGGTGTCATTTTAGTGATGTTTAGAAAAATCATAAAGTAAAATCTGTCTTCAAAGGCTCATTTTGTCTACTAAAACTTTGACCTTAAAAAACAACTTTCCTCTGAAAAGAGTTAGGTCTGTACACACACACACACACACATACACACACACACACACACACACTGCACACATATAAAAAACTGGAATTAAATTACTCTGAAGTAGGAAGAAGGGGGAAATCGGTAGATGCTCAAAAATACTTAGCTGCTTGATTTAAATACCTTGCTTAATAATAGACAATAGTTTTATAATATTATATGAAAAGAGAAATGTGGAAAATTGTTACACTACTGGCCACTAATTATCTAAGTTGTTTGGTAAAAACTCTGGGTAATGCTTGTCATTACACAGATTTGATGAATGATTTCAAAGGCGGCAGAATATTCCAGTTGATGAGTTAGAACATAGCAATGTGCTCCCGATACTTAAAATGGAGCAGCTATAACCACTTTCTCAGTTTCACCTATACACATGGTCATGAAATATTTTTGCGAGGTTTATTGCAAATATGTCTTGTAAGTGAAGTTACATGAGCAATAAAATGTAGTAGTCCTTGCTTTACTAGGCCACTCTGGACTTTACCAAAACCCTCTTTCTCTCATACAGCAGCCACTAAGTGGGGAGCCATAACTTTGTGTAATGTAATTAAATGGTAATGGACTTTTAACAATTTTTAGGGGCTTATGAAATATTATTCCCCTGGATCTTTGAAAACAGCGATGCATTGGCAACTTACAATATTGAAGATTCTTTTAATTAAGCACCTGACTTTGAATGAAGAAACCCTGTAAGGAAACATTTAAACAACCAAAAATGCTTTCGCTATTTTCTTAAGTATTATGCCATAATAGAGAAGATTGGGGAATGTCACTTATGTGACCACCAGTGAATCTTCCAAGGTCTTCTTGGCATTCTGTGTTTAGGTTCCTTATCTTTGTGTTTTGTGTAATTATATATATATATATATATATATATATATATATATATATATATATATAAAGCTAATATGCAAAGTGTCCCCTCAGGAGTTTGACTGTGAGACTGGGAGTTCAATTGTTCACTATGTTGTGTGCTGACCACCAAGGGGTGGTGGGGAACATGGTGGGTGACCAATGGGGGCAGTGGGGCGCTGAGGGAGTGAGGCGGGGAGGCAGGGAACCTGATCAGCCCTGATTGCTGGCCAGGCCTAGGGACCCCACCTGTGCATGAATTTCGTGCACCTGGCCTCTAGTACTAGTAAAATATAATAGTTGGCAAGATTATCTATTCCTGCTATCCACCCCACGTCCCTTTCTCTCTCACTTTTCTTTTTAAAAATTTAAAAAATAGAAACAAGAACAAAGAATTAAATGGAAAAATATTGTAACTCTCTCCATTGATAATTAAAATTATTAATATTTTGCTTTATTTGCTCCCAGTTTTTCCCCCTATGAAAACATGTTTGGTAAGGAGTTCCGCGGGTTTGCTGGCGCCAGGAGATTTGAGATTTGGATTTTGTGATTGCGGAGAACTGAGACTAAAGGGGGCATCCTGAGGAACTGACCGGACCATGCAGTGCCCATAAGAGAGGAGCGTTTCCCAGACCGCAGATCCAAGCAACAGCAGCCCCCTGAGCACCGCAGCCTCCTGATCACCACAGCCTCCTGATCACCACACCCTCTGTCTGTGGAACAGCAACTGTACTTGAAGCCTCCCCCTACCAGCCAGAAGAGCCAACACAGCTGTGAACAACACCCACCAGAGGAGCTGCTGCCAACTGGAAAGCAGCTGCTACCGCAACCATCTGAGCAGCAACCACAACCCAAGGAGCCCCTGCCACCCAGGGAGCAGCCACTGAACATCTCAACATCTACATATGTCAGCGAGATCAAACATGGGTAGGCAAAGAAACCCCCAAAGGAAAGAAAAGGAGGACTCCCCAGAAAAGCAGCTAAGTGAGACAGAGATATGCAACATGACGGAAAAAGAATTCAGAATAAGGTTCCTAGAGTACATGCACCACATGTTCAAGAAGCAAGAAGAAACAGATGAAAAACTCAACTACTTATGCAAGAAGCTAGAAGAAACAGATGAAAAAATCAACAACTTAAGTAAGTCCCAAGAAGAAATGAAGAGTGACATAGCTTCAATAAAAAACTCCATTGAAAGTATCAACAGTAGACTGGGAGAAGCGGAGGACCGAATTAGTGAATTAGAAGACAAGGAAGCAAAACACACTCAAACTGTACGGCAAATGGAGAAAAAAATTAAAAGACAGGAGGAGAGCCTAAGGGAGCTTTGGGACAACATGAAACGAAACAACATACGAATAATAGGGGTGCCAGAGCAACAGAAAGACGAACATGGATTAGAAAACCTATTCGAAGAAATAATATCAGAAAACTTCCCTGAGGTGGGGAAGAAAAAAGTCACACAAGCCCAGAGAGTTCCAAACAAGGTGAACCCGAAAAGACCCACACCAAGACACATCATAATTACCATGGCAAATGTTCAGGATAAAGAGAGAATCTTACAGGCTGCAAGAGAGAGACGGAAAGTAACATACAAGGGATCTCCCATTAGATTATCAAATGATTTCTCAACAGAAACACATCAGGCCAGAAAAGAATGGACGGAAATCTACAAAGTGATGCAAAGCAAAGGACTGAATCCAAGAATACTCTATCCAGCAAGGCTATCATTCAAAATTGAAGGGGAAATAAGAAGCTTCACAGACAAAAAAGGGCTAAGGGAGTTTATCACCACCAAGCCAGCCATGCAAGAAATGCTAAAGGGACTGGTGTAAAAAGAAGAAATATCAAGCTCAGAAAGAAAACAGCCACATACACACACACAAAAAAGAAATGGCTACAAACAAATACCTTTCAATAATAACTTTAAATGTAAATGGACTAAATGCTCCAACCAAAAGACATCGAGTGGCTGAATGGATAAAAAAACATGACCCATACATCTGCTGTCTACAAGAGACCCACCTCATTAGAAGGGACTCACACAGACTGAAAGTGAAGGGATGGAAAAATATCTTTCACGCAAATGGAAAGGAAAAGAAAGCTGGGGTAGCAATACTTATATCTGACAAAATACATCTCAAAGTGAAGGCCATAACCAGAGATAAGGAAGGCTACTTCATAATACTAAAGGGATCAATACAACAAGAAGATATAACCCTGGTAAACATATATGCACCCAATGCAGGAGCACCCACATACATAAGAAAACTTCTGGAAGATATCAGGGGAGAGATCGACAACAATACAATCATAGTAGGGGACTTTAATACACCACTGACATCACTGGATAAATCCACTAGACAAAAACTCAGCAAAGAAACAGCAATCCTAAATGACTCACTAGATCAGATGGACTTAATTGACATCTTCAGAACACTTCACCCCACAGCTGCGGAATATACATTCCTCTCAGGTGCTCATGGGACATATTCAAAAATAGACCACATATTGGGTCACAAGCAAAGTCTCCACAAATTCAAGAAGATTGAAATCATAAAAAGCTTCTTCTCAGACCACGATGGCATAATGTTAGAAATAAACTACAATAAAACCAACCCAAAATACTCAAACACTTGGAAGCTGAATAGCATGTTATTAAATATTGATTGGGTTACCGATGACATCAAAGAAGAAATTAAAAACATCCTGGACACTAATGACAATGAAAACACAACAATCCAAAACCTCTGGGACACAATGAAAGCAGTCCTGAGAGGAAAGTTTATAGCTCTACAGGCCTATCTCAAAAAACAAGAAAAAATGGTAGTCAATCATCTAACTCTACAACTCAAAGAATTAGAAAGAGAGCAACAAGAAAACCCCAGAGTGAGCAGAAGGAAGGAGATAATAAAGATTAGAGCAGAAATCAATGAAATAGAGACCAAAAAAACAATACAGAAAATCAATGAAACCAAGAGCTGGTTCTTTGAAAGGATAAACAAGATTGACAAACCCCTAGCCAGGCTCACCAAGAAGCAAAGAGAGAGGTCCCAAATAAACCAAATCAGAAATGATAGAGGCGAAATAACAACAGACCCCACAGAAATACAAATGATTGTTAAACAATACTACGAGCAACTCTACTCCAACAAACTGGACAACCTGGAGGAATGGACAAATTCCTAGAAAAATACAACATTCCAAAACTCAATCAGGAAGAATCTAAAAACCTCAATAGGCCAATAACTATGGAAGAAATTGAAGCAGTCATCAGAAAGCTTCCAGCAAACAAAAGCCCAGGGCCAGACGGCTTCACAGGGGAGTTCTACCAAACATTCAAGGAAGAACTAAAACCTACCCTCCTCAGACTACTACAAAAAATTCAAGAGGAAGGAACGCTTCCAAGCTCATTCTATGAAGCCAGCATCACCCTAATACCAAAACCAGGTAAAGACACCACAATGAAAGAGAATTACAGGCCAATATCCCTCATGAACATAGATGCCAAAATCCTCAACAAAATCTTAGCAAATCGGATCCAGCAGTACATCAGAAGGATCATACACCATGACCAAGTAGGATTCATCCCAGAGATGCAAGGATGGTACAACATCCGTAAATCAATAAATGTGATACATCACATAAACAAATTGAAAGAAAAAAACCACATGGTCATATCAATTGATGCAGAAAAAGCATTTGACAAAATCCAACACCCATTTTTGATAAAAACTCTCAGAAAGGTGGGAATAGAAGGATCATACCTCAACATAATAAAAGCCATATATGACAGGCCCACAGCCAACATCATACTCAATGGACAAAAACTAACACCATTTCCCCTAAGAACAGGAACAAGACAGGGATGCCCACTCTCACCACTCCTGTTCAACATAGTACTGGAAGTATTAGCCATTGCAATTCGGCAAGAAGAAGGAATAAAAGGCATCCAAATTGGAAAAGAGGAAGTAAAACTGTCCTTATTTGCAGATGACATGATATTATACATACAAAACCCTAGAGACTCCATCAAAAAGCTACTAGACTTAATACATGAATTTGGCAATGTAGCAGGATACAAAATTAACCCCAAGAAATCTGAGGCATTTCTATACACCAATAGTGAACTTTCAGAAAGGGAGATCAGAAAAACAATCCCATTTACCATCGCACCAAAAAAATTAAGATACCTAGGAATAAACTTAACTAAAGAGGTTAAAAACCTCTACTCAGAAAACTACAGGACGTTGAAAAAAGAGATAGAGGAAGACATAAACAGATGGAAGAACATACCATGTTCTTGGATTGGTAGAATCAACATCATTAAAATGTCCATACTACCCAAAGCAATCTATACATTCAACGCACTTCCCATTAAAATACCAATGGCCTTCTTCACAGATCTAGAACGAACTCTCCAAAAATTCATCTGGAATAAAAAAAGACCCAGAATAGCTGCAACGATCCTGAGAAAGAACAAAGTAGGTGGGATCTCAATGCCAGATATCAAGCTGTATTACAAAGCCACTGTTCTCAAAACTGCCTGGTACTGGCACAAGAACAGGCATATAGATCAGTGGAATAGAATAGAGAGTCCAGAAATTAGCCCGAACCAATATGCTCAATTAATTTTTGACAAAGGAGGCATGAACATACAATGGAGCCAAGATAGTCTCTTCAATAAATGGTGTTGGGAAAATTGGACAGACATATGCAAGAAAATGAAACTAGACCACCAACTTACACCATACACAAGAATAAACTCAAAATGGATAAAGGACTTAAATGTACGACAGGAAACCATAAAAATTCTAGAAGAATACAAAGGCAGCAAAATCTCAGAAATATGCCAAAACAATTTCTTCACTGATACAGCTCCTAGGGCAGTTGAAACTAAAGAGAAACTGAACAAATGGGACTACATCAAAATAAAAAGCTTCTGCACAGCAAAAGAAACCATCAACAAAACAACAAGAAAACCCACCTCGTGGGAAAACATATTTGCCAACGTCATATCTGATAAGGGCTTAATCTCCAAAATTTATAGGGAACTCATACAACTTAACAAAAAGAAGATAAACAATCCAATCAAAAAATGGGCAAAGGATCTAAATAGACACCTTTCAAAAAAGGACATTCAGAAAGCCAAGAGACATATGAAAACATGCTCAAAGTCACTAATCATCCGAGAGATGCAAATCAAAACAACAATGAGGTACCATCTCACACCTGTCAGAATGGCCATCATCAACAAATCAACAAACGACAAGTGCTGGAGAGGATGTGGAGAAAAAGGAACACTTGTGCACTGCTGGTGGGAATGCAGACTGGTGCAGCCACTATGGAAGGCAGTATGGAGGTTCCTCAAAAAATTGGAAATGGAACTCCCATTTGACCCTGTGATCCCACTCCTAGGAATATATCCCAAGAAACCAGAAACACCAATCAGAAAGGATATATGCACCCAGATGTTCATAGCAGCACAATTCACCATAGCTAAGATCTGGAAACAGCCTAAGTGCCCATCAGTAGATGAATGGATTAGAAAGCTGTGGTACATCTACACGATGGAATACTATGCTGCTGTTAAAAAGAAGGAACTCCTACCATTTGCAACATCATGGATGGAACTGGAGAGCATTATGCTAAGTGAAACAAGCCAGTCAATGAAGGAAAAATACCACATGATCTCACTCATTCATGGATAATAAAGACCATTACAAACTTTTGAACAATAATAGATACAGAGGCAGAGCTGCCTCAAACTGATTGTCAAACTGCAGTGGGAAGGCCAGAGAGAGTTGGGGGACAGGAGGGAGGGGAGTAAGAGATCAACCGAAGGACTTGTATGCATGCATATAAGCATAACTAATGGACATAAGACACTGGGGGGTAAGGGAGGGTAGGGGTTTGTCAAGGGGGGGGGGAAAGGATACTTATGTAATACCCTTTGTAATACTTTAAGCGAAAAATTAAAAAAAAAAAAAAAAAAAAAAAAAGAAACATAGAATATATAATATTCTCTGGTTTGTTGAGATATTCTTAAAAAAAAAAAAAAAAAAAAAAAGAAAACATGTTTAAAGGAAGTACACTACAAATGACAACAGAAGTCCTCTGTAACCTGTATCCCTTATTCAAGATATTCCCCATTTCTGAAATAATCACTATATAAATTGGTGTATAACCTTAAAATCTTTGAAAGTTACTTTTATATATTTTTTAAATGTATCTTTATTGTTAAAAGTATTACAGATGTTCCCCCCCTCATTAACTCCCTCCCAGAAAACTGTACTACATTTACACAATGGAATCCTTTTACATATTCATGTACATATCCCTTTGTATGATTTAAAAACTTTGTACATGTTTTTAAATCATACAAAAATCATATCATGATTTTCATTTGTTATGCAACTTTTATTCATTAAATATTATGTTGTTGAGATCTATCCTTATTGGTATACATAGCTATAAGTCACTTGCTTAAATAGCTACAGTACAGCCAACATTAACTTCCATTTTGGTGGATAATATATTGCTAATAACTGATTTTTTTGGTTCATATATATGCCATATATATCCTTTTATTTTCCTTTTAGTGTCATTTCTACTTAATTGGATTTCTTATCAATACCTTAGAGCTAGGTAGTTCAATATAAAAATTTTCCTTCTCTAAATAGATAAATTTACCAATTGCATTTATTGTGATTCATAATAAATTTTAACTTCTTTTCACTTTACTTTCATTTTGTTTTTCATTTACCATGGTTTCTCGTTGTTTCTTCTTTAAATCTTTCCCCATTTCCAATAGAATGATTGTAGTTACTTGTATCCATTTTTCCATTTGCTGATTTTGAATTTGTAATTCAACTTTCTACTTTTTAGTTATTACTCAGATATTTAACATGTATTATAACTTGTGTTTCCTTAGAAAACTCTCATTCATTACTATTGCCATCTTCTTATACAAAACCTACTTGTACTTCCTTCCATATTCCCTCTCCCCATCTGCTTTGTTGTTTTCAGAAGTGTGAGTTTACTTTTGTTATCAAAAACATAAAATAAATATTGGAATTGTTACTGTCATTACTTTTCATGGTCAGTATTGGTTTCTTCCTGCTGCTTTGGGTCCTGGGCTGAGGAGCAGCTTGTGTTTTGTCACTGTAAGTTCTTTGCGGGCTGAAGGCATCGGCACCTTCTTGCTGGCCTGGCCAGTGACCAGGTATACCTACTGAGGCTGTACTGTGCAGCCAGATGTGTCCCTTTCAAAGGGTTGGAATAGAAGGACACATTTGCCCTCATATTGACGCTCCATTCTACAATCTATATTTCGCCAGAAAATTCCATGTTTGGGATTATGCAGTGCTAATCTGGATTAATAAAATTAATATGTGTTTGTTTCATGGATAATAGATGAGTGAGGGCACAGATACTCTATTAGGATATGATTATAAAAACTATATAATAAAGTTAAAAAGAAATCAGATGATCACAGGCACTGGAGTGATCAATATTTCTCTTTGTTGGAGAGGTCACAGATGGCTTCTCGATGAGATATGTTTTGATTTGGTCCTTGAGGTGTGATGGAGCATGAGCCAGGCCGGGCATTGAAGGCAGAGGAAACAGCAAATGCAAAGTCCTGAGATGTGAAAGAGCAGGGCCAATTCATCAAGTGGCACAACATTCCACAGAGAAACTAGAGAGAAGGACATGAGAAGAGTGGCAGAAACGAGATGGGAGAAATGAGAGAAACTGGAGTTAGGTGCTGACATCCTGGCATGTTATCTAACAAAGTCACGTCCAGAGGTACCATGTGCTGTGCCTGGGGACTGCTGGCACATGGGCTCACCTTCCCTCCCGCATTCCTCGAAACACTGAACTAGTCATCCCAGTTTTGCCCACTGAGCTTAGGCACAGCCTTAGAAACCTTTTCAGCAAGACACTCTAAGTCAGCGGTTCTCAACCTGTGGGTCGTGACCCCTTTGGGGGTCGAACGACACTTTCACAGGGGTCACCTAAGACCATCGGAAAACACGTATATAATTACATATTGTTTTTGTGATTAATCACTATGCTTTCATTATGTTCAATTTGTAACAATGAAATTGGGGGTCACCACAACATGAGGAACTGTATTAATGGGTCGTGGCATTAGGAAGGTTGAGAACCACTGCTCTAAGGCAATGGTTTTCTGTTCAAAAGAAAAAGGACCTCTGCCATCTCTGATGTTAACAATGAGGAGCCTCTAAAATAATTGATTCAATTTTAGAAAAACAGCTTTGGTGAAGGGATGGACACAAAAGTGGGGCGGGAAATGATTGGAAACTAGAAATGATAAAGGTTGGCATTCATAAGCAGGGGTGGGGAATGTCCTTATACGGCCCGCAAAATCATTTGGTCTGGCCCTGCCAAAGCATTAGGGGTGAGTTGATTAATTGTTTGACCAAATATAGTAGGCTAATTTTTAAGTTGATGATTTTGTATGGCCCTTGAATGATGTTATAAATATCCAAATGACCCTTGGAAGAAAAGGTTCCCCACCCCTGATATATGGTAACTGATATAGACTAGAAGAAATAAATTGGAGAACAAATTTAACAGGTGGGCTCAATCCAGATTTGGCAACAAAGAGGGGGAGAAAAGAAGAGGGAGGAACAATGAAGAGGAGGAGTAAAGAAGACAGTGAAACTCAAGGGAATATATGAGGAGAGCTCTAAGCTTTTTGACTTGGACAACTGGGTGGGTGGGTGGCTCCTGGTTCCACATCCCCCTGGCCCACCTGTGACTTCAGCTGCAGCTGTGGTGAGTGATTCCTATGCAAGCTGCCAGCATCCCACTTCAAGTACCTGCCAAGTGCCTCTGTTTTTCTGTTTCATGGCTTTGGACATTCCTAGCACAGAAATAGCTCAGAAACGTGGGAGAACTTATGATCTCAGGAGTGGGGGTAACATTAACCAAGGAGGAATTTGAGTTGGTACATAAATATCCCAGCCTACTGTCCTTTTGGGGGTACAAATCTGAGATTCCTGAGGATGTCCCATAGGACAGAACTTGAGCTGTCAATGATCATAGTCAGATCAATAGCACACCTTTCATTGGCCTCACCTCCTTTTCTGGATTTTCTCAACTCCACATTCCTACTCCTGGGATGACCCCTCAAATAAGCCACTTGCACCTAAGTCTTTGTTTCACACTGTGCTTCTGGGTCATCCAAATAAAGACTGAGATGAAAATGTCCTTATTTTGAAAGGGAGGGGGACTTTAAGAGAAAGCTGGGAGTGGAGATCTTAGAGGGGGAAATAAAGAAGTTAGTTTGGGAAAAGTTAAATGTGAAGTTCCTATAGTGATTCCAAGCATTAAGGAGCAGAGAACAGCATGTGGCAGGCTCTCAGTAAGTATGTGATGAACAGATAGTATTTGAAGTCTAGGAGGGGATGAAATCTTATGTCAAAAGCTAATTCCTTCATTGACTGGTTTATTTCACTTAGCATAATGCTCTCCAGTTCCATCCATGCTGTTGCAAATGGTGAAATCATGCAAATACCACATGATCTCACTCATTTATGGATAATAAAGACCATTATAAACTTATGAACAAAAATAGATACAGAGGCAGAGCAGCCTCGAACAGACTGTCAAACTACAGCGGGAAGGCCAGGGAGGGTTGGGGGGCAGGAGGGGAGGGTAAGAGATCAACCGAAGGACTTGTATGCATGCATATAAGCATAACCAATGGACATAAGACACTGGGGGGTAGGGGAGGCCAGGGGATTGTCAAGGGAGGGAAAAAAAGGAGACATATGTAATACTCTTTGTAATCTTTAAGCAATAAAACAATTTAAAAAAAAAAAAAAAAGCTAATTCATCCTGAAAACAGACCAAAGGCATGAACTAATAATCAAGGAGAGGTTTATGGAGCCTGTACTCTGTCCACTCTCTGTACACTAATTGGCAAATTTACAGGGTTGCTAAGATGGCAAGTTTATGGGTAAAAAGAAATCATATTTTACTAGAAAATGTCATCTGTGTTGTATTTAAGTTGCTTTTTTTTTCTTTGAAGACAGTTAAGCTTTAAAAAGTTAAAAAATTACTGGAAATAATTTGTAGATTGATGGCATTTGTGGAAACTTTGAAAGACCAAGAGAGTGAAGGTGGGACCCACTCCCCTTCTTCCCATTCATTGACTGTCATTGGCTCACTGGGGAGAATAGTTTCTGTATGTTGTTGAGCTGATGGGAGGTATAGTTTATGAGTAAGTACCTTTATTTATAAAGCTGAGCTATAAAATACAATAGCTACATGAGGACTTGACATACAGCTAGGGCAACTGAGAAATGTTTTATTTTAATTAATTTAAATAAAGAAGCTGAAACATCATAAAATAATTTTCCATGAAACACTATGTTTTGGTAGGGCTATATTATACTTACTTAAAAATTCAGCATCTGAATGGATGTTTCTAAGACTTAATATGATAATAAAAGAATGTAAAATGTCTCATTAATGATTTTTAACAACTTTGTTAAGGTATAAGTGACATGCAAAGAACTGCACATATTTAAAGTACACAATTTGATGAGTTGGGACATGTGTATACCCAGGGAACCATTACCACAATCAGGGTAACAGACCTGTATCACCTTCCAAAGCTGCTTTCTTTCTCCCCTTGTAGGATGTGATAAGATCACATGAGATCTAACCTCTTAACAATTTTTTAAGTTCACACTACAGTACTGTTGACTATAGGCCCTATGCTATATAGCATGTCTCTAGAACTAATTTAGTTTGCTAATTTTTATGCAGTATTTTGCAATGGGAATACTTTGGATATGTTGGATTTAATAAAATATTAGATTTAATTTTTTATTGTTTTTGTTACTTTTTAATGCAGGTATCCTATATAATAAAGAGCTAATATGTAAATGGTCATCACGCCCTCACACCATCATTCCATAACGTCTCAGACACTCAACACTGGGGAGAGAGGAATGGGGACCAGTCAGGCACAAATGAGCTCGTAAGAGAGGAATGGGGACCAGCCATGCTGTGGCCTGGGAGAGGGACAAGTCACCCACCCCAAGGTCCCAGGCGCCTGCGACTGGGACTGCAGCCCAAGAGAGGGACAGGCCGCCCATCCCATGGTCCCAGGTGCCAGCACCAGTGCCTGCAGCTGTGGCCCAGGCGAAGCTGCCCACCCATGGTCCCCTGCGGCTGCAGCTGGCCCAAGTGAAGCGGGCCCAGACCCTGGGTGCCTGCAGCCGGCCAGAGGGAGGGAAGCCCGGGTCCCAGGTGCCTCTGCAACCAGCCAGAGGAGGGAATCCTGGGTCCTGGGTGTGGGGCGAGGCAGAGGCGGTTAGGGATGATCAGGCCAGCAGGGGAGCAGTTAGGGGTGATCAGGCAGGCAGGCGAGTGGTTAGGAGCAGCGGTCCCAGATTGCAAGAGGCAATCCCCAAAAAGGTCGTGGATTGGAGAGGGTGCAGGCTAAGCTGAGGGACCCTCCCCCTGGTGCATGAATTTCATGCACCAGGATTCTAGTTAAAAAATAAAATTATATATATGGCTAATCAACATTCTATGCTATTGACAATGCGGGTGGAAAGTGCACTGAAAGCATAAGCCTCAAGTTCTCTGGTTAATGAAGTCCTCTTCTGGGAATAGGATTGTGAATGGGGCACCCCTCAGCGGGCTCCGGTTGGCCTCACACCTCTTGTGTATCTACTACTACTATTGATATCCCTTATCACATTGGGGACAGGGTGGGGGGAAAGGCACAATTCCTATAACAAAAGAAAAGTTTTCGAGGGCTTAGTTTTTTAATGTTTTGATTTTTGACCCAGACTTTGACTCTTTAATATACTTGTCAGTTTGTTTGTTTTATTGAGGTCCAGAGCACTGGATTTCCTTTCAAAATGGCAGGAAGAGGCTGAGGGTGGGACCTGAGAAGGAAACAAAACAAAACAAAACAAAAGCCCTTGGCCCTGCTGAGAACTGAGCGAGGGTGTGGCTGGAACTGAACTGGCACCTACTCCTAGAGCCTAGGGACATGGGATCAGGTGGAGGACAGCCCGGGGTGGAGGCCTAGATAATCGGTGAGAGGAGAAGGCTAAGCCAGAGGAGCAAATGTTGTTCTGGAGACGGGGTCCAAGAGAGACGATGAGGCCAAAAGCAGCTGGTGCCAGGGATCACAATAGAGGCAGGGACCTATGAGGATGGTGAAGGTCTCATACATGAGCTGCTAGAGAAAACAAGTGTGGGGGGCAAACCAGATGGAGGGTGAAGAAGATGGAGGCAGGGGCGGAGTCAGAGGTGCCCTCCCACAGTCCTCATTATTCTTGCAGGTGGAGGGATTGCTTCATTGCAAAGCCTGCATCTGGGACACTCCAACGGCCAGGCTGCTGATAAACATTTTATTTCCTTGGCCCTACCATTTAAAGCAAGATCAGTTGGATTCTCTTCAAATTGATTGGTATTATTCAGGGATTTGTTTTGCTTTGTTTTGTTTTGTTTTGGGTCCTATACATATATCACACAAAATCTACCTTAATTGTTTGTTCTGTGCTCTACTAGCCTCCAATTACCTTACCCTTTTCTCTATTGCCCATGCCCAGCACAGTTACTAGCGATGAGCAGGTAGCAGGCGTGGTGAGCCATGGAGGTGGACTTAAATGAGAAAACAATGCCACTCCCCGATATGTCAATCCCAGCACTTTTTTAAAAAGTTCCCACAAATTCCTTTTTGGAACCACAAACACATATTACCATATTCACATGTGTACACGTATGAAAATCCAGTGTGTGAAATAACACCTCCATTTGGGTGTCGGTCTAAGCGAGGGGCCCTACTTTTAGGAGGGGTGGGGGAGGCTGTTTGCAAGAGCTATTCTTTGCAGCTGGATTGTTCACTAACTCGATGAAGCTAAAACCCTTCCAAAGAAGTGAACTGTCCTCACGGAAATAGCTGAGAGAAACACACCAAAGTTTCTTGGCGTGATGCAGCCAGGCAGGCTGCAATAGATTAGCTCTGCCCTTAACAACAAGTTTCACTGGGCCGATGAGAGATGTTATGGAAACATATCAAGGGAAAGAGGACTCCAGCCTCAGCTGGCCAGCACACCATAGGGTAATCACTGCAATGAAAATACTGAACCAGCACCAAGACTCACAGAGGGGCTTATTATAAGAATTTAATATACAGTATTATGGAGAATCTAAATCGCTCTTGTAATGGGATATGGAGCCTTGCTCTTCTCAGCCCCTGGTTGAAATTTGGATTCAGTCCATTTAAACTAAAATTAGTTGCCATTTGAGATCATTTGAAGGCCTTGGCAAAACAAGTTGGTCTTCTCAGCTACCAGGAGACCTGACGACCTCACACACAGGGGCTGCTCCTCAAAAGTAAAAACATCCCAACGGATGCACATTGCCACGCTATAGCTTTACTTTCAAAGCAGAGATAGGAGTCCCCCTCGTGTATTCTAAGGATGCCCTAACCTGTGACCAGAAGGGCCCTCATTCATCCCTGGAGAGTCAAGATTGCAGAGGTTAAAAAAAAAGAACTCTTCTAAGGTAAGTTTAATTCTTCAACCAGACTTCTTTTAAGAAAGCAACATGATGGTTGTTAAGTGTAAGCTACTGTAGATGTCAGGACATTATTTCTCAGGGACCAAGTCTGCACTGTTTTCAAGGGCAGTGAGGAGTTCCTGAGAAGGCATCACCCAGAGCTACGTGCTTTCATTAATACCTATTCACCCTGGATCCTGTTTATCCAACTTTAACTAAATGGCTGAGTTTGTGAGGCAACAAGAATAAAATTAAGCCAGCAAAGGCTTGCTTTCTATCTTCCTCTATGAAGAAGCTAGTTTCCTCCCAGCTACATGCCACATCTTAGTTTCAAAGAAGGTTAGGAAATAAGAGGTTATCAGAAAAGTGCCTGTGAGCATCATGGTGCCTCTTTCCCTTGATATGTTTCCATAACATCTCTGTGAGCATCATGGTGCCAGAGGGGACAGTGGTTTGAGGGACACTGAGGTCCTTTGAGCACCATTGTTAGGTTCACAGTCCACTACCCGCTCCCATCACTGATTCAGACTCTCTTCTGCATGGCCTCAATCAGAAGGATGGAGTTGCAGGTAGAGCTGGAGAAAAGGCTGATGTTCCTAAAGCTTGTGGGCTTCCCCCAGCCACCCTCCGGGGTTTTCCTGCACTCACTGCCACCATCTGGATTCTTTCTTGTAACTCTAGCTCCACAGCATATCTTCTGTGCACTAGTTACAAATCTAGATTGATGCACGCTTTTCAGGATTGTGCAGCCTGACCATTGCATACAGATGAGCAGTCACACTTTCTATATTCCTTCAGGAGTCTGGGTTACTTGTCAATCTTCCTAACCCAGACTTCCTTAAATCTGGGTAAGAGAAGACTTGGAAGCACCTTTACCTAAACAAGTAACCATTTCGTGGGCAGAGCCACAAATATTATTAATTGAGGGACACCATGAAAGGCATTCTTACACACCAGAGAGGAGGAATGGTACAGTTCTCCATCTGGCCTTTGAGATCTTGTTCACTTTCCTTCACACACCAATCAGAAATGAAATTCTTAAATAAAATAAACTATAGCTATTCTTTGATCCAAAAAGTCTATACTGTCCTAACGTAATGGAGTAATATAAAGAATGCAATTTGCATTTTAGAAAGTATTGCAATGCACCTCTATGCTCCATCTTCATGACTGAGACAGCTCTGAATGTAACCTGATAGAGTTGTGTTTTTTGGCAGTATTGGCACCAGTGGCATGCTTTTATGAAATTGTGGACAGAGCTTGTTAAGTTCTGAGTAAAACAAATCATAGTCTTCACATTAGGTGCATTCCTTGAACATTCCGTTTATGTTCAAGCTGGGCAAAAGATACTTCCTGTGTATCTATAAAACAGAGTGAGAGTCTAGGCTCAGGTAGTTATAAATGTTTACTTTTAAAGGAAATAAAGGGGAAAAATAAAGTATTTCACCTTTGTGATTGTTACAAATCAAGTATGATGCCAGATAATTCCCTGTATTGAGGGGGAATAGGGGTATAAGGCAAAAAAACCAGCCACCTTGCTTGCTGATACCCAAAAGCCAGTAGCTTCTTTCCAGCATTGTAACAACCCAAAATGTCCCCACCACTTTCCAAACTACCCTTGCCAAGAACCACGGAGCAAGCTAAAATGTCAATCTAGGGATTTGGTTCCTGGTGAGGCTGTGGTGTGTTCCCCCATAATTTACTGTAAATTCTATTTCAATGTCTGTCACACCCACTAAATTATAAGTTCTGAGGGAGCCAAGGCTATGCCTTTCCTGATCACCACTGCATCTCCTGACAAGGAGTAAGCATGCAATAAACAGTTGTTGAATGAATCAATGTGAACATGAATGAACAGATGAGTACTCTAGAGTCATCAGACCTGCATCCATTTATAAGCACAGTCTAAGTCTATATGCCAACACTTAAGAAACTTGCCTAGAAAGATTTTACAGTTGTCCTTGAACAACACAGGTGTGAACTGTGCAGGTCCACTTCTACATAGATCCCACCCCCCGCAGTAAATACAGTTGGCCCTTCATATTCACAGGTTTCCTATCTGTGGATTCAATCAACCATGGATCAAAAATAATATTTCTTTTGCATTCCCAAATGTGGTTTCCCAATAACAGATTCACAAATGTGGATAGAAAATACTGTTTTCGATCCATGGTTGGTTGAATTCACAGATGCAAAAGGCTGACTGTAGTTAAGTTTTAAGGAGTCAAAAGTTATACACAGCAAAAAATATGTGTGGGGTTCAGCGCCCCTAACTCCCGTGTTATTCAAGAGTCAGGTGTACTTTAGGATATTTACTTACATTAGGTTTAAATGTAAGAAATCCCATGGCATCTCATATGGACCTAACAGCACTCTGAGCTCAGTATCTGAAGCGTCAGGGGCATTTGTTCCATCAGGACAATGGCACTTTGCCCCAGAGAACCAATATTTAGAGGAAGCAAAGAAGGATGGCCTCAGAGAGCTAATCTCCCACTTCACCTGCCTTGTTCCTTGCTTTGAGGCTGCATTCAGATCTCTGTCTGGAGTCCAGCAGTGGCATCTCAGGGATGATCTCGTGTCATGGTTAACATGTGGATCCCCACTTAGTTGGACTGGCAGTCAGGAAGTCTAGGTTCTCATCCCAGTTTTGTCATTAACTAGCTGTGTGACCTTAGTTACTTCACTTCTCCAAGTCTCTGTGTCCTTGTTTATAAAATGAAAGGATGGCACTCAAAGTTTCCGACTGTTCTTTCCAGCTCTAACATCTAACATTTCCGTGATATCTCATAACTGGAATCAACAAAGACAGGTAGGCCCAAAGTTATGAAAAAGCTAGAACATGGTTTAAACAAACAAGCAATAAAAAGGCAATGGTTGGCAACCGAGCTTTGCCCAGTTAAGTCACAGAATATCTTTGGAACTTAACGTACGGCAAAGAAGAAACACATGTGTGTAGAGATTGCATGGTTTCCATAAAACGAATTTACCTAATTTCACTCTCCATCAGAAAGAGTTTTACATTTCCTTTTGCATTAATTAGTTGGCAGGTCTGTTGCATGATGTATTCTTATTTGCCTTTACTTTCAGTGTTCAAAGTAGGCCTTAATAGCAGGTCCTAAACTGTTCAAGGCAGGTTCCACATCATAACAGTGGCTGCTACTTATCAGAAATAAGAATCCAGGTATCTTGATGCTTATAACAGAAAATAAATAATTCTCTCCCTTGCAGGATCTTTAAAATGCTGGGTTTCAATTTAAAGATCAAATCCTGTAAACTCTTATTCAGGCCTAAGCACATATAAGATTAATACTGAGATTTTAAAGAGCTATAATTTGAGGTTCTAAAATCATCTTATGGTTAGACCATGAAATCGGGAAATTGCTTTTTCTGGAAGAAAAGGAATTGAAATGCATTTATGTGGCTACAGGATTTTATTTGAACAGTAGTCAGCCTCCTGCCAGGGTTGCTTTCAGAAGGGTTATCACCTGCATTGAGGCACAGTGACCACTGGTTTACAATTCTCATTCTATCGAGAGCTAGTGGGATACAGAAGCATCTCAATGCTGCCCTTAGATACCAGGCTATGCCCACTCCTTGTAGCATCTCCAGGGGTCTACTGATCAGCTTTTCTCCCAGGTGCTAAGGAATACTGAAGCAGTGTGAGAACTGTGTGTGCATGGCAGGGAGGGAAGTATAGCATGCATTAATCTAGCATGAACCGCATGAGGTTCAGTCTTACTTTTTGTACTAAAACAATAAAGAAAAGAGTTGGCCTGTGTTGTTCAGTGATTAGAGTGTTGTTCCATGCACTGAAGTGTCACAGGTTTGATTCTGGTCAGGGCACATACACAGATTGCAGGTTTGATCCCCATTCAGGGCACATGTATAAGACAACCAACAGATGTTTCTCTCTCATATCAATGTTTCTATCTCTCTTACTTCCTCTCCTTTCTTCTCTAGAATCAATGAAAAACATATCCTTGGGTGAGGATTGAAAAAAAAAAGAGTTGTGATTATTCAGCACTCTATATCCACCTGCCATAGGATCTAGAGCTAAGCAAATGGTGGACAATTCTATTCGGAAGTTTTATCCTTCTTCAGTGACTTGAAATTTGGCATAAGAGGGAGAGATACAATAGTGTGTGTGTGTGTGTGTGTGTGTGTGTGTGTGTGTGTATGTCTGTGTGTCCAGGCAGGCCCCACACTTATGGATAGTCACCACTCATCCCCAAACTCTGAGAGCATGATACCAAACTGTGAATACTTTAATATGGAACAACATAGGAACTTCCTGGGTGCTATTTAAAAGACTCATGCTAGTCCTGGCTGGATGGCTCAGTTGGCTGGAGTATTGTCCCCTACACCAAAAGGTTGTGAGCTCAATTCCCAGTCAGGGCACATACCTAGGTTGCAGGTTCCATACCTAGGTGGAGCGCATGTGGGAGACAATCAATTGATGTCTCTCTCCCACATCTATATTTTACTCTTTCTCTCTCCCCCTTCCTCTCTCCCTAAAATCAGTAAAAACATATCCTCTGGTGAGGATTTAAATAAGTAAATAAATAAATAAATAAATAACCCAGGCTAGATTCTTCTTCACCTTTATTATACCCCACTGATTGTTAGAAACGTGGGCCACTTCCACTCTAGGTTATAAGTGATAGAGGAGGAAGACATAGTAGAAATCATATGGCATGTGAATCAATAGGCCTATCTTCCAAATCCTCAAAAAAATGGAATGAACTGATGGCCAAGGCTGCTAAAAAGCCAAAGAAACAGCCTTGTCTCTCCCTCCATTAAAGTCTTTAAAAGCTTAACATAGTTTTCATCTTCAGCATTAAGTCAAATCTAAAAGTCTTTCCCCTACCCCCAAGTCTTCCCTCCCCGCTCCTTGAATTGGCTGCTCTAGGAGCATCTTCCCTGCTATTATTAGCGGATAATTGCTTAGCATTTTCTAGAGGTGATTAACCTTGCCTTTAAAATGAAAGAAATCCCTAAATTGGGCAATCTGATGAAAGCCATGCTTTCATGTAATTTAGTCCCATCAGCCAATACCAGCCATCAGGTACATCAATTTCCAACTCAGGTAGGGGAAGCCGGGGAATTGTCAAGGGCGGGGAAAAAAAAGGACACATATGTAATACCCTTTGTAATGCTTTAAGCAATAAATAAATAAATAAATAAATAAATAAATAAATTCCAACTCAAAGGAAGTGCTTAAGAATAATCAGTGACAATATTTGAAAGAAAAAACTCAAGGTCTTAACACTGTCAATCTCAATTGTTTTCAGAACAGCGTTCCCCAAGGGGCAGCCTGATTGCAAGAAGCTGGTGGGTCTGTTCAAACTCCAGTGACCTTGAGAGGGCATCTGTCAGAGGGAGTCCTGTCCAGTTGACAGCAGTGGTGTAGGTTTTGTGTGAGTACCTGAGACTTTGGAAGCTCCCCAAGGACTTATAATTCTGTGTTAAATTTTAAATTTTCTTAATGTTTTTAGTAAAACGAATCTGTTGTATTGCAAAGAGTTCTGATACTCTACAGAGTCTGTCCATCCCTGCCAGCATTTGTAGGCATGCCTATTTTGTAATTAACTGGGTAAGATTCTTCTTTAAGATTATATGTTTGGGGTTTGTGAGATCACACAGACATGTTTGTCCCCTGTCTCCACCTAAGGCTGTGCCCCCAACTGATCTCAGACTGGTGGATATCAGCATTTTCCTCTTGCTCGAAGAACGATTTCCAAGATGGAGACTAAACAACATCCCCCGGTATCTCATTCCAAAGGTTGGAAAAGTTCTGTGCCAGCAAACCACTTTGTGGTTGCATTAGACGCTCTCTGTCGCCCTGCGGTTAACTGGAAGTCAGTTTACCGCAGAGCTTTTATCACCCAGCAGCTGCATTTAGCTTTCTGGGTGACCATGGCTCACACCCCAAACCAGAGGAAGGCCCTCAGGGGCTCTTTAAGGACCATTCAGAAACCCTCAGTGATGCAGGGGGTCAATGCCAGATCTACAGAAACATAGTTTGAAGAAAAAAGGAAAAAAAGGAAGGAAGAAAAAGGCGTGATGATCACTTTGGCGCCCTCTAGGGGCAGCACTTTACCATCTTGTAGATTGTGAAATAGTACTTTTGGGGAATTTCATGTCAGTATATAGACAAACATCTTGTTAGTGATTTCCTCAGATGGCTTACCAGTACCCTTTCCTACATTCTTTTTGTTGATTATTTTACATGACCACAGGATCCCTTTTCTCATGGAAACTTCATCATAAAATCCTGTACCCAAGTGGGGGGAAAACCAACAACAACAAAATTAAAGCCAGAGATTTTGATTGTGTCTATCAGTTCTGTTTATTTTGATGCAAGCACCAAAGGCAACTGTTCAGCTATCCTTTTTAAATGTTTCCCATTCACAAACATGTGATTGGAGCTGGTTTTAGCTCCCTATAACAAATAGGGCAACTCTGGTATGATGCATAATATTTAAGAGCATGGTGTTTAGAGTCTGACTGACTACAATTCCCAGACCACTACTTACTGTCTTTGGGTAACTTACTGTCTCTGTGCCTCAGTTTCTTCAAGTATAAAATGGGTCATAAAGAATACCTTCCTCGTAAGATTGCCAGGAGGATTAAGTAAAATAATGCCCATAAAGCAAGTCATCATCCTTCACATGTATCCAGAGTTTCAAGGTGTGTGAGGCAGGAGAGTGGAGGAGGTTCAGGAGTCACATAAGAGAAACACCCACCTCAGAGAGTGGTTGAAGGCCTTAAGTTAGTTAATAAAGGCAAAACACTGGAATAATGCTAAGCACCCAGTAAACACTTGAAATGGTTTGCTGTTGTTGTTTTTCTTGTTGCTATCTTCATCGCACAGTTGAGCAAACTAAAACGTACAGAGGTTAAGTCATTTGCTTAGGAAATAGACAATTAGTGGGCAGCGGGATGAGGAATCCATCTCACTCCATGGCCCATGCTCTCTACCATTACACTCTCTATGCATAGTAACTGTTACTGTTAGCATTATTTTGACAGGAAAGACACATTTCAGGCAGGCTTGCTACCTTCACCTTACTAAGGAGAAGTTTCTAATTCATCAGCCTGCAAAGTATGCACTGTAGCATGAGCCTTCTTATACTGAGACAGACACTGAAAATTTAACCACCCATTCTCTGGTCTTCTGGTGGCACAGGGCAGACATCCTCAGCTGTTTTAGAGTAAGGAGCAAAACTCTGGGTAGGTCGGGGAGAGGGGAGACAGTTGATAGAAATGTGAAGAAGGGGTGTTCTAAGGAGAGTAGGAGAGTGTTCTTTGGGAGTCTTGTTGTCGAGGTAAACTGAGTCAAATGCCTGATAAACTGACCTTTCTCTAGAAAAGGCCCCCAGCCACTCCACTTTCTGACTGATAGATCAGGAATGTCTAGCATAGAGGATGCTGCCTACTCCTCTGAGTAGTGTCCTGGGAATTTTCATAATTCCTACTGAACCTGGATAGAGACAGTCATCAGCATGTTCCTAAGGCTGTCCTAATAAATGTGCTTGCTCTACAGTTTTCTTCAGCTATCTTGCCAGCATATTACCAGCTCTGCTATCTAAGTTGTGAAACCTCAAGGATTTCCCATTGATTTTCACTTCCAAAAACAGATTTCCAGTGGGGCACTTATCACCGGATTTTTACCGTCGGTGTAAAGTCTCCTGCTAGTCAGCTTACTGTCTACAACTGCTGAGGCTGTGGAAACTCAAGTCTGAGGTCTCTAATTTTCCCTGAGGGAAGAAAGCTGAGCAAAGATAGTTTGTTGTTTTAGGGAAGACAATCACTCCTTAGACATTTTCTAACTATTGAGCAGGGGGAAACATGTACTGGAAAATACTGAGTTTTTCTGATGTTGAGATTTTTTAAAAACGTATTTTTAAAAGGTGCTTTACTCAGGGGGTGTAGCCAAGGCATATGCCTACCTCTGAGTTCAATTTGGCCATGAGACTTCCTAGTACATTTTTCCATCTTTTAGTTAGGTGGAGATAAGTGCTATTGGGAAAAAAAAAAAAAAAAAAAAAAGCAAAGAATGGAGACTAGGGAATGCTGAGCATGTACCCAGGTCTTGTTTTCTATAGCATGGTCAAAGAAAGCCTCCACAAGTAGGTGGCATTTAAGCAGGTATCTGAAGGAAGCGAGGGTTCCCTGAGAGTTGTTGAAGTACAATTTTCAAAAATTCAAAAGGTGACTGTCACATAAATAAAAACTGAACATACATCAAAGATGTATTCTACTCAATAATTAATAAGGCAATTAGTAAGATGTGAAGACTGTTTCGAAGAGCATTTGAGGACCCAGTATTCATGAAAAGTTTAATAACAGAGGGTCAGGCTAAGAAAGAGTGTTGGATTAGAGACAAAACTGGCTAATCTCCTGCACAGCAATAAACTAAATTCTTTGGGGTTATCCTTTCTACGGGCATAAAATTGTTTGGATCTCTCCTGGGGGGTTGTATAAATTAACAAATAACTTCACTAATCTTGGACTTTTGATCGATAGTAAACAGAGAGTCAAAAAGTACTTTGCCTTAAATAATTCTGTGTGAGTCTATTAAACAATGAACCTATAGGACATTGACAGAACACACTGCTCATAGATCTTTTCTTTATGTTCAAGTTTTCCTTTTTTTTTTTTCTGAGCCATGAATATATCTCCAAGAAGAACATTGCAGGCAGAGAGACTGTGGGTAAATTGGCCCATTTCCCTCCATTCATCACTCCAACAGCTAAGGAATGCCCTCCCCACACACTCACACACACACCTGGCCTTATGATGCAGTTGGGTGCAAGTAAATAGCTGGGGGTTATCTAGAGAACTTGGAAGGTTTCTATGGGAGGAGAATGGGAATTGAGGTTGGAATTCGTGAGTGATGGAGAGGTTTTAAAAGATATTAGAGAATGGTGAATATGAAAAATAGTAAAATAGGGGAAGAATGGAGTTATAAAACATTTCCCTCTTTTTCTATGGCATAAAAATGTACTTCCCCTACCCCAGCCCTACCTCTGACTATCTCCAGAGAGGTTGATAAATATATGAATTAGTTATAATTACATTTTGGTTGCTTGTTGGATTGTGCTCTATATGAGATAAGATCATGTTGCATGACCTTGTTCTGTCTCTGAAATAATTCCATACATTAGGGTGTTTCAGCAAGAAACACTCTCAGTGGATGCTAAGGAGAAGAGGAAATGGGAAAGTTTCCCACTTGGGAGAAAAAGTGTGCCTCACCCTCCTCCCACATGAGAACCAACCCTCCTTTTGTCCCTCTTCCCTTCCTTCTCCCCTCTCCAGCCAAACTAACCTCTCTTCCAAATTTCCTCCTCCTCCCACACTGTTCCATAAACCTCCCATGCCCTTATGATGTCTTAACTACCTCTCAGGAAACCAAGGATCCCCAGACTTTTCACTTGGCCAACTAGGTGTTGATGCCATAACCAACAGAGGTCCCAAAGGATAAGGAACAGGTATGGGTGTAAGAGAGGATGTTTCCAGAGTGTAATTCATAGGCCCTCTAGGACATCCAAGTAGAACTGTTGAGTAGGCAACTTCCCTCTTCTTCTATCACATATACTGAGGGATGAAGTTAAGACAAAACAGACACCAGACAAGAATCAGATGGAAGAGGAAGACAGCGGTACCAATGGACATCCCTTACCCGAGCCAAGAAGGATAATATGTGGAGAGAGGTGGGGTGGTTTGGGGAGTAAGAAGATTTGTGACCCCAACCTCTCTGCTTTATTAAAGAGGCCCTGGCTCCCAAACATTTTCTTCACACTACCTGAAAGTCTACCAATTAGAGATACATTTGAGTTAATATTCAAATATCCCAAAATGATTAAGAAGAGATCATCATCCTTCCATCCCGTTCTGTATATTGGTTAAATTTGTTTCCTTCCTTGCTTTATCTAGTTTTTTGAGAGGCGGAAGAGAACCTCACCTTTGGAACCCTAGATTATGAGGAAAAGCACACAGTTGATTGGGATAAACAGTAATTGAAAAGAAAAGGGTGCTGACCATTTTTGTTCTTGTCTCAACCCAGAGTGATGATGCCAAAGGAAGGCCAGGCCAATGATGCAAACCTTGCACCTGAGCCCTGTCCTTGGGCATTAGCTCCAGGGTTTCCAACACTGCAGACCAGTGTTCTCTTAGTCTAGAGTCTCTAGCTATCAGCTCTGAGTTAGTCCTAGATGTTGGTAAAAACAATACAATGCCCACGTATGTCCCCTTATTTATCCTGGGGGCATTTTCAAATGGCACCAAGAAGCATTCTGGTCTCTCTCCTGTCTGCAAGGTCAAGAATTTGAGTCCCAATTGCTGAGAAAGGCCAGACTTCTCCTAGGAAGGGAATATCTTTGTTAGAGAAGTCTGTGTCAGATTATTTTGTCTGTTAACAGCACAACCAGAAGATAACAAGGACTATTTGACAGAGACTAGCATTGACAAATGGTACACATTTTTGGACTCATTTCAAAGTACAAACTCCTATTTCATTTCATTTTCTAAAGCTCTGAATAACTTATAGACAATTTAATTGCCTGTATTTGGGATAGGGAATTCCTAAAATGCTGAGTATAATATTTGGATTTAAAGAAAAAGACATCATAATAGAGGCCATTGTTCAAGTAAGTAGACACAGGTTCGTGTATTTCAAACTTTGGATAGAATATAAAGAAGATCATTGAGTTCTAATTTGAAAGAATTTCACTGAAAGATTCAGAAAACAGTTCACTGTGAGAATATGAGACAGAATTATAATATTTGCTGGACAATTGTTTGCTATGAAGCATTTATTTTATATCACTTTTTAACAAGACGGAACTGTCAAACTGTTTAAAATTCCATTGGAAAAATTTGGATTAATACTAAAGTGTTTACTCTTTTATCCTCGCCTGTATATTGAATTACTCATGGAAGACAATGGAAAGAATCTGAGAAATGCAGGTTTTAGCAACAACTCAGGCTGCATTTCAGAAATATTATAGACTATGTAAACGAAGGTGACTTTTGGACATGTATTAACATAGCTGCAATACTACTGGTGCGATGTAAGACACAAGAAATGAAAAATTCCAGCACTATCAACAGAAATGATCCTTTGGAAGATGATGGTACCAGTTAAACATTCTCCCCATCTAATGACCATGCTTACATTGGAAAAAGAAAATCATGTTCATCTGGTTGTGCTAAATGCCATTGTTAACTCCAGTGGCTGTGATTCATAACCTGTGCCACAATATACAACATTTTAAAGTCATTCTGGAACTATGGAATTATTACCTATGAAGATAGTGTATATTACCTATGAAGATAGTATATATATATCCTAGATCACTCACTGAATGTACATTCATGTAAAAACCGTTTAGAACAAGGACTAACTTGTCTTGCTTTTACAATCACTTTGGCTAATCCATTCACCTTCTTTCATCCAGTCCCTTCCTCCCCTTCCCACCCCCCCGCCACCCCCGCCCCACCACCCCCTGGACAGTTGTCAGGCCCTTCCATGTATCCATTCCTCTGTTTCTATTTTGTCCATCAGCTTATTTTGTTTGTTAGATTACACATATAAGTAAGATCATATGTTATTTGTATTTCTCTGACTGACTGATTTCACTTAGCATAATAATCTACAGGCCCAGCCATGCTGTCACAAGAGGTTATTCGCCCTAATACTCAATGGGCATTTCCACCTTCCTCCCCTTAATGCAGTGGTTCTCAACCTGTGGGTCGCCTAAGACCACCAGAAAACACATATATAATTACATATTGTTTTTGTGATTAATCACTATGTTTTAATTATGTTCAATTTATAACAATGAAAATACTTCCTGCATATCAGATATTTACATTACGATTCATTACAGTAGCAAAATTACAGTTATGAAGTAGCAACGAAAATAATTTTATGGTTGGGGGTCACCACAACATGAAGAACTGTATTAAAGGGTCACAGCATTAGGAAGGTTGAGAACCACTGCCTTAATGTTTGAGTTACAGAGGCACAGATCACCTGCAATGATGCACTGTTCTTAGCTGCATGAGGGTCACCTGGGGAGCTTGTAACCACCTCCTTGGTTTACAACTCCGAAGTTTCTGACTCAGTACAGCTGGGGTGGGACAGAGACTGCATTCTAACAAGTTCCACGTGATGCTGATGCTGCTTTCCCAGGGATCCCACTCTGAGAACCACTGCAGTAAAGGATTCTGGGTAGGAGGAACTAAACGCAACTTTAGGAAGAAATGTTTATACAGTGGGGCCTTGACTTACAAGTTTAATTCGTTCTGTGATGGAGTTCGTAACTCAAATTACTCGTATGTCAAATCAAAAAGTGAACAAGTGAGACACGTGATGCTGGGCTGATGTTGTGGCGTTCACTGTGACGTTCGCTGCGCCAACTAGCGGTGGGGTATCTGAAGCTGGCTCATAACCCGAATTTTAGCTCGCAACTCAAAGCAAAAAATCGGCCGAGAGACAGCTCGTATCTCGAAAAACTCGTTAGTGGGACACTCGTAAGTCAAGGCCCCACTGTGGGTCAAGCTGGTCTTGTGCAAAACGAAAGGAAGTCTAAGCTTCCCCTAAAGGTTCAGCCCCTGCACACAGAACCCTCTGCCTCCTGTTTTTCCAACTTTGCTACCTCCATTAATCAAAAGTGCTTGCAGATCTCATTATCTTCATTTACCCTAAAATAGATTAATCCTGGCAGTTATTCTTCTTAGGGACCTTCCAGTGTTAACATGGACCAAAACTTTATACCCAATAAATGAAATTCAAACATAAAAAGGCATTAATTTGAAATGGGGAAAACATTGTTGTATTTCTACTCTATCGCCTACATTACCCCAGAATGATCAAAAGCTGCATCTGTTCATGCTACGTTTTTACTCAAAGTCTTCAGTGACTATCCTTTTCCTACAGGCAAATTCTAAATATTTAGCAAGACTTCCAGGCCTTTCAATATAGGCCCCTACTTATTTGTTAAACCTCATCAGCCACCTCTCCCTCCCTCTACTTAAAACACTACAATTTTGAACTATTTCAAACTCTCAGAAAATGTTCTATTCTCAACATCAGCTACATAGTTTTAGGGACCCAATAAAATATTTAAAAATGCAGGGCCCTTTGATGAAATTTTATTAAAGAATTTCAAGTTAACAACAGAAGAGCATTCATCCAAAGGAGAGGCTCCTTAGCATGGGCCCTGCGTGACTGCAGCCAGAGCCCACAATGTGGCCCTGGCTGTTCTAAGACAGTAACCCTAAATCCCTTGGCACTTGTCTTGAGGCAACACAAAGAAACCAGTCAACATTTTTAAATTTTCTTTTGTTCTGAATTAGTATTGTTATATTTGTTGAACTTCAAATGCAAGGAAGCACTTGAGTCTCACCATGCATTTGTTCATTTTCCAGGGAGAAACTCTTGCATAGCCAAAGAGCACAACATTTCACCTTGACCGGGGCACCACTGCTATAGATTCTCCTTCCAGGGCAAGGTACTATTCCCTCTCCCTGAAATGCCATTTACCTGTTTCTTATCTGATAAACTCCCACTCAACCACTGGCTGCTCAGTCCAGGCTCCTTCTCTGCTGGGAGGCCTTTCCCCACATCCCAGGGTTCACCTCGGCACAGGGCCCACTCCTGTACTTTAGTGACTAGTTTACCATGTCTTAATCTTGTTTGCATGAATATTTTATTCACTAGACTAAGCTATTCCAGGGCATCCATATGCTTTCATCTTTTTATCAGCAGAATCTAGCACAGTGCCTGGTCTAAAGGAAGGACTAAAACATGCTTGTTAACTAAATGGATGGGTAATCATACATTCTAACATTTTCCACTAAATCAAAAAGAGTTTCTTATAAGAAAAACATTTCTCAAACCAAGAGGTAGCTTAACTGTGATTCAGTCTTCTGAAGTTACTTGGTGAGATTGTAAATGAATCTCTAGTGTGCACAAAGATAGGACACTCTGGGGGCAGAACTGCACTTCTTGGTCTCAAAAATCTAATCAAAGTGCACTTGACCTCACCCTCCAGAGATGTGTTCAGTCCTGCTCAGTGGAGGAATCTAACACTTAGGGGAGTTCGAGAAATTCACCCAGAAGGCCTTTCCTAGACTGGTTTCATATGGGAACTTTTATTTTAATTCAAATATCAGAAACTATTTGAAGTCTACAGTCAGTTTTCCAGGGTCGATGATCTAGTCTATGGTTGATTTAGTCCTTTGTGTCTCTCCCTCCTTCATGACTTCTGACTCTTCTCACTGCTGCTTTATCATGCGTGGGTGGGGAAATACCTTATAAGCTGAAATTCAAACTAATTGAGTCTGCTTTTTGTAAACTTACGGTTTATCTATTAATTTCATCTACCCAAGCTATCTTCATCCTGGCTAGCACATAAAATTTGAGCATTGGCAGGATATCATATTTACTTAGGTATTTCCCTCCAACTTGCATATACTGTTCTGGTCACATTTTGAGAGAGAATCTAAGTACAATCTTTGCATGTACCTTATCCTTGGATCTGTCTAGGAGGGAAGCAATGTCTGGTTGTTTTTTTCTGGCCAGCCCATAGAGAAAGGAGAGCTAGTTATTCCCGATGTTTTCACTAAATTGCTGCTTCTCTGTCTTTTTCTCTTCACCTTTGTTTCCTTCTCTCTTGAGCTTGGGGCTCTCACTCTCTCAAGGTGCCTTGAGCCCTGTGGACATCACTAATGATCTGGGACAAAGGGTGGCCAGGTCCATGTCTGAATCTTAACAGGCAAAAAATTCCTCAACATGTTAGATCCATCTTCAGGCAGGTACATTTGCCCACCTGCTCTCAAAGCCAGTCCTGGGCTGCCTAAACCAAGCCACTACTTGTTGAGTAGCAGGAAACACATGAGAAAGTCTCAATTGAACCAGAAACTTGTCTCAATGGCAAGGCAACTGGATCCATCTCTTGGTTAATAGTTTAACAAACCTGTTAAGGTGGATTCCTTATTTCTTCCTTCACTCTGAACTTTTAGCAGCTGTGCATTCCCAAATCCAAGTCCTATTTGTGTAGATACTTGATTTATTTAGGAGTCTTAACATTTACTTCTGAACTCTTGGGATTGGGAGGGAGTTTGACAGGTTATGTGTATGGGCTGTCCCCATCTTACACCTGAGCCCACTTCACCACTGCCATGCCTGGGGTGTGTATTTTTTTCCTAAACACTACCAGGGATGGGAAATTAACTGCTGCCCAAGGCCATTGACTTAATTCTTGAGTAGCTCCATTAGAAATAGCTCCTTTTCACAAACCAAATGTCCGCTAAAGTCAACATGCCCTTTGGGATTTAAATGAAATTGTTTTGAATTCTCATGCTTTATGAGGTTAGCCATGCAACAACTCTTTCAAGCCCTCTGTTAATTTCTGACACGTGGGCAGGAGGTTGTTTATAATTGTCCTGGCCACCTCAGAGTAAGGCCAAATCACTCCATTTATGGATCCTCACTTTCCTATGCTTATTCTCCCTTCTTTGTTGCCTGTCCCTCCACACCACACAGTCCTCTTCTTCCTGTCAGGATAGCCACTGAGCCTGTCCCAAACACAAGGTTGTGTAAGTGTGTGGGGCGTAATGTTATAGAAAAATTGGGATAATTGCTGGAGTTTACAGTGAAGCAACCAAACAAATTATAATTAAACATTAGACATTCCTATTCTTCAAAGCCTCTCAGACACTTCACCCGCAGGGACCTTACTCCCTGGTCACTTTTCTGTAGCTGCTACCTCCCACCATGGTGCTTGGCCCTTCTCTTTCAACTCCTCACCTCTTCTGGCTACTTTTTTTGCTTATATCCCAAATTCCAGTTAACTTTTTCTCTAGACAAATTTGGTTTTGCCTTTGTCTTTTACTAGACCTTGACCTTAGGACCTAGCATCCCACACTCACAGAAGTTTATCAATGTTGTCCTGAAGATAGTCCACTGCCTGAGTCTTGTGCCAGATGTTCCCGTCCCCATGGAACCACATAAAGCCCAGCTCTGACTCCCGTTGCTTCTATCCAGCTCATTGCAACTTGCTCTCTCTTGCTCTGGAGTCGCTGACAGAAAGGACACAGATCTACTCCTCATGAGGACTGTGACACGGGTCAGTCTACCTTCTGAGACCATGTTCGTCAGCTCTGAAATGGTGATAATGATACTACCTGAAGGATATGTGTAAGAACTTGATTGAATAATACACAGTATCTAGCACATAGTAGGCCCTCAGCATGTTATTTTCTTTAGTTAAAATAAAATTGAGAGCAGGCTTGAAATCTTCAAAGCAGACAAAACCATTTAAGCCATGAAAGCAAAATGAAATCTAGCTTATTACTTGCAATAGGCACAAGCACAACTTCACTTAGGTTGCTTCTTGTAAATGCCTCTGATAAAAGAAGCTTAAGTCATCTTCTTTAAATGGTAGAAGATAATCACTTTCAACCAATCCCCTGCCTTCTGGAAATCCATGTTGAAATAACCAATCATTGTAAAGGTTAAACAACTTCCTCACTTTATAAGCCATCTTGTAAAATCATGCCTCTGAGCTTCATTCCGCTTTTTGTTTGAAGTATCCCTGTTCGAGAACATTTTGTCTCTCACTTAACAAAACATTGACATTAAGTGCAACACTCTAAATTTTCCTTAACACATTCCTCTCTCCCCCCGTCCCTCCCCCAGCCTCAGTCTTCAGCACTGATGTGACTAAAGCTTCCTCAGCCTGGTTGGACCTGTTTGCATTGACCTCTGACCCCTCCTACTTGATACCTGGTTTTCCTGGGCATTGAAGCTGGTCCCTGCTTTTGACTTCAGCTTTCATTACTCTATGCTCCTGAAGTCTGGAACCACTCAGTGTTCCCAAACTTACTCTTGTCATGTCTGGAGTCTTGCAATGTTATTCTCTACCTTTTTGCATTAGCAGCTTCTATTCAGCTCTCACTCAAACACCACCCTCTCTTCCAGAAAGCCACCCCTGATCTCTCCAGACAGAGTTGAATGTCACCACTATCTGCTTCTTTAGTGCCCTATGATTATCCACATGACATTCCCATCACGCCGTTCTGATATCCCTGGTGACTGGGCTACGCCACAGACTGTAAGCTTTCTGAGGCAGAGAGATAATCATTAAAGTTTTATCGTAGGCAACAGCATGTAGCAACCCTTCGAGCATGTTTGCAGTTGAGTACATGCACACTGCCTCGCCTTCATGTTGGGGACTCTCAGTCCTGACAGTACAGACAATAAGCACCACGTTTTAATCGATTAAAAACCATTTTCCTTCCCCTTTGCCATCACCCCCTCCCAAGCACATACACATTACTAAAGAATGCATTTCTCTGAGCAATAAGAATTACTGAAGAATGTGAAAATACAAGAGCTCTATTTTACTTACCTTTGATAAAGGAATTGCGTAACTTGGGTGAGATCTCTAGAGTTTAGTAAGTGCAGGTAAAGAACAATAAACTGCAAAAAAAAAAATCTGGCGAACAAGAATCAGATGCTATAGTTAAGTGGCATTTGACAATTGATAGACAACTGTGGAAAGAGGAGACCACATTTAAAGAAACTTCTTGTGGAAAAGGCAAATTTCTGAACACAAAAGTGATGAGCCCACCCATGGCAGGCATTGGCCCAAAAGGCTGCCACAGAAACACTGTGGTGCATGGGCCCTGATCCCCTCTGCTGGGCCTCAGGGATAAGTTTGGCTACAGACATAAAAAAAAAAAAGTGATGAGGGCTTTTACATTCATGCACACAATGTGATATGTTATCTTTGTTGTACTCTCAGTTAAAAAGTGCTTGAATTTTCAGAAAGAAAATAAATTTCTCTTCTTGCTCCTCCCTTTGTTTGCCCATATGATTCCAACTAACTTGGAAAGAGTGTCAGAAATGACTGGCATTAAGTTATGGATTATAGATATGACTGAGCTGTCTTACCTCTGTAGTTCTTAGATCAAGACCAGAAATTTCCAAATGGCATTAGAGCTGCTGAGATCACTTTGAAGATGCAGAAGAGCAGAGATAACTGAGGAAAATACTGATGGTCACACCTCCTTTCTGGCATCTCACAAGTAGACCCTCAATTCCCCTGAAAAGACAATCATCAGAGAAATCATGATAGCTCTCACAACCCAAATCTCACTCACATACAATATTTAAATTTTTAGATGGACAGATAAAATAGCATGGGACACATCCTCTGTTTTGGTGCTAAACAGTGTTGTATTAAATATATCAATTATCAATCATAAGCCTTTAAATGCAAAATGCTAGTAACCAAGTTGGTACTAAGGGAGGATGATTATTTTTATGATTTATTGACCTACCATATAGGTTATATGAATCCCAAACTAACTCAGCCTCTGATGAGGTCTGAGTCCCAGGAGGGAGGTTAACATCTGCTCCTCCAGGCATATGGTCCAGGATGCACATTTGGTTCAGACTTGGGCATTCCATTGGCGGGGAGAAAGCCCTATGATTTCATATCAGAGAGGAATGCTAAGAGAAAGAATCATATTTGAGCTGCTTGAAGGGCCTTCTCTATAAGCAGTTTCGGGCAAATTATTTGTCTTTTGAGTCTCAGATTCTCATTGCACAATGGATTTAACAATGGATACTGGTATTCATTAGTAAACAGGTCTGGCTGTTGTAACAAAAGTCAAAATAATTGTGGCTTAAAAGAGGCAGGAGTGTATTTCTCTCTCATGACACAATCTGAACATCACCAGTGCAGAGCCCAAGGGCAGCTTGACAGTTTGAGGCCATTCTGTTCCTGCTCTGTTTTGCATCTTTAACACTCAGCTTTCATCTCAGAGCTAAACTCTCTCTTTCCAACTGTTGCCTTCACATCCACATTCCAGCCAGTGGGAAAGGGGATGAAGAAGGGGAGAGCATAATCCTACCTTTTTAAGGGCATGAACTGCAAGTTGTTTATATCTCCTGTGCTCACATCCCATTGGCAAGCATGGAGTCACGTGGCCACACTAATCTGTAAGACAAGCTAGAAGAAGGGGTCTTTAGCTGGGATGCCATGCACCCTGTCAAAATTCAAGACTTAACTTGCTAACAAAGAGAGGAAGAATACATACTCAAGGTCAGCTAGCAATGACCCATAGGATTGTTTGTAATCTTCTAAAATAATATGTAGAACACTCGACACAAAGTCAATGTTCAATTGGTATAGCTAACCATGTTTTTATTGTAATAAGCAAACATTTCAATCAGTCCATTTGATTTTGTTCTTGATAAGGAGATTTAAAAAAAGGGTATGTGTAACTCTACATAGGGACTCACAAAGTGGGTCGGATTAAGCAGGAGTGAGTTTTGGTGATAGAGTAACTCACTGCCTTGGCCTCCTCCTCCTTCTCCATTTTAGGTAGTAAAACCTTCATCATGGGCCCAGACTCACCCACTTCCTACAGGCTATCAGTCATCTGACAGTTCTATGTTCAGAATCGGGTGTCTTGAGTAAATCCAAATTGCTGCCCTCCTTTAATGCCCAATTCATTCTTTCAGTTCATGCACCTGAGCTCCTGTTGCCTTTCTTTCCATTCTTCATTTGTCCAACCGTACCTCATAATCAAGCCTACTCAACACATTACACAGGGATTGTTACCTACAACCCTGTGTGCACTGCTATACCATTAACATTTCCTTTAATGCAGAGATTCCCCTAAACCACCCCAAGGAAAGAACAGGGAAGAGAAGGGGGAGAGAAAGAAAGGGGAGGGGAGGGGTGAGATGAGGAGAGGAGAGATAATCAGAAACTGAGTCTGTAGGAAACTATACCAGAGAGAGAGAGAGAGAGATGTATCCAGATAGAAACAAAGATAACAAGAACACATTATTCTACAGTAATAAGTGGTCACGTGGCAGTGCTCCATAAACTGCAGATCACAAATATAGGAAAACATAGGACCAGTCTTACTATATTGGTGGGAAGGATTGTGGGTGGTAGGAAGAGGGAGGAGGCTGATTCATGAATCATCACTTGCTCAGATGATTCTCACATTTAGCAGGATAGCTAAAGAAGTACATACCCACAAAGCTGAGTGAAAAATTGCTGGGCCACCTGGCAAAGTAACTTTCTAATATATTTCACAGACCACTGAGAACATTTCTAATAAATCTGTGGAGGTGTCCCCGGTGGATGTGTAAAAGAATAACATTTTACAATAGGTGTCTTTGGCTTTCTCTGTCAATGTGCAATAGCACAGGACTCAAGGGGAGAAATCTCACATACTAGCAGATGAAGCAAGAACCCAGCTAACTCAACATGAGAGCTTCAAGGGCTCTTAGTGGCCACCCAAACATGATGCTTTATAGTTGAGAAAGCTAAGGACCTGCCTACCCTGGGTGGTCAGATTGGGGCTCAGTCCAGTGAACTTCATCAAGGGCTCTCTGACATCAGAGGAATCTGTTATTCTGAAAAGAAAATATCTCTTGTGGGAACTCTTTAATATGTTCTTAAAACTATTTTTATAAAAAAGGACAAGACTTAAGATGGTGAAATAAATTCTAAGTATATAAATATCTAACTGTTGTATCATGGCCACATTCCTGAGGAGTTTGCCGAGTGACAAAATGACTTCAAACAAATGCTTGGTTGGGGCTGCACATTTTCTAAGTGGCTTTAGGGGAACTGTTGATTCAAGAATTCAGGAGACGGGTGAGCTAAATCAGCTGGGAATGGGGAACATCCTGTGCTTAATAAATGGAACAGAGAACGAGATACATGTTTAGAAAACAGCCCTTCGTATCTGAGTGAAACAATCCGGACCCACTGGATGGAAGAGATGCCCCTTTAAATGAAGAGCTGCTCTGTTTGACTCAGGACACACTGGCAGGGGTCAGAGTGCAGGAGGGCGGGAGAGCAGCAGGCAGACCTTCCCATCAGCAGCTAAAACAGGCAGGAGCTGGCAGGTGGGTAGGGGCTTTGCAGGCAGAAAGTTAGGTGAAAAGTGCACTGCACGAGGATTCCGAGGACCTGGGTTCCAGTCCCAGCTCTGCCACCTGGGCTTGGCCCATCTCCTCTCTGGATGGGCTTCGGTTTCCTCCTCTGTAAGGGAGAGGGTTGTGCTACACCTTCGCCAGCTCCAAAATCCTCTTTCCCAGGGACCACTACTCAAATGCCTTCAGCAGTGGTTTCCAGTCAAGGCAGTCTGGCCTCCCAGGTTACACTTGGCAATGCCACACTGGCTGTCACAAAGAGGAGAAGGTGCTACTGGCATCGGGTACGTAACGGACAGGGATAGTACTTAACATCTAAAAATACACCGGACAGCCCCAACAACAAAGAATTATCTGTACCCAAATGTCAACACTGCCAAGGTTGAAAAACACTGAGAGAACAATACAATCGTGAACTCATTTTAGCCAATTATCATCTTGATTCTGATCATCTTGATTATCATGTAAAATATCCAAAATTAAAATATAGCAACAGGTCAATTTTTTTGCCAAATAAAACAGAGCTTTGGGACAACTCCTGTCTGCAGGCTGTGAATTTGTGAAATTTTATTTAGCCACATACTGTCAAGTAACTAGTAGAGTTTAGCTTAGTGGTTCTCAACCTGGGGGTCGCGACACCTTTGGTGGTCGAACGACCCTTTCACAGGGGTTGCCTAAGACCATCCTGCATATCAGATATTTACATTATGATTCATAACAGTAGCAACATTACAGTTATGAAGTAGCAACAAAAATAATTTTATGGTTGGGTCACAACATGAGGAACTTATTGAAAGGACCAGAAGGTTGAGAACCACTGGTTTAGCTGAAAGCGCAGTCTTTCATCTGTATCTGTTATCTGAGCCAGAGCTAAGCAGGGCAAGTTTCATCCACGTGTGCGCTCACACATGTGAGTGATATAGTGGAAGAATGCTAGATGAGGTGTCCAGAGACGTTGCACCTGTGTAACTTTGGGGTAGGAATCAGTAAAATTTCCAAATAGCAGGGTCCCCATTTTGCAGGAGCATAGCAATATCCTTGCTGTCTACTGCTCAAAATTGTTACAAAATAGTAGTATCTTGACATTGAAAAGAAGTTTAGAAATCACCCAATATGTGATTATACCCTTAAAAGTGCTATGACTTTGCCCTTGAACTCAGTAAGAGGAACGGGGCTTAAAAGCCAGGTGTTGTACTCCCTGTCCTGAGTCCTCTAAAGAGAGTGACAGGAAGGAAGGTGGTATGGGGAGAGCGCCAGATGTGTCTCCCTGACACACACTCTTCCAGATGTTGGCCATCAACACTCGGTCTTCCAGATGTGCCTGAGCAGCACCAGATGCAATACCAGGACTAAATGAGAAGGGATGTGAAAGCATGCTGGTGCCTGTAAACTCTTACCCTGTGCCCCAAGTGTAAGGTTGGTGTTGGTATTAATTTTTTTCTGATGTATGACCATAGGCAGCTTTCTGGCTAATGGCTATGCAAATGCCTGATGTTGGCCACAGGGAGGCCAGAGCCAGAGAGTGTGATGGCTCAGCAGGCACAAACACTCCTAGAAAAACAGTGCATAGATCAGTTTCACCAGTGTGGCTGCTGAAAGGCCCTGCTGCTACAATGCCTAAGGACAGAAAGTGAGGGAAGTTGCCATTATGCATTCATAAGAGCTGATGGCATCAGAAAATAAATCTCCAAGGCTAATCCTGGTTTATAGGCATCAAAAACTCTGCCCACCTCCATGCCTTCCCTGAGCACCTGGATGCTTCCCTGACTCAGCTTTGCTCCCTTACCACCACCTGTTGGCATCTTGCCCTGTGCCCTCTGCTTATCTAAGAGCTCTCTCTCTCTCTCTTTCTCTCTCTCTTTTTCTCTCCCTCCTTCTCTCTCTCTCCTCCTTTCTCTCCAGAACCCCCGGACTGCTTAGAGACTTTGCCCTAATGCAGAACGTGCCCTTGTTAATGCCGGCTCTCCTGGGTGTGGCCAGGCAGGGTCTGAGCCCACATTAGGCTCTGATGAGGACACGCCAACTGCTACCTTGCTGTCTGGCTTCATGTTCCTAGAGTCAGTCATCTTTCCTTAGCATGCTCTTTCGGGTTACATGGGAAATGCCCAGGTTTTTGCATGAGCATTCAGAGATTTTTCTTTCCTTAAATGTCATGCTTGCTTAGTGCTAAAATGTCTCCGAAGTCCACTGTAAACATCGTTACCTGTTGTGCTGTCTGGGCAGCAGCTGAGATGGAACCTGCTGCTGCTGCAGCTGTTGCCATGGGCTCAACACAACAGGTTGTACACTCTTTAGTTCAATGATGGAGGTTTCAGTTACTTACAGGATGTAATTATAAATGCATATTTACCTTAGAACCAGTTTGGTGTGCTTACTCTTCTATTAGGAAGACACTGTGCTTTCTGGAACTTGTGTACTTCCCTTTCTTTAAAGCCCCTTACCTCCCTATAGGCTTTCCAGACAGTATCTTTACCCTCTGGTTTTCCTTTACTCATAATACAAAAAATAAGATAAGCATACTATGATATTAATTGTTATGTTTACATTAATATACTATTAATCTAGTAATAAGATCAATATATTGATTATTATATTACTGTTATTATCACAAAGGGAGTGGGAGGAAACTTTGGGAGGTGGTGGATATGTTTATGGCCTTGAAAGTGGTGATGGTTTCATGGGTATATACCTATCCCCGAATTCATCCATTTGTATATATTAAATATGTACAGCTTTTTACATACCAATCATACCATCAGACCTTTGACTGTGTCCTGTTCTATGAACCCTTTGAAGAGGCGGCAGGGACACACCAGGGAGGAGAGGAAGTGCAAGGAGTGGTGATTTAGAAACAGAGATAAACTTAAATTCCCTGTCGCCTTTCCCAAATGTCCACAGGGAGGTGACTCTGAATGGGAGAAAACCCTGACCTCTGGGTTATGTATGGGAAAGTCACAACTGCCTTCATAACACAATTATGTTGTCTTTGCATATTAGAGAAAGAGCCCCTCTATTTCATCTGCATTTTCAAAAATAAACTAACATCCATGGAAGCATTGGCCACGTAAGGGATGCTCAGTGATTGTTTTTCCTTTTTCGGTGATTCTTTAATCACAGCGTATTACAGAGCTGCTTCCTTTTCCTAAATTGTTTCTATAAATAACTTACAGAGTTGTGCAACATGCAGATGACACATGGAAATCAGAATCACGGCTTTTATGGAGACCACGTATTTTGCCTGTAAATTGCCTCCAAATGGCTTGGAAAAGACTCTTGCTTTATATGCTTTCAACCAAAAGGAGCTACCTGAGAGCCCTTACAGCTACTACTCAGTGGAGCCTGTTTCTGTGCTCCTCCACCCCACCTTTTGGATGGGACTATGTCGGCTGGCGTCTCTTCTGAAGGAAAAATCCCACCGGATTGCAGGAGAACTTAGAATTCTTGATAAGAAGATAAGACAGTACAAAAGGCAACTGTTAGGAAGAAATCTGGAGCATTCTAAAAGTCATCGTAATTAAAACACAGCAGTTTGTAATTATCCTAAAGGGGAAAAAAAAATTATACGTAAGGCTCAAAAACACTAATGTGGTTACCCAAGGCCCTGCCACATTACTTCAAATTGACTTGGACAGATATGATATCCCCAGATGGACTGAACTCTAGTTGGAAGGCTTAAGACAAAAGAAAATGCAGTATAATTAGGTGGAAAAAGTAGTGGGTTTGGAGTCACTGGTCGGCCTGCCATTGACTAACCAATTGACCTTTGGCAATTCATGGAACTTCTCTGTGACTCAAATTTTGAAACTGAAAAACAGGATACTACCACTTAACCTTGGGCTGAAAGAATGTGAGTGAAGGTTATTTCTGTTTACAAATGCTGCCCTCCACACCCCTCTACTTGCCTCTGTTTCTCCTCTCTCACACAGTGAGAAACAACCTCCTGCCTGACTTCTCCATCAGCCACCTGCTTCATTTTAAATTTTACATTGAAATTCTTCCTTAGCATAAGCTCCTAATTTACAAATGTTTACATTTTCAAATATTTCCTAAAGTCAGCATTCAACACATTTTTAAATTAAGCCATTAGTATATTCAGGTTCAGTGTTTCTTTAAATTACACTTCAAATTCAGGAAAGGGGTATTCCTCCATCACCCCTCTGCTCTTTGGTTGCATTGCACTCCTTGACTCCTATTAGCAAATCTTTATTCACTGGTCAGATTCTTGGTGCAAGGGAAGTAGTCAAGCATTAAGGGGCTGATGGAAGTATTCCTCTGACAGAGCCAGTCACCTCTGTGATGGTTGCAGTGGTTCTCAACCTTCTGGCCCTTTAATACAGTTCCTCGTGTTGTGACCCAACCATAAAATTATTTTTGTTGCTACTTCATAACTGTAATGTTGCTACTGTTATGAATTTTAATGTAAATAACTGATATACAGGATGGTCTTAAGCGACCCCTGTGAAAGGGTTGTTCGACTGCCAAAGGGGTCACGACCCACAGGTTGAGAACCGCTGGTTTAGAGACATTCCCCCAACTTCCCGGGGACAATGATTGTAATTATGATTCAGGAGGAGTTCTCCGACTTGGCTGCGTATGAGTCACCCAGGAAATCAGTTTAAAATGAAAAGTTCTGGTCTTCTGCACAAGATTCTGATCTGGAAAGTTTAGGCAGGGCACGGGGTACCTGCAGCTTTCACAAGCACCCGGGGATTTGGAGGCAGGCGGCCCACAGGTATCCCTCCTGAAATTCTACTGGAGATTATTTCGGCAATTTCAAGAGTGATCTGGAGTCCTGAATCCTTGTGGTTTAAAAAGGAATATTTCATAGAGACATATAAGCCAAATAACTTTTATATTAAAAACTGTGATGACAGCCCTAACAGATTTGGCTCGGTGGATAGAGCAGTGGCCTGCGGACTGAAGGGTCCCAGGTTCGATTCCAGTCAAGGGCATGTACTTTGGTTGTGGGCACATCCCCAGTAGGGGGTGTGCAGGCGGCAGCTGATCGATGTTTCTCTCTCATTGATGTTTCTAACTCTCTATCCCATTCCCTTCCTCTCTGTGAAAAATCAATAAAATATATTTTAAAACAAAACAAACAAAAAACCCATGATGACATATGTTATCAAAGCCCAGGCTTGAGTTTGGATGTTAATTTGTTCACTTGTGTGTCTTAGAGAGTTAATCTTACTTTCTGAATATGTAGCATCATAATAGCAGAAGCCACTCCAAGGAGGTACTGTAAAAATGAAATGCATGTAAAAAAGACAACGACACAACTTAGTCATGAAAAGTAGGAGAGAAACAATAATTCCCTCTTTAGCATTGATAATTTCAAAAACTGGATTGTTCAACTAAATGAAACTAAGCTGAGGCCAGATTTCCCACAAATTCCTTTCCCATTATAGTGTTCCCACCCACATGCAGCATGAGGGATGTGTTTGTCAGCACTCAATGGCACACCTAGGCCAGAGGCAAGCCAAGGTGCAACCATGAAACAGCGATGATTGAATAGCAGTTAACTGGCATTAACAGTAATTCAATAAAATCTGCATTTGATTTAGTACAGAGTTGCTACTAAGCATAAATACAATGTAACAACAACAAAAAATTTTATTTTCTTATTGTCCTAATTCATTTCACACAACTCTGATCCATTCTGCAAAATAAATAAAATAAAATTACTGCCCGACCAGCATGGCTCAGTGGTTGAGCATTGACCTATGAACCAGGAGATAAGTTTCGATTCCTACTTGGGACACATGCCCAGGTTGATCCGGTTTGATCCCCAGTGAGGGGCGTGCAGGAGGCAGTCGATCAATGATTCTCTCTCATCATTGATGTTTCTGTCTTTCTCCCTCTCAACCTTCCTCTCTGAAATCAGTGGAAAAATATCTTTTAAAAAGGAAAATTACTAGTTACAGAGGGGCTGGAAGTGAATTTTGTGATTTTCCTGTTATGTGGAAGTCATTTTTTATTGTGTAAAGTTGACTACAACTACACTGATTATAAATGTATTCTGTCTATAGTTTGGAATTTAGTGAAAGACCAGCTAAAGAACATGGTGCCTTCTAAAATCTTTCTCTCTCTCCTCCTATCCCTTCAAATGTATATATGTGTGTATATATATCTATGTTTATAACATTTGTACAGACTGAATGCATAATAATGCATAACACATATACATAATGTGTGTGCGCATGTGTCTGTGTGTAAGCATGCACCATTTTCAGTTAAGAAATTTTTTGGTAAGAGAAAATGTTTTCAGTAAATTTCCCCAACACTGAATTGCTCAACATAACCTGGGAAGTACTTTTATAGCAATCTGAAGGCACACGTTTTATCCTCATCTTTGTAACTCAGGGATCCTGTGTGGTGCCCACAAACATTGGACACTAAACAATAGCCATTGCTATGGATGTGATCCTTTTTGGACCAGTAAGGTTTAGGTAGGTCTCAGTGAGTTTCTCAAAGGTAGTGCAAACAGGCCAGGTTTTCTCCCAAGTTTTGTTTTATCTTGTCTGGTTATGTTAAGATAGATCAGATTATACTGCAGTAGTAGAAAACTCCCAGATCGCAGTGACTTACACTCCAAAAAGGTTTCTTTTTCATCCAACTACATCCATCTGTGGAGATCCTCCAAGCTGACCATCCTTCACGTGGCCAGCCACTCGGTGATGTAGGCTGTTTCCATCTTTTCTCCGGTCTCAACACAAAGACTCCTCTACTCTCACCAGCAGGGGAAGAGAGTTTGGGCTGGTGGGTCTGGCAGCATAATCAAATGTTTGTTTTGGAACCACACATCACTCTGATCAAAGGCCATTAGTGCTGGTAGCTCTGCTCCACCTAATTATAATCCCTCCTACAGAGCAGAGGTGGATAGAATAAGTCCAGAAGTCTCTACCATAGAGTTCAATGATTTTCAAGGAAATATGCAACAGAGTGGTAAGCTTAACAGGGGGAGAATAATTAAAAATCTTGATGTATTGATTGATTTGTTTATGAAGAAACTATGTAGTCATATATAAAATTAACAGATCTTAGATTCTGGCTGTAAAGAATTCTGAAGTCTTAATACATTAAAAAATCTAATTGGCCTGGCAGGCGTGGCTCAGTGGTTGAGCGTCTACCTATGAACCACAGATTTGATTTCCAGTCAGGTGCATGCCTGGGTTGCAGTCTCCATCCCCAATAGGGGGCATGTAGGAGACAGCCAATCAATGATTCTCTCTCATCATTGAAGTTTCTATCTGTCTCTCCCTCTCCCATCCTCTCTGAAATCAATAAAAATATGTATTTTAAAAAAATCTAACTAAAACTAACTTTAAAATTAATGTGAATTTACTTTACATGCTGCGCATCTAATATTTTAAAGCAATCTATCTTTCCTTTGTCAATGTATAGCTGAATAAACAGTTCTAAATAATAATAATAGAAACTGATGACATAAAGCCCAATCGAAAGCTGATTAAAATGCTTCGTTCTAAAATAGATCCAGAAACACGGAAGCATGAGCAGATTGAGGAATCTCAGAGGGAAGGGGCAGGGAGAGTGGGTGGGAAGAGGTTAACCAAAGAATTTATATGTATATATGCATAACCCATGGACACAGACAATAGGGTAGTGAAGGCCTGGGGCAGGTGGCAGGTGTAAGCTAGAAGGGGACAATGGGGGAAAAGGAGACATCTGTTAAGACTTTCAACAGTAAAGAAAAAAAAATAAAATAAGATGCATTGTTCTGAGGCAAATTTTATTCTGTCACTAAATATGTGGTATCAATCATTGGGAGTTTGATTAAAGAGATTTCTCCTTCCTTTGATCATATGCACTTTTTTTCTTAGGGACTCTTTAGAAAAATACAATATAATGTAATTATTTAAATTCATGCTAGGCTAAAGCTTGAAGTATTGTGCAGTATAGTTATAGTTTCTGGCCATCCCAAAATCTCTTTAAAAGTGTTGCTAGAATTGAGTTGATTCTCTGAGAGTTCTTTAAAATAAATTTTCTCTGGCACTTTTTCAACACTGGATCGCAGCTGGATTTAAAAATTGACCAATTTCAAGCCTGACATATAAAACTGACACCAAGAATTTAGAACTAACTTGCTAATGTAATTGATGATATTCAGCTTCCTCCTCAGTCACAGAAGTGTGAGTAAACTTACTGGTCCAGCCATTGGAGTTGGCTGGGGAGCCATGAACAAGAAGAAAAATCTGTATGAATTTATAAGAAATGGAAGCCAAGCTTCACTTTAATTTTTGTGTGAAAGAGTCTTTAATCATATAATTCATCTTCTTGTTTGGATGTCCTTTAGCTATGGGAGAGCTCAAACGCAGTGCCTTTTGGATGTGCTGGACTAGGTGAAGCCTGAATTCCCCTCCAAACCTAGGATTTGATGTGTAGACAGAGCGTGCAATTTTGCAATCAGCCGAGCCAGAAGAGGATTTAATATTACATTCAGAACTGTACTCAAATTGTCAAAAAATGTTCAATAAAATAACATTGCAAATCATACTCAGCTAAACTAGCTGGCAAAGGCAGTACGACAAAGCAGAGAAATAAAGCATATGGGACATAGCGTTATTTACATGTTTTCAGAGCTTACGCCCTGGGTGGCTCCCTGTTTACAAGGCAGCAGTTTCCACCCTTCCCCTCTGCTTTAGTTTGATACAAGGCCAAGTCCTTCATCTGACTTCATATGACTGTGGTCTAGCTCAGATTAGCATTTGTCACCACTCTTCACAGCAGTCAGGAATGCAGCAGACTGGGGGGTGGGGGGTGGGGAGGGGAGGCGGGTAAAGGGAGTGGGGAGACCAGAAGGAGGAGATTAAGGGACCAAGACTGTTCAAAGCAAACATACCTGAGACAATCACAACAGTGAAATATGGAGGCTGCTCACAATTTAACATCTTAGACAAAAGATGAAGGGAAAAGCATTTTAGAATTCTCAAAATAGTTACTGCCATGGGGGAGGAGGGAGTCATTCAGCAATGCACCCTCTCTGAAGATGTTTTACAGAATTCGAGCCTCTTACTTAGAAACTAATGGGACAGCTGGCTGAAAGATGACAGGTCATAAATGCTTTTCAAACAAATGAAGACATGGTTTAATGGAAGAGAACTGGGCTGGAGATACAAATGTGGTGGTCTTTAGCACATGGGGCATACATAAAGTCATGAAATTAGATGAGAATATAGAGAAAGAATAAAAAAATGAGGACACCAGCCCTGTTGCATTGAAGGTTAAGGCCTATATAACACTGCATTTTTAGTAATGTAGAATTTTTAGGCTTCCCTGGTAGGCTACTTAATATGTACAATAGAGAATATACATCTCAAATTCAAAGGAATAGAGATAAAACACATTTCTGAACAGAAAATTTTCATGTGGGGAATGTAACAAAAGTTTTATGTTAGGTAGAATCACTGTGACACTGAAAGAACTGCATTCATATAAAAGTGAAGACATCTTACTCTTCAGTGACTATAGCTGGATTGCTTGGAACCTATAGAGCAGAGTTTTCCAAACAATCTGATTTGATATTTCTACCTGGTTTACCTCATTGATACTAATAAAAAGGTAATATGCTAATTAGACCGGGAGACCTTCCAGACATCCTTCCGGACAAAGCCATGGTGGCAGGGCCAAGGCAGAGGCGATTAGGAGTGATCGGGTCAGCGGAGGGGGGGGGGCAGTTGGGGGCAAGCAGGCCAGTGGGGGAGGGGGGGCAGTTGGGGGCGAGCTGGCCAGCAGGGATGGCAGTTGGGGGCGAGCAGGCTGGCAGGTGGGGGCAGTTGGAGATGAGGAGGCCGGCAGGGGGGGAAGTTGGGGGCCAGCAGGCCAGCAGGGGCGACAGTTGGGGGCCAGCAGGCCAGCAAGGGGGGTAAATGGGGATGATCAGGCTGGCAGGGGCGCATTGGGGGCAAGCAGGCCAGCAAGGGTGGCAGTTGGGGGCAATCAGGCCAGCAAGGGTGGAAGTTGGGGGCGAGCAGGCCAGCAAGGGGGGGGGGGACAGTTGGGGGCAAGCAGGTTGGCAAGGGGAATTTGGGGGTGATCAGGCCAGCAGGGGGCAGTTGGGGGTGATCAGGGTGGTAGGCAGAGTGGTTAGGGGCGATCAGGCAGGCAGGCAGGTGAGCGGTTAGGAGCCAGTGGTCCCAGATTGTGAGAGGGATGTCCGAGGGGTCCCAGATTGGAGAGGGTGCAGTCCGGGCTAAGGGACACCCCCCCGCACATGCATGAATTTTGTGCACTGGGCCACTAGTTTTATATAACTGCTACCAAAATGCCAGCTTTGATTTGATACAAAGAAGAAAAGTCTTTTCCATGCTTTATGAGGAAAAAGGAGGAAATTATAAGAAAAATAAATTGTGTTGATTATCTCTATCTAAAAGGCCATGAACATAAAAACATATTTGCCTATAAAACTGTAACAGAATTTTAAGAATAGCTCACTGATTCACTAACTAAAATTTTACTGAGTCACTGTTTAATTTTTTTTTAATCCTTACCTGAGGATATGATTTTTTAATTGATTTTTTTAGAGAGAAAGGGAGAGAGGGAGGTGGGGGGGGGGGGGTGAGAGAGAGAGAGAGAGAGGTGAAAAAGAAACATCAATTGGTTGCCTCCCGTATGCATGTGCCGCGACCTGGGATCAAACCTGCAACCTTTTGGTGTATGGGATGCTCCATCAAACTGAGCCACCTGGCCAGGGATGTTTAAAATATTTATAGTTTAAATTAAACATTTACATTTTGGAAGTTATGGAAAGCAGAAAAATAAAGATAAAGATCACTACAGGAAAAAAATACGTTTCTAAAGGTAGTGCTTTCGACGATGTGGAGAGGTTACTAACATTTTCAGAAAAGAATGCCTACACAGAAGAGCAAGAGCTCAACATTCATTACGTATATTTTTGCCACAAGGAATTTTCTATAATCTGTTTCAGTATCAGAGCTGTGTTGGTCTTCTGTGGCTTCAGTTTTTCCTTTTGAAATCAGCTCCCAGACTTCTGAGAACTGAATGTTTGCCAGAACTGAGTCAAATTTTCCTACCTTTTGAATTAGTCTGTTTCTTGATTTCTGTGTGTATTCCAAAAATACAAGACTAGTTTACGTCGAAATTGGGAGACTATCAGATACTCTTTGGCATCCTTTATCACCAGGGCTCTCACATGACATTGCTCTGGACATTCCCTGATCCGGCCCACTCCCAAACACCTCTCCTCTCTTCACCCACAACTCCCACAGGATCACCCACTCTGATCACAAAACCATATGCATACAATCTCTCCAAATTTTCTTCTTTCCTCCTTGTAATAACTAAACCTGATGAACCAGGACCAGTGAATTTAACATATACCCTAAAGACCACTCTATGGGATGTTATTTCTTACTCTATGGATAGGTACCTCTTGGCACCCTAAGAAATTATTTCATATATAATTTTTCCATATGTTTTCATACTTTCACTCTTTAGAGGATCTTATAATTTGGGTAGCACATTTCTATCAATTTAGTAGCATCCTAGTAGCTACGACTTACTGATTTAGTTATTCTAGTAGTTTTCTGAAATGTGAAGTTCATTTCAATGTTTAGATGTTTTATTGATTCATAGAAGGCCGGTTACTGTTTCATGAGAGTTCTTTTATGAGAATACTATTTAATTGAGTACTTATAGGACCTCAGTTAGAAACACAGCAGTCTTAGCTATTTCTTTAAATTAGTAGTCAGAACTATTAGCTGGAGATTAGTTGAGTTATAAAGAGGTGCAATGATTGCTTAATTCAATTATTTATAAACTCACAGTTATATACTAAGTCCACATCACAGGCTAGACACAGTAAACTGCCTTTGGGATACAAGAATCAAACCAAATGCGGGCTCTTCCTTCAGGAGGAGATAGATCTAAACAAGAACACATATTATTAATTATAAATGATAATTAACACAAGATATTCAATTCCATAAATACTCCATAGAAAAAACCTAGTATGTAATCCCTGGGGAAGGGGGAGAGGTAATATAAAGGCAAGTAACTTGTTGAGAATGGATGCTTCAGGGAAAAAGAAAACAGAACTAGACAACAGCAAAGAAAATTTTACCCACTATTTTTCTGCTATTTACATGTACCCATGATTTATGCCCACATAGTACCTGCATTATGGCAGCCTGCATGTAGGCAATGTGTTTGTTTCTCAATTAAATAAAGGGCACAGTTTTTGTTTTGCCCGGATTGTAAAGTTCTGGAAGTCAGTCACAGCTGTAAATCCTCGGATCTTGTTTCTACCCACTCACTATGATGCTGGCGGTGATGCCTACAAGTAAGTGCAGATTCAGAACACGCTGGCTTTCTGCTTCCTTAGTAGAGTCTTTGGAAACACGGTGGTTTAACTGGTTTGTAAACAGAAGATTCTGGCTGAGTGCTTTGATCCAACTCTCCTGTTTCTCCTAGAGTTTTATGTTTTCCAGGTCCTTATATATGTTTTTTTCCCAAATTCAGATTTTATTTTTTGCAAATAATATCTTTCTAATTCAGTGAATGAATAACTACTGTTTTTTTTTTTTATTATTTAAAACATAGATAGCATTTCCTGATTCCATTCAGTTTAACTGTCATATTTTTTTAAAAGCTATAATTATAGATACTTGACTCGTGCGGAATAACACCAATCATAAGGTCATTGTTCTGGTTTTGATTTCAAAGCAATCTTGAACAAGACTCCTTTGAATTGGAACATGAGTCAGCATTTAGCAAAGCTGAGTTTAAACCTTTACTCCAGATTCTAAGTGACAGAGAACTTCAAACTAGGGCACTGTTTGCTCATAGTTTTAGGTATCTGTGATTTACGTGGCTTTGTTAGACAATAGGAGCTTTGGTTCTGTTATATTTTTAACATTCCTTAAAATAAATCAGAGTGTTCCCATTTTGGATGTGGATTAGTATGGCGGAGGAAGTGAAGAACTTACAAGAGCTGAGTATCCAGGGATTACGTGTGCTCTGTGCTGGATTGCCTTGGTTAGTATTTTTTTGGTTGCATGTAATAGAAACTGGCTCTGGCGAGCTTAAGGGGAAAAAGTAAATGGTGCTGGCATATTAGAAGAATATTTGGTTATCTCATAGAATCCAAGACTCAGGAAAGACAGGGATCAAGAGACTTCTGACCTCAGAGTTCCTGTCTGTCTCCCTAGGGGAAAGTAGTTGGAGCGTCTTAGCATATGACAGGAGGCCCAGTTGGGATCAGACCTTCATCTGTGGATTAGTCAATCAAGGTCAGAGGGACAGAATTATACCGTTTAGCCAGTTGTTTGTGGGCTACCACACCTGTACTTTGTGGGCAATTCCCAGAGAAAGGGGAATTACTGTGAACTGGTAGCCACACCAGCGAGGTCTACCATGTGGGGTATTTTACAGGCTTAATTTAATTTGTGCAAAAGCCTATAAAAGTCACTATTTCCACCTCACAAATGAGAAAATTGAGATGCAAATTGGTTAGGCAACGTGTCCAATGTTCCACAATTAGCATGTGGCAGACCTAGAATTCTAACTAAGCTTCTAAGGGGGAGGGGAATATTTTTCTCTTAAAGGATTCATGTGATAAAAGACATTTCTATATGAGATAGAAACTTTGAGATATTTTCTCATGGAGAAAATGTTAGGTATCTCCAGAGTACTAGAAAGAGTAAAACTGAGTGTTGAAAGCTCTGGGGTTGAATCCCAGCTCCACCCTGTCATCATGGGCAAGTAGACATCTAATCCTATCCACTCATAAATGCTGAAATATCATCTACTTCACAAGGCTATTTTAACTTCACAGGGTTGTTGAGACAATATGTGAAAATACTTGGCACAAAGCAGAAACTCATTTTTTGGTGGGGGAAAGAACTTTTCTATTAATGAATCCTTAAGCATGCTACCAAAACGAGTCACAATTTGAGACTGGCTTTCTCACTCAAAAAACTGAATGGCTGTCCTACTCTCACCTTTCAAGATGACACCGTCTTCACCTAAACATAACAGTAGGAAATGTTACATACAAAGAGTTAAGGAAATCATACAATAGGCAAAGAAAATTTTACATTCAAAACATTTGACTACTTTTCATTAGACTTTGAGCTCACATTGCAGGAAAAAACTCTTACTTCTGGTCATAGCATATACTTAATCACCTAATTCTCTTAGTAAATACTACCTGAGGTGGTAGGATAACCAGAGCAAAAGGTGACTTCAGTTCTGAATGTGGTAATCTCTGAACATCACTGAAACATTAGCTAATTTGGTTTGGAATGATTAATGTATTCAAACATTCTAAGCCCAGATGATAATTCTCAGTTATCTTTAAGAGCAGCTATGTGGGAAAGCAAGCACCACAACAACCCGAGAGTTTATTATTGTGCACGGTGGGTGTTCCGCAAATACTCAGAGACTGATTGGTATTAATTTGTTCCAAATTATTTCAGACAACAATTAGTCTATGTCAACAGTGAAGTTGGAAGCTTAAATGAAAAAAGAAAAAAAAATCTTTCTGTGGTGGTAGGGATGAAAGAGAGGTGTGGACTAATATTCTCTTGATGTTTCCATTATCTCTGGATCTTAGTCTCTCTGGATCTTAGCTTGTGACCTTGGATGCTTCATTTTCATATGAATCATATCTGAGTTAAGTTGTAAAATACCTTATCATTTTAAATTTGATGACAAATGGTCAAGTGGTTTTAAATACGACCATAACATTGTTATTGTTCCAAAATTAAAAGCCTCTTCCATATTTTAAAAAAATATATTTTTATTGATTTCAGAGATGGAAGAAGAGGGAGAGATAGAAACATCAATGATGAGAAAGAACCATTGATTGGCTGCTTCCTGCATGCCCTAATTGAGTGAGCAACCTAGGCATGTGCCCTGACTGAGAATCGAACTGTGACCTCCTGGTTCATAGGTTGATGCTCAACCACTAAGAAATGCCAGCCAGGTGCCTCTCCTATTTTTTCTATGCTGCAATTCAAGTCAGTGGCCTGCTTGCCTTAATTCCTCATTTAAATTTGTAAGAGGAAACTAGTTATTCACATTTAAAGATTTTTAGTAAATATTATTGTAAATATTTAGGGCAAGCATGTCAAACTCAAAGGCTAACATGGGCCAAATAAACAAGGTTTAAGTTTATGTGGGCCACAAAAAAAAAAAAAGCTTCAATTTTCATAGAAATGTAGGTTTATTTCGATAGAGACATGCTGAACACAAAGGGCTGAAATAAATGAGTAATTGTTAATATTATAGTTATGATTGTATTAGTATGTAGTGACCCCCGTATTTCAATATTAAGTTGTAACCCTGTGTGAGACCCCCAAGACCCAAATATACTTTCCCAAATGAGTGAACGCCCAGAACTTGTACCCTAGACCAGTGGTCGGCAAACCGCGGCTCACAAGCCACATGCGGCTCTTTGGCCCCTTGAGTGTGGCTCTTCCACAAAATACCACGTGTGGGTGCGCATGTACAGTGCCGCTGAAACTTCGTGGCCCATGCGCAGAAGTCGGTTTTCGGCCTGGGCGAGTCTATTTTGAAGAAGTGGCGTTAGAAGAAGTGGGGGGAGTCGGTCGGTTGGGCCACAGGAGACACTGTGCAGGCGGGCCTCGGGATACACAGTGCGGGGGAGGCGCGCACGATTCATGCACGAGTTGAGTGAGCCAGTCAGTCAGCGGTCTCATGGTGCAGTGGTTAGTGCTAGTCGCGCCCGCAAATCGCGCGGGTGACAAAAGTAAAGTTTATTACGTTAATTTTAGGGAACGTTGTGGAGTGAAAGAAGATGTAGTGTCGAGGATTGAGAAAGGTATGTTGAGATGGTTTGGACATATAGAGAGGATGAACGAAAGGAGATAGACGAAACAAGTATACAAGACGAGTGTGGATGGGAGAGTTGGAAGGGGTCAACCTCAGCAAATGTACCTCAATCAGATTGAGGACGTTTTTAGCAAAGGCCAGCTTAGGAGTACCCTAATTAAGTTAATAACAATGTACCTACCTATGTAGTTTAAGTTTAAAAAATTTGGTTCTCAAAAGAAATTTCAATCGTTGTACAGTTGGTATTTGGCTCTTTTGACTAATGAGTTTTAATGAGTTTGCCGACCACTGCCCTAGACCATATCGCACCAGTACAGCACACCACAGCCGCAGCCACCAATAAGGACTATCGTGTTTACTCGACCACATACAAACCCCGGACTTTTGACACCCAGTGTCTCCTGCCCCAAGAGAGGAGGACTCCGTGTCGCTCTGTGAGGACCCGGAGACTCTCTGCCAAGACCGAGCCGCGGCCGCTCCCATCTTCATCCTTGTCGGTGTACATCGCCAGGTGGCTGCGCTGGTGCTAGGATCCACTTGGAACTGGTAATAAACCTGTGCGATTGTATACTAATGTCTGTGTCTGTGTGTTGATGTTTATGACTTGGCTCGGTTGCCTTAAGCCTTAAAGATCCGAGGGGAACGCCATTATCGCTGACCCTCAGACACCTGCGCTTGTGCCAACCAGGCTAAGACAGAATAAGTAATTAATAGAATCTGGGGTCAACTGGGACAGTTAACATAAAATAACAGAACATTTTAATAAAAATTAATATTTTTTCTTGAACATTAACTTACCAGACACTGAATAACTGCACAAATTAATAAGAGTAACACAAATAAACCTACTTTTCTTGTTTTCCGAAAGTGAAATATTTCCTGTTGCACACACCAAACAAGTCAGTACAAGACTAATGATGTAGCAATCGGCTGCTAAAATATTCCCTGCTAGTATTAGTGGAGAGAAATGGTGCGCCTGCGTGTAAGGCGCATAAGGGAAATGAATACAACAGGATTATAGTTATCAGTCATTATCGAACATTGTAGTTATTAATAATTATGTAACAGGATATTATAAAAAGTTAGGAAATTTTTATGAAAACGTTTCTTACATACTGTTATATTGGCTGGGCCACAAAAATATTCGTGTGTTTGACATGCTTGATTTAGGGCAGTGGTTCTCAACCTTCTGACCCTTTAAATACAGTTCCTCATGTTGTGACCCAACCATAAAATTATTTTCATTGCTACTTCGTATCTGTAATGTTGCTACTGTTATGAATCATAATGTAAATATCTGATATGCAGGATGGTCTTAGGCAACCCCTGTGAAAGGGTCGTTTGACCGCCAAAGGGGTCACGACCCACAGGTTGAGAACCGCTGATTTAGGGTGTATGTTAAAAAATCATCATCCATGGATATATAAGTTTGAGTAAGGATTTTTTTTTAAAGGAAGAAAGAATTCACTTAAAAAAGAAAGGCTAAAAAATGACCAAATAAGTTTCTGAAGTTCTTTTTATTACACTGATGAGTCCCATAAAAGTACAACGCCCACAAAAGTAGAAGCATTTCAAAAACAAGACAAAATGTTTGCATAATTTTAATGACAACATTTAGTTTTGATGTTAAAAAAAAAACACCTCATGATTCTGCATTGAAGCACACTGCTCATGAATTAAGTACATTCTGAAATTCTGGGAAAGAATTTCATATCTCTTATTTGAGCCTGACTTCATGTAAATGGTTATGTTACATTCCTTTTCTAGAGATTAAGTTCATGATATGATTCATTTAAAAATGAATTTATTGATTCACAGTGACTTTGAAAAATAGAAATAGGAACTAAGCATATATCATACACATACCCCTTTAAGTGGTACATTAGATCAAAGTGGAATTAATATAATAATCTTTAGTGTTTTCAATTGTTACCAACAAAAATAGATCCCACTACAGAAAAGAAGTGTGGTAATGTCAAAAGGAGATGTTGAAATCTATGCTTTTTTATCCTTAAAATCAAATAAATGCATGATTACATTCTAGAATCATATCAAGAGTCACCGTCAAGCAATCAGTAAAGATATTTACTGCTTCTGCCAAATACAATATAACAGGCCAGAGGCTATAAAGTTTACCTAATTAACTTTTGGTAATGTGGAAATTTTCAATGTTTTTGAGTCACTTTACACATTCTGTTGCTGCTGCTGCTGCTGCTGCTACTAAAATAATAGTAAATGTAAAGAAGTAAATAAAAGAAAATAAATTAGATCTCTTGATCATTCTAAGTATTGTTTTGGTTTATCCTTGAAGTGGAAATCAGTTACCGAGGTTTGGAAAGAAAACAAAAGCATCTTTGTAATTCACTGCATGTATTATTTGAGAGGTCTAATGATTTATCCATTGCCAGTGTGGGTTAGCTTGTCATGTCCTCTTTACTCAATGTCAACCGGTTCTGTAGCTATCAAAGCACTTAGCTGTTTCTGAGCACAGGAGAGGAACAGTTCCAAACTGGACAGGCTTCTTTGGCGGATGACTTGATCAAGCTGTCATTTTTTTTTTTTTTTTAAGAGAGAGAGAGACAGAAAAAAAATACACTTAGTTGGGGGATAAAGAATGTTATGTCATTGAAGGCCACTTGAAAAAGATGGTGACTTAGAAAATCAAGTAGTGCTTTAAACTCAGAGACAATGTAGTAACTATTTCTGGGCTATTATCTAAGATGAGAAGATAAATCATTACAATTTCATAGTTGATGTTATTCAGTTTTTGAAGAAATACCCTAAGTTTGATCAGAGTGATTTAAAAATATATAAAATTCCAGTTCTTAATGAATATACAGATCAAACATCCACAAAGATCACTCAAAACAGAAAAGAAATCTACAGTAGAGAAAAGTAGCATAATTGCATCATGTATAGGGTTTAATGGGGCAAAGAATAAGGGAGCAATAAACAATTTTCTGAAATTAGAGAAAGTTCTTGGAATAGGTGTACTTTAAGATTGTTGAAACTTATTTGACTTGTTCTTCCTGCTGAGTTAGAGGTTTTTTAATTAGGATTTTTTAAATGTTTCAATAAAAGTTAATACAGTAAGAGGTTTAATAATGAGTCATCCTATATAATAAAAGGGTAATATGCAAATTGACCCTAATGGTGGAATGACCAGTCACTATGACGTGCAGTGACCACCACGGGGCAGACGCTCAACACAGGAGCTGACCCCTGGTAGTGTGCTTCCACAGGGGGAGCGCCACTCAGCCAGAAGCTGGCTCATGGCTGACCAGCGCAGTGGCAGTGCAGGAGCCTCTCTTGCCTCCTTGGCAGAGCTAAGCCATTAGTCAGACATTCCCCAAGGGCTCCTGGGCTGCCAGAGGGATGTCTGACTGCTAGCTTAGGCCCCATCCCCCGGAGAGCGGGCCTAAGCTGGCAGGTAGACATCCCCTGAGGAGCCCTGGACTGCGAGAGGGTGCAGGCCAGGCTGAGGGACCCCCGAGTGCATGAATTTTCATGCACTGGGCCTCTAATATATAATAAAGAACTTTCAGAATGGTAAGGATTACTGAATATATCAAGGAAACTTTCTAACTCTTCTTCCCTAAAAAATTTGTTCATGATGTAAAAATTACCATTAACAACACAATGAAGGGACTCAAAAGAAAGCCAAATAAATTCCATTTCACAAGCGTACGACAGCAGCTGTCTATGGGAGCTGTTTTCGTTCGTGGCGTACTGGAGGGCAGGCCTTCATAAAGGGTGACAAGGTGGAGGAGAGCGGAATGAATGGTCAGGGTGGCAGACTAACTAGAGGAGGGGAAGCGCTCAAAAAGCGGCTGCGCACTCGCGCCCTGGATTACCCAGGGGTCCCTGCTCCAGGCCGGAGAGCCGTGTTGGCACGCAGTCGCGCAACCACGCATGCGTGTGGGAGAGCCGCATTCCAGAATGGGGAGAGGGAGCGGGAGCGGGGGCTGTTGCCTGAGAGGCAGGCGGTACAACACAGAGGCAAAGGCATGACAGGTGCTTCCGAATAGGGAATGGAAGGCCCTGGAGACGGGCTCACAGAAAGAACCCAGAAGCTCCGAGCAGTCGCAAGCACTGTCTGGGAGGCAGGGACTCCATGTTCTACTTTTTTAAGCCATTCCACAGTATCCTTAGGAATAAATTAAGATTGCTGGAAGCCGGTCCATCCTTGCTGCTTGACACAGTCGCTGCAGGGAAGAAACATCTGCACAGCATATGTTTCAAGGGACCTGGCATACATGGCATACTGTTCTTAATATGTTTGCTCTCCCTCTTAGCGCTATGTGTTTTAAACAAGACCATCTCCCCAAGAAAGGTTGTTTCCCCAGGTGAGGATTTTTTCCCTGGAGTTAGGGATTAACAGGCTAAGGAAGAGAATAAATCATTGAAACCCCCTAGTGTTACAGAAATACCATGTACTACTTATGAAGAACATAGACTAAGACTGTTGGCAACAAATTTGGGACTTGTTGGCCCACATCCCCAGGGGCCTGCCCACCAGGGAAAGCACCAAAGCCTATACCCCTGGAGACCCACCGACACAGGGCAGTCCCAGGGAAGGCAAGTAGCGAGGCTGGGAGAACATAACCTTTACTGGGTAAGATAATCTCCTTCAGTCACTTCCTTGTAGCCTATCAGTAGAGCAGCGACCTTGGAATAGCCCTTATAATGGAACACAGAGATTAACCTAGACAGGATTAAGCTCAACAGAACTAGATTAACAAACGCCCTAACCTTTGGAATAGAATGGATAGGATTAAAATCAACTGGTATAAATACAGATGTAAAAGGACAATAAAGACAGAACCTCGCTATGATGATCAACTGAAAAAAAAATTCCATTTCACAATATATACTTGTGATTTTTATGCAAAAGTTGAAATATCCTTCATACAAATTCCCACCAACATAAAAGACAAGTCCAAACAAAAATTCTGTATTAAATTACATTTCTATAACCCACTGATATTAAAAAATGACTGAAAAAAAGCAGATTAAAATTTTGAATTATCCTAAGAATTAATATAAAGAATTTTATATGTAGTAAATGCTCATGTAAAATGATTGAACACTCCTAACATTCCCTTAAATGTTAATATTTTGCAAATTTAATATATTTACAGAAATAGGATTCCTGCTTATCCCTTTTCTTGATTTTATTTCCTTTTCCTCTGAAATGATACCAATTGGGGAATATACACATTCTGCTTACAAGTGTCTATAAAACAAGACAGTTCATTGCATTATAATCCCTAGGTAAACGGAGATCTTGCCTGTCTTGCTGACTAGTGTACTCCAGCATCTAGAAAAGGGTCTGGCATATGTTAGACACATAAAATATTTGCTGTGATTGAATCAATCAATACATATTTAAGCCTAATAGAGCAAGGTAATCTACTATAAAATGATAGATGCACTTTTAATCCTTAAAGTGAAACATGCTTAACCTAATCTAAAAGATAGGTAGAAATTAAGTTGAAGTTTTAAAATTTTTATTTTAATATATGTAAAACAGATTGAAATCTAAATATTTTGCAGTTTCAAAAATTATTTTGTACTTGGTCCAAATTCAAATAATAGTGAAGACTGTACCAACAACACGCACTTCCAGTCCACATCCAGTGGTTCCTGTCTACTTTTGGATGTTTTCACGCATTTAAGTCTGTTTTTTTAAAACACATGTTCCAGATCTTATAATCGTAACTATGGGAAGAATCATACAATCAGTTAGTTTTACTGTCATTACTGGAAATTTTTCCTATCTCATTCTTAAGAAATTGCTTGACTATCTTCCATGATTTATTTAACTATATTACCACTGACAGACATGTATTTATTGCAATTTTGTCTTGTTTTTAGAGCACCAAAGAAATTTACAACCTGAGTACACTCCCTTCAGAAGATGGTCAAGCATTTGTCTTGGACAGATTCTAAATATGTGGAATTTCTAGGTCATAAGATTTGCATATTTTAAATTGTGATAGATATTTCTAAATTGTTTTCCAGAATGAGGGTATCAATTAATCAGCCCCATCTACGATGTATAAGAGGACCACTTTGCTCTGTTTTCTTCTTTTAAATGCTGGCATAGTTTTTCATGATATGAATACAATGGATATGTTATTATTTACTTTTAAATTATTATATTAATAGACTTTGGGTTGTTCCTAATATTTTCCTATTATAGTTAATGCTATACTAAACACCCTTCAACACCAACCTCTGTATATTTATGCTAGCATATCTTGTAGAGGTTGTTTGAACCAAAGAATATGTCACCTGCAACATTACCTCTATTATAAATCAGGTTTCCAAAACAGAATGAATATGTCTTTGGGTTCCCTATTCTGTTCCCATAGACCAGTGGTCGGCAAACTGCAGCTCGAGAGCCACATGCGGCTCTTTGGCCCCTTGAGTGTGGCTCTTCTACAAAATACCACGTGTGGGCGCACATGTACAGTGCGATTGAAACTTCGTGGCCCTTGTGCAGAAGTCGGTATTTTGTGGAAGAGCCACACTCAAGAGGCTAAAGAGCCGCAGTCTGCCGACCACTGCAACAATTCACCTATCCCTACAGAAATATATTACTGCACTTTATAATAAATTTTAATATATCACATCTTAACAACCACACTGACAACCATACCATCAAATATTTCAGATGAATATAAATTAGTGAACACTTACAATAAAGCATAAAATCCAAGCAAAGTTCAGAAGCAGATTCTTTGGAGAAACTTTTCTCCTTTGGGAGTATATGGCACAAACTCACAATGTGTATGGACCTAGCATTCAACCTGTGATTGTTGCTAATAATAATCATCTGGATTTATGCATTCAGCATGAATCTGTGATTTTTAAAAAAGCAAAAACATGTTTAAAAGATTTTTATTTAAACATACCAAGCACTTTTCTCTTGCTTGTGTTGGGGTCAACCTAACTTAGTAATGATCAGATGATGGACATACTGGTTTTGGGTTAGGCAGCTGCAAGGCTCACTTCACTTCTCTCAACATGCCTCCCCAAAATGTCTGATGGCAAGAATCTACTTAATAAAGAGGATCTCAACACTTTGAGAAGCAATAAGGTGACGTTGGGACTCTGTGACGAACAAGATAAATTGGGCCATCACAGTGCCGAGCTTCAGATAAGTTGGGTCCTTCCTGGACATGGTAGGGAAGATCGTCTGTGAGGGGGACACTTGAGACCTTTCTCTTAAACGGTGAATTCCTCTCCCTGAAACAAGTACACCAAACTGATGTTCTTGGCGAATTACTGAATTTCAACAGTTTCTGTTTTATTAGGCATGACCTTATTATCCTTTATTGAGGCAAGAAGAATTTCAGCAAAATATTCAATTCCTTTTGCCCCTCCAAAAGTGGGGCTTAGTTCTGCATTTGTGGCTTTCATTTCAAAGTGAATCAAAGATTTGTATTCTGTGACTTCACATTGGCAGTATTATATGGAGAGTAGTGGTGGCAAACATTTTTGGGTATGGGTTTACAATCTCTTCTTAATAGTGTAGCTCTAACTGCTTTGTTTTCCCTTCCATTTTCTGTTGCTTCAGCTGCTATTCAGCTCTTTCAGATACCTGGGGGGAAAAACACTTGGAAATTCTGAAGTCCCTCAAATGGACACTGGAACTTTATAAATCTTTTTCTCCCCTCTTTTCATCTCTTCAGTTTTCCAGTATCCTGCTGAAAACAATTTGGACGCATACAACTTGCTAAAGGTTAATATTTATAAGCTTAGAGAAAAAAAAGAGCACACAAATTCCCAATTATTCCCTATCTTAGATTTATCTTTTCATCAGGATTTCATGTCACAGCAAAAGAAAAAGAAAAACAAAGTATCTCTAGACCTTTGCTTTTATTCCCTCATCACCAAAACACAATATGATAGGTGGTAAATTTATACTGATCTAAAGAGCAAAATACAAAATCAATTGTAAATATATAGGACTTATTCTAATGGGACTGTTTATAACACTGTTTACATCCCCCAAAATCTGAAACATTGTTTTTGACTATATATATCTTATTATATGTTATATATACATTTATAGTACTAATTGTGATTTCAATATCTTTTGGGCTCTACAAAGTACACCAAGAGATGTGAAAATATTAGGTTTACCTTTATCAAAGTTACTTTTACAACCTATCCTTCTGAAATTTTAAACATGATTAAAGAGTGATCTAATTTTTCAAAGAAGCTAGAATGGCTATTTGGCAAATCCAGGATAGAAACTGACTCATAAACAAATGTTATCAGCTTAGTAATGATACGTTTTATGGATTCACTAACAAGCTCTTTCATGGGCATTGAAGAAAGGTCAAGTATCATGATCCAGAACTATGACTATTTAGACAAATTCTCCCGTTAACATCATTCTATTGAGTAAAAAAGTATTGTTTACCTTTTGATAAGAAAAAAAATAATTCTTCAGTCTCTTATTTATTATAACTGTTGTACTTTGAACACTGTTATTTGGATATGAATGCCTCTTTTTCTGACTTTAACATCCTCCCACAAAGGAATACACTCAAGCTGTTGTTTCATTTACATGCTTGATACTGAGACAATCAATTAGTCAATTAGTCAACCAGTTGATCATAACAAAGTCAAGACTGCCACTATTTCTGTATTATTGTTCTGAGGCATGGGCAAAAAAAGTATATCATAATGTCTTTGTCCTTAGAGGTTTATACTATTTTTGGAGAGATACATATACAACAATTAAAGAACAATTAGGTGCTGACATGTATAGTAATGACTGAGTCCATGAAAGATCAGAGAATGGGGGAGTTCATGGTGAGAGAGGATAGCAGAGAAAACGTCACAAAAGTGGAACCTGAGCCCTGACCAGTTTGGCTCAGTGACTAGAGCGTCAGCCTGTGGACTGAAGAGTCCCAGGTTTGATTCCGGTCAAGGGCATGTACCTTGGTTGCGGGCACATCCCCAATAGTGGGTGTGCAGGAGGCAGCTGATGGATGTTTCTCTCTCATGGATGTTTCTAACTCTCTATCCCTTTCCCTTCCTCTCTGTAAAAAATTAATAAAATATATTTTTTAAAAAAGTGGAACCTGAACAGACACTTAGAGTATCAAGAGCATTTCCTTGGACAAAGAGGAGCAACATATGGAAGAAATCCTAGGAAAGCAGATTAGCAAGAACAGACACATAGATATGGAGGAAGGAGACATTATTTAGAGACACTGAGGATGGAGGCTTGAGTCTAATGGAGAAAGTCTGCTAAGAATATTCATACAGTCCAGCTGATGTGGCTCAGTGGTTGAGTATCGAATTATGAATCAGGAAGCCATGGTTCAATTCTTGGTCAGGGCACATGCCCAGGTTGCAGGCTTGATTCCCAGTGGGGGATATGTAGGAGGCAGCCTATCTCTCTCATCATTGATGTTTCTATCTCTCTCTCCCTCTCCGTTCCTCTCTGAAATCATTAAAAACATTAAAGAATATTCAGACATTCTTTCATGTTCCCATTTATTCAATATTTATTTAGTACCTATTATGTGCCAGGCACTGTTTTAGGCACTAGAAATATAGTGTTGAATAAGGCAATCTCTGCTTTTATATAATTTATATTTTAGTTTGAGGACACAAGTTAATAGAGATCAGCACTATAAAAAATAAAAAAGTAGGGTAAGGGATTTGACAGAGACTGAGGGTCTATCTGTTGGGGAGGATGATTAGAGAAGACCACTGGAGACGGTCATAATGATGAGACCTGAATGAAGTGAGGGAGGAAAGGCACGATGCAAAGACATCAGGAAAGACAATTTCAAGGCAGATGAAACTGCAAGAGAAAAGTCCAAAATGTGGGTCAGACTTGGGCTGACTGATTATTGGCAATAAATAAGAAAATGGAGCAAAATGAGCAAGAAGGGAACTGATGGGAGAGAGGATCAGAGAAGTGGATGGAGGCCAGCGCATGTAGGGCACTGCAGGTCATGGGAAGAGTTCCAGCAACTCATGTTTGAAAACTGTCACACTTATTACTGGGAAAAGTAGACTGTAGGAGCACATGAGTAGAAGAAGAAAACCCAGTGAGAAGACTTTTGGTCTTGGAAAGATGTAACCTTAATCAAACTGCTGGCAGTGGAGGCTAACAGCAGGTCATATTTGGGACATATTTTGAGATAGGACCAATTTAAATTGCTGATGGCTTAAAAGAGAAATGAAGGTGATTCTAAGAATGAGATATGATGAACTGGAGCTAGAGTGAGTTGGCTAGAGGAAAATTAGAGTTTTGTTCTGAACATGGTTAGTTTGCCCAATTCTAATAAACTAGAGGCCCAATGCATGAAATTCGTGCAAGGGACTTGGCCCTCGCAGCCCCAGCTTCATCTGGAAGGTTGTCTGGAAGGATGTCCAAAAGGTTGTTCGCCTGTTCGGTCTAATTAGCATATTAGCTCTTTATTATATAGGATTCATGGGATATATCAGAGAGATTGGATTATAAGAACCTGCAGTTCAGTGGAGTGATCAGGGCTAGATACACATTTGGAAACCATCTGCATATAGATGGCATAGGTGAGATTACCTAGGGAATGAATGTGGATAAAAGAGATAAGGTCAGAAGACGAAGCCTGGAGGCACTCATACACGATCTAGCAAAGGAACATGGGATATGAGGTTTGACAGGCAATTATTGTAATGGTTGACTTATATCCCACATAAGGATATCTTCAAGTTCTAACCTTCGAACTTATGAATGTGACCTTATTTGGAAACAGGGTCTCTAAAGATGTAATTTCAGATGAGTTCATCATGTGGATCAGGGTGGCCTATAAATCCAATCGTTGGTATCTTCATAAAAAGAGACCCAGAAACACAGACACAGGGAAGAACACTATATAAGAAAGGAGGCAGAAATTGGAGCGATGTGTCTGTAAACCAAGGAATGCAGAGAGAATTTCCAGCAACATCAGAAACTGGAGAGAGGCATGGAACAGATGTGCCCAGAGCCTTCAGAGAGCATAGCCCTGCCAACACCTTGATTTTGGACTTCTAGCCTCGAGAACTGTGAGAGAATAAATTTCTGTGTTTTAAGCCATCCAGTTTGTGGTACTTTGTTACAGCAGCCCTGGGAAATGACTAACAATAATTTTTCCAGATTGTTGAGGTCCTTATTTATATACCAGAGTAGTGTTTCCCACAATGTGGAAAACACCACTTCTATGCAGAAGGTGTTTTGTTTAAAATAAATACCTAAAAGGTTTTTTAGTCAAATAAGTTTGGGAAATGTAGGATTAAAAGGTTTTTTTTCCACAGGGCTGGTGCTGCTCAGTGGTTGAGCATTGACCTATGAACCAGGAGGTCATGGTTTGATTCCCGGTCAGGGCACATGCCCAGGTTGCAGGCTTGATCCCCAATAGGGGGCATGCAGGAGATAGCCAATCAATGATTCTCATCATTGACGTTTCTACCTCTCTATCCCTCTCCTTCCTCTCTGAAATAAAAAAAAATGATATATATGATTTCTTTTCCATAGAACTTCCCAGAGCTTTTGTGCTAAGAAGCACTGTGAATTACCAAAATGGCTATACAGTACAGGTAATGTCTGTCAGACTTTAAACCTTGGAGTCATGTGTGCATATGTATGTAAAGCATACTTTGGAAAATGCCCCACAAATCAATTTCTCTTGACAACTCCTTTAGATGGGAAACAAATTGTTAATGCTGGGAGAAGACCACACTGCCCTTTATAACAAGTAATCATGAAGCTGTAATGGGAGGGATTTTGAGACTGTTGAGGCAAACATCTACATTCTACAGTTGTGGCAAGTGGATGCTCCTAGTGGTTTAGAGGCCGACTTCACAAATCCAATATGTCCTCCTACATTAAAAAATATATACATACTCCTTTAACATGTATTAACCTAAGTTTATCTTTGCTTAAGAAACCCTACTATGTATTATGACCTCACTAAGTTTTTGACAATGGAAAGATAAGATATCCCAGGAGGACCAGCAGTATGACCAGAAAGGTGAGATATGACTACCCTTACTCTTGCTGTAGACATGAAGCAAGTGGATTATGAATTGATTTTAAAACTTAATATACAAATATAATTGTAATGGCCTGTTTCATTGTATGAAATCACCATATGAAAGGCTGATAAACATTAAGAAGAGCAAGTCATTTTTGAGGGCTGATTATTTTTATTATAACATTTAAACATATTCCCTCTAAATACCATCATCTTTACTTTTCTCCTGTATCCTCAAATTATGCTTCTCATCATTTCAGCCTCAGAAAATTTAGACTTATCTATAACATTACTGGTTGTATTAATGGATATTCTATAATATCTATTTTATTACTGGTACACTAACCATAAAGAGTTTCTCTTTTAAAATAGTCTTGTCTTTATGTTTTTCAGATAAATAAATTTGACTGCAAGAGGGATATATTACATATAAAACTGAAGTTTAGCCATGAAATCCCCTCATTGGGAATATAACTATGCCATAACTGTAAATCATGCTGAAGGAGACTTTGAACCAACTCAGGATAATAGTGTTACATGAAATACATGTTTAGAATGACTCCGACTAAAAGATTCAGGTAGGGCAGTGGTTTGAACTAATGTGGTGCCAGTTGCCTCAACCCTGAACTTCAGAAAATACAGGCCTAACCGCTTTACCAGAATATTTATAGGCCATCATTCACGTCCCATAAAGACTTTCAATCCAGAGTTCACATATCCTGTTCTCTTTGAGAATACTTTTCAACTCAAAAGTATATTTCAAGTCTGACTATATAGTTAAAAAATGTCAATATATAAAGAAGCTGTGTAACTTTCTAGCATGCACAAGATGAATTACAGATGCTCTTTTGGAGTAAATGAAAAACGGGCATAAAGAGTCTTAAATCCTATTGGCCACAACTTAAAAACCGTGTTATTTTTTTTGTCTTTTTATTTATTTATTTATTTGTTTTAACATGTCTTAGGGTAAGTAAATTCTCTGGTTTTGAATCATCTAAAATTCTACATTTTTGGGCAGTTCTTCCATTTTATTCCAAACTACCACAGAATCCACTGGGAAATGGGAATATGAATTTTTGCTCTTAACTAAATTATCTGGGCAGAATAAAGCAATATGTATTCCAGACTCCAATGTGCAGACACACCACCTTGGATACAATCTTATTCGATATTACAAGTTAAGCAATAGCAGTTGGCCAGGAAAGGATTCACCGTAGTACTGAGTCAAGCTTTTACTTGTTTGATAGCAGGCATTACTCTTTCTAGTATAAACTTCCATATGTGAAGTTTAATGAATGTGAAAAGAAAAGAATTCTGTTAACAACTGCTTTACTCCTAATTCAGACAATTTCCAAAGAAAATCTAAAAATTCTAAAACACTTTAAAAAGAAAGCTTTAGATGGAGGGAACTTTTAGAAAAAAAGTAAATTCAGATGAAACTATATTATAGTTGCACAAAAATCCTGTCTTTGTGCTAGGATCCAAGGTTTATATTTACCTACTAATACATTCCTACTTATTAGGTGTACCAGTTAATAATGCAGATTTTTTTCAATAGATGGAGTTACACATATGTTGATATATATTCAATTTGCTATGTATGCTATTTTGTTGTATTGACAACAAGCTTAAAACTTCATATGTCAAATTTGCTGAAGGTGTTAACATCATAGGTACTTTTACACTTAAAAATGTCGACATTCGTGCCAAAAAAAGAGCATTTGCGTGAAGTTTTAATTCATTACTTTATTTTGAAGAAAAAGTTATCGTATACTTCGGGAAGATTATGGTGAATATGCTCCATCTCAAGATACTTGTGCACTCTGGTTTAAACACTTTAAAAGTGATGATTTTGATGTGAAAGACAAAGAAAGTCCAGGTCAACCGCAAAAGTTTGAAGACCAACAATTACTGGCATTATTGGATGAAGATGCATGTCAAACTCAAAAACAACTTGCAGAAAGATTAAATGTTGCTCAGCAAACAATTTCCAATCATTTACAAACAATGGGAAAGATTTTAAAGGAAGGAAAATGGGTGCCACATCAACTGAATGAAAGACAAATGGAAAACTGTTAAGTCATCAGTAAAATGTTGCTTCAACAGCACTAAAGAGTCTTTTTTGCATGAAATTGTGACTGGCAATGAAAAGTGGATTTATTTTGAGAATCCCAAATGCACAAAATCATAGGTTGATCCCGGTCAACCATCAACATTGACTGCAAGGCCAAATCGCTTAGGAAAGAAGATAATGCTCTGCTTTTGGTAGGATCAGGAAGGTGTGGTGTATTATGAGCTTCTAAAACCAGGTGAAACCATTAATATTGATCATTACCGACAATAAATAATCAATTTGAACCACGCTTTGATGGTGAAACAATCAGAATGTGCCAGAAGACATGGCAAAGTAATTTTGCTTAGTGATAACGCACCATCACCCACTTCAAAACAAGTTAAAGATACATTAAAAGATCTTGCCTGGGAAGTATTAACCCACTCACTGTTTTCACCAGACCTTGCTCCTTCAGATTACCACTTGTTCCGATCGATGGCACACACACTTTCTGAGCAGCACTTCAAAACGTATGAAGAAGTGGAAAATTGGGTCTCTGAATGGTTTGCCTCAAAACAAGAAAAGTTCTATTGGGACGGTATCCACAAATTACCTGGAAGATGGGGGGATGTGTAGCTAGCGATGGACATTACTTTGAATAAAGCACTTTTTATGTTTCTCTTGAAATTACTGTGTTTTCTTTGATTACAAAATCCGCCATTATTAACTGGTACACCTAGTACTTTCGAGAGTTCAATCACAAGTAAAGAATTTATCTCAAATATAAGATGCATTGACTGTGTCAAGGGGACTAATTGATTTTAATATGACATTATACATGAAAATTTTAAGAAAATTTGTTACAGGCTCCCAAACCATGAACAATCTTTTTGTATGTTATTTTTTTGAGATTGTTTAGTTGCAAATATTGCAATATGTAGAACGGTCTTTTGCAAATTAAATTAACATAAAGATCCCAAACAAATAATATTAATAATCTGTTCACATAACAAACTGTTGTATTTTTATCAATTTGATTTTTGAAGATTTCAGCAATTCTTTTGTGCCCATCTAAGGAATGATATCTGAAAATTACTATCTACCTCCCCCTTTGATTTTGACCTTTAATGATATAAATATTATCTTATTCTGGAGTAGAAGAAAAAATTATATGACCTCTTGGATTCTTCCTGTGCTATCTTAAAATTCTCAAATGACAGATATATTTTTTTCCTTGTAAGTTTCAATTTACAAAAACAGGCAAGGGAGACTGTCCACAAGGCTTCTCTTGCACTCTCTGCACACATATAGTGAAGCTGATTTACAGAGCACAATGAATAATCCTGTACTGCTGGGTTAAATCTGGTCTTTTCTTGTTTTGAATAGTGTTACTAATTCTTGATTGGTTGTATTTGCTACTTCCGAAGCATAGGTGAACCTCCTTATGTGTTGTATTAGTTATCTATTACTGTGTAACAAATCACCCTAAACCTAGTGGTTAAAAAAACACACAAATATTTATCATCTCAGTGTTTGTGGGTCATGAAACTGGGTGCTGCTTAATTAAGTGCCTCTGGTTCATTGTGTTTCCCGAGGGGTTGCAATCAAATTGTTGGCTGGGATGTCGTCAGCTCAAAGTTCAACTGGGGAAGAATCTCCTTCCAAGTTCACTCAGGGGTTGTTGATGGGCCTAAAGATGTCCACTACCGACAGAGCTCGTAGGAGCTGCTCTGCAAGGTACCTAATAATATGGCAACTGACTTCAATTCCCCCAAAGCAAGCAATCTGAGAATGAGAAAGAACAGGAGCACACCAAGAGAGTGAGCGAACACCCAACACAAAGCCACAACCCTTTAGTAACCCATGTCACTCAGTCCAGCCCTAGCTCAAGGGAGGAAATTATATACATGCAAGGCATCATTGGGAAACATCTACTATGTATTATCTCATTTTTATTCTCTCGAAACTCTATGAATGAGGCCACTGAGACTTAAGAGATGTCATAACTTGCCCAAGTGGCAGGGCCAGGATTCAAGTCCAGGTGTGCACGACTCCAAACCTATTCACTAAACCACATTACTACACTGCCTTCTCAGATAAGAACTTCAGTTATGGCTGGGGGCCTTGGCACAATATCTGTTTTGCTTTAAATATGTAGGGGTTTCTTACATTTATACACTAGTACAAAAACCTGTCTAGATGCCAAAAGCCCTGTAGATACAGTCAATGAAGCATGTAATTATCTTCTCTTCCTAAAAAGTAGGTTCAGGAAAGTTTCTGTTATATTAACATACAAATGGTTCCCTGAAATGCAACAGAAGCATTTAAAGAAAAACTGGCATGCTAAAAACATCATGCCTTAAAGCAGTGGTTCTCAACCTTCCTAATGCCACGACCCTTTAATACAGTTCCTCATGTTGTGGTGACCCCCAACCATACAATTATTTTCTTTGCTACTTCATAACTGTAATTTTGCTACTGTTATGAACCGTAATGTAAATATCTGGTGCCGAAACCGGTTTGGCTCAGTGGATAGAGCGTCGGCCTGTGGACTGAGGGGTCCCAGGTTCGATTCTGGTCAAGGGCATGTACCTGGGTTGCGGGCACATCCCCGTGGGAGATGTGCAGGAGGCAGCTGGTTGATGTTTCTCTCTCATCGATGTTTCTAACTCTCTATCTCTCTCCCTTCCTCTCTGTGAAAAATCAATAAAATGTATTTAAAAAATAAATAAATAAATAAATAAATATCTGGTATGCAAGATGTATTTTCATTGTTACAAATTGAACATAATTAAAACATAGTGATTAATCACAAAAACAATATGTAATTATATATGTGTTTTCCGATGGTCTTAGGCAACGCCTGTAAAAGGGTCGTTCGACCCCCAAAGGGGTCGCGACCCACAGATTGGCGACCCACAGGTTGAGAACCACTGCCTTAAGGAATCTATAAACATTAGTGGCTGTATATAAAAACAATAGGCAACTTCCTTTAAGGTCCATACGAAAAATGGGGAAACATTCATAAAGGCAATGTGTGGTGCAGATCTCACCTTGCGGTACCTCTGAAGCTTAGGCAATCATTGCTTGCTTACCTTCACATTTCCACTGCTGACAGAACTGGCTAAGTTCACCAGTTTGAGCTGCACCACAGCTGGGATGCATACCTGATTCCCATTAGGAAATCCTCAGGAGCCAAAATTGAACCAATGGAACAAAGCACCATTTACTCAAATGAAAGTTAGTGTGACTACCATTTTTCCTCTCATTTTAAATAAACACGGTTGCTCCTCCTCATCATTCAGGATTTTATGGTGTGTACTTGATCATGGAAGCCTTATAAAACATACCATCTGTCTGGCACATTTTAAAACAGATTTATCCTACCAAGGGAACCAAATGGGAAACACCCTGTCAGCCCTCTAAAATTCACTGCTGCCTACCAGCTGGATCAGGAAAGTCAGAAAATCCTAACCTTCCTCCTTCTTGTAGGAATAAAGGAGGTGTGCTTTCAATTAAGAAAGCTAAATGTGGCTATTATTGCCTAAAAATGGAAATAGCATCTTTCTACTCAAATAGAACAGACTAAAAATTAATTAACATTAAACACTCAAACAGAGGACATAAGAAGTCAGGGATTATGGCAAAGCCCTAGAGTTCTCTCCCCAATAGCCATCCTTCATTTCTTATCAATAAAACTTCAGCTTAGTTTTAGAAGCAGTGTGAACATGCTCAAGCCATCATTCCTAAGACTCCCTTGCAGCTAGGGGCAGCTCAAGAGATGTGAATGAAATTACTGGGTAGGATCTCCAAGAGAGCTCCTTAAAAGTGAGATGGACATCACTCCTAAATTCTTTTTCCTTTTTTTTTTTTTGCATATTTTATTCTTCCTTTTCCCTCTTTCACATATGTGTTTATCGGAGCTCTAACTGCCATTCTGTAGCCTTAATGATGTAAGCGAGTGCTAAAGACAGAAAAAATGCAAAGACAGAGGATCCTGAATCCGTTATGACCTTGTTAAGCTTCCAAACGAGCTCTCCACTGTTTACCTTTGGGCTTGCTTATGCCATTGCTATTTCTAGTTTCTCTTACTAGTGTAAATCCCAGTGATAAAGGTACAAATTTTATACTGTGAATGTCTACTAATACACAGAAACCAAAATTTACTTTTTAGAGTATAAGCTCAAGAACTTGAGAATAAGCTCAGAATGTTAAGTGAATGAGATAAAAATTCCAGGCAAGTTCAAAATTTTAATTTGGCTGAAAAACACAAACCTAATGGAATACAATCTCCTGTAATAGCTTATGAGTATAAGACTGGTAAACGATAAAAATAAAATGATCAGAATGATCAGGTTATGCTGATCACATGAATGTTGAGTATGCAGGCTATACTGGCAAGTGCTTACTTTTTTTCCTCTGCTACATGGAGTATTTGCATTCACAAACTAGCAGAGTTAAAAAGAAAAAATGCTTTAAAAAACTCCATATAATTGGGATGGATTTCAAATTGTAGCAATGAATTTTACCTAAGCAGACTGCTAGTTTGCGAGTATGGAAAGAAATAGGAAATTCTTTTTTTTTTTTTTTTCAATTTTTACTGTGACTTTTTTTAAAAAATATATTTTATTGATTTTTTACAGAGAGGAAGGGAGAGAGATAGAGAGTTAGAAACATCGATGAGAGAGAGACATCGATCAACTGCCTCCTGCACATCTCCTACTGGGGATGTGCCCGCAACCCAGGTACATGCCCTTGACCAGAATCGAACCTGGGACCTTTCAGTCCGCAGGCTGACGCTCTAGCCACTGAGCCAAACCGGTTTTGGCAATAGGAAATTCTTAAACAAAAATTATAAATATTATTTATAAAATATGATACCTGGGAAACTCCAATCTGAATTTCAGATTAACTTTGATAAGCAGACATGACTTTATGGCATGTGTCTATTTATATTGAATCTCCACCAGTTTCACACTCAATAAATGATGCTCATTTCCCATTCACCATGATTTTTAACAATACTAGTACATATACTTTAAGCTGCCATAACTCACTTGTCAAAAAAGAAGTATTTTAACTAATAAATATTTCAATGCAGAGTGGGTAGAACCAAAATAGTTTAAGATAGGAAAACTCATCTCAACAATAAAATAATAGCATTGATAGCTAACACTGAAAGTGAACTTTTTATACATTAGGAAATATTGTGACCACTTTACATGTGCTAAACCATTTAATTCTTATAACAATCCTATGTGAAGTAGGCCTTATTATTTTTTAATTTATTGATTTTAGAGAGAGAGAAGGGAGAGAGAGAGAGGGAAAAAGTGCTGCTGCTCCACTTATTTATGCATCCACTGATTACTTTTTGTATGTGCCCTGACTGGAGATAGAAGCTGCTCTAATCAACTGAGCTACCAGGCCAAGGCGATGTAGGCACTATTTTTATCTCCAGGAACAAATGAACAAAATGTGGCCCAAAGAGGTTAAAGTACTTTCCTGTGTACATATCTAGTAAATAACAAAGTTTAGTTTTCATCCTGGAAATATGATTAAAAAAACCCACACTCCTAATCATATACTATACTCTTTCACTAATATAAAATTTTTACCTGTGGCATGCTAAAATGTTGATGTTGAAAGGCTTTTCCATAAAATGGAACAATCTAGTAATATTAAACAAGAAAGGGCAAACCAGGTTTCTCTTCATTTCTTTTAAAATTTGTGGGAAATTTGCCAAGCAGAATTGGTTGCATTTTGGGTAGAAATTTCATAAATTGATAGTTCACAGGCCAGAGACATTTCTGATGCTGGTATAAAAGCTATTATATAACTTTTGTTTCTATTTCAGTTGCTCACTTTCTTTGTCAAGTAAGGAACATTGACCTACTGTATTTGCTTTTTGGGGATCCAAAACAAGCAAATTGTTATAAATCACAATTCCTAGGAATTGATTGTTTTTATCAATTGATAAAAATCCCCATTTAAAATTCCCCTTTCTCATCTATATTTCTAAGTAAGAAAGGTTCAGACGAAAATCTAGCAAAGTTACTCTAAATGTTTTATGTAACCAATCTAGAGATTACAAAATGCATTGGCTGGTTCTCTGGGTAACCGAAGAATTTACATGCATATATGCATAACTCATGGACACAGGCAATAGTGTGATGAAGGCTTGGGAAGGGGTGGAGATGGAGTAGATGGGGTTAATGTGGGGGGGGGGCATCTGTTATACTTTCAACAATAAATACAAATAAAAAAATAAGATGCATTGGAACTAGGAAGTAAGAAGAATGAAGGTTGGAGGTAATTTTTTTCAAAAAAGAAAACAGTAGTTATCCATAAGTGTACAGTTGAGATACCCCTGAAATACCATATGTAGAAGCAACACAGGCCCATTACATCTGCTCTTTCTCTTTTGCACAGCACCTGAGGACCTAATTCATCAAGGCAACAAATGCGCCAATGCATAAACACCTTTTTTCTTGCGTTTTAATGTAAACAAATGACATTATACAAGGGAGTGGAAGGATCAAGTAATCTAAATGATGTGTGGTAAATCAAATGTAAACTATATATATTTTCTGGTTGATATATTTTGCTGCACCTTTGGCAACTGGTTGTGGGAGCAGTCCCTCCACCTGGTGTAGGGCCTTGCAGAGGAGGCCGCTCAGGCCGGGTCTCTGTAGCCAGGAGCCAGACTGGACTGACCCCCAGCGCCTCCTATGGAAAATGGCACAGTACCTGCCACTTTTGCCTGTGATTACCAATAAGATAACCATAACAAAAATAAAAACTCTCTGTTCTAACAATCCTTTAGGTTTTCCTGCTGGAGCAGAAGTATGCAAAGCTGCTGAAGTACATAAGCAGAGTTTTGTCTCAGGCTTAAACAGTACCTGTCCCACTTTCCTTTGATAATTTGCTCAATTCAGCCAATGAAAACTATTATATAGAAATTCCATAAGTATGACCTATCCAAATGACTTACCACCTCATTTACTTTATAGGTATTACTACACTTGAATGAAAAACTAAGATAATTTGCCCAGCTGGTGTGGCTCAGTGCTTGAGTGTTGACCCATGAACCAAGAGGTCCCAGTTCAATTACTGGTCAAGGCACATGCTCAGGTTGCAGGCTCAATTCCCAGTAGGGGGCATGCAGGAGGCATGTTTCTGTCTCATCAAAATTTCTCTCTCTCCATCTTTCTCTCTTTGTCTCTCTCTAAAATCATAAAAACATTGAGAAAAAAAGAGGCAGCCTCTCTTCACCTGTAGTCAATTCTGCCAGATGGCTCAAGATTCTAAACAACACCACACACACATAATAAAAACAAAAACACACACATAATAAAAACAAAAACTAAGACAGTTTGTTGATGTATATCTATATTTCTCCTAATAAAAAACACTATGGACTTTAAAGTATTCAGGAATATCAAGAAAGTGATGCTGAATATAACTATATACATTGAAAATCTGTGGAATGTAAGTAGACCAAACTAAAACTAGAATCATGTTCTCTGAATACTTGGCTGCATGCGGGCCTCCCCATGTGGGCCCTCCACATAGGCTAGCTTGAATTTCATCACAGGATGGTGGATAGATTCCACAAGTGGGTTTCAAGAAAGAAAAAAAGATAGGAGGAAGCCTTCTTGCCTTTTATGATCTGGCTTCAAAGTCACACAGTGTCATATCCATCACATTCTATCTGTTGAGACAGTCACAAAGTTTAGCCCAAGATTCAAGGGGAGGGGAAACAGACTGCTTATTGACAGGGAATGGCTAGAAAATGTTGGACTGGACACACTATTGTGGCCATTTTTGGAAAATACAACCTGCCATAGGTTCTAATTAGATATTATTTCTTATCAATCTCAATCTCGTGAGGGTGTTAATCCTATCTCTGGTTCAGATAACTGTGGGAACAAGTCACACCCTTACTTCTAAATTCACCTAAATTACAAGAGGTAATATGAGTCTCTTAATTGTAGTCAGGAAGAATGACTTCAACCTATATAGGACTCAGACATAGGAAAACTCAAGGTTGAGAAATAACATATATGGAAAGATTAGCAAATAATGAAGAAGACAATATATTTCAGGGACAAATTATTTTCCATATTAGTCTTATTTTCAGCAAACTGCTTGCAATTGGACTTGCTTTACTTTTTAAAAAGGTAAAACTTCCTTATAAATGCATCACTCAGTGTCTCCATGAAAAATATGCCCTTGCCTACACATAACATTTCTCAGGGTGCCTTCCTTAGCCAGTAGAGAACAAGGAGAGAACCGGGAGCATGCACTCATTTCACCTACTGACTTTACATAAATCCCATTCTTAATCCTGTATGTTTATATTGCTCTGAGAGTTGAGCAGTATAAAAACTTTCCTAAAGCCTCAATGTAAATGTTTCCTTAATCCTATTAAAGCCACAAAACAGACCCAGATGAATGCACAGGAAAGTGAGCTGAAGAACTCTCCCTGACCCTGATACCACTGTCAGTCTTGGCATTGGCTTCATGGGTCAGCCTTTCCCTCTGAGCATGGCATGGCTCAAATGGGAACCCATCACTCCTGCCTGCTCCTGCCTAGTACACTCAAGTCAAACCTGCTGTTGTACTCAAAGCTCTGGAGAGGATTTGGAATATAACATTTAAAGAATAAGGGTTGAAATACTGGACATATAAAAGAAACAAAACAACAGAGCAGTCTATTTAAATTGCTTTTCTTTTTTTAAAGCTAAGACATAACATATCATATATTTAAAAAAAGAAGTATAAAACAGGAAGCAAAATTTCTCCCATCCCACCTCCCAAAGACAATCACCTTTGTCTTTCGCTATTTAAATATATTTTGTAATGCAACATACACAAAGAGATACATAATAAAATGTACTTAGATACACAGGATAATATGATTCAGAATGTTTTGCAATCATATCAACAAATGCTGATAAATATTCTTCTCCTTAATGGATGAACAGTATTCCACTGTAACTTAATTCATTTAACTAGTCCCCTATTGGTGGCCATTAAGGTTGTTGCTAATTTTGAAGATATAAAAACTAAAACTCTGCTGTGTGAACATGTGCCATAGAATACCAAACAAAAACAGAACTTCAAATCTGATAAGGATTTACTGTTCAACTTTCTGTAGTTGCTTAAAGGGCCATGGAAAGGGACTCAAGGGTTGTTTAAAGATGTACACAGATAAGATGACACTCTTTCATAAAACAGAAGAGTCAGTTAAAATGTGTTGGTAGTAACATTTAGTGCTTGTCCTCTTGATAAGACCCTTGGGAATAATATAAGCACCCGTCCTTATTCAGATCTCAAGCCTACCCACCACATTCCTGTTTTCACTTCAGCCTGCAAAGTTGGCCTCCCATCAGAGGCCAAACTAAACATGTGGGAGCAAAAATTACAATGACCTCCTTTTTGTTTGTTTGTTTTAAGTAACGTAAAAACATACGACACGAAGTAAAACAAAGAAAAATTAGGATGTGGGAATACCTCTTAATAGGAAAAATCTTTCAAAGCTTTTTTTTTCTTCATACATTTATTCAGAGTAGGTAAGAAACTGCCAGTGTAGATTAGCATAGCCTTTGAAGCAGAGAAGAAGAAAGGGGAGATATGAAATCTCTCATAGATATTAGTGAAAACCCCTTCAAATAAAATTACCCAAATGCATGGGCCATGGCAGAACAAAGATTCATTCAGATTCACTTTCCACATCTCCATGTCTTGCTAAGTTTGCATGACTGACTAATGGGCATTCTAGTAAAACCTCAACAGATTGATTGCTGTTGTTGTTTTTAATCATGAACTTTTTCATGTAGTTAAACCCAGTCTCACTCTATTTTAAGAATAAAATAATGGTCTGTCCCTGAAGGCTTTCATATGAAACATGTCAAAGCACATTAATGATGATGTAAAAAGCACTTTGACATGTTTAGCATGAAATACTTCAGTGTTAGAAGACTATTCTTAAAATGCCAGATTGTTCTCCAAGGCATAAAGAAGTCTGTGGACTTATTAAAAGAACATGCTAACATCTCAATTAGTCTTTACAATATATGTTCCTATTGCAGGAGAGGGGTTCTTTTCGGGGGAGAGCAGTGATTGGAATGAGGCCCGGGGAGAGGGTGGTCTCGCATGTTGGAAATAGTCTGCTTGACCTCAGTGCTGGCAACCCAGGTGTGCTTCCTTTGTGAAAATTTATTGAGTGGTATTCTTAGCATTTATGTTAAACTAAAATAAAAATTTTAATAAAGGAAAGCAGCTTAGTAGAAACAGCTTCATGTATTACAGTTAATTTCTCTTTGATATTTAAACGATATTAATGGGATATTACTGAGACTCAGCACATGGAAATAAAAAAAATGTTTCTACACTGATGAAGTGACAGCTAGTTTTACATTACTGTGAACCCCACTATTACGCATTTTCTAAATACAAATATTTTCTTAATACTTGAGAGAGTGATGCAATCAACGGTCAACTTATATGTTTTTCTTATTTTCATGCGCATCAGCATAGCTGGCACTATAAAAGGACATATGCCATTTCCTCTAAATAATGAAAGTGAAGATTTATTAAGCACTTCTATGTGGTTTACATACCCACTACCATCAAATAATGAACCAGTATCTTTCCTGCTGAGAAGCACCATTCTAAGGTGGCACACTATGAATATGTAGTAACATTAGCTATTATTTGCACAAAATTTCCCTTCCTTTATAGTTTGCATGACCTTTCACTTACTCAACTACAGTTAAGGGGAAATGGTCTGAACAATACTGCTATCTTAAAATCCTGCCTACTTCTCCAGTGCATCTCTGTGAGGGAATTATGGAGGACACAGCTGGGAGAAGCTCTGCTAACAAAGTTTTGAATATCTTTTAATTTTATGACAGCTGGGACTTGACAAAGATAAGCACAGAAGAAAGGGGAAAGGCAGTACAAGAAACCTTTCTGCACTTCAACATAATCAGCCCTTCTCTAAATTACATTTATTTCCCAACCAATAACCCTTCTGCAGTATCTATTCTCTTCCTTATACCAGTACAATTTGGCACTTATTGATTCATCGATTACTCCATGTTTTAACAAGCAGTCCCATTAATTTATAAACTTAGGAGAATGGGGGTCATGCTTTAGACCCCAGGGATCAGCAAACTATTTTTTATACAGAAAACATTTAAGTCTTTTTGGGCCATACTCAACTCTGCTCTTACAGCACGTGACCAGCTACAGATAATATTTAAACAAATGGCTGTAGCTGTGTTCCAATAAAACCTTCTTTTAAAAGCAGGCTGGATTTGGCCCCTTAGTCATGTTTGACGAATCCTGCTTTATCCCACAATAGCTTTTATAGTGCTGGAAAGATATCTTGCTGGACAGAGTCAATGACACTGGAAAAGGAAATTCAGGAAATGGGAGAGAAGTGGCATTAATTTTGAGTTCTCCAAGAGATATACCCATATTTCCTCTGCTTCTAACCTGAAAAGTACCTTTTTATCTCTTAAGTCATAATCTAGAGCAGGGGTGGGCAAACTTTTTGACTTGAGGGCCAAATGGGTTCTTAAACTGGACCGGAGGGCTGGAACAAAAGCATGGATGGAGTGTTTGTGTGAACTAATATAAATTCGAAGTAAACATCATTACATAAAAGGGTACGGTCTTGCCAAAACCGGTTTGGCTCAGTGGATAGAGCGTCGGCCTGCGGACTGAAAGGTCCCAGGTTCGATTCCGGTCAAGGGCATGTACCTGGGTTGCGGGCACATCCCCAGTGGGAGATGTGCAGGAGGCAGCTGATCGATGTTTCTCTCCCATCGATGTTTCTAACTATCTATCTCTCTCCCTTCCTCTCTGTAAAAAGTCAATAAAATATATTAAAAAAAAAAAAAAAAAAAGGGTACGGTCTTTTTTTTTTTTTAGTTTTATTCATTTCAAACAGGCCGGATCCGGCCCGCGGGCCATAGTTTGCCCACGGCTGATCTAGAGCTACAGAGAATATTCTTTCTACTGACTTACAGAGTTTTCTCATATTAGGAAAAGAAAAAAAACCCTGACAAGAAATTCAACTTGATAGGGAAGCATAAAACTGGTGCTCAGTGTGGTATCTTCTTTCTTGCAGGTAGAAAACAGACATTTGTAGACAAGGTAGAAAAATACACTGGAAAAAAGAACCTATTTGTAAAAGAATGTATAGAAACCCAAATATGGGTGGTCCAACCAGGCAAAAGTGGTTGGCAGTGGGATTTCAAAAATAAGATTAACACAAGATGTTAAGTACTGAAATTCATCTAGTCAAAAACATGTGTCTTTTTAATGACAGTCAGAGCCATTTCCATAAAATGAAAGAACAGAGGTTATTTTATTTCATTGCAAACATTATGGAAAATCCTAGAGTACCCTAGAACTAGGAACCTTTTATTATTTTCTCATGGCTGAAAATCATATTCATCTGCCAATGACAAGTCATGCTCATGGTTATGGTGGAGACAGAAGCCTGCTAGCACAAGATGACAGCAAGAGACCACACCAACACATTTTATTTTTCAACATAAAGCTAACATGTGAGATGCAGACACAGTGCAGGGGGTCCTTCATAAAACAACACAACAAAGTAAGCACAGCTTTTTCTCAGACTCTACTGAATAAAACAACTATTTCGGTAAGAGATCAGCCCCAGGCTCAGTCCTTGCTGTGACCTCCACTCTCATTTATTCAGCGACTATTTATTGAATGCCTACAAAGTAGCAGGCACAGGTGTATGTATTGGAAATACACAGCTTTTTCTCTTTTAAGGCATGTCATTTTTCTTGGGAAGAAACAGACAACAATCACTTAAAACACTAAATAAAATAATTTTAGTTAAAGGTAACTGCTAGGAAAAACAATCAGGCATTGGCAACAAAGCAAGGCAAAAAAGGTAGGAAAGCTTAGAGTGATTTTAGCTAACATGAACAGGAATAGCCTTTCTGAAGAGGTAATTTTTGGGAAACTTTTGGAAGATTTCAATTATGGTAATGCAATGATCTGATTTATGCTTTGAGAAGCATATCACTGACTGCTGATGGAAAATGCACTGTAGTAGGGGGAGGGGGTACAAGAGTGCAAACAAGTAGTCCTGACAAGGATGATGGTGGCTTGATCTTGTGATACAGTACTGAGACAGTGGAAGGCACATTTGGCCTGCTGACAGACAATGCTGACGTGGGCTAGACAGGATGTAATGGAGAGATGATGATAAATTGATCAATTCAGTATTATTATGGAGTACAATAGTCTTTCTTGCTGAAAGACTAGTATGTGTATTATAGAAAAAGGATGACTTCTAGGATTTTGGTTTGAGGAACTGGTGCTATTTACTGTGGTAGGAAAGACTTCTAAAAGAGAAAAGCTGGCACGAGGACATTAGATGAGGTGCTATGATGGCTCTTGGAAGCATACAGGAAGCAATGGCCTTCATAATGTGAGGTAGAGATGCCATTCCTGCTATGGCAGACAGTAGAAGTCCTATTACAGGGCATACCACCCAGAAGCTGCTGGCCTAATAGAGGGAATGGTTTATTGAAGGTACAGCTGAGATTCCACCTTGGAGATGATATCCTGTAATCCATTCACTAGGACACAGAATATGCCCTAAATCAACAACCATTATAAGGAGCTATGATCCCAAGAAGTAGAATTCATAGTTCCAGGAAAGGTGGCAGTAAGAGTAGCCCTACTTATTATCATTCTTAATAACTGACTTGAAGAACCTGCACTTCCCAATCCTGCAAATTCTGGGCTTTAGACATCCTGATTCCGGATATAGTGATGTTCTACCGAAGGACACAGCATAAGTCCCATTAAACTGTAAGTTATTACTGTCACCTGGTCACTTCAGGCTCCTTATGCCAAGTACTGTAGGCAAGGGAAGAAGAGAGGGGTAACTGATCCTGATCCAGAAGAGGAGATGGCATTGTTAAATTACAGGTAAAGGCAAAACTATGTTTGACATTCAGGTGATCCAATACGGGCATTTCTTGGAGCTCTCTTGCCTAATTTTGACTGTGAATAGGTAAGTTCAGCAGCATAGTCTGAAAAACCATGGCAACAGAACCTTAGAGGTCTTATGTATTCAGGTCTGGGTTATCTCATCAGGTAAACTCCTACAATAGCAGAGTCCAGCCAAGAGTAAGAGGAATTCAGAAAAAGGAGCATGTCTCTAACATCCTTTCAATAAAATCCCCTTTTCTAAACTTAAACTGACCCAGTTTCTATTACTTGTAACCAAAAAACCCATTAGCTATATCTCACATCAGCAGCAATCAACTAATTTATTTGACTAAATTATGTGCAAATAAGATATAGTGACCTCTCTGCTTTCAGAAATATTTTTAATCATTGATTTGTCTTTTGGTTTTAGCCCTAATGCATATCCACACACAGTGAAATCTACATAGGAACTGAAGATTGTTTATCTAAAAGAAAATTCTCCTGTGGAGCAAAGGTGCTGCTTAAGCAGCCATCTCTGTTTGCTTTCTGTTGGAGCAGTTCTTGGGAGGACTTCAAGAAATACAAGGCAAATAAGAAGAAATGGAATGTCTGATTGATGTCTGATTGCCTGGACCCACAATTCTATAGGCTCACCTGAGATCTTAAATAAGAATCTTGCAGATACCGAGACTTTCATTATTTTTGGCTTTGCTTTTGGGTCTTGGATGTGGTTGCTCTTGGGGTATAGCTATGGGTCAGACTCTGTGTGGTAAGTCTGAACCTGCCATTCCTGGCATCAGAGTTGAAGGCAAGGAGTGGAGCAGTAGTATAGCTGCTTGTTTCTTAAACAAGGAAAAAAATGAATCATCACTGGCTTTTGCTTTACAGATGTTTTGACCCACTTCATTTTTTTACTGTGGGGAGGTAGAATGGCAATTTTCTGAGTTACTTTAGTATTCACTACCTAGAATAACTCTTTGAAGGCCATAGACTATTACACTCTGTCAATGGCATTCCAGTGCAGGGCACAAAATAAGTTCTTTCCCATCACTTGAAATACAAAATTCAGTATTCCATTAGTTTTCCCACAGTCCTGATTAAAGGATCCCACAGGCAAACAGGAACAATTCTTTGAGCAGAAATTTTGAAAAACTAAATACATACTTAAGAAGGTCAAAGACTCCTGTTGAATAATATGCCAAATACCAGATTGTTGTTAAAAATTTTAGGAGAAAAGAAGTCCATTAGCAGACACTACTAGGGGTAACAGTTCTCATATTCAGTATGACTAAGCAGCTTTAACTAGTTACAATGTGCTTAGTTTAGGTTGTTCTATGTCACCATTACTCCTGTCATTTTACAGTAAGTTTCTAAAACTGAAATGGCAACTCCAACATAATCTTACAGATTAATTTATAGCTACAGAGAAGTTGTTCTTCTGTGAAACTGCACTTAAGTCAGTCACCTGCCAGACAGTGCATTTTTCCCTGATCTATAAGTGAGTGAAACATATGCACAGGAATCTTTTAAGTCACATAAGCATTTCAATGTGTATAATTTAATAATTGGTTCAAAACTTTCCTGAAAAAAAATACAGGGAATGGAAATATTTAGTTATTATATAATTTATCCTTTTTCCTAGGAAATATTTTACCCTCTGGTGGTAAGGAGGCAATTGATTCATGGTGGTCTTTTGACTATTCTTTCTTCTTAGTTGTGTGCCCTCTTTTTAAGCCTACTCGTTAGCAATTCTACGTTTTGTGAGAAGTATAGGACCCTGGTGAAAGAGTTCATCATATTATGGATTATGCTGTACTGAACACATAACAGAATTCATCGAAGATCTCTTTAATTATCAAAATGACATTTCGACATCATGTCTTATGATAAAACTTTATTCATAATAAACATTTCAAGTATCATAAATTATTTCAGTAGTTGCTGTTTAAATCACAACCTAATTTTGTAATTTACAGCCTAGCTCAAAGCATGCTGTGACATTTAGAACACACTCATTTGAACCCTGAAAGCAGAGTAAATGTTCCTCCGTGTGCAACTGCACCTGCTCATTCATTCATTTCCCATGGGGAAGAGAAGAATGTGGTATTTCAGTGATTTCCACTATTTCCCACATAAAATCCACTAGCCCTATCTCACCAGAGACAAGCTGAGTGCTAACCACTTTTATTAAAGTATAGGATTTTAAGTGTTTCTCATTTTATAAGACTGACATTTTTTAATTCAAACACAATTAAGCTAACACACTCACTGCCTTACATATTTTATTATTTTTGAGAATTTTCTTTTCCCTTAGTTTAAATCAGAGACTGATTATTATACCTAGAAAACTATCAGATGGCATTATACTTTAAAAAATATGATTCTATGAAATAATGCTGGTATCAATCCTTTATACAGATTGTCCCTCCATCACAACGCTCCTGACAAACTCCATCCAGGTCCGGAGATTAACTCTTCCCTGGATATGCCGTTCATGTAGACTGTTGGACATAAAGGCAAACTTGCCACAGTGCCTTATCCTTGATGATAAACTAAGATCTATAAATAATGGGAGAAGTTCGAAGAAGTCTATAATTGACAGATGGACTATTGAGTATTTTTAAATGCAAGGATCTATGTATTTCTGCCTTCGTTTAAGAAAACTGGAGAGAAGAATGACATGTTCTTTCAGATAATTCATAGATGACAAAGAAAACAATTAAAATACTTCCCTAAAGTAATTAAGGCAATTTATATATTTAAAAGTAGTTGAATCAATACAAACGTCATTCTAGGGGCCTTAGTCTCTACCTTCTATGCAGACAAGTAGCATCCACTCTGATTCTGAACAGAGTTGATCTCACTGGTGACTTGATTCTTTGTTTCTTCCTTCACTTTTTTACTTTTCAAATCTGAACCATTCCTATCAGGCAGAAGTGTATTCAGTTGTGGGTAACAGAAATCTGACAAGCAGTGGCTTAAACAAGCATTTATTATTTAATGCACTGGGCTCTGGGGAAAGTAGTCCAGAGCTGGTAAGCACTCCAGGAGCCAGAGCATTTTCCTACATGGGTATCTTTAGTGCACACACACACACACACATACACATTTATACACACACTGCACTTTTAACTTTGGCCATAAGATGATTGTTGCACCTTCAGGCATCAGTCTATGTTCAAGATAAGAAAGAAGAGAAAGGACAGGAAAATACACTTGCCAAAGGACTGTCTCCCTTTGAACCAGGAAAACAACAGCTTTTTAAGAAGCCTCATTCAATATACTCCCTTTGGCATCTCAGTGGCTAGAACTAAGGCTGGCTGCAGGGAGGAGTTGTGTGTTGGTAACTGTGCACAGTGCTGCCTTTAATAATTCTGGGTTCTATGGAAGGGCGAAAGAGGAGACTTCATATTATGTAGGTGTCTAGCACTGTGTGCCATGATTCTTCAATGCTAGAAGAAGAACTCTGGTCTATACATAGTCTTTCCTGTTACCGTTCAGTCTCTCTTGGTGTTCCATTCTCTAAATGCTCAGAGAGGTGATAAGCTGAGTCATGTATTACAATAATTATGTACTATCTTACACAATAATTTAAAAATATATATTTAGACTCTTCACCCAAAAGTCCTTAAAAATGAGGGTTGCATTTTATATTACTTCCACATCACATAAATATATGGATGACTAACTAATGAATTTACTCATGGATTACATCTCTAACCTATTCTTTAGAGAAGTAAATAAGAGCCTATCATTGTTGCTTTCAACATTATTTTATTCTTGATTATCCCCTAAGCAATCTAGTTATCCTCTGAATTTCTTTAAGTCTTATTGGCTCTCTACTGTATTCTCTAAGCTTATAGTTTCCTATCAATTTTACAATAATAAAACAACTCAAATGAAATAAATATTGTCATATTATATCAAAGGTCTTAGGGAATGAGGTATATATTAAAGTAACTTTATATCTAGTATTCAAACAACTAAGGTACAAATCAATTATGACAACTCGATTTTTTCTTTCAAACATGTCTTCTAACTAAAGGAAATGGGAAAGCAGACTGAATAATTATAGTCTTTAAAAAGACAGTAAAACTTTCTCATGTGAAAGTACACATGTAAAAGTACTCCCCTCACTCTACTGTCTCTTTAAAAAATGTTTACCTGTGCTTTTTCTTAGACATAAGTATGAAGAAAATCATTGGCTTAAATAGAAACTTTGTACTCCAAAGAAATGTTTATTTATTAATTTATAAATATTGTATTTTATACTAATACTAGAAGCCCAGCGTGCGAAATCATGCAGCCCTGCCCATCTGCACATGCCTCCTGGTGAGTCCAGTCTTGGCCATTCTGCATTACAGATTGATGACCACAGGCCTTTTATGATATAGATGATATACATATTATGAAATATGTACTTTTTAAGAAGGGAGACTAATGCAATTGAATAATGCTACATTATATTTCAAAATCTTGATTTAGCTGTGGAGAGCAGCTACAGCATTTGGACAGGTTCAAGCCCTGGACTAATGAGAGGGCATGATCCTCTCATGGCAAAGCCATGTGCAAGTCCAGCACAATTATAGCCAAAGGCTATAGTTGTAAGCTTGACTGAACCTGTGGTCCCAGGTGGCTAAGTGATATGGGCTGTGGGAGGTGTAGCAAGTAAACAAAGCTTGATCAGGTGCATGTAATTGAGTAGATTCGAAATCCATGAGAATTTTGTAAACATCTAGACCATGCCTTCACTTTGCCTCATGGAATCTGGCTATAAAATAAAGACTCGGCTTGCAGGCCATGCACTGTCTCTCTAATCAGAGGGCAGCATCCCACCTAGCCCCAGCTTTATTCTCTTGTCTGTCTTCTTTAATCCTTCACCACCCTTCCTCAGGTTCACCCATGGCCGTGTTGGCATGGCACACAGTACTTCATAATAGAGCAATTTGGCTCTCTATGTAGTTTATTTTAACATTTCACTTTAATGGCTCTCTTAGCTGAAGAAATTTACCTGAAAATAATATGTAGGTCAATCAGAAACTGCGTACATTTAATTGTATTTATTAAATCGTGATTCTCATTTTTCAATTTCATCCACAGATTAAGTTTAGTAAATTTGTAAAAACACTGAATTGAGTATTATATGACACCCTAAACCTGTGAAAAGAGTAGTATTTTACTGTTACGATTGGTGTTTTCAGGAGGTGAGAGAAGAAATGGGGGGCCAATAATGTGGGGCACCACAGCCCACTGCAATGACTCCGGCTTTCACTCTGAGCAAGGTGGAACCATTCAAGGCTTCTAGCAGAGGACTGGTATAATATGGCTTAAATAAAAAAAAAAATGACTTTGTCTACTGTGTTAAGAATAAACTTTGGAGTTCAAGAGTAGAAGAAAAAATACCAGCTACGTCACAGTGATGGCGAACCTATGACACCCGTGTCAGAGGTGTGACACGCGAACTCATTTTTTTGGTTGATTTTTCTTTGTTAAATGGCATTTAAATATATAAAATAAATATCAAAAATATAAATCTTTGTTTTACTATGGTTGCAAATATCAAAAAATTTCTATATGTGACATGGCACCAGAGTTAACTTAGGGTTTTTCAAAATGCTGACACGCCGAGCTCAAAAGGTTCGCCATCACTGAGCTAGGAGGACACTTGTGCAGAAGTCTAGACCCGTGGTTGGCAAACTGCGGCTCGCGAGCCACATGTGGCTCTTTGGCTCCTTGAGTGTGGCTCTTCCTAAGTACCCTAATTAAGTTAATAACAATGTACTTACCTATACAGTTTAAGTTTAAAAAATTTGGCTCTCAAAATAAATTTCAATCATTGTACTGTTGATATTTGGCTCTGTTGAATAATGAATTTGCCGACCACTGGTCTAGACAAAAGATGATAGTGGCTTGGAGAGTGGTTACAGAAATCACGGTGGTCAGAATGTGGATATGTTTAAAAGATACACTTTCCTATGTGTTGGATACACAGAGAGAGATATAATTCTTGGAGTTTTAGCTTAGACATCATTATACTGAGATGGGTTCTGTGACCTTCTGGGGACTTCCTTAGGTCCTCATTTCATGTGCTCCTACAGCACCTTGTCCCATGTCTCCTAGCACTGTCATAGGTGTGGCAATTCCTATTGTTTTCCCCATATCCTTAATAGGCTATAAGCTTTGAAGGTAAGAATGATGTCTACCTTGCTTATAGCATATAATTAGTAGTATATAAGTATTCAATAAGCATTTGTTAATGAGTGAATAGGATAAGAAAAATTTATCCCTCAGAACTCAGTACTCTTTTGGCAATAAAAATATTGGGAAATATTTTCTTGGTAAGATTGTACAAAATCTTGTTATTTTTCAACAGTGCTGCATTACCAATTCTATAAAATATTTCATAATCACATATTTTAATATGAACCACTATATTTACTTATAGTACATTCTTCAGCCAGTGATGATATAGAACTTGGATGACTATGTTAATGACATCAAATTTTTTTCATAGCCTAGAGAATGAAAAAAATTCTAAGAACCTAAAGTATATATGAGAATTGGTATGTATAGTTTTGTCTGAAATGTGAGATTGGTCAGACCATATACTATCAGACACTAATAGGTTTAGTGTAAAAATAAAACAACTATAGCTTCAGAGATGTTGGTGGGGAACATTCCTGTGTTGACTATTGATAATACAGTTCAAATCTCTATGGAACAGATCTATTTGGACAATCTTTTGTTATGTTTTTGCTTGGTTTTATATAGTATATACATGCTCTGAGACAGAGTTCTTTTAAAAAAATATGTTTTATTGATTTTAGGGAGGGAGAGGGATAGAGAGATAGATAAGAGAGAAATATCAATTGGCGGCCTCCTGCACACCCCCTACTGGGGATGGAGCCCACAACCTGGGCATGTGCCCTGACCAGGAATTGAACCACTGATCTCTTGGTTCATGGGTTGATGCTCAACCACTAAACCACACTGGCCAGGCAAGACAAAGTTCGTGAAACAGAGCTTTAAAAGCCCAAAGCAAATGAGTAGCATGGATTTTCAAGACTCAAAATGTAGCAATGGTATCTATAAATGAATTTAGCTCTTTACCAGACTCTTTGTACTTGCCATGTATAAACCTAACAGAAAAGGACTAATATTTAATAATCAAAACTACTGTGGGTAGAAATCTTGAGGCAAAGAATATAATGTATCTAAAGTGAGCAAAAGCTTATGAGACATTGGGTGTCATATATCCCATGTAAAAATGCATTACCTTTAATATTCTGTACTATTTACAAGGGAATTAAATGTATACTTAGCCAATGGTGTCGAGTTCTTAAGAAGTTTCTCAGGATGGTTTTACCTTGGTGAGTTCACTACATTTAAGGATTGGTTTTCAGCTGTGCAGGTATCAATCCCAGGTTTGCCAAAATACTAAGCATAGATCTTTCCCTCAAGAGAAGACTTGGAGTAACTCAAGTTCACAAAACTGACTATAAAAACCCCCTAGGTTGTAAACAAGTCACAGTCAGAAAGTTGCTTAATGAGCATGGGATCTAAGCAAATGGATTAGATTACATACCTGTTTAATGGCATTCCTTCATTCCTGAAACAAATTTTATTGAACCTGTGCTATGTGCCAGGATTATTCTAGAGACTGAAAAGAGAGTAGTGAACAAATAGGAAAGGTCTTTTCTGTGTCAGAGCTTATATATTAGTGGAGATAGACAGCATGGACTTTTGCCTTACTTCCCGATTTATCCCTATTAGTAGAGTACCACCTAACACATATTAGGTATTTGATAATATTTGTTGATTGATTGAAAATGTAACAAACTATTAACATAGTTTCAGATAACGATAAGTGTTAAGAAAAAATAAAACAGAGTAGTAATATGCTAAAGTAAAGGTGTAGGAGAGAGGGTAGCTAACTTAGATTGGGTGGTATGGTGGAGTAAATTATTGTTCAGCAACTACTCATCCATTCTTTCTCCCTATTTCCAAGAGAGGAATAGACTTTTCCACTCTATTGACATTACATTTGACTGTGCAACATGCTGGCCTCATGGTGGGTGGAATGTACCGCTCTGCCTTTTGACCTTGGGTTTGGCCATGCAACTTGCTTTGGCTGACAGATGTCAGAGACATGACACAATCAGAAACTGGCAAGTGTTTACATGCTTGGGTTTTCTCTCTTCTGCTTCTCCCACTAAAGTGAGAAGAACATACCCTAAGTAGCCTATCATAGATTCCTTCTGAGGTTTAGAAACTGTTCAAGTGGCTTAATTTCTTTCACTAAATTCAAGGACTTAAAATTCTTGAATGTCATGCTACTTTCACTATCTCATGACTACTGATGTGGGAGTTTTAAATATAAAAGAAATCTGAGTGAAAAAGTTGCATTTAGTGGGAGAGGTGAAAGGAAAATATTTTTACTATGAAAGTATACAATAAAAAAAGGTAGATGAAAACTTTTTTTATTAACATGATTTTTCAGTAATTTAAGCACTAAAATAAACTAAGAGCAGAAGGAGAGCTTGTTTGGTTAGTCCAGTGGCTAAACTCCATCCCAGACAAGATATTTTCATTTTCAACACATGATATATAAGAAAAGGAAAATGTGAACCACAGGAATGGAATAAATATTGAGGACAAAAGCAAAGTGCTGAATATGTTATAGTCACACTAAATTTTAAGTGAATAAGTATACTAAACTATAAAGGAAAAACTAAACAACAAAGGTATATTATATGCCAAATATCTTCACAGATGAATAAAAATCAGACATTAAAATTCTTATAAAATGGCAAAGAAACTATGATATATATGTTCCTGATATAAGGTAACAATCACATCATACATGTACAAATATGAAAATATGAAAAATCTTGGTGACAAGAAAGTCATTAATTATTTAATGATTCAATCCCAATGTACACTGAGTGCTAGATACAGAATTTATCCTAAAATACTGTACTTCGAATCACATGGTTAGAAAGTCATCTACATTAGAAACTTCATTTGAAAAAGACTCAAATGGCAGCATAATATTCCATCATGTAGATGTACCACAGTTTTCTAATCCATTCATCTACTGATGGGCACTTAGGCTGTTTCCAGATCTTAGCTATGGTGAATTGTGCTGCTATGAACATATGGTACATCTACATGATGGAATATTATGCTGCTGTAAAAAAGAAGGAACTCTTACCATTTGCAACAGCATGGATGGAACTGGAGAGCATAATGCTAAGTGAAACAAGCCAGTCAATGAAGGAAAAATACCACATGATCTCACTCATTCATGGATAATAAAGACCATTACAAACTTTTGAACAATAATAGATACAGAGGCAGAGCTGCCTCAAACTGATTGTCAAACTGCAGTGGGAAGGCCAGGGAGGGTTGGGGGGCAAAAGGGAGGGGGGTAAGAGATCAACTGAAGGACTTGTATGCATGCATATAAGCATAACTAATGGACATAAGACACTGGGGGGTAAGGGAGGGTAGGGGATTGTCAAGGGCGGGGGGGAAAAAAAGGACACATATGTAATACCCTTTGTAATACTTTTAGCAAAAAATAAATAAAATAAAAATTTAAAAAAAAGACTCAAATGGGTTGGAGAGATCTAATGTTGAAACTTACTGGTATAACAATGTTCTAGACCAGTGGTCGGCAAACCGCGGCTCGCGAGCCACATGCGCCTCTATGGTCCCTTGAGTGTGGCTCTTCCACAAAATACCATGTGAGGGCGCGCATGTACAGTGCAACTGAAACTTCGTGGCCCATGCACAGAAGTTGGTTTTTGGCCTGGGTGAGTCTATTTTGAAGAAGTGGCGTTAGAAGAAGTGGGGGGTGGACATATAGAGAGGATGAAGGAAAGGAGATAGACGAAACAAGTATACAAGACGAATGTGGATGGGAGAGTTGGAAGGAGTTGACCTCAGCGAACGTACCTCAATCAGAATGAGGACGTTTTTAGCAAAGGCCAGCTTAGGAGTACCCTAATTAAGTTAATAACAATGTACCTACCTATATAGTTTAAGTTTAAAAAATTTGGCTCTCAAAAGAAATTTCAATCGTTGTACTGTTGATATTTGGCTCTGTTGACTAATGAGTTTGCCGACCACTGTTCTAGACTAACAACCAGGTTTTAAGCAGTGGTAATCTTCTGTAACAACCCAAAATCTCAAAGGATGACAGAAGTGAAAAGGACCAGTGAAAACAGTCATAAGGACTGAAACCTCTTCTTTTACAGACTCAGAACATATATGACTTAATTTGATAAACAGTACTTTGCTATCTAGTTTTTCAATGTTTTCTTCAATCTTACACCTGAAATCAGAGTTGCAAAAACAGCACATGCTATGGATAATAGGTTAAATAGTAAGAAAAAGGAGAGGAGGGTAGAAGAAACAGACCCACTATAAGAGTGTGAAATATAGAGAACAAAGAGGGTGCCAAGGACACAAAAGACAACTACAATTTAATTTAGGCAAATTCAGTAGAAAAACAGGTATTGAAGCTCTTTTTACTTTGCTAATCTTTGTGGCCATCATTCTATAAAAACTAGTGCTATATCCAATGTACATAAGATATCCCTGAATTATTAGGGGCAAACTGATATTGACTCACAACAATTTAATAACTAAAACACAGCACTTTAAAAAATATATTAATATATACCTTCTAAAATTATCTATTTTTAGCATGCATACATGGAAACAAAACCTTACCTACCCAAAATATTGCATATCATTTAAATAGTGTCACATAATTTAGGCATAAATGCACAAATCTCAGATTATTTATAAAATAATGAAATAGTGGTGTCCAAGTGGCAAAATTTCTACAAGATGACACATGAACCTGGTGGTTGCTAAAACCCTGCGTTAGTAGGAATGAAACTCATCTAGTTTAACTTCAAAGGATTTTTTTAGAATTAGCCAAGAGACCAAAAAGCTGGAAAAATATTTCTACAGTAACCATAGCAACTAGGAAAAAATTCTCAAAGTATGTAGTGGCCATTTGTAACATTCTCTAATTTTTGATACCCTTTCTAGGTTTGATGAATGTCTAACCTTATGAGGTAAGACTTCCCTAGGTAAAACCCAGAACACGGAGTTACCTAGCCTGCTCTACTCCCAAGGATCCACTAGTCAGTCAATGAATCAGAAGTAAGCAATTAGAGGAAGGAGGCTCTCTACAGCATCCGTTTTCTTCATAAGGATGTGAAGCATTCGACTGTTGGCATCACAGTGTTAAGCAGCGGGTTCTCATAAAGCTTAATGGGAATGTTGCAGCAAAGGGAGATGTAGCTTTAAGCAAGTTTTGAGGTGTAGTTTTTGGTATTGTTTCTGGAAGCTTAACCTTGATCCTAGTTCTCCAGGTCTCAACAATTTGGTCAACTACTCAATTTCTTTTTAATGAACTTTGCTGCACAACTAGCCAGAGACATCTTTGCTGTTAAGGGAAGAACCTTGGTGGATATTAAATGGCTGCTAGAAGTTGTTGAAAGCAGTATAACCTCAGGAAAATCAGAGAGATCTCTGATTAGTTATCAGATTCTGTAAAGGCTGATGGCTTTTCTAAAAAAAATAAAAGGTATAATCTAGCAGTCCATTATATGTAGTAACAAAGTAAAGATTATTAACTCTAGTCTCCTGAAATGAAGTGACCAAAGAAGGCAAGCAACATAGACAACAATATGAAGAATTCAAAGACAACATTAGTTGCTTCTAATTGTACAGGGCAGCTTTAGAACAATGAAATGCTCACAATCCTATATTCTCACTTTGAGGCAAGAACCACACAGCCAAAAGCTGCTCCCTAACATGTTCCCTGGCAGGGAAAAGCCAGCATCAGTGAACAACACTGTCCATCTTCTATAGGCCAGGAGTGCTCATGGGTAATGCTGTTTCAATGTAGATAATGGGATGCTGAGGTGGCAGAGTCAGGTAGCAGCACTTATATGCACGAGGCAGGAGGAAATGGTTACTCTTATTGCGAGCAGAATTAAGCTGTAATCAGAATTCTTTGACCTGCAGTGACCATTGGCTTTGGCTACTTGATCAGATGATCCGTATGGACCAAACATATAGGCAGGCAAATGCTCCAATGTAGTAAAGCTGTAAAGTTTAGGTTTGAAAACTGGAAGCCTGACTTGAGCCATTGCAATAAAAATTTGAAATGTCTTTTCCAATTTCTAGTCCTAAGTCCATTCAGAGACCCAGAGGTTTTTTTTATGAATGAAGGAAAGAATGCAAGTCCTTGTGATGACATCATAGGTATCAACTATAAACTATCAACTTGGCCTTCCTCAGCAAGGTAACTGTACTGGAGAAAGGAAAATTCCACGTCTTTTGGGCACTGTTGTGTTACTAACACTAAAACTGGGGATCTAGAATACCACTGTGGACTAGTGATCAGAAAAGATGCCTGTGGGAATCAAATGATGAATGGAGTTTAACCGAATCTGCCTCATATGCAGCCCAGTAGGGCCATAAACATACAGCTGGCACTGGAGAAGAAGAGATGGCTGGAGAATTAATCAGACAGTGATGTCAAACACAGCTGCGGTTGCAGAGGTACATTCTTTACTAGCGCTCTTAGCACCAGGTGTATGACTATTAATCTGGCAAAAGCTTTTTTCCCCTCTATCCCAAAGATGGAGAACACCTATAACAGCTGTTTTCATGACAGGCAGAACAAGAAACTGTTTTATCCCAGGGTTATATAAATTATTTGGCTCTGAACCACAGTGTATTTCACAAAGACCATTACTGTCTCACCATCACACAGGACAACTACATGAAGACATGTCGCCAGGACCTGGAAAGCAGGAAGTAATAAGTACTCAAGATTTTTTTGTAAAGAAAAGGTACATAAAACATATTTATGAGTCCCGTGCGAGTGCAAGAAGGTGTGAGATACATCACATGAATATTTTAGAACTACTCCTTAGTGAAGTTCTGAGGGTCCAGTAATCCTGAGCATGGCTACAAAGTTAAAGGTAACTTTCTGCACTTGCACCTCCTGCAGCTAGGAAAGAAGCAATAGTGCTCTGTGGACCTCTTTGAAGATAATATGTATCACCTTAGCAATCCTGTTTTGACCTACTTATGAAGTGCCCCTTAAGCCTCTAGCTGTGAGTGAAACCCAGAGTAAAAAAAAGAGGCTTCCTAGTTAGTCCAGGCTACGGGTCATCTACCTGGTCTTTGTGACCAACAAATTCAATTGGTGTAAGAACTATTGATAACTTATCAGGATGCGCAAGCATGTCAAACTTGCAGCTGGCAGGATGCGAGTTTGACATGCTTGCGGTGTTGTCTGTGGTAGTTGTATAGAGGAACTGCAGCAGAGATCTCTAAGGTTTGGTAACAAAGTCATCAGACAGGAAATTTTGGTCCCTTTGAAAAGCAGCATTTATCCCACTAAGTGCTATTAGAGTTTGTATATTTGACTGTAAAACAAATGTGACCTGATCTGTCTAAAATGAACTTGGTTTTAGCTGATTCACCTGACTTTTAAATATATTTTTATTGATCTCAGAGAGGCAGGGAGAGGGAGAGAGAGAGATAGAAACAATCGATGATGAGAGAAAATCATTGATAGGCTGCCTCCTGCACACCCCACATTGGGGACTGAGCCCGCAACCTAGGCATGTGCCCCACCAGGAATTGAACTGTGACCTCCTGGTTCACAGGTCAACGCTCAACCACTGAGCCACGCTGACTAGGCTCACCGGACTTTTAAGTCAGGCATGCTCAGTAGCAAGCTATAGTAAGTGACTGCGACATATGTGAAATGAGACACAAGAAGGTTCTGACAGCAGATGTTGCGTGATCAGATCACTTACTAGAACACACGCTGTAGTTGGTTGCCACAAGAGACTTCAGGCCAGTAACCTTGTAAGCATGTTTTGTTTTATAAAAGGTAGTTAAAGTGTTTTATTACTATTTTTGTTGATGTTACTGTTACTATGTTTAAGAATGGAAGAAGGGTGTACTTAAGCCTTTAAGTATTAGCAAAAGGTGTATACTAATGTTGAATGGCCATGTATGGCAGTATACATTTCTCTTATTTTCTTCTTTTGGGACTTTTTTTTTTAAAATACATTTTATTGATTTTTCACAGCGAGGAAGGGAGAGGGATAGAGAGTTAGAAACATCGATGAGAGAGAAACATCGATCAGCTGCCTCCTGCACACCCCACACTGGGGATATGCCCGCAACCAAGGCACATGCCCTTGACTGGAATCGAACCCGGGACCCCTCGGTCCACAGGCTGACGCTCTATCCACTGAGCCAAACCGGTCAGGGCATTTTTGGCACTTTTTGAAAACTCTTAACCCATCAGGGGGATTACTCATTGCAAGCTAGCTTGTGAGGGTTTTCTTAGCTTCTTTTGTGCTTAGTAGGTAGGCATGTGATCAAAGTTCTCCCATTCAGTGTTTCCCCAAATTTGAAGAGTGAAACTCATGTGGTACTGTCTTTGCTGGTGAGGGTGGTGGCAGTGACTTTGGCCTTTGGGAGAAGCAGAAGTTGTGAGATGGAGTGACAGACAGGTGACAGGAGTGGGGAAGTAGAAACAACCACAGTTTTCTTTAGTGGTTGGTGGGGAAGCAGCAGCAATGAGGTTTCCTCATCAGGTTTATCCTATGTCATGATTTGGGTTTTGCTTCTGGAAGCTGAGCTTCAAAGCCTGTTTCTCCCATATAAATAACTCTTAATAAATAACTCCCCTTTCTGCTTAACCAGTCAGAGTCAGCTTGTTACTTAAAATTAGAATTTCAATCTGAATTTAAAGACAAAATATACAGTTTTCAAAGACCAACAATCTGTCAAATATTTATAGGATCTTAATATGAGGTTAAGCAGAAATTCTCTGATAAAGGGATGCAAAGATAAAAATTAGTTCTTGGGAGGGAAACCGATGTGAATATTGAAACCTTATGTATAAAACCGAGGATCATGGAATCTCAATCAATGATGACAGCAATGAATAAAAAATTGCTAGGAAATTAATATAGGAGGTTAACTATCTTTAAAAAGAGAAAGAACAAGAAGAGATGTACACTGCTACATCAATTCCAGAGAAGGAAAAGAAGTGCTGGCAAAATTGGTCTTGAATACCCATTTTTTAAACGATATTCCTTGTTTAAAAAAATAAATATAGTCTAACAATTTAGTCAAAGTCTGACAATTTAGTAAAAGACTAAGTCAGACATGTGACTCACCCATAAGCTAGTGGATTTCATTTAAAAACAGTGTGGTGATAATAAATGATGTATCTTCTTCCTCTGTTACAGGCGAGAGTTCACATATATTAAATAATTGGCCTTTCTTTAAAGAGTTAGCAAGACAGGGGCACAAAGAGGTCATGGTGGTGCATATGAATCAGCACTGAATAGAATGTCAATAAGGTTTTCTTTGTTTTCACATGAGAAGAAAAATACCGCATCTCTTAGAAAATGATTTTTTTCATGCTGTTTCCAAGACACTATTAGTTACAAACCAAATTGTTATTTTTTCAAAGGAAAGATCTGATTGCTGAGGAGATATATACATATATATATATATATATATATATATGATGAAAAACAACTATACAATAAATCAAAGAGATCAAATTTAAAAACTATAAAGCGTCTTTTAGTAATAATACCATCTCCTTTCTATTGAAAGATATTTTGATAATAGAACAAAATAAAATAGTCATTTCAAGAGTTTCATTTAAAAAGCACAAATGACAAACAACTAATTTCTTACCTCTTTGAATACTTGAAAAGCAAGTAAAAAAATGGGAAGCAACAGATATTCATAAGTATTCAGGATAGTTTAAAAGAATATTAACCAATTATGCAGTAAGCCTACCATCCTACAGACATAATTTCTATAGTCCAATTATTTAAAGTACATAAGAGAAAGTTATATTTATAAATGTTTTATAAGAAATTTTGATAGATATTAGTGCAAAGCCTGAATTGTTATTGTTTAATTATTGCATATTTCTTACAAATGACAATTATTTCTTCTTTCTACCTAACAGACAGTATTAAGAACAGAGACCCACTAAAGTTAAGTGTCAGACTGGGGTCATACTGTTTAACTCTATGCCAAAATAGAACAAAATTAATTTTAAAATACTTCTGCAAGCCAACATAACTTCAAACTTAACAAAAAGAAAAGTTTTCAACAAAAAATTTTGGGATTATGATTCAATCTTCTTAATTTGCTATGTAAAAAACTTGTTTGTAATGACTTGTGTATTTAGATATATTTTAAAGGACGAAATAATTCTGACATGTTACTTTTTTAAATTCAAGTAACTGTAGAACTGATCAGAAACTAGAGTTCATTTTGGCCAAATATTGCCTTTTAATAAATAGTTTGAGATGTAAACACTCAAGAATATTGTGGCAAAATTTGATTAAATGAGTCCTTTTACAATTAAGAAATTCTGATAATGCTTTGATCATAAGACATTTTAAGTAAAGGTGGTAATTACATATCATTCCTCTCTAAAGATCTAAATTAAAAGGATCCTCTAAAATGAAGATTATTTTCCTGGAGGTGATTTTGAAAACACAGGCCATCATTCAGGTTCTTAAGAGGAAAAATAATAATCTTTTATTACATTTGGACGAGATTTTATTTTTTAGGAATCACTGCTTGGCTGTGAGTAGTTGTTGCTTGCCGAATGTTATTCACACTTCCTCTCTCATAGGAAGCTCATGTATAACAGTCTAAACTTGTGGGATGGGTTGAAACACTTCATTCTAATCCAAGGGCCATAGGTCATTATGAACCACAAATTCTTCCTCCCTAGGGAAGTGTCAAGGGATGTGGTCTTAACCCATATCATATGTTTTTTCCCTACAATCTCTTTCAGTCTAAAATAAAGTTTATGGCACTAATGACTAGATTTAATATATTATAATGCCTTATCTGGCAATTAGTATCAAGAGAGAAATCTTTTACAGAATAGCATTCTAAGGAATTTCAATTGTCTACTTGTAATGAGGCATACTAAAAAAAAAAAAATATTTTAAAGGGCTGTGGGCCCAATGGTCTCTCTCAACTACTCATTCTGCTATCACAGCATGAAACCAGCTAAAGAACAATGCATAAATGAATGGATGTGGCTATTTCAATCAAACTTTATTTATAAAAACTAAGCTGCAAGCCATATTTGACCCATGTGTTATCGTTTGCAACTCCTTCCTTATCTAGATGCTATAATATTCAAGGGAGTATGAAACCAAAAGAACTACACTTGCAGGTACCTATGTGATTCTCAGACAAATTAAATATATTTTAAGATCTTTATAGATTTTTGTGTTTAACTTTTCTTCTGTATTATACAAATTATATTGGTGAATTCTAAATTCATTAAGGAATTATGCATTTTCCATTAAGTGATATGGAAAACTTATGAGAGTTGAAGCTGCAAAATATTAGCTTTTTAATTTCATACTAAATTTGTGTATTCAATGTAATTTTTCCCCCTGGATAAAAGATAAGGTTTTACAGAGGGATTTTTAAAAACCTATCATTTAGAATACTTATAAGAAAGAAAGTTTTATCACTAAAATTGATCCATTATTAATTTGAATTATTTTTTTGGTTGATCATTTAAGAAGTTCTTGATATATGCTTTGATTAGATACTAATTTTTGGTTATTATGTGATTTAGACTAACAGTACAAGTACTATGTATTCAACTTACTAAAAAAACTTAGGATGCAATTTCAGTGTAAATTATAATTCAATTAATTAATTCATATACAGGTAGCTACTTTGACCTCTCCAAGATATGTAGACCCAATGAATAGTGTGTATTTGTAAAGATCGGTGACACCCCTATTTCTTTGATAGAAAAAACTGGTAAGTGACATTTAAAAGTAAAACATTTTTTCAATACAATTCTAATTTTAATTCTAATACAATCTTAATTCTAATTCTAAGTGTAATTTGAATATTCACAAGGAGGGTAACTAATTAAAAACTTGTTAATTGTGCTCTTGCTGGTGTTTCTCAGTGGTTAGGGTGTCAGCCCACAGACCGAAGGGTCTCTGGTTCGAATACCGGTCAAGGGCACGTACCTGGGTACAGGTTCAATCCCTGGCCCTGGTTGGGGAGCATGCAGGGGAAGGCAACCAATCGATGTATCTCTGTCACACTGATGTTTCTCTTTCTTTCTCCCTCCTTTCCTCCCTTCCTTCTACTCTCTCTAAAAAAAAAAAAAAAAAAAGGAAAAAATTCCCCTGGGTGAGGATTAAAACAAAAAAAAACAAAGAAACTTTTTGATTGCTAATAAACAGAAAAAGGTATGTTATCCTTTATGATTATCTGTGATCCCACTGCATATGGAAGGGTAAAATGTAATTTATTTGAAAAGTTAGGCATTTTTGTTCTTCATTCTTTATTTTATATCTATTAAAAGTGAAAGACTGAAGGGGAAAAAAGAGTCTTCATTTCAGTCTTTTAGAGAACTTGTTAAGGGTAAGATGATGTCAAAGGCAAGAATGTTAAGGACAAAAGACATATAAAGACAGGAACTAACACAACATTAGATTTCTTCCTTCAAAGATCTCTGAAAACTTCAAGAGGGGATTACTGCACAGACTGGAATGTAAGGCCAGTTGGAATCATGGTCTATAGCAGTGATGGCGAACCTATGACACGCGTGTCAGAGGTGTGACACGTGAACTCATTTTTTTGGATGATTTTTCTTTGTTAAATGGCATTTAAATATATAAAATAAATATCAAAAATATAAATCTTTGTTTTACTATGGTTGCAAATATCAAAAAATTTCTATATGTGACACGGCACCAGAGTTAACTTAGGGTTTTTCAAAATGCTGACACGCTGAGCTCAAAAGGTTCGCCATCACTGGTCTATAGGGCTGTTGAGGTGTCTAATGTTGAAAATATCAAGTTGACTCTCTAGTTAAAAATACTGGAGAGCATGATCTCACTCATTCATGGATAATAAAGACCTTTATAAACTTATGAACAATAATAGATACAGAGGCATAGCTGCCTCAAACAGATTGTCAAACTGTAGCGGGAAGGCCGGGGAGGGTTGGAGGGTAAAAGGGGGGGCGGGTAAGAGATCAACCGAAGGACTTGTATGCATGCATATAAGCATAACCAATGGACATAAGACACTTGGGGGGTAGGAGAAGCCAGGGGATTGTCAAGGGCGGGGGAAAAAAGGAGACATATGTAATACTCTTGGTAATACTTTAAGCAATAAAGAAAACAAAAAACAAACAAACAAAAAAACTGGAGAGAAGAGAGGAAAATTTTTGTTCTGGAAAAGTGTTCTCTGATGCAAAGAGAAATCCATCTTACAAAGGAAGAAGTAGAGGTGAGCTGCCCTGGTTTAGTAGTTTAGAAAGAGGTAAGGGGATTATGAATTTGATAAAAAACATGTTTCTTCTAAATATTACTTTATATGCTTTGAGATATCTTATTTTTTTGTGAAAAATTTCCAAACCCCCAAATTATTTTGAAACACAGAAATCAATGTTTTGGAGAAAAGAGTATCTAGGTCTTAAATATATATTTGTAAAGTCTAGTAATTATTTGGTGCTTTCATCAGATATTTTATCCTGTTTCATTTTTTAGTTGTTATTGTTAATCCTCACCCAAGGATATTTATTTCCTCCACTGATTTTTTTAGAGAGAGTGGAAGGGAAGGGGAGAGACATGGAGAAAGAGACACACGATTGGTTGCCTTCCACACACGCCTTAACCAGGACCCTTCCACTGGAATTTGCTCTGTTATATAATCTTTTGTCTAAAAGCAAAGCTCAAATAAGGACTGGCCATAAATTATTAAAATAAAAAAGATAAAAAGGGTAAATCTTGATTCCAAATAAACTGTTGAGAATATATATGGAAAGAAGAGTTTTCTGAGAATATATCACTTCCTGAGATGTTTTATACAAACTTCATGGTAACCATACTTAAAAAAACAAAAACAAGCCATCTAGAACAGAGATATAAAACATTACAAAAAGAAAAAAACTGAGAAAAAACATCATAGAAAACCACCAAACGAAAATGACAGACAAAAATAAAGGAAAATGAAACAATGGAGATACAGAATAATCAGAAAACAAAAGATAAAATGGCAGTAGTAAATCTTCCTGTACCAATAATTACCCTACATGTAAATGGTTAGAACTCACAATACAATGGCATAAAGTGCTTGGATAGTTTATAAAACAATACCCAAGTATATGCTGCCTTCAAGAGACACATTTCAGCTTTAAAGACAAACAGGCTTAAAGTGAATGGGTTAAAGATGATCCTCCAAGCATATGTTAGTCAAAAGAAAGTGGGTACAAACATTCTTATCAAAGACAAAATAGACTTCAAGCCAAAAAAGGTAACAAAAGACCAATATGGATATTATATAATGATAAAAGTGACAATCCATCAGGAAAACATATTTATTAATACAATGCACCCAACATAGAAGCATCAAAATATATGAAGCAGCTATTAAAAGACCTCAAGGGAGGAACTGACAGCAACACAATAATAAGAGGGGAGTTTAATAGCATTTACATCATCCAGACAAAGTATAAAAGGAAACCTCAACCTTAAATAACAAATTAAACCAAATGAACTTAATAGATATATACAGAACATTCTATTCAAAAAGCATCAGAATAAACAATTTTCTCAAATGCACACAGAACATTCTCAAGGAAAGGCCATATGCTAAAATAAAACAAATTTCAATAAATTTAAGAAGACTGAAATCATATCAAGTATCTTTTCCAATACAATGGTCTGAAAATACAAATCAACTACAAAAAGAGAACTGGAAAAATCACAAGTAGATGGAGATTAACAATATGCTACTGAAAAACAATTGGCTCAAGGAAGAAATCAAAGGAAATAAATAAAAAGGAGACTAAAATATGATAGAACAAATCAATAAAAGTAAGAGCTTGTGTTTTGAAAAGATAAACAAATTGACAACCTTTAGCTAGACTCACTAAGAGAAAAAGACAGAAAGCTCAAATAAATAAAAATCAGAAACAAGAGTAGTTACAACAGATACTACAGAAATATAAAGGATCACAGCTGACTTCAATAAACAGCTATAAGCCTTCAAATGAGAAAACTTAGAGAACATAGATAAATTCTTAGAATCATACAATCTTCCTACACTGAATCATGAAGAAATAGAAAATATGAATAGAACAATCACTAGAGTAAGCAGATTAAAACAGTAATAAAAAATCTCCCAGAAAACAAAAGTCCAGAACCAGACTGCTTCATTGGTGAATTCTACTAAGCAATCAAAGAAAATTTAATACCAATCCTTCTCAACTATTCCAAAAAACTGAAGAGAAGGGAATGCTTCCTTATTCATTATATGTGGTCAACATTACCCTGATAACAAAGCCAGAAAAAGACAAAACACAAGAAAAATTACAAGACAATATTTCAGATGAACATATGAGATGGGCAAAAGTAGGCTTACAGTTATAACACAAATAAATAATACAATTACAGACCCACACGAATACAGACAACTGATTTACAGCAAAGGATCCAATAACATACAATGAAGAAAGGAAAGTTATTTTCAAAGAATGGTGTTGGGAAAACTGAATAGCCACATGCTAAAAAATGAAATTAAACCACTATCTTACATCGTAAATAATAAAAATATATTAAAAACTTTTATTCTATGTATTTCATAGAAGAAAATATGAGTGATAAGTTCCTTGACATCAGTCTTAGTGTGTTATTTGTAGATTTGACTCCAACAACAAGGGAAACATAAGCAAAAATAAACAAATGGGACTACATCAAAATAAGAAGCAAAAGAAAGCATCAGCAAAATGATAGGCAACCTAGTGAATGGGAAAATATATTTGAAAATTGTACATCTGAAAAGGGGTTAATATACAAACTATACAAAGAATTCATACAACTCAACAACAAAACAAACAATCCAATTGAAAAATGGGTACAAAATCTGAATGTACTGATGTACTGATGGCTAACAGACACATGAAGAGATGTTCAACATCACTAATACTAGGGAAATGCAAACCAAAACCACAAGTTTATATCCTCTCACACCTGTAAGAATTGCTCTCATTAAAGACAGGAAATGAAAAGTGTTGGAGAAGACGTGAGAAAAAGGAAACCCTCATACACTGTTGGTAGGAATGTAAATTAGTGCAGCCACTATGGAAAACACTATGAAGATTCCTCAAAAGAGTAAGAAAAGAACTACCATATGATCCAAGTATTCTGTTTCTGGGGAAAAAATCCACTAATTCAAAAAGATGTATGCACCCCTATGTTCCCTGCAGCACTATTTATAATAACCAAGATACAGAAACAATCTAAGTGTCCACTGATGAGTTAATAGATAAAGAAGTAATATTCATAGCTGACTGTTGAGAATAACACAGGTTTGAACTGCTTGTGTCCACTTGTACACTGATCTTTTTCAGTTAATACTATAAATGAATTTTCTCTTATGATTTTCCTAATAACATTTTATTTTCTCTTGCTTACTTTATTGTAAGAATCCTATCTAATAAAAGAGAAACATGGTAATTAGCATACAACCGCTACCCTTCCCATTGGCTAATCACGGCGATATGCAAATTAACTGCCAACTAAGATGGCGGTTAACTGCCAACAAAGATGGTGGTTAATTTGCATATGTAGGCACAATGCTGGGAGGTGAAAGGGAAAGGACGGAAGAAGCTCCCTGCCACTGACAGTGATTGGAAACCCAGGGGGGAGCTAAGAGCCAGGGGCAGGGCAAAGGCAGCCCTGGGGGCCGCCTTTGCCCTGCCCCCCAGCTGTGATCAGAGAACCGGGCGCCTTTGCCGCCCCGGCCAGTGATAGCGGGAAGCAGGGGTGGAGCCAGCAATGGGAGCTGGGCAGGGACGGAGCTGGCAGTCCGGGGAGCTAGGGATCCCTTGCCCAGGCCTAAAGCCTAAGCCAAAGACATTAGGCCTGGGCAGGGGTGGAGCCTGCAATCGTGGGGAGCTGGGGGTCCCCTACACAGACCTAACGCCTTGGCCAGAGGCGTTAGGCCTGGGCAGGGGCGGAGCCTGCAATCACCTGGAGCTGGGGGTCCCCGGCCCAGGCCTGAATCCTGGGCCAGAGGCATCAGGCCTGGGCCAGGGGCGGAGCCAGCAATCGGAGGGGTCTGGGGGTCCCCTGCCCAGGCCTGATGCCTGAGCCAGAGGCATCAGGCCTGGGCGGGGAGCAGAACCAGTGATGGGGGGAAAATGAGGGTCCCCTGCCCAGGCCTGACGCCTCTGGCAGAGGCGTCAGGCCTGGGCAAGGGGCCGATCCTGTGATTGGAGGGTGATGGGGGTCAACGCCTGAGGGCTCCCAGTATGTGAGAGGGGGCAGGCTGGGCTGAGGGACACTCCCCTCCCCCCAGTGCACAAATTTCGTGCACCGGGCACCTAGTGTAGTATATAATTACATATAACATACACAATGTGTTTGATCGACTATTTAGGTAATCAGTAAGCCTTCCAGTCAACAATAGAATTTTAGTAGTTAGCTTTTAGGGAGTCAGAAGTTATACACAAATTTTTGTGCAGATTGTTAAGTGACCCTGACCCCACCACTGTTCAAACGTCAACTGTATAAACAATGGAATACTACTGAGCCATAATAAAGTCTTGCGATTTGCATCAACACAGATGGACCTTGAAGGTACTATGCTAAGTAAAATAAATCAGATAAATTCAAATACCATATGATTTCACTTATGTGGAATGAGAAAAGTAAAACAAAATAAAACAAAGACAAATGGAGAGGCAGACAACAGATTGGTGGTTCCTAGTGGGAAAGAAGGGTGGAGGAGGGTGAAATGGATAAAGGGGGACATATGGATGGAAATTAGACTTTTGGTAGTAAACTTGTAGTATATAGACATATTGAATTATAATATCTTACACCTAAAATTTATATAATGTTATAAATCAATGTTACTTTAAAAATAATCTAAAACTACCATCTTTACTCATGTATAAAGTTAAAATGGTGGCAAGAAATTATTGTGTTGCTTTTTTGTTGACAGATGGGATTTATGTCTATAGATATAACTATTAGAATATATATTGTATCAGAAAATAATCATAGATAGATATTCCAAATTACATGGCAAAGGACACTTTAAATATGTATAGAAGCTCCTGCTTCTGTTTATGGAAGCACAAATCAGAACCCTTCAGGAGAAACTTACCCTTTTCTGTTCTTTTATGTACTCGATCAATTCATCTCGTGTTCTTTTTACTGCCTCTTCCACAGCCTTTGCACTGCGCTTTTGCTCTTCTATTATTGCAGCCTTAACAGTTTCCTATTTGTGGGAGGAGGAAAACAAGTCATGTAAGTATGCACTATGACAAAATATGTGTCCATTTTATACCAACTAAAAATCCTCTTCAATGGTTTGAGCTCATTCTGCGCAAAACGTGTCTTTAAATAGGACTAGGAACTGACAAAATATTTTGAGATCTGTTAGAGATTCCACAGAATGCACTTTTCTAAACTGAGTGAAAGGGAAAGCAATGGAATGAGCCATTTATTGCAGGGAGCGCCTGACAGACTCCAATGGCTTCCTTACCAACCTTTCATTTGATGTTTACATGATTGATTGCCTTCCTGTACTTTGCACTATCCACATAAGACTTCCAACTTGTGTTTATTCTTCCAAGAACACCCTAATGCTCTAGCTGTTTTATTCACGTTTAATTTTCCCATCATACAATAATCAAGTGTGGTCTGGGCGGTAAGATTTACAGCTCGTTTGGTTCTCCTGCCAGGTTAAGATGTTGAGAGCTGGACACCATGAATAAGAGGTAAAAATTCCACCCTCTGTGCTAATATTTGAAATGAGAAATCTAGGGAGAAAATTGTACACCCCATTTTACTGAAATAATAATCAGGTACCCACCAGATTTCAGAATTTCAGACAAGGAGAAAAAGGGCTAAAATTTTGAAAAAGAAATATAATATTTCTCAAACAGTGGTAATATTTCCTGCTAAAATATTGTTTCATAACTGGATAAATGTCACAAAACAAACTTCCTTAACTTCTATTTATCTATATAGGTAGCATCCTTTTTTTTTTGGACAGGCAATCAATGACAAAATGTCTTGAAATTTCTCAGTAACATTTCCTTCATTTTGTAGCTTTTCCAATTAATTTTAGACATGTATATATAACTCAGAAAATATAAAATATTAACAATTTCCTATTCTGAACATATTTACTGTAGAAAATTTGCAAGTACAGAAAAATATGAACACAAAGCAACACACAACACACATATACACCACATAGTTGGAGAGCAAACTGTAAATACTATTTTCTACAGTTAAAACTGGCATTTTTCAGTTAAAATAGATTTTGAATATTTTTAAGCCAGTATATATTCTTTTATAATATGACGTATATTCCATTACAGGGATATATAACTTATTTCACCAATTGTAACTCACGGATATTTTGGTTGTTTTTTTAATAGAATAAATCAGTGATGAGCATTCATATATGTATCTTTGTGATGCATATTATATATTTTCTTAAGATCACTTCAAGAAGTAGAATCATTTTGGCTATAGAATATAATAGCTGTCATAGCTTTTGACATTTTGTTTAATTTTTTCCCCTGAAAATGGCTTTTTTATATCCTTGGTTACATTTAGGTTTACCAGATTTTGAGGAAGAATGACATCTAATTTCATTCTACATTTTAAAAAGATTATCATGTGATACTCAACATCTTCATAGCAATACTGGCAATATATACATTATCTCTTATCATTTCCTTGATCATGTCTTCTTCCCACTTTTAATATTGCTATCACCTTCATTTTGCTGATTTATTTCCTAAATTCAGTAAAAAAAATCTGAAAATCCCTCTAATGGTGACTTTAAAAATTAGTATTTTATTTTCAACATCATTTAGTTCCACTGATAAAATGATAAAACACTCAGCTGCTTCCATAATTTTTAAAAGGTTGAAAAACTATAGTAATTTTTAAAAGAAATAAATGAGGACAAGTAAGATTACTTAAAAGCATCTACAATTAAAATTCCTGTTGGTTTCATAGTTGATAATTTGGAACTTAAAAATTTTCAGATTTTTATAAGGCAAATAATATTGCATATATTAATAAGGCCCTTGAAAAACATCACATTAATACTTCTGAAATGAATATTCACACTATGTGGGTAAATTAAAAATATAAATAGCTTCACACCAGTTAAGGTTTTTGCCAATAACTGAGTTACAAAAATCCTTAGTTTTCAGAACGTTTAGAATTTTAGAACTGCAGGTAAGGATTGTAGACTTGGATTATCTATATATATAAAACCCTAATATGCAAATAGACTGAATGGCGGAACAACTGAACAACTGGTCACTATGACATGTGCTGACCACCAGGGGTTGCACACAGAACATGGCGGTCATTGGCCGTGGTGAGATGGTGGAGCAGGTGAGCAGGGGTGCCAGACCAAGGCGGAGTGCCAGTTGCTGTCATTGGGGCGAGCCTCTAGTGGTTACTGAAAATTTTTTGCTCCCATGCACCACAGTCCTGCCTGATGCTTGAACCTGCTGCTGGCACCAGCCCTGCTTGCACTTGCTGCTGGCACTGGAGTCACTGTTCGCACCCGCTGCTGGCGCCCAGCGCCAGCCCCAATCACTTGACGCCATCAGCAGGTGTGAGCCGTGGCTGCTGGCCCTGATCGCCCCTCAGGGCTTCTCCACCTCCCCCTACTCCTGATGGGCGATCAGGGCCAGCAGGCGCTGTTCACACCTGCTGATAGCGCCAGCTCTGCTTGCACCCTCTGCTGGTGCCGACCCCAATCCCTCCGCACCATCAGTGGGTGTGAGTGGGGCTGGTGTCATCAGCGTGTGGGAGCGGCGGCAGCAGGAGTGGGGCTGCCAGCAGACAAGGGACCGGGGGCTGCAGCGGGAGGTGCTGGGTGGGGGTGTGGAGGATGGGCCGAGACCCGCCCCTGTGCCCACTGTAGCCTCGTGGCCCACAGTTCCTTTCAAGGTGCACAAATTCATGCAATGGGCCCCTAGTTTGAAAATAAAAAGATCTGTCTTCTATTAAATGTCAATCAGAATTTCTATCTAGCAAGGGTTATCTCAATAAAATTGACCAGAATTCTTTGACTGAAAGTAAATGCTCAATTTATTTTTTATTTTATTTATTTATTTTTAAATATATATTTTTATCGATTTCAGAGATGAAGGGAGAGGGAGAGAGATATAGAAACATCAATGATGAAAGAGAATGATCGACTGGTTCTCTCCTGCACATCCCCTACTGGGGATTGAGCCCACAACCCAGGCATATGCCCTTGACCAGAATTGAACCCAGGACACTTCAATCCACAGGCTGATGCTGTATCTTCTCTCAAATGGGTGTTAGGTGAGAGTCAAGATTTTGCAATCCGTCCTTAAAGAGTACTTGTCAATAAACAAATTCCTTTAAATACTAGAGAGCTGGTGTACGACATTCGTGCACTGGGGGGTGGGAGGTCCCTCCGCACAGCCTGTACCCTCTCAAAGTCCGGGACCCCTCGCTCCTTACCACCCACCTGCAGTGGAGGTGGGGGAGGCTCTCACCACCGCCACTGCGCTCTCCAGCCGTGAGCCCGGCTTCTGGCTGAGCAGGGCTCCCCCTTTGGGTGTGCACTGATCACCAGAGGGCAGTTCCTGCATTGAGCATCTGCCCCCTGGTGGTCAGTGTGCATCATAGCGACCAGTCATTCTGCTGTTCAGTTGATTTGCATATTAGGGTTTTATTATGGAGGATGATACAAAAGGAAAGTTTAAGTCTTCCATTTTCTTTTTTTAAAATATGGGTTTTTTTTTTATTGATTTTTAGAGAGAGGAAGGGAAAAGGAGAGAGAGAAGAGAGAGAAACATCAATATGAGATCTGCTGTCTCCTGCATGTCCCTTACTAGGCATCTAAACCACAATGTAGGCATGTGGAATTGAACCAGCAACCTTTCAGTGCACGGGACAACACCCAACCAACTGAGTCACACTGGCCAAGGCTGGAAAAACCTTCCATTTTCTAAACCAAACCAAATTCTGGATTGCAGATAAAACTTTTGTGCACATTTATACAAGTGCCTGTGAATATCTGCCTGCATGCTTTACTGAATTCCATGAATAAACTATATTGTCCCAATGAGTCATAATTAGTCCAAAATAAAATATACCTCACAAGGAATGAAGATTTGACACAATGAGCATATTCAAATAAGCAATTTTGAAAAACTATATTCCAGCTTATTTTAGTAATGGCCACACCATCGGAATACTGGAACATGGTATATTCTCTAAGGAAAGGTTTCTCAACCTCAGCACTATTGATAATTCTTTATTGGGGCTGGAGGTGGGGTGCCTTGTGCTAAACAGCATATTTGGCATTTACTCATGAGATCACCACCAGTTGAGAAGCACTGCTCTAAAGTAGTTTGGGGGGAAAAACATCCATTTGCATATATCTTATGGTTTATTTGTTAAAATGTTTAGTTACATTTCTAAACATATACTAAAATTTTTATCTAAAAATATATGTAAGAAATCATACAGTGGGAGGTAATCAACCAAAGACCTTATCTATAATAAAAGCACGGGTCAGCCGGACATCTTTTTGGACGTCCTTCTGGATGAAGCCGGGGCTGCAAGGGCCGAGGCAAGCCACTGTGGCTGTGAGGGCCGAGTCCCTTGCATGAATTTCATGCATCGGGCCTCTAGTATGTATATATGCATAATCCATGGACACAAAGAATAGAGTGGTAAAGGCCTGGGGTAGGGGGTGGGGCAGGCCAGAGGGAGGTCAACGGGGGGAAAAGGGGGACATATGTAATACTTTCAACTATAAAGATTTATTGTAAAAAGAAAATATTAAAAATTATTATATAGCTAGTTTTAAGTATGGAAAGAGTTTTACATACTAATTTTTAAAAAAGTGAATGACTGGAATCAGTGTCTATACTGTTATAATTAAACAAGTCATGATAAATGTCATTTAGGACTAAATGCTTATGTGATATCTGTACAAGATTTCTTAATTTCTCTTTATTGCTTAAAGTATAGTTAGGCTTTAGTAACCATTAAATCTACCATTCATTTCAGTAACCACATGATCCTGAACAAATAAATTATTGGTGGTTATTTGTTTTTATCTGTATAATTTAGTTAAGGATTGTAAAGACAAATTATTTATAGACCAAATCTCAGCAATCAACTCAATTCTGGTCTGTAGACTATAATCCATTGTAGTCTGTAATCCATTTTCTGGGACAACTGTGTACTTTAGTAATTTTTTGTTTCTATACACAGTATTCGTATTATCTAATTGTGTATTATATAAAAAAGTTTCACATAGTTGTGAAAATGCACCTTAGAAAATGAGTATTGGAATTACAAGTAGTCCAACTGCGTTATACACTTCCTGTGCATCAAGTTAAAAAGAGAAGTGAGACTTCCATTCCTACACAAATTTATGAGCTCAAATTACAGTTCCATCAGTGCTTTTCAGATACTGATGCAAATATAAAATGTCCATATTTCAAAATCCATTTACTGTGCAACTGAAACACTTTCCTCTAACCTTTAATTGGAATTAATTGGCACTGTAATTACATGCTAAAAGGAACATATTAATAGAACCTAATTCTAAAAATGCTTGTCAAATGATGAATATGCTCAATTAAAGTCATATGCTCATTGCTCATAGGTATATGGCAATACCTATCTTAAAAGACATATTAAAAGATGAAATATGTAGAATCTCATTCATGTCAGCATTAATAAATGAGTATTTGCAACCATTTGTTTTAGTTAACTGACTTTCTATTTTTTTTTAAATCTTTATTGTTGAGAGTATTACAGATGTCCTCCTTTTTTCTGCCCCATTATCCCCCTCTTCCTGGTTCCCACCCCACCCCAGGCCTTCACCACCCTATTGTCTGGGTCCATAGGTAATTCATATCTATATATATAAAAGCCTAAGCAACTTTCCGACCGGTAGCTATGATGAACAATGACCACCAGGGGGCAGATGCTCAAGACACAGGCATAGAAACATGGAATAGATTGATGAATCTCAGAGGGAAGTGGGGAGGGCGGGAAGAGATTAACCAAAGATCTTATATGCATACTAGAGGCCCAGTGCATGGATTCATGCATTGGTGGGGTCCATCGGCCTGGGCTATGGGGATTGGGCTGAAGCCGGTCCTGTACATGGACTCGTGCACCAGTGGGATCCCTCTGCCTGGCCTGTAGGGATTGGGCTGAAACCGGCTCTCCAACATCCCAAGGGGTCCCAGGCCAGCCTGAGCAACTCCACCGGTGCATGAATCCATGCACCGGGCCTCTAGTATACATATAAGATCTTTGGTTAATCTCTTCCCATGCCCGCCTCCCTTTCCCTCTGAGATCTGACAGTGTATTCCATGTTTCCATGCTGCTGATTCTATTTTATTCACCAGTTTATTTTGTTCATTAGATTTCTTGTTCATTTGTTTTAATAGATATATATTTATTACTATTTTATTATTCATATTTTTTCTTTTTCTTCTTCTTCCTCTTCTTAAAGAATATCTTTCAACATCGCATATAATACTGGTTTGGTGGTGATGAACTCCTTTAGCTTTTTGTTGTCTCTGAAGCTATTTATCTGACCTTCAATTCTAAATGATAGCTTTGCTGGTTAGACTAATATTGGTTGTTTGCGCCAAATACAAGGTTACTGGTTGGAAGTCCTTGCTATTCATCACTTTGAGTATTTCTTGCTACTCCCTTCTGGCCTGCAAAGTTTCTATTGAGAAATCAGCTGACAGTCGTATGGGTGTTCCCTTGTAGGTAACTGCTTTTGCTGCTTTTAAGATTCTCTCTCTGTCTTTAATCCTTGGCATTTTAATTACGATGTGTCTTGGTGTGGGACTCTTTGGGTTCCTCTTGTTTGAGACTCTGAACTTCCTGGACCTATAAGTCTATTTCTTTCACTCAAGGATCTAAATGAGAGCTGGGGTTGATTTGGCTACTATTACTAGAATGGAATCAGACAGTATAGCCTGTTTCTCCTTCCTGTGGTCTCCCGTTCTCCAGCAGACTAGCTCAGGATTTTTCACATAGTTGCTGGACAGAGTTGCAAAAGAGCAAAAGAATGTAAGGTCTCTTAAGATTTGGGTTCAGAAATGATACAGTGTTACTAAAGCCACATTATATTGGCCTGAGCAAATGTGTGCTATCAATTGATTTCCAAATTCTAATTGTCTAAATATGTACTCAATATTTTTAAAGATATCAGAAATTCTATTATGTTTATCCTCTTGGAGATGTATCTCCAAACTGGATTTGTTGTTCTCTAGCTGTCTATTTTGGGATCTCCCTCATGCATACTTCTGGGTATTCACTATACCTCTCTTAAATACTCTCTCCAGCTTTCTAAATACCACGGGATTCTTCTTTATTGGCTTACTCCTTTGTTTTGATAAAGAACCTCCCTCCATATTTCTAAGAAAAAGCACATGGGAAGTAAAGTTTTAATATCTCCTTTGTCTGAAAAATGCCTTCATTCTACTCTCTCATTTGATTTATTCAGTTAAGTGTGGATTTCCAGCTTGGAAATTTCTGCAGTTTTAAAGGTTGTTGTTCTATGAGAACATTTATGTATTTAGCCCTCTTTCTCAAAATATTCTTGACAAACCTAGTTGTAGGCCTACCTAGAAATTCATATCTTATAATCCTGAAGCTCATGTCCTTCAATTCTGGGAGATTTTACTTTAATAGTAGTAATCATAATAGTAATAATGATTATAAATTATTTCTGCATTCTATTTAGTTACCCAAATCCTATTATTCAGTTAATCAATCACCTGAGTGGAGTGCCTACTTTTCTGATCTTTACACTCATGTTTTCCATTTCTTCGTATTTTTACAGCCTTTTCTCTGGAAGACTTCTATAACTTTATCTTCTGATTATTGTTTTAGTTTTTAACTTTCTACCATATTTTAAATTTCTAATGTTTTCATTTGACTTAAAAATAGCATTCTTTTCCTGTTTCATAGATGTAAAATCTCTTACCTCTGAGGAAATTAATGATAACTTTTTTAACGTTTCATGTCTCCACAGCATCTGTTTTATTCTGCTTTTCATGAGAACGTGACTGTTCTATTTGGCTACTTGCTCTTGGTTACAGAGTAGAGCCTGAAAGTGCTGAGTAACATCTCTGTGCTTGCAGCTGTGGTTTATGGACTGTGATCTGAACAGCAGAGTAATATGGCTGGGTTGTTTTCTTGGGGCAATTTTGATACCAATATGTTTAGGTCTCTTTTCTTGAGCAGCCTAGATTCCTCAGAAAAGATTCTTCCAATTTCCTGTCTGGTTGTCAGCACTATGAGAGTTGGGATGGGGAAAATAGCTAAGGTTCTCAACAATCAGCATAAAACTTTTCACCTTGCTCCCCTCCAAACCCCATTTCATTATAGCACCTTTGCCTTCAACTGTGCCTAATGGTCCCTGGTCCAGAGATTCTGCATTTTATATTTGTTCACAGAGAATCTCAATATTCTGCCAGGATTGGAAAAAATGAGTGGAGATCTAACCACTTATTAAACAGATGTTTAAACTTTCCTTCTGTTTGAAGCTTCATCTTCATTCGCACTTCCAGAGATATCTGGTGCCACAAACTAGGAAGCCTTTGGAGTTTGTACAATGTATATCGATATTCTCAATTGTCTCCAGTTCTAGCTTAGGATTCCATTTCAGATTTTTATTTCAGTGGGGTTTTAGAAGGGAGTAGGTAAAAATGAGTATTCTATCTGCTCTTTTTAACTAGATACGTTTAAGAAAAAGTAAATCAAACTTTATTTGGAAACAATTTTATATTTACAGAACACTTGCAAATATAGTATAAGAGTTCTCAGATACCTTTAATCTAACTTCCCCTAATATTATCATACTAGAGGCCCGATGCACGAAGATTCGTGCAAGAATAGGCCTTCCTTCCCCTGGCTGCTGACACTGCCTTTGTTCCGGCCTGGAGCTGCCTTTCCACCTTCGCTCCGGCCAGAGCTGCATTCCACTTGTCGCCTTGTCACAACAATTTGCATATTCCCTCCTTATTGGCTGTAGGTGCTGCCATATTTGTCATGAAGTTACGGTCAATATGCATATTCCACCTTTATTAGATAGGATAATATTAAAGTGACTACAGATTTTATTTGTATTTTACAAAGTTTTCCTTAATATACCTTTTTCTTTTCCAGGATTAATCTAGGGTAAAACATTGTACTCAGACATCATATCTCATTAGTCTCTTCTAATCTGTGACAGTTTTTCAGTCTTTCCTTATTATGACACTGATACTTACAAAGAGTGCTTTTCAGGTTTTTGAAGGAATTTGGATTTATATCTCTTTTCCCTCTCGTAATTAGACTGGAGTATGGATTTTGGCAAATAATCCTAAAAATGAAGCAGGCTTCTCACTATATCATATGAGGTGGTAAGTGGCATTAAACATAATTTATCACGGGAGATGCTAACCTTGGTCATTTTGTTAAAATGGTGTCTGCCAGATTTTTCTAGTGTAAAATTAACATAGTTTCCATTTCTACAATACATTAATTTGAAACTAAGTCCAGCAAATACTCAAGGGGAGGTAAATTAAGTTCCATCTACTGGAGAGGGGGTATCTACATTTACTTTTTATAGAGGCATGAATGTTTTTAAACTACAGATACAGTTTATTCTATAGCTACAGAACGATTCAGCATTTCTAATTCTTCTTGCATCAATTTTGAAATTTATGTCTTTCTTGGAAGTTTTTCATTTCATCTAAGCTTTACAATTGACTGGTATTATTATCAATACTGCTTATGTAACTTTAAAATTTGTATAGATCTACATTACGTCCCTTTAGTCATTCCTCTAATACAGTGGTTCTCAACCTTCCTAATGCTGCGATCCATTAATACAGTTCCTCATGTTGTGGTGACCCCCAAGCATAAAATTATTTTCGTTGCCACTTCATAACTGTAATTTTGCTACTGTTATGAATCGTAATGTAAATATCTGATATGCAGGATGTATTTTCATTGTTCGTGACCCACAGGTTGAGAACCGCTGCTCTCATAGTATTAATAACATCCCTTTTTCTTCACCAATCTTGTCAAAGATTTGTGAATTTTATGTGTTTTAAAAAACAAAGTATTTTGAAACTTTCCAATCTATGTCATGAATATCTTTCATAACCGTTATTTCTTTGTATTTCCTGTGGATTATTCTACACCTTCTATTCTAATTTCCTCAATAAATTGGAAGTGTTAGCCCATTATTTTCCAGGCTTTTCTATTTTCTAATATAGGTACTTAAGGCTATGATTTTCTCTGAAGTACCCCTTTAGATGCTTCTCACAAGTTTTTTTTTTAATTCTTTATTGATTAAAGTATTACATATAGTATTACAAATGTCTCCTTTTCCCCCCATTGACCTCTCCCAGGCCACCTCCATCCCCCAGGACATGTCCTCACCACCCTAGTGTGTGTCCATTGGTTATGCTTATATGCATGCATACAAGTCCTTCCCTGCCTCCCTTCTGAGGTTTGATGGTCTGTTAGATGCTACTATGTCTCTGGATCTAATTTTGTTCATCAGTTTATGTTGTTCATTATATTCCACAAATGAGTGAGATCATGTGATATTTTTCTTTCTCTGACTGGCTTATTTCACTTAGCATAATGTTCTCCATGTCCATCCATGCTATTGCAAATGGTAAGAGTTCTTTTTTTTTACAGCAGTGTAGTAGTCCATTGTGTAGATGTACCACCGTTTTTTAATCCACTCATGTGCTGATGGGCACTTAGGCTATTTCCAAATATTAGCTTTTGTAAATTGTGCTGCTATGAACACAGGGGTGCATATGTCCTTTCTCATCGGTGTTTCTGATTTCGTGGAATATATTCCTAGAAGTGGATTACCGGGTCAAATGGGAGTTCCATTTTTAACTTTTTGAGAACACTCGATACTGTTTTCCATAATGGCTGCACCAGTCTGCCTTCCCACCAGCAGTGCACAAGTGTTCCTTTTTCTCCGCATTCTCACCAGCACTTGTTTGTTGATTTGATAATGATAGCAATTCTGACAGGTGTGAGATGGTACCTCATTTTCGTTTTGATTTGCATCTCTTGGATGATTAGTAACTTTGAGCATGTTTTCATAAGTCTCTTGGCCTTCTGTATGTCCGCTTTTGAAAAGTGTCTATTTAAATCCTTTGCCCACTTTTTGATTAGATTGTTTTTCTTCTTTTTGTTAAGATGTATTAGTTCCCTATAAATTTTGGAGATTAGGCCCTTATCAGAGATAACATTGGCAAATATGTTCTCCAATGCAGTGGGCTTTCTTGTTGTGTTGATGGTTTCTTTTGCTGTGGAGAAGCTTTTTATTTTGATGTAGTTCCATTTGTTTATTTTCTTAGTTTTCATTGCCCTTAGAGCTGTATCAGTAAGGATAATGCTATGACATATTTCTGATATTTTGCTGTCTATGAATCCTAAGATTTTTATGGTTTCCTGACTTATGTTTTAGTCCTTTATCCATTTGGAGCTTATTTTTGTGCATGGTGTCAGTTGGTGGTCTAGTTTCATTTTTTTGCATGTATCTGTCCAATTTTCCCGACACCATTTATTAAAGAGACTGTCTTGACTCCATTGTATGCTCTTGCCTCCTTGTCCAATATTAATTGAGCATAATGGCTTGGGTCAATTTCTGGGTTCTCTGTTCTGTTCCATTGGTCTATATGTCTATTCTTGTGCCAGTATCAGGCAGTTTTGAGAACAGTGGCTTTGTAATATAGCTTGATATCTGGTATTGTGATCCGTCCAACTTTGTTCTTCTTTCTCAAGATTGCTGTGGCTATTTGGGGTATTTTTTTATTCCATATGAATTTTCGGAGAGTTTGTTCTAGGACTGTGAAATATGCCGTTGGTATTTTAATGGGGATTACATTAAATCTATAGATTGCTTTGGGTAGTATGGACATTTTAATGATGTTAATTTTACCAATCCATGAACACAGTATAATCTTCCATTCGTTTATGTCTTCCTCTATCTCTTTGTTCAATGTCCTGTGGTTTTTGGACTACAGGTCTTTTACCTCCTTAGTTAAGTTTATTCCTAGGTGTCTTAATTTTTTTGGTGCATTATTAAATGGGATTATGTTGTTTGTTTCTCTTTCTGTGAGTTCATTATTGGTGTACAAAAAAGCCATAGATTTATTTTGTATCCTGATACATTGCTAAATTTATTTATTAAATCTAGTCGTTTTTTTATGGAGTCTTTAGGATTTTCTACGTACAATATCACGTCATCTGCGAATAAGGACAGTTTAAATTCTTTTCGAATTTGAATGTCTTTTATTTCTTCTCATCTGATGGCTATGGCTAGCACTTCCAGTACTGTGTTGAACAGGAGTAGTGAGAGTGGGCATCCCTGTCTTGTTCCTGTTCGTAGGGGAAATGGTTTTAGTTTTGCCTAATGAATATGAGGTTGGCTGTAGGTTTGTCATATAAAGCTTTTATTATGTTGAGGTATTATTCGTCTATTCCCACTTTGCTGAGAGTTTTTATGAAGAAAGAGTGTTAGATGTTGTCAAATGGTTTTCTGCATCCATTGATATGATTATGTGATTTTTGTCTCTCAATTTATGTGATGTATTACATTTATTGATTTGGGAATATCATACCATCCTTGCATCCCTGGAATAAATCCCACTTGGTCATGGTGTATGATCTTTCTAATGTAATGCTGGATCTGATTTGCTAGGATTTTATTAAGGGTTTTAGAATCTATGTTCATCAGAGATATGGGCCTGTAATTCTCCTTCTTTGTAGCATCTTTATCTGGTTTTGGGAGTAGGGTAATGCTGGCTTCATAGAATGAGCTTGGAAGTGTTCCCTTCTCTTGAATTTTTTGGAATAGTCTGAGGAGGATAAGTTTTAGTTCCTCTTTGAATGTTTGGTAGAACTCCCCTGTAAAGCCATCTGGCCTAGTGCTTTTGTTTGCTTAAAGTTTGATTACTGATTCATTTTCCTCTGTAGTTACTGGCCTATTAAGATTTTTTTTATTCTTCCTGATTGAGTTTTGGAAGGTCGTATTTTTCTAGAAATATGTCTATTTCTTCTAGGTTGACCAGTTTGTAGGAATAGAGTTGTTCATAGTTTTTTGTTTGTTTGATCCTTTGTATTTCTGTGAGATCTGTTGTTATTTTGCCTCTTTCATTTCTGATTTTGTTAATTTTGTTCCTCTCTTTTGGCTTTTTCGTGAGCCTGGCTAGAGGTTCATCAATCTTGTTTAGCCTGTCAAAGAACCAGCTCTTGGTTTGATTGATCTTTTGTATTTTTTTTTGTCTCTATGTCATTTATTTCCCCTCTGATCTTTATTATTTCCTTCCTTCCTGCTCATTCTGGGCTTTTCTTGTTGCTGTCTTTCTAATTCTTTACGTTGTAGAGTTATATAATTTATTACCAGTTTTTCCTCTTTTTGGAGGTAGTCCTGTAATGCTATGAACTTCCCTCTCAGGACTGGTTTCACTGTGTCCCATAGGTTTTGCATTGTTTTGTTTTCATTATCATTTGTTTCCAGGATGTTTTTTTTTCTTCTTTGATCTCTTTAGAAACCTAATCATTGTTTAATAATAACATGCTACTTAGCATACATGTGTTTGAATTTTTTGATTGTTTTTATTGTAGTTTATTTCTAATATTATGCCATTGTGATCTGAGCAGAGGCTTGATCAAATTTTAATCTTAATGATTTTGAAGAGACTTTGACTGTTTCCAAACATGTGGTCTATCTTTGAAAATGTCCCATATGCACTTGAGAAGAATGTACATTCTGTAGCTTTGGGGTGAAATGTTCTGGGGATGTTGATTAAGTCCATGTGATCTAGTGAGTCATTTAGGATTGCTGTTTCTTTGCTGATTTTTTTGTCTAGAGTATCCAGTGATGTCAATGGGGTATTAAAATCCCCTACTATGACTGTATTGCTATTGATCTCTCCCTTGATATCTTCCATCAGTTTTTTTATATATTTGGGTGCTCCTGCATTTGGGTGCATATATGTTTACCAGAGTTATATCCTCTTGTTGTATCGATCCCTTTAGTATTATCAAGTGGCCTTCCTTATCTCTTGTTATGACCTTCACTTTGAGGTCTATTTTATCAGATGTAAGTGTTGTTACCTCACCTTTATTTCATTTCCATTTGCCTGGGAAATATTTTTCCACCCCTCCATTTTCAGTCTGTGTGAGTCCCTTGTTATGAGGTGGGTCTCTTGTAAACAGCATATATATGGTTCATGTTTTCTTATCCATTCGGCCACTCTATGTCTTTTGATTGGTGCATTTAGTCCACTTACTTTTAAAGTTTTTATTATTATTTTTTAAAATATATATTTTACTGATTTTTTACAGAGAGGAAGGAAGAGGGATAGAGAGTTAGAAATATCAATGAGAGAGAAACATCGATCAGCTGCCTCCTGCACACCCCCAACTGGGGATGTGCCCGCAACCAAGGTACATGCCCTTGACCAGAATCGAACCTGGGACCCTTCAGTCCGCAGGCCAACGCTCTATCCACTGAGACAAACCAATCAGGGCTTAAGGTTATTATTGTTAGGTATTTGTTTGTAGTCATTTTTATTCTTTATGCCTGTGTTCCTTCTTCCCTTTCTATACTTCTTTTTGTACCAGTCCCTTTAGCACTTCTTGCATTGCTGGCTTGGTAGTGATAAATTCCCTTGGCCTTTTATTGTCTGTGAAACTCCTGGTTTCCCCTTCAATTTTCAATGATAGCCTTAATGGATAATTCTTAGATTCAGTCCCTTGCTTTGCATCACTTTCTATACTTCATTCCATTCCCTTCTGCCCTGATGTGTTTCTGTTGAGAAATCATTTGATAATTTAATGGGAGATCCTTTGTAGGTAACTCTTTGTCTCTCTCTTGCAGCCTTTAAGATTCTTTGTTGTTAATATTTTCCATTGTAATTACGACATGTCTTGGTGTGGGTCTTTTGGGGTTCATCTTGTTTGGTACTCTGTACTTGTGTGACTTTTTTCTTCCCCATATCAGGGAAGTTTTCTATCATTCTATCTTCAAATAGATTTTCTAATCCTTGCTCCACTTCTTGTCCTTCTGGCACCCCTGTTATATGTATGTTACTTCATTTCATGTTGTCCCAAAGCTCCCTTAGGCTCTCCTACTACTTTTTAATTTTTTTCTCCAATTGCTGTTTAGATTGGGTGTGTTTTTCTGCCCTATCTTCTAACTCACTAATTCGGTCTCTGCTTATTTCAGTCTACTGTTGAAACTTTCCATTGTGTTTTTTATTGTAGCTGTATCATTTTTATTTCCTCTTGATTCTTAGATATGTTGATTGTCTCATCCATCTGGTTTATGAACTGTATGACCCTTACTCTGAATTCTTTTTCTTATATATTGCATGCTTCTGTTTCATTTAGTTCCTTTTCTGGGGATTGCACCTTTTCTTTCCTTGGGGGGTTGTTTCTTTGTCTCCCCATTTTAGCTGTCTCTTTCTTGCCCTGGGCACCCTGCTTGGGGTTTCAGAGGCTGAAGTACAGAGGCTAGTTCTTCCTTGAGTCTCATGCCTTTATTGTCTTTGCTCTGAGTTGTATCTCCTTCTCCCATGGATCTGGTCCCTCAGTTGTCTGCTTCAGATGTTCAGGGTGGTGGGAGCGCATGCACAGTCCCTTTGCTGTGTGACTCCTTGTGAGGACCCAGAGCCCTCTGGCATTCAATTCACTGTGTGGCCCTAGAACCTGTGCCAGGGTGGCACCCTAGGTCCCTCGGGCGGCACACTTCCAACACTGTCCTGTGGCCCCTGGCTGGGCAAACTAGCTTGCTCCAGGTTACCCCGGCAGCACTGTCCTTCGGCCTCGAGTGAGGTGTGTGCTGGGTTGCTCCAGGTAGCCCCTGCAGGACTGTTGCAGGGGCTGGAGAGAAGTGGGTGCGGGTTGCTCTGGGTCACACAGTCAGAGGTCTCCTGAAGTCTGAGTGGGGTATGTGCTGGGTTACTCCAGGTTGCCCCAGCAGCAAGACCCTGGGCTCGGGGTGGAGTGGACACAGGTTGGTCTGGGTCAAACAGTCCTCACTTTTTTTGCAGCCCACAGTCAGATGTACACTGGGTTACTCCAGTTTGCCCCTTCTCAGTGTGGAGCGGCGGCGGGTTGCAGTGGGTCACTCAGTCAGTGCTCTCCTGTTGCCTAGAGTGAGGTCCGCATTGGGTTGCTCTGGGTGGCCCCAGAAGGACCATCTGGGGGCCGGGGTGGAGCAGGCATGGGTTGCTCTGGGTCACACAGTCAGAGCTACCCTATGGCCTTGAGTGAGGTGTGCACTGGGTTGCTCTGGGTCACTCCTCCCGGGCCTGGGTGAGGCAGGTGTGGGTTGCTTCAGGTCACCCCAGCAAGGCTGTCCAGGGGAATGGGGTGGAGTGGGCACCAGTTGCTCTGGGTATCACAGTCCCCGCTCTCCTGTGGCCCAGAGTGAGGCGTGCTCTGGGTTGCTGTGGGTCGCCCCAGCAGCAGGTCCCAGAGCTCAGTGTGGAGCAAGTGCTGGGTGGCGCTGAGTAAGGGTAAAAGCACATCTCTGGGGTCCAGGGTGGAGGTGGGGCACAGGGTTTCCCCTGGCTTGCACTCACTGTGGGGTATTGGAGCCGGATCCTAGGACGCTGGGTCCCAGCGGGCTGGTGGCGGAGGCCTGGTGCAGGAGCTCACTCTGGTGGTGCATGCTCCCTGCAGACATCTGGGAGCCTGCCAGGAGGTACTGCGCCCCTCACTGCTGGGGCATGATGGTGGTTCCACGTGGGTTATGGCTGGCAAACGGCATTCTCTAGGAGTTCTCTACCCTTCCTTATTGAAAATTGTCTCCTCAGTAGTGTCTAATTTGTTAATTCAGGGTGGATGTTCTCCAATTTAGTTGTTTTTCTGGCCTAGCCTTAGGAGGAGGTACATGACACTGCTGCCTATTTGGCCTTCATTTTCTGAGCTACATGTTTTAAATAACTATTTTATTAATGATGTAATTATTTTTTCTTTGTGTTTAGCTTTAAAAAATTTTTGTACATAGTGAAATGCACAAACCTTAAGTGTATGACTCAATGGATTATATACGCTATACAGATTATATACACCTCAGGAACTTTCCTAATGCTTCTCCCCATCACTATTGTGATCTATATCACCATATATTATTTTGTCTGTTCTTAAAGGTCATAAACATTGAATCACAGTGTTTTTGAGATTCATCCATATTGAACAATGTATCATTAGTTTGTATTTTTATTTTGGTGTAGTGTTCCTTGTATGAATATACCATCACTTATTCATCCATTCCACTATTAATAGTATTTGGAATGTTTCCATTTGGGATTATGATGAATAAAGCACTTTTTATCATTCCATTATACATCATTTAGTAGATGTAAGCATTCACTTCTGTTGAGTGTACAGGCACACCTCATTTTATTGGGCTTCACTTTATTGCACTTCATAGATACTGCATTTTCATGAACATTGAGGCAAGACCCTCCCTCAGCAAAAACAATTAATGTTCACTGAAGGCTCAGCTGATGGTTAATATTTTTTAGCAGTAAAGTATTTTTTTATTTAAGATATGTACATTGTTTTTAGACATAGTGCTATTATATACTTAATAGACTATAATATAGCATAAATATAACTTTTATGTGCACTAGAAAACCAAAAAATGTGTGACTCACTATTGCAATATTTGCTTTGTTGTCATAGTCTGAAACTGAATTTGTGACATCTGCAACGTATCCCTGTACACATAATTGTCGAAATGGGAGGTATCAGAATATACGGGTGTTGAGCCAATTAGTAGATACTGCCACACACTTAAAAAAATGGGTAGGCAAATTTACACTTCCTCCAAGAATGTAGGAGAGGTCCAGTTGCTCCACATCATCATCATCCACATTAAGTATTGTCAGTCCCTTGAATCAAACTCATACCCAGGGAAGAGATATACTGGTATCTAACTTTGGCTTTAATTCACACTTCCTGGAAGAATAATGATATGAGCACCTTTTCACATGCTTATTCACCATTTTTACATATTCTTTTGTATGTTGCTCCTACTTTACGTTTTTTTTTATGAAGAGTAAAGCCCTTTGGGGTTCTCAAATGAAAGCCCTTGATTTACGAAAGCCCTTCTACCTTAGCTTCCAACTTTATTTCCCCCAAAGTGTCTGGTCAGCTCTTTAGCTTCCCAAATGTTTTTTTTTTTGTTGTTGATGGATTTTAAGAGCCTTCCCTCTGCATCTGCTACTTTAGATTTGGCCTCTAACTTGTGGGGTGGGCGTGTATCTGAACAGTGACTTGTGTTGTTCTAGAATTTGTTCTGAAAGTCTGCCTCTTGGTAGGCCTAAACTCCTGCCTCATCAACTTTATAAAACTGATGTTTTCTACTTAAATTTTAATCCTACATTGGGGCCAAATAGAAGATGCTTTTTAAAGCCTGATTGTAAAGTTCACCTTGAACATTTCCATTTTTCCAGTATCGAAGTTCCTCCATTCCTATCTGCATTTGTTGCTCTATAATGCTTTCATAAAGCTGTTTTATATACATGATACAGCTTTTATTGGTTTATATGTGTGTGTGTGTGTGTGTGTGTGTGTGTAAGGATTAGTCTTACATAAGTTATGTTGTGATGGCTAGAATAATAAGTTGTTTGTTAAGTTTTAAATTCCAATATTATATCTTTCATTTCTAGAAATTAACTTTGGTCTTCTTTAAAATTTAGCTGGTTATGTTTTCACAGCCTCTGTTTTCTTCCTTACAAAGATATACTTATAAATTAAAGATATTTTCCCCTTTAAAGAAGTTCTACAAATATAATTTTTATTTGCTATATAATGATACATTTGTTCCTTTTATCATTCAACATATTTTACTCTCCTCTCATATGATACTTTATTGTGGATAGGCACAATGATATCATTACACAAAGGATTCAGTAAAAATATGTAGTAGTATGGTAAAACAACTTGCATTGAAACTTGTAAAACACAGATATGAATGTATCTATGGAATATAATGACCTTCAACCAGATCTGTGTGAAGTAATGTATACAATTATAAAGCTGATAAACCAAAGGAAGTCCAAACGTACTTAAATATTCTGCTTTCCATAAATATAGTGTAAATAGAATGAATATTTGTTACTTGACATTTTGGTAAAATGTGTTTATTTTTGTTTACTCACTATTACTTAGAACAGGATCACACTGAAAATGATCAATTATTTGTTGTTTGTCCCAGATACAAGGTTATATAAATTCTGTCAGTCACTAAAATTTCATGCCTCAGACACGTTTGATTTCATATCCTGTTTCCAGTCACTATGTTCAGACTTTTCTCCTCCAAAATGTTTGTCTTTTCTTCGCCATTTTAACTTCCATCACTTAGGCTAAGCTGCCCATTTTTTGCATGCCAAGTATTCTAGCAAGTTCCAAGGAGTATTTTTAACTTCAGACTCGTCGCATTTAAGGCTGCCAAGGTAATCTTCCATAAAAGATATCGAGCCCTTGTCACTTATGCCAGTGAAGTCTGCAGTGGCATTCTATTTCTGCTAGCAATAAACCTGACTTTGACTATATAACTTCAAGGTTCTCATAGTCTGTTCAAGCACATAAATTCCATCTTTGTTCTATATTACTTTCCTAAGAGACATTTTCAATTTCTGTAAAATTGATATCCACCACCCACTGTGCATTCCTCCTGTGTGTTTTCAATGCCTCAACCAGATGTGTTTTATCGTATCTCATTCTGCCTCACACTAGGACAATTTATGGATCTGACATATTTCCTAGTCTATTATAAGATCCTGAGGACAGCAGCAAAGTCTCATTCATGTCTGTAATCTCTGGGGAAGCTACCATTTTGTCATGCAAATAGTAAGTATTCAATATGCAGTTCCCTGAACATGCCATGCTCTCTCCCCACTTGGAATGATTTCCCTCATCCTTCACTTCTGATAACCGAGCCTTCTCCTTCTCCTGCACAATGGAGTTTGAGCATCACCAACCCTACAAGCCTTCCCTGAAGTGTTCCCGACCTTCCACATCTCCTCATAGTGTGTGTGGGTGGATCTACTATTATTTGTATCTGCTCACAGAGCACCTTACATTCTATCTCTAAAAGCATTCCATAACTCAGATTTAACAACCTCTTTAACTGTCCATCTTACCAGGTTGATATCCCTTTGAAGTCAGGGATTATATTTATCACAGCTCATATTCCTTATGACTAGGACTCTAGCATAGTAACTGCTATTGAGTGTACATATATAATTTATCTTCAGTGAATGAGTGATTTGTTTCCCCAATTCAAGGGAAATCTATTTAAGGGTAAGGACTATATCTTATGTTTCTTGTGTCACCCAGAGCATCTGATAAAGTGGGTACACACTAGGTTAAAACTTTCCAAACTTTCTCAGTTCATGGCTCCACTGCTGCCTGAGTAATGTTTTATGACGGCCTGTAAGCCAAAACAAATACCTAATTTTCCCATTTATTAATTAATTGGATCATAATGTAGCAGCTATTTATGATATACAAAAATTGAAAGAAAAAGACTTTTATTTAATCCTCAACCACAGTTACTTATTCATGAATTTATCTATATCCGGCATTGCACAACTTCTTAAATCTTGGCATAAAACTGGACAATAACAATCTTATTTCCTGTTCCACAGTGACATTTGTATGGTATTTGCTCTTTATCACAACAATCCCTAGACCAAACCCTGATTCACTATGATATAAGAAAAAGCAAAATAAGACAAATTAGTATGGACAAGATAGTAGTTTACCTGGTTTCCATGAGATCTCAAGTATTCCTGTGTTGCCCTCTAATACTAAAATACCACAGCACCTCTGAGAGTTCACTGCAGCAACACAGGGCACCTTGATGCAGGTTGGAAACCACTGCCTTAGGTAATCACAGTGATCATCCATTCACTCATGGTTTAGTGTGCATGACACTATACTGGGTGTTAAAATTACAAAGTGATTAAAAAGGTAGTAATAATAATGGGATCAACAACAGCAGTGGACATCTCAGCAACACATCCTATGTTCCAGGAATTATACTAAGTAAGTTAAATCAAGTTATGCCAGATTATAAGCTTGTTAATGATACTTACAATTAAAGACTCTGTCAACTAACAGAGATCTGTGTGAAAGACATAGTACATTTAAGCAAAGTATAAAGAGTATTAAAAATATATACATAAGCAATAATGTTTGGTGTTTAAAGCTAACAAAATAGTTATGTGTATTTTTAGTTAATTCTCAGAATCATTTTGAGAGGCAGGCATACTCAGGTTTAAAGCAGTCAAGCTATTTAACTAATGTTATATGTTTTAAAAGTGGCAATATTTTTAATGTATTTTAAAGTGATTTTATAGTAATTATTCCTGAAAGAGAATGTTCAGCAATTAAATTATAACAATGGTAGATTTTTAGAATGTTAGTAACTGAGGGTATATCTGTGGAGGTTGATATTGCCATGTACCGATAATGACAGGAACAGGGATACTTAAAGTGAAAAAAATGACAGCAGAAATTATATTCTCTACACATACATTCTTCAGTCTCCCAGTTGATCCATTTTTCACTATCCTGTATAGAAATGATATACTTTTTGCTAGAGAACTTGTGATTTGATAGCTTCATATAGCACTGAGTTAACATTTTTCACCTGCTTTTTCTAATCTGTCCCTTTTCATCCAAACCACATGGCTAAGAAGTAAAAAGTATCACTTTGGGAAGAGGAATCGATGCTGGGGAGGCACCATTAAATGTCTAAAATAGCCCCGTTCTGATTTGGAAAAGCCTCTCTGGAAACATGGTGCGCAGAGGCGACCATGCTCTCCCACGGGACCAGTGCCAGGCAGGGCACCACTTCACTGCGACCTGGAAGGACCGCCGGGACTCATGTAGCCACTCGGACCTCAGAGTCACCCATGCCAGCTGTTCAAAGTAAAGATGCGTCTGAAGCTGGCCGATTACTTTCTACATATTTCATTAAGAAACAATAATAATCATGTCAGTTCGGCACCCAATAAAAAATACTTTTTTATAAAGGGATCATAACACAGAACACTATTTTTGCACACCCAACTTTTGTTGAAATGTTCCATTTCAAAGCAACCAAAACTCTAAAAGAGTCAAACTGTATTGTTATAGATCAAGTCTATTTTTAAAAGATTAATCTGTCTCAATAAAACAGTGCTGATCTCACACCATTTTATAATTTATTGTGGTTTGTTCAAGACTCAGTTCCTACTTTTAAGGTGCCGATAATCTAGTGGAAGAGACACAAGCAGATCCTTTAAATATAATATGGCTGGGCAGTGATATGATATATACTGAATACCAAAGAAGAAAGAACAGGTGATTTAATCTGAGAAGTGGAATATAAATTTTCTGGATTAAAAATTGCTAAATTATTAAATAAGAGTGGGTTTTTCAAGTTAGGAAAGACATGTCATCCTAGGCTGAAGGAACAGTATAACTAAAAGTCCAACAACCTGAAACAGCATGGTATTGTGCCCGCAGTGTGGTACTAAAAGCATGAAATGTGAAACAGGGTGACAGAAGATGAGCTGGAGTGGTGGGACCAGGCCACTGAAAGATTTATATCTCATCCTCTGAAAGATGTACAGGTCATGCTACGTAGCTTGAATGTTATCCTATTGGCTACAGGGCAGCACTGGAGAGTTTAAAGTAGGAAAACGACATTCATTTTTTTTTTTTATTCTAAATTGAAAGAGGACAAAATTGGAAGCAAAGAAGTCAATGTAGGAGGCCAAGGTAAGCAATAAGAACCATAATTAAGACCATGATAGCTGGTAGGAAGGAAGTGTATATGTTTAAGAATTATTTATCAAGTAAAATGGGAAGGTTTTAATGATTAAAAAGGTATGAGAATGGGGATGAGAGAGAGAGAGAGAGTCTAGGAGAAATTCTAGTTCTCTGGACTGGATAACTTGGCAGACGATGTCTCATATAATGAAATGAGAAATTTAACAGAAGGATAAAGTCTCAAGAGATGAAAAGGTAAGTTGATGTACTATTTGCTCTCCTGTCCCTAGATAGAATACTTTTGGTAATTAAAATGCAATTATGATTTTTCCTATAATTAACTAGGTTACTATAAAAATTTCATAAATACAAATTTAAAACAAACCAATGAATCAAAACTAAATAAGTCAATAAAAAATTATTTCAGTGTTGTGAAACTATCTGGCCTGCTAAGCTAAAATAGAAATGCTATTTCCTTTATAAAAAGAAGGGCCAGGTAGCAATACTAAATTTCTTAAAGAAAATATAACCACTGATTGTAATGTCTGTGGCTTTGGGGGAAAACATAACCCCAAATTACAGTGGCTGTGGTTATTAACTATTATGAAGAACATTCAACGTCAGAAATAGTTTGTCTTGTATGCACTGGCGTCCTTTTACAGGGCTTTTCTAGAACAGCAAAATTAATTACTCTCTTCTTTTTGTCCATGTTGGTGTCAATAACAAGTGTACTTTCCTTTCTTTAACAAAGATTTTCAAGGCACACAGAATTAATCTAATATGATAATCATGTAAGTCAGAATCAAACATTCTACTTGATATCTCAGAAAAAACATAAAAATCTATAATCAACACTATGACTTAGTCTTACTTTATGAGCAAAGCTAGACAAAATCATCTTTCAAATAAATTCGAAGCTATATGTGACACATTCTTAAGTATTGCATTTTCTGTCATAGTTTAATGTTTATCTCATCAGTTAAGGACACTATCAACATAGAGAGGCTGTTTTATTTTCCTTACTTCTCAGGAGTAATTTTACTTGCTTAAGTTTACACTGATTGCTTTTTGCTTTGCCATATTCTATCCTTTCCTAATTTCTAGTGTGACTTGGTGGCTTAAGATGCAAGTTGCTACTAATTACAAGGTTTACTTCCAGAATTATTTTTATTAAAGAAACATCTGAGTGCTGTGAAGTGACTTAAATCTTAGAATTCAAAAACAAGAGCTCCCAGGCTTTTCTAAATCAGCCCCTTCATTCAGTCTGCAGCAGTTTGTCGTTTCCTGGACAGTAGTAGCTCTTCAGGCTGTATGGCTCCCAACTAGCTGCCCAAGAACTAGAGGTCATGATGAATATTGGCCTCTGTAACTAGACAGGAGGTGGGCAGAAGGTGGCAGAAGCTACTGTTTACGCTGGTGACACTGAGCCTCCTAGAAAAGGCGCATAAAGCCCTGGCCTCTCAATCTTGGACAATAGTGTGATACAGAAAGCACCAATAACATTAATACTTTCACTTTCATCTGAAATACTACACCTGTTAGTGTGAGAGATTATTTCCACTATTATACAGTTAATCTCAAATGGCCATATTTTTTCTAGATAGAAGATGGCCACATTCCATAAAAAAATTTCATGTAGGGGTCTGTCCAGGAATTATTTTTCTTTTTATTTGTCTTTACATACCATTTTCTCAATCCCAAATTTTAATCTCCAGCCCTAACAAATCACCTGAACTCCAGAACCATATTTTTAACTGCCTACTCAACATTTCCTCATTCTAGGATTGATAGGGACTTCTAATTTAATATGAACAAATTGGAATTTTTTTGTGCCCGAGAAACTCGACCCTTCTTCACCATAGTAAATGAAGTCACCTTTTGAAATCACCATCTATCCAATAATTTATTCTGGTAGGCATTTGTTTTTAAAAAACAGCTTTATGAAATATTATTTGCATGTAATAAAATTCATCACTATGAAATAGATATTTTGATAAGCTTCATCAAAAATCACCAAAACAATTATAAATAAAAAGTTTCCATCACCTTCAAAGTTTCCACCACCCTTCCCAGGCAACAACTGATTTCTTTCCCCTCAAATTAGTTTTGCCTTCTCCAGAATTTCATATAAACAGAATCATGTAGCATACACATTTTTTTGAGTCTGGCTTCTTTCCTAACTTCCTTATCTAAACAAGTCCCCTATCACGCATTCTCAGCTAAACACATAATCCTGATTTTTTTCTTCACAACCTATATCATTATACGGTATTACCTTATTTACTAGTGGGTTTTTCACTTGAATATAAGCTCCAGGAGTGCCTACGGACCTTGTCTATCTTGTTAGATGCTATACATCAAAATCTTCCAACAGTTGTCAACAGTGCCAACACATGGTAGATGCTTAATAAAAATTACTCAGTGAATAAAGAAATTAAAATAACCCGTTCAAGTTTTTCCTATTGAAATTATACATTAAAGGATCAATAAGCTGAATTCATATTTTATTCTAAGATGAGAACATTGGGAGGGAGAATAGCATAGTGGCGAGCTGCAAGGCCTCTGGAGTAAGGCTGCCTGATTTTGGATCCAAACTGTTGCCTTTTCCAAAGTTATTATAGCCTCGAGCAAGTTACATAATCTTCCTAAGCTTTAATTTCCGATCCGGTAAAAATAGTTTCTGCCTCATAAGGTGGTTGTGAGGATTAAATGAGATCAAACATATAAAACAATTAGAATGTGCCTGGTACTTAGAAATAAATTAATGAGAGCCAACATTGTTACAATTATTGTCAACCCTACCACTACCAGCACCAGCACTACAACTACAATTTTCTTAGTATTTTTCTATAGCCAAAACTGAAGAATAAATTCCATAAAAATAGCTTTGTAGCAAACAGCCTGAAATATTTGTCTAGAATAAAGCCAAGTAAATGAAACTTGAACATGAAGAACTATTATTACTTTCTTTATTGATATAAGTGATGATAACATTCTGTCAATTTTTGTAATGTCTAATATTCCAGGTATTTTCCTGAAAGGAGTAACAAGGATGTGAACAATGAGACTGACAGTTAAAATCCTCAAGGGTATGAACAAGTTCAAGAGGCAGGATTTCAGAATCCCATCACTAGTAGTCCCTGGGTAAAGTATATTTACATATTTTATCTCTGGTCCTGCAATTTAGTTAATTGGAATTATTTAATTAATGTGATTTTTCCAAAGCAATTTGTAATACTTTATTCCTTTTTTAAATTTGCTTTTCTAGGGAATTAATGCAATCAATGGATGAAGTGATGTCTATAAATGTCCATAAATTAGTGATTCCCTAAAAAGTCAATATTAAAATGTTAATGCAGTGGTTCCCATACTTGGGAGTTGATATGAATTTTCTTCCTATCAAAGGTGTTCCTCTAGAAAAAAATCATATGTAGACAAAATCTAAGAATATACATATTGTGATTTGTTCTATAATAAGCATACTCTTTATGATAATCAACCTATCTAACTTCTCACCTACCTATTTATTATAACTTTAAATTTTTTTAACTATATTTTTATTGATTTCAGAGAGGAAGGGAGAGGGAGAGAGAGATAGAAACATCAATGATGAGAGTCATTGATTGCCTGCTTCCTGCATGCCCCACACTGGGGATTGAGCCCACAACCTGAGTATGTGCCCTTGACTGGAACCAATCCTGGGACACTTCAGTCCACAGGCCGGCACTCTATACACTGAGCCAAACAAGCTAGGGCTGACATTACATTTTTAATGTAGTTGCAATGACTAAACATAAATTTGGATTGTGGTTTTTTAAAAAGTAGAGTAAAAAGGCAAGGTTAAAAGTATAAGAAGATAAAAAATACAGTCATATTAAGAATTATTTGTTTACCAAAGGCAAAATTATTATTAATACTGATATGTCCACTAGTTGATTTCAAGTAAGATAAAATAATAGTAAGAATACTACATTTTGAGAAAAATAAGAAAAAAATATTCACAAAGAATTAATTTTACTAACCTGACTAATTTTTCTTTGTTCTTGTATAGCTTTTTGAATTGCCTGAGATACTTCTTCTTGATCTTTTGCATGCTCAGTCTTCCATAATTCCCTTTCCTCAGCATGAACTTTTTCCAAAGTTTTTCTTTCTTCTTCTATGGCTTTTAAAACTGCATCCTTCATTGCTTCTTTCTCAAGCTTCAAAACAAACAATGACCAAAACAAAAAGAATTGAAAGGATGACTGCACAATAATTCTTTGAATAAGACAGACTTGGATTAACCTAAAAAACACTCAACTTCATTTTGATTCCACATGGTTTAGTTCTGACACTGTTGTTTTTATGCATATTTAATAATTTCTGAAAAATAAAATCAATTATTTTTGTACAAATAATAAACTTATTTCCTTGGCATTTCTAAATGCCAAAGAAACCAAGCCTTAGCTTAAAGGGCAGTGGTTAAACTATTTAGTCTTAGGATCTTTTTACATTCTTAAAATTTATTAAAGACTTCAAAGAGCTTGTATTTATGTTGGTTATACATATTAAGATTTACCACATTAGAAATTTAAACCAAGACAAAATTAAAATATGTATTGATTAATTAATTTAAAACTAATGACTATATTTTCTAAAATTAAAAAGTGAAAGGAATGTATGTAAACCTCCTTAATATCTGACTTAATAGTAGGTATCTAGATTCTAATATCTTCTTCTGTATGGATCTGTAATGATATTATTTGGTTGAAGTATATTAAAAAGAAGAAACCCAATCTCACACACATAGGTAGTAGAGAAGGGAGAAATATTTAGTAGCCAGGTCAGATCACTGTAGATATTCTTGATGATTCCACAATTAAGTAGTAGTTCTTAAAAGTTAGTTGCAGCAAAGAAAATCAAATCATGTCAAATTTTTGTACTCTTACATTACAATCCTTTCTAGAACTTTGAATGAATCCGTTATCTATGCATGATTTTAAAGATACTTTTTACTTGGGAAACATTGAATGAATGAGTTATGCATCTCCTCCAGATGTTGACAAATTTCATTAAATCATACCTAAAAAGTCACATTTGTTAATCCCACTGTCAATTTCATCAGAAAAGTTTTAGGTATTAGAAAGCAGATAGAAATTTTCCAAAATTCTAATATTTGCTCCAAAGCTTGAATTTTATCATTAGCAATAAAAACTCTTAGTTTTTTTCTTTTTTTTTTTTTTTTTTTTTTTCTTTTTTTTTTTTTTTTTTAAATATATTTTATTGATTTTTTACAGAGAGGAAGAGAGAGGGATAGAGAGTTAGAAACATCGATGAGAGAGAAACATCGACCAGCTGCCTCCTGCACATCTCTTACTGGGGGTGTGCCCGCAACCAACGCACATGCCCTTGACCGGAATCGAACCTGGGACCTTTCAGTCCGCAGGCTGACGCTCTATCCACTGAGCCAAACCGGTTTCGGCTCTTAGTTTTTTTCTTAATGTGCTGGGCTCACTCCACCTTTTCAGAGTAAATGTCTGCCAAAAATCAATGTAACTGTAACACTAGTTACTCAGTAAAATGCAGTCCACCCTCCAACAATGCCTACACAAGCTGCAACACAAACAACTACACAAGAATTTTCCTCATGAAAACCATCCTACTTTTATGCAGTAAAGTCCAGGGACTTCCTACCCTAGTCCCTGTTGCTTCCAGTTCATGACCATTTTGACAAAAGTTATGGAAGTTGACGGTTACCATTTTCTGAACTTCTATTTTACTCCACTATTCTCCTCTTAAACAACTCTTATTATGCTCACCAGTATCTTCCATGTTGTTTAATCCAAATGATATTTTTTGTTTTAATCCTTATTTTTGTTGACTACAAAGCAACATTTTACACAGTTGCTTATTTCTATTTTCTTGAAGCCCTCTCTTTTGTTGGTTTGCATGACAGCATGAAGTTTATATTTCCCCTATTAATCTGGCTGAGTCTTTTTAGTTTTTTGTAACTTCTTCCTTTCTCTGGATTTTAAATGTTGTTGTTCTTTTAGGGTTCAGACCTTAGACTACCTTTATGTTAAACTCTCCTGAGAAGTTATTATATATGACAGTAATTTCCATGGCTACCATTACCATCTATCTACTGAAAAACAAAACCATTATTAGTATCTTTAGGTCACTCCTTTCTCCTGAGTTATAAATGACAGGTAGATTTAGTCATCTACTTGACTTTGTCATCTGAATATATCACAGGCACTTTAAACTCCATACCAAAGAAATAGCATTATTTTCCATGTTGCTGTTGAATCAATATTCAGAGAGTTTATAGCTTGCTCACCTCTTATATCATCCAGATAAAACATGTAAGTTGATTCCACCTTCTACTTCTAGAATTTTCCTTTCTAAGCTACTACTACTACTCTATTTCTGCCATTCACTATATCTACCCAGACTTCTGATGCACTCAATTATTTCTCTGCTTCTAGTCTTTGTCTCCAATTTCCCAAAAGTTAATGTCAATTGCCATTATGTCACACCAATATTAAAAAATGTCCATGTGTCTACTCTTACCTATGGAATAAAATTCAAACTTAAAATTCCAAATGCAAGCCTTCCTTCAACTCATTTCAAAGTGATTTATTTGTTAAAAACTCCTATGACATGGAAATACTGTCTATACACTCATAATAATTTAATGCATTACTCCTTGTCTTATTGGTAAATGAATAATATTTTTTCTGTCCTGATGTAAGTTCTTTAAGAAAAAGAGAAAATCATAGTCACCCTTGAACTTCCATCTTGGCATAGTTATCCTATACAATAAAAGCCTAATATGCTAAGTGTCCGGTCGTCTATTCAACCAATCAAAGCGTAATATGCTAATGATATGCTAAGGCCGCTCAACTGCTTGCTATGACATGCACTGACCACCAAGGGGCAGACAGTCAACTGGTGGACCAGTTGCTATGACATGCACTGACTATCAGGGGGTAAATGCTCTGATTGGTAGGTTAGCTTGCTGCTGGAGTCCAGCCATTTGGGACTGAGCTAGACAGGCCAGACATGCCCTGGAGCCCTTCCGCGGTCCCTCCCTGCCTGGCCAAACTCCTGTGTCCCTCCCCAGCTCCGATCGTGCACCAGTAGGGTTCCTCGGCTTAGCATGCGCCCTCTCGCAATCCGGGACCCCTTGGGGGATGTCAGAGAGCCGGTATCGGGTCAATCCCGCTCAACGCAGGAGCTTCCCCCTGGTTGTCAGTGTGCTCCCACAGGGGGAGTGCTGCCCAGCTAGAAGCCGGGCTCACAGCTGGCGAGCACAGCATCGGTGGTGGGAGCCTCTCCCACCTTCATGGCAGCGCTAAGGATGTCCAACTTCCAGCTTAGGCCCGCTCCCCATGGGGAGTCAGCAGTTAGACATCCCCCAAGGGCTCCCAGACTGTGAGAGGGCGCAGGCTGGGCTGAGGGACACCCCCACCCCCAGTGCATGAATTTCGTGCACCAGGCCTCTAGTTTACATATAAGAGACATTTGTTTAGTAAATTTAAATGCAAATCTCAAAAGTCAGTATTATATATGTATTTGAAGGTATATATATATATACATACTAGAGGCCCGGTGCACAAAAATTTGTGCACTTGGCGGGGGGGGGGCGGGGGGGGGGTCCCAGCCCAGCCTGTGCCCTCTTGCAGTCTGGGACCTCTCGGGAGATAACGACCTGCTGGCTTAGGCCTGCTCCCGGGTGGCAGAGGGCAGGCACAATCCCTAGGTGCAGCCCCTGGTCAGGCTCAGAGCAGGGCCAATTGGGGAGTTGGGGCACCGCCCCGTCATGCACAGAGCAGGGCGGATCGGGAGGTTGCGATGCCACCCTCAGTCATGCTCAGGGTAGGGCCGATTGGGGGGTTGGGGCACCACCCCCTGTCACACTCAAGGCAGGGTCGATGGGGAGGTTGCGGCGCCACCCCATCACGCACAGAGCAGGGCCCATCAGGGGGTTGGGGCGCTGCCCCCTGTCACTCACAGAGCAGGGCCCATCAGGGGGTTGGGGCGCTGCCCCCTGTCACTCACAGAGTAGGGCCGATAGGGGAGTTGGGGCACCGCCCCCTGTCACACACAGAGCAGGGCAGATCAGGGGGTTGGGGCGCTGCACCCTGTCACACTCAGGGCAGGGCCAATGGGGAGGTTATGGCTCTACCCTGTCACACACAGAGCAAGGCCCGTGGAGGGGGGTTGGGGCGCCACTCTCTATCACCCACAGAGCAGGGCCGATCAGGGGGTTGGGGCGCCGCCACTGTCACACTCGGGGCAGGGCCGATGGAGAGGTTATGGCTCTACCCTGTTACACACAGAGCAGGGCCCGTGGGGGGGGGGGGGGGGTTGGGGCACCGCACCCTGTCACACACAGAGCAGGGCCTATCAGGGGGTGGTGTGCTGCACCCTGTCAAACACAGAACCCCAGGGCAATCAGGGGATTGGGGAGCTCCTCCCTATCAGGCACAGAGCAGGGCCCGTTGGGGGGGGGTTTGGGGCACCGCACCCTGTCACACACAGAGCAGGGCCGATCAGGAGGTTGGGGAGCTCCCCCCTGTCAAACACAGAGCCACGGGGCAATCAGGGGATTGGGGAGCCCCCCCCGTCACGAACAGAGCAGGGCGGATAGGGAGGTTGTGGCCCCGCCCCCTGTCACACACAGAGCCGCAGGGCGATCAGGGGGTTTGTGCGCTGCCTCCTGTCACGTTGATCCCGGTGCCGGGAGCCTCGCTGCTCCACTGATCCCGGTGCCGGGAGGCATATTATCCTTTTACTATATAGAATAGAGGCCTAGTGCACGGGTGGGGGTCGGCCTGTTTGCCCTGAAGAGTGTCCTGGATCAGGGTGGGGGTCCCCACTGGGGTGCCTGGACAGTCTGGGTGAGGGGCTGAGGGCTGTTTTCCGGCTGGTGAGTGACTAAAGCTTCCAACCGCTCCTTGTTTTCTTTTCTTTTTCTTTTTTTATTCTGGGTCATCTTTAGCTCTGAGGCCTCGCTGCTGAAAACATTGATACAATGTTTCGGTCCGGCTGGCTTTCAGTCCGGCTGGCTTTCAGTCCGGCTGGTTTCTGGGGTTTTGTTTAGCTTCTTATTTGCAACATAGTACATAATTGCTTAGAGTTGCAGCTGAGAGGCCGGCAAGTGAGGCGGGGAACGTTGGAGTCTGCAGCAAGCAAGTCTCCCTGCTCGCTTCAGTGCCTGGCTGCCAGCCGCCATCTTGGCTGACAGTTAATTTGCATATACTCACTGATTAGCCAATGAAAAGGGTAGCGGTCGTACGCTAATTACCATGTTTCTCTTTTACTAGTGTAGATATTTAATATCTATGAATCATTACTGAGATTAGATATTTCAAAATCAGCTTTAAAAATCACATATCTTGATAAATAATTAAATGCATATATACACATATAAATACACACTCACATGTATTACTTGTATGATACCCACTAAATACCAGTGGAAATCAGTGTCCACTGATTTTTAAAAATTTTTTAAATTCTTTTAACAATTAATTACTAATCTAAATGGAAAGCATTTCATCATCATCATAATATTGTATAATGTGAATTTAATAAGAATATGAGTGTAGTATCCTAGCATGAAAGGAAAAATAAGAAAGAAAAACAATCATTTTTGTTTTTCTGGAATAAAATATTTTACAAAAGTAGATTAGTTGTACCATTAATTAGCTGTTTTTTAATTCCACTTACAAAAAAACACACCATTATTATGGATGTGTTTATACCAGGAAAATAAGTGATAAATACAATTTTCATATGAGAATAAAAATTTCAAATCTAGGCTTTGATGTGGAGGTAAACATAACAACAAACAGAACAAATACAATTTTTTGTAATTAGACTATATAATAAACTTCTCAGGTGGAAATACCTTTGCAGCAGATACTAATGAGTCTTTATTTCTTTGTCTTTCTTCCTCCAAACATTTTTCCAATATTTCCTATAAATGATAAAACAGATACTAAATGTATTACTTGAAGTAACAGAGCACATTCTTTTCTCACTCTGAGCAAAGTTCAAGCATTACCTTCTGTTCTTGAGATTGCTGTACCAAAGCTTCCTTTATTTTTTCTTTTAACAGATCCTTCTCTGTATCTAGCATTTCAAGGAGCCTCTGATGCTACAAGGAAAGATAAATGCATTATGATTATACTCTGAGATCTATAATCTCTGAACAAGGAGGACAGCTGGTGGAATTCATTTGCCCAAACTATTGTATTTAACTACAGATTCAAAAGATGAATCTAGGGAAACAGTCAATATTATGTGATAGCTAATGTTAAAGCACACAGAGTTCATGTATTTACTTTTATTCCAATGTACTAGTGAAAAAAACAATCAGAAGCATCAGCCAGTAATAATAAACTAAGCACTTAGATTTTGAATGGAGTTTTCTTATGGGGAAACACAACAAAAGAAAATATATTCTTGTTCTCATGGATTTCTCTTTCATTTACAAAGGGCAAATAATATATTTTCTCAGATTTATAATGCTATTTATATAGAAGTTTCCTTTAAATAGAAATTAATTCTGATACCCAATATTTAAAACCAGATCTATGTCTTTCAAAATAGTTCTGATTTAAAACTGGTAACCTCTAATCTATTTTGTCTCTATGAATTTGACTATTCTAGATATTTCATATACATAAAATCAAACAGTAGTTGTCCTTTGTAACTGGCTTATTTCACTTTGCGTACTGTTTTCAAGATTCATCCAAGTTGTAGTATGTATCTAAAGATCATTCCTTTTTATGGTTAAATAATATTCTATTATATGTATATGCCACATTTATCTGTTCATCTGCTGATGGACACTTGGTTTGTTTCCACCTTTTGGCTATCGTGAATAATACCACTGTGAACATTCACATACAAATATCTACTGGAATCCCTGTTTTCAATTCTTTGGATATAAATCTAGGAATAGGACTGCTGGGTCATATAATATCTCTGTTTAACCTTTTGAGAAACCACCAAACTGTTTTCTATAGCTGCTGTACCATTTTACATTCCCATGAACAATGTGAAAGAGCTCCAAATCTCTCTCTATCCTCTACAATATTTGCTACTTTTTTGCTTTTTAAAAAATAGTCATTTTAGTAGTTGTGAAACTGTATTTCATTATGGTTTTCTTTCCCTAATGATTAAGCAAGTTAAACATCTCCATAAATGCTAACTTCTACTTCTGACACTAACTACTACTACTCCATTAAACTATTACTAGTATTATCTTCACAAAAAGAAAAATGATTAGAGCTCTTTTTGCGGCCTTAAAAAGGAACTATAGTAGAAAGTGCACTGGATTTGAGGTTTGTTCACTGTCTGAGATTCTGCCAGAAGTAGGGATGCCTTTCCTCTCTGGGCTAGAGATTATTTTAGTTATTTTACCAAAATAAACTAGAAATTATTAAGTATTAAGAGAGAGCTTGGTCCCCAAAATTTCAGCCTCCTCTCATTCTATCTAAAATAAATTATAGAGATATCTGGAGATTGGCTATATTAGTTCTTCCTTCTGCGTCAATATAGAATTCCTTAATGGTCCAAAAGGTCCAGCACCTGGAAATGGTTCACGTGATTTGTGAAGGTATGAGGGATGAATGGTGAATACATTTTTTGTACCTTATTAACTGATCATTCCAAGGTAGGGATGTTCAGAACTGCTTTTGTTACATAGAAGCTGAAATTGAACCAGTGGCAACATCCAATCATAAGACTCTCTTTCAAATATTTATAATATTTAAACAAAGAGAGACTTTCAACAAGATTTGCAGGACATAGACTTACAGCATTTTAAAAATCATCATAAAAATTAATTGAAATCTATACAAGTACATTTCATCCAAAAACAGTGAGAAGTTTGCTACATTTTACTTATCCAAAATATTCTATTGATTGCTTCTTAAAATTATATTGTAATTTTAGTAATTTTTTTAGCTAATGAAAAAACAAATGTAAACTATAAAGTTCTATTAATCTTAAAGAGTACTTAAGGCAAGGGTGTCAAGGACAGTTCTTTGAAATTTAGCCTAAAACAAAAGGCACTCAGAAATAGGTTATTTCTTTTTCCCCCTTTGCAAGAAATTATTCCAAGTGAAAAATGTTTGATGCAAAGTCAAATATAAATATAGAGGTTCTGTGGTTTTTACTGATTCCTGTAAAAAAAAAAAAAGAAATATAAAAAAGATCTTTTTTTCCTGGAATATGAGTCACAAGAGATATTGTAAACAGATTTAATCACAATCACACATGCACAGTTTTTTGTCGATTAGATTTTAGATTAAGCAGTAATGGAAGCTCATGCTCAGTTATACAGTTATCCATGTGTCACAGGCCCACAAACTTCACTTTACTTTGTATGTGGGGTGTGTGTGTGTGTGCGCGCGTAGTACATAGTCTGTAATGCAAACTCAAGAAGCATCTTCTCATACCTTCTATAAATCACAAACATTGAACAAGATCAAGCGATTTGGCAGGATAGTCTTAAAGCACATGCTCAGACATGCCTCCATTTAATACAATTTGAAAGAGGCTACATAAATTTAATAAAGATCCTGATATAAAGTAAGTTACAGATATTTCACCCATTCATGGGCCAACATGAATTATTATTTGGAAAGAAAACCTGAAAAAGATAAACTATAAGATTAAATGTACTTGAAGCATTTACCACAAGCCCAATAATATCAATAAACATTTTTAAGTGAATAAAATAAAACTATAATATAAGCTACACTAGATTTACTTCACCCAAATAGATATATTTATAATAGGCAAGAGAAAATGTAAGCAAATAAGTTAGTCACCCTTTTCAAATAGGCATTTGGCTTAAGGGAATGATATAAAGGAATGAAACAAAATTGGGAGACACATCAGCTTTATTGAAAAGGCAGGGCTAGTTTATACTTCCATAATGAGATTTCCGTATTTGTATAGTGTATATTTTAGTAAATGCCAAAGATATGTCACAATCCTGAACTTAAGCAGAAGAATATTTCTACTTCAATCATTTTCAAGGGAAATAGCTTTTAAAAATGCAACTCAATTCTGCTATTCCGTTTGCCTAAGCACAATGCAGTAAATGTATTTCAACATAACAGTATCCTTCAAAAGGTATTTGAAATGGGTACTTGAAATAAATGACCCATGTGTATAAGATAATCCCTTTAGCAAGAAGGAAAAAAAGAGACAGATTTATGCACTTCACGAAAAATGTAACATAATAGTGTAGTACTTTTCAGAAAATAATTTTTAAAATAATATATTTTTTTTATTGATTTCAGAGAGGAAGGGAGAGAGAGAGAGATACGAACATCAGTGATGAGAGAGAACCACTGAACCCACACCAGGAATTGAGCCCACAATGTGGGCAGACACCCTACCAGGCATCGAACCGTGACCTTCTAGTTCATTGACTGACGTTCAACCACTGCGCCACGCCAGCCAGCCAATAATTTGATGCTATACTTAACTGTTATAAAAATGTTCCTGGTCCCTGCTTTCTACTCCTTAGAATTTATCATCAGAAAACACTATGTAGAAAGCCCTCCATTTTTCATGCTGGTGGATCTCATAACCTTCACTTTCAAACTTTACACAATAATATCCCTATATCAGTTAGAATAAAACATTTTTCTAAAATCAGTTGACAAAAAAATATTCTAACTTATTGCAGGGTGAGGATCTGGTGGATAAGAAATCAGTTTTAGGAGCAAAACTTTTACTGTTTATATTGTTTCTTATGTTAGAAACACAGATTTGTGTATATATATATACTGATGCAAGTGATAGACATGGGTGTGATAAAATGAATGCAATTATAAGATAGAAATGATTAAACTTGTTGAAAGGAATGGATTATCACAATAATTGGATACTCACTGAACCAAGGACAATCTATCTAAGGCCTATAATACTGAAATAACTTAACTGAAGGGTCTAACAACAAAGGTAAGGTATAATTACTGATGTCTAATTTTAGCTGCTTAGGAAATGAAAACACAAATTATGTATGCTTATTATTAGTGTTAGCATATTTTCAAAAAAGCATCAAGTACAAAGGTAGGGGGCTGGATATAATATAAAAGAATAAAACATCATTATGAAGATGTATACAGCAACATTCCTTATAAAAATGCAAAACCCAAAACATTTTCAATGTCCAAAAAGGGGGTACAGTACAATAAACTATGCTGTGTCAACTAAAAGAAGTATCATGTTGTCATTAAAATAAATATAAAAATATGCATCAATATAGAATTATGTTTATAAAATAAAATTACTTGAAGACATGAAATTAAAGCCATCATCATTAATGTAACTATATATACTATTGCAAGTATACATACATATATGTATAACCATGCATATTATAACCATATATAATGTTACATATATCTGAATAAATATTGAAAGGGATCACAAAAATAACAATGCTTTATTAGGGAACTGGTGGGTGGAATACTGTTGTAATGTACCCCGCGAATCACAGAAGGACACCTCAAGAAGTCGAATTAAAGAGTCACATTTATTGCAATCCGGGACTATGAGGGGTCATTCCCAAATCTCATAGCAACCATTTAGTCACAGTTCCAGGATTATATAGGCAAAAAATCACACAGGTATTGATTACATTTTAGGGTTTGGAATGAGGCACCTGGCTCACAAAAAAGCAGATTACAGAAGCAGAATTAAGCATGTTAATTACAGTTTCGGGTCTCGGGGTCACTGAATTGACAGAAATACATTATCTAGAGCCCTTGGGTAACCTGTGTTAAACTTAGGCATGTTATTTAAATTACAGTTTTGGGTCTCCAGAAAACTGAGTTGATAGAAACACGTTATCTAGAGCCCTCGGGTCCACTGAGTCAGCTGGAATGCACCACCTGTGGCCACTAAAACAATTTAGGGTAATTGTGCTGTCCTGTTTCCCAGGTACAGAAGAATGTGCTTCGATAACCAGTAAGATCACAATCAATGGGATAGTCATTCAATCAATAAGGCATTCAATCGAATGGGATGACTTATACAATTTAGAAAATCAAAGTAACTTTTATATTGTTAAGCCAAACAACAGGGTTAGAGTTAAACTACAGTTTCCACCTGAAATGGTTGCTACCATACTTCAATACTCTTTTTTAAATTTAATAATGTTTTTATAAAAATGCAAAAGTAAAAGTATAGAACAATTTCACTGAAAATGGCAGTAAGAGTATCAGGATTGATCTACAGTGGAAAAATAAGTAAACAGGACAAACACTTGCTTAAAATACTTTAAAATAACTGAATAATTAAACATACTTTTTTTTGGTCCACATTCTAGGAAAAAAAATTAAATTGTTAAAATTAAGAATGTCCCACAAACAATTTACTCTTTTTGGCTAAATATTATAAGTACAGGGAAACACAGGCACAGGGGAAAATTAGGATTATTTTCCTGGGAAAAATATAAATATATTTTCTCAAATCTCATCTATTGGCCTATAGTATAAAATAAGCCATTTGGAACCCAAGACTTTCCATAAACTAACTCTAACATACCCTTTTAAAATCTAACTTATCTTTGAACTCATTTCACCATATTTTGGCTAACTTATTCTCTTCTATATTTCTTTGCTATGCCACAATGTCCATATTTCTCTAGATATTTAATAGATTCTTCCTATCAAAAATATTTTATGGATCAAAGAAGATTGAATAAAAGCTGTGTATTTTTCATACAGAACCTTTAATAAGCTAGTGAACATTTTCAAGCCCTAGATAGGAATAGAGTATTCATGGCTTCTTTAAAGTGTTTCATTATCATGTTTTTCCACAGAAACACCTTTCTAGATTTTAACTCTGAGATGTGGTTTGAGAAGTGGTGCTTTAAACCATTATTATCTTGCCTGGCTGTTTATTTATGAACTGACTTTAGCAATTTTAAATTAATTATGAATGTAATTAATATAAGCTCACTAAAACATTTCTATAATGTTTATATTTTCATAAAACAAAGGGGGATAAATAAAAATGAATTTTATACTTGTCTGGTTACATGACAGGTATATCATGGAAAACCCAGCATAAAAATGTTGGATGGAAAAAACAAAACAGCTCTTTAAATATTGCTGAGCTAGCAAGAAAGTTAAATAAATAGACAAAAATGCTGAGAAGCACAAATTCCTAGAGGTAAGCAAGCTTTGCATCCAGTAACTGTCCTTAAGAGATCTGAAGAATGCTGAAATATTGGAGTTTTGATTTTTATGGACCGTGCTTGCAAAAAGAAATCAAACTCTGGGGGCTGAAAAAGGAAGTTAGTTAAGAGACTCTTGCATAAAACTAAAATGACTGAAAGGCAACACCCTACGCGAGTGAACTAGAAAAATACCTACCCAGCAAAGAGAATCTAAAAGGGAACTTGTTAAACTAGGTTTTTGTTTTGAGTTTGGAAGGGAGGAGTAGGGGGGAGGTTTCCTGACAATTCATAATCACATGCTGCTACCTCTTTTGCAGGTTTGGGGCCAAAATTCCCATAAACTATGCTTTTCAAGAATTGAAGGACTATCAGAAGCAAAACAATTCTTTTATGGAAGAATAGACCTTAAACCCAAGCACCAAAAACTATCACAATTAAAATTCCAATGAGGGTGATTTCAAAAACATAAAACAAAATATCTGAGGAAACAAGTTACTATGACTGTAGAAAGGCAGGTGTGCAGAATCAGCCCTTAAAAAAAGCAGACACTAGAACAACTCATACAGTGTATTTGCGAAAAGTACATTTAACAAATTTGTAAAGTGTCAAAAGTATGAGTAAGAGAAAAGACATTAAAAAAATAAACGTATATTTGTCAAATAAAATGTGGTAATAAAATGTATATTAATTGAAAATTGAGGCTCCATGTTTGACTTAAACTTCAATTTAGACAAAATAAAAAAAACTATTAACAGAAAGACAGATCTGCAGTGATTATACAAAGTGCAGAACACAAAGAATTTAAGAATATGCTACAGAAGAATGAGAAATCATTAAGAAGATTTGACATATTACATTAAGAGTTCTGGAGAAAAATAACAGAGAGAATGAGGTAGAGGTAATTTTCCAAAATGAAGAAACACATATATACTCAGATTTAAAGCCCAATACATAATAAAGAATTAAAAAATACACCAAATAATATTATGGTGAAATAGCATAACTCAAAGCCAAAAGAGATTATATGTCATCAATCATAGAGAAAAGATGGATACCTATAAAAATTGTAATTAGTATTAACCCAGAATTATATATATAGTAAAACTACCTGAGGAATAAATCTATTTTAGTAAAAACAAAAATCAAGAGTTTACCTACAACACACCTTCACTAAAAAACTATTCGTGCCATCCAATAGCACTTTCAATTTGACCTCATTAGATACAGAAAAAGCATTTGACAAAATTCAACACTGTTTCATGATTAAAAACTCAACAACTTGGCTATAAAAAGTATGTATCTCAACATAATAATGGCCATATATGACAAGCCAACTGCTAATATCATATCCAAAGGTGAAGTGTTGAAAACTTTTCCTCTAATAAGACAGAGGTGCCAAAGCTCTCCACTTGTATTTAAAATAGTACTAGAAGATCTAGCCAGAGCAATTAGGCAAGAGCAAGAAACAAAGTCACTCAAATTGTAATTGAAGAAAAACAATTATTAGTGGTTTCAGATAAACATAGAAAATTCCAAAGACTCCATTCAAAAACTGTTAGAATAAATGAATTCAATAAACTTTCAGAATATAAAACAAACATACAAGAATTAGTTGTGCTTCTACACACTAACAAGGAACAAAAGAGAAATAAAGAAAATAATCCCAATTATAACAGCATAAAATATTTAAGAATAAATTTAAACATGATGATGAAAGAATTGTATACTAAAAACTATAAGGCACTGATGAAAGAAATGAAAGACAGAAATAAATGGAAAGATACCCTGTGTTCGTGAGGTGAATTAATATTCTTAAAATGTTCATAGTACCCCAAACCAACAAAAGATTCAATGTAATCCCTATAAAATTTTCAAAAACATTTTTCATAAAAATAGAAGAAACAATACAAAAACTCATATGAAACCACAGAAGACCCTGAACAGTCAAAACAATACAAAGAAAAAAGAACAAAAGTGGAGGTATCACACTTTATAATTTCAACAACAGTAGGGTATTGGTATATAAATGGGTACACAGGCCCATGGAAGGAAGTTAAGAGCCCCAAAATAAATCCATTCAACTAATAAGCATATATAAATATGTTCAACATCCTATGTCATTAGAAAATCACAAATTAAAACAACAAAATACCAATAACACCTATTAGAATTATAAAAATCAAAAACAGATACCAAATGGTAGTGAGGATGTGGAGCAATAGGGTCTCTCATTCATTGATGGTGTAAATGAAATGCAAATTAATACAGACACTTTGGAAAACAGTTTGGCAGGGTTTTTTTCTTTTCTTTCTTTCTTTTTTTTTAAATAAAACTACATATACTCTTTACCATTTCATCTAGCAAAATAGTTCTTGGTATATACACAAAAACCTAGGTCCACACAAAAACTGGCACACAGATATTTATAGCAGCTTTATTCACAATTGCCAAAACATGGAAACAAACAAGGTGTTTACAGTAAGTGAATGTATAAATAAACTGTGGTATATTCAGACAATAAAGTATATGCTAAAAGGAAATGCATTATCAAACCATGAAAAGACATGGAGGAAATCTAAATGCATATAGCTAAGTGGAAAAAGTCAATTTGAAAAGGTTACATACTGTATGATTCCAACCATATGACATTCTGGAAAAGGTAAAACTGTGGAGACAATAAAATGAGTAGCCAGGGCTAGGGTGGAAAAAGCTATGAATGGGTGGAACACAGGATTTTGAGGACAGTGAAAACATGCTAAATGACACTACAATGGTGGATATAAACCATTATACATGTGTCTAAACCCACAGAATGAACAACACCAAGAGTAAAACCGAATGTAAATTTTAGACATTTGATGATAATGATGTTACAATATAGGTACTTCTGTGGTGTGGGATATTGATGGTGAGGGAAGTGTGCATGTGTGTGGTGGGGGCTATATGGAGACTGTACTTTCTGCTTAATTTTGCTGTGAATCTAAAGTTGCTCCAAATAATAAAGTTTAAAATTAAAAAAGAAGACCATCAGGCCAAACTAACAACAAAAATTCAGTTATATGTTGTTTATAGTAGTTATATCTAAACCCAGAAATACTGATAATTAATCAAGGGTAAAAGCTTTAGGCAAATTCTAACCAAGATAAAACTTAGTGATACTAATGTCAACAACAGACTTTAGGCAAAGGCATTCTTAGAATTAAGACATCACAGAAAAATGATACCAGGAAGATAAAACAAACATAAATTTGTATGCACTTAATAACATAGCCTCATGATATATGAAGCAAAACTGTCAGAACTGCAAAGGAAAACTGACAACTTCCTTTATCTGAGTACTGAAAAATCAGTAAATTAAAATTGGAACATAACTCATAGGTTTGATTAATGGATATATAAGTAACACTACACCAATAGTGGAATACACAATGCTTACAAGCATGTATGTGGATTAAAAAGGGGCCACATACTAAATCTGACAAACTAAGGGGAGGCCTGCATGACAGCTTTACAAATTCAGAGACCAAAAGTAACCACATAGGATGGTCTAAACTAGTGATTCCCAAAGTGGGCGCTACCGCCCCCTGGTGGGCGCTGCAGCGATCCAGGGGGGCGGTGATGGCCACTGGTGCATTTGTTTTAACTTTTTTTGTATTACCTTTCTATTCTGAGTTCAATAAATAGTTTCATAATTTCAAACTTCAATGTTTCTAATTTACACCGTTCTTTACTATATTTTACAAAAAAGGTAGAAACATTAATACATATATCTTTCTGTTTAACTGCTATTAAAAATTAAAAAAAAATTAATTTCCAGGGGGCGCTGAGTAATATTTTTTCTGGAAAGGGGGCGGTAGGCCAAATAAGTTTGGGAACCACTGGTCTAAACATAAAAGTTTCTAACTAAAAGCAGATCATGGTGGGTAGTCACATCCTAGGCCTATGGCTTCCTTGATAAAGGTGAATCTTTACCTTAAGTGAGTTTGTCTATTGTCTTTTTGCATCTGAGATAATAAACCTTTGGAATGTCAATCTGCTTTTCCAGATCCCTCAGGGCAGAACAGCCTATCAGAGCAGGAGACCACAGAACACCCTCATTGTCACACAGTTTCCCACATACCATTTCTATGTGCCTGACAGGTTAATTATTAACATCCTGCACCCACCAATGTAAAAGAAGTACCTGTGTGTCACTCCATTTTACTTTTTATCCAACCCCAGAGATTTCCATGCTTTGTTCTCTCCTGTCCCATTTATCTATCACCAATAGATTTCATATAATCTTCCTAACACCTCCTCCTTCATTCTAATGTATAAAAAAAGCTGTAAAATTGCATTCTCCAGAGCATTTTCTAAATCTGTTGTGATTTTACTTCCCGAATACTGTCATTGATTTGGCTCAAATAAACTTATAAAAATTCTCTAGGTTTGGACATTTCTTTCATCAACATATGGAACATTTATGAAATTTTGCAAATTTGTGGGTCATTTTTACAATGAAAGGTTCAGTGAAATTTAAATATTATTCTCTGACCACAATGTAATAATTAGGAATCAATATTTAACAGAGATTGAAAAATGTCATATTTAGAATCTTAAACATTCTAAAGATAATTTTACACTGAATTAGATACACATTTGTCACAGTCAACTACAGGATTGAGCAACTAAAAAGAGTTTTTAGGAGTAAAATAGGCAGGTTTAGGGAGTCCTAGAAAAAAAGGGGGGTCCATGGGGAAAGGCTGCATAGCTGGGGGGTTGGGAGCTGCCAAAAGGCATACATTCACAGAATAAAGGGAGAAGAAGACACTCATTCACAGAATAAAGGGATAGGAAGACAGAAGATTAGGGGAAAGCCACAGAGAGTAGAAAAACAAAAGGGAGATAGAGGAAAACAGATTTTCACAGGGAATAGAGAATTCTACCACAAAAGGGAGAGAAAAGGGGGGGACCCACCTGGGGTCTGAGCTCTGAAGCCACTATAGTGACCAATCAGAGGGGATTATCAGGACACAAAGAACTGCAGCCTCTATAAACCATAGGAAAGAGGCACTAAGTGGACTACCCCTTTCGAACACCCTCTCCTACATGGGAGTCTGTATTATTTCCCAATAAAGTTCCACCTTTTCCTATACCACCTTTTGTCTGTGGCTTCATTCTTCAAATTCACCTGAACAAGGACCTGGGAAATCACCTTTGCAACCTGCCCAGAGGAAAACCACGCATTTCCGTTTAATTTCCGTGTTTGACAACTATAGGACATCCCCGGCAAGGGCAGAGCATTCCTCTTCACAGAGAAACAAGTAGAGTATGAAATAAGTTTGACCACAACACATAAGTATGTACTTCATTACAGAGGAATGAAATATCTATCCTGTAATGGAGTTTATTATCCCTTAACTAGTAATCTTTAATGATATTTCATGTAGAAAAATTTAATTAAACCTATATACAACTTTTTAAAGTTTCTTTTCAATATATACACAATTTCTTTATAGGAAATTTAGTGAAATGTCTACTTTTTCTAAATAATCCTATCTAATAATAGACAAACATGGTAATTGACCATACCTTTGCTACACCTCCCATTGGCTAATAGGTGTGATATGCAAATTAACCACCAACAAAGATGGCAGCTAATTTGCATATGTAGGCACCAAGTGATGGAGCGAAGCCTGCTGGCCCTGGGAAGGAGCAGCAAGCGAAGGCCGGCGTGGCGAGCGAAGAGCTAAGAGGGAATCCCGCTGCACCGGCCCCGCCCCTGGGGCCCGAGCGGCGAGCTAAGAGCAAAGGCCTGGGTTCCGGGTGCCGGAGGAAAACTGGTGCCAGCAGCCAGGGGAAGGGGCGCCCAAGGGGCCCTAGACTGCGAGAGGGTACAGGCCGGGCTGAGGGACCCACCCGAGTGCACAAATTTTTGTGCACCGGGCCTCTAGTCCTATATAATAAAAGGCTAATATGCAAATCGACTGAATGGTGGTATGACCGGTCACTGTGACATGCACTGACCACCATGGGGCAGACGCTCAATGCAGGAGCTGCCCCCTAGTGGTCAGTGCGCTCCCACAGGGGGCGTGCTGCTCAGCCAGAAGCACTGAGCCAGGCTCACAGCTGGCGAGTGCAGCGATGGTGGCAGGAGCCTCTCCCGCCTCCATGGTAGCGCTAAGCCATCAGTTGGACATCCCCCGAGGGCTCCCGGACTGCAAGAGGGCGCAAGCTGGGCTGTGGGGACCTTCCCTCCCCCGAGTGCAGGAATTTCATGCACAGGGCCTCTAGTGTTTTATATAAATGTATATAATGTTAAAAATCAGATTCCTGCCCTGACCAGTTTGGGTCAATGGATGGAGAGTCGGCCTGTGGAGTCTAGGGTCCCAGGTTTGATTCCAGTCAAGGGCATGTACCTTGGTTGCAGGCACATATCCAGTGGGGGGTGTGCGGGAGGCAGCTGATCGATGTTTCTCTCTCATCAATGTTTCTAACTCTCTATCCCTCTCCCTTCCTCTCTGTAAGAAGTCAATAAAATATATTTTTAAAAAAATCAGATTCTTATTCAAAGCTATAAGCTTCTTTAGAGAAGAAAAAAAAAGTACCTGCTTTTACAAATTATACAAGAATGTGCAGAGAATGATATGGACAAAGTAGAATGTATCCTAGATATTTAGAGTACTGCTTTCATTAATTGCATTAAGCATGTCAAAACACTCTCCTTTTCTCTGTTTTTTTTTTTTTTAAATATATTTTATTGATTTTTTACAGAGAAGAAGGGAGAGGGATAGAGAGTTAGAAACATCGATAAGAGAGATGGACCAGCTGCCTCCTGCACGCCCCCTACTGGGGATGTGCCTGCAACCAAGGTATATGCCCTTGACCGGAATCGAACCTGGGACCCTTGAGTCCGCAGGCTGACGCTCTATCCACTGAGCCAAACCGGTTCGGCCTTTTCTCTGTTTTAAAATCATCAATTTGTCTTTTTGCTATGCCCTGGCCTTGATAAAAATCGCAAAACAAAGCTGAGTATTTAACATTATGTTTTTTAATCACATTATTTTCCCTAATAAAAATAGGTACTGTAATTTAAGATCTAAAAAATACATACCTATAAATTATTAAACAATTAACTTTTATAATAGTTTTTCTTAAATTAACTTACTAAGACACCTATTTAAATCCAATACTCTTAAAATTCTGGCAAAATATACCAGATACAATGAAATTATTCAATATCACAAAAGTAAAACAAAACAAAGTTTTCACACAAAATTTCTATATGATATAGCTTTAAAATACATGTACAGATTGATTACAAAAAGACATTAGGAATTTGGGGGGAATGATGAAATGATTTTTAAATACTGATTTCAGTGGTAGCTGCAAAACTAAGTGTCAAAATTAAAAAAGTGGTACACTTAAAATGGGCGGTTTTTACTGTATATGATTTATGCTTCAATAAACTTGAAAAAAATACACATACACTATTAGTAAGTTATTTTTGAACTTAGATTCAATTTAAGTTTATGATCTTATGGATATTAGTGTTCAAGAGAAGTTCTACCAGTTACAATTGCCCAAAGATATCTTTTCTAAAAAAGAGTATTGGATTAATATATGACTCTGATAACAGCAAGCAACTGTCTTTCTCTGAACTATGGTGAAAGCAAAAAAAAAAGTAGTGGTCACCTAAATACTGTACACAAATATTATTGGGAAACTAATTAAATAACTCTCCTAAGTGCAACCTGACCAATGCTTTAACAAGGTTACAGTTTGAACCACACTAATCATCTGGTTTGCAAGATTTCCTGCTGGACATCAACACTAACCACTCGTTAGACCCAAAACCACCTTGGGAAATAGCTGTGGCTAAGATTTACACAGACCAGTAATGGACTAAATTACTGGTTCAGTTGAAAAACAGGTCATAAGCATATATAACATGACAGAAATTGAAAAGTCAATAAAAAGAATTATGTATCAAACTCCCAGCCCCACTCCTCAAAATTTAGCTGAGAGTTTTAAGACTGAAGTTGTAGGAAGTCTTAAGTCTAACAATTTTCTCACATAAACCTTATAATTATCATGAAATGCAGACTTGGTGAATAACACCTTAGAAAAGATGATCACATTTTTAATATCTTTTAGATAGGAAATAAAGTAATCCCATCAAATACCTTTAACATATTTTCTTCAAAGATTATACATTAATCTAGAAGAGAACAATGTAGAAAAAATCCTCTTTTTCCTATGCAAGATTAACATATTCCTTAGCCAAAAAGGATAATTTCTTCAAGCAGAATATATTATTTTCTACAGTCTCATAAAATACCTATTTTAAAATACAACATATTCCATTCCCCCCCCCCAAAATAAACTATATTTCTATGAAGTATATGAGGGTAACATAGTAAACATAGGTAAATGATGAGTAAGCATATTATATAATTAAAAATGTAATAAGTACTAACATCAATAAAAGGATGATTAACAAAAAAAAAAATAGAATACTCATACGGGTTTAGTTCTGATTAGTTTGTTTATAAAAGGGACCAATAGTTCTAAAATTCGGTTCTGCAGAGAACTAGACATCCCCATCCCCACTTCAACTAGAGTCACTATGTCTTTATTGGTCTTATTTGTAAGGAAAGTTTTCAATAGACACTTTTAATCTAAGGAAAGTTTTGATGGATAAATTTGTAAAGTAGATAATAAAACCATATATTCACACTTTTACTTTCAGCTTTGACATGTAAAATCTTGCAATATCACTCCAATTCTTAAAACAAGTAAAAAGCTGAACAAACTAAGATCAATGATGTGCCTTAGATCCATCAAAGAACTCTCACAGGGCTAACTGCCACCCCAAAATCTACCAAGATAGGAAAATCCAGTGAGACACAACCAAGATCGTCCTCCCAAAACAGAAGCTGCTGGAAACAAACTGGTAGGAACACTTACATGATAAATTTGAAGAATCACTGAAGACTGAATGAGAGTAAGTATGAGAGTAAGAACTCTTGGGGGTTGATGTCATAGGGTCCCCACACTCTTATGAGTTTTCTCCCCAGAAATCTGATCAGGATCTCAATGTGAAGAGCCAAGAAATTTCCCCTCTTGGTTCTGGCAAAGGGAGCAGAAAATATAAACACTGTGAATTATGCTCAGAGCAGTCTCCATAACAAAGGCCTATTCTTTAAGTAAAAAGACTTTAATAAAGCCTTATAAAACCTTCCACCTCTAGGAAAGGCATTACCAAGATTCTAGCTCCCTCTAGCCATCTTGTGTCTTATAAAATGGGGGAGGGTGTGTGTGTGCTAACAAATACTTATAAAGGACTGAACCCACTAAAAGACAAATATTTTTATCATAAGAGAATAGGATGCTTCCCTTCCCCAATGCCTTACTCACATAACAGTGAATAATAGCTGAAAGAGCTGTAAGGTGCAGACTCAATCTAAGGAGGAATTCTTAGGGAAGCCAAAGACAAGGGAGATAAGAACAAGGACCGTTGGATCTTTAGGAATCTGAATCCTGTGGCAACTTACAACAGAAAACATTAAACACAGCTGCTCAATCCTGACAAAATCACAGAACTTTCCACTAAAAGTCTACCACAATTTCTCTTACAAAAAAATATGTTCATATTTTTGAGGTATAATTGACAGATAACATTAGTTTCAGGTAATGTAATGAATCAATATTTGTATATACTGTAAAATTATCACAATAAATATAGTTAACATGTCATCACACATAGCTACAAAATCATCTTTTCGCAAAAAAATTATAAGGCATACTAAATAAATGTCTCAAGGAACAAAAAAAAAGCATCAGAACCCATTTCAGATATGACAAAGATTTTGAAATATAAGACTGGAAATTTAAAATAAAAATGATTAATATGTCGAAGAATCTAAAGGAAAAAGAAGATAACATTCAATAGTAGATTATTAATATACAGATGGTAACTCTAAGAAAGAATCAAAAGGAAATGTTAGAAATCAAAACAGCAAGGAAGAATGCCTTTGATGGGTTCATCAGTGGAGTCAACCTAAGCAAGGAAAAAATCATGAGCAGGAAAATAGACCAATAAAAACTTCCTAGATCAAGCATGTCAAACTCATTGCCTGCAGGCTGCATGTGGCCCACACGAATATTTTTGCAGCCCAGTCAATATAACTGTTTGTAAGGAACATTTTAATAAAAATTTCATAACTTAATTTTTACAATATCCTGTTATACATAATTAATAACTAACTACAAGTTCGCTAATGACTGATTATAATAATCCTGTTGCATTCATTTCCTTTACCACAGGCACATCATTTCTCTCCACTAATACTAGCAGTGAATATTTTAGCATATGATTGCCACGTCATTAGTCTTGTATTGACTTGTTTGGTGTGCGTAACAGGAAATATTTCACTTTTGGAGAACAAGAAAAATAGGTTTATTTGTATTATGCTTATTAATTTATGGGTTATTCCGTGTCTGGTAAGTTAATGTTCAAGAAAAAATATTAATTTTTATTAAAATATTCTATTATTTTATGTTAACAATTACTCATTTATTTCAGCCCTTTGTATTCAGCATGTCTCTATCAAAATAAACCTATGTTTCTATGAAAATTGAAGCTTTTGTTTTTTGCGGCCCATATAAACGTAAACCTTGTTTATTTGGCACCTGTTAGCCTTTGAGTTTGATCTGCTTGCCCTAGACTGAAGTGCAAAGAGAAACAAAAACAAAGAGGAAAACAAAACAAAATCACAGAGCAGAACAACAAAAACTGTGAGATAATTTAAAAACGAATAATGTGTGTAATATTTGAAGTGATAATAGATATATTTGAATAATAAGAATTAAGATGATATATTTAAAGTAATAACAGAAAATTTTCTAAAATTAATAACAAACATCAAACCACAGATCCAGGAAGCACAGAAAAAAAAACAAGCAAGATAAATATTTAAAAACCTAAACTTATGTATTGTATTCAAATAAAGCATCAATGAAAAAGAGGAAATCTGAAAAAAAGCCAGAGCAAAAAAACAAAAACTTGTAAATAAAACGTATATGAGGAAAACGATCAAGATTACAGTAGACTTCTCTTCAGAAATTACGCAAGCTAAAAAGTGGAGTGAAATATTCAAAATGTTAAAAGAAAAAAAAAATCAAGAAGAGCAGAGATATGGCATACTATAAGGGCAGTGGGCAGAGTAAGGGGGGTGTGGGTGATTGTAGGGAGTGTAAGGACAGCTTAACCCAGCCCCGGCAGTGACAGGTTGCTTGCTTATCTATAATCAGTCTAGCCCTCGCTTGCTGCACTGTGCAGACCCACATCTGGAACAATAAGTTTGCAGAGGCTCTGAACCAAAATCAAGTCCCCAGGTATTAGCAGCTAATGTCAGCTAGGGGACTTTCCATAACCTACTTTGCAGCAAAATAGTTTTTAGAAAACCCCATACAAAGACCCGGAAGCAAGAAACAGAATCTGGGGATGTATAAAACTGGGTTTAGGAGAATAGAGGCTGCTCAGTTTGGGGTACTGACCCCCTGAGTCAGCAGCACTGCTTTTGGAATAAAGGTGAATTTCTGTATCTCCTGAGTGCTTGAAGGTCTGTTTTCCCATCTTTGGTTACTGTGCCGTAACAATATCACATAATAAGATATACCACACTTGCCGAAACCGGTTTGGCTCAGTGGATAGAGCGTCGGCCTGCGGACTGAAAGGTCCCAGGTTCGATTCCGGTCAGGGGCATGTACCTGGGTTGCGGGCACATCCCCAGTGGGAGATGTGCAGGAGGCAGCTGGTCGATGTTTCTCTCTCATCGATGTTTCTAACTCTCTATCTCTCTCCCTTCCTCTCTGTAAAAAATCAATAAAAAAAAAAAAGATATACCACACTGTAATAAACAGTAATACAAATAGTATGGTACTTATATAAGAATAAACAGATAAATTAATGCAACAGAATAGAGAGCTCAGAGATAGCCCCATGTAATATATGGGAACTTAATATAGGATAAAGAGGCATTGCAAAACAATGTGTAAAGTGTACATTGTTTATTAGTTCAGTGGTTCTCAAACTTCTGCAAACATCAGAAACAGCTGGAGTACTGAGATTGATGGGCCCAAGAGCAGAGTTTCTGATTAAGTAGTCTGGGATGGTGCTAGAGACTTGCATTTCTAACAAGCTCCAGAGTAATGCTGTTATTGAAGCTTCTGGTCCAGAAACAATACTCTGAAAACACCACCTTAGTGCTGTCAGGAACTCAGCTGAACTGGAGAGAGCAAGCTTGCAGGTGTGGGAGTTGCTGATTAAGCAACAATGAGGGAAAATGAAAGTAAGAGAGAAGCCTTTAATCACTTATGAGCAAGTGATTAAACCTTGAGAAGCACTGGTTCCTCCCTATTCCATTTTCCCCACAGAACTGTGCACAGGTGCAGGTCATATGAAGTAGCACAGAAGTGAGAGTCATCTTACTACTGTTGGAATCCTGAACAACAGTCTCTGACAGTTTTATGGACCCTAGGGTGGGGGTTGAAAAAGGTAGTCTGGAGGAGGAGTGTGAAAGTACTGAATACTGAATCAGAGTGGGAAAAAGTATCTTTAAGGTTTCTCCCTCCTACTCCCAATAAGGAGGCCTAAGCAGAAGCACCTCAAGAAGACCTCTGTCCAAAGTTTCAGATAAAGAGAAATAGGAATGAAGACCCCTGAGTTAGGAATGCAGCTATGCAAAGAGCATGGCCAGCCATTGGGGCCTGAGTACTTGAATGCAATCCATTGATTGTGTACCACGTCTAGTGAGGAAAGAGTGTTTTTTTCCCTGAGGCTTGACAGGTAAAGCCTTGGTAATGCCCTGAAAAATCACACACAGGTTTTTAACCAGAAACTGGACTGAAACATATGCTACTAGGAAAAGTGGCTCATTTTAGGGAAGAACATACAAGTGGACACTGGATCTTTATCTAATACTAGAGGCTCGGTGCACAAAATTTGTGAACTTGAGGGGGGGTCCCCCAGTCTGGCCTGTGCCCTCTCACAGTGCAAGAGCCCCACGATCGATTGCACCAAAGAGGTAGGCCCCACCCACCCATCCAGGGCTCCTCGATGGATTGCCCCAAAGAGGTAGGCCAGAGCCAGCGGTTCTGCCTCTGCGTTGCACATGCAGCATCAAGCCTCTGCCCATCTGTGCGCGCACACAGGCTCCTGGTGTTTGCTTGTTGCAGTGTGAGGGCCTCAGGGTGTGAGGGCATGACGACCACATAGGCTTTTATTAATAGGATTATATGCAAAGTTAGACTCTATAGGGAAAAAATGTGAAATATAAAGTAAGTAGAAAAAGAATATACAAATAAGCCTTTGCCTGTAAGGATAGTAAAGGAATTCTTAAAGTACAAACCACAAGGCAAAAATTATAAATTGGATTATATTAGAATTAGGGATTTATTAATTTTTTTTAGCAATAAACATTAATGACCAAGTTCGTATTCCATTTACAGATAAAAGATATTCATTTTATCTAAAACCCTTTAGGGATTAATATTTAAATTTACAAAGAACTACTGGCAAAAAATATAGATCCACCTCAATTTTAAAAAAGACTAATGAATAGGCAATTAATTGAAAAGGTAATCCTTAAATTAACAAATTTATGATAAGAAATGCAAATTAAGAATGATGTATCGATTATTAAATGAGTAAAAATTAAAAGCTGGATAATGCCAGGTTTGGGGGATGTAGGAATCTGTATATTGCTGGTAGGACTGTAATCTGTCACCACCATCCTGGAGAACAAATTGGCAATATTTACATACATGCATGGCCTATCATACAGCATTTACAGAGTGTATGGAGATGATGATCAACAACTGATGGACAAATGGATGGACAAACATTTTTTTCTTGCACTTAAGTATAAGAACACATAAAAGTTTTTGGGTTGGTAAAGAGTTAAGAGACAACCTAGAGCTCCACAATGAGAGAGTGGATAGAGAAAATATGGAGGCTACAACTTTGAAAAATGAATTAGATTTACATAGTAACAGAAAGATGCTAAAACATGGGAAATCATGTACATATACCAACAGTTTTGAATTTTAAAAGCACAATGTATAGTGGTGGATTTTAGAAGCATAGACCTTAGTGGAAAAAAGTAGGAAACAGAATGAGTTCTAATATAATGCCATTTTTGAAAAATAAAAATATATACATACAAAATAATAGCACATAGATTGCAAAATAAAGGCACATATTAAAATGGTTCCCTCAATGAGAGGGAAGACAGTATGAAAACTAGAGAATAAGGACAAAAATTTAATGTGTGTGTACACACACACACACACACACACACACACAGGCTTTGCGAGACCCAATAGGATAATATGTCATGAACTAATGAACCGGGGAGTATGATTAACTCCCTTTACTTGAGGTTAAGTTAGAAAAAGATTACAATTATCATGATAAAGTAAAAGACAATATTACTGACAACTAACCCAAGAGGGAGAAGTATAAGCGGGAACAAAAACCACATTTTGCAAAACATAGCTGAGTCACAAAATAAATAAATTGTGTTGGACCTACCCATGATGTGCATAAAAGACTATCTGAGGTTAAATCTTTATCAATACTTCACATAGACCCATATATTTTAAGCTAAGAGCACAGAAAGAAACTAATCTAACAGTAATTCTAGACAAACTCACGTGTTCTAAAGATCACAGACTGTTCCAGTCACTTTTAAATACATTTTTACAAATCTCTGCAAGACCATTCCATGACTAATTCTAGCCCCCCCAAATCCTGTAATATTCTTCCCTACTTGCCCTTTTAAGATATTCATAGTTCCCTTGGTGTATATTATTCCTTGTGCAGCAACCTTATAAACCAAACTTTGTTAGACTACAGGTGGGTTCCTGGTAGCCTTTGATTTATGGGCTTTAATAGCGCTGCATTATGGGGTACACAGAGGAGCTGCCCTGGAACAGCTGGAGGCTGCTGCCACTATAAAGCCTTCCATTTACTCCAGGTCCTTTTTTCTTTCACTCTGAGGAGAGCTGACAGAATTACTCTTTTGGGAACAACTATACACTCTTCATATAGCTTTGTTCTAGGTAGTCTAATCTATTTGTTTCATTCCAGCAACATCTAAAGTGAAATGTAAATGTTAAATGAGTTAATACAGTAAAATGCTTAGAGCATGCACCTATAATATCATGTGAATGCTTTTTTAGACATACTAATTATAGTAAATCTGGTAATTTCATAATCTGAACTTCAGTCCTCACTTTATTTATCTATTTATTTCCTCTTTTACTGCCATTCATACAATCAAGAGTTATAGGCTCTATAATAATCGCTAAGTCACAACAGGAATAAATGGAGAACTTGTAAGTACCCATAAAAAAATTTTTGAGATGCCTAACGGGTTAACATTTTTGTTGTTGTTAATCCTCACCCAAGGACATTTTTCCCATTGCTTTTTAGAGTGTGTAAGGAAGGGTGGGAGGGGGGGAGAAAGAGAAAGATCTATGTGAGAGAGACACATGGATTGGTTGCCTCCTGCACATGTCCCGACCAGTGCCTGGGATCAAACCTGCAGCCCAGGTATGTGCCCTTGACTGGGAATCGAACTTGTGACCCCTCAGTGTGGGGGCACTCTAACCATTGAACACACTGGCCAGTGTGCATCACCATTTTTTGAAACAGACCTTGAAAGTAATGCAAATGATGAGAATTTATTTTTTTCAAATGATAAAAATTTAAATGCAGAATATTTCAGAGTTTGATTTGGCTAATCCTTGTGACCAATGACATAATGCTGAATTTTGAGTATACAATAAAACGATTTTCATCTAACACCAACTTCTGACTCATGAGCTTTAATTGTAAGATCCCAAAAATAATAAATAGCTGTCCAATCTAAATTATTAAATTGCTCATGTGATAGATAATCTATTAAATATAAAGATCTTCCTCATGCCTCCTTTTCATCGAAATTGTTATCATTTAAGACAGAACATAAGTTATTTTAAAAATCTCAAAGCAGCCCCAGTGGCTCAGTGGTTGACTGTCAACCATGAACCAAGAGGTCACCGGTTTGATTCCAGGTCAGGGCACATGCCTGTGTTGCAGGCTTGATCCCCAGTAGGGGGCATGCGGGAGGCAGCCAATCATCAATGTTTATCTCCATCCCTCTCCCTATTCCTCTCGCTAATATCAATAAAAAACTTATTTAAAAAAATCTCAGAGTAAAAAAAAGAAATTTAGTGGGTAGATAGGTTTTCTATAATAAGCAGTTATTTTACTACTAAAATACTAAATTCGTGCACTGGCTGGGGAGTCCCTCAGCCCAGCCTGCCCCCTCTCATAGTCTGGCAGCCCTCAGGGGATGCACTACTTGCCTCTGCAGGAGGCAACCGGGCTGATCAGGGGAAGGTGCCACCCCTATCACCCCACTGCTGCAGCCACTGCTGGCCACTGCAGCCGCCAAAGTGTTTTCATCAACACGGACTCCAAACCCTTCACCACGAAAAAATGACAACTTTCTTTAGGCATTTTCAAAATATCTCTTTCATAGGATATGACATTTCTTTCTTTCTTTTTTTTTTTAATCCCCACATGAGGATATTTTCCCATTGATTTTTAGAGAACGTGGAAGAGAGAGGGAAAGACAGAGAGAAACATCAACGTGAGAGGCACACTTCGATTGGTTGCTTCCTGCATGAGCCCTGACGTGGGCCCCAGCCAGGGAGGAGCCTGCAACCTAGGTACAAGACCTTGATCAGAATCGAACCCGGCCGCGGGGCTGAGACTGGGGGCCGACTCCCCTGCGTGTTGTTCTCTCAGGCTCAGGGCCCATGCCAGGCCCCTCCTCCTGAGCTGGTCGTGACCTTTAAGGCGTCCTGGCCTAATTTGCATATTACCTCTTTATATATATTGATTATTTCTGCAATCTATTTTCAATACTTTATCTTCTATAAGTTAATAAAAGTATTTCGTAAGAAATTTTTTCTACCCAAGGAATTAATTTTATCCAGAGTGATATTTAAAAAAAAATATTAATCTTTCTGAAGAAAAATACCTAAGATATTGGTTTATAGAAATAAAATCAATGTAAAGGTAGAAATTTTTTTAAAAAATATTCCCTTTAAGGATTGAAGTAAACAGCCTAACATTAAATAAAATATTTTATCATGTCCCTAAGTATAGTAAAAAGTCTTTATGTATGTAGACAAATGAGGAAATTCTAAAGCAAGAATGGTAATATCAACTATACTCATGGCCATGTCTATCTGGATCTCCACTCAGCAAATGCCCAGGTAATGCAAATTAAACTCAATTTTTAGAATCACAAAATCTTGGGGCCAGAACTTAAAGAATACTTAATCTGACTACTCAGCTAATGCTTAGAGCCCCTGCACAAATTATCCATTTAATGACTGTCATTGTTGTGACAAGGATACTCCAGAGAAAGGTAATGTGCTACCTGGAGAAAACACTACTCACTATCCCTTTATATGTTAAATCATATGAAATAGCAATTATTTTAGGTAAAAATGGTCTAATATTGCTAATTTCATATCAATCTATACTAATAAAAGGGTAATATGCTAATTAGGGTAGACGTCTTCCGGACGTCCATCGGGACAAAGCCACAGTGGCTGCGAGTCCTGGGGCTCAGGCAGCCGTGAGCCCCGGTGGCTGCGAGGCCCGGGGCTCAGGCCTCGCAGCTGCCATAGTTGGCAGTGGCAACAGCAACGGGGTGATGGGGGCAGTGCCTTCCCTCTGATCAGCCTGGTCACCTCCTACAGAGAGAGGCCAGACTGCTTCTTAGGCCCGCTCCCCCTGCCCCTGGGCGGCGGGGGGGAGCAGGCCTAAGTCATCAGTAGGACATCCCCTGAGGGCTCCCAGACTGTGAGAGTGGGCAGGCCGGGCTGATGGACCCCCCACCCAGTGCACGAATTTTCATGCACTGGGCTTCTAGTGTAATGTAGTTAGGTGAACCCTAATACATCTTTGCATTTTTGTGTTGAGTTAAAAAGTTTCTCTCTGCTTTCAATACACTGACCCTAGAATGATCCAAAATAAGTCAATTATTTTTTCATATAACACACTTCAAAATAGGTAACTTAATTCAAGTAGTGCCTTTAATTGTTCTTCATACTATATGTTTTTATGTCCCTTCAACTCTATATTCACTGTCCTTTAAATATGTTCCAATTTGAAAATAATATTTAAAAAAACAATACCTAGTACTAAAAGGAACTATGTGATATAAGTTCAAAAAGAGTGGAACTCCACTCTTTCTCCTCACCACCCAACGCCCTCCCCCACCCCTTTGGAAAGTTGATTTCAATTATATTAAAGTAAAATTATATTAGTTTTTAAAACCTGCTTTTAAAACTTACTAAATAAAACCCCTAAATGTGAAATATATGTTATATGGCTAGGTTGGGATCCTAATCCTCTACTGATGCTTAAGTTTTAAGTATAAATGCTAATATTTATTGCTCTTGAATTTCACTTTGGATACAGCCCAACTATGCCAGTCTCCAAAAAATGTTTTAAATACAATTTTATGCCATACACAAATGTGAAAAAATGCTTTCAATATTCTCCTCTAAATCATTAATAACATTACTGAGCAGAATAGGGAAGAAGATAGTACCCTGTGGCATTTCACTACAGACAATTCCACAACTTGATATTACTCTATATATTTATATATGTGGTGTGGCTATTTAGTCAATTATTTATCTAATGCCCTTTCCCTCATATGTATGTTTCACACTTTTGTTCCCAGCGATCTTGTGAGAGACTTCACGTATTAAAGTTTAGATAATCTTTAACTGACTGACTAGCCTAGCAAATCTCTCCCCCAAAAGGGTAATTTTAGCTGGACAATATTTTCTTAGCCAATCAACTTTGGTTCCAGAAGTTACCAGTCTCCTTTAGCAATCCATCTGGAATCTGGCCAGGGACCATCATGACAATCACCAGTTTGTGAAACATTCTTTTTGAAAGTTAAGAGTACTTTTCTATTTCCAGTCTCAGGTACTTAGCTCATTTTTTTTTTAAATGCCTCAAAAGATCACAGGCCATGTTTCATCATATTCATTTGTAAGCTCCTTGATCAAAATTTGCCTGGACAGGCAATCATGCACATGTTATTGGCCGGTTGGTGCACAGTAGCAATCTTTTCACTACTCTAGGGCTTCTGTTCTCTTTGAACATGTCCTCTGTCAAAAAGAGTGATCTTTGTACTGAGGGAGAGCAGTGACAGGGAAAAAGCAAAACAACCTAATTAGAAAATACAGAAAAGTTACACGGGAATTAAGAAGTTCTAATTTCCCCTTATCATTACAAATTTTTCCTGAAGAATTGAGTAGGACTGTTCTTTCTGTGGCTTCTTAATGTAAACATCACATGTTATTTTAAATGGGGATAACAATCTGTCTATTCTCTCAGAGAATAAATTCAAGAGAAGTATCAAGTAACCTCATTATTTTCTGTTTAGTAGATTTCAATGTAAAATTTCACTGCTTTATTCACTCTCTTAAATTTACTAAATATGGAGAATAAAGAAAAGTGAAGTATGTGGTAAGAGAGAAAAATAATTTTATAGCTAGCCACAACCTGCCAACATATCACTATATACCTTTGGGGCAATAATTAGCAGGTAGTAAAAGGTGTTTTTCCTCCCAGATAAATAGTCTCAAGGCACACTTTTTCTGCCTATTTTATGAAAATGAGACATAAGTTATCCAGATGGTATATTAAGAATGGATTAGAATAAGAACACTACAATTCTTATACAAGTAATAAAATTAGTGTTGTTATTGTTTTATAACAATTACATATAAAGTTAAGTAAAACAAAAAGAGTAATATTTATCATTAACTCTTGTAAAATTTGGATTTTGATACCTACCCTTTTACCTATTATCCCTATAATAGTATGAAAAAAATTACCAAAACACTGATGTGCTGCACCAGCACAGCCATGGGGGTGAACCTGGGGGGGGGGGGGGGGGGGCGGGGGGGGGGGGCGGTGAAGGATTATACAAGATAGACAAGAGAATAAAGCTGGGGCTAGGTGGGACGCTGCCCTCTGACCAAAGGGTCACGGCTTTGATTCCCACTCACTGGTATGTACCGGGGTTTCAGGTTCAATCCCCACCCCGAGAGAGGTAACCAATCAATGTGTGTCTCACACATGGATATTCTCTCTCTCTCTCTCTCTCCCTCCCTCCCTCTCATTCCCCCTCTCCCTCTCCCCTTCTCTCTGCCCCTTCCTCTCTCTTTAAATATCAATGGGAAAAATACTCTCAGGCAAGGATTAACAAAACAACAACAAAAGATGATTCACAAGAAATGAATTACAGGTACTAGAAAAAGTTCAGAAAATTGGGGACCTGGAGGCACAGCCATCTTCCCAACCTCAATCTATAAAACAAACAACTGAGGAGGCCTTTGAGGAACAAAGACCAACGAAGTTCAGCCTTGCAGCAAGTATTAAAGCAAAGTTTATGTTAGTCATACTTACTGCTAAACATTAATCGATTAAGGTGTCTCCAATCAAAGAACCAATAAAGCTGTGACTATCCTATATAATAAAACCCCAGTGACCGAAACAGCGGAACCACCAGAACGACCAGAGACCAGAACGACCCCGCCCCTGAGTGAGTGGTTAGGGGCGATGAGGCAGGCAGGCAGAGGTGGTTAGGGGCATTAAAGCAGGCAGGCAAGTGGTTAGGGGTGATGAGGCAGGCAGGCAAGAAGTTAGGGGCCTGTGATTCCAGATTGCGAGAGGGATGTCTGACTGCTGATTTTGGCCCAATCCACAGGGACCCCTGTGGGATTGGGCCTAAACCGGCAGTCAGACACCTCCTGAAAGGTCCTGGATTGTGAGAGGGTACAGGCAGGGCTGAGGGACCCCCAACCCCATGCACAAATTTCATACACTGGGCCTCTAGTATTATATATATATCAAATATATATATATATTTTCATTTGGACCAAATGATTTGAGGAAACGAGGTCATTGGGATTTCTTTAAACCAGGTTTTGTAAATTAAGTTATTTTTAACCAGAAAAAGAGAGACACACAGATAGACAAGAATGAGGAGGAAAGCATTTAAACACATTAAATATAGGAAGGAGGTCTCTGAAACAACTGTGGGTTTGATTTGCCTTCGCTAAATGAAACCGATTGTAATCAAACAGATAAGAAGCTGAAAGAACCATTGCCCTGAATGGTGACTATTTACTACTTAAAATGATCATGGCTCCCAATTTTCTATAGACAGAAAGCATGCTGAAAAATGGTATAATCGCCAATACTACATTAGATATAGCCAACAAAGATACTAAAAAATTTAAAACGTACAAGAGCATAAAATACAATGGACTAGAGATCCTGCCCTAAACCCTAAAAAAAAATCATGGTAAATCAGAGAGCAGTCCTATTCCCATTGCAGAGATTCTTATTTAATCTGTTCACTGAAATGTTAGAACTGCTACATGTTAATAGCTACACATCTCTGATTCTTAATATTTGCTACCGAGAGTGATTAAATGCCTTACCTTTGTCTCACTACTCTATACTAGATTTGTTGTAGGTAAACAACATATATTTTGATTTCTAGTTCTTCAGTTCAAAAAGAACTACGTATCTGGACCAGATAATATGGAAACTGCAGCACATGATTCCCCATCTACCACTCAGAAATCCTGGACTTTTTCAGCTTGAGGCATTAGCTGGATAGAACTTTCATATTTTCACCCTCAGGAATAGGATAAGCATATTTGCCTGTGAGATGGAGACTGAATATTTGGTGACCAAAACAGCAGACTGTGGTATATTAATGCTGTTTATCATATACTTCCTGCTCTTTCCCTTCAAGGTTCATGGTAGGATTTCACTACCTGGCCCATTATGATTGTGAAATAAATTGGGAATAAAAGTGTCATTTCCAGTGCAGAACACTGAATTACTGGTAGTAAATCTGACTGGGCTTGTTTTCACTCTGCAACAATAACAGGTAATGTTTTACGTAGGAAGGATACTATCAAGGCTATTTCCTAGGGTTAGGACAACATGAGACCAAGCTTCAAGATAATTCTCAGTGTATGTGTAGCATGAGTAAGGTATAGATCTTGTTATCTGAAGCCAGAGAGTTTGGGGCATAACCTAGCCAGTGGTGGGCAAACTGTGGCTCGTGAGCCACATGCGGCTCGAGTGTGGCTCTTCCTAAGCCTTAGGAGTACCCTAATTAAGTTAATAACAAGGTACCTACCTATATAGTTTGAGTTTAAAACATTTGGCTCTCAAAAGAAATTTCAATCGTTGTACTGTTGTTATTTGGCTCTGTTGATTAATGAGTTTGCCGACCACTGAGTCCTGGCTAATACATACCTTATGCTGTTTTCCAGTTCTATGACCTTAAGTTTTCTCGGATTTTTCTGTTAAATTATTAAGTCATAGAAACTTCATTTCTGAGACAACCTAGCATTTCACCACCCAAAAGAGTACAACTATTAGATCAAATTTATAAAATTCCCTGTGTATTTCCTTTTCTAAATCATTTATTAAAATGACATTGAATAATATTTAACAGAATTGACCTCTACTTTGGGGATGCAGTGGCATATTTATAAATCTCCATTTAAATTTACTACCTAATTCTGTTTTCTTAATTCTTAGTATATTTTCTTCCCATAATACAAAATAGGTCTTTATATTATGACACATCCATTAATGCTTGATTGATTAATATAAATCAGCTAATAGAGTCTTTAATGCCTCCTAAGACATTAAATCAAGGAAGAAAAAAAGTCAATGGAAAAATTGAAATAGAAACCAATGTCTTTATGCAACACAAGATAACTCAAGCATAAATACTTTTAAAAATGCACATATTATTTATAAATCTTATACCACTAAAAATAATTACACATTCCCTAACACATTTATAATCAGCTATTTGCTTCTCTTATTTGATAAATAATATTCTGACCCAGAAAGTAACCTAAGAATTATCATTAATTTGAGGAAGCCGCATATATTTTAGTCCTTTAGCCCTATTTTTAGTCCATCATAAAATCCCCTAACTTTAATACTGAGTTTACATAAACATATTCTTTTGCTCCAAAATATACCAAGGAAAGTAAATGGTTCAAAACTGAATAGTTATAAAGTTCTCAGGAGAGGAGAGGCAGAAGAAACGTATAAATATGTAATGGATGTGCAATTTTATTACCTGAGTATTCAACAACTCCTCACACTTGTGTGCTTGTTTCTCAATTGCAGAAATGTACTGTTTTTCAATAGCTTCTACTTGTTGCTTAACTGAAGACTGTAGCAGTGCCTAAAAATAAACAAAAAAAGTAATTTGGATCACAGACAAAACTTGGACTCTACTGTTGGCATGAGAAATTTTTTGACAGTTGCACATATCTGAAATATGATCCACTTCTGCATTAGAAAATTCACATTTCTGAGTATTGAAGCACAATCATATATAACACTACTTTAAGCTTTTGAGTTTAAGTTTTCCTATTACCAAGACTACAGTTTTTTTGGCCAGATGTTCCTTCCACACACCTCTCCTTAAAAAGGCCAAGTCATAGAAGATGATAAAGAGAGTGAGTAGTTCTGTTAAATATAAATTCAGTTTAGTGAAGACCACACAAGATGAGGAGCGTATGAAAGCTGCTGAAAAAAAAGAAGAAGAAAAAAAAGAAACCCCAGACATATTTCACTGGCTGACAAAACTCTACATCCTCTCGGCACACTGTACTATCCCATGGGCCAAGCATGATCTTCAAGACCACAAGTCAAGTAAAAGCAGATGGAAAGTCTGAGCAATTTCAAACATAAAAGAACAGCCCCCCAGGAAGTTCACATCCTTAATGTGAAAAGGTATAAGTCAACGTGTGGAAGTCAGTCGGAATGTCAGGGCAGTTTTCGTAAAAAGTAATAAAACCTGGGAGACTGGACAAACTTAAGTGGGTAGTGTAAATGCTGGAACCTCAATCAAAGACCTGCTGTTGTAAGGGAAGCAAAATCAGCATTTGAAGGCGTTCCACCCACTCACTTCCTTATTAGAGATGCTTAGAATATTATCATATTTTCCCTTCCTTTTTCTTTAAAGCATTATATGTTATATTAAACATGTTCCCAATATTATCTTACATGCTATTTATAAACCTCAAATCATTCTAAAATATGCATTCAACCATATATGTAAGAACTCTTAAGCAAATATTCTATTTTTGAAGGTCTATCTGGATAATAAACTACTCATAATCAAAATAGTAAGTTGAAACAGACACATGTCTTATAGAAAACAGACGTTTGGCACAGTTGCCAAAAAAAAAAAAGCCAAATCTCTTAAATAATATCTGTTATGAAAATAAGATTTACATGGTTGAAAACAATATGCATTAAGAAGCTAAATAAATATGCATGCATTTAAATAACATTAAGATAAAATACTTTTTGATCCTCTGGATAAGCCTCAAATTTCCAGATAATTAACTTTCACTTGCAAACGTTAGACTGTCTGATGATGCTACCACTCCTATAATTCAATAGTCACCACTCTGAAGCTGCAGAATTAGTAGTAAATTTAGTAAAGGAAATAGAGCTCTGACTGAGGTTTAATCAAAATACAAAGAACTGCTGCCCTATTTTTCATAACAGATATTATTTCAAAACAGATATTATCAAAATACAAAGAACTGCTGCCCTAGCCAGTTTGGCACAGTTGGATAGAGCATCAGCCTGAGGAATGAAGGGTTCTGGGGGATCCATTCCGGTCAAGGGCACATACGTTGATTTCAAGCTAGATCTCTGGCCCTGGTCATGGTGCTTGTGGGAGACAACCAATCAATGTGTTTCTCTCACATCAATGTTTCTCTCTCTGTCTCTACCTCTCCCTGCCACTCTCCCACTCTCTCTAAAAATCAACTGAAAAAAATATATATCCTGAGTGAGGATTAGCAACTATATATATACTAGAGGACCGATGCATGAAATTTGTGAAAGAGTACACCTTCCCCCAGCTGCTGACACTGGCTTCCCTCTGGCACCCAGGACCCAGGCTTCCCTCCAGCACCCAGAACCCAGGCTTCCCTCCCTCCGGCCACTGGAAGGCCCCTGGAAAACAGGCTTCACTCACAACCCCATCTACTTCCGGAAGGACATCCAGAAGGATGTCTGGACTAATTAGCATATTACTCTATTATTATTATTATTATTATTATTATAGACATATCTATAATAATAAAAGGAAGCAAAGGTTCCCCACCTGCCGCGGCCCAGCTCTGAGCTCCACTGAAAGCAACAAAGTTTCAATTATAGAAGGTAAATAATCCGCAGATACCTGTTTTCAGCCAGCCGTGGCCACGGAGCTGGAGCGAGCAGGAGCCGGCTCTGAGCTCCACTGAAAGCAACAAAGTTTCAATTATAGAAGGTAAACAAACCCCAGATACCTGCTTTCAGCCAGCCGTGGCCACGGAGCTGGAGCAAGCAGGAGTGGGTTGCCCCTGGCGATGGAGGAAGCCAAGCTTTCCGCAGGCCTCCGCTAAAGGCAACAAAGTTTCAATTATAGAAGGTAAATAAATCCCAGAATAAAAAAAAGAAAAAAGAAAAAAAGGAGAGGCTGGGAGCTGACATCGCCAGGGTGCTTGGCCAGCCTGAAAACGGCCCTCAGCCCCTCACCCAGACTGGCCAGGCACCCCAGTGGGAACCCCCCACCCTAAAGGGGGTGTAGCCAGCCTGAAAACAGCCATTAGGCCCTCACCCAGGCTGGCCAAACCTCCATGGGGTGAGGGTCCCCACTGGGGTGGACATCTTCCAAGGGGTCCCACACTGCAAGAGGGCATAGGCCGAGCTAAGGGACCCCCCGAGTGCACAAATTTTTGTGCACCGGGCCTCTAGTATATATATGAAAGAACTGCTTTACCCTTTCAGTATATGTCCTCTAAAGATTCCATAATTATTAATTTATATAAGGCACCAAAATGTAACCTCTTAAACTGTGACTAAGTAATGCAAAGCTCTAATTTACATTTGGCAAAACATAATATACTATATGTTGGACTTTAGAATATTTAAAGAACAGTATAGTTAGAGACAATTTCCTTGGGTACAGCCACTGCATCTTTTTTTTCTTTTTTTTTTTTTTTTTTTTTTTTTTTTTTAAATATATTTTTTATTGATTTTTTACAGAGAAGAAGGGAGAGGGATAGAGAGTTAGAAACATCGATGAGAGAGAAACATCGACCAGCTGCCTCCTGCACATCTCCTACCGGGGATGTGCCCGCAGCCAACGTACGTGCCCTTGACCGGAATCGAACCCGGGACCTTTCAGTCCGCAGGCCGACGCTCTATCCACTGAGCTAAACCGGTTTTGGCAACTGCATCTTTTATATAGAGAAAAATGCCAGTCTTTTTGTGGACTTGGGATATGACAATTGTTTTAGCTTAATGGTAAGAACTGTTTGCACTTACCTATTTGATATGGTTCAAAATACTACCACATTTTAAACACCCAATTGTAATTTTTAGTAGGTTATATCCTTTGGGAGTACAGGTAAGTTCATGAAATAAAATATTTTCTCACTGTATTTAAGAAACACAATTGAATATTATATATTTCCCTCTAGTGATTGATGTATACAACATATAATCATTTTCTTTCAAACTTAAAAGAGGCAAGCACTATAGGATAACAAGTCAACTAAGAGCCAAAACTGTGGTTATGGACCATGGAGAAAAGCTATACACAAGTAACCAGCCTTTCCTATAGTTCAAACCTCTTGTCTTAGTCCCATTCAGTTATTTAAATCCACCCATCTACAAAAGAGACATAAAGGTAGGTCCTGGGAACATGAATATTACAAAAATATATGTTCTTACTGAATTATTTCTTTTGTTACAGAGAAACAATCTCTAGATAACCAAACACTATAGGTATATGCAAGGTGTGTATCAGAGAAAGAAAATATGCCCAAAGCCTGCTTATAAGGTTCACTGTTACACACTGAGAACATTAAACAGATTAAGAGTAGCTTGACTAAGAGTGGAGGCAAATAGTAATGCAAGAAGGTACAAAGGGGCAGGTAGCAGATATTAAAAGAGCTTGTGTGCCATAACAAGGTCATTTAAAAATGTGTCCTATATTATTTAACAGTGGGATAATTAGTGCCATACTCTAAAAACTGTCCTCACAACTAGAATATTAACCATTTTAGACATACAAGTACACATCTGGTACTAGCCACTTGCTTTTATGGCTTGAGATATCCTATGTAATAAAAAGCTAATATACAAAAAGACCGAATGGCAGAACAACTGGAACAACCGAATAACTGGTCGCTATGATGTGCGCTGACCACCAGGGGGCGTGTGCGGAACATGGCAGGCATTGGCCTCAGTGGGATGGTGGAGTAGGTGAGCAGGGGCATCAGACCAAGGTGAGGTACCAGTTGCTGTCATCGGGGCAAGCCTCTGGTAGTTACTTAAAATTCTTTGCTCCCACGCACCGCGTTCCTGCCCAGCGCTCACACCTGCTGCCAGCGCCGGTCCCGCTTGCACCCACAGCCAGTGCTGGAGCCGCCACTCATACCCGCTGCCAGCACCCAGCACCAGTCCCAATTGCTTGGCAGCAGGTGTGAGCAGTGGCTGCTGACCCCGATCGCCCCTGAGGGCTTCTCTACCTATACCTGCTCCTGAGGGGCTATCAGGGCAGCAACTGCCACTCACACCTACTGACGGAGCCAGCCCCGCTCACACCTACTGCTGGCACCAGCCCCAATCACTCCGCACCATCAGTGGGTGCGAGTGGGGCTGGTGCTGCCAGTGCATGGGAGCAGTGGCAGTGGGAGTAGGACTGCCAGCACAGAGGGGCCCAGGAGCCGTGGCAGGAGGGCCGGGCAGGGACACGGAGGATGGGCCAAGACCCACCCCTGTGCCCACTGCAGCCTTGCGGCCCACAGTTCCTTTCAAGGTGTACAAATTCATGCACTGGGCTCCTAGTCATTATCTAATTGGATATTTATTTTCCAATGTAAGACACCATAATAATCACCTTTAAATTTCTCATATATTGTAAATATAAAATAAACATTAATCTTAACATTTCCCTGCAATTTACTTACTTTTTGTCTGTCATTTCTCTACAGATACCAAAGATACAAGGAAGCCTTCCCATGGGCTTATACAAGAATATAGAAAGATATATAAAATAATTTTTCCTATATATGATATTTTAAAACTATTTTAAACATACATAAAGCATTGAAACTCACAATGTGTAAAACCAAGTAAAACAAAGATGTATTCAAACATTGTATAATGAAAGAAAACGCTACCAAATGCAGGGAATATCTTATTAATTTTCAACATATTTAGGTTTTAGCCAGAGTTCTTTCAGAGATTTTTCTGTATCATCCCAGGGAATTTAATTTACTGAGGAAACTGAGGAAAGCTATTTAGCATATTTCTTTAACAATAATTTTAAAGGTGTGAACAAGATTGTAGGTTCCTTTAGTATAGGAACTATATATTACTCATTTTATTTATCACACACAATTTCTTATAGAGTTCCTTGCACGTAGTAGTAGTAGACACACACAATAGCTATTTAGTAATTAATGATTCCTGTATTAAGATTAGTATTTTTTTAAAATCACAGTATGAATGGTACCAATATTCATTGAAAAGTTCACTAAGCTTCAAATTATAACTGCCAAGTTCAGTTACCAAATTTGTTGCTGAGTGTATTTAATCTCTACCAAGGATTTCAACATTTTATGTTGTTATTTTAGACTAGAAATGCCCATTCTTTCTACTCTACAGGATAAAGTTTGAGTAAATAGAGTGTGTGAAGGACTACAAACTCCTTGGAAGGGAAAATATGTCATAAATTCTACAATTATTAGATTCACAGAAAACAGATATTAGGTCAAACACCACCCAAAACCAATACATGATGGAATTTAAATGAGTAGAGAAGTAGAGCCACAGCAGACTACTGCAACCCAAACTATACCTCGTTGTCCCAACAAATAGTTTTTTTCTTGATCTTGAGAGTATCATGCTAAGCGAAGTCAGTCAAGTGGAAAAGGACAAGACCATATTATTTTATTCATATGTGGGATATAAAAGAGAAAGTAACAAATGAACAAATTAAACTCATTGACACAGATAACAGTATGGTGGTTAGGATGAAGAGGGTAAAGGGGGTCAGATACATGGTGATGGAAGGAGACAAGACTTTGGGTGGTGAGCAGATAATGCAATAGGTAAATGATGTATTATAGAATTGTACACCTAAAAGCTATATAATTTTATTACCCAACTAGAGGCTCGATGCATGAAATTCATGCAAATTTGGTAACTGAACTTGGCAGTTATAATTTGAAGCTTAGTGAACTAAGCTGCCTTGGCCAGCCCTCGCAGCCTGGGTTTCATGCAGAAGGTCGTCCAGACAGTAGTTCGGCTGTTCGATCTAATTAGCATATTAGCTCTTTATTATATAGGATGTCACCCCAATTAATTCAATTTAAAAATAAATAAAAGTATAGTGTAAAAGGACTAGAAAGTATAATTCTCTAAGGCAGTTATTTTCAAATGATGTGCCACAAGAATTGTTAAAACATGTTATACTACATCTCTTTTATCTGCTCGTCTACGGATGGGCACCTGGGCTATTTCCAGATCTTGGCCATTATAAATAACACTGTTATAAACATATGGGTGCATATATTCTTTCTGACTGATGTTTTGGGATTCTTAGGATATATTCCCAGAAATGGGATCACTGGGTCACAAGGCATTTCCCTATGAACATAGGGGATGCATAAATTCTTTCTAATTGGTGTTTCGGGATTCTTAGGATATGATATATTTCCAGAAGTGGGATACTAGGTCAAAGGGCAGTCCAATTTTAATTTTTTTGCAGAAAGTCCATACTAGTTTCCACTGGTCTGCATTCCCACCAGCAGTGTACTAAGGTTCCCTTTTCTCCACAGCCTCACCCATACTTGATTTTTTATTTACTAATGGTAGTCATTCTGGCAGGTGTGAGGTGATACCTCACACAATGGAGTACTATGTAGCTGTAAAAAAGGAGGAACTCTTACCCTTTGCGACAGCATGGATGGAACTGGAGATTAGTATTATTATTTTTTAATATGTTATTATTGATTTTAGAGTGAGAGGAAGACAGAGGGAGAGATAGAAATGTCAATGAGAGAGAAACATCATCAATTAGCTGCCTCTTACACACCCCCTACTGGGGATTGAGTCCACAACCCAGGCATGTGCCCTGACTGGGAATGGAAACAGCGACCTCTTAGTGCATGGGCCGAGGCTCAACCACTGAACCACACTGGCCAGGCTGGACCCAGAAATTATTATATTAAGCAAAATAAGACAATCAGAAAAAGACAAATGCCATATGATCTCCCTTATATGTGGAGTCTAATGAACAAAATAAATTGATGACCAAAACAGGACCAGAGGCATGGATACTTGGAACAAACAGACCTCAGAGGGGAGGAGGGAGGGAGGACTGGAGATTAGCCAAGAATGTATGTGCATATATACACAGCCCATGGACACAGATAAGAATGTGGTGAAGGTGGGGGGGGGGGGGGAGGGGGTAAGTGGAGGAGGGAAAAGGGGGAAATGGAGGACATCTGTAATAGTGTCAACAATAAAAAAATTTTTAAAAAACCACCACCCATACTTGAGTACTTAGTCAGGGGTACTGACTGGCCTGTTTTCCCTTATATTGGCAAACAAAAAAATGACAACAGCCAATATGACAACAGCTGTCTGGTGTGAATAAATCAAAATTACACCTAATGATTGGTAAAAAATATATTTTTGTGTGTGTGACACAGAATTACAGTAATTAGTTTATATGTGCCATGAGATGAAAAAGGTTAAAAATCGCTGCTCTAGAGGGGAAAGATTTCAATCCAGACTTAAGGCTTTCATTTACTTAAAACTGTTTCCAAAGTCAAGTTCAAGTTCCTGGCCACCTGTTACCCAGGCTGGCAAAAGTTAGGCAATATCCAGACCCTGTAAATTCAACCCTTGGGGAGAATGAAGGTACATGTTTCTCTAGACCAAACTTCAGATATCTGAGGAGGGATAGTAATGGATTTGGCCTTATTTCTTTTTAGAAAACAACAAAGAAATTATGACCAGAAATTATGGAAAAATGAATTAAAAAAAGATTTCTCCCTTCCTTTTTCCTTAATTTAAAAAAGAAAAAGTACCAAGGTCATGTTGAGGCTGCTGAAAAACGACCCTGTTACAGATCTCAAGCATCAGGATTTGCAGTGACCCTCAGGTTGTTCTATGTATTTGAGTTACAGTGCAGAGGTACTATACAAGTCAAAAAAGAAAAATGTTAAATTATGGGTGTAGATCTAAACATGGAAATCCAATATAGTCTAGCCATGCTATAAAGTGTTTTGGAGGCTCTGAAAGCCAAAGAAAATCCTCAGAACTGAGGGAATCATTCCTGTTGGCCTTATTGTTAAGGGATTCTAGTAACATAAGAGTTGTTACCTCAAACACCACAAAAGTCTCCCAGTGAAAATTTCTTTTGTGCCATGGACAACACATTAAAATTAAGAAGTTTCTAAAATTAAGTACAGCACAAAGCCTCTGCATGTCTGCCTTCCAGATACTTCAAACTTCTGAAAAGCTGCCATATGGATATGCCTCTCCCTCAGATGCCACAATATTGTTCCTTGTGACTTGAGTAAGAGTGGCAGTTTCATTGAGAGAGAGAGAGAGAGAGAGAGAGAGAGAGAGAGAGAGAGAGAGAGGCTCTAAAACAATCTTTACACTTTCATAGGGTTAAATGAAACACCTGGTTTTTAAACATTAAAGATGTTTGCATCTCATTTTCAGAAATATCAGAGACCATTGAAAAAGAGAAGCCCATCAGGATGTCAGAAATATTTGGCCTGCATACACATGCATTAACATTCCAAGGAGGCAGTATAATTTGTTGAATAGAGCCCTGAATCACGCTTTGAGGGACCTGGCTCTTACTTAAAACTCCTCCTCTGTTTATACGTGTTTGATCAAGGCATTGCTCCTCTATGTCTCACATTCCTTATCTAGTCAATGAGAATAAAACAGTTTTTTCACTGCCAATGATGAAGGAATAAAGGACTTCTGTGAAATTATAAGTTATTTTAAAATGAAACTCATGTTGATTTTTTAGCTAAATTCCTCACTTTTTCATGACAAATGAAACTCATCTAAGTTAGGATTAACATCTTTTAAATTACTAGATTTAAGACCATTAAAGTGAAGAATTTTCCTCCAAATTAATCAAGATCCATTAGTCAAATAGGGATCAAAAAGATTAGAAGGAAAAATTTTTTCATACTGAAAAGCAATTAACATTGAGAAAATTTAGTTTCATTTAAATCAATTTTTTAGAAGACAATTGAGAAAGTTTAAACTTTAATTTTTTTTAAATGATAAAGAGAATAACATTGTGAACTTAGATGATAATGTAAGATACGTCAACTGGTTTCTTTTCCAGATAAATATTAATCATAAAATCCACAGGGTTGGGCACAATTAGAAGTGCCATCACCTGGATATGAGCAGGTGCCAGAGGTCCCTGCAGTGCTGGCTCCTGCTTGGTTGTGTGGGGTTAGGCAGAAGCCCCCGGGGGAGGGACAATACCATGAGAGTGGCTCAGAGGACTTGCTGATATACTAGTTGGTATGGAAGTATTTGACTAGTGTAAGATGGCACAAAGTGGTGCTTCTGGCTGAATAGTAGCCCACATTAGGTTGTTACAGTGGAATAATTACCAAGAACATTTAGCCATGTGGATATCCTGCTAAACATCAAAACAAGATAACCTTTGAACTTTTGCTTTTGATTACATGGACTAAATCACAATGTATCTGGATTATAGATAGAATTCTTTTCTCATTGCTATAAAGCAATTTGACAATCAATGCACTGAAAATTGGACACATGATAATTTTAAGTAACTTATCTCACCTCTGGAAAAGATACAGCCTGGAGACTCATACCCAGACAGCAATGGGAGCAAAATTTATTTTTTGCAATTTATACTTGCATGTCTTTTGAATTATGTACTGAATATACATTACCCTGTCAAAATTAAGGTATTCTGAAAATATTATGGAAAATCATTCTATTCTCTCATAATTTATCCTTGGTATAAAATATATATTCTCATATATCAAGATTCCCCAAAGCTGAATAACTAGATCTTAAGGATAAAATCAAAACCAGCCTTCTATTTTAATACTGGGTTATACACTAATTAGAAAATGCTATCCTCCCAAATGTTGCTGGTTCTTACATCTCTATTTTCCTTTTTCAGAGTCTGTGTTTTATAGTTGAGAGAAAATAATAAAGTTAACCATTCCACTTTTATATAATTTCAAATAGGCAAAAAAATTTAAAAACTTAAAAGTAGTTTTTGCATACATATCTTTTCTGTCTTAAGAACTATGGTATGTATCCTTTTACTAAATGGAAAATTGGTGGCCAATAATAAATGAATAAAAATGCCCTAGCTGGTTTGGCTCGGTGGATAAAGCATCGGCCTGTGGACTGAAGGGTCCCGGGTTCGATTCCGGTCAAGGGCACATGCCTGGGTTGCGGGCTCAATCCCCAGTAGGGGGTGTGTAGGAGGCAGCCATTCAATGATTCTCTCTCATCATTGATGTTTCTATCTCTCTCTACCCTGTTATGCCCAGATTTCAAGATTCCCAAGAAACCACATCAGGGAGCCAGCCAATCCGATGCAAAAGCATAAGAATCTGTATTTCAAGCTAGCTCGGCTCCCCGTCCACCAGACTCACCGACACAATGACAAGCCAAGTGGCGAAGAGACAGAACCCCGCCTAGAGACCGGTTATATAGCGGGGGTTGGAGTAAGGGGAGGAGAAAGGACTGTGCTCTGCCGATTGGCCAGGCGCAAGTCGATGTCTTGTTCCTGGGTGTGGCTAGCAGAGTCTTAGACTTCTGGGAAGACGCTCCTTGCCAAACACGTGGCCAAGGTAAGATGGAGGACGTAGCCCTTACCCTGGGGCAAGGTGGAGGGCCTAGCCCTCGCCCTTTCATACCCCTCTCCTTTCCTCTCTAAAATCAATAAAAAATATTTTTAAAAATGAATAAAAATATATCTGTAACACACACGAAAGTTTTTTTTTCCCTAAAGTCTAATTATGAAACACATAAGATTATTTCAGGCAATATCTAAAACTAAAAATGCCTGAATCCGGATAGACCTTGATGACAATTCAATTCATTAAGATTGAGATCCACATAATTGATCTATTACATTAACTACAATAGTTATAGAAATGACATTCTTTACAGCTGCTAGTAATCACTCTTCTAGCATTATTATTAGAGGTAAAAACCTGTTGAATAAGTTTAGATAAAAAGAAGATCTGAAAAAACTTTCAACTCCAACAGAACAGGTCAAACCTCATTCTGGTCAACATGGAGAGACAATATTATTATGAATAAATATATTTATGTTAGAAAAGCCTGAATTTGTATGATAATAATAAGAAATCTATAATTAATAATAATTTCTAAGTGGGACAGAGCTGCTACTGATAAAATTTCCAAGTTTGATCAAAATTAATCACAAAAAAGAACCCATAACATTTAAAGAGCATTTCACAAGATAAGCAAAAAATAACACGTCTTAAGGAACTACTAACTAAATAAACCCTAATCACTTAATATTTCTTTATCAATAAAATATTTTTCAAGGTCTGTTCTGAAACAGAAATTTGAAATTTATATCCTCAATACAGAATAAAGACTTGCCCTTCACTCCTTTAACTATCAGGTTGATGATCCAGTCACAATATGAAGGCAAGTCTTAAATCTATATTAGAACAAGTTTTCTTGCAAGGTTTCCAAAGCCTTTTGGTTTTGGCCCAGCTAGAAAAACCACAAGAATAGCCTTGCATGCAAAATCCTGGCTAAGCCCAGGAAACTCAGAACATACAAGAACTATTCTCAACTACCAAACCTTTCTCAGTCCTCTGCTGAGGTTAAGTTTGGTGGGAGGGACAAGAATGGACAAGCCAAGTCGTTATTTCCAAACCAATCACTAGTATCTAGCATGCAGTTAGGCCAAACTCTATTGGCAACAGTAAGTATCTTTATTTGTCCAGGAAAAATCTGATCATACGATAAAAGCTGGAATTTATGAGAATCCTTTTTCAATCAAATAACTAAAACTATAAATTTATTTCATACTTTTGGATGAACAAAATACTGAAATTCAAACTAAAAGATATATGACAAGTTTCAAATATCTTAATTTTTACTTCTTCCCCCCCTTTGCACAAAAAAAGCTAGCAATCTCTAATCAAGGGGAAATATCTAGAGAAGAGAAAACAAAGTTGTTTCCCCCTCCTTGGAGTAGAACTTCATACAATACAAGTAACTCTAAACCCTGGGAAAAATTGGTCTCCTAAATGCAATATGTTCTCCCTTATATAATAGTACAAACAACTCAAGAGTTCAAATAAAACACTAGCAAGTGGCTGCTTTTGAAAAATGGAATAGAACAGGCATGTGATACTCCAAGCTGGCATTTAACATAAGGTGCACTGCTAAAATTCAAAGTAATCCTTACCAAAGCTATTTAAGGCATACTTAACCTTTACAGAAAATGCACAGAGGACCATCACACTCAATAAAATCAAGGTTGGGTAACATGGGAAATGAACATATCAATAACTTAATCAAGATAATTTCAGAACAACTTAAGTTTATATAGCAATTTCACATCATTTTTCATGATAAGTAGAAGAAAATTTACATGCCTAAAAACACTAATTTATCAGATTCAATATTCTGATACTTAACAGAAAAAGATAAAATATTTATATTAAAATTATCATTATAAAATGTTCTAAGACTTTAGAAAAAATCTGCTATCCTTTACTTTATCATTAAAACAGTCAAGTATTTATAAGCACTATTCATGTAACTAGCACTCCTTGGCGTCTGGCATCTAGGTTTCCATACACAGAGTTAAAGATCATCAATTCATTCCAGCTTCAGAAGCAAAACATATAAGAGAGAAATCGGTGTGTATGTCTATGGTTAGCATAAAAATTTAGCATAGAAATCTTGAGAAGTGTAAATATCTGTATGAATGGATGATGTTTGTAAATATACTCCACTTGGCCAAAATCATGTACACAAAGGGTAAGAAAAGAAAGCTCTAAGAGCTTGAGAAGAGGGTATACACCTTAAATCATTATAGTTATAAATTATTTGGTGTTTGCATATAAATAAACCAAATTGCAATTTCTTCTTTTGCATTTTCAGGCTATTTTTCTAACTAATCACCATTTTTGCCAATCTGTCAACTGTCAAAATTCAATTATGTTTCAATACTTTTCCTATCTGCTATGATTTGAAAAATGTATAAATCTCTTAAGTTTAAACAACAAAAACTTATGGAGCTTGATCTTAGAGAAGGTTTTATGCATTTGATCCCCAAAGGCAAGGGAAGTAAAAGCAAAAATAAATGAATGAGACAATATCAAACTAAAAAGCTTCTGCACAGCAAAAAAAAAAAATGCCAACAAAACAAAAAGGCAACCAACCAAATGGGAGAGGATATTTGCAAACAACAGATCTGAGTAGGGGTTAATATTCAAAATATATAAAGAACTCATACAACTCAACACCAAACAAACAATCCAATTAAAAAATAAGCAGAGGACCTGAACAGACACTTCACCGAAGGAGATGTAAATGGCCACCAGTTATATGAAAAGACTAGAGGCCCGATGCATGAAATTTGTGCACTGGTGGAGGGATCCCTCAAACAGGCCTGTGCCCTCTCACAGTCTGGGACCCCTCAAGGGATGTCCGGCTGCTGGCTTAGGCCCATTTCCCATGGTGCTCGCCAGCCTTGAGCCCAGCTTCTGGCTGAGCAGTGCTCCGCCTGTGGGAGCACACTGACCACCAGGGGCAGCTCCTGCGTTGAGTATCTGCCCCCTGGTGGTCAGTGCGTGTCATAGTGACCGGTCATTCCACCGTTCGGTCTGTTTGTATATTAGGCTTTTATTATATAGGATGCTCAATTTTACTATCTATTAGGGAAATGTAAATCAAAACTATGAGATACTACCTCATACTTGTTAGATGGTTATAATTAACAAGACAAGTAATAACAACTGTTGGAGAGGAGGTGGAGAAAAAGGAACCCTCATTGACTGCTGATGGGAATGTAAACTGGTAAAACCACTATGAAAACCAGTATGGCAGTTACTCATAAAATTAAGAATAGAGCTACCCTATGACCCAGCAACCTCTCTTCTGGTATCTACCTGAAAATTTTGAAAACATTTATTCTCAAAAATATATGGACCCTAATGTTCATTGCAGCATTATTCACAGTGGCCAAGACATGGAAACAATCAAAGTGTTCTGAGATAGAGGACTGGATAAAGAAAATGTGAAACATATAGGGTGTCCCCTAAAAAATACATACACACTTTAAATGATTATAAAGTCATTGTTTAACAGTTTGTTTTCAAAACTTAAAAGAATCTACAGAAATTAGTAATTTTTTTGTCAATGCCTATTTTCAAACTGATGACCGTTCTGGTCCAGGCACTGCTGATAACAGAAAGCAATGAAATGGCAAACATCAAGAATCATTTCATATTTATTTGTGTGCCCTCAATACATCAACTGTTGCCAGTTTTGTACTGTAAACTTTATCTTTTATGTATCCCCATAAAAAAGTCTAGTGGATAAATTTTCTTGTTTAAGGCTTAGTCTGGCTTCAGCCATTATTTCAAATCAATTAAACCTGAAAAAGAGTGAAAATTAAGTGAGTTATCAGCTGTTTAAATGTGTAAACACGTTTTGAGAGAACCAAGATGGAGGCATAGGTTAACGCCAGAGCTTGCTGCCTCGAACAACCACTTCAAAAATACAACTAAAAGACAGAACGGACATCATCCAGAACCACAGGAAGGCTGGCTGAGTGGAAGTTCTACAACTAGGAGGAAAGGAAAGAGGAAACCGAGGTCTGCAGCGGTTGCAGAGCCAGGGGAGACGGAACTGAGAGCAGCCATAACTGCTCGCTCTGCCCGCCCTGTAGATCCCCTGGGGACCCACCCCGCCCAAGCCCTGCACAGAGGCATTTGCCAAGACTGCCCTGCCCAAGCCCTGCACAGAGGCATTTGCGGGGACCGCCCCACCCAAGCCCTGCACAGAGGCATTTGCCAGAGAGCCTCAGGCAAAGGCTAGATTAGTACCGCCCTAGAAATTCAGCACAGTAGCGCTCCCATTGCAGACACAGCTGACTCTCATAGCCAGTTAGCCTGGAGGTCAATTCACCCCCGTATTGCCGAAAACAATCAAGGCTTAACTACAACAAGACTGCGCACAAAGACCACAAGGGGGTGCACCAAGAAAGCATAAAAAATGCGGAGACAAAAAAGCATGACAGAAATGGAGGATATAGAGCTAAAAAACGCAATTTTGAGGGCTTGCAATAATGTGCTAGAAGCTGCCAATAAACTTGATGAGAGCCTCACGAAAACTAATGAGACCCTTGATGCTATGATAAAGAACCAACTAGAAATTAAGCATACACGGACTGAAATAAAGAATATTATACGGACACCCAATAGCAGACCAGAGGAGCGCAAGAATCAAGTCAAAGATTTGAAATGCGAAGAAGCAAAAAACACCCAACCGGAAAAGCAAAATGAAAAAAGAATCCAAAAATACGAAGATAGTGTAAGGAGCCTCTGGGACAGCTTCAAGTGTACAAATATCAGAATTATAGGGGTGCCAGAAGTTGAGAGACAGCAAGATATTAAAAACCTATTTGAAGAAATAATGGCAGAAAACGTCCCCCACCTGGTGAAAGAAATGGACTTACAGGTCCAAGAAGCGCAGAGAACCCCAAACAAAAGGAATCCAAAGAGGACCACACCAAGACACATCATCATTAAAATGCCAAAAGCAAAAGACAAAGAGAGAATCTTAAAAGCAGCAAGAGAAAGAGACTCAATTACCTACAAGGGAATACCCATATGACTGTCAGCTGATTTCTCAACAGAAACTTTGCAGGCCAGAAGGGAGTGGCAAGAAATATTCAAAGTGATGAATACCAAGAACCTACAACCAAGATTACTTTATCCAGCAAAGCTATCATTCAGAATTGAAGGTCAGATAAAGAGCTTCACAGATAAGGAAAAGCTAAAGGAATTCATCACCACCAAACCAGTATTATACGAAATGCTGAACGGTATCCTTTAAGAAGAGGAAGAAGAAAAAGGTAAAGATACAAATTGTGAACAACAAACATGCATCTATCAACAAGTGAATCTAAGAATCAAGTGAATAAATAATCTGATGTACAGAATGAACTGGTGATTATAATGAATCAGGGACATAGAAAGGGAATGGACTGACTATTCTTAGAGGGGAAAGGGGAATGGGAGATGCGGGAAGAGACTGGACAAAAATCGTGCACCTATGGATGAGGACAGTGGGTGGGGAGTGAGGGCAGAGGGTGGGGCAGGAACTGGGAGGAGGGGAGTTATGGGGGCAAAAAAAAAAAAGAGGAACAAATGTAATCTGAACAATAAATATTTAATTTAAAAAAAAAGGTTAAATAAATGTGTAAACACACATGCCAGATTGAGGGCTCGATCCCCAATATGGGGCGAGCAGGAGGCAGCCAATCAATGATTCTCTCTCATCATTAAGGTCTCTCTCTCTCCCTTTCTGAAATCAATAAAAAAGTATACTTAAAAAATATGTATACATTTTGGGGACACTATGAATAATTACAAAGGCAGATTTTGTACTTCAACTGTGTTTTCAAACTTTCAGTACCATTTTAGAATGAATGTCCTTTATTTAAAGCTTAGTCTGGCTGAAAAGAAAGAAACACCCATTGAAAAGTGTTTATACAGCCCTAGACGGTTTGGCTCAGTGGATGGAGCATTGGCCTGTGGACTGAGGGGTCCCGGGTTTGATTCTGGTCAAGGGCATGTACCTTGGTTGAGGGCACATCCCCAGTAGGAGTTGTGCAGGAGGCAGCTGATTGATGTTTCTCTCTCATCGATGTTTCTAACTCTCTATCCCTCTCCCTTCCTCTCTGTAAAAAAATCAATAAAATACATTTTAAAAAAAACAAAAAATAAAAATAAAAGTGTTTATACATGTTTTGGGGACAACCCTGTATATATAATGGAATAATACACAGCAATAAGAAATGAAATACTGACATTAGCGACAACATGGATGGACCTTGAGAATATTATGCTAAGTGAAATAAGTCAATCCGAAAAAGCTAAGAACCATATAGTCTCACTCATATGTGGGATATAAAACTGAAGTTCATAGACAACAGTATATTGGTTATCAGAGGACAGAGGGGTGGGGGATAGTAAAGGGAGCCTAATATATGTTAATGGAAGGCAATCTGACTTTGGGTGGTGGGCACACAATGCAATATACAGAGCATCATCATAGAAATATATGCTTGAAACCAACCTACTTATTAACCAATGCACCCCAATAAATTTAATTTAAAAAGAGTCTAATTCAATTTTAAAACTAAACAAGTTGAGCCAGAACAAAGAAAATATCTTGCAAGTGTAACTTCAGGATGAAATTAAAAACTTGATATAGAAAAAGTTTCAAAAGGGAAAGTTCTTTCATTATCTAACTGATTTACCTTAAGCAAACACCACATTACCAAAAAAAAGAAAGGACAGAAGGAAGGAAGGAAGGAAGGAAGAGGGAGGAGTTTGTTGTCGTTGCCTTGAAAAAAGAGTCTGTATATAGTAGAAGAACAAAAATGTTAACCAAAAAATATGTTCAACCCTTATTTGTGTCAAATTATATTTTTTAATTAAGTAGGCTCAAAGTAAGAAAATAAAAACAACATGTTGAACTTAATTTCTTGAGTAGTTTCAACACACTGTTACAGCACATTAGCAAAAGTTTCAGCTATGAACTTTAACACAGTGTCAACTAATACTTCCTTTGGAAAATTCTACCCCAAAATTATGAGGATTAAAAAAAAAAGTCATTTTAAGGAAGTGTCAGCATCTAAAATGGCTTTACCTCAAACACATACAATATGCAGGGGTGGAAAAAAGTAGTTTTGAAGTTGTAATCTATATATATAAAAGCCTAAGCAACCGAACAACCGGTCAACTGGTCGCTATAACGCACACTGACCACCAGGGGCAAGTGCTCAACCCAGGAGCTGCCCCCTGGTGGTCAGTACGTTCCCACAGCAGGAGCGCTGCTCAGCTGACCAACAGGCACCAGACACAGGGCTCACACTGGCTGCTGCAGCCCAGAGACCGCAGCGGAGTGGTAGCAAGCCTGTCAAGTGGTGGTGGTGGCAGGTATAGTGGAGCCGGGATGAATAGGAATGGCAGGCAGGAGCATCAGGCAGTGTTGGACTGCCGGTTTTGGCCTATCCCCGCAGGCTACGCCGAGGGACCCCACTAGTGCACAAATCCATGCACTGGGCCTCTAGTAAGATAATCTACAGTAATAAAAGAGAAACATGCAAATTGGTGTCATTCTGCTACACCCACCAGCCAATCAGAGCGACTATGCAAATTAACCCAACAAAGACTGAAGGCTCCGGTCAGAGTGAAGACTGCTGCAGCCGGTGGGGAGAAGCCAAGCCTCCCTGCGGCCGGACCAAAGGCCTGGGTCCTGGGAGCCAAAGGAAAACCGGTGCCAGCAGCCAGGGGAAGGAAGGCCTATTGCACCAATCTCTTCATGCAATGGGCCTCTAGTAAATAAATAATAATACAAGAATAAACTGAGTATTGCATGTACTTACAACTGTAAACCTACTTTTGCCAAACTATGAATTAATCCAACAGATGTGTATAGACATAATTCTAAAAAGAAAAAGAAGAAGCAATATATTACACCTATTTTAGCAAATATGCCTGGATTTTTTTCCATGCATGACTTTCTTTAATCATCCCTCCGTGCCATTATACCAATCCACCATTATAATTCATTTTTTTATTACTGGGATCACTTATCCCATATTAAAGAAAGGAGTAAGTTATACTTAAAAATCTTACGTGGAGAGTGATTGGGTAGGTAGGAAGAGATTAACCAAAGAACTTTCATGCATATATGCATAACCTATGGACACAGACAATAGTGTGCTGAAGGTCTGGGGCTGTGGGGAGGGTGTGGGCTAGAAGGGGTCAATGGGGAAAAAAAGGGGACATCTGTAATATTTTCAACAATAAAGATTTTTAAAAAAATCATAATGCAGCCCAGCCAGCATTGCTCAGTGGTTGAGCGTTGACTTATGAACTGGGAAGTCATGTTTTGATTCCTGGTCAGGGCATATGCCTGGATTGTGGGCTCAATCCCCAGTGTGGGGAATGCAGGAGGCAGCTCTCTCATCATTGATGTTTTTCTCTCTCTTTCCCTCTCCTTGAAATCAATAAAAATATATTTTTTAAAAATCTTAATGCCGGATAAATGTCTCAGTCAATTAAGTTCTGTTAGAGTATCTCTCATTTTTCTTGTCTGGAAAAATGTCCCAGTGATTTCAATGAGAAACTTACATGTGTGCATGTGCATGCACCCAGTCACATGCACACACACACAATTTTGACATGTTTGATATTAGGTGATACAACTGGGAAAATATGACAAGGCAATATAGGCAGAATATATTCATAGACAAATAAATATGGAAGGAAATTACAGTAATGGTTTAACAACCCCTTAGGAGTAACAGAATGACTTCTAGAATTTTAAAGAAAATACAACCAGCTAGATCACTCCTACATCAACTGATTTAGAATTTTCAAAGAAGATACCTGCCTTATCATATGCATCTTTAAAAACAACACAAGTAATTTCTTATATACTGCAAAAGGTGAGTGAGAAGCAAGGGGTTAAAATATGCTTATCTATGACAACTGTTGACGGAATATTAAGCAAACAACTATCACACTAATACAACTAGTTACAATCCTTAAAAAAATACTCACATCATGGATAGTAATCTTTAATAGTGAAAACTACAGGCATAAAGAACAGTGAAGTCTGATCCAGTGTATATACTGGACAATGACACTTGCAAGAAAAAACGCCCAATTAAACAAGTAAAGGAGAATTCTTATGTTACTTGTAATAAACAATCTTAGATGTGGCATGCTCCTATGGAAAGCTTTCCAAGATCTACATTTACTTTACTGCTGTTAATTATCAGGATAAAAGATTTTTTAAAATCATGACATAAAAGAGAAAAAATAAATACACAAAATTAAGTAAACATTATGGGGAAAGTTGGCATACATAGCACATTAGGTTAGTTTTAGCTTTGTTTTCATCTGTACTTTAACAGAATTTCACATGTCCTTTTCATCAATGTGGAGCAAGCTATTTATTTTCTAAAAGAACAAAAGAATACTGGCTTTTTAAGGGGAGTTCAGGGCTGGGAGCCACAGTCTCTTTCACTTAAGTGAATATTTCCAAATATCGAAACAAGAATCCACATTGTATGAATGTAGTAAACTAATTATAAATCAGCTATAATATATTGACAAGGCATTGAAACTGTGATGCTAGAAAATTGGTATGTTAAGTATAAAAAACGATAACTACTATAGCTAATACTTATTAATGGCATTATTATTAACCATGCAATATTCATTATTACATGGATCCTCACAACACTCCTATAAATAGGTTATATGGTTTATCCTCTAATTTACATATAAGGAAACTGAAATTCATATATAAGAAACTGCCCAAGATCACACTGTTAGCAAGTACTTGATCCAGGTCTGTCTGACTTCAAAATAATCAATCATCTCTACTAATAGAAGTCCTTCATAGAATAAGGATTTATAAGTTATTGTATATTATTATTAAATGTAGAAAAAGATAATAAATAATGATAGTACAAAAACATTGGCATTTGAAGTTGTTCAAATATGGGGTAGGTTGCAGATTTAAAATATATATATATATATATTTTTATTGATTTCAAAGAAGAAGGGAGAGAGAGAGAGAGATAGAAACATCAATGATGAAAGAATCATTGATCGGCTGTGTACTGCACGCCCTACACTGGAATCAAGCCTGTGTGTATATGGAATATATATTCCATTGGACCAAGGACTTGTCTACTTTGTTCAGTGTTTTATCTACAATAGTCCCTGGCATAAAAACAATGCCAATTCTTGAACTAAGGAATGACATGCAAAGAGAATATGCACACTCCTATTGTTCTCATAGAAGGTGTATTTTGTTTTGTTTTTGAGTTACCTAATGATTAATGAATCATTCATAAAAATGTTTATATATTTTAACAAAATAAAACTTCAAAAGATGTTAAGAAAAGTAAGTTGCTGTCTTAAAAAGAGAGAAGTATAATAAAATAATTTCCACATGAACTTCTCATGCTTGAATTTAGAATTGAAAAAAACAACTATTTTCCTTATTTTATAATGGGACACAAATCCACACTTAAATTATAGACATATAATCTACCAGAAAAACATTACCTATTTTTCTTATTTGAATTACATTATTTTTTCTCCATACTACTATGAAGTTGATGATCGGTGTGTTTTTAGATCACCGAGATTATACAATTTTATGTGACAATTAACATATTAGATGTTATTCCTCCTTAGAGTATTATAATATAATTAGTGCCCTAGTGCACGGATTTGTGCACATTGAAAGGAAATTAATTAGAAGGTGGCCAGCAGGGTGGGACTGTGCATGACAGGCCGGACATGCTCTGGAGCCAACCTACCGTGGTCCCTACCTGGCCGGCCTCACGTCCGGCAGGTGGGGTCCCCCGGCCTGGCCTGCAGGGATCGGGCCAAAACTGGCTCTCCAACATCCCCCGAGGGGTTCCAGAGTGCGAGAGGGTACTCTGCAATGTTGCTGTTGTACATGGTGTGGAACGCAAACCCAACTGTGCAATAAACCAGATTTGAGGCCGACAGTGCTCCAGCAACAACATAACCAATGGCCAAAGGTGGAATCACACTTCCTCCTCTCTGGTTCTGGGGTGCTTCACCTGAGAACCACCGCTGCCAAGTCACTGAAGCTCGGCAGCTCCTACATTGAGTGTCTGCCCCTTGTGGTCAGTGCACGTCATACCTACAGGCCGGTCTGACGGTCACTTAGCTTTTTATATATAGACAGGTCAGTGATGGCGAACCTATGACACACATGTCAGAGGTGACATGCGAACTCATTTTTTCGGTTGATTTTTCTTTGTTAAATGGCATTTAAATATATAAAATAAATATCAAAAATATAAGTCTTTGTTTTACTATGGTTGCAAATACCAAAAAATTTCTATATGTGACATGGCACCAGAGTTAAGTTAGGGTTTTTCAAAATGCTGACACGCCGAGCTCAAAAGGTTCACCATCACTGAGATAGGCTGAACCAAATGTAAAGCTTATCACTAAATCAATATGTAAAGCTATATAAAATGTATTTACACCAAAGTTCCCTGCTATAAAAGAATTCATCTATTTTGCATGTTAACTGACTGCAACCATAATATCAGAAATAAGATATAACTTTGGAGGCTATCTGGTTTAATTCGTAATCTCTTTCAGCAAATCATAATACTTAATGCCTGATACTTTTAAATCCTCTATTTTTAAATGAGTGACAAATAATGATACTAGACAAAGAAGAGATAAAATGAGTAGCTCACAACAAAATTTCTTCAAAATACAATTTGCAAAATATATTTATAAAGTTTTAACATATGATTTTAAGCTCATTAACTGGCAGTATTGAAAGTAATACACAATAAAAATGTTTTCAACAAAGGAAATATATGAAGCTAGAACCAAGAAAGGATTTAATATATGTATTAAATACTGAGCTGTTCAGAAACATACATATAAGTACAATGTAAATACTATCAAAACATTTAATTTAAAATTCATAAATAAAAGATAAAATATAAATTCAACCAAGAATACATCATTTGATACTCCAGGAGAATTATGTAAATTCCAGTATTTAATAATTCCCATTAGCCTTAGGGAGAAAAAAGGCTTAAAAAATAGATCCTATACTTTTCCCAAACTCAATAACTAAAGCTGGTTTATATTAGCAGAACCAAAAAGTCACAACATCACAAAAAAAGCCAATAATCACCACTGTAAAAACCAGACATTTTTTAACGACCTTCTCAACAAAGGCACCAGTTTCTATATTGGGCATAGTTGAAAAACATGCTCGTTCATGTCCCAAGACCTATCTATCAGACTCCTTTCTGGAGAGGAAAGCTTTTCACTTAAAGTGATTTTAGATCTTCTTCTTTTTCTACTTTTACCCAAATGACTTGTTACAGGAATTTTTTACACATTAAATTACCAACTAACTAAAATGACATTAACTTCTATCAAGTCTATGGATAAAGTTAACCAACAAAATATTTCTATATTCCATGTATAGTAAAAGGATTTTTAAAAAATATTTAGTGTAAAACAAACCTAAATTCCTATCTATACAGGTATAGTTAAATCAATTATATCTATGTACTGTGGAATACTATAGAACAGTGAAAAAAATAAACTAAGTATATATAAACTAATATGAAAAATATCTCTAAGTTATACTGAGTAAATAACAGAAAAAAATATCCAAAAAAAGATTGAGTAGAAAAACATTTTTGTAAAATCAAATCAAAATTACATAGCATAATATGTGTGTGTGTGTGTGTGTGTGTGTGTGTGTGTGTGTATACATACACATACTAGAGGCCTGGTGCACGAATTCATGCATGGGTGCGGTCCAGCCGGCCCGCTCCGATCGGGGCCAATCAAGCCAGGCTGGCCAGGGGGAGGGGCTGTGGGTGGTTGGCCAGCTGGCCCTGCACCCTGGTCGAACTCCCAGTCAAACTCCTGGTCAAACTCCCAGTCAAGGGGACACTTTGCTTATTAGCCTTTTATAATATATATATATATATATGTGTATGTGTGTGTGTGTGTGTGTGTGTGTATACACACACACACACACACTAGTGGCCCAGTGCATGAAATTTGTGCACATTAAGAGGCAATTAATTAGAAGAAATATTTTAATATTGCTATTTGCCCTTTCTGTATAATAGAAGTGTCAGAGATGAAAGAAAATTAGTAAAATGTATATAAAAATCTCCCTCCTGTCAGAGTCTGGGGCATGCCGGACCCAGAGTCAAGTCCCCACAAACCCGTATGCACCTTGAAATCGTGCAAGACCCAGTCCCGGCCGGCCCCACCCCCCGTCAAGCCCCGCATAGCGGGAGGCACAACCTCAGCCCCCCTGGCCCAGGCACCGGTGCAGGGGTGCGTGGCCTCAGGTCCCCTGGCCCGGCCTCAGGTCCCCCAGCCACAACGCCGGGTCAGGGGGCGCAGCCTCAGGTCCTCCGTCAAGTCCTGCCGGGCAGTGGATGCAGCCTCAGGTTTCTGACCCAACGCCAGGCGGGGGGTGTGGCCTCAGGTCCCCCGGACGGGCCTCAGGTCCCCCAGCCCCGGCATGAGGCCGTGACGACCATTTGCATATTAGCTCTTTATTATATAGTACTAGAGGCCCAGTGCACGAAATTCGTGCACTCAGAGGGGGGGTGGTCCCTCAGCCCGAACTGCACCCTCTTGCAGTCTGGGAGCCCTCAGGGGATGTCCAACTGATGGCTTAGGCCCACTCCCCATGGGCCTGGCTTCTGGCTGAGCGGTGCTCCCCCTGTGGGAGCACACTGAACATCAGGGGACAGCTCCTGCATTGATCATCTGCCCCCTGGTGGTCAGTGTGTGTTTAGTGGCCGGTCGTTCTGCTGTTCAGTTGATTTGCATATTACCCTTTTATTATATAGGATAATGTGTTATTATGGGCAAGGCCTCTAATTCAGTGTTTTTTAGGTAGTTAAAGGGAGGGGCAGAATTTTCACTTGAGCCTGAAGCTAAAATTGCCCTTAACTCAAAAATCTGCATACCACTGAGACACATCTTGGTGAGGCTCATTCTGAACCCCCACACTGTCCTATTATGTGTGTAAGTATTGGGAACCATCTTATCTCTTTAGTAAAAGGAACCTTTTGTTATGTTACAATGACTAACTTTATCTCATGAGTTGTGTTTGGCTTCAAGCCTGTATCCAGTATTCATGCAGCAACTTCAGCTCTTCTGTTCAATATTTACCTGGAATATCTTTTATTTTATTTTCTCTAAATCTTTCTAGATTTTTATGCATTAGATAGGAATAGCCCATGGACACAGACAATAGTCTGGGTGCAGGGTGGAGGAGATCAATGGGGAGGGAAAAAACTAAAACAAAGGGACATCTGTAATACTTTCAATAATAAAGATACATTTTAAATAAAGGAAAATATCTTAGTTGAAAAGAGGTTTATGTGAAATAATATAAGTAATTGCTCTACACAGTACTTTATATTCTCAAGTCCTCAAAAAGAGATATTAATTGACCCTATGTTCACTTAATGTTAATTGACCCTATGTTCATTGACTGCAGGACTGACATCTGCCACGCTGACTCAGCACTGACTGCTACGGGGGCTGTGATCAGACCCTGCTTTTCTCTCCTGGCCAGGCCTGATCGCAACACCCTTGGCAGTCAGTGCTGGGTCACCTCGGCGGTGGCGCCCACAACACGGCAGTCAGTGCTGGGCCTGACTTCTGGTGTTTGGTCGAGCCTTAGGTCGTTTTGGACGTTATGGACCCTGGCTCTTTATATATATAGATATGGGGGGGGGGGGGGCACAAATCGCCCCTTTAGAAGTATGCACATCAAACAACTAATAGTGATTATCTCTGGGAGAATTATTTAAATGTGATTTCAACAAGAATGTATTCCTCTTTTACTTTAGGGGAAAAATATTTTTGTCATTAAACACTATTTGCTTCAAATGATTAAGCTTATACAGACATAAAAGCAAAAGAATTATACTGTGTATATCACTGATGTTGACATTTATCATAATTTCTGTCATTACTTAAATATACTGAAATCTATTTATTTATTTAAGAAAAGAAAATATGTAACAATATTTTTCAGGTTTATATTATACCTTCTTTTTCTATAAGAAGTGGAACCATAATGTATTCCAGTATTTAATTCTGTTGTATTGTTTTTGAACCTTCCTCTGCCAATCCTATATTCTCAAATATTCTGTAACTTCTCAAATGCAGAGCAACATCTGGTATTAAGTATGCTTTCAGTGGACAATTCATTGATCATTTGAAAATAATTCTATACAAAATAAGACTACACTAGAATTCTATAATTTGTGTAGAATATGTCTGTTATAATTTTTTTTTTTTTACTAAAATTTGTCAAAGTTTAAAAGAATAAAGAGTACTGGCCAGTGTTTCTTGATGGTTAGAGTGCAGGCCCATGAACCGAAGTGTTGTGGGTCTGATTGTCTGTGTCTGTGTATGTGTCTCTCTCTCTCTCCTCCTTTTTCCCCTTTCTCCACCCTCCTACCCTCCGTCTCCCTTCCACTCTCTCTAAAAATCAATAGAAAAATATCCTCCAGTGAGGATTAACAAAAAAATAATAATTTGGAGAAGAAAAGAATAAAGAAAATAGACTCTCAATCCTCTACCTTATATTCATCCACAATAATGCTGAGGGCTTCATGACCAGCTTTCCTCATGTCTTCCAATTCTTGTTTATGTTTTTCCTGAAAAAAAAAAAAAAGTAAACCATGATATGTTCTTTTGTTTACAAATAATAAAACCATTGACTTTTGCATCCATGAATAATTGAGTGGTTTGTGAAAACACAATGTAGAAGGTGAAAAGTTTTTTTTTTCAGTTTTGTTTAAAAGCATTCAGATTTTCTTTCCTTGAGTATTTTAATTATATTATTTTTTGGAATGTTTTTAAAAGTCTGACATGGATCTAATTTTCTCTACCTTATATTTAAGTTGATTATATAATTTATGTTCCTCATTATGTCACCTTTGAGAGTAAAAGGGGTTAATTACACTGGGATAATGGACATAAATATTACTGGCTGTCCTGGGCAAATGAAAAAGCAAAGTCATTGAATTTCTAGATTTCTGAGATGTTTTTTAAAGCCAATAGAATATGTCTCATAATTGACTGGGTCTATTTTCCCAGGTACTCATATGCACTTCTAAATTATAAGCATCCTAGCCATTTATTGAAAGTTTATTGAATTTTACTTTTGATACTTCAAATCTTTGATTTTCTTTTTCAGAGACCACATTTATCTACATACTGGGTCAGTTTTCCTTGTTTTTTTTATAATTATTCCTTCCTCTCAAATCCTTCCTCCATTATTTGATATTTTTTCAGTTTCCTTTTTGCCATGCTTTTTCTTTCTTTCTATAGTATTGTTGCTATCAATAATTCAGTTCTATCAGCTTGTGTTCTAGAATTCATGTAAACTGTAAACTATCTTTTTGTTGAAAATGTTTATGGATTATTTCTTTAACTATCTTGGTCTAATTTTATATGAAATTCTGAGAATATTCCCAAAATAATGCAGCCTCAGTTGCTGCCATCATCATGCCACATCAACCCCTTCCTTCCTTAAAAGACTTTCTTTACTTGGTTCTCCTCCTATCTACTGCTCAGTCTGTTCTATTGGCTTCTTTTCATTGCCCCAACTTCACAATATAGAAGTTCCCTGGAGAAAAGACTTCTTCCTAACTTGTCCACCCTCTAATTAATCCTAATATTAATTCTATTACCTTGAATATTATCTTTGTACAACTTCTTATTTTATATCTACAACCCTGCCATGGCTGATTCCCAGATTTAAATATCTGCCTAGTAAGGCCTTCATATGGATGTGTGAAAGGAATGTCAAAGTTAATATGTCCAATGTCAAACTTTTTATTTTCCTCTATCAAACTTCCAGTTGCTCACACCAAAAAAATCATGAAATCATTTTTAGTTTCTCTCATTTTCCCTCACAATCCACTTGCAATACTTCAGAAAATCCTATTAACTTGATATTCATTTTTATTTCTTTAATAAACGCTTAAATATTACAAGTGTGCCAGGTACTGTTCTAAACCCTTTCCAAAATTGATTCATTTCTTTTACTTACTTAAACCTCCTATCATTCCCATCTCATGATCCAGAATGTGAGCACTTGTCAATATCTCCACTGCTACTTCTTGTCCACACCACAGTAATTTCTCAATAGGACTGTAATAACATCCTTACCTCAAAAACAACCACCAAAACAACCCTTTAAAAACTTTAAGGTAATCATAAAATATGTAAGATGTAATCTCTATGAGGGCAGGAATTGTTCACTGCTATATCCACAGCAACTAAAATAGTACCTGGCACAATGTGTGTGCTCAATGAATATCAATAATAAAACATATACATCTGATCAAAATTCCCAACTAGCTTCCATATATTACTGCAGATAAACTCTATAATCTTTCCTACAGGCCAAAGCTATACCACTCTCCTTCTAAGTCCCTCCATCTGTTGTCATTGTTTTTCCTCAAATCATTATAAGTACATTCCTGCTCTAATGTTATTGAACTTGTTATTTGCTATGTTTGATATACACTTTGCCCCAGATATCACACTCATTTCCTTTAAATACTGCTCAAAAATCATAATAGAGAGAAGTTCCCTGACCCACCCAACATAAAATAGCACACACTCATCGTTATCTACTAATCATGCTTTATTTTTATTGTTAATCCTTACCTGAGGGTATTTTTCCATTGATTTTTAGAAAGGGAGGGAGGGGGAGATAGACAAGAGAGAGAGAAAGAGAGAGAGAAATACATCGATATGAGACACATTGAGTGGTTGCCTCCTACATGCACACTGACTGGGCCAGGGATTGAGCCTGCAACTCAGGTACCTGCCCTTGACCTGGAATCAAATCCATGATCCTACAGTGTACAGGTCAATGCTCTAAACACCTAGCAACACCAGCCAAGGCCATGGTTTATTTTTATTCATAGCACCTATCAATTGTCCATTACCTATCTTCCCTTGTTATATTGGGAAAAACAATGATGGTAATCTCTAACACTATGCTACTTAAAAAAGTGAGGAAAAGACAGACAGTAGAGAGATTTTAATTTCTGACATTAAGTTCAATTTGGGAAGATGAAATTTTACTTCCATTAAATATATGTACCTCAAATGGTGCCTTATATATAATGTCAGCTCAATAAAAAAGAACTGCATAAAAAAAATTGTGAGGCCAAAAATATTTGGGAAGTGATAAAGGTGTTTCATTCTTTATCAAAGAGACAGTTATTTAACATCATAATAAAAATGTTAGAATTGTATTTAAAATCTAGTCTTCAAAAAGGAGGCTAGTTCACATACACATTTGTTGAGTCAATAAGTGAGATTATGGTCAATGTACTCAATGTAATTTATATTAATCCATATAAATTAACAAATATTTTATACATTTTTAATCTGTTAATAGAGGGAGTGAGATTAAAACATTTTTTAAAATATATTTTATTGATTTTTTACAGAGAGGAAGGGAGAGGGATAGAGAGTTAGAAACATCCATGAGAGAGAAACATCCATCAGCTGCCTCCTGCACACGAGCCACTGGGGATGTGCCTGCAACCAAGGTACATGCCCTTGACCGGAATCGAACCTGGGACCCTTGAGTACGCAGGCTGACGCTCTATCCACTGAGCCAAACCGGCTAGGGTGAGATTAAAACATTTTAAAAAAACCCTTCCAATGTTTCTAATGCTATTCTATGATATAGTATGCTAAAACTAGAACAATTAATTCCCCTTTGCTTACTTCAAAATTACTGGCAGTACTCATATAACCACATTGTAACACAGCAGACTGCCCAGTTACTGCCCCCCCCACACACACACCAAAAAAAAATAAAATAAATAACCTCACAGGAATAACCAAATAATTATCCATAGCCTGAAATTTTTATTTCAAGTATATAGAACCAAACATTTCAACCTATCTTCAAAGTAGTCAAAACAAAATTTGACCACAATGATAGCTTTCTTTCAAAATGTCAAACCCAAAACTATCATTAGAAAGGGAAGATTCAGAAAATGTTCTCACCTTAAATAAGACGACATACTTTTTAAACAAGAAGAGACTTTAAAGGTAAGCTATTCCAACATATTTATTTTATAAATGAAGAAATTGATGCCTAGGGAAGTCAAGAAGATTGTTCAAGGTCACTTAGCTCAATAGGGCCGGCTGAAGCCAGAATCACATATCCTGATAGCCCAACGTTTATTATGAAATATCCAGTCAAAGACTGAACTATTTGAGTATACTCCCAACTCCTCATCAACAGATCCATTTTCTATGTAAAATTCATTAATAGATAGAATCACATGTCATGCCATATCTTCTGATGAAATTAAGATACAAATTGGTCACTCTTGATAAAACTTGAAATAATCATTTATCAAGTCATTACTGTCAACCAGAAAGTTTGGTCTGATAAAAATAATGTAAAATAAGGTGCTTCTTAAAGATTATCAGAAGCACATTCCAACCAATTATCCACCACCCCCTCTCCAATACCAATTCCTTGCCAAACTTACTAAACACACACAGGTCTAATACCCTAATATGCCTAACATAATTGACATCAAAAATATTTGTTAAATACATAAGTAAATAAGAACCATATGATTAAAAATATAGATCCTTCACAGAAAAAAAAAGAAATTAGCAAAATTTTTAAAGTAGGCATCATTAGTATTTTGATGATAAAACTCAATTCAGATAGTTAAATCAAGAATGATACACAAAAATATTTTAAAGCCCATTTATGACACAAACTTATAAATATTTCTCAGTTTACATTATATTATTGTTGGTCATTGCTAACAATAGAACCCACACTAATTACTCCTAATAAATTAATCCATATATAGTAATGGTACATTACTATGCTACATAATGCTACATAAATGGTTAAAAGCCAACATTTAATTTAGGTATTTGGAATTAATTACTACAGTACTTAAAATATAAAAGAGAGAAGAAATGAAAGAGGGAGGGAGGGAGGGAGGGAGGGAGGGAGGGAACGCCAAACACTAATCAACCATTATATTCCACCTATTAGAAAGCAGTTACTTCTCACTTTCTAAATTCTTTGGCTAAGGCACATCTATAATTAAGCTGAACATAATTAGAACATAATTAGTTACTATTGTCTGATTAAGAAAGGTTTTCCAATACAGGCTTCACCACCACTCTATCTGAAGTCACAAGATTATATCCCTTTCACAACAACTAATCAACTATATTGGATAAGGCAGCACAAACACCTCCAGATATTCCAAAAGGCAATCTGCAGGGCAAGAAATCAAAATAAAGATAGCAGGATAACATCTAACCAATGCACTGAAAGGTTCTAACTGCGAAATGGTATAAAATCCCCCCACCAAGATCTAAAGAATCAAATGCACCAAAGTGGCCTAATTGTAAATGTCAAAAAAGCACAAAGATTAGATTATCCTATACATACCTACTTTGTCAAAACAACAAAACACCACCTCTCCATCACATTTGACAGCTGCAACAAGCCCAGCTGGTTTATAAAACCAGTACCTTTCACTGTCATGACAATTATGAAACAAGAAGTCTTCTCCACTGAATAAATTTTTAATCTCTACCTCCTAGTTCTATGTGATTTCTCAGTCTCTCTGTACAATTGGTAACAAAAATAACAACACATGACAGAATCCTTCAAAATCTTCAATCCAATTTCACAGACTAAGTCAAATATTTAAGCAAATATAAAATGAGAGAAAAAAAATGACATAGCATGTAAAAATCAGTCTAAAGGTATAAAGTAATATTGCATATGGAAATAAAGCATTTTTGCCATAGTAAATACTAAAACAGAGACCCATAAGTCTGCCCCTTCAGTTTAATATTTCCATGATCTTTCAAAGAATTAATTTTGATCTCTGGCCCTATTCCATTAATGGCTGACTTAAAACACGGCATGGATTTCATCAGCACATAGACTCCAAAAGCATCAGCTTTACTGAATCTTCTCAACCAAAAACAAGATAACCAAACTCCTTCTGGACTTTTCCTAACAGATACAATCATAAGGGAATGGAGAGAACTCCGTAATTTGTTCACACCAGCAAAGAAGTAACTGATTTTGCTTCTATAAAAAAACTCAGATATGACAATATCACATCTGACTAAACTAAAAACTTATGAATATGAATTAGTAGTTAACAAATGAAAAACAAGTAAGCAGGTCACATGTAATTCATCACTCTGAAAATGAAAACAACTATTTAAGTCAGTGGTTCTCAACCTTAGCTGCACATTAGAATCACCTGGGAATCTTTTTAAAATCCTGATTTCTGGGCCTCATCCTCCGGAAATTCTGTTTCTTTGTTATGGGGTGGGGCCACAACATTAGTAACAAAGAAACAGAATTTCCGGAGGATGAGGCCCAGAAATCAGGATTTTAAAAAGATTCCCAGGTGATTCTAATGTGCAGCTAAGGTTGAGAACCAGTGATTTAAGTAAATATCAACACAAGATGATATGTTTACAACAGTGCCATTTTTTTGTAATTATCATTTCTCCATTAGCAAATTATCTCCTCTCCCAACTACAACCTGTTACAGAATAAAGGGCAATCCAGCACAGCCTGAGAATATGGCCTTTTGTGTAATCCTGACCAAAATCTTGGCTAATGTGTTGATTGGATTGGACCTGTTCCAACTGCTACTTCAATGTCACTTTATTATTTGCTCCAATAGAAAAGGCAGACACTTCACTCTGGGCCAGATTTAAAAGAAATTACATTGTATCTTCAACTTTGTTGAAGTCTTCAAAGGCCAACTGCCTTGAGAGGTATAGATGCTCAAAACTAACTCAAGCCAAGCCGGGGGCGGGGGAATGAAAGGAGAAAACGAGGAAAAAGTAAAGAAATAAGGGAGGGAGGAAGAAAGTAGAACTGGGGGTCAAGGAGAAAAAAAGAGAAGAGCACACAGTTTGCAATTATAAAAAAAAATTAGCAAAAAAAAAAAAAGACCATTTAAAAAAAATTATAAAAAGGGCTACAGTTATTTGTATCAGTATAATTACAAAAAGTCATTCCTACCTTGAGGTTCACTACTTTGAGAGTATCAAGGAACAATTTCCAGCCTGCTAATGTTAAACAATAGACTTATGCCTTATGAATACAATAAATGTACCTATCTCAATCAATAAAGATGTATACCTCTCAAAAATTCCAATAATTTCTTATGACTTTTTCCATTTTTAAGCCTCTCTCCTAAATTTGATTGTATTTTATCTCTGATAACAGAAAGGGATATTCTAATAACATAGCTTCTCAAAATATTTAATACTTTGATCAAAAAAAGAAAAATGGCTTAATAATAAAAATCTCCTTTTAGTTTTGGTCACTTGTCTTGTCAGTTGAATTGCAACCCACCCAAAAAGATATGTTCAAATCCTAATCCCAGGTACCTAATCCCTAATCCTAATCCATGGTATCTATAAAGGTAATCTTATTTGGAAATATGGTCTTTTCATATATAATTATTACAAAATAAGATCACCTTGGATTTAGAGTGGCCCTCTGTTCTAAGATTAGTTTCCTTATACAAAAAGGAGAATGAGCCCAGCCAGAGTCACTCAGTGGTTGAGCTCTGACCAGGAGATCACAATTTGATTCCCAGGCAGGGCAAATGCCTCGGTTGCGGGCTCAATTTCCAGTAGGGGGTTGCAGGAGGCAGCCAATAGATTTCTCTTTCATTGACGTTTCTATCTCTCCTTCTCTTTCCTCTCTCTCTAAAATCAATAAAAACATTTTTAAAAATTCAGTATGAAATAAAAATGTGACACCCTTGCTCAAACATTAATAATTTCAAGATGGCAACAGCAGACCATTAAACCAAGCATCAGTGCCTTATAATCAGAGTCCTGTGCAAATACACAAATTGTGTGCCCATGAAGCCAGGCCTGCCTTAAGATACAGGTAATGAGAAAGTGTTGACAATCAACAATCTTATCAGAAAACCCTACAGTAAAGCCCCCCCTACACCTTGCCTCACTTACCAGCAGAGCTTCCAATCAACCTTTTTTGCCCTACTCCTAAAAAAAGAGATAGCTATGGATAACCAGGCATTTAAACAAAGCCTCTAAATCAGTGGTTCTCAATCTGTGGGTCATGACCCCTTTAAGGGTCGAATGACCCTTTCACAGGGGTCGCTAAGACCATCGGAAAACACATATATAATTACATATTGTTTTTGTGATTAATCACTATGCTTTAATTATGATCAATTTGTGACAATGAAAATACATCCTGCATATCAGATATTTACATTACGATTCATAACAGTAGCAAAATTACAGTTATGAAGTAGCAACGAAAATAATTTTATGGTTGGGGGTCACCACAACATGAGGAACTGTATTAAAGGGTCGTGGCATTAGGAAGGTTGAGAACTACTGCTCTAAATGAAAAACAAAGGCCAGAATATAATAGTAGAAAAGAAAAAAACTTGGAATAAGCCCATTATATAAGGACTAGAGGCCCGGTGCATGGAATTTGTGCATGGGGGGGTGGGGGTTCCCTCAGCCCGGCCTGCACCCTCTCACAATCCAGGACCCCTCAGGGGATGTCTGACTGCTGGTTTAGGCCAGATCCTACAGGAGAGGGACCCCTGTGGGATCAGGCCTAAACCAGCAGTCACACATTCCTCTCCCAATCCGGATGACTAGCTCCTAACCACTGGCCTGCCTGACTGTCTCATCGCCCCTAACCACTCTGCCTGCCTGCCTGATCACCGCTAATCACCTCTGCCGTGGCCCCCGCCATCGCGGCTTAGTCCAGAATGACGTCCAGAAGGTCATTCGGCTGTCTGGTCTAATGAGCATATTATGCTTTTATTATTATAGATAAAATTAATAATAACATAAACATACTCAAAAGCTCTTGAGAATGCAAAACACAATAATACATATGAAAACAATCCATAAACGCTTTGGAAAATAAAACAAAAAATATCAAGCAGAAATTTTTAATAGGAGAGGGAATAAAGAAATAAAAAATAGATACAATAAGACAAATAACCCAGTGGATCCAGGATCCAAATAATAGGTGTTACAAAGGGTAGATAATAGGTGCTATTATTATCCAAATAATAGGGAAGTAATTCATCAAAAATAGCTCAAGAAATTTTCCACATCTAAACATTATACACTGAAGGGATGCTTGGAGTTCCAACAATTGGTCAAATGTAGGCCCGAGGACTGTGTCTTCAGTACTACCGCATACTTAAAAGGGCTTCCAGTGAAAATACAACTATATCATACTCACAGCTTAATGTTTACAGTATTGCTTGGCTTGCAGGACTTAAGAAAAATTACTGTAGACTATCCCACGCCCCCAAACAAGAAAGAAAAAAACTGAACTGAAACCTAATTTTTAAATGGGAAGCATTTCTAAAAGTATCAGAACAAAGGTCATTATATAGACTTTTCTATCAGAAAAGCAAATATTACTTGGTCCTGGGGTGGCACCAAATAAAAATGACTAGTGATTAGACAACTACACAATAGAAATCCTAAAAGTATACCAGTATAGTGCCAGGACAGTTAATACTCCTAGGTCCCAAAAAAAGAAAGCACAAAACACCAGTGTGAGACAGAATTCTCAATTAAGGCCCAATAATTCAATTAATTAAGATTAAACATATATGAGTTCACAACAAAAATTTAAAAAAACTGCATGAAAAAAATCATGATGAGTAAGGATATAGATAATACAACAGTCACTTAAGATAAACAAAAAGTTTTCAAAAAGGGAAAATAATTCACAATATATTATGATTCAGGTGTCAATAGTATTTAACATAATCTTTATAATGTACACAATTAAATGCTGATCTAATGAAATCTATTATGTAACTACTAGAGGCCTGGTGCATGGATTCATGCACTTTGAAAGAAAATTAATTAGAAGGTGGCCGGTGGGGTAGGGTGGGGTGGGGAGGGACTGGGTAAGACAGGCCGGACACACCCTGGAGCCAACCTCCCACAGTCCCTCCCTGGCTGGTCACACCTGGGGTGGCACTGGGGCTCGAAGGGAGTCTGCAGAATGAGTGAGGTCGCTCTGGCAGGTGGGGTCCCTCGGCCTGGCCGGCAGGGATCGGGCCGAAACAGGCAGTCCGACATCCCCCGAGGGGTCCCGGAGTGTGAGAGGGCACTCTGCAAAGATGCTGTCACTTCGCAGCTCCTGCATTGAGCGTCTGCCTCCTGGTGGTCAGTGCGCATCATAGCTACCGGCCGGTTGGCTGGTCACTTAGCCTTTTCTATAGATAGATACTAGGAGAATGAAGGGACTCTAAGTGTGGACTGGAGGTATAAAAAATTTTAAATCTGAAATATCAAAAAGTAGTAATATTTTATGAATGTTATTAGAAAATATGGGATAACCCTAACCGGTTTGGCTCAGTGGATAGAGCGTCAGCCTGCGGACTCAAGGGTCCCAGGTTCGATTCCAGTCAAGGTCATGTACCTTGGTTGTGGACACATACCCAGTAGGGAGTATGCAGGAGGCAGCTGATCTATGTTTCTCTCTCATCAATGTTTCTGACTTTCTGTCCCTCTCCCTTCCTCTCTGTAAAAAATCAATAAAATATATTAAAAAAATATGGGATACATATTAATTTAAGTAGTTGAAAGTTGTTGCTTTTGAAGGGTCTAAAAAATGGCAGAAGCAGGGAAAGGATCAGTGAATACTGTTTTCCATAACAAGCCATTTAGCACTTAGAACTATATGACTCTTTAAACTATGTTAATATATAATTTTAATGAGAATTTTTAAATGGAAACATTGCCTGAAGCTTTGATATTATACTCTGCAGTAATTGTTAATAATGAATGAATAAAAATATAATAAAACCTTAGACTTTCCATATTAGTTACAGTGTCTAAATCAGTGATGGCGAACCTATGATATGCGTGTCAGAGGTGACACGCGAACTCATTTTTTTGGTTGATTTTTCTTTGTTAAATGGCATTTAAATATATAAAATAAATATCAAAAATATAAGTCTTTGTTTTACTATGGTTGCAAATATCAAAAAATTTCTATATGTGACACGGCACAAGAGTTAAGTTAGGGTTTTTCAAAATGCTGACACGCCGAGCTCATAAGGTTCGCCATCACAGGTCTAAATGCTTAAGAATATATGTACAAGATTACTGAAATAAAAGGTCAGATACCACTGACCTCTTCATCATGGGGAACTTGTTAAATAAATGGTAATACATCAATTTAATTGGTTATTAAGAAACTCTTACTATACTGACATGGAATAATCTAAGCTATGTTCTTAAATGAAAGCACATGAAACGTTTTATCTTTAAAAAAATGAAAAAGTGAATATATGGGTATGTATATGTGTGTATATGTATATATAGTTATGTGTGTATATATATGTGAACACATATATAAACACATATGTACACACATACAAACATTTATTCAATGGACTGAAGGGTCCCAGGTTCGATTCCAGCCAAGGGCATGTACCTTGGTTGCGGGCACATACCCATTAGGGAGTGTGCAGGAGGCGGATGATTGATGTTTCTCTCTCATTGATGTTTCTGACTCTCTATCCCTCTCCCTTCCTCTCTGTAAAAAAAATCAATAAAATATATTTTTAAAAAATTCATTTTATTAAATAAATATAGTCACATAATGATTAATATGTGATTTTATTAACTCCAAGTTAGATATATTCTTTTAAAATGTGCAAAAGTTCTTTGACTTAATTTCTACATTTCTAACTATAACTTTAATTTCTTCCTGCCATTATACTCCCAAAATTTCACACTGACCTTTATTCCATTTGTCAAAATACCTACTGTTTCCAAAGTATAAGAACAATAATTATTTTAGATATTGGAATTTAAAATACTAGAAGAAATTGTGACTTACAAAATATAACTTACATTGTTCAGATGCTAAATTATTCATGGCTGGCAAAAGCAGCCAGCAACGACCAAAACATTACCTCAGCATAGAAAAGTCATGTCAATTTTTCTGATATTAATATTAGAATAATGTATACTATTTGTCAAGAAACAGAGGCATCAACTTTGACAGGGTTATAAAATCCTCAACACATAAAAATGTGAACTAACACATATTTCCAGAGTTGTTGTTTGATAAAATGAGGAAAAAAATAATCTGATAAATACTTGCTATATTATAGAAATTGCCCTACTAGTGAATTATTTTGTTTCATAAATACAAACCTAAAAATATCATAATGATAAAAAAGACATATTCCTTCTCCCTGCTCTCTATTTTATTAAGGATGAAACTTTAGGTGATGATACCAAGAAATTATACTGTTGGGAAATACTTTTCTGTAAGCTCATTGTTCTACCTAAGAGAAAACTCAGTAACTCTTTTGGCCTCTTGCCCCACCCACCCAATTCCTCCCTCCTGTCTTTCACACAGAGGTGAGATTCGTATAATCCTTGAGTTGGTAAGAAAATGTGCAACATTTGTGGCTTAGCACCCATACTCTCTCCCTCAATATCTTTCCTTCAATCTCTCCCTTTCACCTCCATATAAAGATATCTATATATATAAAAGCCTACATGACCAAACGACCAGAATAACCAGTTGACCAATAGCTATGACACGCACTGGCCACCAGGGGGCAGACATTCAACGCAGGAACTGCCCCCTGCTAGTCAGTGCACTCCCACAGCCAACCTCCTGTGGCCAGCCAACCTCCCATGGCCCCTCCCCCGTGGCTGGCCAACCTCCCACAGCCCCTCCCTCTGGCCCCGATGGGGACTGAGCGAGATGGCCCCAAGCGGCCTCGATTGCTGGCCAAGCTGAGGAACCCCACCTGTGTACAAATACATGCACTGGGCCTCTAGTATTCATATATTTATGTACATATGTGTGCATGTACTGGTAAATAGGTATAGTCATCCACAAACATATGCATATGTCATATGTTATATATTATTTATGAGAAATTAATAACATTTTAGGGAGATTATCCTGGTGAGTCTAACCAAGAAACCTTGAAGGTAAAAGATGGAGGCAGAAAAGTCTCTGTTAGAGTGATGCAATAGGAGAAAGCCACAACCAGCCATTTCTGGCTCTGAAGATTGGAAGAGGGCCAAGAGCCACAAGGAATGCTGGCTGTTACAACAGCAATAGAAATCAAACTCACGAGTGTTCCTGCGACCCTTTCAAAAATTCATACTCAAAACTATTTTCATAAAAATACTAAGATGTTATTTGTTTTTCTCACTCTCATTCTCTCATGCATCTGAATATACAGTGGGTTTTTTCAGAGGAGGTAGGACCTATGATATCACCAAAGACTAAATAAACAAAGAGATATGAGAATGAGAATCTAGCTGTCTTCCATGAAGCCAGAGTAGAGAATTGAAAAAATATAAAACAATGCTATTCTCACTAAATTTGTTTTTATTTTGGAAAATACACTTATGTTTTCATTAAAAATGTTATTTAACATGTAAAAGGCTTATTATTATTTCTTAAATGAGTTAATAAATACTTTTAAAATTTGTTTTATATTCTAATATGGTAAATATCAACAGATATAACCTACATAATCAAAAACTCTTTGAGATCCACAATAATTATTACAAGTATAAAATAGTCCTAAATACAAAAATGTTTTAAGACCTACTGATATAGAGCTTCTTAAGCGCCAAATATAGCTCTAAGTAGTATGTGTATGCGTGTGTGTGTGTGTATATATATATAGTAAGTGAATCTTCACAATAATACTGACAGATAAGTACTATGTTTATCTTGGTTTTACAGATAATAAAAGTCAAGTTTATTACAAGCAAGCAACATGTCCAAAGTCACACTAAACAGCTGAGGTAGGATTCAAACCTCAGCAGTCTGTGGTTGAACACAGCCTTCCCATTGTCCATATTTCTCAATTGACTCTTACTCTGAAGGTGATTTCATCTAGTTGCATGTTTAAATACTCCAGCCCCAAGTCTCTAACTCCAGACTTCTGGATGACTAAAAGTCATCTCAAATTTAACCTTGCCCAAACTGAACTGATACCTTCTCCTCCTCAAACAGTTACTCACCTCAGATTTCCTATGTCAGCAAATGGGAATTGTTCCAACTTCTCAGATCAAAGATCTGAAGGGCTCTCTTTCATGCTTCACAAAAGTGTATCAGAAATCCCAGTGAGCTATGCCTTAAAAATATAACCAGAATCCAACCACTTACCACCTCCATTTGCTACTATCCTAATGCAAGCCTCTTTGGAACACAGTAATAACCTCCTACTGGTCTTCCTCTAACTACATAGTATATTTTCCCCAAAGCAGAAAAATCGATTTAAAAAAACAAGGACCAGTCACTCTTTTGCTCAATATAACTTCCTATGTCAATCAGAGTAAAATCGAAAATCCTTACCTTAACCTAGAAGGCCTTATATAATCCGGCTCCATGATATCTCTCTAATTTACCTGATTATCTCGTTCTTGCTTTTTCTAAGAACACATCAAATACAACTTTACCTCTTTATGCTGTTTCTTCTACCTGCCCACCCTCCCCAGTACACTCCCAAGATCCTTAAGGCCTATACCTTTCTTTCCAAAGGTTTCTTGTCCGAGAGGCTTTCCATTATCACCCTTATCATATCCTATCATTTTCCAGCTCCTTCATCTTAAGTCATTTATCTTTTGCACTTATCATGGCCTGAAAAAGTACAAATATATCTTTTTGTTCCTAAGTGATACCCCCACTAAAAGATAAACTCTATAAATTCAGGACTTTGTCTCTTGGGTCCAGAGCTTTCTCCCCTAACAATGTATAGTGAATTGGCACTCACTACTTATTAATCATTCATTTAGTGATTAACCTAGGAAAAATATTTACAATAAAAATAATGCCCATAAAATGTTATCTATAGAAGTTTATAAGAAATATTGCAATCCTTTGTGTAGATGTACCACAGTTCTTTGTTTTTTTTTAATATATTTTATTGATTTTTTTACAGAGTGGAAGGGAGAGGGATAGAGAGTTAGAAACATCGATGACAGAGAAACATCGATCAGCTGCCTCTTGCACGTCCCCTACTGGGGATGTGACGGCAACCGAGGTACATGCCCTTGACTGGAATTGAACCCAGGACCCTTCAGTCCGCAGGCTCTATCCACTGAGCCAAACTGATCAGGGCTGTACCATAGTTTTTTAACCAACTCATCTACCGATGGGCACTTAAGTTGTTTCCAAATCAATATGCTATGAACATAGGGGTGCATATATCCTTTCTGATTGGTGTTTCTGGTTTCTCGGGATATAGTCCTAGAAGTGGGATTATTGGGTCAAATGGGAGTTCCATTGCCGGAAGCCAGTCCATCCTTGCTGCTTGACACAGTCGCTGCAGGAAAGAAACATCTGCACAGCATATGTTTCCAGGGACCTGGCATATATAGCATATTGTTCTTAATATGTTTGCTCTCCTTAGCGCCATGTGTTTTAACCAAGGTCACCTCTCCAAGAAAGGTTGTTTCCCCAGGTGGGGATTTTTCCCTGAGGTTAGGGAGGGGATACAAACCCTTAACTAAGTGCCAGGAGGGTAGTTAATCACTTTAACTACAAACAATCACGCTTAAGCTACATAATCTTTACTCCCTGGAATGGAGCTAAGGAACGCCCTAACCTTTGCAATCGAAATTGACAGGATTAAAATCAACTGGTATAAATACAGATGTAACAAGACAATAAACACCAGAACTTGGCCAGAACTTCCGCTGGAGTTCCTAACCAGAACTTGGCTGGAGATCCTGGCTAGAGATCCTGGCCAGGCTGCTGATCAACTGAACGCTGTCTCTGTGTCATTCCTTCTTCGCTGACTCCGTCCACACCTTTGGGGACCCCTGGACCTGCTGGGGTTGGTCCCCAACATTCCATTTTTAACTTTTTGAGGAAACTCCATACTGTCTTCCACAATGGCTTCACCAGTCTGCATTCCCACCAGCAGTGCACAAGGGTTCCTTTTTCTCCACATCCTCACCAGCACATGTCATTTGTTGATCTGTTGATGATAGCCATTCTGACAGGTGTGAGATGGTATCTCATTGTTGTTTTGATTTGCATCTCTCAGATGATTAGTGACTTTGAGCATGTTTTCATATGTCTCTAGGGCTTCTGTATGTCCTCTTTCGAAAAGTGTCTATTTAGGTCCTTTGCCCATTTTTTGATTGGATTGTTTATCTTCCTTTTGTTGTATGCGTTCCCTGTAAATTTTGGAGATTAAACCCTTATCGGAGATAATATTGGCAAATATGTTCTCCCATGCAGTGGGCTTTCTTGTTGTTTTGTTGATGGTTTCTTTTGCTGTGCAGAAGCTTTTTATTTTGATGTAGTCCCATTTGTTTATTTTTTCCTTAGTCTCCATTGCCCTAGGAGCTGTGTCAGTAAAGATATTGCTATGACATATGTCTGCTACTTTGCTGCCTACGGAGTCTTGCAGGATTTTTATGGTTTCCCATCTTACATTTAAGTCCTTTAGCCATTGTGAGTTTGTTTTTGTGTATGATGTAAGTTGGTGATCTAGTTTCATTTTTTTGCCATGTATCTGACCAAATTTCCCAACAACATTTATTGAAGAAACTGTCTTGACTCCATTGTATGCTCTTGCCTCCTTTGTCAAATATTAACTGAGAATAATGGTTTGGGTCAATTTCTGGGTTCTCTGTTCTGTTCCATTGGTCTATATGTCTGTTCTTGTGCCAGTACCAGGCCGTTTTGAGAACCATGTCTTGGTAATATAGCTTGATATCTGGTATTGTGATCCCTCCAACTTTGTTCTTCTTTCTCAGGATTGCTGTGACTATTTGGGGTCTTTTTCATTCCAGATAAATACCACATGTCCTCACTCATATGTGGAATATAATGACCAACATAATCTGATGAACAAAAATAGATCCAGAGACAAATGGCAGGGGAGGGGGGGGGCAGGTTAGAGAGCAACCAAAGGACTTGTATGAATGCATATTAGCATAACCAATGGACACAGATACTGGGGCAGTGGGGACTTGCCTGGGGTGGGAATGGCTGTGGGGGGTGGGGGGAGGTCAATCAGGGAAAAAGGAGACATAAGTAAATCTTTAGACAATAAATTAAAAAAAAATATTGCAATCCTAAAAGGAAGTTATTATATAAAGTATGGAACTAGGTAATTAATAAAAACAAACAAAAAGCATCCGATGAAAATATGTTCAAGTCCAATACAATAAATAATTTTTTAAAATTCAAATTTAAAGTAGACATTATTTTATAAATTGCAAACAAGACGACTCTTTAAATGTAATGTTGAACAATAAGGCAAGTATGAGACAAGCACTTACTTGGCTCAAACATTCATGACACCAATTTAACTATGTTTATATTTTCATTCTCTAATCCAGTAATCTCTCTTCTAATAATTAACACTAAAAAGAAAAACATAAATCAAGGCAGCCTTTTCTACATAAAGATCTCTACATTTAGAGATAACATGATTTTAAAATAGTAAAAGAAAATAATGGTAGCAATCTAGATATACAACAATAAGGAGATGATTTTGAAAATTATGCTTTCTTCCTAATAGAATATTACGGAGTTATACTTGTAAATAATTTATTAGAATATGAAAAATGTCTAAGTTACGTTAGATGGATAACAGCATACAAATATTATTCATTTGACCACATTCAAAATAATCACTAAAAAACATATAAAATGCATGTTATTGTTTGGTAGAAATATTATAATTTTGTAATTGTTGGCATAAAAATACTTATCTCCAAGAAACAGTGATTAAATTCAAAATTATGCCATAAATCGAAAAAACTCTAGTAAAATTAATAATTTCAAATTGGGGACAATTGACCTAGTAAAGCTACTTGATACTGAAGCTTTAATAAACACTCAGTTACTTGAACCAACTATGATGCTGGATAAGTATTTTGCATACTATCCAGATAAAATACCACACATTAAAACAAAGATTTCCCTACAGAAGGAATTAAATAAATACATTGAAAATAGAATATGTTTTCTTCACTTAGTGGCAACTCTTTTAAAAAATGAAAAATTACATGCAATGATCCATATAAATATAAAAGTTAGAATAGTTATCAAATTGTTGTTCTTAAAAATATTTCCCACAAGGTATTCTGGCAAGGGCTATTTTTCTTCTTCTTTAAGGTGATAAAACAATGTATTACCTATGGTAATAAAAGCATAAGCAATGACAGACCTTCCTGTTCTCCTGTCTACTTTATGTTTGTAATCATTCCCAAAATGCCTGTTCAATTTTCTAAGAATAAAAAATATCATGCATACCAGAAAAACTATTTTTTAGGATTTGAACAAAACTCTTCAAACTTTTGAAAATATATTAGTCACCAATGGACTTAGCCTACCCTGCCAAATATTAGCCTAAAAACAAAATTTTAAAGTTGAGTTATTAAGTCCTTTACAAGTTTTTTTATAAAGAGATAATGTAACCACAACTACAAAAATCACCACATTCTAACCACTGCTAAAATGTCCACTGTGTGTAATAACACACAGTATAAACCTTGTCTGGTCCAATAGGACTTAAGAAACACTTTCAAAAAAATCACATTTAGCAGTATAATATGGACACGTCCCAATTTTCCAATAATTATTTTTTTGATTAGTATATCTATGAATCAGATTCTCTTCCTGCCCTGACATAAACTACTAATCATTTTCTGCTCACAGGCTAACCAGACTAGACGAGAATAAAATATTCCAACCAATTCCACTCTGGGAGTATCCCGTTCTTTTGAATTAGGGCCCTAGTGACTGGGAGTTGCCTGTTTAGTTTTTTCCATTTATTACTAAGAAATTAGATAAAACGATCTATTTGTATTTCTTTGAGGAGAAGAGTTAGGTAAGAAATAAAACAAGAAGAGCTGCTTTTTTATAATCTACCACTCAAGGTAGCTCAAACATTATTCTAATAATAAATCAATAATGATATCTGAAAAAACTTAAAATCTATGCAAATATATCTGCTGTAAATGAGATGAAGAAAAACACTGTCATATTTTTGTCTTGGTTTTCTAGTAGAGACAAATGGTCCTAACTCCTCTACAGACCATAACTGTCCACATGTCAGCAATACTGTCCACATATCAACAAAAAAACTGGTGCTCATAAATTGGTGCCTACACTGAACACCTGTTGACAGAGAGTTAATATAATCTCTAAAAACAAAGAAACACATAAAGAAAAAAAAAACGAAGATGAGATGTTTGCCATATGTTAGAGTTTTATTTTAAATGTTCAAACTATTTAAATAAAATACTTCTAAAATTAAATAATGAACAAAATAGTAACTAATATTTGGCATCTAAGTAAATAAGTACAGTAAAAATTCACCTCCAATCCCAATGTAGTAAAAAGAGCACATATGGTCAGGTCAACCCAGTTTTATATCCGAGGACTGTAACTTACTATGTAACCTAGGAAAAGCAATTTACTATTTCTATCACTTTCTTCACCTGTAAAATGGGATTAATAATGCCAATCACACTGTCTTGCAGTGGAAATTAGGTGAAAGAAAGTATATTGAGTGATTGGTGTAGTATTTGGTGTTTGGTAGACAATCAAATACTGAAGTGAAGAGGTACCTTATATGAAAATTGGGTTATAGTCAGAATACATGGAGAACATTGTAAGCCATAAGTCACTCCTGCAAATTGCTTGGAAAATTACACATAGCAGACCAACATACTGTATCTCCTCTCTTTACGCAATATTGCTAGCTTCCTTAACACCAGAAATAAATCACTCTATTTCTGGGTAATTATCGGATGAACTAATTGACTTGCATTAGGGGTCATGTTTTATAGGAGAAAAAATTTAAACATTAGAAGCGCACATTTTACAGTGTAATGACAACCAGCATAAGAGAGACACTGTGATAGCCTAGTCCCGTGGTTGGCAAACTGTGGCTCGCGAGCCACATGGGGCTCTTTGGCCCCTTGAGTGTGGCTCTTCCTAAGCCTTAGGAGTACCCTAATTAAATTAATAACAATGTACCTACCTATATAGTTTAAGTTTAAAAAATTTGGCTCTCAAAAAAATTTCAATTGTTGTACTGTTGATATTTGGCTTTATTGACTAATGAGTTTGCCAACCACTGGCCTAGTCTGAGGATACATCACAGCTATACCTTCCATTTCACACTGTAGGACATATGTTAATTGTGTTTGTCAATTAGAGAGAGTATTGTTATTGCTATGTTTGTTTGTTCACTTTAGGGACCATGTGTTTTTGCTTTTGCCAGTACATAAAGTAAAATTTCCTATAAGCTAAATATATATGATGCCACACCATTGCTTTCCTTACATTATTGGGCAAACTGGAAAAACATTTTTTCAAGTAAAAAAAAATAAAACAAATGCATGACACAAATTTGTGCTCCAGAATTTATTTATGTAAAGAAGGATGGCCCCAAAGCCTAATATAGAAGCCACTTATCTTCTTCAAGCTCTTCTACCAAAGCTAGTTATCTTGTTTCTAAGTCTTCAGCAGATTAAAAGGGACAAGGGAAAGAGAATATTATATGGAGGGTCAGAGAAGAAATAAAAATTGATGATTTTATGCCAACTGATCCCTTTACAGAAAATAAACTACACCATCAAGAAAATAATGAGCTCATACTTATGTGCTTTAAAAATTGCTTTAAATTAAACCTGTTTTCCTTCTGAAATATCATTATTTTAATTTACTTGAGGCAATCAATCTAGGTAAAGAACAATAGAAATATACCAACAAACTGTCACCCATACTAAATGCGGAAAAGCAATTATCCCATACGGAAGAAAACTTGCCGGATACCTTCAGCACCTCACATTCCTTATGCCGAGTTTTGACAAAATAAAGCTAGTAAACAATTCCGCACATTTAACACTTTAAGACACACACACACACACACACACACACACACACACACACTGCCAGAAGTTATTTCAATTCCAATAAAGTATAGAAACAATTCAAAATAATCACCAGGAAGTTGCGTTGGTGGTATAGTGGTGAGCATAGCTGCCTTCCAAAATAATCACCAGGTATATTTTTTTAAAGGTTATAAACTAAGTAATTACAGAAAAGGTGTTTTACAGAACTGTTACTACAATAAACAGGAAAACATTTTGGAAAATTTATAAGTCATATTATAACTTAAAAAAGCAACTATACATATGAAAATAAAGTCTATATGCTCTGAGGTAAGAAAAGGCTGTACAAAAAATGATTCCAGTGATTCCTAAATTTAAAACAGAGGCAATAAGGAATATATTTTAAAATGCAAAAAATAACAAAATATTTTATTCAAAATTCCTTGAAGAATATCTCCAGAAATACAAAAAGAGTTGAAAGTGAAAAGCAAATGATGAGACATGGATAGACACACACACACACACACACACACACACACACACACACACACACTAGAGGCCCAGTGCATGAAATTCATGCACTCGGGGGGTGGGGGTGGTCCCCCCAGCCCAGATTGCAAGGGGGCGCAGGCCAGGTCGAAGGACCCCACCGGTGAATGATCAGGGCTGGGGAGGGACACGGGAAGTTGGCCAGCTGGGGAGGGACCACGGGAGAGCTCCATGATGTGTCTGGTTTGTCTCGCTCAGTCCAGATCGGCTGGACCCCAGCAGCAAGCTAACCTGTTGGTCACACATCATAGCAAGTGGTTGAGCGGCCTTAGCATAACATTAGCATATTATTTTGATTGGTTGAATGGATGACTGGACACTTAGCATATTAGGCTTTTATTTTATAGAATGGAGAGACAGAGTGGGGGGAAGAAAATGATGAAATTTGAGAACTTTTCTGAACTGAAAAACTCGGCTTAAAAGGGGCCACCAAAGAGAGGTCTCTTTTCCAACATTAAAGAAACAACAAAGGGAAAACAAGTCTGAAAATATAAAAATCTAAATTAAGTGCTGTTGCAGTCACTGTCTCAATTGTTCATATCTCCCAGGATCCATGCTCTTTTGGTAGTGATTTTTAATGCTGGCTCTGGACACGGTCATGAGTTTTACTTGGGTCAATGGGTTGTGAGCAAACATGATGCAGGCAGAAGCTCAAAAACTGCTTGCACACTAGAGCTTGCCCTTTTGATGTTCTTGGAACCCTTCCCAGCCACCACAGAACACATTTGAACTATCCTACTAGATAATGAGAGACATGTGGCCTATTTACCCTGTCACCCTAGCCAACAGCCAGCCAACCAATACACATGTAAATGAGGCCAATCTAGATGTGCCTGCCCCAAGCCTACCCAATCAACTGACTGCAGATATGTGAGAGAGCCCAGCTAAAATCAGCTGAATCTGGCCTAGATTAGCAGAACCAGCTGACCCACATGCTCATGAACAGCAATAAATGTTACTGTTTCAATCTATTGGTTTTGAGGTAATGTTATTCACAATACCAAATTGACACACATATATATAAATAAAATTAGTAACAAGATGGCAAATAAATTATACCATATTATCTTCCTCTCCTAATAACTAATGAGATTTGTTTTCAAATAGTATAGTTTGGTTTAAAGAATTAGCAGAACAGCAACATTGGAGCAACACAAAGAAGCATATAATGGCACTGCTCTCACCACTATTCACCTAAACCCCACTGGGCAGGGGAGGTGGGGGTGGGGGGTTCCTGAGAATTCTCACTAATATTCTCAAACATTAATACAGCCAAATCTTTATTAACTTTCACAAGATAACAAGACATTTTATAGAACACATTTTTTGAATGAAAAATTGAAACAAATAATCTGAACAAGGATATTTTCATTATTAATTTAGTCCTAAGAAAGGTAATATACAGGAATACAAAAGTAGTATTTTTAAATCATTATTAAAAAGAAATATTCTAAAAAATTCAAGATAAAATTCACCATACGTTTAGGTCTTATTTCCCTTTAATTGTTAAGGAGGTTCTCTTCTGATTCCCCTCCATGTTATTAATGTCTTTCTTAAAATATAAACTGTAAAAACTAGAAAAGTCATTTTTCAAATGCTCAAGAGATGTTAAATATATCTTAACTCAAGGTAATGTATCATCATCTTACAATTTGTAATTTTTATTTACTGATTATTTTTGTCATTCCTGGAGGAATAAGTTTCATCTGATTTGACTATACTTTTTCAATATTTTATTTACAATATCTGAACAGTTTAATTATACAGCTTGTATGTGTGATTTTCTTTTTTTTTTAAATATATTTTTATTGATTTCAGAGAGGAAGGAAGAAAAAGAGAAAGAGAGATAGAAACATCAATGATGAGAGAGAATCATTGATCGGCTGCCTCCTGCACAACTCCCACTGGGGGTCAAGCCCGCAACCCAGGCACATGCCCTTGACTGGAATCGAACCTGGGAGCCCTCAGTCCACAGGCCGATGCTCTATCCACTGAGCCAAACCGGCTAGGGCTGTGATTTTCTAATAAGCACAGACTAATCACAATGAATCTTTTCTGAATAAAGGATACATATTTATATACATTTTTACAAACTGTAAAGAAACATTCAATTACATTAAGTGTTTTCTCATTATGAAAGAAATAATTCCTTTAAGGAAGGATTGGAGCTTAAAGTGTGGCCCCCACCTAAAAGAATCATTAAACTCTACCTCTATCTTATAAAAATTATCACATATTTTATCTCCAATTTTAAATTTTAATAATAGGTACCATCTCTTATACATTTTTAAAGCCTTCATAACTCATCCCTAAAACAAAACAAGAACTCAGTTGGTAAGAATTCATTTCTTCTTAAGAAATCTATTCCCATGCCGAAACCAGTTTGGCTCAGTGGATAGAGCGTCGGCCTGCGGACTGAAGGGTCCCAGGTTCGATTCCGGTCAAGGGCATGTACCTGGTTTGCGGGCACATCCCCGGTGGGGGATGTGCAGGAGGCAGCTGATCGATGTTTCTCTCTCATCGATGTTTCTAACTCTCTATCCCTCTCCCTTCCTCTCTGTAAAAAATCAATAAAATATATTTAAAAAAAAAAAAATCTATTCCCAAAGAGACACATTTCAAAGGGCAGAGTTTATAATAATGATCTTTAAAGGCACTATACCAATGAAAACTTTTAACTTCTGATTTGATAGAATGAACATTTGATTCTACTTTTTACCTCTCTTATGCTTACTAAATATGTGTCTCAGGGCAAATATAATTGCACAAAAACAGTGAAATGTCGCCTAGCTCAGGGTAAAGAACTGTGGCACACAAAGTAATCTTTCCAAAAATAGACTAATTTGTTATGACTATCATCCTCATAAAGTTCCAGGCTTCAAAACAAGGGGAAAATATATTTTAAGATCTGTTGCATTTCCACAGTGTTTTAAAAATGATTTTCCAAAAAGTCTTATGACAAAAACTACAAGACCATCACTATTTTCATAGAATACCATACTTCTGCTTCTCTTTTGTACTGTAATCATAGCCCAGTCTGACTTTTTTTCCTCACATGAACCTCTGTTAGGAGGACACTGTGTTGGCTGCAAATAACCAGTCCACAATATTCATCCTGGAGATTACTGACAACTCAAAAACCACAAGCACAGAGTTCAGATAGTATTTAAGCATGCCTTTGGATTTAGAAAGTAGTATTAGCCCATAGTTCATCAGTTTTTATATGACCAAGGTGAAATAAATAGAAGGAGAAATCTACGAATGACTGTCTTTGATTCAGAGTACTTCCTGATCTTTTTAAGTAAATTTAAAAACCATCAGATCACAGCTTTGACAGATGCCTTTGAGCTGGATACTTAGTTCAAAACACAAAAAATTAAATCTGGAAACCTGAGCTTTTTTTGCTGAAATAAAAAAATAAAAAAGAATGGACTAAAATCAATTTTTGTATCCTTAGTAGTGATGACTAATATTCTCTTTTCAAGACTCCCCTGACTAAGATTTTGTTTTTGTTTTAAAAGATAAAATGTTGAAGCACAGGAAGTGGTAGTAGCTAAATACCTATAACCCATCAGAGTGTAATAAGCTTCACAAAAGCAATAACCTTGGCTGTCTTGTTCACCAGTCCAGCTGCAACAAATACTGTGTGTCCATCAAGGCAATCAATTCAACTTTTTTAGTAAGTAACTCAATATTAGGCTAATGTTCTTAATAATGCCTGGTAATTTATATTATCTATATATACTTTCTATAACTGTCACCTGACCACTAACTACTGATTCAGCTACTGTGCAATTAAAAAGTGAGCCATCTCACTTATATGTGGAATCTAATGAACAAAATAAACTGATGAACAAAATAGGACCACAGACATGGAAGCATGGAGCAGACTGACAGATCTCAGAAGGGAGGAGGACCGGGTTGGAAAAGATTAACAATAATGGAATAAAGGACTGAGAGGGAAGTGGGGGCGTGGAGGGGGGCAAAGGGGAGAAAATGGGGACCATCTGTAATAAAGTCAACAACAACAAAAAAGTGCACCAAATATATATGAGTTCATTGATATAAAATAAAATGTAATAAATTTAGGTATGTGCAATGAGGTTTACAGAACATGAAAAAACAGTTTAGCTTATGGACTGTATCTTTGGGTTTTAAATTCTGCATGTCCACATTTGTGCCAGGGATGCAAAAGGAAGAATTTAGTCGGAATGAAATAAATGCCATGGTACTATAAACAAGTACTCTAAAATGAATAAAAAGAAAGTCAACCAAAGGACAGAGACTATAAAATCCAACCCAAACACCTTGCTTTAGTAATACTTTCATAAAATTATTGGCCCTTGAAGTCGAACACTAAACTGAATCATTATTTGCATAACAGGGAACTGATTCACAATTTAACTTGCCTTCTTCAGTATTATTTCAGGAAGAACTCTTTATTTTTCCATTCAAAAACATATGTAGAGTCCAGGTATGAAAAATGCATTTTTGTTTTTTTAAAAAGACCAATTTTATGAGGTTAGTGGAAAGTAAATGGATATAATTTTCCCCAAACACCATTATTTATCATTTCTTTTCCATTGTCTGAAGCTTATCATTTGCCTCTACCATCAAGACATGAACTAAAAGAGAATTACCTATTTTAAGCATCTATTTTCAATAAAATTATCCTATAGCTGAATGGCCTAAAGAGGAAGATTAAGAACATACTTCTTAGGGAATTTCATTTATAAACAAAAAGGTGAGTAAAAAAACACCCAACAATTTAACATATGTGTACTTCATATTTAACACCTTCACACACAAAAATAATAACAACTCTTATTAGTTATTGGAATATGTGATGCCTCTCCCATTAAACGAACAACAGAACATCATATGGGTAGAGGAAATGATATTATCCTCTCATTACATCTTTTGCTCACTATAACTATACTGCTCCTAAGCACAAGCTCTTCACCCAAATCCTAAGGCCTCATTACTACAACTTTCTACTCAACTTCTTCACAACTTCCACCAAGGAAGTAGTAAGCTTCTCTTTACAAATTATGATGTTGCTCTTTCTGTTTCATACAATTAGTAATCTGAGAATAAAACCTATAGCTCAATTTTAATAAATGTTTAGAAATAACTATGTATAGATATTCCTGATTTTTCTCTTGGCTTAATAGTCATTTTATTCAATTCTAATCTATATACTCTCTAATCCTGATTTTTTTCAAGTTAACAATTTTCTACTTATAGTTTTCTACGTTTAAAATCAAAAGAGACACACAAAAATTTTATAAAAATAAATGAGCTGCAAATAATTAAATGTAAAAACTACAGTAAAAAGATTTTGCTCACAGAAAACAGAAGCCAAAGCTACAAATAGCTGAAATAGAGAATTTGAATTGTAATGCAGTCTTTTTCTAGATAAAAATGTAAGGTAGATGGAAGCATCTTTAAGATTCTTTGAAAGGTTCATAGCAATAGAAACATCAATTAAATTAGGGATGCCTTTGAAAGGCATAAAAATGTAAAAGTACAATTACAGGGTTTAAATTAGCAGAGTTTCTCTATATTATCAAAGATATATGATACAAGGGCATCCTTTGAATGCTACATACGATAACATCTATTTCATTTATCAGCTCTCATTTCTTTAAAAAGAACTAGCTGTGAAATTTTCTATAAATACATGGAAATTTAAAATTGTCTCAGAAAATGGCATTAAAAATCATCAAAACATTAAATCTGCTAAAGGTCTACAAAAGATGTATTAAATAAGAATTATCTGAAATAGTACATCAAATCTAATCTTACTTAAAGAACTCATCCTTATTTGAGTCACAGCCATGCCTCACAATTGTAGAACAATAAAAATGGACTTTTGAGTTTTACTGCTAAGCAGATGCAAGCATCATGTTTGTAATGGCACAGAGAGAAAAATGAGAGAGCTACTGGAGAGAAAATACAGACTCCCACAACAACAGTTTATATAAAAAGAGCTTAAAGGAAGAGTATGGTGAGGCATGTTTGAGTCACCCATAAAGTGCAAGAATGTTACTACTGCTGACCAGGTTTCATTTGCAAAGAAAAATATACATACTATGAAATGACAATAGATCTTCTATCTTGTAGAACATTAAGTCTATTATTTCTTTCAGTACTTCTTACTGTGACATATTCTTTAATCACAATTTCATTATATCTATGCATTTTTTAAAACTAAAATTGAGCATACTTTCAAATAAAGCAATTTTCCTACCTAAAAGTCAAAGTTATTAAGCCCTTCCAATTACCTGCCCCACCTCTATTTTAGGTGACTTCATCTCCTCCTAATTTCCCTCTCATTCATTCTGCTACAACCACACTAGTCTTCTTGTAGGTTTCTACTTCAAAGCATTTTCATTGGCTATTCTCTAAACCTAAAATCTTCTCCTCCTCCCCATCTTCAAGTCTCTGCTCGAAAGTCAACTTCTAAATCTCTTAAATCCTTAGTGCTTTTTCCCTCAGCGATGCCCTTATCCTAGCCTAGAGAGCAGTCATTTTTCACTTGGATTATCCCAGTGGTTGGTTAAACCGCAGCTCGAGAGCTACATGCGGCTTTTTGGCCCCTTGAGTGTGGTTCTTCCACAAAATACCACGTGCGGGCGCGCACGTACAGGGAACGTTGTGGAGTGAAAGAAGATGTAGTGTCAGTGTCGAGGATTGAGAAAGGTATGTTGAGATGGTTTGGACATATAGAGAGGATGAATGAAAGGAGAATAACAATGTACCTACCTATATAGTTTAAGTTTAAAAAATTTGGCTCTCAAAAGAAATTTCAATCATTGTACTGTTGATATTTGGCTCTGTTGACTAATGGGTTTGCCGACCACTGGATTATCCCATGCTGTTTCACTTTGCTCCAATTCAATATCCATGCTGACCCAGAATAATTTGATCATTTTTATCCTCTGTGTTAAAATTCTCCAGCAGCTGTCTATTTTCCTTAGGATTAAGGCCAACAGTTCAAAATGTCTTACAAAGTCTCATTTTCCTTACTTGTAAAATAGGAGTAGTAATTATGATACTTCCTCTTTGGATTATTGTGAAGATTAAATGAGTTCATCTTCTGAAGTATTTTAAGAACAACGCCTTGCAGCCAACACTGTTATTTTTATTACTTGTTTAGTTTAGTATCTTAACTTTTTATCAAACTGTAAGGACCATGAGGTTTGAGATGATGTTTGTCTTTCTTTGGTATTCTGTTGTGTTTAGCACAGGATATAGTAATATAGGGTGTCCGAAAATTCACGCAAGATTTGAATTTTGCGTGAGCATTAACAACAACAACAAAAATAATAAAAGCCTAATTTTACTTGGTTTATTGAATCAGATTCTAATATCTGTTTCCCTTTGATTTCAATCCCTTCAATTTGATAAGCATTACCAAGTACCAATTATGGCCCAGGAGCAAAGACAATGAAGACCAAGGCTTTGCATATGTGCCAGCAAAGCCGTGGAGGCCATTTACCCAATGTGCTATTCCATACATAACCCTATAGTGTATACTTTATGAATCAATAAAAAATTTACAATTTTTAATTATAAACCTGTGTTTTCTATCAAAATTACTTCTTGTGTGAATTTTGGGACACCCTATATATTAAGTGCATAATACATAGCCATGTTATATAAGAGTGAATGAATGCCATCTGGAAGCATGATAATGAAGCATTCAAAAACTTTTAAGCACACAGGGAACTGTACTATTTGTTATAATGTACTAGAAGAATGAATGTTCATAGTATCCTGCGGTGCTGAGAAAAGGACCAATTGCACTAAGTTGCTTAAGTTGTAAGATAGCAGTAATGATTTAATTAATGATTAAATACAAGTAGAGATTATGTACCCACTTCTGACAGTCCTTTACCCCAACAATTTCATATCCCATTGCCATTATTATTAGGCTAATAATAGGATAAGTAAAACAATATTTTAGGAAGCATTCCTTTAAAAAAAGATACATGATACAAAGTTTATGAATTAAAGCCGAAATAATTTCTCAAAGTTGAAAGGCAAGCCATCTTAGATTCCTTACTCTTCCTCACTCTCAACATTTATATTTCTACATTTCTGCCTATATATCTGTCAATAGCTCTCCTTCCTTCCCATCTTTATTTACATTTTTCCACTTCATTAAGACCCCCATCATGTTTTTCTTGTACTAATTAATGCATCTGGATCCAATTCCCTCAACTCCATCAGACTCATACTTACCAACTGCATCATGCAAGTATGCTCAGTGTTACTTCATTACAAAACACTTTTTTGACAGCTTCCCTCAACACTTTCAGTCAGGTTCAGCTACTAAAATGCCTCCATCTCACATCCTATGCTAATATACCAAACCAGATACCTTCACTACTGAAACTCTAGTACTAGCGACTTTCCAAACAGGTCATGCTTTTTCATAATGGCAGGACTTTGCACATATTGATCCCGCTATAAGACTCTTTTCCCCAGTTGACTACCTGAGAAAAATCTGTTCACATTCTGAGTATAAATTCTAATGACTTTTCCTTCTCTGTGATCTTCCATACTTTGTACACTATCTTCATTCTAAATTTCATCAGACTGTATGGCAATTGTTTAAGTTTAGTCTTTCATTCATTCCCCCAATGAAATTATATGCTTCCATCTCCATTGTATGATATAGCTTCTGGGAGAGTACATGTATTTTAGTTTGTTGCCCTAAATTTAGGCACAGAATTAATAGCAAGTTTAGGTGCTAAAGAGCTTTCCACCCTCCAGACTGAAAGGTGGAGAATGATTACAGAAAATCTGATTCTGAATAAGGAATGCATACAGATATGAAACAAACAAAAACTCTTTAAAAATTTTTAGGAACAAGGTAGCAATAAATGTTCACGAGCTATAAGAGGAAAACTATAAAAGTCAACTGAGAAATATTTAAAGAGTGTGGAATAAATGAAGAAAAACATCTACTAAATAGAAAGATTAAATATGGGGAATAATGTCAATTTTCTATATATAAATCTAATAATTTAACAAAATTTTTATCAAGATCCCAATAGGGTTTTCTATCTAAATTTAAAGTGCTTAATGTTTTTAAAATTTAATTGGAAGATTAGCCTATTAAATATCTAAATATTCTTTCTCTTCCCGCTTCCCTCCCTTCCACTCTTTCTGAAAACATTGGAAAAAAACATCCTCAGGTGAGGATTAACAAAACAAAAAAAGAGGAAGGGACAACTGAACTCTTCTATGCAACTATTATATATTTATACACAGCAGGTATTCCTTAAGTCATGTCTTTCCACATTAAATGTTTCTACCTCAGAAAAATCCAATATAAAAATCCATCAAGTATACACAAAACATACGACCCTCGGAGCCACCTAACCCTGTCCTGAACTTTCTCATATTTGAGGCCTTGGGTGTGTCTTCTCCTTCAACATTCATTTCTGGCTAGTTTGAGCGCAAATACAGACTTTCTCCTTTACTTTATACTCAACTGGCTGCTTGAGACAAAGGTTCCATTACTTACCTACCATATAAAGTGCATGAATTTTAGAAGAATTTGCTTCAAATCAGTCATTTCATTTACTGCTGAGGTCTGTGGCTTTGTTCTAGAATGGTTGAGGTCAGAGTTTGACCTCAGATAAGTAGGGAAATACAGTAAATACATCCCTTGAGATTGTAAACTAGAGTATTTAAAAATAACAGGTTTCCTCACCACTGGAAGAGAGTAAGGCTTAGCCACATTATAAGTTCATGTTTTCCTATTTTTTTGGCTATACCATTATGCACACACAAAAATCTATCAATAAGCACTTCTCAAAACATCTACTGGGTGCAAAATAATATATGTGCATTCTAAGAATTCTCCTGGGGTAATTAACAATTTAGAAAAGAAGATAAAATGCCAACCCCAAAAGTGATAAATGTACTTACAAACATCGTAATAGCACCCAGAATAGCTGTAAATAAACATTAAAATTATATTTGACCAAATTATATGCTTCTGAAAAGACAATTTTAAAGTTATTTAAATTTATAAGAAAAGTGCAAAATCAAACTCAATGCCATAGAATAAGTATCATAATCTTAGCATTTCTGAAATATGTTCACATAAACCTTTGCATTAGTATAAATAACAAGTGATCATGCACTATCTCATTTTTAAAGAAATTATGGCTATGAAATTAGCCTTGGATCACTTGCAATTAAAAATAAGTAAAAATGTTAAGACGAAGTGAATATACAGAAATAATACACGCTTGTTGAAGAGATTTTATGCAGAATCATATTATGTACTAAATTTAAGGTAGACTCTTAGTCCATTTTTTTGTATTAATATATATTTCTTCTATAACTAGCCTTTCTTTAATCATGCTAATTCATTTAAATTGAAGGGCTACTTTTTAAATTTAAAAAAACCCACTTTATTTCCTATTTACTGAAATATTTGAAGCTTTGTTTAAACTAATCAAAAGTGTTCACTTGCTTTTTATTTTATTTTTTTATTGGTTTTTACAGAGAGGGAGAGAAAAAGACAGAAGGGAGGGGAGGGGGAGAAAGAGAGAGAGAGAGAGAGAGAGAGAGAGAGAGAGACAGAAAGAGAGGGAGAGGAAGAGATTGATTTGTTGCTGTTCCACTTATTTATGCATTCATTGGTTCATTCTAGCATGTGCCCTGACTGGGATCAAACCAGAAACCTTGGTTTATGGGGAAAATGATCTATCCAAATGAGCTATCTGGCAAGGCCCACTTGGTTTGTTTTTAAACATTTTACATATCTAACTAAACTACTTACAACTTCTTGTGAATGCCCCACATCCCACGTGGTTCAGGTTTCAGGATCTGGAGAGGGGGCCGCATACAAATGACAGAGACGAAACAAGAAATAATAATTTGGAAATTGGGGGGCCAGGCGAGAGCCCAATGCAAGAAGATGGAGTCCGCTTGGGCTCAGGCCTTGCCATCCTTTTATTCAGCTTGGGATACACTTATAGCCCTTAAGCAGGCAATTTCCAGTAACAGACTATCTTATCAGTAAGGATTTACATGACTACCTGGTGGGGAAATTGCTTCAGCTACTATTGTCTGGACTAAACAGTTGGCACATAGCTCTGACCTTTGCTAGGGCTCAAGGGTCACAGGCATTCTGGGCTCCTTGTCCACACCTCTCTGCTAGTGAAGACAATAGGTGGCTTTCCACACTTCTAAAAATGTTAAGTCAAATGTAAGAAGCATATTTTATCACACTAAGGTTTCTGAAATGATGATGTCTTGAAATATACATTTAATGTTGCCTTTTCTGTCCCCTCAAAATCTATTATTATTAAATTGATGATGTGTCTTAAAAAAATCCATTATCTTAGATTCAAGGAGGTACTAACAAACACTTTAAATTGCAATTATTACAAGAGAGAGGAAAAACATTCTCACAATGGCCCATTAGCCTATAGAATTGAAGATGGTATTCTTCTAATGACTTCAAAGTAGTTCAATGGCAGTTTTGACAAATGAAAGAACTTGATTTTCTGACATACTAGAACAATAATTTTAAAAATAAAATAATGTCTTCAAAATAAACCAGTACAAAATCCAACAAACTACACAGACACACACACACACATTTTAAATCCGCACCCGAGGATATTTTCCCATTGATTTTTAGAGAGAGTGGGAGAGGGAAAGACAGAAATATCCATGTGAGATAAACACATCAACTGGTTGCCTTCTGCATGAGCCCCCACCAGGGCTTGAGCCAGGAAGGGACCTGCAACCGAGGTACCTGCCCTTGACTGGAATGGAACCCAGGACCCTTAAGTCCGCAGGCCAACGCTCTATCCACTGAGCCAAACTGGCTAAGGCTATACCTATATTTTTTCAGTTCTCAAAAATATCCCCAATACATGGCATTTTTTGTGAGTAAAAGGTCAAATTTCTCATTACTAATGTTATTTAATAACAAAATATCCAATTTTTGAAGTATGCAATTTCGCCCTGCAGGTATGATTGAGCAAAGACCTATGAACCAGAAGGTCATGGTTCAGTTACCTATCTGGGCACATGACCAGGTTTCAGGCTTGATCCCCAGTACAGGAGATGCAGGATGCAGCTGACCAATGATTCTCTCTCATCATTGTTTCTATCTCTCTCTCCCTCTCCCTTCCTCTCTGAAATCAATAAAAATAAGTATTATTTTTTAAATTTCTCTGTTTAAAAAATAAAAATAAAGTATGCATTTTCCCTGTTGGTTAGAGGAATACTAAAGAAACGTCTTATTTCTTTTAAAAAACTGCCTATTTGAATGTTAAAATTGGAAGAGTGCTTTCTTAAAATGTTTCTAATTTGGTCATTGTTTAAACTGTATCCAACAAACTGACATTTTTATAAACAATAGGTTAAGTTGTTTTCATTTTGTAAAATATATAATTTTTATTTTCTAAAAATAATCTTTTTTTTTAAGTTTCTAACCGCTAAGTTAAGGAAATGTTGCTAACCATTAAGTAAGGGAATAATGATGGTGAATAAGGAGAAATAGTATTAAACTGAAGTGTTTATTCTCAACATAATTTTTTGGGGAGGGTAAGGGGAACGAATTAGGTCCTTATTAGAAATATCAATCTTGGTGTGATACATATCTGCAGATATAGGTAAAAAGGTACAAATAAGAGTTATATGTTATAAGAAAAGAATTAAATGAGAAAGAGCCCTATAGATATGCTTATAAATACTTTCCCCGTCAAATTAGTTTAAAAAATTTTCTTCACCTTCACTTAAGAAAATGGGATAAAGCATGTGAAATTCAATGACTCTCAGCTAAATGTAATATAATTGACTCTACAAAATTGAAGATGAAAACAAAAAATAAAGCAGTATTTTTCCCAAGTAGTCCTTTTATTTTCCAGACATTTTCTTCTTCATTTCAACAATTATCATAGGCACTTACAAATACCAAATAATAGTATACAAAAATAAATAAAATATGTTCTTTTCCCTCAAATTTTATTAAACAATATTAAGACCTCCAACTCTTTATAATGCACTACTAATTCAAAAAGAGGTAATATCCTGAGGGAAAGCACATATTTAACCCTTACTATCTTAGATTATTCCCTTTAATCTATATCTATATATCTATATCTATATCTATATCTATATCTATATCTATATCTATATCTATCTATATCTATATGCCTAGCGACAGTTATGACCAAATGACCAAGCAACCAAACAACTGGTCACTATGATGCGCAATGACGACCAGGGGGCAGAGGCTCAATGTAGGAGCTGCTCCCTGGTGGTCAATGCGCTCCCACAGCCAACCTCCAGTGGCCAACCAGCCTCTCACAGTCCCTCCCCTCAGCCAGCCAACTTCCCGTGGACCCCTCCCAACCCCCCCCCTCATGAATTCATGCACCGGGCCTCTAGTAATAAATACCAGTGAGAGGATACTGGGACTATGGCAGAGGTGGCGTGACAGTCTTCTGATCTCTCAAAATTCCCTCATCAAAAATATACAGAACACATAAAAAAATGGAACCAACAACTCACAGTCAATATACATTACAAAAAAAAAAAAAAAGAAAGAAATTTCAAACTCTACATTTATATTGCAAAGTCCGCTAAAAAATATTAGGAGAGTAGTGATAAAGGAGATTAAAGAAAAATATAAATCATAATTAGAATAGATGTGAGAAATTTCAGAAAATAATTATAACAGAATAAATCATTTCAGAAATGATGACTACACTAAAAAGAACATGATGACCAAATAAACTAATTGAAAGTACCTAAGAGATATATAATAAAAAAGTGAAACAGGTTTTATATAAAAAAATGAAGAGATAAAAAGGATCCAAGAGTAAAGGCAAATATAGAATACAAAGATTAACGCACATTGAATAAGAGACACCAAAAAGAAAAAAAAATAATAGTAAGGAAATAAAACAAGTATTAAAATTAGAATTTAACAAACACTCCTTGTAATTTAAAAAAAGGAATTCAAACTATATACATTAAAGAACACATTATAAGTCTAGGGAAATCAACACTGAATGACCAATAGCAGAACATATTCTAATAAAAAATATTTTAAAGAACAAACAACTGGAAGAAGAATTAGATTAAAACTACTCATTGACAGCAATACTTCATAATAGAAGAAAATGGAATAACATACTCCAATATCAAGAAAAGGAAAAAGAATAAGGAATCTCTTAATGAACCGCTATGAAAAGGCCTCCAAGAAATAGTCTTAAATAAGGAAGGGGAGAGGTGGGGAAATTTAAAGAAAATAAATAATAGAAGTGTATTTATTTAATACACTACCATCTGTATAGAAAAGAGGAGAGGGAAGGGAGGAAGGGCAGGAGGGAGGGAGGGGAGGAAGTTATAGTTGGTTTTTGTATGCATTATAAAAGACTGTAGAAGCATAAAAATAAACTAACAGGGAGTAGGTGGATTACTGCATAAGATAAGGAGTAGGCTTTCATTATACATCTTTTTCTTGCTTTGTAGTTTAAAGTACTTGTACACATTACTTAACTGGTGTGGGAATACTTGAGCATTTTAAAACACACTCTTCTAAAGCTTTCCCTGGAGATTCTAATGTGAGCCAGATTGAGGACTACTACTTTAAAATTTAAAGGGCATCAGATCATTGAAGCAAAACAGGTAAAATGAAGAAATCAGTGAAAACTATTACATAAAACTACTACAAAATTTAAAAATGTATTACGTTGACCTAGTCTTATTTAACAAATGTACAACTGACATATTAAGTAAAATATCCTCAAAATGTTTTTTTTAATATAAAGAATTCTACTAGTTTGTTTTGAATAAACGTTAGAATATATAAAAGTGTTATTTCAATGTTTATTGTTCTAATACAGTTTGATAAAGAGGTCTTCCAAATATTAGTATTTAAACTGAATTTGGTAATGAAAATTCATTTTGGAATAAGAAAAAAAAAGACTTATTTCTCATCAAACTCCCCCCATAATGACTCTTTAACAGGGGTTGTGAAGAAGATGGGTATCCTAACAACTAAAATTTATCCATGTCCCATTATCTAATCAAATCTAAAATATCCTATATAATAAAAGCCTAATATGCTAAGTGTCCAGTGGTGCAGTCATCAGTTCAACCAATCAAAGCATAATATGCTAATTATATGCTAAGGCCCGTCAACTGCTCACTATGACATGCACTGACCACCAAGGGGCAGACAGTCGACCAGTTGCTATGACATGCACTGACCACCAGGGGGTAGACGCTCCAACTGGTAGGTTAGCTTGCTGCTGGGGTCCAGCTGATCGGGACTGAGCTAGATGGGCCGGACATGCCCCGGAGTCCTCCAGTGATCCCTCCCCAGCTGGCCAACTTCCCGCATCCCTTTCCGGCCCTGATCATGCACCCATGGGGTTCTTCAGCCTGGCCTGCACCCTTTTCCAATCCAGGACCCCTCAGGGGGGCACACTGTCTATCAGGTAGTTCCCTCTATACAATAAAAGCGTAAGCGACCATTACAGTGGAAAGACCAGAATGACCAGTCACTATGATGTGCACTGACCACCAGGGGGCAGACGCTTAATGCAGGAGCTGTCCCCTCATGGTCAGTGTGCTCCTACAGGGGGAGTGCCACTCAGCCAGAAGCCAGGCTCATGGCTGGCGAGCACAGTGCTGGCGGCGGAGCGTCTCTCGCTTCCATGGCAGTGCTAAGGAGCAGCAAGCCGAATGGTAAGGAGCGAGCAGGCAGACAGTAAGGAGCAAGGGGTCCCAGACTGTGAGAGGGTGCAGGCCAGGGTGAGGGCCTTCTCCCCCTACCTCCAACAGCCAGTGCATGAATTTCGTGCACCAGGCCTCTAGTATTATTAAATGAAAGGCATATGAGACCAACCAAAACATAAGATCCTTATTTTCCCTTAATTGTTTTCTCTCCTTCAGAATGTTAATCATTCTTAAAGACAGCTGAATAAACAAATATGATGCCTTCAAGCTTTGCTTAATTTATATTTCCTTCAGCATTATCTACTTCTAAAAAAGACTGCAACTGTACTCTGAGTTACCCATGTAGAACTGGTTAATTTCTACTAAACAGTATCCTCTGGCTGAGGGACCAATGTGCAACACTTAACCAGTATTCATTTGAAATAGTACACAAACATATTGAGAATAGTATCTACTCATATTTAAGTAATGTTACCAGTGAAACCAACAACAGAACATGGGCAGTCATCTGAAGCAGTGCAACTCCATTTATGAAGTCAATTTAAGGTCCTGTGAAACACCACATTTTCACATAACTTTTTAAAAATAAAATTCTCCAACAGTAAATCAAACTACTATAACCGGGAGACATTTCAATAGATGGCATTTGGAAGAATTGCCCAGTCTAAATATTCATACAGAAAATTCCAAAAGCTAGCTATAGGTACCCATATTGACAACTATCAGAGATGATTGTTTAATAATGAGCTGTGACGTTAACTGAATTTTTAAAAATGTGGTAACATTATGAGATGTGCATTTTAATAAGCTGCCAAGTTTCTTCAGAGCTCATCACAGGTGAGACAGGTGAGAAAGAAGACAAAAGAGTTTGGTATCCAAGTTGTACTAAGATGAGTTCTCTATTCAGGTTTTATGAAGAGCCCTTTAAATAGCTACCTCTAACAAATACACATGACGCACTTTTCTTCCTCCAGTTAGCTCACACACCCTGGACTGAACAGGAAAGGAGACGTGTGCACACCCCCATTGTACTGCAGAGCTCACAGTATTCGTTATTTCCTTCTGCTACGGGCACATTCACAAACCTCCACCTATCCTGCTAATTAGACCATATCATAAAACAACACTGTCAGAAATCACTGTAATAGTTCATGTTGTTTTAAGAAAAAGTTTGTTTAAAGGTTCTACAAACATTCCATTTATTAATTACTCTTTCTCTGGTCAGACTAAAATCTTGACAAAGGCACACCCAAAACTAGCCTAAGTAAAGGTAGATGAATTTATAAAATTAAAAATTCAAGCCCTATATTTTGGTAACACATGAAAAATCTTTTTTTTTTTTTTTAAATATATTTTATTGATTTTTTACAGAGAGGAAGGGAGAGAGATAGAGAGTTAGAAACATCGATGAGAGAGAAACATCAATCAGCTGCCTCCTGCACATCTCCCACTGGGGATGTGCCCGCAACCCAGGTACATGCCCTTGACCGGAATCGAACCTGGGACCTTTCAGTCCGCAGGCTGATGCTCTATCCACTGAGCCAAACCGGTTTTGGCCACATGAAAAATCTTGTGGTGGTGGTGAATAGGTATAAATTTTGTTTGCCTTTATTGTCCACACTTCACATAATATATTCTTATAAGTATATAAGTATACAAACAGTTTAAGAAAAAAGGCTTCTCAGTTAATTTAGTCTTGTCAGTATGATCTTTTTATATTCCTAAATGTTTTGCTTTATTTAGGATACCACAGAGAGGCAGGCACCAATATATTATCCTTGTCATCATAAATAGCAAAAACCTTTTTCTATTTTATTAAGTTCCACAAATATTTGGAAGACCTGTATGTTACATACTCCTTAATATAAAAAATATGTACATCTACACAATGGAATACTATGCTACGATAAAAAAGAAGGAGTTCTTGCCATTTGCAACAGCATGAATGGAAGTGGAAAGCACTATGCTAAGCGAAATAAGCCAGTCAGAGAAAGATAAATATCACATGATCTCACTCATTTATGGAATATAATGAACAACATAAACTGATGAACAAAAATAGATCCAGAGACAGAGAAGCATCTATCAGACCGTCAAACCTCAGAGGGAAGGTAGGGGAGGGTGGGGGTAAGGGAGAGAGATCAACCAAAGGACTTGTATGCAAGCATATAAGCCTAACCAATGGACACAGAACCAGGGGGGTGAGGGCATGAGTGGCGGGGTGGGGGGCCATGGGGGGATAAGGACACATATGTAATACCTTAATCAACAACAACAACAAAATATGGATTGGCATACTCTACAGAAGAAATAAATGATAAATATATTTACTTTCAAGTACCTGAGGAATGATGGGCAAATCACTAATTCAAGCAAGAAATTTAATATATATTCACTATTTAAAAGCTCACCTTTGCTAATATTTCATCCTATATATAAATTTAGCATACAACGGCCTCCTTTGACACTCATGTATTTAATCACATCTTCTCCTAAGAAATTATTAGATAGAACTTGTACCAATTGTGAGGGGGGGGGGGAGGGGTCAGGGGAAAGGCTATATCCACAGAAAAAAAATGGATTATAGAAAGGTCAAATAGTAAAGCCCAAGATTTTCTAAATTCTTGTTGAATCAATTTAAATATTTTTATTGAAAATATATTTCCAGAAAGACTAACACACATATCATGTGTACACAAACTAGGTAAATACAATACAGATTGAGATTTATAGATTATCTCCCAATTTAAGTTATCTGCATTTTTATTTACTTCCTATAGCTACAATGACTCCATGAATTAATTTTTCAAACTGTGTTCCTTTAAAAAAATTACTCAAAATACTTGCTTTAAAATTCTAAAGATTGAAATTAATTTTCTGCTGTGGATACAAAAAAAGGTTATTTAAATTTTTAAATATTCTTTGCTATTCCATTTCCAAAATAAGGTGAAGTAGATGCACTCCTCCCTATGTTTATCAACAAGTACAGCTAAAAGGCCAGTATAGTTAAAACAAATTTAAGACGATTCCAGAAGGTGGTGGAAAGGCAGACCACCGAGGGACCTGAGGACCCAAGGAATGACATAGTGGTAAGTTCTATGAGTTTTCTTTTAGCCTCAGAAAATGGGATGGCCAGCAACCATGAAATGCCAGTGAGCACAAACAAAAACAGCCCCAAGAAATGCCATCCCTCTCCACCTAAAGGACCATGAAACGGGGAGAACAGAAAACTTTTAGATAAGAAGCCAGGCCCAATGGTAAAAAAAAAAAAAAAAGAAAAAAAATGAGCTCACTTCCAGCTCTGAGAGCAAAGGCCAGAGTGCTGAGCCCAGACCTCCCCGTCACCCAGCTATAAAGTGCTGCCCTGGCTGTCCCCGAGGGGGTAACTAAGAAAACTTTATGGTTTGGAGGAGTTTTGAGGACTTGCATCCCCACCCAAGGGTAAGGAGACTCCATCTCCCACTCTTCCTATGTCAGAAGAAGCTGAGTGGGGAACCAGAACTCTTACAACCACTCAGAAGTAGCAAGGCCTTCTGGCTCCATGGTGCTAGTACAAGCACATGGGAACTGCTACCAGGTACCTCTCCTCCTCCCGGCCAGGGTGGTATCAGCTAAAGTCTACATGGGGCCTGACATTACACTTTCTCTCTGAAGTAAGGGCACCCCCTTCTGCTCGGGGTTTCAAAGGCAGCTGAGTGGGAAACTTGCAATTTCACCCCAACACCCGACATTAACAAAGTGGCCTCCACCTTTCCCCAAACTGTGTGGTGTCATTTAAACAAGATAGAAGGTGTCACACAAAACACCCCAAATGTGTAGGATATAATTAAAAACCACTCATCATACCAAAACAAACACTGAACACTAGTTTCACTTTTTGCCTTTTTAAAAATAAAAACTAAAATCCTTTGGAAAACAGGTACTAATGTAGATCTTTCATAAAAGCAAAGCGACATAAGGCGTACTTTTCAAAAACCAGAGGTTACCTGTGCCAGCTAAACAGCATGCCTGCCTTTAAGTTCAATTGAGCTATGAGACCTCCTAGTACATTTTCTATCACTTAGCTAGCCAAGGTGATAAAATACTCCATAAGTTAATTTACTCTTTTAAACACATGGTATAAAAAGGGAGAGAGGCCGAAGTAAAAGTGCTAAAAAAAAAAGTATCTGAAAAAGGTTTCTTTGGATAAGAAAGAGCTTTTTAAATTGAATGTTAGTTTTGAAGACTCAAGTTGTAACTCTTAAACTATCACTATTAATAGTAAAAGTAGAAAGACAATGATAATGCCCCTTGGCATTTATATAAGTCTTTACTGTGAAAAACTCAAGTACTGTATGGCCCCAGATGATTTCTCAGGTATGTTACTATTCCCATTGACAGACTGAAAAACTAAATTTTAAAAGGTATATGTCACACTACCGGGCCCAGAATAAGTTATTCAACATAGACAAAAGAAACACTAAGTTCTGTCAGTATTCGGTACTGTGGCTTCTAATAAGCACCTTAATTCCAAGTATGGGGCTGGTAAATGTGACCTTACACAATGTGATGAGTCCTTGGAGAACAGGGTGCATAATATTATTGCACACTCATTCGAGAATATTGAGCCCCCATTATACCCACATTACATTCCAGGTATTGTTCTAGGTACTAGAAAGGAAAGCTCCTAATCTCATGGAGTTTACACTCTGGTGGGGGGAAAACAAAAAAATAAGCACATTAAAATAAAATAACAGGTGGAGGTAAGTGCTATGAGAGAGGCAAAAAAGCAAAGAAAGGGGACTAGGGCATGCTGAATATATACACAGTTCTCATTTTATATAGCATGGTCCAAGGAAGCCTCCACAAGAGCAGGTATCTGAAGGTTCACTGAGACTTACTAAAATACAATTTTCAAAGACTTAAAATGTGACTCATATAAATATAAACTGAACTTACATCCCAGATTTATTCTATTCACTTATTAAGACTCAATAAATCAGAAGTTAAGACGGGTTCAAACTGCATTTGCAGATATATATATAGCTATAGATATATATTTATATATTTACATTATTTAAATAACGGGTTGTTAAACAGGAAAGAGTGCTAGGTTAGAGACAAAACTGGTGATTGTCCCATGGGGTTATCTTTTTGAACAAACAAGCATTGCCTCTGGGGAAAAAACATAATTAGCATGTAATATCAATAAACCATGAGTCAAATAAAGTACATTCTCCTAAATAATCCTTGGGTAGGTACATTAAACAATGTCCCCCTAGACATCGAAAGAACACACTGCTCAGCCTTTTCCTTATTTTCATGTTGTACATAATTTTTAACAGAGCCATGTAGATATCTGGAGGGAGGGCATTCCAGGCAGAAAGACTGTGACTAAATCATAAACCATTTCCCTCCACTCACCACTCCAACAGCCAAGGAATGCCCTCCCAGACAGGCTCACACATTCACCTGGACTTTATTACCAAGCCTGCTGTAAGTAAATAGCTGGGGGTAAACTGGAAAAGTTGGAGAAGCCAAAAGATTTACACTGGAAGGAGAATGAGAATTAAGTCTGGGAAATGATTTGACTTAAATTTTAAAAAGCACTACTCTATCTGCTGAAATAAAGACTCATTAAGGAGAAGAGCAAGAGCAGAAGCTAGAAGACCATTTAGGAGACTATTAAAATGATCTAGGCAAGTAAACAAGCTGGTCAGATGGAAAAGTGTTATGGAGGAAAAAAGCATCATATGGGAGGGTTGGTAGGGGATGTCAGCATTGTCTGGAAAGGTCTCATGGAGACCTGAATGGTATAAAAAAGAAAATTAAGAGATATAGGGATATAAGGATAAAGCAAAATGAGGAGAGAGAGACAGGGAAAAGACAGGGAGAAAGGATAAAGAAGAGTATAGGGCCTTGCAAACCATTTTAAGGACTCACTTGACTTACTCTGAGTGAGATGAGAAGCCACTAAAGATTTCAGAGCAGAAAAATAACAAAATCAACTTAAGTATTGAACAGATCACAGTGGCTGCAAGGTGGAGAATAGCCCATAATTAGGCAATGACAGAAGCATAAAGATTGGTTAGAAATAAGGAAGGCCTAGAATAGGATGGTAGCAGTGACCATAATGGTAAATCGTGGAAACCTGGATATTTTGAAGGTAAAGCCATCAGGTTTCCCTGAAGGAACAGACATGAGTAAGTACAAAAAAAAAAAGGATAAATGCCGTTTTCAGCCTTAGGGAATGGAAAGATAGCACTGCCATTTACTGAGATGGGGAAGAACAGAAAAAAAAACAAGTTTATTAAGGAAACTTGAGGAGGCAATGAGGAGACATTGATTACAATATATAAAAAAGATTAAATATCTCAGTTCAGGGGTTACAGGATTCTAAACTCTTTTAAAATATAATCACAAATAAGAAAAATCAGAATGTCCAAATTCCAAATTTTATCCATCAGAAACAGAGTATTTTTCACCAAACTGTGTCTCAAACAACTAACCCTCACAGATTCATATTTTTCAAAATTACATTTATGATTAATTTCATCCATGTTGGTGAATATTTTACATACTGATTGTTCATTCATAAAATATTTATTCAGCACTATTTGAAATCACATTACATGCTTTATCAAAAGGCTTACACATTAAATTGTAAGTACAGGCGGTTTACCTGAAGTTCTTTGTATCTATCTTGAAAAGAAATGGCTTCTTGCTCTTTTTCTTTAAGGAAATCTTTTTCCAAGACATTATGCTTTTCTATCAATGATTCCACATCCTAAAGGAGAAATCCAGGCACAAATTATGTCATGGCATAAAATATATTTCATTATTTCAATGAACATAGCAGAAAATGTTTGGTAAGGAAAAAACCCACAGGAAGTATGATTTAAAGTTTAACAATATTATAGATTGTATGCTTCACTCTCATTTCCAGACCAATATCAAACATTGCTATAACACCAAAATTATTCATGCTAATAAATGAATAAAAGCACCTAAGCCAATTATAATCAACACAGTCTATATCTACATATACTTTCATAAATTTGCTAAGGCCCTTTTATAGATATTTTAAGGAAAGAGAAATGAGAACATAAATAAATAATTTACTAAAGTAGCTGTATATGTAACCACTCTTGTCAAATATCTCATGATGCCTGACTTTATACAGCAGCGGTTTTCAACCTGTGGGTCGGGACCCTTTCATAGGGGTCGCCTAAGACCATCCTGCATATCAGATATTTACATTACAATTCATAACAGTAGCAACATTACAGTTATGAAGTAGCAACGAAAATAATTTTATGGTTGGGTCACAACATGAGGAACTGTATTTAAAGGGCCAGAAGGTTGAGAACCACTGTTATATAGGAACAAGACAATGTTACAAACCTTCTAAACTATGTAAGAAACACAATACTACCTACTTTCAAAATAAATAAAAATAAACCAGAAAAAAAGCATTATTTAGAGAAAACAAACATCTAGTAAAGATGTTCATATATTTAAAAGTACACATTTAAGACCAGAAATTTCTTATCAAAGAATTCTAAGTGATAAACTCAAATGACTGGTTTAAACCTACAGCCAAGAAAGGACAGTCAGTGTCTTCTTCCCCTGATGAGTTTTTAATCAAACATAGGGATTTTATCAAATTTCCAGAATGTATAATTTAAACAGTTTTTAGGAAAACGTAAATATACCTTTTTAATTCTCTGTTTTTCTTCCTCAGAAACTTTGAGTTTAATCTCCAAACTTGAAATTTTCTGCTGAAGCTGTATGTTTGATACATTGGCTACAGGATCCTCAGAATCATCCACAAGAGCAATTGTTCCATTACTTTTCTCATCAGTTAAACCCAATGGAAAAAGTGAGATATCCAGATCAGTGTGTGTTGATTGCTGAATCTAAACCACATTAAAAAAAAATATACAAGAGGGAAAAGTTTACACTGTACCAATAATGAAAACATCCAAAGGGCACCAGAAACCACATTTGGAAATTAAGTTGTAGCAAGGGTTCCGAAATTATTTCACCCTTTAAGTAAATCAACAGAAGACCTCAAACTATTACAACAACCTGATCTTTGCAGTAAGACACAAAATTTCCTCTAAACTTTAGAGTTCAAAGCATTTATTATTTTGCAAGCAAAGCACTAAAAACTTAAAACTTTTTCATATGTCTGAAAGTGTATAATTAAGAAGAGGCATATCTGATATCAGTTCTTAAATTTACACACATCAGAATTTGCTTATATTTTAAATTGTAAATCAGAATTTGAAATATATATATATATATATATATATATATATATATATATGGCCTAAGCGACCGACCAACCGAAAGACTGAACAACCAAATGACAGGTCGCTATGACACACTATGACATGTACTGACTACCAGGGGACAGACACTCAAAGAAGGGACTGCCCCTTGGTGATCAGTGTGCTCCCACAGCAGGAGCACCACTCAGCTGACAGAGGGGCACCAAATGCAGGGCTCACGGCTGGCGAACACCAGGCAAGTGCCACTGTGGCAGCGCGAGCCTCTCCTGATCAGGACTGACTCAGCAAGAGCCCGTGGCAGGCATGAACAGGAGCTGTAGGCAGGAGCGGCAGGAGGCATTGGACTGCTGGTTTTGGCCTGATCCCCGTAGGCCACACTGAGGGACCCCACTGGTGCACAAATCCGTGCACCAGGCCTCTAGTTTATTAATAACCTCTAATCAATCATCACTTTCTAGTAAAGATACCAGATAATTGAGATTGTGTATAGCACCTGGAAAATTTGGATTAAATCCAGCATCTAGCTGCTAACACAATGCCTGGGTCAATAAATATTTGAATGAATAAACTCTAAGACTGCAATCGTTTAAAATTTTATTATAAAATTGAAAAGAACACTCTAATACCTGAAAACATACAATAAGTGTCCCTGAAACCAGAGATGATTATTCTTTTTTTGTAATTATTTTCCCTTTTAAAGTTCAAGATTTGAAATAAACGAAGTCAATTTTAATAACTGGACACTCAAACCATATTTTGGTAACTAAGGTTACTTAAATACCTTGCAATTGTTCCCCAAAACAAACATATTATTCAGAATTCTAGATATTAGCCTCAAAGTTAGAGTGTCTACAGAAATATTTTTCAGAAAGTTAAGAAAAGGAATCAGAAAATCTTTAAAAGTTAATTCAATCAGTATATAATTTTTTTTTAAGCATGCAGATTTCCTATAAAGATAGGCTTGTCCTTACCTGTGCTTTAGGAACAGTTTGACTGACAATGGTGGTGTCTGCATGTGTAATCTCTGGTGATGAAATGATGGGCTCAGAAGAGAGGCAGCCAATGGTGGGAGAAGAGTGGTCATGGTCTAGTATAATCGCAGGAGAAGCTGGAGAAAGATGGACTCCAGATACTGAAAGAAAACAAACAAAAAGATGATTAAAGAGAAAATAACAAACAGGTTGAAGGGAAGAAAAGAGAGTACAGAGAGGGAAAGGGAAGTAAAAGCAAAATGCCTGAAAATGAGAATTCTATAACTATTCCTAAAGGGCCATTACCTGAAATCTAAAACTAGTGTTTCTAAAATTAACATGATATTTCCACATGAGACTCAGGCAAACAAGACAATAGTATCTTAGTGTTTACATATAACATATTACCATTAGAAGTGCATTTCTAACTCAGAGAAAGTATTCAAACATATTACCTAACTATCAAGTTAGTTCAGAAAAAGCACTAGCACACTTACTAGTGCCAGGCACAGGCACTAACGAGGCACTGAGAAGACAGCAGTGAGCAAGACAAGTCAGGCATCCATGAACTCAATGGCCTGATGACCCAGTATCCAAGTCAAATCAATTATTACAATAAAGTCAGCAAAGGGGAAGAATAATTACTTTAAAATAATTAATCCAACTGTCTCAGTGTTAATTTCTTTTTCAACAACAATAGATTTTTCATATTAAAGTCAGTCAGTATTCCAACTTGTTTTTAAAGAAAAACAATGTTGAAATACAATTCTGTAATTAATTTCCCAACAAAACATTATTAGATTGTGATTTAATTTCAAATACAAAGGTCACAAAAGGAAAGCCAATTGCCAAGCATGAAATAAAATAAAAATATTGATGAGGGCAAAATAAACAGGTTATATATATTAATTTATTTTCATAGTGATATAATTTTGACAAAGGAAATAATGATATTAAAACATTACATATCAATCTATGGGACACATTTATAGCAGTGTTTAGAATTCTTTCTAAAAATTCAAACACATATATTTATACTATGCATTTTAAAGTTTAAGAAGAGTAAATTATTTTTAGAAGTAATCTATTTATATGTTCTGACTTTCTAAATTATAAAGACCTTTATTCCACATTGGCATCAGTGGCAACGTCAGCGAAGTTCTACCATAAATTCTGGAAGACAGTTCACAATGGAAATTGCATTTTTGCCTGAAGAAAAATATTTATAAGGTCAATAGGTATTAATAAACTAAACAATTTATCAATTTCTGATTGGTATCCTACAGGTATCATTTAGTTATCTTAGATATACTTTTACTTCATAGCAAGTGTGTTTATAAAATAGTATGTGCCATACGTGAGAGGCATTCCAGCTTCTCACATAAGCATTTCACTATTTTACCTGAAATACAGAAAACTAGAATTTCAACTCATATTTTCACTTGATATATCTGTTTCAGAAATGACTTTTTTCTAATCTTCATTATTCCATATGCTAAGATTTCTCTAAAATGTCAAAATATTCTAACTTCTAATTCTAAATTATAATTTATAACAAAAATATAACTAATTTTAAAAGTATAAAATAAGTATTATAGCATAGTAGAGTGAATATAGCCCTGGTATTAAGACCATAGATTCTGGAACCTAATTGCCATGCCAGGTATAGAGCAATAAGCAAGTTTACTTCTCTCAGTTTCCTTATCTGTAAAATTGGCAAAGATTTGCCAATCCTATATAATAAAGAGCTAACATGCTAGAGTGGACTGCAGAAGGACCTTCCAGAAACACCAGTGGGTGGGGCCGTGGGGCCGAGAGGCAGCCAGGGCAGCGAGGGCTGAGGAAGCCAGGGCTGCGAGGGCCAAGCCCCTTGCATGAATTTTGTGCATCGGGCCTCTAGTGAGGTATAAATTGACTAAATATGTATAGGTTTTATTATTGTGCTTATATTATTTTCATTATTATTGCAAAGATTAAAATTTGTTAGACAAGTATGTTTAATTCTGTGCATAAAAGTGACTATGATCCTTGATTCAAGAAACTCTTAAAAATATCATTCTGATCTAACACCTGAATATTTTAAAATCTCTATGTTTTTATATTTATAGCTAAAATCTGAGACAAGATTTCATGCTGATAAAAGTTAAATTCTCAATCCATAACATCATATGAGGAAAACAAGTAGGGAAAGTGGTAGAATAAAGAAAAGGAGGAAGAGAGGGAGGACACAAAGAAAAGAGATAAATACAGGGAAGGGAAAGGGAGAGAGAATGAGAGAGGAAAGTAGGAAGAGGGCAAGAGAAGCATCCTCAATTCAGCCTCACACTTTCCACTAGCTACTGCTACCTATCACACTTTACCTTCATGCCCAAATGTTTTATCTCCAAATTATTCCTGCCTCAATTGTCTTCTCACCTAACCCTCATCACTCCACAGAACTCAACAATTAAGATATTAATTTTCCTTTCAATTACTATTAAATCAAATGAACGCTCTTATCTTTCTTTAGTTCTCCAGAGCACTAATACTAATGACCCTCCTTTACCTTGAAAGTTCCCTTGGCACCTGTGAACCACTTTATCCTAGACTTCCTCCTAACATTTTGACTAATTTTTCTTGTTCCCTCTCAACCTTAAGATTCAGTTTTTTTCATGTTCTGATCTCAATATTCACATTATTCTTACCACTTTCAAAACTCATTATTTAAATTTTCACCTATAAGCTCCACTCTGCAGAGGTCCAGATCCATATATTCACCTAACTACCAGACAGTTCCATTAGCTACCTAGTAGGTACATCAAACTTACCCATCATCTTACAGAAACCTGCTTTGTTTCATGCTTCCCATTTTAGCTAATAGTATCTCGATGAACTATTTGTCCAAGCCAGAAATGATACTACTAAGGGCTGACTTTATTCCAGTCACACTGTGCTACTAACAGTTCCTGATTATGCCATGCTGTTAAATACCTCTGTGACATCACAATATTACTGCTTAAGTAAAAGCCATAGCTACAGAGTCAGAAATGGAATTTAATTTCAACAATAACAACTTCTTGTTATGCAGCCTTGGGCAAATACGAATCGATATAAACCACTGATTCAGTATTCTGAAAATGGGGAAATATGTACCTCAAAATGACAATATACAGCTTTAATTAGATAATATAAATAAGCTGCTTGGCTGTACCAGATTGGTACATGGTAAATATTCAATAAAAGGAAACTGTCATTAAATTTCTTTGATCATTTGACAACATTCAAAAAAAGCCTTTTTAGGACTCTTTTCACCTACTCCATTACCCACCCAACCACAAAATTTTAATTCCCTCATCAAAATATTACAATTTTGACAAAGGAAATAATGATATTAAAACATTACATATCAATCTATGGGACACATTTATAGCAGTGTTTAGAAAAAATATTTATACCACAGAAGTATAGTTTATAAAAGCTGATCCGATTAGAGCTAAAAAAAAAATTAACCCTAGCTGGTTTGGCTCAATGAATAGAGCGTCAGCCTGAGGACTGAAGGGTCCCAGGTTCGATTCTGGCCAAGGGCACATGCCTGGGTTGCGGGCTCGATCTCCAGTAGGGGGCGTGCAGGAGGCAGCCAATCAATGATTCTCTCTCATCATTGATGTTTCTATCTCTCTCTCCCTCTCCCTTCCTCTCTAAAATCAATATGTTTTATAAATAAATAAATATAAAATAAAAATAATTAATGCTCTAAAATTGGTCCAAAGCATTAAAAATAAAGAAAAACTTCCTTAGCTTACATAACAGTAACATAACATTAATAGCTAAGCCTGATAAAGACAATACAAAAACAGAATAATTAGAGATTATTAGAGTATCACATAAAAATAATGAGGCAAAAGTTCTAAATCAAATGTTAGTAAAGAGAGTCCTACACCATACTGAGAACATGTTTTGAATGAACACGAGAGATTTGTTCCAGGAATACAAGGATAGTTCATTATTAGGGAATTCATTAATACAATACATCATACTGATAGGCTTAAATAGAAAATGATGTTTTATCTCTAAGACTGAAAATGCTTTCAGTAAAAATGAACACTCAAGAAAATAGGAATTGATGGATACTTTCTTGACATAATAAATATAGACCTTAGTCCTAAGTCAGCATGTTAATTAACGAGAAAAAAAAAGATCAAATTAGATTAATTCCTCTACAGTCAAAAACAAGACAAGGATGGATGTCTACTATCTCCATACCATTTAACATTGCACTAAAGGCATAAGCCAATGCAATTAGGCAAGATAAATTAAATAAATGTGTAAAAATAGGAGAAGAAAAATTATCTCATGTTCCTACTAAAGTCAAACAGTAAACACAATCAGTAAAGAAGATATAAACTTAATGAATAGAAATGAATAGCATTCATATGTAAAAATAATAGGGGATTTAATGTTAAAGAAAATACTACTTTCCATAGCCACAAAAAAGATAAAATATTGAGGAATAAATTTAGCAAGAAGAATGAGGAAAACTTTAAAACACTTCTAAAAGACTCAAAGGTATACCTGAACAAAGGTAAAGATATCCCTTGTAATTAGGGAACTAAGTATCATAAAGATGTCAATCCTCCCTTAGTTATTTTACTTTAATTTTTAAAATTATTGTTGAGAGTATTAAAGATGTACACCTCCCCCGTCCCATTACCCCCCTCCACCCAGTTCCCACCCCACCCCAAGCCTTCACCACCCTATTGTCTGTGTTCATAGGTAATGCATATATGCATATAAATTCTTTGGTTAATCTCTTCCTGCCCCACCCTCCTCCCTTCCCGCTGAGATTTATCAGTCTGTTCCATACTTCCATGCCTCTGGTTCTATTTTATTCATCAATTTTTTGTTGTTGTTCATTAGATTCTTTGTTCGTTTTTGATTTTTAGTTTCAATTGTTGATAGATATGTATCTATTGCCATTTTATTGTTCATATTTTTTCTCCTCCTCCTTGTTCTCCTTCTTCTTTTTCTTCTTCTTCTGATTCTTCTGCTGCTGCTTCTTCTTTTTGTTACTAACTGCTTTCTCTTGCTGCTTTTAAGATTCTCTCTTTGTCTAACTTTTGTCATTTTAATTATAATGTGTCTTGGTGTGGGCCTCTTTGGTTTCTTCTTGTTTGGGAATCTGTGCTTCCTGGACTTGTAAGTCTATTTCTCTCACTCTAGGATCTTAATGAGCGTTTCATGGGTATTAATGAGACTTTCAAGGATCTTAGTGAGATTTTCAAAGACATGAAAAAGGACCAGTCAGAAATTAATCATACACTAACTGAAATAAAGAATAATTTATAGGGATTCAACAGTAGAGTAGAGGATTTCAAGAATCAAATCAATGATTTGGAATATGAGGAATAAGAAAACAACCAATCAGAAGAGCAAAAAGAAAAATTAATCCAAAAATATGAAGATAGTGTAAAGAGCCTCTGGGACAACTTCAAGCATACAAACATTCGCATTGTAGGGGTACCAAAAGGAAAAGAGAAAGAGCAAGATATTGAAAACCTATTTGAAGAAATGATGACAGAAAAAAAATTCCTTAATTAATTTATAGACCTAATATAAATCCAATAAAAGTATCAATAAGCTTTTTTTTCTATAATGGAACTAGACAAATGGACATTAAACATCACATGAAAGAAGTAAAAATACAAAAAAGACAGGAAAAAAACAAAAAAAAATATAAGGAGGGTACTAGACCCTCTTATTAAAATATACTAATTTTAAAACTATACTAAAACATACTATGTACCTTATTAATATAATACTGCATTAAATTACATAAAAACATAAGATGCACCCTTTATAATTTAAACAGTTTGGTGTAGCAATTAACAGACTAGAAAGTCCAGAAACAGACCCATGTCAGTGTGAAACTTTAGTATATGGTAGGAGTGGCATTTCAAGTAACTGAGATAAAGATGGGCTTGTTTATAAAAAGTGCCAGGACAACTGATTAGTCATTTGAAAAAAGATAAGATAAAATAAATAAATAAATAAACTCCAAATCAATCAGAGATCAAAACAATTTTTAAGAGAACAGGGGAAATATGAGTGAGTTCCTCTTTACCTTGGGTGTAAAAACAAAAAACAAAAAGAGAAGCTTTTTAACTATGACTTGATTCCAAATACAAAAAAAAAGATTTATACATTTGACTCTAGGATAAATAACAATGTTTTCTGCAAAAAAATATCTTAAATAGAATCAAGAAAAAACCGACAAATTTAAAAAAAAAAGATATGTGTAATTCATATCACAGGTAATGGCTAATATTCCTAAATAATAAAAAGAACATTTAAAACTTGGGGATGGGGGGAGGGCGCGGATTGCAAAAGAACAGCCTATAGAATAATGGGCACAAAAATGTAAACAGTTAATTCACTAAAAAGAAAATCTACAAATAGGCCTTACATCTGTAAAAAGATGCATGTGTGCCCTACCTGGTTTGGCTCAGTGGGTAGGAGCGTCAGCCTGCAGACTGAAGGGTCCCAGGTTCAATTCTGGTCAAGGGCACATGTCTAGGTTGCGGGCTTGATCCCCAGTAGGGGATGTGCAGGAGGCAGCCAATCAATGATTCTCTCTTATCACTGATGTTTCTATCTCTCTTTCCCTCTTCCTTCCTCTCTGAAATCAAAAAGTTTAAATAAAAAAAAGATGCAGATGCATGCATCTACTCATTTGTCATAAAGGAAACACAGAAAAGATAAAACTAATGAGACAGATAGGTGGAATAAAATGGACAGGCAGAAGAAATGAATATTGAGAAATATCTCTTCACTGAGTAGTTGTTTTAAAAATGGTTCTGAGTTTTAGAACCATGTCAATGTTTCACATACTCAATAAAATAAAAATAAAATAAACCAGCAGGGAAATAGGGGAGTTAAATCCTAAAATTAAATACAAAGAGCAACAAGTGAATTAAACCATATTTCAAATGAATAACTTAAGCACAATTACAAGTGTGGGGGCAGGAGGGTAGGATGTGTGGAACTAACGTAAGTTACTTTCGGACACAATATTTTAGACTACATGGCCTCAGTATAAGAAAAAAAAGAATGTTAAATAAATATTGAAACAGAAAGAGGAAGAAGAAAATAAGGAAGAGGGGAAAAAAAGAATAAAAATAAAGCAAATGTAAAATGTTAACATCTGAAGAAAATGAATAAAGAGTATATAAAATTATTTGTTCATTTCTTGCAGCTTTTTGGTAAGTTAAAATAAAATAAAAAATCAGAGAAAAGAGGTAAAAGGGGAAATATATAACAGACAAGAGTTTCAGAAATTACTCATAAGGGGGAAAACCTGATATCAACAAAAGTCTTTCCCATGCAAAGTGCTAAAGAAACACTTGGTATTACTAAAAACGTGTATAAGAATACTCCTAGAAGTACTCTTCAAATAGCAAATAAGTGACAATAGCCAAAATGCCCACAGTCCAATAGTTAAATGAGCAGTGGCATACATTAGAATAGTTTTTAGTCAGGAACTACAGGTTCCTGCATAAATATGCAACAACATGGATGAGTCTTAGAAACATACATTTGAGCCCAGCTGGCATGGCTCAGTGGTTGAGCATCGACCTACGAACCAGGAGGTCTTGGTTCAATTCCCAGTCAGAGCACATGCCTGAGTTGCAGGCTTGATCCCAGTAGGGGACATGCAGGAGGCAGTCGATCAATGATTCGCTCTCATAATTGATGTTTCTCTCCTCTCTCCCTCTCCCTTCCTCTCTGAAATCAATAAAAATATATTTTTTTAAAAAGAAACAAATTTGTGTAAAAAGTAAATTGCAGGAGAGTTCACACAGTATTAACCCATTTTATAAGGCACATAAACAAACCAAACTCTTTAGAGATAGATGTACATATTGGCAGGGAAATAATAAATATTTAGGACAGTGGTTTCTTCTGGGGAGAAAGCAAGAGGGAAATGACAGAAGAGGAGTACTAGAATTGATAATGTTATATTTCTTAAGTTAAATGGTAGATTCACAAGTGTAATTTTGAAATATAACAAAGAAACAATAATTACACATGCTTAAAAAAATAATGCTGAAGACTTCTTGTTTTAATGCCCTTACTGGCTATAGTGCCATGTTGGGCCATGTTTTCTCACAGATCAAAACTTGCTCTGGATAAATAAGTTAGAAAAAAAAAAAACTAATAGGGACCAATAAGTTTACTCAAAGAAATGATGCTTTTGTGAGAAGACGTCAAGAATCAACACTAGCTGGCAAACAAGATTTGGAGTTGCAAGCCTTTCTGACATCCTGCTTATCACATCAATTCTTATTTCAGACATAAGAAATGCTGAACCTAAAATGACTATAATTTACATGTGCTTTCAACTTATGAAAAATTAATGGGATTTTCAGAAATTTGTTTGATTTGATAATATAAATGATTACTAAATATATCATAATCCACATCCTATTTTTAAAATAAAATGAAAAAACAAATGAGTAGTGCTACAAAATAAGAGAAAATAAAAATGTATCACCATCTACATGGAAACAAGATTTTTTCCAGTTATTATCTAAGTTTTTCATTATGCCGGAATATACACATCTTCACTGAATTTTAGGTGACTGTCCAATAACAAAAACTCACCTTCAAAAAATCAAAATCAGTAAATATTGTCCACATATATAGACCCAAAATATTAATAATTTTTATTGTATACATGTTTGTGTTTTTGTAATCCTCATTTGAGGACATGCTGGAGAGAGAGAGACAGAGAAACATCTATGCGAGAGAGAAATATTGACAGTCTGACCCAGGAATTGAACCTACAAGGCAGGTATGTGCCCTGACTGGGAAAGTAACCAGCATACCTTCAGTGTACAGGACAAAGCTGAGGACAAAGCTCAACCAACTGAGCTACTCCGGTCAGGCGACTGTATACATGTTTTATATATGTTTTTGTAATATATGGGGAAATTTAAGCTTAATAACAGAAAAGCACAAATTCCAATATGTAAAATATAATTATCTCCTCATCTAGACAAGAAGACACAATTTAAAGTTTCAGACTTCTATAGTATTCTTTGATCTATTAAAAGTTGACTGCTGTCAGTTTTCATGCTCAAAATCTTTAAACTAAGAAGATCAAATGTACCCAAACAGGAACCAACTCAGTCAAAAATTTTTGAAGAAGTAGAAATTTACAAAATTTGTATCTTTGGAAATCTTAATTTGTTTGCTGGATTTTAAGTCTTAAGCAAGAGTACAGAGACAGTGTGCTTCATTTCAAATGAAAATTCCTTGATTTCCTAACACTTGGATACAAGGTCAGTATACACTCCTTTACAACTATAATGCTAATCTAAAGTGCAATTAATGGCAGTTTCCCATCTTTAACATAATGGTAATTCAAGTTCATTGGGTGTATCATTTTTCATTGATGGACCTCTTCTAAAACACAAACAGCCCAGACAAGCAAAGGACACTAAGTTTCCAAATAGTATGCAATTTTTTTTCCAGTAATTCTGCTTGTGGTCAACTCTGTTTTGTTTCCATAAGAATAACACTTATAAAGTCTAAACTAGAAACAGGTGTAAACACCCATGCATTTAACTATACACAAAGAAATCTGTTTATCCCTGTTAATGGTTAAGTAATCCAAGAAGATAACACCAATAAAATGATAATTTTTACAACTTTTTACTTAGAAAATATTTTTTGGTCTTTAATTTTCATTCAAACACTTTCTTACCCAATCCCTGCCTCTCTTTTTCAGAATTCTCCCATCTCATAGGTTTATTAGAGGTTGGTGATTATCTTTCAGAATATTCCATCTTACTCAAATCCTCTGATACCTTAATTTACTGGTATTTTCAGGTCATTATATGAACCCACCTTTACTATTCAATGCTCATTCATTTTTAAAAATAACTTATTGACTGAAATCACACATTAATGGAAAACAAAGAATATGAAAGAATTTTGAAAGATCCAAATAGCATATCTAAAATTTAAAAGAAGATTTTTAACTCAATACAACATGATGAGACACTTAAAGGAAAAGATGCTTGTACTCTTTCAGGACTCCTTTAACTGTTCATTCATTAAAAATACAATTGCAGAGTAACAACATATTCAAGACACTATGCAATGAATGATACAACACAATTCCTTACATTAGAAAATTCGCCCTAATAATATCATACTGGTATTGCAAACAAAGTATTTAGTAGTTAGATATTATGAAAAGACCTGTTATTGTTAGTAGGGTTGATATTACTATTGGGACACCCCAAATATCAAATGATTAAAATAAAATACCAGTGGGTTTGCAGGCAATAAGCATTTAATAAGCCAATCTTCTCTTGAGGATGTATTTAAACACTTAATAGGAATTATTTTAAAAATTAAATATTTAAAATATAACATAAAAATACATTATTGCTCCTCAAATAAAAGGTAAAATTTGATTCTCATAGAGATATAAAGTGAATATATGGGAAAGATGTATTTTTTCTATTCATACAATAAGGGAACCAAGTCAAGTTAGATCTAATTTATTGGGAGTAGAGCAATGTTGAAATAAATTGCAAATGGAAGTGAAACATTTTTCCAAAGGGGAGAAGAAAGTTAATCAATATTGTACTAGACACCACAGAAGTTATATGTCTACCTACAACACATACATAAGAGCTCAGAGATAATGCACAGAGCCAGAAGGAGATAACTCTGAAACTTGTGCTGAATGTAGACAGTGCATAGTTTTCATTAAAAAACTATTTCAGCCGAAACCGGTTTGGCTCAGTGGATAGAGCATCAGCCTGCGGACTGAAAGGTCCCAGGTTCGATTCCGGTCAAGGGCATGTACCTGGGTTGTGGGCACATCCCCAGTAGGAGATGTGCAGGAGGTAGCTGATCGATGTTTCTCTCTCATCGATGTTTCTAACTCTCTATCTCTCTCCCTTCCTCTCTGTAAAAAATCAATAAAATATATTTTTTTTAAAAAAAACTATTTCAGCTAAGAATAGCTCAAATTATTTAAGTTAAAAAAATAAAAGGAGAAAGAACTGTCATTGACTGAGTGTAACTTTGTACCAGGCATTATGCAAAATGTGTTTGTGTGCCAAATTATTTGATCCTTACAATAACAACCATTTTCCAAATAAAGAACCTATTGCTTTAGGTTTAGCTATTATGTTCATAATGTCACAGCTAGAAGATTGCCAAGTCATGATCAAAATCCATATCCATTTGACTTCAAAGCTCACACTCTCTACTCCACAATGATTAAAAATACAAGTTAACACCCTGGCTGGTGTGGCTCAGTGGTTGAGTATCAACCTATGAAGCAGGAGGTCATGGTTCCATTCCCAGTCAGGGCACAACCTGGGTTGCAGGCTCAATCCCCAGTAGGGAGTATGCAGGAGGTAGCCAATCAATTATTCTCATCATTGATGTTTCTATCTCTCCCTCTCATTTCCACTCTGAAATCACTAAAAATATATGTAAAAAAAAGAAACACAAGTTAACCGCATTATTTTCTGTGTTCATGGGTCATGCATGTATGCATATAAGTTCTTCGGTTGAACTCTTCTGAAGGCCGGGAAGAGGGTGGGAGTGAGGAGGAGAGGGTCAATGGGGGAAGAAAAAGGGAGTGGGGGGAATCTGTAATACTTTCAACAATAATGATAAATTTAAAAAAAAAATTTAAAAATACAAAATATCAGAGTTTTGTGTTTGGCTGTGTGTGTGTGCGTGTGTGTGTTTTCTAGTATATAAACAAACAATTAAAAATGTAAATCAAGGAAACAAAATATAGACCACTTAATAATAAAAGCATAAAGGAAGATGAAAATTTAAAAAGAATTTAATAAAACTAAATTTCTCAATGAAATCCATATATAAATGATACCAACCACTAAAGTTACCGGTTATTAAAACTTAAAAAGAAATAAAAGCATGCCTAACTAGCATACATACAATAATTTAACAATGCCAATTAAAAGAATAAAGTAAAACCAACAGTCCTCAAATAAATTACTATATTCTACTACCAATTGAAAGCAAAACTAAGTAAACAAAATTAGTTGAAAGTCTACTTCTGCCCTTCCAGTGAAACAAATGGCAAAAGAAATCTAATCATAATGTGTGAATATTAGCAAAATGCAACTCACAATTACTTCTTTCATCTTGTTCTTTAAACCTTCAATATAAAACTTGCCACAATTTCTATTCTCTTTAAGCTACAAAGATTATTTCCTATTCTCTCTTCTATGTGTACTAATCTTTCTTCAATTGCAGTTTTCTTCTCTTATTCTACTACTAGAGGCCCGGTGCACAAAAATTTGTGCACTCCGGGAGAGGGGGGGGGGGGCGTTCCTTAGCCCAGCCTGTGCCCTCTAGCAGTCTGGGACCCCTCGAGGGATGTCTGACTGCCAGCTTAGGCCTGTTCCCCTGGGGAGCGGGCCTAAGCCAGCAGGTAGACATCCCTCTGGCAGCCTGGGAGTCCTCGGGGGATGTCCACTTGCCAGTGGGAAGCAGGCCTAAGCTGCAGTCGGACATCCTTAGTGCTGCTGAAGAGGCAGGAGAGGCTCCTGCCATCACCACTGTGCTGGCAGCCGTCAGCCTGGCTTGTGGTTGAGCAGAGCTCCCCCTGTGGGAGCGTACTGACCACCAGGGGGCAGCTCCTGCATTGAGCATCTGCCCCCTGGTGGTCAGTGTGTGTCATAGTGACCAGTCATTTCCAGTCATTCTGCTGTTAGGGTCAATTTGCATATTACCCTTTTCTTATATAGGATAGAGGCCTGGTGCATGGGTGGGGGCCAGCTGGTTTGCCCTGAAGGGTGTCCTGGATTAGGGTGAGGGTCCCACTGGGGTGCCTGGCCAGCCTGGGTGAGGGGTTGAGGGCCGTTTTCAGGCTGTCCACACCCCCTTCAGGGTGGGGGTCCCCACTGGGGTGCCTGGCCAGCCTGGGTGAGGGGCTGGTGGCTGTTTTCAGGCTAGCCAAGCCCCCCAGCGGGGACCCTCACCCCATGGGGTTTGGCCAGCCTGGGTGAGGGGCTGAGGGCTGTTTTCAGGCTGGCCACAGCCCCTTCAGGGTGGGGGGCCCTACTGGGGTGCCTGGCCAGCCTGGGTGAGGGGCTGATGGCCATTTTCAGGCTGGCCATGCCCACAGGCAGGCTGGAAGCAGGTATCTGGGTTTTATTTATCTTCTATAATTGAAACTTTGTAGCCTTGAGCGGAGCTCAGGGCCAGCAGGGCAGGTGGGAAGCTTGGCTTCCTCCATTGCTGGGGACAACCCAAGCCTCCTGCTCACTCCAGCTTCATGGCCGCCACCATCTTAGTTGGGTTAATTTGCATACTCACTCCTGATTGGCTTGTGGGCGTGGCTTGTGGGTATAGGGGAGGTATGGTCAATTTGCATGTTTCTCTTTTATTAGATTAGCCTAGAGGCCCAGTGCACAAAAATTTGTGCACTCGGGGGTTGGGAAAGGGGTGCCTCAGCCCGGCCTGTGCCCTCTCGCAGTCTGGGACCCCTTGGGAGATAACAACCTGCTGGCTTAGGCCTGCTCCTGGGTGGCAGAGGCAGGCCCAATCCCTAGATGCAGCCCCTGGTTGGGCTAAGAGCAGGGCCGATTGGGGAGTTGGGGCGCCGCCCCGTCATGCACAGAGCAGGGCAGATAGGGAGATTGTGGCCCCGCCTCCTGTCACACACAGAGCCGCAGGGCGATCAGGGGGTTTGGGCGCTGCCCCCTGTCACGCTGATCCCAGTGCTGGGAGGCATATTACCCTTTTACTATATGGAATAGAGGCCTGGGGGCCGGCTGGTTTGCCCTGAAAGGTGTCCTGGATCAGGGTGGGGGTCCCCACTGTGGTGCCTGGCCAGTCTGGGTGAGGGGCTGAGGGCTGCTTTCAGGCTGGCGGTTGTTGATTGAAGCTCCCAACCGCTCCTTTTTTTTATTTTATTCTGGGCCAGCTTTAGCTCTGGCTCTAGCTCTGAGGCTTCGTATCTGGTTTGTTTTGGTTCTATAATCGAAACAATGTATAACTTCAGCTCTGAGATCCCTGCCTATATTTGTTAGAATGTTTCAAACTGCCAGCTGAGAGGCTGGCAAGGCAGACGGGGAACGAACGTTGGAGCCCGCAGTCACTGCAGCAAGCAAGCCTCATGTTCGCTTCCAGCTGCCTGGCTGCCGGCTGCCATCTTGGCTGACAGTTAATTTGCATAAGGATATGCTGATTAGCCAATGGGAAGGGTAGCGGTCGTACGCTAATTACCATGTTTCTCTTTTATTAGTGTAGATTCTTACTATTTTCTTTCTAACTGTCCATGCCACTCTTGCTATAAAGTTTTTATAAAGTATATTAAAACTTTTGACTTAATTACTATGTTTCTTGAACTTAAAATATCTTTTTTTCTTTTTCTATCATCTAAATCATAAAATAGAAACATCAAAAAAAAATGCTTTACAGCAACATACTGACAGGTATTAGTAGATTACAATGTAAGTCTCATTTGCCAGAAGCTGACTCACCCTATCAAAACGAAATAAAAAGCCCCATAATAATTTTCAGAGTTTACACAAGTATCATTGTATACAAATGGTACTGTTCAAGTTAGAGCCTTCAGGGTATTTTGCCCACATTTATGTCTGAAGCATCTACCAAGAATGTCAAACTTGCGGCCAGTGGGCCGCATGCCTTGTTTATTTAATACTATAGGCCCAATGCATGAAAATTTGTGCACTGGGGGGGCGGAGGGGTTCCCCTCAGCCTGGCCTGTGCCCTCTCAGTCCAGGCGACCTCAGGGGATGTCCGACTGAGGGCTTAGGCCCTCTCCCCCCTCCCCCGGGAGGCAACTGGTGGGCTGATCAGGGAATGGCGCCGGGAGCGAGGGGCAGGTCCCGCCTCCCATTGCCCCGCTGGTGGCCTCCCTCTGCAGGAGGCGACTGGGCAGGCCGATCAGGGGAAGGTGCCGGCTGCCGAGTGGCCGATCGCTCCTCTGCCACCGCTCGCCCATCACCACCTCCTCCCTATGCCTGCTGGTATGCGCCTTGGCTGGCCTGGCACCGCCTGCTCACCAGCCCTGCTCCCCTGCTGACCGGTCGTTCTGCCGTTCAGTCAATTTACATATTATGCTCTTATTATATAGGATACTATCAAAATACAGTACTATATTTAAGTATTCCTATCAAAGTTAACCAGCATCTACATACTATATATATGTATCCATCTATGTGGCTGTTTTTTGTTGTTAATCCTCTCCTGAGGATATTTATTCCAAGGATGGAACATGCAAGCCAGGTACATGCCCTTGACTGGGAATCGAACCCAAGAACCTTGAGTGCACAGACCAATGCTCTAACCACTGAGCTACAACAGCCAGGGTAATCTATGTGGCTTTTATAAACTACTAGAGGCCCGGTGCACAAAATTCATGCACAGGAGGGTGGGTCCCTCAGCCTGGCCTGCACCCTATCCAATCCGGGATTCCCAGGGGATGTCCGACTGCCTCTCGCAATCCGGGACCGCTGTCTCCTAACTGCTTGTCTGCCTGCCTGCCTGATCACCCCTAACCCCTCTGCCTGCCTGCCTGATCACTCCTAACTGCTCCCCTACCAGCCTGATCACCCCTAACTGCTTCTGCCCTGCCCCACACCGGGGACCCAGGATTCCCTTCTCCGGCCGGTCACAGGTACCCAGGACCCGGGCTTCTCTCCCTCTGGCTGGCCGCAGGCACCCAGGACCCAGGCCATCTTCATCCAAGCTAGCCGAAGCCACAGGGGACCATGGGTGGGTGGCTTTGCCTGGGCCATAGCTGCAGGCACCTGGGACCGCGGGGCAGGAGGCTTGTACCTCTCCCGGGCTGTAGACTGTCTGGTCCCATTCCTCTCTCACGAGCTTATTTGTGCCTGGCTGGTCCCCATTCCTCTCTCATGAGCTCATTTGTGCCTGGCTGATCTCCATTTCTCTCTCCCTAGTGTTGAGTATCTGAGCCGTTATGGCATGAGGGCATGATAACCATTTTCATATTAGCTCTTTATTATATAGGAGGATAATCATAAGAGTTTTCAACACTAGGAGGCCATCTTTTTATCAATAGGATAAAAATACTATTCTTAAAAAAACTTAGCATACCATCATATTCTTAAAATTAGATCTCTAAGTCCATCTACCAACAAACAAAAATGGGGACTCAAAAGCAAAATTTGAGCAAACTACATGTTATAAAACTCTAAATTCTGCTGGACATCATTATATCCTCTTTGCCAACAATTTAAAAGAGCTATTAGTCACCTAGTAGCCAGCAGTAGCTGTTAGACAACTAAACTCTTAGAATTACCTCCAAGAAATTTTATATACCCAAATCCAGAAGTATGTAATTTAAATAAAGTTCTATTACCATTATATTTATTAAAATTAATGAACTATGTGGTTAAAATAAATAGAAAATTGTGTACACAACTTGCAGATCTCAAAGTAAAAATAAAACAGGGGGATATCCTTTGTTGAAGGAATGTTTGTCACAAAAGAGTGCAGTGAAATGCTAAAATCGTATTTTTTTAAAGCATAAAAGACTAAAACAAGCAAAAATAATACAAAATTTAATAAATAATACCAATGCTGTAAAACCCTAAACTTTTTAAAAACGAATTCATGAATGAAGCTTTATAAACTGCTCATTTAAGGGAAATCATGTGAGGTTTAAAATATTCAGTATTTAACTCACCAAAAAAAGAGTGACAGTTAACTGCAATATGATCCTACATCTATAATTGACAACAACAACAAAAACCCACATACAATTGGCTTATATTGCCTTGATTAATGCTCATTTTATTGACTATAAAGGTATAATTTAGAAAAGAAAAACAACTCTGTGATCAGAGGTGCACCAATAACTTAAATGGATACAGGGTGTCGCAAAATCATGTATACACACTTTCACAGCTGATAGCTCAACTGATGCTTCTTTCTTTTCAGCCAGACTGAGCTTTGAACAAAGGAAAATGCTACTGGAAGTTTGAAAATGCAGTTGAAGTACAAACACTGCCTTTGTAATTATTCAAAGTGTGTCAACATTTTTTCAGGGGGACACAGGGTACCCCAAAGAAACGTATACACACTTTAACAGCTGATAACTCAATTTTCACTGCCTCCAGGTTTAACTGATTTGAGATAATGGGTGAGACCATGCTAAGCTTTGAACGAAGAAAATCTATCCACTAGACTTTTTTATGGGGATACATAAAAAATAAAGTGTATGGTACAAAACCAGCAATAGTTGATGAATTAAGGGCACACAAATACTGAACGAAAGGATTCTTGATTGCTTTGAGTTATTAGTGGTGCTCAGACCAAAATGGTCATCAGTTAGAAAATAGGCATTGACAAAAAAAATTACTAATTTCTGTAGATTCTTGTAAATTTTAAAAATTAACTGTATGTTAATAAACACAGACTTTATAATCATTCAAAGTATATATACATTTTTGGGACACTCTATATTTACTCTTCTCACTGTACCCTTTAAGGTAACTCAAGCCATTCCTCACAGGAAGGCATAGAAGAGCAAGGAAAAACTGAACTTTATTTTTTTTTTATTTTTTATTGCTTAAAGCATTACAAAGGGTATTACATGTGTCCTTTTTTTTTCCCCGCCCTTGACAATATCCCGGCTTCCCCCACCCCCCAGTGTCTTATGTCCACTAGTCATGCTCATATGCATGCATACAAGTCCTTCGGTTGACCTCTTACCCCCCTCCCTCCTGCCCCCCAACCCTCCCTGGCCTTCCCGCTGCAGTTTGACAATCTGTGTGAGGCAGCTCTGCCTCTGTATCTATTATTGTTCAAAAGTTTATAATGGTCTCTATTATCCATGAATGTGTGAGATCATGTGGTATTTTTCCTTCATTGACTGGCTTGTTTCACTTAGCATAATGCTCTCCAGCTCCATCCATGATGTTGCAAATGGTAGGAGTTCCTTCTTTTTAACAGCAGCATAGTATTCCATCGTGTAGATGTACCACAGTTTTCTAATCCATTCATCTACTGATGGGCACTTAGGCTGTTGCCAGATCGTAGCTATGGTGAATTGTGCTGCTATGAACATATGGGTGCATATATCCTTTCTGATTGGTGTTTCTGGTTTCTTGGGATATATTCCTAGAAGTGGGATCACAGGGTCAAATGGGAGTTCCATTTCCAATTTTTTGAGGAACCTCCATACTGCCTTCCATAGTGGCTGCACCAGTCTGCATTCCCACCAGCAGTGCACAAGTGTTCCTTTTTCTCCACATCCTCTCCAGCACTTGTCGTTTGTTGATTTGTTGATGATGGCCATTCTGACAGGTGTGAGATGGTACCTCATTGTTGTTTTGATTTGCATCTCTCGGATGATTAGTGACTTTGAGCATGTTTTCATATGTCCCTTGGCTTTCTGAATGTCCTCTTTTGAAAGGTGTCTATTTAGATCCTTTGCCCATTTTTTTGATTGGATTGTTTATCTTCTTTTTGTTAAGTTGTATGAGTTCCCTATAAATTTTGGAGATTAGGTCCTTATCAGATATGACGTTGGCAAATATGTTTTCCCACGCAGTGGGTTTTCTTGTTTTGTTGATGGTTTCTTTTGCTGTGCAGAAGCTTTTTATTTTGATGTAGTCCCATCTGTTCATTTTCTCTTTAGTTTCAACTGCCCTAGGAGCTGTATCAGTGAAGAAATTGCTTCGGCATACGTCTGAGATTTTGTTGCCTTTGGATTCTTCTAGAATTTTTATGGTTTCCTGTCATACATTTAAGTCCTTTATCCATTTTGAGTTTATTTTTGTGTATGGTGTAAGTTGGTGGTCTAGTTTCATTTTCTTGCATATATCTGTACAATTTTCCCAACACCATTTATTGAAGAGACTATCTTGGCTCCATTGTATGTTCTTGCCTCCTTTGTCAAATATTAATTGAGCATATTGGTTTGGGCCAATTTCTGGGGTCTCTATTTTTTCCATTAATCTATATGTCTGTTCTTGTGCCAGTACCAGGCAGTTTTGAGAACAGTGGCTTTGTAATACAGCTTGATATTTGGTATTGAGATCCCACCTACTTTGTTCTTTCTCAGGATCGCTGCAGCTATTCGGGGTCTTTTTTTATTCCAGATGAATTTTTGGAGAGTTCGTTCTAGATCTGTGAAGTATGCCGTTGGTATTTTAATGGGAAGTGCGTTGAATTTATAGATTGCTTTGGGTAGTATGGACATTTTAATGATGTTGATTCTACCAATCCATGAACATGGTATGTTCTTCCATCTGTTTATGTCTTCCTCTATCTCTTTTTTCAACGTCCTGTAGTTTTCTGAGTAGAGGTCTTTAACCTCTTTAGTTAAGTTTATTCCTAGGTATCTTAATTTTTTTAGTGCGATGGTAAATGGGATTGTTTTTCTAATCTCCCTTTCTGAAAGTTCACTATTGGTGTATAGAAATGCCTCAGATTTCTTGGCATTAATTTTGTATCCTGCTACTTTGCCAAATTCATGTATTAAGTCTAGTAGTTTTTTGATGGAGTCTCTAGGGTTTTGTATGTATAATATCATGTCATCTGCAAATAAGGACAGTTTTACTTCCTCTTTTCCAATTTGGATGCCTTTTATTTCTTCTTCTTGTCTAATTGCAATGGCTAATACTTCCAGGACTATGTTGAACAGAACTGGTGAGAGTGGGCATCCTTGTCTTGTTCCTGTTCTTAGGGGAAATGGTGTTAGTTTTTGTCCATTGAGTATGATGTTGGCTGTGGGCCTGTCATATATGGCTTTTATTAGGTTGAGGTATGATCCTTCCATTCCCACCTTTCTGAGAGTTTTTATCAAAAATGGGTGTTGGATTTTGTCAAATGCTTTTTCTGCATCAATTGATATGAACATGTGGTTTTTTTCTTTCAATTTGTTTATGTGATGTATCACATTTATTGATTTGCGTATATTGTACCATCCTTGCATCCCTGGGATAAATCCTACTTGGTCATGGTGTATGATCTTTCTGATGTACTGCTGGATCCGATTTGCTAAGATTTTGTTGAGGATTTTGGCATCTATGTTCATGAGGGATATTGGCCTGTAATTCTCTTTCATTGTGTTGTCTTTACCTGGTTTTGCTATTAGGGTGATGCTGGCTTCATAGAATGAGCTTGGAAGTGTTCCTTCCTCTTGAATTTTTTGTAGTAGTCTGAGGTGGGTAGGTTTTAGTTATTCCTTGAATGTTTGGTAAAACTCCCCTGTGAAGCCATCTGGTCCTGGGCTTTTGTTTGCTGGAAGCTTTTTGATGACTGCTTCAATTTCTTCCATAGTTATTGGCCTATTGAGATTTTTAGATTCTTCCTGATTGAGTTTTGGAATGTTGTATTTTTCTAGGAATTTGTCCATTTCCTCCAGGTTGTCTAGTTTGTTGGAGTAGAGCTGTCCATAGTATTTTTTAACAATCATTTGTATTTCTGTGGGGTCTGTTGTGATTTTACCTCTATCATTTCTGATTCTGTTTATTTGGGTCCTCTCTCTTTGTTTCTTGGTGAGCCAGGCTAGAGGTTTGTCAATCTTGTTTATCCTTTCAAAGAACCAGCTCTTGGTTTCATTGATTTTCTGTATTATCTTTTTGGTCTCTATGTCATTTATTTCTGCTCTAATCTTTATTATCTCCTTCCTTCTGCTCACTCTGGGGTTTTCTTGTTGCTCTCTTTCTAATTCTTTGAGTTGTAGAGTTAGATGATTTACTACCATTTTTTCTTGCTTTTTGAGATAGGCCTGTAGAGCTATAAACTTCCCTCTCAGGACTGCTTTCATTGCGTCCCATAGGTTTTGGATTGTTGTGTTTTCATTGTCATTAGTTTCCAGGATGCTTTTAATTTCTTCTTTGATCTCATTGGTAACCCAATCAATATTTAATAACATGCTATTCAGCTTCCAAGTGTTTGAGTATTTTGGGTTGTTTTTTTTGTAGTTCATTTCTAATATTATGCCATCGTGATCTGAGAAGATGCTTGGTATGATTTCAATCTTCTTGAATTTGGAGAGACTTTGTTTGTGACCCAATATGTGGTCTATTTTTGAATGTGTCTTATGAGCCCTTGAGTAGAATGTATATTCCGTGGCTTTGGGGTGAAGTGTTCTGAAGATGTCAATTAAGTCCATCTGATCAAGTGAGTCATTTAGGGTTGCTGTTTCTTTGCTGATTGTTTGTCTAGAGGATTTATCCAGAGATGTCAGTGGTGTATTAAAGTCCCCTACTATGATTGTATTGTTGTCGATCTCTCCTTTGATATCTTCCAGGAGTTTATGTATTTGGATGCTCCTGCATTGGGTGCATAAATGTTTACCAGGGTTATAACTTCTTGTTGTATTGATCCCTTTAGTATTATGAAGTGGCCTTCCTTATCTCTGGTTATGGCCTTCACTTTGAGGTCTATTTTGTCCGATATAAGTATTGCTACCCCAGCTTTCTTTTCCTTTCCATTTGCCTGGAAGATATTTTTCCATCCCTTCACTTTCAGTCTGTGTGAGTCCCTTCTAATGAGGTGGGTCTCTTGTAGACAGCAAATGTATGGGTCATGTTTTTTTTTATCCATTCAGCCACTTGATATCTTTTGGTTGGAGCATTTAGTCCGTTTACGTTTAAAGGTATTATTGAAAGGTACTTGTTTGTAGCCATTTCTTTTTTTGTGTGTGGCTGTTTTCTTTCTGAGCTTTTTATTTCTTCTTTTTACACCAGTCCCTTTAGCATTTCTTGCATGGCTGGCTTGGTGGTGATAAACTCCCTTAGCCTTTTTTTGTCTGTGAAGCTTCTTATTTCCCCTTCTAATTTGAATGACAGCCTTGTTGGATAGAGTATCCTTGGATTCAGTCCTTTGCTTTGCATCACTTTGTAAATTTCCGTCCATTCTTTTCTGGCCTGATGTGTTTCTGTTGAGAAATCATTTGATAGTCTAATGGGAGATGCCTTGTATGTAACTTTCCGTCTCTCTCTTGCAGCCTTTAAGATTCTCTCTTTGTCCTGAACACTTGCCATGGTAATTATGATGTGTCTTGGTGTGGGTCTTTTCGGGTTCACCTTGTTTGGGACTCTCTGTGCTTGTATGACTTTTTTCTTCCCCACCTCAGGGAAGTTTTCTGATATTATTTCTTCGAATAGGTTTTCTAATCCTTGTTCCTCTTTCTGTTGTTCTGGCACCCCTATTATTCGTATGTTGTTTCACTTCATGTTGTCCCAAAGCTCCCTTAGGCTCTCCTCCTGTTTTTTAATTTTTTTCTCCAATTGCAGTACAGTTTGGGTGTGTTTTGCTTCTTTGTCTTCTAATTCACTAATTCGGTCCTCCGCTTCTCCTAGTCTACTGTTGATGCTTTCAATGGTGTTTTTTATTGCAGCTATATCGCTCTTCATTTCTTGTTGGGTTTTACATAAGTTATTGATTTTTTTCATCTGTTTCTTCTTGCTTCTTGCATAAGTAGTTGATTTTTTTCATCTGTTTCTTCTTGCTTCTTGCATAAGCTGTTGATTTTTTCATCTGTTTCTTCTTGCTTCTTGAATAAGTTGTTGACTTTTTCCTCCGTCCGGTGTATGCACTCTAGGACCCTTATTCTGAATTCTTTTTCTGTCATGTTGCATGCCACTGTATCACTTAGCTGCTTTTCTGGCGAGTTCTCCTTTTCTTTCCTTTGGGGGTTTCTTTGCCTACCCATGTTTGATCTCGCTGACATATGTAGATGTTGAGTCGTTCAGTGGCTGCTCCCTGGGTGGCAGGGGCTCCTTGGGTTGTGGTTGCTGCTCGGACAGTTGCGGTAGCAGCTGCTTCCCAGTTGGCAGCAGCTCCTCTGGTGGGTGATGTTCACAGCTGTGGTGGCTCTTCTGGCTGGTGGGGGGAGGCTTCACGTACAGCTGCTGTTCCTCAGACAGAGGGTGTGATGATCAGGAGGCTGCGGTGATCAGGGGACTGCTGTTGCTTGGATCTGCTGCATTGATTTAAAGGCACAAAATACAACACAACAAGGCACAACGTACCAGGCACTGAACACAAGTATATTCACGATATTAATAACCCCAAATAAAGGTGACCACCCGAATTAAGAGAATTAGGGGATAAGAAAGAAAGAAGAGAAGATAAAAGAGAGAAAAGAAAAGAAAGAAAAATAAGAAAAAAACAAACAAAAAAGGAGTGCAAAAATAGAATTGGGAAAAAAGAGGGGGTAAAAATAAAAGACAAAAAAAGAGCGAAAAGAGAGAATGAAGTAGAAGCAGGGAAGAGACTATTTGTATGAGGAGCAAACTCCAATAGAACTGCCTCTAATCTCAACAAATTCCAGCAACAGATCCCTGGAGATGAATGCAAACTACAAACCACCAATAATATCAAGAGCGGCAAGGGAAAACAGAAGCACAAATATAACCGGGAGGTGGGGGGAGGAGAGGGGAGGGAAGGGAAAAACCAGCAGAAAAAAGAAATAAAAAGAAAAAGCAAAACAACCTCACAACCAGTCCTAAAAAAGAAAAAGAAAAAACTCAAAACAAAACAAACAAACAAACAAAAAAAACCCCAATATATTCAACAATCAAGAAAACAATAGAAAGATAAGAGAAAAAAATGTTTGGAAAGTGAAGAAAGATAAAGAATAGGTGTATAAGGATTTAGAGCAGTGGATTGGAAATAGGATATATAAGTAGGGTGGAATTAGACAGGGGGTAAAAAGACGGAATTGGGAAAAGCTAAAGCAGGAATAGGGTAAGAGAAACAGGACACCAAAAGGGGAAAAGTGAGGAAGAGGGTTTTAGCAAAGAGGTGAAATTGAGATAGGGAAAATTAATGCTAAAGGAACGATGAAAATAGAATGGAGAACACTAATCCCAAAAGAAAATAAAGAGAAAATAAAATGGCACTTTAAACAATGGTAAAATGGTAGCAGTAATAATACTGGTTAAAAATAAAAATGTAGTAATTGAAAGGGTAAAATCAGGTGATGGAAAAAGAAGAAAAAGAAAAAAAAATGGTTTCTTAGTAAAAAGGCAAAAAAAGAAAAAAAAAAAGAAAAAATGTGCAGTAGTGATGGTCTTTCGGTTCTTCTACTCTTCAGCCTGGTTCGCCTTAGTCCTGCCAGGTATTTAGGAGAGTGTTGAATTTCCCTGCGTTACACTGTTCCTCCGTGTTGTAAATCACAGTCCTGATTTTAAAGCCGGAAAAACTGAACTTTAATAACTAGAAACACATCCCAGATCTACTCTTAGAATTCAATCTTCCAGTCCAGTCACTGGGCCTTGATGTCCTCATTTAGAAAACAAACAAAATAACACTATTTTCTTCAAAAAATTTTTAGGAATATGATTGGGAACTGCTTTAAAAACAAAAGTTATCAGAAAAAAAATCATCACATAAGTGATCAAAACATACAGATATGAAGTCTCCTAAATAAGAGAAAATTATTCCAAAGATAGAAAGCCTGAAATATAAAATATTAATTTATCTTGTTAACATATTTAATGAGATGATATAAATAATCAGAAAAAAAGATTGGTTAATCAGCCACCAGAAACTTAAAAAGAACGTTTAGACAAATATTGGCAGAGTCTGTCTATGTATTATCCAGGGAAAAGGACACTTAAGCCAACATTTTAAATATTACAATCCTCTTGGCAAAACAATCTCTATAATGTGAAAGGAACGTGCATTCTCAACATAATGTCATTAAACTCAATTTACTTAACTCTCTTTATTCTAATCCCATGTTCACCACACACGTTTTGATCATAAGGTGGTTTACCATGTGTTCTGCCTATGGGGAGAGAATGGTCTCTGAGTATTCCATTCTCTGGCAGAGAATTTTCTCATTGTAAGTTAATAAGTTAACATTGTTTTTATATTTACGTTTAAAATTCATAAACTGAGTTTGTCTCTGAGATGAATATGTTCTCAATATATTGACAAAATTAGATTACTGAGTCTGCAAGGGCAGTTCCCAACCTTGAACTGAGGCAAATTTAACAAGAAAATAACTGCCCATCGCTAAGGCCTCTTTGGAGAAAATGTGCCAAACTTCTCACCTGGTTACAACATCCCAGTGTCTGTAACCAAAGCAGCAGATAGAAAAAATTTTACATTTTACATTTAATGAGATCTAAAAAGTTCAGGTTTGTTACCTTTATTTTCCTGCTAAACAGTTACAGACTGAGACTAAATGGACGTTTCCTGATTTCCTAATAGCAGTTCTTTCCACACACTCTCCATAATAGAATGCCATTTGGGGGAATATTCCATAAAACTTTTCAAATTCTTGAAAACAGAGATTAAAAATGTTGCTTCTTTAGAGGCTATTTACAGGAGGGGATAGTTAATATATACTATTTCACAAGGAGTAGTGCAAAGACCAGGCAAAAGAAAAAAAAAGAACATACCATTTTGGAGTAAATAACCTACTTCTTTAATCCTCATTGCTGACCATGAGTAAAATTGTGCTACTTTAATCCCAGCACACACAATTCATAAAAACTAAGTAAAGCCTAGCCAAAGGACAGGCTGACAATTACTATGACTATAGATAGACATTAAATACAAAAAGGTATAATAATCACAAAAGGTGATAGCAGGAAGTGTTAGAAAGTTCAGAAAACCTAATTTATACCAGACATACATCCTCAAAAGCTATCTGAGTACACTAATTTTTTTATCAAGAAAACAGTTTATTAATACTACAACAAATATGTGCTGCAAAAATAGTACCCTAAAATTTGAGTGAAATGTTTATCTCACAAATAAGTTTTTTGGCACACAAAAGGTTTGAGAAACTTCTGTTAGCCGATTTACAATTATGAACAGTGATGACCTATGTATTAAAGGCATCACTGTAGTAGCTGTGTTAATAATAGATTGCTGTGGAGAAAACTAGAATATATGAGATATGCTTAGCATGCTTTCTGTTTTTAAATTCTTCATTGTTTAAAGTATTACATATAGTATTACATGTCTCCTTTTTCTCCCATTTGACCCACCCCCCAGTACATGCCCTCACCCCCCTAGTGTCTGTGTCCATTGGTTATGCTTATATACATGCATACAAGTCCTTTGGTTGATCTCTTACTCCCCCACTCCCTCCTCTGCCTTCCCTCTAAAGTTTGACATTCTGTTTGATGCTTCTCTGTCTCTGGATCTATTTTTGTTCATCAGTTTATGTTGTTCATTATATTCCACAAATGAGTGAGATATTTAACTTTCTCTGAATTTATCTTTGTCCATCCATACTGCTGTGAATGGTAAGGTTTCTTTTTTTACAGCAGTGTAGTATTCCATTGTGTACCACTGTTTTTTAATCCACTCATCTGCTGATGGGAACTTAGGCTGTTTCCAAATCTTAGCTATTATAAATTGTGCTACTATGAACATAGGAGTGCATATGTCCCTTCTGATTGGTGTTTCTGATTTCTTGGGATATATACCTAGAAGTGGGATTACTGGGTCAAATGGGAGTTCCATTTTTAATTTTTTGAGGAAACTCCATACTGTTTTCCATAGTGGCTGCACCAGTCTGCATTCCCACCAGCAGTGCACGAGGGTTCCTTTTTCTCCACATCCTCGCCAGCACTTGTCGTTTGTCTATTTGTTGATGATAGCCATTCTGACAGGTATGAGATGGTATCTTGATGTCTTTTGATTTGCAGCTCTCGGATGATTAGTGACTTTGAGCATGTTTTTATACGTCTCGTGACCTTCTGTGTGTCCACTTTCAAAAAGTGTCATTTTAAATCCTTTGCCCATTTTTTGATTGAATTGTTTATCTTCCTTTTGTAAGATGTATGAGTTCCCTGTAAATTAAGGAGATTAGGCCCTCATCGGATATAACACTGGCAAATATGTTCTCCCATGCAGTGGCTTTCTTATTGTTCTGTTGATGGTTTCTTTTGCTGTGCAGAGCTTTTTATTTTGATGTAGTCCCATTTGTTTATTTTCTCCTTAGTTTCCATTGTCCTAGGAGCTATATAGGTAAAGCTATTGCTATGGCATATGTCTGATATTTTGCTGCCTATGGATTCTTCTAAGATTTTTATGGTTTCCCATCTTATGTTTAATTCCTTTAGTATGTTTTTTTAGTAATCTAGTCAAGAAATGATGTGACTCAAGCCAGGATGGTAAAAGTGGCTGTTTTAAGAAGTGACAAAATACTGCATATATTTTGAAAGTACAGGTAACAAGATTTCCTGGCAGATTGGATGTAGCATGTAAGAGGAGAAAAGGAAAATCAAGGATGACTCCAATGGTATTAAGTGAATGGAAGAATAAAGACACCAACGACTAAGATGGGGAAGGCTGCTGGTGGAAAAGGGCAGGAGCAGAAAAGGAGGAGATCAGATCTGGACTTTGCAAAGCCTACAAGAAGGTCTTTCATTTCCAACTAGACACTTGAACTCTTTTAAACTACCCAAGACCATAAGGAGCATCAGATTCACATAAAACATAGGATAGAAACACAGCATACAAGCAATGTCAAAATTTTCTCTTTCAAAAGGAAGTCCTCGCAACAATAAAGGGGCTAGTTTCTGATCGCAATCCAAGTCACAACTCATGTGCAAGTAGATAATCTTCACAGGTAAGAGTGAGGCCCATCTTGGCTTAGAAGGTAGCCATATGCTCCACAAGAGTCAATATCTTCCGAAACAATCTTATAGGCAAAGATACTAGGTCTCAAAACAAACACGTTCAGTTATAAGAATTAACAGATCTAGGAAAGTCCAAAACTCTGACTTCCAAACAGATATACACACCTCATTTTCAGAGCACCTAGACAGGACAAAATTTATTTATCAGGATCATATTTATACATAATCAATGTTGCCTAGTAACAAGAATGACATTCTACTTCATCATGTTTCCAAGGGAAGACAGCCAGAAAGTTAACCCAACATCAATTATGTTGGGCATGTTGATTTTGAATGTCTAATATGTGGAAATATTGGGAGATCTGTAGATTATAAGAATCTAAAGCAGCTAGACTTAAATCTACTTACAATAGTAATCCTAGAAATAAACAATTGAATCAATAACATGTAGCTTGACTACTAATCAAAATGTGGCTTTAAAGTGTCCCCACCCTATCTATAACAAAAGAGTTTATTGTACCCTAGAGAGACATAACTTTACCAGTAAACAAACACTAATTTTCATGAAACAAAAACATGCCATATATACATTTTAAATTTAAAATAAAAAACAAAAGTGGCAATAAAATAAAGATGATATTCTGTAATCAAGTTGTAGAGTTAGAAGCAACTCAGAATAATCTTATGGTAAGATTAGTAAAATTATCTACAACTTCCATTCTTTTATATGTTGCAACTTCTATGGTAAATAGAATGATTATACTACAGTGATCCTTAAATCACAATAATTAGATTTAATTTGCAATTTTAAAGACTATTTTGTACTGAAAGGATAATGGAAATTATCACAGGTAGAAAAAATTACCAACCTAATAGTAGTATATAAGGCTTTGTTTTATTCACTGTAAATATTCTGAATAAAGTTATTTGTCATTGTTTTAGTTATCTCTTACATTTTTATCTTAAATTATTATATTTAGAAGGTTCCTACTATCTCTGAAAATATATCTTTCAATTAAAATTTTTGCAACTCCTTTCTATACATATGAAGGGAGCACAAAGCTAGATTTTGTGACTATTCTGTCTTTAAATTGGAATACTTAGTCCATTTATATTTTAATGTAATTGCTGACATAAATATATGGTTTTTTTACACCATCATAATTTTACCTTTCTATTTATACTGCCATTTTATGTTTTCCTTTTTTTGTTTTTTACCTTTTTTAAATTGATTTTCTTGTTTTCTTTTCATATGACCTATCAGTTTTAAAGTTATATACCCTGTTTCTCTTCGTTTGGTGTTTCCCAGAAATTTTAACTATCATTCTAACTTACTAGCTTAAGGAAAATCAATATAATGCTCCTCTTGAAAAATACACACAGGGACGGTGGAACATCTGAACTTGAATAATTTGTTCTCTGGCTATTGTGCAGATATGACCTCTCCAACAGCCCTGATGATCAACAGTCTGCCTCCCAGGGCCTTCCTCTCCTGTGCCACTTACATGAGAACCCTGTGGAGCTTAACAAAACCCTGCTCTTTTGGTTTGAAGTGGTTAATCCAGCCTTAGCCCAGGAACCCCAAAGCACTTCACCCAGGGACCCTAATAAATGCATGTACCCAGGTCCTATCTGCACTCTGCCTTGACCTCCCTGAGTGGCTCCGAGAGCAGCTATTTTCAACCAGTGTATCACAGAATTTTGAAATGTAATATCTGACTATTTAGTCAGGGCACTGACCTCTTTTCCCTTAGATTGTCGAAAAAAACAAACAAACAAAAAAACAACCAACACAACATAGCCATCCATTGTGAATGAATCAAAATTATATCTTTTTTTTGTCAGATTGACAAAATATATAACATTTTTTGGTGTGTGCAGAATTTTAGTAAGGGGATAGTTTAAGTATGCCATGAGATGAAAAAGGTTGAAAATCACTGTCCTAGAGCCATAACAGGTACTTCTTCCAGGACCTGTGAATAATAAACTTGTGTTTTTCAATTTCAATTGAAGCTCAATTTCTGTTGAACTTCAACTCACCATCTGGACCCTTGTGATCCCCTTAACAAATATTAATTTACCAAATTCATAGTACTGTCTATTTTGTTTGTTTTATATTGTTCTGCTTATACTTAATACACAATAAATACTTATTTTTTAGGAAAAAACAAAACAAGAGAAAGAAAACATAGTCCCACCTCTTGACTTCAGACAGGATCATAACCAATGAGAATCTAATCTATCTTCAAAAATTCAATAGAAATAAATTCATAAATTTCATCAAACATTCCATCTAAACAAGGTACTTGTGCCTTAGCCAGTTTGGCTCAGTGGATGGAGCGTCAAACTGCAGACTGAAGGGTCCCAGGTTCGATTCCTTTCAAGGCTATGTACCTTTGTTGCAGGCTCCATACCCAGCCCTGGTCAGGTCGTGTGCGGGGAGCAACCAATCGATGTGTCTCTCTCACATCAATGTTTCTCTCTTCCTCTGCTACCTTCTCTCTAAAAATCAATGGAAAAATATCCTCAGTGAGGACTAACAAACAAACAAATAAAAGTACTGTGTTTATATAATATGGCCAAGGATATCAATATGATTGTTCCTACTGTTAAGTTCAATAAATGTCTATTCACTAGATAAATGAACAATTCTACCTGCAAAATTTTCATGTTTTGCTTGCTTTGTGCTCATAAATGGTAAAGGAATGATTGAAGAAGAAAAAGAACAGTTGGTTTAGTTGGCTAAAGGGTTTCTTAATAATCAAACTATATTTTCTTTGCTTACAGTGTCTTGTCAACTCTGTGATGTCTGCCAAATTGAATGAAATTCATATCCAAAATAACGGAATTACCTTTTACCCACTCCTTTATCCTGACCTCAGACTTGACAGATACAAAAAGATAAAAACCTTTATGTCAGAAAAACTTTCAATAGAATTAAGATTTAGTAAAAACTTCACTATTTATTCACAGTTCTAAAATATGTCCCCAAACATCTTCCTGTTCTATTTCTATGTGCTTTGGGTAGTCTCTGTGTTGTTTATCCTGAAATTACTTGGCCATTTTAAATGTACAATATCTAAAATAATCCCTCTGAGAAGGTCCACCACAATGAGTTATCACCTCACACCTGTCAAAATGGTTATCCTCAATAAACCATCAAACAACAAGTGTTGGCAAGGATGTGAAGAAAAGGGAACCCTCCTGCACTGCTGGTGAAATTTTAAATTAGTGCCACTATGGAAAAAAGTATGGAGATTCCTCAGAAAATTAAAAATAGAGCTACTATAAATCAAATAATTCCACCTCTGGGTACTTATTGAAGAAAACAAAATACTATTTAGAAAACTTTTATGCACCCTATGTTCACTGCAGCATTACCAGTAATAGCCAAGATATGAAAGCAACCTAGATGCCCATCAATAAATAAATGGATAAAGATGATGTGGTGTGTGTATATATAGATATACACACATATGTATATATAGATAGATATAGAATATTACTTAGGAATAAAAAAGAATACATTTTTATTGATTTTGAGAGGAAGAGGGAGAGATAGAAACATCAATGATGAGAGAGAACCACTGACTGGCTGCCTCCTGCACTACTCTATGAGGTATTGAGCCCACTACCTGGGCATGTGCCCTGACCAAGAATCAAATCATGACCTCCTGGTTCACAGATTGACACTCAATTACTGAGCATACTGGTCGGGCTAAAACCTTGCCATTTGTGACAACATGGATGAACCTAGAGGGTGTAATGCTAAATGAAATCAGTCAGAGAAAGACAAATACCATATGATTTCACTTATATGTGGAATTTAAAAAAACAAATGAATGAATAAACAAAACAAAATCCTATATAATAAAACCCTGATATGCAAATTGACCAAACAGCAGAAAGACCGGTCGCTATGACATCCACTGACCACCAGGGGGCATATGCTCAATGCAGGAGCTGCCCCCTGGTGGTCAGTGTGCTCCCACAGGGACAGCGCCACTCAGCTAGAGCTGGGCTCACAGCTGGCGAGCACATTGGCATGGCAGGAGCCTCTCCCACCTCTGTAGCAGCGCTAAGGATATCTGACTGATAGCTTAGCTGTGAGTGGACCTAAGCCGTCAGTCGGACATCCCCTGAGGGCGCCAGGACTGCAAGAGAGCACAGGCTGGGCTGAGGGACCCTCCTGAGTGCACGACTCTTGTGCACCAGGCCTCTAGTAAATGAATAAACAAAACAGAAATAGACCTACAGATATAGCTTTTGGTTGCCAAAAGGGCGGGGGTTTGGGCCATGGGAATTCAAAATAAAAAAGGAATTCCATGATTCCAAACAGAGGCTCACCCTCTAGACTTCACAGATTCCAACACTAGGACTGAATTATAGAACAATTTGTCAATTGATACTTCATACTAAACACTTAAAGATAATGTGAGGATAGTGTATATGTTCATGAGATTCCTTCATGTTATGTGTAGTTACAGTTTGTTCATTTTCCAAGTGTACAGTGTTCTATTATATAAATATACCCCAAAATATTAAACTTTCTACTTTTGATAGACATTTGAGTTACTTCTACTTTGGAGTTATACATACAACATTACAATAAACATTATTTTATAGATTAAAAATACAATGTCACAACTAAAGAGCATTTGAACCTTTCATGCTACCACTAATTTGCCCATGGTCAGCTAAAGAATACTTTATTTTCAGTGTACTCATAAAATTACCATCATCTTCAATGTAGCCAACATTGCCTTAGGTGTGATCATATAAATATAAAGTCTGACATTATTTAGAGTTAGAGAAGATGTTTGCCCTATAATTATAATAGTAAAAACAGTAAGTTTGGGAGAAACCAAGATGGCCGCATAGGTAAACACCAGAAATTGCTGCCTCGCACAACCACTTCAAAAATACAAATAAAAGACAAAACGGACATCGTGCAGAACCACAGGAAGGCTGGCTGAGTGGAAATTCTACAACTAGAAGGAAAGAGAAAAGCACACTGAGACTCAGAGGAGGTGCAGAAGTAAAGTGCAGCGGTATGGAGGCACACTTGGAAAGGGCTGACAACTGAGGACACGGTTGTCTTTTTCAATCGGGAGGGAGTCTCAAGCTCCCGACGGCTCTGAACTCCAGTTCCGGGCGAGTCTCTGGGGACCCAGACTCATACTGGGCTGTCTAGCGTTGGTTGGAACTCCAGGGCGGCTTTCTCTCAGAGGTGCTTGCAGCGATTACTGGGATACTGAGATGTGGGGCCTCTTAGGGTAGGACTGAGGATCAGCCATAGCTGTTTGCTCCACCCTGTTGATTCCCTGAGACCCCGCCTCACCCAAGCTGTGCCCAGAGGCTTTTGCATATGAATACCCTGGCCCTTTGCAATCTAAAATTACCTAACAAACTGCAGCTGGGTCAAAGAGACCCAGAACTTCCAAAAGAAGGCCCAAGACCCCACAGCAGCCTGCATTGCTTCACAGCTGGGTCTCATCTGGGCACCTCCAAACTCCAAACAAAGAAGAGGAATCTGCAAATCTCTCTGTACCTCCTGCTGGGTAGCCTCAGGCAGAGGCTAAATTAGCACCTCCTTAGAGATCCAAGAGCCAGTGTACCCAGTAGTCGGAGTGGATCATCCAGATTACAACTCCTCAAATCCATAAGGGACACACTAAGGGGGCAGACTCAGTGAGCACCAAAGCCCCACTGAAGCAAGTCTTGCCCCATAAGGGTGTCTCCAGCACAGAAGTTCTCCCACCATAACCACAGCTGATTCTCACAGCCAATTGGCCTGGAGGTCAATTCTTCCCAGTGATACCAACTACAATCCAGGCTTAACTACAAGACTGTACACACAGCCCACAAAGGGGTGTACCAAGAGTGTCCACCTCAGGTAACTGGGGAGGCTGAGCCACTGGGCCCTATAGGACACCTAGCACACAAAGCCACTCTACCAACACAGGGAAGCAGTCAAAATGTGAAGACAAAGAAACAGGTCACAAATTACAGAAATTGAGGAAAACAAACTACTGGATATAGAGTTCAAAACCACACTTAGAAGGTTTTTAAAGAATTTTCTAGAAACCGCTGATAATTTAGTGAGATCCTCCATAAATCTAGTGAGACACTCGAGGATATGATAATGGACCAACTAGAAATTAAGCATACACTGACTGAAATAAAAAATATTATGCAGAGATCCAACAGCAGACTAGAGGATCCCAAGAATCAAGTCAAAGATTTGAAATACGAAGAAGCAAAAAACTCCCAACCAGAAAAACAAAAAGAATCCAAAAATATGAAGATAGTGTAAGGAGCCTCTGGGACAACTTCATGTGTACCAACATCCGAATTATCAGGGTGCCAGAAGAAGAGAGAGGGCAAGATATTGAAAACCTATTTGAAGAAATAATGACAGAAAACTTCCCCTACCTGGTGAAAGAAATAGACTTACAAGTCTAGGAAGCGCAGAGAACCCCAAACAAAAGGAATCCAAAGAGAACCACACCAAGACACATCATAATTAAAATGCCAAGGGCAAAAGACAGAGAATCTTAAAAGCAGCAAGAGAAAAACAGTTAGTTACCTACAAGGGAGTACCCATACGACTGTCAGCTGATTTCTCAATAGAAACTATGCAGGACAGAAGGGAGTAGCAAGAAATATTCAAAGTGATGAATGCCAAGAACCTACAACCAAGATTACTTTATCCAGCAAAGCTATCATTCAGAATTGAAGGTCAGATAAAGAGCTTCACAGATAAGAAAAAGCTAAAGGAGTTCATCACCACCAAACCAGTATTATATGAAATGCTGAAAGGTATCGTTTAAGAAGAGGAAGAAGAAGAAAAAGGTAAAGATACAAATTATGAACAACAAATACACATCTATCAACAAGTGAATCTAAAAATCAAGTGAATAAATCAGGGGTCCTCAAACTACGGCCCGCGGGCCACATGCAAATACAAATATTGTATTTGTTCCCATTTTGTTTTTTTACTTCAAAATAAGATATGTGCAGTGTGCATAGGAATTTGTTCATAGTTTTTTTTTAAACTATAGTCCGGCCCTCCAAAGGTCTGAGGGACAGTGAACTGGCCCCTGAGGACCCCTGGAATAAAAAATCTAATGAACAGATTAAACTGGTGAATATAATAGAATCAGGGGCATAGAAAGGGAGTGGACTGACTATTCTCAGGGGGAAAAGGATGTGGAGGTGCGGGAAGAGACTGAACAAAAATCGTACACCTATGGATGAGGACGGGGGAGGGGGGCTGGTAAGGGCAGAGGGTGGGGTGGGAACCGGGTGGAGGGGAGCTATGGGGGGGGAAAAAGAGGAACAACTGTAATAATCTGAACAATAAAGATTTAATTTTAAAAAAGTAAGTGAATTATTTGTTAATTTTAAATAATCTTTCCATTAAGTCACAGAACAAATTATCATCGAAATTAAAATAGCTTCGCTGAAAATACGTACATGAATATTCACTCAGAGCTATTTGTAATAGCAAAAAGGGGGAGGAAAATAACTGGTTTCATGAATAATGGTACATTCATGCAAAAGAGTACTATGTAACCACTAAAATCAATTTGGAGGATCTCTAAGTGTTCAATAGAAACGTTATTGTGTGGGGGAAGGGGAGGAAGAAGTACATTGACATCTGTGTAAAAAGAAGAGGAGGAAGCATTCACACTTTCATGTGCCTGGAAGATATTTGGAGACTTAAAAAGGAAAATGTAAAACAAGTTATATCAGAGAAAAAGGACTGGAAAAAAAAATTTCCACTGTATACCATTTATATTTCCCTTTTCTTTCAAGACATTTGTACTACATGTGTGTATGTGTCTGCCTGTCTATCAAAAACAAGAAAAAGTTCATTTTCTGAGGCCAAAGAAACATATTCAGAAGGATAGAAATTTACATATTGGTATAAGAACACTGGGCAATGATTCCTACTATTACTGAGTCAAATAGAACCTAAGATTTTTTTTGGGTGTGTGGTTAGCTCAGTATTTTGATAAAGAGCACTATCGTTACCTTATAGAAAAATAATTTGCTGCCAAGAGTCCAATTTTTTAGTAATATGAGAAAAGCCCTAAAGCTCTATTTTCAAATTATCTTTTAAATGTTTTCTAAAATATCCTAAAAATCAAGCCACTGTCTTTTTTAAAAGTTCAGAACCAGAACAGATACAAGATTGTACCATATCTTAGCTATTATAAATTGTGCTGCTATGAACATAGGGGTGCATATGTCGCTTCTGATTGGTGTTTCTGATTTCTTGGGAGATATTCCTAGAAGTGTGATTACTGGGTCAAATGGGAGTTCCATTTTTAATTTTTTGAGGAAACTCCATACTGTTTTCCATAGTGGCTGTAGCAGTACACAAAGGTTCCTTTTTCTCCACATCCTCGCCAGCACTTGTCGTCTGTCTATTTGTTGATGATAGCCATTCTGACAGGTATGAGATGGTATCTTATGGTCTTTTGATTTGCAGCTCTCGGATGATTAGTGACTTTGAGCATGTTTTCATATGTCTCGTGACCTTCAGTATGTCCACTTTCAAAAAGTGTCAATTTAAGTTCTTTGCCCATTTTTTGATTAAATTGTTTATCTTCCTTTTGTTAAGATGTGTGAGTTCCCTGTAAATTGAGGAGATTAAACCCTTATCGGATATAACATTGGCAAATATGTTCTCCCATGCAGTGGGCTTTCTTATTGTTTTGTTGATGGTTTCTTTTGCTGTGCAGAGCTTTTTATTTTGATGTAGTCCCATTTGTTTATTTTCTCCTTAGTTTCCATTGCCCTAGGAGCTGTATTGGTAAAGATATTGCTACAACATATGCCTAATATTTTCCTGCCTTTAAATTCTTCTAAGGTTTTTATGGTTTCCTGGTTTACATTTAAGTCCCTTATCCTTTTTGAGTTTATTTTTGTGTACTGTGTAAGTTGGTGGTCTAGTTTCAACAGCCTAAGTTGAAACTCAACAGCAGATGAGTGGATTAAAAAATTGTGGTACATCTACACAGTGGGATACTACGCTGCTGTAAAAAACAAAGAACTCTTAGGGTTTACAACAGCATGGATGAACATGGAGAGCATTATGCTAAGCAAAATAAGCCAGTCGGAGAAAGATAAATATCATATGATATCATTCATTTGTGGATTTTAATGAACAACATAAACTGATAAACAAAAATAGAGTCAGAGACATAGAAGCATCAAACAGACTGTCAAACTTCAGAGGGAAGGCAGGGGATAGTTGGGGGGGGGCGGGTAAGAGAGCAACCAAAGGACTTACATGCATGCATATAAGCATAACCAATGGACACAGACACTATGGGGGTGGGGGCATGTGTTGCAGGGGGGCGGTGAGGGTGGCTGGGGAGAAGTCAATGGGGAAAAAAGAAGACATATGTAATACTTTAAACAATAAAGAATTTAAAAAGACTGTATCATAAAATACTGCAAAAAAATCAGTTTAAACAGTAACTGATAAATAAAATATGTTTTTTTTTTAAAAAAAAAGTTTCTCTTCAGTATTATAATTCTTCACATTAATATTTGTGTTCTATATTTATAATTATGCTTTTAGAGCAAATGTAATATATTAGGTTACTACTGTGACAGTTGGACCATGCAGTTAAAATCAGGTACCATGATTCACCTAGTGGAAGCTATTCATATTATAGACACTCATTAATGAAGATAGGAACTGAAATACATTACTGAGAATCAACATAAAGACCAATACTTACATATACACTAATAACTCACAGCTTTATAGAAGCTATCACTTTAACTTTAAAAAACTGGCTCCAGATAAAACAAAGGTGAGTTAGTAACCTGGGAGTTAAAATAAAACAAACAAACAAAAAGACAAGGTAGCAAAAAGAAGCTATCTGCCATTCAAATAATTGGTGCAAAAATATTACAAAATTATTTCACTACAGTGGAAATCCACTTTAAGTCCTGGCAAAATGTCTAATATAGAAACAAAATAGATGTGATGGAAAAATTTTAAACAGTATAGTATATGCTGCCTATTATAATACAGGATGTAAATATGTAATGTCACCTTAAATTTCTACCTCAAATATAGATTAAAGTAAAATTCAGTTAATGTTGACTATTCCTGTTTTTCAGATTAATCTGAAAAAAAATAAGTTTTTCTCAAACAAAAAAATGTGGACTCAGGTTCTGAACTCTTGTAGATGTGTAACATAGATTCGACTGGAAAAACAGGGTTAGCAAGGAGAGTAATGGGATATTAATAAAATGACCGATTTGTTGTCCTAGGTTTTCCTGGCCAGGAGAATGGAGAATGGAAAAACTGAACCATGAAATCAAAAAGGCATCTGTTTTCCAGGTTTCTCTCTGCCAATGTCTTGAGAAAAATGTTTGAACTTTCCTGTTGGCTTTGTATGCAAATAGCTCCAGATGCAAAGTGAACCACATCTAAGTTATTTGATTCAACATCTGCTGGTCCAATTCCCATTATTCCTTCTAAAGGGTCGGCTTGTGACAGACAGTTTAGTTTGCCTTGTGTATAAGCCGTTTTGAATAAGCTAATTTGGATTAAAGTATCTATCTGGACCACTTCTTTTTCCCTTTGATGGTCAATGCATTCTAATGTGGTCTGTGTAGTGCTACAAGGAACTTAGAAACATATTGGAAAGGACAGTATTCAAGGTTTTGCCTCCCACCTCGCTTTCTAGACAATTTATATTTATACAGTTAAAAGTAAAAAGTGAACAATCATTTGCCTCTAAAACAGCACCACCCACATTGTACACGATAGTAACAGGACAAAACTTTCTGGCTTCATATTTTTTTCATGCAAAGATTTGATGCTAAAGTTATTGATAAAAGTGCTTGCCAACATTAACAATAAATTTTGTGAAACATCCTGTAATTTATAATGATAATTTTCATATGGCATCACTTAAAATGGAATGAGGTCCACATCACATGGCACTTAGTGTCTGAAACACAGTACACTTTAAAAACAGAATAATGAATGAATTTGTGAATAAATGAATAAACATTCTAAAATTAATTTAAATAAATCCCAAGGATTCAGAAACATTGGGTCTGCTGCAACCAGAAAAGAATCAAAAGCATACTGAAACTAAACTAAGACTAATTGTGTAATGCTCCTAGAATCTGAAAGGTAAAGTAAAGATAAACTCCTTCCTTCCAGAGGGTATGGTAGGAAAGAGAACTTGTATTGGAAGGCAAAAGTGGAAAAAAAGGAAGAAATCATAACAGCTATCTACCTATGTATGTCTACATTCTGTATATATTTGATTTATATATACATACACATGTGTTGTATCAGAAGATAGACATTCATTTTGAAGTTTGTTTCCTAAAAAGGATAGCTTTAACAATCTTAGGAAAATTTATAATAAAAGATAGAAAATTATTTAAAAATTATGTAAAAAGAAATTTCTTAGCAAAAAAAAATTCTTTCTTATAAAAAGTATAGTCCCATGAGGTCTCAACTCAAAAACTTACTGATTTAAATGCTATGCAAAACCTGAAATAATTTTCCTCTAAAAAATGTTTAGAAAAATAAACAGAGCCAAAACCGGTTTGGCTCAGTGGATAGAGCGTCGGCCTGCGGACTGAAAGGTCCCGGGTTCGATTCCGGTCAAGGGCATGTACCTGGGTTGCGGGCACATCCCCCGTGGGAGATGTGCAGGAGGCAGCTGGTCGATGTTTCTCTCCCATCGATGTTTCTAACTATCTATCTCTCTCCCTTCCTCTCTGTAAAAAAATCAATAAAATATATTTTAAAAAAAACAAAAAAACAAACAAACAAACAAAAAAAAGAAAAATAAACAGAAAGAAAGAAGAGGCAAAAGATATACATACTAATATTATTGCTTTTAGACCCCAATACTTTGAATTAAACTTTAGTCTAACCTCTACTGTCTTATACTATTCCTAGGTGACACACAGTAGGACCAGGAAAGATACTAAACACACACACACACATACACACACACACACACACACACACAAAAGAAAAAGAAAAAAACAACAACCAGGAAAATAGCTATTCTCTTTTATTTAGACTCTGTGACAACTCTTGTTAATAATTATTTCCAGTTCAGTTGTCTAAATTGGGAATGACCATGAAAGATAACTGAGACCTAGAAAAAAATAGCTTCTTAGCCATCTTTGAGTAATTCTTTAAGCTTTCCAAAATTATATTTCTTAAGTAACATTTAGGTTTGCCTTTCTCTAACTTGTGACTGAAAGATTACTTGCCCCCAAAGAATTTAAAATAATAAAAAAATTACTTTAAAGTAAATTTGTTTTATTAACAATAGAGAAAAACTACTGTGCATTGTTTATGAACAAGGCACAAAGCTAGGTACTCAGGATTCAGAAAGATTCAAAACATAGTCTTTGCCCTCTAAGGCATGTAGAAATGGGAGACATACTGATAACATGTCAGCTATGGGTTTGTCATAGATGGCCTTTATTATTTTGAAGTGTCATTACTTTATTATCACTTTACTGATAGTTTTTGTCATAAATGGGTGCTGGATTGTGTCAAATGCTTTTTCTGCATCTATTGATGTGATCATATAATTTTGTTGTTGTTATTCCTCAGCCTAGGATATTTTTTCCATTGATATTTAGAAAGAGTGGAAGGGAGCGGGAGAGACAGAGAGAGAAAAATCGGCTGAGAGAGACACACTGACTAGTTGCCTCCTGCATGTACCCCGACCAGGGCCAGGGATCGAGCCTGAGTACCCTTGACCACAATGGAATCCGTGGTCAGTGGGCCTATGCTTTAACCACTAAGCAAAACTGGCCAGGGTTGATCATATGATATTTATCCTTCATTTTTCATGTGGTGCATCACATTAATTGATTTGAGGATATTGTACCAACCTTGCATCCCAGAAATAAATCTCATTTGATCACAATGTATAATCTTTTTCAAGTGTTGTTGAATTTGGTTTCCTAATATTTTGAGAATTTTTTTTCTTTTCAAAGAACCAGCTCATTGATCATTTGTATTGTTATTTAGACTCTATTTCATTTATTTCTGCTCTAATTCTTATTATTTTCTTCCTTCTATTCTCTTTAGGCTTTGCTTGTTCTTTTTCTAGTTTCTTTAGGTATAAAGGTAAGATTATTTACTTGATATTTTCCTTGTTTCTTGAGGTAGGCCTAAATTGCTACAAATTTCCTCTTAAGACTGCTTTTGCTGTATACCACTGATTTAGGGTTGTGTTTTCATTTTCAATTGTTTCAAGGTATCTTTTAATTTCTTCATTGATCTCATGTTAACCCATCACTGTTTAGTAGCATGTTATTAAATGTCCATGTGCTTGTGTGTTTCTCACTTTTTTTCTTGTAATTGATTTCTAGTGTCATACCGTTATGGTCAGAGAAGATGCTTGATACGATTTCAATCCTCTTAAATTTATTGAGACTTATTTTGTGGCATAACCTGTAGTATATCCTGAAAATGCTCCATGTGCACTTGAAAAGAATGTATATTCTGATACTTTGGGGTGAAATGCTCTGAAAATATCAATTAAATCCATCTGGTCTACAGTGTGATTTGAGGCCACTGTTTCCTTGTTGATTTTGTTTGGAAGATCTATCCATTGATGCCAATGTGGTGATAAAAGTACCTTACTATGATTATATTATGCCGATCTCTCCCATTATGTCCATTAATATTTGCTTTATATATTTAGGTGCTCCTATTATGAGTGCAGAAATGCTTACAAGGCTTACATCCTTTTGTTTGGAATGATCACATTATCATTATGAAATGTCCTTCATTGTCTCCTATCATAGCCTTTGTATTAAAGTCCATTTTGTCTGATAGAAATATTGCTACACCAGAATTTTTGTGTATGATTAGTGGTATGTATGTATGGTCATTTTTTTTTACGTATTTCTGGGCCCCACTTTTTTTCTTCTTAAAAAAATCCCTTTAGAGAAACCAAGATGGCGGCATAGGTAAACACCCGGAAATTGCTGCCTCCAACAACAACTTCAAAAATACAACTAAAAGACAGAACGGTCATCATCCAGAACCACAGGAAGGCTGGCTGAGTGGAAATTCTACAACTAGAAGGAAAGAGAAGAGCACACAGACTCAGAGGAGCTACGAAAGTAAAGTGCAGAGGTACGGAGGCTCCGGCGCACACGAAAGGGGCTGGCACCTGAGGACACGGCTGTCTTTTTGAATCAGGAGGGAGTCACAAGCTCCTGACTGCTCTGAACTCCGGTTCTGGGAAATCTCTGGGGTCCCGGGGCTCATACAGGGAGAAACTGGACGGTCTGGCAGCAGGCAGAACTCAGAACTTGAGGACGGCTTTCCCTCAGAGGTGCTGTCAGCAATTACTGGGACACTGAGACATGCGGCCCTTTAGGGCAGGGCTGAGAATCAGCCATAGCTGCTTGCTCCACCCTGTTGATTCCGAGACCCCGCCCCATCCAGGCTGCTGCAAAGGCTTTTGCATATGAATGCCCGGGTCCTTTGCAACTTGAAAATTACCTAACAAATTGCAGCTGGGCCAGACAGACTCAGAACTTCCAAGAGAAGGCCCAAGGTCCCACAGCAGCTTGCATTGCTTCACAGCTGGGCCTCATCTGGGCACCCCCAGACCCCCCAAAAAAGGAAGGGGAATCTGCATATCTCTTTGTAGCTCCTACTGGGTAACCTCAGGAAGAGGCTTAATTAGCACCTCCTTAGATCCAAGAGCCAGTGTATCCAGTGGTCAGAGTGGGACCAACCAGATTACAACTCCTCAGATTCATAAGGAACACACTCAGGGGGCAGACTCAGTGAGCACCAAAGCCCCACTTAAACAAGTCTTGCCCCAGAAGGGTGTCTTCAGCACAGAAGTTCTCCCACTGCAGACACAGCTGATTCGCACTGCCAATTGGCCTGGAGGTCAATTCCTCCCAGTGACACCTAAAACAATCAAGGCATAATTACAACAAGACTGTGCACAAAGCCCACAAGGGGGTGCACCAAGAGTGTCCACCTCAGGTAACTGGGGAGGCTGAGCCACTGGGCCCTGTAGGACACCTAGCACACAAAACCACTCTACCAACACAGGGAAGCAGACAAAATGCGAAGACAAAGAAACAGGTCACAAATGACAGAAATGGAGGACAGCAAATGACTAGATATAGAGTTCAAAACCACGGTTCTAAGATTTTTCAAGAATTTTATGGAAACCGCCGATAAATGTAGTGAGATCCTCAAGAAATCTAGTGAGACCCTCGATGTTGTGATAAAGGACCAACTAGAAATTAAGCATACACTGACTGAAATAAAGAATATTATACAGACTCCCAACAGCAGACCAGAGGATCGCAAGAATCAAGTCAAAGATTTGAAATACGAAGAAGCAAAAAACACCCAACCGGAAAAGCAAAATGAAAAAAGAATCCAAAAATACGAAGATAGTGTAAGGGGCCTCTGGGACAACTTCATGTGTACCAACATCCGAATTATCAGGGTGCCAGAAGAAGAGAGAGGGCAAGATATTGAAAACCTATTTGAAGAAATAATGACAGAAAACTTCCCCTACCTGGTGAAAGAAATAGACTTACAAGTCCAGGAAGCGCAGAGAACCCCAAACAAAAGGAATCCAAAGAGGACCACACCAAGACACATCATCATTAAAATGCCAAGAGCAAAAGACAAAGAGAGAATCTTAAAAGCAGCAAGAGAAAAAAAGTCAGTTACCTATAAGGGAGTACCCATACGACTGTCAGCTGATTTCTCAACAGAAACCATGCAGGCCAGAAGAGAGTGGCAAGAAATATTCAAAGTGATGAATAGCAAGAACCTACAACCAAGATTACTTTATCCAGCAAAGCTATCATTCAGAATTGAACGTCAGATAAAGAGCTTCACAGATAAGAAAAAGCTAAAGAAGTTCATCACCACCAAACCAGCATTATATGAAATGCTGAAAGGTATTCTTTAAGAAGAGGAAGAAGAAAAAGGAACTCTTACCATTTGCCACAGCATGGATGGAACTAGAGAGCATTATGCTAAGTGAAATAAGCCAGTCAGAGAAGGATAAATACCACATGATCTCACTCATTTGTGGAATATAATGAACATCATAAACTGATGAACAGGGACTGATCCAGAGACGGAGAGGCATTGATGGGACTGTCGGGCCTTGGAGGGAAGGCAGGGGAGGGTGGGGGTGAGGGGGAAAAATCAACCAAAGGACTTACATGCAAGCATATAGGTCTAACCAATGGACACGGACAACGGGGGGGGGGGGGGGGGGGCAATGAGGGCATGAGCGGCGGGGGGGGGGTAGGGGGTAATGTAGGTATAAGGACACATATGTAATATCTTAATCAATAAAAAATTATATATATATATAAATCCCTTTAACATTTCCTGTAATACTGATTTGGTGGTGATAAATACCATTACCATTTATTTATTTATTTGCTTACTTACTTACTATTTTGGTCTGGAAAGCTCTTTATTTCTCCTTCAATTTTAAATGATAGCCTTGCTGGGTAGAGTAATCTTGTTTGTAGGTCCTTGTTTTCATCACTTTGAATATTTCATGCTAATCTCTTTTGGCCTGAAATGTTTCTTTTAAGAAATTAGCTGAAAGTCTTACTGGAACTCCCTTATAGTTAACTATTTTTCTCTTGTTCCTTTTAAGATCTTCACTTTGTCTTTAACCACTGCCATTTTAGTTATGATGCATCTTGGTGTGGGCCTCTTTGGGTTTATCTTGTTTGGGACTCTCTGCACTTCCTGGACATGTGTGTTTTTTTCCTTCACCAGGTTAGGGAAGTTTTCAGTCATTATTTCTTCAAATGGTTCTTGATACCTTGCTCTCTCTCTTCTTCTTCTGGTATTCCTATTATGCTTGATATTGTCCCAGAGATCTCTTAAACAATCCTCATTATTTTAAATTCTTTTAAAATTAGGTGCTTTTTGCTACCTTGTATTTCAATTTGCTGATTCAAGCCTCTGCTTCATCTAATCTGTTAATTCCTTCTAGTGTATGCTACACTTCAAATATTATAGTCTTCGTTTCTGACTAAGTTCTTTTTTGTGGTTTCTATGTTCTTTTTATGCTGTTGAAGTTCTAAGTTCCTTGAGCATTCTTATAACTATTATTTTGAACTCTGTCTCCAGTAGATTGCCTCCATTTAGTTTAGTTCTTTTTCTGTGAATTTCTCCTGTTTTTTCATTTAGGACATATTTCTTTGTCTCCCCATTTTGGCTAGCTCTCTGTGTTTCTTCTGTATATTAAGTAGACCTATTATGACTCCTAGTCTTGGTAAGGTGGCCTTATGTAGTAGGTGTCCTGTAGGCTCAGTGATGCAGTCTCCCTGATCACTTAAGCATAATGGTATCAAACTAGAAATCAATTACAAGAAAATATCCCTTGTGGGGGTTAGGTGAGCCCACCTATTGTAGTTTAGTCTTGATTACTGTTGGCCCATCTGTGGTGGGGTTGACCCTTATGTTGCCTATGAGGATTGACCTCAAACAACCATAGTGTACAAGCTGCTGTGCAGGGAGTTTACCCCCAAACATGAAATTCTCCCTAGCAGGTTCTGATGTCTGCTGAGATCTCCCTTTGGGTGGGCCACTTGTGCAGCTAATCAGGTCATGCTCTGATGAAGTCTCAAACCAGCCACTTGGTATGTTGATTCTCAGGTCTCTTGGGAGAGACTCCAGTGCAAGTCAATGTCAGATACTGTTTATGAGTGGCCCTGGGGTATACCTGTTAGGAGCCACAAAGCAATCCATGGTTGTTGGCTGCCTGTTTTGGGCCTGGGTGAGTATGGGAAGGAACAAGATGTATACCAAGGCCAGTGTACACCATTAATAAGTCTGAGGCAGGTTAGCAAAAGGCCCAAGGCACCCCAAGATCTGGCTCCACCTGACAGCTGCCTGTTTGACTAAGCCATTAACAATCCCACATCAGTACACAATTGGCATGAGGCAGGTTTGAGGTCACAAGTTAGGGGCAAGTATTGTTCACCAGGTTGATACAGATTCAAACTCAGTGAAAGTACTGGGTCTGTGCACACTCAGCAAAAAACTCAGAGCACACCAAGGCCAGCCACCACCCAACTTGGGCCTGTAGACCTTTGTGGTGGAGTGCGGTTTTGCGGAGTGATCAGGGTGAGGCCAATAGAGTTCATCAAGATAAAAAAGATTAAGATTTGGCTGTATGGAGGCAGGGCTCTGCACAGAAACAGTGGCACTAGTTGGGGCATGCAGGATTAAAAAAAAATGACACTTGCCCCCAGAACCACACAAGTTGATTTCTTCCTGTGCATTTCTGTCACCCCCTGAATCTGCCTGGACCTACTTGAGAGCCTTCCAAAAATGACTACAGCAAGCCCATCCTGCTCGCAGCTAGTTGATTTCTCCACAGGACACAAGCTTGGCAAGGCAGGGACATAGGGAGTTTAGGAAGTTGGGGGCCAGTGGATCTCCCCAGGCCAATACCATATGCAGTGGAGTGCTGACCCAGGAATAATGGCATCTGTAGGTGGTGTGGGAGAGAGACTCAGCACAAGGACAATGATGGCTATTTCTTCAGCTCTCTCCCCAAAGCCACACAACCAATCTCTCCCTATAAGACTCTAGTCTCCTCTGAGCTATTGTACCTTCACCAGAGTCCCAGATAAGTGCCCACAAAGGCAATTTGTGTGCTGGCCCTTTAAGAAGCTGCCTGGGTTCCTTGGAAAACAGAATCCCCATTGATTTTCACAGCCAGATGCTATGTGGGATCATCTTCCTGACTCTGGTGATCTGGGTAGGGGAGCCTGGCATGAAGTGGAGACTCCTCACTACTCAGTGGGGTGCTCTGCAGCTGAGACATCCCTCCAGATTCTCAACCACTGTACATGGGTGCAGGGCAAGCCCTTTTCATGTCCCTGTCCTTCCTATTAGTCTCGATGTGGCTTCTTCTGTATGCCCTTAGTTATAAGACTTGTTCAGCTAGTCTTCAGTTGGTTATTCAGGTTGACTGTTCTATAATTTAGTAGTAATCTCAATTTGATGCTGGGAGGAGGTGAGTGTAATTTCCACTTACTCTACCACCATCATGGATCCAATAGAATGATATTTTATGTTTTTTAAAAAACTTTTATTATTGATTTAAGAGAGAGGAAGGGAGAGGGAAGGATAGATAGAAACATCAACGATGAGAGAGAATCATCAATTGGCTGTTTCCTACATGCCCCTGACTGGGGATCAAGCCTACAACCTGGCTTTTTGTACCTTGGCCGGGAATCAAACCATGACCTTCTGATTCATAGTCAATGCTCAATCACTGAGCCCTACCAGCAAGGCTAGAATGATATTTTAAAAACACAAAGTAGTCCACCCATGTTCATAATGGAATTATTTAAATAGTCAAAGGAAGCAAGAGTCCATCAACAAGATGAATGGATAAAAAAATATGTACTATACATATAGTGTAGTATTATTCAAGCTTAAAAAGGGGGGGGGGCGGATTCTGACACATGCAACAATACAAATGAACCTTGAGGACATTACGCTAAGTGACATAAATCAGCCACAAAAAGACAAATACTATATGATTCTATTTATGTAAGATATGTAGGTTAGTCATATTCACAGAGATAGAAAGTAGAATGGTAGCTACCAGGGACTGAGAGAAAGAGAATATAAGTACTTATTGTTTCATGACTATAGTTTCAGTTTTCCAAGATAAAACATTTCTACAGATTGGTTGAACAACAATGTGAGTATGTTAACAATAGTGAACTGTACACTTAAAACGGTTAATATAAATTTTACATTACGTGTATTTCACCACAATAAAAAGAAGTCTTTAATTAATGAACTAGATAACTTAAGAAAATTATTTGCACCTTACCGTCCTAAAATTAGGACAAATTAGAAAATGTAAATAGTAATTTAATTTCATTTAATGCTCATGACATTGTTTTTTTAATCATGTCTCAGGCCACCATTGCAGCAATTCATAATTTGTTATGAAAAAACCTAGATTAAGTCTGGGTCATTCCAATTTCAGACCACAGAAGGCCAAGTACAAAGGTAGAAAGAAGTTTCCAAAGAAAAGGCAAAAATCCTATATAATAAAACCCTAATATGCAAATAACCGAATGGCAGAAGGACCGGTCACTTTGACGCACACTGACCACCAGGGAGCAGACGCTCAATGCAGGAGCTGCCCCCTGGTGGTCAGTGCGCTCCTTCAGGGGGAGCACCGCTCAGCCAGAAGCTGGGCTCATGGCTGACAAGCACAGCGACAATGGCAGGAGCCTCTCCCGCCTTCGCAGTAGCGCTAAGGACCCCTCAGGGGATGTCCTACTGCTGGGGAGCGGGCCTAAGCCAGCAGTCGGACATCCCCCAAGGGGTCCCAGACTGCGAGAGAGCACAGGCCAGGCTGAGGGACTTTCCCCAGTGCACAAATGTCATGCCCCGGGTTTCTAGTATAAATAAGAAAAAAAATTCTGAGTTATTGTATACTAATACCTGTAGGAAAAGCAGCCCAAGGAATAGCAGGAGATGTAGTTTGGGTTTCACCGCTTCCACCATCAAAAATCTCTGCAGCCTAGAAAACAAAGGCAAAATTACTTTAGAATACCTGGAAAACAGAAGTGCTGTTTAAGCAATCAAGCTTCCTGGTTCTACAAGCATAGTCTCTGTAAAGTACCACTCATTTTCAAATTCCCACTGAACACTCAATTGCTTTTCAGTCTTTATTACTACCAGCCCCCAATACTCACTACCCCCAGTACTCATGTTCTATTATCTTTAAGTAAAAATTTTCCTTACTTACTCAAATATATCTCCTGGCAATAAATTTTTTACTTTACATATCCTTAATCACATTTCCACTTGTGAACTTCATATCTATGTACTTTAAACTAATTTACCACATTTATCATGTACATAAGAAAAACAGGTAATTTTTCTTTAAAAGTCTAGAGACCAAATCTTTTTCATTAACACAAGACCTAATTAGAAATCAATCTAAAGAAATAGAATTCATCTATATTTTTTAATAATCTACCACCTGGACTTGCTTATTCAACATTTAAAGAAGTCCTAACGCTGGCATTTTAAATTAACAAGCCCTCCTATTAAACAGTTGTAAAACTATGGGACAATTACTAAAATGTTGAGGTATGTGTAAGAGTACGGCGTTTTCTGTTTTAAGTGTCCAGGTCACAGTAAAATTATTATTGCAAAAAGAACCACAATGTCAGTTTAGATTCTTCATTGAGTTCTCAGCCAAAGAGAAGTCAACTAGAAAAATCTACCACAGGAGACACATGATGTAGAATTGCTACTCTCTACAAACTATGAAAAATGACCATGGTTTATATGACAAGGACAGAGACCTTCCATATTTCTACAACAGGATGTGATAAGAAAGTACCCTAATAACCACAATTAAATTGGAATGGTTGGCTAAAATTGTACCTATATAATATTGAAAGTAATAGATCCATTGACTATAACACTGAAGTGTAAATTTTACTATAAGGAGCACCACCGAATCAATTTTTTTCTAATATAATAAATCAAGCATGGTCTAAAGGAGACTATACTAAATTTTAACTTTCAAATAACTGACAACTTCTAAACAATAAACTAATATTATATCTGAAACATATATTTTCCTTAAAATAGAATAAATTTTAACAAATTTTTAAATGTTTCATTTTGTAACATAAATAAGATTCAATCACCTAACAAAACCCAAAATATTATAGAAAACATACAAATGTGCTAAACAAAAAAATACTTTTAGATGAAATGAGGAAAATAGGTATGTTCATATTCTAAATATTTTCATATTGACAGAAAATGACCCTCATCTAAAAAAATTCCTACCATTCTTACATGATATTCAGAACATTGAATATAGACTTAATATATTATATTTCCTATTAATGTCATTAATTACATTCTCTATTTTTAACAATGTAATTCTACCAAATTCCAAACTAGGTGAAAGTCTTACTTAAAAAAAAGAAAAATCACAGAGCTCACTTGATGGTAGTTCCAGGACTTGAGCTCAGGCATCCTGACTCCTAATCCAGAGATTTTCCTGCAAGACTATACTGGCTCCATAAAAATAACTGGGTTACAAAATATTTCAATAAAATGAACACTCACTGAAAAGGATTAAGGAAAAGACAGTGCTTCTTCAGCTAACAATTTCCACTTACAAAATACTAAGTCAAACCTGAGAGAATACTCAAACATAAACATACTAATTAGTTGTATAAGCCACCAAAAGGCTATGTAGATAATAGTCCAAATTAACTCATTACAGGTGTAAACATGCAAATATGTGACCGATCTTCAAGACGCATCTCTCATCTCACAGGTATTTCCTAATTGACATGTATCCCAACAAAATCATCTGCTGACAATTTTTAAAACCTCTTCTCTAGTGTTTCTACTAGTAGCACTTAATTATCTTAATTTAAACCATTCCTGTGGGCATGACCAAATGTTCAATAATAATAAATCAGTTTAACTTTCAGAGGGGCTATATTTTTATTTGCCTTGATTTCATTTTTTATTCTAAAGTTACATTCAAAATGATCAAGAAAAAGATAATGAATGCCAATGACAAAGAATACATTTTCAAAACAGTAAATACTCCACTGTAATCTCACAAAATTAAAACAATTACATAAGTAAAATTAAGGTAAATAATAGCACATACCTCAAAACCACCAAAATCATCATCATCCATTTTTCAAGTGCACCTGAAAATAACAGAAGACATTGAAACAAGCCCACACACACAGTCAATTATGTCAAAACACTCTCTGACTTAAAGGTATATACAGTTTGATTTGTAAATTAAGACTATTTTATTTGGGTTTAAAAAAAAAACTTCTTTAACTATGTGTGCATGCATTTTTAACTTAAAAAGACTAGACCTTTTTTTGCAAAATTAGTCTTTCTGGCAAAATTAGTAATTTCTGTGACTTTTTCAGCAACCATGTATTTTGCCATTTTACATTGAGATGCCAGGAGTGGAAAAATATTCTTTTACATTTTAATTTGCTTTTCCCAAATTGGCGCTAGGACTCAATTCAATAATGCTTCCTGCTTTTTGCATCTATTCCTCAGTTGTCTGGCAACATCAGCACAAACTCCAGCTAAGAACAGGACTGTGGTGAATTTTTGGAAATCTGTCCCCCACCACAAAGGTTCTTCCCTTGGTTTCATGGCCGAGGTTGATTTAGATTTTCAAAATTGATCAGCATTTTTGAGCTGTGGCCACAACTTCTGGAGCATTTTGATATGTGTATTTTTAGCTGAAACTGCTTTGCACTTTTGGAAAAATGTGGAGCAAGTTACTAGGCTGATCAAGATAAATCAAGTCATGTATTCATGGGAGACCAGGGAAGAGAAAAACACAAGGGAATATTCAGAATTCCACTCTTCTTTATCCTTAAGGAATGTAAGAGGACAATCAGGAGGATAACACATTTTATTTTATCTTAAGTGTATATAAGTAAAAACAAAAGGAGAAAACATGAGTATCTGGACTTTAAAAAAAGAAATAAAAGAAGCTTTTATCTAACAAATCATGAAAGAACTAAAAGTTCTAGAAAGGTAAAACAAGTAATAGGTGGTATACATTAAAATGGAAAAACAAATTCACATTAAATTGTGAATCAGTAGCTGCAAGTGATACTCTGGCCAACAATAACATGTTTCCTTTTCTATATTTCAAAAGTGACCATATCCACATATATGTATACACATTTAACAGCTGATAGCTCAATTGATGTTTCTTTCTTTACAGATTTAACAACTTGGAATTAATAATTATACAAAGTGTGTATACATTTTTGGAACATTCTAGTTTCCTTGAGTCAATAATACAAGATGGACTTATTACAAAAAAATATATTCTTCAATTATTTAAAAAAATAACTAAAACTAAGCAATAATTAATTCTAAATGCATTTTCTAAGATATTTTGCTCTGAGTGACAAGGCTGTTGTCTATATAAGCATGGTTATCTATATCTATGCTTTGCCTTCTAACTGAAATATTAATATTAATGCCTTCAAAAATAAAATATAGTAAAAAATAAACAGTAAAAAAATCTCAAGGATTGTTTTGTTTTAATAAGCAAAAAAAAATTATTTTCATAGAAACTCAGAAGGTAGTGGCACTAAAAAATGTACGTAGACAAAAATACATTATATAAAGAAAGAACATTAAATTAACCAAAATATGATACCAGTATTGTCACCATTATCCACATTTTAACAACCTGATGAAAATATTTTTAAAGATGTACTTTTCCAAAAATCAAAACTAAGTAAGTCATCCACATACTGCACTTAAAAAATATAAACCAGACTTTCAAAACTTTTGATGGTGGTTAGTTTGAAATGGAATTCACATTAATTTTGTGTTGCAAGCGAATAGAAATCTGTATGTGATTACATTTTTTCATGAAGAAATTATGAAAGTGGAGTGATATGGATACAGAGAATTAACCAAGTCAAACTATAAACACCAAGTTTGTCTTTTCCACATGTATCCCACAAGTCTCAGGAGACAATTAAAAAATATTTTTAGCATCTATGAACACTGTACCCAAATAATATGGTTTCAAAAGAATGGAATTTTTAGAGTAATGCTTCTATGTGTTTTCATAAGTCATATCCCAATAAATTATTTGTAAGATGCCAGAAAATTTAAAAACAAAAACAAATACCCATGCCTAACAATCATTTCAGCTTTGTTTGCCTGTGGTAATGAACCAAATACCATCAGTTTCCTACGTACTGATTTAGCTCTATGAAAGAACATATTAGTGACCACTGATGTTCCATACCTCAGCAACTTCTACATGTTAAAATGCAGATGATACTCTTCCTCTACTTTGTCCTCAAAGAAATATTAATGCACTTTAAAAGACAAATGGGTCATGAGTTTCTTAAAAATACAGTACTGGAAAAATAAACATTATTTTAAAGCAATAACCTTTCTCTGAATAATTTAGTTTCAAACCCTGAAATAGTTTCCTGCAGAATATTTAAAAGATCAGGAGGAAAAAAAATTACAGCACTGATTTGTAAAAATCCATTTTACAAAATACACACACACAAACTTAGTTTTTAAATGGAAAATTACAAGTATGGACTTCTTTATGAATTTAGTCTCTCTAACACATTAAAACATTATTTTATCTAAAGTGCATTTATAAACTTTTTTCTAGGCACTTAACATTATATCTCATTACTCTATAAATATAATATAGCAATACCAAATATATATGTCATCTAAATTATAGAATCATGAGCCGGATTAAAAATTGATAGATCATGTAGTTCTTTCTTCTCTGTCTAGGAAAGAAGAGATATTATATTTTGTTATGATTAGGTATCTACATTGAAAGATTTCATAATATCCAAGTTTAATAATTCTCATACTTCTTTATATCTGAACTTAATCTCTTTTGCTGCACTGTTGTATTAAATTCCTTCTTTTACTATTCTCAGTATTTAATACATTGCTAATATTTTGCAAGAACAAGATATATACAACACTTAATGTAACAAATTTTTATTGGGCAAATCTGAAGAACACTCAAGGTCCTCAAGTAGTTATGGTCAAGTGAGGGGGGAAGGGCAGAGTGTAAGAAAAGTATGCAAACACAAATAATATGAGCTATAAAAGAGCCATAAACAAGAAGAAAATATGTCCAAGGTGGAAGGATAGATTTTCCTAAGGTGATATATCTAATTGGAGCATCATTAAATGCTTCAGGTGGGAACATTTGAGATCTATTTCAATAGACCTAATGGAAAATTTTAAATGGCACATTAAGAACATGCAATTTATTCAAGTCTCTTGCCAAAAGTCTTTTCTAAAAGATAGGGAAGAATAGTTTCTGATTGTTTGCTTCCTCATAACACAGGGTCAAAGAGAATGGGAAATAAGAAAACTGCAAAATTTGAAAGTATATACAAGGAAGTTGTATCTTTTTTAAAAATATATATATTTTTATTGATTTTTTACAGAGAGGAGGGGAGAGGGATAGAGAGTTAGAAACATTGATGAGAGAGAAACGTCAACCAGCTGCCTCCTGCACACCCCCCCCACTGAGGATGTGCCCGCAACCAAGGAACATGCCCTTGACCGGAATCAAAGCTGGGACCCCTCAGTCCGCAGGCCGATGTTCTATCCACTGAGCCAAACCGGTTAGGGCAGAAGTTGTATCTTAAACTACCAGTGAGAAAATGAGAATCACCTCTATATTATAGAATCCACAAAAAGCTCCAGAATGGGAGCACTGAAAGCTGGGTAATGGTGAGATTCAAAATAACAGTCGCAGACAAATCCAAGATTCCCTCTCAGAATCTGTGCAACTAGCAACTTACAGCTCCTCATCCCTGCAAAAGATTAAAGATGTATTCCCTGGACAGGGTAAAGCTGAGGGTCTCTGGGCTGGAAGACACTGAGACAGGTATTTTCTTGCAACAGAAGTAGATGATATGTGCTTCAACTATGCAAAGAAAAATGTGGAACAGAATAACTTATCTGATCTTATAAAAGCTGTAAAAGTACCACAGAAGAAACTTCTGATGGATGCTCTTAAAGAAGAATCTGAGATAACCTATGACTTTTGCCTCTGCGATCCTCCTCTTGACAATCAGATGGAAGCCCAGGGAGTAAACGCTTGAAATCCTTGAAGACCTCCACCTAGTTCGGTAAATACAGGAGGTATCACAGAGATCATGGCAGAAGGAGGCGAATTAGAGTTTGTTAAAAGGATCATCCATGACAGTATACAACTTTAAAAAAGAATGTTGTGGGCTAGCTATATGCTGGGAAAGAAATGCAGCCTTGCTGCTCTGAAGGAAGAACTTCGAATACAAGGGGTTCCTAAAGTCACCTACACTGAATTCTGTCAAGGTCGGACGATGAGATGGGCCTTAGCTTGGAGTTTTTATGACGATGTAACAGTACCACCACCACCAAGTAAGCGAAGAAAATTAGAGAAGCCAAGGAAACCCATCCCATTTGTAGTGCTGGAGTCTGTGATGAAAAGAATTATCCCTCAAACCATCACCTTTGGGCTCTGAGACAGTGGGAGAAGGCAAAGTAGTTGTGATGACGTGGGTTGAAGAAATTCTCACTGATCTAAAGGTCCAGCATAAATGAGTTCTGTACAGAAAAGTGGAAGTTAGCCTTTTCCTAACAGCCATAGAAAACTCCTGGTTTCATTTCAGGAGAAAGAAAAGAGAACAAGTGAGACAATTGAGAGAAGTTCCTGGAGTTCCTGAAGACATCATCCAAGCCTTGGAAGAGAAAAAAAATCACCCCCAAAGAGTCTGGCAGTAGCCAAGGTTTGGCCAAGGACCCCTGGGACAGTGTCCTGTGTGGGTCTGCTCTACGGGAAGGCAAGTCAGCCACTGTTGAGGGCCATGGCCCAATCCAGGATTTGCTTTCCCAGGAAGGAAACCCAGAACCCATCTATATAATAAAAACCGAAGCGACTGCTACGGCAGAACGACCAGAACAACTGGTCACTTTGATGGGCACTGACCACTAGGGGGCAGACACTCAACGCAGGAGCTTCCCCCTGGTGGTCAGTGCACTCCCACAGGGCGAGCGCTGCTCAGTCAGAAGCTGGGCTCACCACTGGCTAGCACAGCGGCAGTGGCGGGAGCCTCTACTGCCTCCACAGCAGCGCTAAGGAGCAGCGATCAGAGCAGCAAGGAGCAGTGAGCAGGCAGGCAGTAAGGAGTGAGGGGTCCCGGACCATGAGAGGGATGTCTGACTGCTGGCTTAGGCCCAATCCCCATGGACATCACCCGAGGGGTTCCGGAACACGAGAGGGTGCAGGCCGGGCTGAGGGCCACCCCCAGTGCACGAATTTCATGCACCGGGCCTCTAGTAGACGATACAAGGAGTGAGGAAAAGGGAGACATGGAGGTTTTGGAAAGTTGTAAAGTCTCTAGCAATGGAGCCCAGGATCAAGAGGCTCTGAGCAGCTGATCAACCCCAGTATCTGAAAAAGGGAACCCCCTCCAAGGAGTGGCTAGACATTACCTTTTCAAGTGTTTGATAAACATTAAAAAGGAGGTAGATGATACCTTAGTTGAAATGCACTGGGTTGAGGGTCAGAACAGGGATTTGATGAACCAGCTTTGTACCTACATACATAACCAAATTTTCAGGCTTGTTGCCAGTTAACTCCAAACTTCTTGCACAGTTGGAAAAGTTCTATAAAGCAACTTGCTTTGAAGTAGGCTGTGGGGTGGCAAGAGGAATTCTACCATGGGCCTATTGATAGCATTATGTGGAATTAACTTTGAAAACAGAAACAAATTAATTCATTTTTAGACCTCCCTCCAAACTCTTTTTTTAAGTTACAGGGCACTGTAGTATGGTAGTTCAGGAGGAAGAATTGTGGTTATCAGCATCAACAAAAAGCCATCAGAATACTCATAAGGGATTTAAACCTGATTACCGTAGCTTTAGACTGCTCCTCTGAGGCCAAAAGGATTATTTTTGGAACCTGGTCTGGGTCAGAACTGTACAGAGAATCATGCTTTCTCAGCCCCCAAATGGAGGTAGTGCACCTGGGTACAGTATACAGTGTCTCTGTATCCTCTTCTAGAGTCACCTTGAAGTCTGAAGACTTTCTCTGGGTACATATGATTGACTGCCTCTGAGTTAGTCCTAGGAAAAGAACTGGCCTGATGGGAGGTGGTGGGAGTCAGGGACAGGAAGTTTAGTAATGCCAGAAGAGGGGCCGATTTGGGGAGCACCTGGAAACGTCACATTCCTGACTCATGTCTGTTTTGATGTTGCTTATTCTAGAAACAATTAGGTAAACAAAACTCCCAGATGTGAGTGACTGAGACCCCACAGAATAGTAGAGTCATACCCCTACCTCCAACCTGTTGAAAGTACTGTTTGTAGTAGTTTTACTAGTGTATGACATTTGAAATGGAATTTTATTTTGTTTTTAATGTGAGTATTCTGAATTGAAAAAAAAATAAAGGACTTAAAACAGTATCTGACAAATTCTAAGCATTATATATGTGTGTGTGTATATATGTGCATGTGTGCGTGTACATGTGTGTGTGTGTGTGTTTGCTACTTTAAGATTAGTGCTTCACTTTATATACGAGCAAACTGCCAAGGGCAATCAAAGATGTAAGATCTCTAATATGAAAAAATAAAGACCAAGCCAAAAGAAAAAGAAAACGATGGAAGAAACAAAGACTATATAAGAGAGAAAATATTTTAAAAATAAAAACTATAACTAATATCTGCAGAGAGTTAACAGAAGATAGTACACCCATGATTAACAATAGGAAGCCCTAATATTTTGTGTGTGTGAGGGGGAGAGTGAGTAAAGGAGGAGTGTACAACAAGACTAAGGCCTTGAAAATAAAAATGCACCCCTATGTTCATAGCAGCACAATTTACAATAGCTAATTTTTAGAAAGAGCCTAAGTGCCCATCAGCACATGGATGGATTAAAAAACTGTGGGGGGAGGGTTGGGGGGCAGGAGGGAGGGGGTTAAGAGATCAACTGAAGGGCTTGTATGCATGCATATGAGCATAACCAATGGACATAAGACACTGGGGGGTAGGGGAAGCCGGGGTATGGTCAAGGGCGGGGGGAAAAAAAAAGGACACATATGTAATACCCTTTGTAATGCTTTAAGCAATAAAAAAAATAAAAAAAAAAACAAAACTGTGGTACATCTACACAATGGAATACTATGCTGCTGTAAAAAAAGAAGGAACTCTTATCATTTACAACAGCATGGATGGACATAGAGAGCATTATGCTAAGCAAAATAAGCCAGTTGGAGAAAGATAAATATCACATGACCTCACTCATATGTGGAATATAGTGAACAACATAAACCAATGAACAAAAATAGATCCAGCCCTGACCTGTTTGGCTCAGTAGATAGAGCGTCGGCCTTGCGGACTGAAGGGTCCCAGGTTTGATTCCAGTCAAGGGCATGTACCTTGGTTGCAGGCACATCCCCAGTGGAGGGTGTGCAGGAGGCAGCTGATCGATGTTTCTCTCTCATCGATGTTTCTAACTCTCTATCGTTCCCCCTTCCTCTCTGTAAAAAAATCAATAAAAATATATTTTTTAAAAAAATAGATCCAGAGACAGAGAAGCATCCAACTGACTGTCAAACCTCAGAGGGAAGGCAGGGGGGAGAGGAGGGTGTTAGAGATCAACCAAAGGACTTGTAAGCATGCATATAAGTATTACCAATGGACATAGTCACTAGGTGGGTGAGGCATGTGCTGGGGGGTGGCCGGAGAGAGGTCAATGGAGGAAAAAAACTAATATTGTAATAGCTGTGTACGGGCCAGGGGGTACTTGAAATATTAGGGGAACTACTCTGTAAAGTATATGATTATCTAACCACTATGTTGTGCACCTGAAACTAATACAGAATAATACTGAATGTGAACTATAATGGGGAAAAAACGATGGAAAATTGTATGTTTTATGTTTTTCATCATCATCATAAAAGAAATTAAAATATCTACATAAAAAAGGGGGTTGTGGTGCCTATCAAAGTTTTGAGCTTTGGGGAGTGCTTAATAAATGCTTGAGTGGATATATTTGCCACTTTAATAAAGGAGTCAGATCATTAAAAGTAAAAAATATATATATAACTGCAGAAATAAAAAATTGCAGGGTGAAAAATAAAGCTGAGGAAACTTCATTTAAAAAGAAATATAAAAGAAAAACATAGAAAATCAGAGTAAAAGCCTAACAAATGTACAAGATCCAGTCCAGAATATGCAATATCTAATTATTAAGAATTCTAGAAAGACAGAACAGAGAAAACAAATGGGAAGAAATCATCAACACAATAATTCAAAGAAAATTTTCTAACACCAAGGTATATGATTTTCAGATGTAATAGTTCCACAAGTATCCAAGAAAACAGAAGAAAAAAACACATTAAGGCACACTAGGGACAAAAGAAACATCCTACAAACTTCCAGGAAGATAAAATAAGTTTCATTTAAAGGATAAAATATATATGGCATTAGATTTCACAACAACATCACTGGAAGGTGAAATGCAATGGAGAAATGCTTTTAAAATTGTGAGGGGAAATTATTTACAGCACAGAATTAGATAATCAGCCAAACCCACAAATAATTCAGTGAAAAATGAAACCATAATCGTATCTACAAAGTCTCAAAAAATTATTTCCCAAATATACTTTCTTAAAAAGCTATGGAGTAACCCAAAGGAATAAGACAAGAAGACATGGGATTAGGAAACAAGAGATCCAGTTGAAGGAGGGGATAAAAGGGGGAGAGGGGGAGGATTCTTCCAAAATAATGGTGAAGTGAGCTCCCAAGATAAAATCTATGTAACAAGAATAGTGAGCAACCAGTCTGCATTGAAACATATCAGGAAGCTCCTGGGGGATGTATTCAAGCAAATGAAATTGATAGACTTTCTCATGTGTTTTACCATCATGAGAGTAATTTTAAATAATGTAGGCTTGAATTCGTGATTACAAAATTAACCAAATGAAAACAGAGAGAAAATACTATGATAGACAGAAAAAGTAAACATTACATATTATATTTCTCAGCTGTGAATAGTATTTAAATAGCCATATTATTATGTAAACAATAAATAATTGTACCAAAATTATAACCATTTGGGGAAGGTAAGAAAACAATGAAGTATGTAGTATGAGATACAGGTGGTGGTGAAAGACAGCTATGGTCTGATCTTCCACATTTGCAAGCTGAGAGGTATGAAACAGAAACATCAATAAGTAGCATAATCTCACTCATTTATGGAATATAATGAACAACATAAACTGATGAACAAAAACAGATCCAGAGACAGAAAAGTATCGATCAGACCGTCAAATCTCAGAGGGAAGGTAGGGGAGGGGAGGGATAAGGGGGAGAGATCAACCAAAGGACTTGTATGCATGCATATAAGCCTAACCAATGGTCACAGACACCAGGGGGGTGAGGGCATGAGTGAGGGGGTGGGGGGGGGGGGGCAATGGGAGGATAAGGACACATATATAATACCTTAATCAATAAAGAAAAAAATTAAAAAAAATTTTTTAAAAAGAAAACTGTGGTACATCTACACAATATAATACTACACTGCTATAAAAAAGAAGAAATTCTTACTATTTACAATAGCATGGATGGAACTGGAGAGCATTATGCTAAGTGAAATAAGCCAGTCAGAGAAAGATAAATATCACATGATCTCACTCATGTAAGAGATCAACCAAAGGACTTGTATGCATGCCTATGAGCAAAACCAATGGACACAGACAGGGTGGGGTGGGGAGAGGGGGAGGAAGTGTACATGCTGGGGGATAGGGGTGGCAGGGGAGAGGTCAATGGGGGAAAAAGAAGACTTATGTAATACTAAAGAATTTAAATTAAAAAAAACATAAAAGAACATAAGATTGAAGAAATACTAGAGTCCGTTTCTCTTTTTACTTCCCTCCAAAAGAAAAATAATAATAATAATAATAATAATAATAATGCTGAAACCGGTTTGGCTCAGTGGATAGAGCGCCGGCCTGCGGACTGAAAGGTCCCAGGTTCGATTCCGGTCAAGGGCATGTACCTGGGTTGCGGGCACATCCCCAGTAGGAGATGTGCAGGAGGCAGCTGATCGATGTTTCTCTCTCATCGATGTTTCTAACTCTCTCTCTCCCTTCCTCTCTGTAAAAAATCAATAAAATAAAATTTAAAAAAAATAATAATAAGATCAAGACATCCATAGGTTGTCTTTTGGGTGAGATTACTATATAGAAGTTAGCATGCATGCACAGTACAAACTCTTTGGATTCCTCACTGGGAACTTTGTGCCCACAAACAATATATTATACCGCTAGTACGTCTCCCATAGGAGAAGCTCACTAGAGAAAAACTTCATTTTCTTAGAATGGAGACATGTGTTTTAGCCTGTGACCAGATGGGTAAATTTAATTCAGAAGAGAACTTGTGGGAGACTTCTTTTCAGCCTCAATCCAAGCCACGTTTACATTAAACTTTTAACAACAGAGCCACTTTCCTGCTTTCTATGACTCTTGATTCTGTATCTCAATTGACAACCGATAATAGCTCCCCACAAGATCCACCAACACTATCCAATTACCTGTCTTCTGCTAGGAACTATCAGAGAATTCACTATAAAATTCATGTTTCCCATTTTCAACTAGTTTCACAGTGCCACCTACCACACATCTACTTTTTCTCTAAAATCTCTTTCTCTCATCCTACAAAAACTATTTCAAAGATTCTCAACTATTCCCAGACTTCCAACTTTTCTACTGTTTTCAGTAATCGATGTGTATTACCAAGAGTCTTGGTAAACTGAGAAAATAGAAGCCATTTTAAGAGAATTCCAATAACGTCTTACTCCCAAAATTACAGTTACCAGCATCCGTACCCACTTTATTCCACTTACAAAAAAACAGGGATCCCTTCACCTACTTAAAGCTAATTCCTCCATCTGTACTCTCAGAGACTTGGCTCTCTGATTTGTTCCCTCTCGTAAATATTCAACTTCCCTCACTTATTTGGTTCCTGCCTATTAACAATGAAACACATCCAGGTCCTACATCTTTAAAAATGAAACAAAACAAAAACAAAAGCAAAACTGTCCTCCACTTCACATTCTTCTCCAACCACAACCCTCTCCTTTTCACAACTCAACATCATAAATGTTCTATTCTTACAGCCCATGCCTGCAACCAATTACCTCCTTTTCACTAAATGCAAAAAGACAATTTCAATTCCTTGTCTTATTTGAACACTAACAGCATTTGACCAGTCTTTCCTTCTCAAAACATTCCCCCTGTGGTTTGCAAGACAACCATACTTTTTCTTCTTTCTGCCTACTTTTCTGACTGCTTCTTCCCAATCTCCCTTGCAGGTTCTTCTACCTACTCTTTAAATCTTGGCATCCCTAAGCACTTCAACCTAGCCCTTCTTTTTATCTCACTTCAAATACACTCACTGGACTATCTCATTCACTCCTTTGGATTCATTTAAAATATACACTAAGGAATCTCGAGTTCAGATCCAACTCTTGAGCTCCAGATCCATATACCCAACAGGGAAATGAATACTTTCTATTTAAAACTAACAGGCACCTCAAATTCAATCCAACCAAAAATGAACTCAAGGTATCTCCCATGAGCCTCAAATTTACTCTTCCTCCAGGATTCCTTCGCTCAGCCATTGGTGCTACCATCTACAACACAGTTTGGCAAAGACAAACACCTGGAATCATCATTTCTCCTCCTACTCCCTCTCACTCCATATATTTTATCACTAAATCCTGTGTCTTAAATTCTTCTAGACACCATCTATTCCACTCAATGCCCAATACCTTCACCCTATTAAGGCTACCATTATGTTTCACCTGGTTTATTTACAGAATCGGCCTCCAAAATAGTTTTGTTTCCAGTTTGCTCCTTTCTACTCCACTCTCCACTGTGCTACCCAAGTGATCCCTTCTAAAAACTCATCTAGTTAAAACCTTTCATTGGCTCCTCATCATCTTAAGGATTAAGTCAAAATTCTAAACATGAATTTATGGACCTTTGTTACATAACCGTTAATACCATCCTCATCTTTAGCACACCCATATCTTGCAGTCATATAAGAATTTGCATCTAAAACATGTGACTGTGGCAAAAGCACATCTCCATTAACCACAGTGTCCTCATATATAAGGTGAATAGGTTGATTAGATGACTTTTAAGATATCTATATATATAAAACCCTAGTATGCAAATAGACCAAACAAGTGGAACAACGAACAACCAGTTGCTATGATGTGTGCTGACCACCAGGGAGCACATGCAAAACATGGAGGGCATCAGGAGGAGGTGGCAGAATGTGGAACAAGGCAGGCATCGGCCACGACGGGGGTAGTGGAGCAGGTGAGCCAGGGTGCCAGACCAAGGCAGGGCGTCAGTCGCTGTCATCGGGGCGAGCCTCTGGTGGTTACTAAAAATTATTTGCTTCTTCATGCCACGGTCCCACTGGGACTTCACACCAGCTGCTGGCACTGGAGCAACCGCTCACACCCACTGCCGGCACCGGGCACTGGCCCAGCTCCCAATTGCTCAGCGCTCTCAGCAGGTGCGAGCGGTGGCTGCCGGCACTGATCGCCCCTCAGGGCTTCTCCACCTCCCCCTGCTCCTGAGGGACGATCAGGTCTGGCAGCTGCCTCTCGCACCCGCTGCTGCCACCAGAACCACCATTTACATCCACAGCTGGTGCTGGATCCGCTGCTCACACCCACTGCTAGCGTCTGGCACTGGTCCCAATCACTTGGGGCTGGCAGTGGGTGCGAGTGGCAGCTGCTGGCCCTGATCACTGCTCAGGGCTTCTCCAACTCCTCCTGCTCCTGACGGGTGATCAGGGCAGCAGTTGCCACTCACACCCGCTGCTGACACCAGCCCCAATTGATCCATACTGTCAGCGGGTACGAGTGGGGCCAGCGCCATCAGTGTGTGGGAGCGGTGCCAGCGGGAGAGGGGCTGCCAGCAGACAGGGACCGGGGGGCCGGGGTGGGAAGGACCAGGCACAGGTGCAGAGGATGGCCCGAGACCCACCCCTGTGCCCACCTGCAGCCTCGTGGCCCACAGTTACTTTCAAGGTGTACGAATTGTGCACTGGGCCCCTAGTTACATGATAAAATCCTTTCAATATATTATTCTATGACTAAAATCAAATGCCTTTCTTCTTCACAAAGAAGTTTCTAAATACCTTCCATTCTAAAAATGTTATTTTGAGATAACAGTATGAGCATTCTTTAATCCATCTACAATGCAGAAACTAAATGTCACCTTTTAATCTTCACTTTATACCATAGCCAGGTATGTCATTTAATCCTGTATTGTGAATCAGATTTCCATCACTATTTCTGGAAAATTACTGGAAACATTTCTGGTCATTCTGCTCTCCAATCCATTCATCATACTGAATAACTCTGTAAAAAGCAATGAAATTTTAAACTCTAAAACTATCACCATGTCAATCTCAACTCCAAATCTTTCAAAAAAATAATGACAAATCCGTGCCTCTATGGGACATGAGCTTTGGAGCTTCACATGTAAGCAAAATAAACATGGCAACAGGCGGCGATATAGGCAGACGCGTCCCAGGTCTTGACCCGGAGCAAACGGAGTAAGCAGCTGAAACTAATAACACCCACCCCGAATTGGCAAATTTACTCAGCTGGTGAGACGGCTTGCAGCCTGGAAGGGCAGACCTCCCCTGGAAAGGTTAAAAACCAGGGATCTGGGCAGGAAAGTTTGCCAGACCTGAGCCCAGAGGGTCGGAGGGAGACCGCATGGCCGACAGCCGCGTCTCTTGGGACAGACACAGACCCTGACCAGGGTAAGGAGTTCCGCGGGTTTGCTGGCGCCAGGAGATTTGAGATTTGGATTTTGTGATTGCGGAGAACTGAGACTAAAGGGGGCATCCTGAGGAACTGATCAGACCATGCAGTGCCCATAAGAGAGGAGCGTTTCCCAGACCATGCAGTGCTGGTAAGAGAAGAGCGTTTCCCAGACCGGTAAGAGAGGAGCGTTTCCGCGGCCGGCCGGCATTTGTCTGTTTCTTTGTTTTCACTGAACCCTGCTCATAGGACAGTTCGGATACAGACACTCACCTGTGCTGAAGAGAGGGTGAAGGTGCAGACGAGGGGAATCTGGGGAGAGGCTGAGGAAAGAGGGGGAGCCGGAGGAGGTGGCAGCGAATTGAGTGCTGAGACCCCCCTGGGCCCAGGACTGGGGCAGCCATTCCTCCAGAGGGTGGAATTCCTCCCCCCAGCCCCCCAGGCAAGGAGCACAGCCACACCCAGATTCCACCCTGTATGAGATAAAGGACTAAAACAAGCTGATTAGTCCCTGGGAGTTACCAGGGTCTGGCCTATAGAGGGATTTTCAGTCCCACCAACAACACAGAGCAGGGTAAGGATTAAAAAAGGATAGAGAAGCTGTATAGCCTCAGAGGCCAACCCAAAAACACTGCCACCCAGAGGCTGAGCCACAAACTGACTCTTAGGGGAATACAAATTAAGGCAGACTGGATCACAAATACGGCCTGCTTTAAAATCAGGACTGTGATTTACAACACAGAGGAACAGTGTAATGCAGGCAAATTCAACACTCTCCTAAATACCTGGCAGGACTAAGGCGAACCAGGCTGAAGAGTAGAAGAACCGAAAGACCATCACTACTGCAAATTTTTTCTTTTTCTTTTTCTTTTTAATTTTTTCACCTTTTTACTAAGAAACCAATTTTTTTTTCTCTTTTTCTTCTTTTTCCATCACCTGATTTTACCCTTTAAATTACCACATTTTTATTTTTAACCAGTATTATTACTGCTACCATTTTACCATTTTTTAAAGTGCCATTTTATTTTCTCTTTATTTTCTTTTGGGATTAGTGTTCTCCATTCTATTTTCATCGTTCCTTTAGCATTAATTTTCCCTATCTCAATTCCACCTCTTTGCTAAAACCCTCTTCCTTACTTTTCCCCTTTTGGTGTCCTGTTTCTCCTACCCTATTCCTGCTCCAGACTTTCCCAATTCCCTCTTTTTACCCCCTGTCTAATTCCACCCTACTTATATATCCTATTTCCAATCTACTGCTCTAAATCCTTATACACCTATTCTTTATCCTTCTTCACTTTCCAACCATTTTTTTCTCTCTTATCTTTCTATTGTTTTCTTGATTGTTGAATATATTGGGCTTTTTTTTTTTTTTTTTAATTTGTTTGTTTGTTTTGTTTTGTGTTTTTTCTTCTTTTTTAGGACTGGTTGTGAGGTTGTTTTTCTTTTTCTTTTTCTTTTTTTTCTGCTGGTTTTTCCCTTCCCTCCCCCACCCCACCCCAGTTATTTTTGTGCTTCTGTTTTCCCTTACCCCTCTGGATATTATTGGTGGTTTGTAGTTTGCATTCATCTCCAGGGATCTGTTGCTGGAATTTGTTGAGATTAGTGGCAGTTCTATTGGAGTTTGCTCCTCATACGGGGAGTCTCTTCCCCGCTTCTACTTCATTCTCTTTTTTCACTCTCTTTTTTTCCCCCCTCTTTTTTCCCAATTCTATTTTTGCACTCCTTTTTTGTTTGTTTTTTTTCTTATTTTTCTTTTCTGTTCTCTCTTTTATCTTCTTCTCTTCTTTCTCCCTTATCCCCTAATTCTCTTAATTCGGGTGGTCACCTTTATTTGGGGTTATTAATATTGTGAATATACTTGTGTTCAGTGCCTGGTACGTTGTGCCTTGCTCTGTTGTATTTTGTGCCTTTAAATCAACGCAGCAGATCCAAGCAACAGCAGCCCCCTGATCACCGCAGCCTCCTGATCACCACAGCCTCCTGATCACCACACCCTCTGTCTGTGGAACAGCAACTGTATGTGAAGCCTCCCCCCACCAGCCAGAAGAGCCAACACAGCTGTGAACAACACCCACCAGAGGAGCTGCTGCCAACTGGAAAGCAGCTGCTACCGCAACCGTCTGAGCAGCAACCACAACCCAAGGAGCCCCTGCCACCCAGGGAGCAGCCACTGAACATCTCAACATCTACATATGTCAGCGAGATCAAACATGGGTAGGCAAAGAAACCCCCAAAGGAAAGAAAAGGAGGACTCGCCAGAAAAGCAGCTAAGTGAGACAGAGATATGCAACATGACGGAAAAAGAATTCAGAATAAGGTTCCTAGAGTACATGCACCACATGTTCAAGAAGCAAGAAGAAACAGATGAAAAACTCAACTACTTATGCAAGAAGCTAGAAGAAACAGATGAAAAAATCAACAACTTAAGTAAGTCCCAAGAAGAAATGAAGAGTGACATAGCTTCAATAAAAAACTCCATTGAAAGTATCAACAGTAGACTGGGAGAAGCGGAGGACCGAATTAGTGAATTAGAAGACAAGGAAGCAAAACACACTCAAACTGTACGGCAAATGGAGAAAAAAATTAAAAGACAGGAGGAGAGCCTAAGGGAGCTTTGGGACAACATGAAACGAAACAACATACGAATAATAGGGGTGCCAGAACAACAGAAAGATGAACATGGATTAGAAAACCTATTCGAAGAAATAATATCAGAAAACTTCCCTGAGGTGGGGAAGAAAAAAGTCACACAAGCCCAGAGAGTCCCAAACAAGGTGAACCCGAAAAGACCCACACCAAGACACATCATAATTACCATGGCAAATGTTCAGGATAAAGAGAGAATCTTACAGGCTGCAAGAGAGAGACGGAAAGTAACATACAAGGGATCTCCCATTAGATTATCAAATGATTTCTCAACAGAAACACATCAGGCCAGAAAAGAATGGACGGAAATCTACAAAGTGATGCAAAGCAAAGGACTGAATCCAAGAATACTCTATCCAGCAAGGCTATCATTCAAAATTGAAGGGGAAATAAGAAGCTTCACAGACAAAAAAGGGCTAAGGGAGTTTATCACCACCAAGCCAGCCATGCAAGAAATGCTAAAGGGACTGGTGTAAAAAGAAGAAATATCAAGCTCAGAAAGAAAACAGCCACACACACACACAAAAAAAGAAATGGCTACAAACAAATACCTTTCAATAATAACTTTAAATGTAAATGGACTAAATGCTCCAACCAAAAGACATCGAGTGGCTGAATGGATAAAAAAACATGACCCATACATCTGCTGTCTACAAGAGACCCACCTCATTAGAAGGGACTCACACAGACTGAAAGTGAAGGGATGGAAAAATATCTTTCACGCAAATGGAAAGGAAAAGAAAGCTGGGGTAGCAATACTTATATCTGACAAAATACATCTCAAAGTGAAGGCCATAACCAGAGATAAGGAAGGCCACTTCATAATACTAAAGGGATCAATACAACAAGAAGATATAACCCTGGTAAACATATATGCACCCAATGCAGGAGCACCCACATACATAAGAAAACTTCTGGAAGATATCAGGGGAGAGATCGACAACAATACAATCATAGTAGGGGACTTTAATACACCACTGACATCACTGGATAAATCCGCTAGACAAAAACTCAGCAAAGAAACAGCAATCCTAAATGACTCACTAGATCAGATGGACTTAATTGACATCTTCAGAACACTTCACCCCACAGCTGAGGAATATACATTCCTCTCAGGTGCTCATGGGACATATTCAAAAATAGACCACATATTGGGTCACAAGCAAAGTCTCCACAAATTCAAGAAGATTGAAATCATAAAAAGCTTCTTTGCAGACCACGATGGCATAATGTTAGAAATAAACTACAATAAAAACAACCCAAAATACTCAAACACTTGGAAGCTGAATAGCATGTTATTAAATATTGATTGGGTTACCAATGAGATCAAAGAAGAAATTAAAAACACCCTGGACACTAATGACAATGAAAACACAACAATCCAAAACCTCTGGGACACAATGAAAGCAGTCCTGAGAGGGAAGTTTATAGCTCTACAGGCCTATCTCAAAAAACAAGAAAAAATGGTAGTCAATCATCTAACTCTACAACTCAAAGAATTAGAAAGAGAGCAACAAGAAAACCCCAGAGTGAGCAGAAGGAAGGAGATAATAAAGATTAGAGCAGAAATCAATGAAATAGAGACCAAAAAAACAATACAGAAAATCAATGAAACCAAGAGCTGGTTCTTTGAAAGGATAAACAAGATTGACAAACCCCTAGCCAGGCTCACCAAGAAGCAAAGAGAGAGGTCCCAAATAAACCAAATCAGAAATGATAGAGGCGAAATAACAACAGACCCCACAGAAATACAAATGATTGTTAAACAATACTACGAGCAACTCTACTCTAACAAACTGGACAACCTGGAGGAAATGGACAAATTCCTAGAAAAATACAACATTCCAAAACTCAATCAGGAAGAATCTAAAAACCTCAATAGGCCAATAACTATGGAAGAAATTGAAGCAGTCATCAGAAAGCTTCCAGCAAACAAAAGCCCAGGGCCAGACGGCTTCACAGGGGAGTTCTACCAAACATTCAAGGAAGAACTAAAACCTACCCTCCTCAGACTACTACAAAAAATTCAAGAGGAAGGAACGCTTCCAAGCTCATTCTATGAAGCCAGCATCACCCTAATACCAAAACCAGGTAAAGACATCACAATGAAAGAGAATTACAGGCCAATATCCCTCATGAACATAGATGCCAAAATCCTCAACAAAATCTTAGCAAATCGGATCCAGCAGTACATCAGAAGGATCATACACCATGACCAAGTAGGATTCATCCCAGAGATGCAAGGATGGTACAACATCCGTAAATCAATAAATGTGATACATCACATAAACAAATTGAAAGAAAAAAACCACATGGTCATATCAATTGATGCAGAAAAAGCATTCGACAAAATCCAACACCCATTTTTGATAAAAACTCTCAGAAAGGTGGGAATAGAAGGATCATACCTCAACATAATAAAAGCCATATATGACAGGCCCACAGCCAACATCATACTCAATGGACAAAAACTAACACCATTTCCCCTAAGAACAGGAACAAGACAGGGATGCCCACTCTCACCACTCCTGTTCAACATAGTACTGGAAGTATTAGCCATTGCAATTAGGCAAGAAGAAGGAATAAAAGGCATCCAAATTGGAAAAGAGGAAGTAAAACTGTCCTTATTTGCAGATGACATGATATTATACATACAAAACCCTAGAGATTCCATCAAAAAGCTACTAGACTTAATACATGAATTTGGCAATGTAGCACGATACAAAATTAACCCCAAGAAATCTGAGGCATTTCTATACACCAACAGTGAACTTTCAGAAAGGGAGATCAGAAAAACAATCCCATTTACCATCGCACCAAAAAAATTAAGATACCTAGGAATAAACTTAACTAAAGAGGTTAAAGACCTCTACTCAGAAAACTACAGGACGTTGAAAAAAGAGATAGAGGAAGACATAAACAGATGGAAGAACATACCATGTTCTTGGATTGGTAGAATCAACATCATTAAAATGTCCATACTACCCAAAGCAATCTATACATTCAACGCACTTCCCATTAAAATACCAATGGCCTTCTTCAAAGATCTAGAACGAACTCTCCAAAAATTCATCTGGAATAAAAAAAGACCCCGAATAGCTGCAACGATCCTGAGAAAGAACAAAGTAGGTGGGATCTCAATGCCAGATATCAAGCTGTATTACAAAGCCACTGTTCTCAAAACTGCCTGGTACTGGCACAAGAACAGACATATAGATCAGTGGAATAGAATAGAGAGTCCAGAAATTAGCCCGAACCAATATGCTCAATTAATTTTTGACAAAGGAGGCATGAACATACAATGGAGCCAAGATAGTCTCTTCAATAAATGGTGTTGGGAAAATTGGACAGACATATGCAAGAAAATGAAACTAGACCACCAACTTACACCATACACAAGAATAAACTCAAAATGGATAAAGGACTTAAATGTACGACAGGAAACCATAAAAATTCTAGAAGAATACAAAGGCAACAAAATCTCAGACATATGCCAAAACAATTTCTTCACTGATACAGCTCCTAGGGCAGTTGAAACTAAAGAGAAAATGAACAAATGGGACTACATCAAAATAAAAAGCTTCTGCACAGCAAAAGAAACCATCAACAAAACAACAAGAAAACCCACCTCGTGGGAAAACATATTTGCCAACGTCATATCTGATAAGGGCTTAATCTCCAAAATTTATAGGGAACTCATACAACTTAACAAAAAGAAGATAAACAATCCAATCAAAAAATGGGCAAAGGATCTAAATAGACACCTTTCAAAAGAGGACATTCAGAAAGCCAAGAGACATATGAAAACATGCTCAAAGTCACTAATCATCCGAGAGATGCAAATCAAAACAACAATGAGGTACCATCTCACACCTGTCAGAATGGCCATCATCAACAAATCAACAAACGACAAGTGCTGGAGAGGATGTGGAGAAAAAGGAACACTTGTGCACTGCTGGTGGGAATGCAGACTGGTGCAGCCATTATGGAAGGCAGTATGGAGGTTCCTCAAAAAATTGGAAATGGAACTCCCATTTGACCCTGTGATCCCACTTCTAGGAATATATCCCAAGAAACCAGAAACACCAATCAGAAAGGATATATGCACCCAGATGTTCATAGCAGCACAATTCACCATAGCTAAGATCTGGAAACAGCCTAAGTGCCCATCAGTAGATGAATGGATTAGAAAACTGTGGTACATCTACACGATGGAATACTATGCTGCTGTTAAAAAGAAGGAACTCCTACCATTTGCAACATCATGGATGGAGCTGGAGAGCATTATGCTAAGTGAAACAAGCCAGTCAATGAAGGAAAAATACCACATGATCTCACTCATTCATGGATAATAAAGACCATTACAAACTTTTGAACAATAATAGATACAGAGGCAGAGCTGCCTCAAACTGATTGTCAAACTGCAGTGGGAAGGCCAGAGAGAGTTGGGGGGCAGGAGGGAGGGGAGTAAGAGATCAACCGAAGGACTTGTATGCATGCATATAAGCATAACTAATAGACATAAGACACTGGGGGGTAAGGGAGGGTAGGGGTTTGTCAAGGGCGGGGGGGTGAAAAGGATACTTATGTAATACCCTTTGTAATACTTGAAGCGAATAATAAAAAAAAAAAAAAAAAAAAAACATGGCAACAAAGTTGTGAATTGTATTGGCACTAATGATTAAAAGTAAAAATTTGTTCTGTAAAAAGCCTATAATTATTATCACAATATTAAGTCACTCTATACAACAATAAAGAAAAGTGTTACAGAACAACACAGTAAAATCAGTGTTGACAACATTGTTAACTGTGGATGATCACAAATTTTATGTTCTCTCTAAATAAGAAAGTGTTTGTTATCTTTCGTAGTTTTATATGTTCTCGTCTGTATTCTTTTTCTCAAAATATATTTTTACTAGAGGCCCAGTGCATGAATTTGTGCATGGGTGGGGTTGGGCTGGCAGACCAGGAGGGAGGGGCCGCAGGTGGTTGCCAGCCAGCCCACCCCGATGGGGTGGAGGGGGGTCAATTAGGGGTGGGGCCAGTCGGGGGATGAGAAGTGGGTGGTTGGCCAGCTGGCCCCACCCTCAATCGGGGTAGGGGAGGCCAATTGGGGGCTGGGCTGGCCATGGGGTAGGGCCACGGGCAGTTGGCCAGCCAGCCCCACCCCTTGTCAAACTCCCAGTCAAACTCCCAGTTGAGGAGACAATTTGCACATTAGCCTTTTATTATATAAGACTAGAGGCCCAGTGCACAAAAACTTGTGCACTCGGGGGGGGAAGGGGGGGCTCTCAGCCCGGCCTGTGCCCTCTCGCAGTCTGGGACCCCTCGGGAGATAACGACCTGCTGGCTTAGGCCTGCTCCTGGGTGGCAGAGGGCAGGCCCAATCCCTAGGTGCAGGCCCTGGTGGGGCTCAGAGCAAGGCCGATTGGGGAGTTGGGGCGCCGCCCCCTGTCATGCACAGAGCAGGGCGGATTGGGAGGTTGTGATGCCACCCTCAGTCACGCTCAGGGTAGGGCTGATTGGGGGGTTGGGGCACCGCCCCCTATCACACTCAAGGCAGGGTCAATGGGGAGGTTGCGGCGCCACCTCCTGTGATGCACAGAGCAGGGCCAATCAGGGGGTTGGGGCGCTGCCCCCTGTCACTCACAGAGCAGGGCCGATCAGGGGGTTGGGGCGCTGCCCCGTCACTCACAGAGCAGGGCCCATCAGGGGGGTTGGGGCTCCATACCCTGTCACACACAGAGCAGGGCCCATCAGGGGGTTGGGGAGCTCCTCCCTATCACGCACAGAGCAGGGCCAATCAGGGGGTTGAGGAGCTCCCCCCTGTTACTCACAGAGTAGGGCCGATAGGGGAGTTGGGGCACCGCCCCCTGTCACACACAGAGCAGGGCAGATCAGGGGGTTGGGGCACTGCACCCTGTCACACTCAGCGCAGGGCCAATGGGGAGGTTATGGCTCTACCCTGTCACACACAGAGCAGGGCCCATGGGGGGGGGGGGGGGGGTTGGGATGCCGCACCCTGTCAAGCACAGAGCCCCAGGGCAATCAGGGGATTGGGGAGCTCCCCCCTATCAGGCACAGAGCAGGGCTGATCAGGGGGTTGGGGTGCCTTCCCCTGTCACGAACAGAGCAGGGCGAATAGGGAGGTTGTGGCCCCGCCCCCTGTCACACACAGAGCCGCAGGGCGATCAGGGGTTTTGGGCGCTGCCCCCTGTCACACTGATCCCGGTGCCGGGAGGCATATTACCCTTTTACTATATAGGATAGAGGCCTGGTGCACGGGTGGGGGCCGGCTGGTTTGCCCTGAAGGGTGTCCTGGATCAGGGTGGGGGTCCCCACTGGGGTGCCTGGCCAGTCTGGGTGAGGGGCTGAGGGCTGTTTTCCGGGTGGCGAGTGACTAAAGCTCCCAACCGCTCCTTATTTTCTTCTTTTTTTTTTTTTTATTCTGGGCCAGCTTTAGCTCTGAGGCCTCGCTGCTGAAAACATGGATACAATGTTTCGGTCCGGCTGGGTTTCAGTCCGCTGGTTTCTGGGGTTTTGTTTACCTTCTTATTTGCAACATAGTACATAGTTGCTTAGACTTGCAGTTGAGAGGCCGGCAAGTGAGGCGGGGAACATCGGAGTCCACAGCAAGCAAGCCTCATGCTCGCTTTAGTGCCTGGCTGCCGGCCGCCATCTTGGCTGACAGTTAATTTGCATATACTCACTGATTAGCCAATGAAAAGGGTAGTGGTCGTACACTAATTACCATGTTTCTCTTTTATTAGTGTAGATTGATTTCATAGAGTAAGGGAGAGGGAAAGAGAAACACCAATGATAAGAGAGAATCATTGACTGGCTGCCTCCTGCACACCCTTCAGGGGGGTTGGAGCCCACAACCCAGGCATGTGCCCTGACTAGGAATTGAACTGTGACTTCCTGGTTCATTGGTCGACACTCAATCACTGAACCACACCAGCCCAGCAAATTCTTTTCTATTTATAGTGAAGTCTCATTTATCTAGACCAGTGGTTCCCAACCTTCCTAACGCCACGACCCTTTAACACAGTTCCTCATGTTGTGGTGACCCCCAACCATAAAATTATTTTTGTTGCTACTTCATAATTGTAATTTTGCTACTGTTATGAATCCTAATGTAAATATCTGATATGCAGGATGTATTTTCATTGTTACAAATTGAACATAATTAAAGCATAGTGATTAATCACAAAAACAATATGTAATTATATATGTGTTTTCAGATGGTCTTAGGCAACCCCTGTGAAAGGGTCGTTCGACCCCCACAGGGGTCGTGACCCATAGGTTGAGAACCACTGATCTAGACAAATGTATTTAATAATCTACTTTACCTAGAACATGGCTATTCTGACAAAATAACCACAAAACTCTTTGGGGTAGACAAAAATGAAATTATAAACTAAATGTCTCAGTGTTCAAATACTTTAATTGAAGATAACTTTAAACCCCTCTTGAAAATGTGTTTACTCTTCTGTTAGATATGATTGGTGGTCCCTAGTACCTCTCTGACTTCATCTATAATACTCCTGACTCCCTTTGCTCTACCTACATAGCAGCCTTACCAATCATACCCCAGCTTCAAAGTATTTCTGTGTGTTTTTTATTGTTGTTGTTTTTTAAATAAAATTAGCATACAGAAACCCACCACCCAACCTAAAACTAAAGATTCTAACAGTAAATTACACATAACCTGTCCCTGTAGCTCCTTAGATTTACAATCATAAATTTACTTTTCATCATTACCTTGCTTTCAAATTAATGAAGTTTCATTTCATTTACATCTACTATCAAAAAGCATATTATTTTTATTTTACTACTTTTAAAGGATATTCATGACACATAAATTTGAGGGACTTAAAGTTTCAAATAAAATTACATTGCTAATATTATTTTAGCTACCATTCATTCTTTTGACTTCTATAATGTAACAGTTTATTCAGTCATTTTTGTGTCACTAGACATTTGAGTAGTTTACAATATTTTCTTATTGAAAACAAAGCCACTATGAACATTCTCCAACACATCTACTTTTGCATATACACAAAATTTCTCTTGGGTATATGCCTACAAGTAAATCACTGGGTTGTAAGGTTTGTCTATGTTTAGCTTCACAGGATAATAAAAAACTATTTCTCAAAATGGTTGCACACAAACTGTACATGCAGAAGTAACACATAAAAGTACTGTGAATCCTCACCTTGCCAACACTGGTTTTAAGTGGTATCGCACTGTGTACTTAACTTAATTTTTCCAATCATTAATGAAATTGAAATCTATCCTATAGATTATTAATCATATATGGTTCCTTTTTTATGAAACACTTATTTATATATTTTATTTTTTGCCTACTCTTTCGTCTGTACTTTTTGATTCCTATAGTTTTTAAAAAATATTCTTAATATTATTGTCAGCTATCCTATATAATAAAAGCCTAATAAGCTAAGTGTCCGACCCTTCACTCAACCATTCAACCAGTCACTATGACACACACTGACCACCAGGGGGCAGACGCTCCAACCTGTAGGTCAGCTTGCTGTTGGGGACCAGCAGGTCAGGACTGGGCAAGAATACAACATCCTGCAGCCCTCCCGTGGTCCCTCCTCGGGTCCGATTGTGCACCGGTGGGGTCCCTCAATCTGGCCTGCGCCCTCTCGCAATCTGGGACCCTTCAGGGGATGTCAGAGAGCTGATTTCAGCCTGATCCCCATAGGCCAGACCAAGAGACCCCACCGATGCACGAATCCGTGCACCAGGCCTCTAGTGTAAACATCCTCTGATTTATACCCTGTTTTTCTTAATTGGTTTAAGTAGCATTTTATGAGCAAAAAATCTTTTTTTTTAATCCTCACCCAAGGACTTTCTTAGAGAGGAGAAGGGAGTGGGGGAGTAGAGAGAGACAGAGAAACATCAATGTGAGAAACATTTATTGGTTGCCCTCCATACACTCTCTGACTGAGGAATGAACCCACAACACAGGAATGTGCCCTGACTGGGAATCAGCATCCTTTTGGTACATGTGATGGCGCTTAACCAACTGAGCAACTCCAGCTGGGCTGAACAAAAATCCTTAATACATTAACTTTATCAATCTACTTCTTTGACAATAATTTATCAGATTTTAATCTTATTTTTAAATCTTTCCCTAACCCTATGTTTAAAGGATGAACAACTGTATTTTTTTACCAAAAAAAAATTAAAATTTTTTGTTTTAACATTTAAGTACTTAACCCATCTACAATTTAATTTTTGTATATGGTGAAAGCAGATATCCAATTTTTTTGTCAATATCAACAATTTTACTAATTTCATTTACTAAATGCTAACTCTTTTCCTCATGAATCTGATATGCCAGCTTTATCATATATGCAAGTTCTATAAATTTGTGGACCTGTTTCTGGATATATAGATATTTCAGTAGAAATTTTTATGCTACTGAGAAATCCTGTCCATAAACATGGTATATCTTATGATTAAAATATACTATATTTCAATCTTTTTCATTGCTTATTAATAAAGTTTTATAATTTTCCCTAAAGAAGTCTTGCATATCTTCTGCTATGTTTATTCCTGGATGCTTATATTCTATTAGTGACCTGCTGCGTGAAATCACACGAGACCCAGGACCCCTTTCCCTCCCCCCAGCCCAGCACCATGGGACTGCCCTGAGTCCCAGAGTCCCACCCCATGTGGCCACCGTGCTGCGGGATGGCCCCAAGTCCTGGAGTGCCACCCAATGCCCCGCCTCTGGGTCACACGCAGAGGCCGCCAGGCCCTGCCCCCACGGCGTGCACACCGGGCCAAAGAAACCCCAGCAGAAGCCACATGAAGCGGCCACCAGGGCCCCCGCACTCCCACAGGGCTGCAGGAACCCTGGCAGAAGCCGCACAGAGCGACTGTCAGTGCCAACCCCACTGCCCCGCCCCTGCTGTGTGCGCCACCATCTTATGACGGTGTTATGACATGAGGGTTAATTTGCATATTGGGCACAGGGGTCCCCACAGAAGCCATGGGTAGCAGTCACCGCCCCCGCCCCCACTGCACGCCACCATCTTGTGATGGCATTGTGATGTGAGGGTCAATTTGCATATTACCTCTTTATTATAGAGGATGATATTTTAATGTTTTCTTTTAAATTACATTTTCTAGTGGTCTATGGTTATTGTACAACAATGTAATCCACTTCTTTATATTAATCTTATATGCATTCATCTTTGCTAAACTCATATTTAATAATTCATTTATGATCTTTTTATTTTATATATAATCATATTGCCTCCAGACAACAATAATTGTATTTCTCCCATTCCAATTCTTATACCTCTAATTCCTTTTTCTTGCCTTAAAGCACTGGATATGTTCTCCAATTCAATGCTAAGTCATAAAATGCAATGCACTTCTGCCTTGTGCTCGTGTATTGCTTGCGCTTGGAACCAGCTGCCATGATGTGAGATTTGCCAAACCAGTCCACTCGGAAAGAACAAATGGAGAAGTCACATGTAAGTTTCTGATACCTGAGTTCACAGGCAACAGCTGCAATCAAATCACCAGATAAATGAATGAAGATACTTTCAGATGATTCCATTCCAGAATTATCAAGTTACCTCCAGTGTTCAAGTCATCCCACTGTAGCATTAGAAAGAGTAGAACAGTAAAAACCATCCTATTCTGCACTGTCCAAGCTCCTGACCCTCAGAATCCACAAGCATAACAAAATAATTGCTTTATGATATTAAATTTGGGATGATTTATTATGTAGAAATAATAATTATAATGAATGATAACAACCATGCCTAAATTATTCCTGTTTTTTTAAAGGGGGATGCTTTTAATATTTCCCCATTTACAAAGATGTCTGCTGATGATTGATTATTGATCCGGGGGGAGGAGGGGGAGGTTTAATAATCCCAACAGACTAAAAAGTTTGTCTCTTTTCCTAATTTACTAAGCATTCTTATCATGAATTTACATTATCAAATACTTTTCTGTGGCTACAGAAATTATATTATTTCTTTTTTTAATCTCTTAATGTCATCATTTATATTTATAGGTGATATAATAGTAAACCATCCTTGCATACTGAAATAAACCCAACTTGGCAATAGTGTCAGTCTTATTTTACAATGTTGGTTTCAATTTGCTAGTATTTTGTTTGAGAATTCTACATCTACATTCTTGAGTGAAATACAACTGTAATTTTCATTTTTTTAATGTCTTTATCTGGTTTAGGTATCGGGGTTATGCAGGCTTTCAGAACTAGCTGGGAAAATATCCTTATCTTTCTACTAAATAAAAGAGAATGCATCAGATTGGAATAATTTGTTTCTTAAAATTTTGGTAGAAACTTGCCTAGCATATCATCTCAACTTATTGGTTTCTTTGGAGGAAGATTCAATTTCTTATAATTATAGGATGATTCAGACTTTTAATTTCTTCCCCAGTTTTTGTAAGTAATATTTTTCTAAGAATATGTCTATTTCTAAGTTTTAAAAAGATAGTTCACATAGAGGTGCCAACAGTATTGTCATTATTTTTGTGGCAAAATAAATATAACATAAAAATTATCACCTTAACCTTTTTAACTGTACAATTTAGTGATATTAATAATACCCATATTGTTGTGCAATCACCATAATGTTGTCTAATATTCCATCAACACAACAATTTTACCATTTTCCTATTATTAAACATTAAAGCTTAGCCAATATATGCCCTATTATATAGCTAATAGCACAATGACTTCTTTATACAGAATGATTAGCTCATTTTGAACTGCTTGATGAAGTCTGTTGAATCACTTTCTAAAGGAGCTACACCAATTAACACCACTACATCCAATTTTTAAAAAAATATGTTACATATATAAATACAATCAATGTATGATTTTAACTTTAAAGCATAAGTATGATCATAACATCATAAAACTGTTGTTTTTAATGCAGTCTTTTCTTTTCCTTTGTGGACATGGTTTTCTACATCACATACCCTATCCTTCCTCCTACCACATGACAGATTCACCCATCTGTCCACCCAGGCGGTCCAACGTAATGAACTAATATGTATCCAGCTTGTATTTCTTTCCTCATATAATTATACATATGCAAATATGTATTCTCATATACATGTCTTTATATATAACTAGAGGCCCTGTGCATGGATTCGTGCACCGGTGGGGTCCCTCGGCCTGGCCTGAGGGAATCAGTGGACCTCCACACCACCGCAGGCCGGCCTTATCCGCCAGCTTGTAGGGCTCCAGCCCACTGTCTATGTCAATCCTGCACAGCATGAAGTAGTGCGTGAAGCTGCAGGCAGCCCAGCTGGGTGCCGCACCACTCCCACTCATCCCTGCCCCGTTGTGCCTGCCACCACCACAGCTCAGGCACACGTCCACTGCAGCTGCACTCGCCAGCCATCAGGCTGTCATCTGGCGCCTGTCAGCTGAGTGGCGCTCCTGCTGTGGGAGCGCACTGACCACCAGAGGGCAGCTTCTGCATTGAGCGTCTGCCCCTGGTCGGTGAGCATCATAGCTACCAGCCAGTCGTCTGGTCGCTTAGGCTTTTGTATATAAACATGGTATTGTCACAGCATGTTTTTATTTTTAATGTGTCACACACATTTCTCATCTTATTTTTTCTCACATAAAAATACTAAGTGGAAATTCCTCCTGGAGTACTTATGTGTATCTGAATCATTCTTTTTAATAGCAAGATTCTATCCTGTAGATACATAATAAAAACATTTATTCAACCATTTGTCTATTGATAAACACCTATTTTGCTTCTAGTTTTTTGCCACTCATGTATGGCAAATATTAACAGATATTGCCAGATCATCTTCCAAAAAGGTTCCATTAATCCACATTTCTACCGGAAAATTATTAAAATAACTTTTTCCCTTAGGTCCCTGCCAGCAAAAGATTATTGTTAGTCCTTTTCTCTTTTCCTGTTTTTTTTTTCTTTTGTTTTTATTTTCATGAAGGGCAGGGGCTGAAGGAGGCAGTTTGATGGATATAGTTACATTATGCTGTATATTACTTTGTTATTTTAATTTATATTCCACTATCAGTGAGTTTGAACATCTTGTTACTGGCCATTTGGACTTGTTTTTATACATCCTTAGCTCATTTTCCTATATTGCTGTCTGCTTCCTTTTTTGTCAATACCTAGTTATTTCATATAACAGATATCAACTTTGTCCTTCCTCTGCATTGCAAATATTTTTTTTACCAAACCCACTATTTGTATGGCATGTTTTTTCATTCAAAAGCTAAGTTTCATGCAGTCAAATATATTTTTCTTTCTTTATAGTTTGCAATTTGCACTGGTGGTGAAGGTCTCCCTCACCACCAAGAATGCACATGTATTCTCATATATTTAGTGCAGAACTTTTATTGTAAGTCTTTCCAATGTGGAATTTATTTGTGTATGTTGTGTAAGATAGGAATCCAATTTTATTTCTCTCAAAATGGATAGCCAGATGTGCCAGAACTATTTATTAAATAATCCACCCTCATTCTCCTGAATTGAGTTTTCATATATAACATTCCTGTATGTATAGAGATCTATTTTAAGATCCTCTACTTTGTTCCCCTGATTTATTTCAATTCAAAGTTTTTCAAGACTGTTTATCAAATATCCATCTCTTGGCCATGATCATATTCCCAGCACCAAGCCTGGAGGCTCATTATTTGCTGAATGAATCTTATTAAACAAATTAATTATCTTTTTATTTGTAGCCATTTGATAATAGCATCCAGTCTATTTTCTTCCTAGGTGTTATGTCTTGCTTCTACTTTTATTCCCGACATGCAGAATATAAATATCTCATAATTAAACAAGTAATAATAAAGTGATTCTGCTTGGGCTCTAATAAGAAATTGCTTTTGTTTCCTATAGTTCATTAACCCTGTTGAACTCCTAGAGTACAACTGAGTATTTTCTGTAAGGTTAGTAGAGCTGCACCATCATGTTACTATATAAGTTTTGCCAACAAATTTTATTTATATATAATACCAAAGTTATTTATTAGTTAACATTTAAAGGAAATAACCGAATATTATTAAATCCAGTCTATTTAGAGTATGTGACTAGTTCTATTATAAACTATTTGAACCAAAACCAATATATTTAATAAAATGGCTTAGTATAGGATGAAGCCTACTAAGTACAAATTTAATATATTATTTACATATAGCAAAACTAATATGGACTTTAAGACATTAAAAAATAGCAATTAGATATCCAAACAAAAACCTGCAGAAGAATATTTGAGGAAGCTTTATTCATAATCCTAAAAATAAAACTGGAAGTAACCAAGAATGTCTTCAATATGGAAAAAAATAAACAAACTCTGGTACACCCATGTAATGGAATACTTTTCAACGATAAAAAGGAATGAGCTAGCAAGCCACAAAAAAGACAAGGATGAATCTTAAATGCACAGTACTAAGTGAATGAAGCCAGTCTAAAAAGGCTACATACTGTATGCTTACAATTACACAAAAATAAAAAAGGCAAAACTAGAGAGATGGTAAACAGATCAGTGGTTATGGGGGTTTAAGAGTGGGGAGTGTTGAGTAGGTGAAGCATAGGAGATTTTTTTACAGAAGTGATTGATATATGACACAATGCATTTGTCAAAACCCACAGAACTTTGTAACACACAATGAACTTTACTGCATGCAAAATTTTTTAAAAATTATTTAGAAAGTTGAGGGACCCCATAATAGAATACAGAATGTAACAGAATAATCTCATGATTACAAATGTATGAAACAATCTCATTGAGGTGTGTTATGGGAGAAAGGCGCTAAGTAAGTAACTTTGGAAATGCGTGGCCTGTAACACGAAAGACAAAAGGAATCCTATATAATAAAAGACAAATATGCAAATCAACCAAACAGTGGAACTACTGGTCTCTATGACGCACAGTGACCATCAGGGAGCAGACGGTCAATGCAGGAGCTGCTCCCTGGTGGTCAGTGAGCTCCCACAGGGGGAGCCCGCTCAGCCAGAAACCGGGTTCATGGCTGGCAAGCACAACAGCAGTAGCAGGAGCCTCTCCCGCCTCCGCAGCAGTAGGACATGCCCCAAGGGCTTCCAGACTACTAGAGGGCACAGGCCAGCTGAAGGACCCCCCCACTTCGAGTGCACAAATTTTGTGCACTGGGCCTCTAGTTGTACATAAGCACTGTACTCTAGTATCAATCATGAAACCACGATATATGTATACACTGAAACTGAACTATTGAGTAAATGGATGGCAGATGGTGAGAGCCAGATTTCTCACTGTTGAAGAGGAGGTTTCAAGTAAGCAAGGGGAGGCAAGAAAGATGCTTACAGTAATGGATTAGAGTTGAACATGTCAAAAGGAAGTCATGTTTAGTTTAATATTGATACAGATGGTTACATAAAAAATATTTTCAGATATGTATATATATAACCACATGTATTTTCTTTCTCTGTCAGAAGTCTACAAGCATCCACACTCCAATAGCAATGAAAGCACCTAGTACCCAAATCTTAGTTTCTGCTATCATTTTCCAACAAAAGAAACAAGACCTCTTTGGGAAAATGGCTGATTTTAGGACTTTGACAGACAGCATAGAGATGAGCCTGAAGAATCTTGTAGTGTCATAAAGGAAGCACTAAAATAAACATACACATAACACACCACAAAATGATGAGGACAACTCAAAGTAAGTCAACTGGAAAACCTCCCATTGACCAAAGCTCGAACAATTTGAGTAACAAAATAAAGTAATATTAAATTATAACTCAAAGTACAAAATAAACATCCATGAGTCCACACTGATCAAAATAAATGCTTAATATATAAATAATGAAGAAGAAATAAATCTTCCATACTAAAAAATTTCAAAAAATTTATGTGGTTATTCCATTCTCAGAAAGAGTAAAACTCCCCATTCTTTAAAGAACAGTATAGAACGAAGGGGAAGATTAACAATTTATACTGGAGAAATCTGACAAACACTACTTCTTCCAGATGATCAAGGTGCAATATCAATAATGGTAAGTCAGATAGACAGTGTGTACACTTAATGTGATGTGATGAAAATGGCAATTTACTTCTGTAGTCTTCCTCCCAAAAAACCATAATTCCAGTCTAATCATGAGAAAATATCAGACAAATCCCAACTGAAGGATGATCTACAAAATACCTGACCTATATTCCTCAAAATTATCAAGGTCATAAAAACAAACAAAGTTTCAGAAATCATCACAGCGAAGAAGAGACTAAAGAGACATGACCACTAAATGTAATGTAGTATCATGGATACTATTCTAGAATAGAAAAAGAACACCAGCCCTAAATGGTTTGGCTCAGTGGATAGAGCGTCGACTTTGGGACTGAAGGGTCCCAGATTCGATTCCGGTCAAGGGCATGTACTTTGATTGTGTGCATATCCCCAGTAAAGGGTGTGCAGGAGGCAGCTGATCAATGTTTGTCTCTCATCAATGTTTCTAACTCTCTAACCCTCTCCCTTCCTCTCCATAAAAAAATCAGTGAAATATATTTTAAAAAAGAAAAAGAACACTAAGTAAAATAGATGCAGAGAAAGCATTAGACAAAATCCAGCACACATTTTTGATAAAAACTTTCAGCAAAGTGAAAAGAGGTAATATAGCTCAACATAGTAAAGGCCATATATGACAACTATAGCCAACATCATACTCAATGTGCAAAAACTAAAAGCATTTCCCTTAAGATCAGGAGCAAGACAGGAATATCCACTTTCACTACTCTTATTCAACATAGTACTGGAAGTCCTAGCCACAGCAGTCAGACAAGAAGAAAAAAATAAAAGGCATCCAAATTGGAAAGGAGGAAGCAAAAGTGTCATTACTCACAGATGACATGATATTGCACATAGAAAATCCTAATGATTCCACACAAAAAAAAATTGTTAGATTTAATAAATGAATTTGGCAAAGTAATAGGATATAAAAATAACATCCAGAAATTGATGGCATTTTTATACACCATTAATGAACTCTCAGAAAGAGAAACTGAAGAAACAATCAAGAGGCAAGACTATAAAAATTTAGTGCAAAAACCACTGGGGCTGTGCTCAACTATCTCACTATATTTAAAAGGAAATTGAAACTAGAAATTTGAAGATAATGGTTAAAGGTGTGATGTAAGAAAGTCCATGATGAAACCAATCAGGAGACCTATGCTCATAGAAAAGATATGGGACCAGTATTTAAACATTGGACTATAAACATTACGTTTTAAGGTATGTCCATATCATTTTTATGACTAACCCCCCCTCAGCCAAATTTTTAAAATAAATTTAACAATTATTAGGCCAAACTGAGTTGGATAAAAGAGCTTGTATTGTAAGCTCTTTTTAAAAGTGTTTTATAAATTAAGAAATAACAATGAGGTTTCAGTTTTAAAAGATGAAAAGAGTTCTGTGGATGAAAGGTGGTGATGGTAACACAACAATGCCACTGAATTGTACATTTAAAATGGTAAAGATGGTAAATTTTATGTAATGTCTCTAAGACTGAATAAACGGACTTTACAATAATAATCCAAAAAATCAAAAATATTACATTGAGTGAAGCCAGTCACAAAGAGTACACATCTATACTAATAAAAGGATAATATGCAAATTGGATGGGACACCATCACAGTCACGACCAATCAGCAGGCTGCATGTGCAGGTGCGGGTGGGCAGGGACTTGCACCGTTGGGGATGCGATGGCGGCAGTGGGGACGGGGGCGTGGGAGGCAGGCCCGGCAGAATGCGGCCTGTAATCCCCACATGGCAGTGGCGATGGCTGTGAGCACTCCTGATGGTCGCTGCCACTTGCCCAGAAGGACCACAAGTTCCTTCTGCCAAGTGGAAGCAGGGCCTCTCTGCCAGGAAACCTCCGCACCAGCAGCGAAGGCAGGTGAGGGCGAGGGAAAGCCCAGCAGCGAAGGCAGGTGAGGGAAAGTCTAAGATCCAGGGCTAAGAGCTCCCGGCCCAGCCACGCCTCACCTTGGCCTCCAGCACTGTGGGTCAGGGGTTCTGAGAAAGGCAGCTCCTTCCTGCAGCTCCTCAAACTCCCAGGCCACCTCCATCGCCCCTCAAAGCCCCTCGGGTCAGGGTCGGGAATCAGTGGAGGCCTCCAGGTATCTGGGCAACCAATGTAGGGAATCTCCTCTAGCAGCCGGACCCAGTGACCCAGGGCCAGAGGGAGACCTGCACCCTCCCCTGCAGCCAGGAGAACCCTGGAAGACGCGGTCTTCCCATCACCAGATGAGCGCACCCAATTGGTTAAGCACTGGGAAGCTCGCGGCCGATGGCCGCTGCCGGTTGCCCAGGGCCAGCCCAGGCTCCGGCAAGCCACTGATGACTGCTGCCGCTACGAGGGCCCAAGGCTCATGCAATGAGGGCCGCGTGAGGCTCAGGCAAGCCACAGTGGCTGTGATGGCCGAGGCTCAGGCAGCTGGCAGTGGCAGCATAAGAGGCGTGATGGGGGCATCGCCTTCCCCTGATCGTAGGGTAAAGGCCAGAGGCAGCAGCAGCAAGGGGGTGATGGGGGCGGTGCCTTCCCCTGATCAGCCGGTCGCCTCCCGCAGAGGGAGGCCAGACTGCGGTTTAGGCCCGCTCCCCACAGAGAGCGGGCCTAAGCCATCAGTAGGACATCCTCTAAGGGCTCCCAGACTGTGAGAAGGGGCAGGCCAGGCTGAGGGACCCCCCCACCAGTGCACCAATTTCGTGCACCGGGCCTCTAATTTATTATATAATTCCAATTATATGAAGCTCAAGAACAGGTAAAACTAATTAATCTATGTAATAGAAGTCAGAAGAATGGATCAGGGGACAGGGTAGAGTAAGATAGAGAGAGAGACTGACTGCAAGAGAAACTAAAGAACTTTCTGGGGAAATGGAAGTTTTATATTTTGATTGGAGTATAGTTACACAGTTATATATTTGTCAGAACTCAACAAATTATACATCTCCAACCTGTACATTTCACAATTTTCAAAATTCACACTAACTTTTAATGGGGGGAGGTAAATAAATTAGTCTACAAATTAATTCATGAGCATTATTCCCTAAAACAAAATAATGGTATTTTTTAACCATCAGAATTACTACATAGCACAGCTTATTGAAAGGTAAGTTGCTAGTTGGCAACAGAACAAGGACATGCTACAATTTCTCACTAGTCAGTCAAAAGGGTTTTAAAGGTGAATATAACATCACTATCTTGATCACTTAAACGAAAATAACAAGGTATCTAAAAAGACTATAAGACATAGTTTTCCTCTGGTTAGCCCTGTTTCCATTTACCTAATTCCTCCCCCTCTAATTCAAGTCAACTAAATTCAACAAACCCATTATACTTACTCTATATATGTTATTACATGAGGAACTAAGTATAACAAAATACAAAGATGAATGTACCTTTAACCTACAGGGATTTATAATCTAAAAATTTGTACAAGGGGTTCAGCCCTCACAGCCCCGGGCTTCGTCCAGAAGGTCGTCCAGAAGGTTGTTCAGCTGTCCAGTCTAATTAGCATATTAAACTTTTATTATTATAGATAGATGGCATTACACCAATAGGTAATATAGCTAGCTACAAGAAAAGACTTAGCAGGACCTGCCATATTCAAATTGAAACCCTGTGCAATTAAGACCAATGTTTTGAAAGGTGAAAATTTTTAAGTAAGGCTAAAGAACAATAAGTGGCTCATGCTTGAGGCTTATTCCCCACTCTTCCCTTTTTATTACCAGTACAGGAACATTCCATAAATATCTATGTGTTTCCAAGAAATAGAAGAATGAGAATACAAAGGGTTGCCTGTAGTTTTATAAATAAAAGATAGAAAATTCATGTTTATAATTCTATGCGTGAGTAAATAAAAGGCTCCACCATATTTTTAATAAAAGGTATTCACTATGATTCAAACTATTGACCATCAATGTTCCTGGCAATGTATGGAAAATCACAGATTCCGGACTTTTCTGGAGTGAATTATTCTGCTTTAAAATCTGAAACTCTAAAATTAGAATTATGAAGTGACAGAAAACATCACAATCTGAATTCTACTTACACAAAACCACATCGTTTTCAATGCCAAGTTCTGAATTTACAGCTGGGAAAATCACTGAAGAAAATCATTGAAGATAGCTGAGTGTGGATCAGATTCGCTTAACATAAAACCAAATGTAAACCTCAAATTACATGTGACATCTTCAACCAGTCATATAAATAAGAATAATGCAAGCTTAAAGACAATAAATTCACCTAGACCTTTCTAAATTTGGCCACCCTAATCGTACTACTTTGTTCCTTTCCTGAAATTTTCAAATAAATTAGAAGAAAGGAAGAAAACAAACACATCTTTATTTAAGTACAATTAAAAAATCTAAAATCATTCAAATCTTCTTGGAAAAGTTCTTTAAACAAATCAAGATATATCTTGAAACACCTGTTATTTAAAAAAATAAAGGAAAAAAATCAACAAGACTGGTAGGATACAGGTCTTGGCATATTATGGAGGAGCTATTTCCCAAACAACTTGTCACAGAGTGAACAGGAACAAGCTGTACTAAGGATGTACAAAGATATTCCTTTAGCTGTTTGCTTAATCAGCTACTGATTTCCCACTAAGTTAACAAAACCAAATGTAAGTCAACAGGAGTCTGTCTGCAACTATAAAAACAGTTTACATTATTTGGCTTCAGAAGCTTGTACCCTATGGAAAGTCCATTTAAAATTTTACCTGGCACATACAAGCTAAAATATTTTGTTTGCCGTTTGAAGCCACACCAAAATTCAACCCACAGAGACAGGATTTCCAGTTTATTTCTCACAACCCACATGTACAAAACCCAAATTATAACACAGAAAATCGTTGTTAAAATTCTATAGTAATAGTAAAGTAGTTCTCCATAGAGCTATTTCTTGGGATTTTTTAAAGCCTCTAGTATTCATAATATACAACACTTAAACATCTAAATTATGTACTCAAACATACAAGATTCACCTTGGAACTCTAATGTAAAAGTTCTTTCTAGATTAGGAATTAAAACCTAACCTAGCTCAAACACTATCATTGAATAAATAATAGCATGGTTTCTTTAAAAAAAACATGATATCAAATACTATAATTATTGTATAGTTTATTAACAGTATACCTCATATTCAATTCTTTATGGAAATTAGCCTCTTGCTTCTTTATAGGCACCTATTCCATGTGACCTCAAGAATTAAGATTGTCAGATATCATTACATATTACTGACTAGAGGCCCGGTGCACGACATTCATGCAACGGGGGAGCAGGGGTCCCTCAGCCCAGCCTTCTCCCTCTCGCAGCCTGGACCCCTCGGGGAATGTCCGCCTAAGCCAACAGGCAGACATCACCGGAGGGGTCCAGTGCTTTTGGCTGAGCGGCGCTCCCCCAATGGGAGCACACTAACCACTAGGGGGCATCTCCTGTGTTGAGCATCTGCCCCCTGGAGGTCAGTGTGTGTCATAGTGACCCGTCCTTCCGCCATTCAGTTGATTTGCATATTAGGGTTTTATTATATAGGATAAGCTACAACTGCATCAATTCAGAAACATCAAGATCTAGTACCAGTTATGCCCATAACAGTGAATACCAGTATGAGTCAATATTATGTCCACACACTGCTATACAGAATTCAAACATGCCACCCCCATTACTATATGAGAACAAAGTTTGTAATACTACCAAAAACCAAAGCAAAAACATCACTCAAAAGTGCTTACTTGGAATATCTGGAAGATGAAACAATATGGGTTAACAAAAAATGCTTTCTCAGTTATTCCAAGACATTTGGAAACCCCTTTTGTTTTCAACTTAAGAAATGCTTTCTAACATACACTGGCCAACTTCCTTGCTTTAGAAAATAAAAGTTCAGAGAGTCCCCAAATTACATATAGCCTTTACACATCAATGGCTACTCAGGGAATGGAATGGATATATTCGTATGATACACTGAGGCTTCTGTCTTCTCCTTTCACCCACACCACTACCATACAATGTTAAAGGAATATAGGCTGTTAAAGTTTCCTTTCAGAGAAGAATGAAGAGAAATTAGAAAAACTACAAAAGTGTAGTCTTGATTAAAAAGTCAATAAAGATAAGAAACTATAGGCATCTCCAGATATGCTAAGACAAAATTCTTAGCTAACAAAATGGAAAGTTCTTGATCCACAGGCCTATACTAAGTGGCATCTCTACATTTTGCCAGCCCAATAAACTTCTTTTAGCCTTAAATGTAGGCAATTAACCCAAGCTGAGCTAAGTTAACTCTGCATGGGTGAGAATATTTCAGTTGAATATTAAGAGATAAGTAAAAGCCAGTTTTTCTTTTTGACAAGAAAGATAAGCGCAATCCTGACAAAGGAGCAAGTGAGAAAAGACAGGTACAGAAAGCAAATAGTATATGGCAAACCTAAGATATAAAAAATAAGGGATAACTGTTGAATGATAAGGTGCCTATGGTGGCAGAATAACCATAAGAGAAGCTGCTAGATAAGAGGCTAGGAGCCAATTTATGAAGGGCCATGACTTTGAAAGAATCCAGAGAATAATACAAATTACTATCTTTTAAGCACACTGCTTTATACCACACACACCTAAACTCTTAAGACACACTACTACTTTTAATCCTCGGAAGATCTCTATCATTACATCCACACTTTTTAAGTAAAGAAATTTAGGCTAGAGAGAAACCAAGTAATCTGCCCAAGATCCCAGTTAAATTAGTGTCCAGAAACTGAACTCACTGAAGGATTCTGAGAAGAGATGTGAGATAAGGAGCATGTATATAAAAGCATAATATGCTAATTAGACCAGACGTCCTTTCCAGGTGAAGCCAGGGATGCGAGGGAAGCCTAGGTCCCGGGTGCCTGCCAGAGGCCAGAGGAGGGAAGCTGGTGCCAGCAGTCAGGGGAAGGAAGGCCTACTTTTGCATGAATTTCATGCATCGGGCCTCTAGTTTCAAATAAGTGACCTGCATTTTATAAAAATGGCTATCAAGCAATGTGGATAATGGTGCGGAAGTAGAAGAGGCTAGTTTTAGAAAAGTGCTACAGACAAATATAATCCAAATGAAAGCTACTGAGGGAGTATGACTAAGGGCAAGGATAACTGAACGATTTCACTAATTTCTAGCTTAAGCAAGCACATGGAAAAGCCAGTTTGGGGAGAAGAAATGAGGCATAAAATGAAGGAGATGAAATATAAAATTATTAGTTTAAGCTTAGGCAATATAAACACATTTAGTGTGAGGTTTTATTAAACAAAGACCAAACGGGAAAGGTCCAATAGGAAGCTGACCAGAAAGAGCTTTCTAAAAGATAGGTGGGAAGACTATAAGGTTAGGATAAACATATTTAGAAATTATCAATATACCTACAGCAATTAAAAAAATTAGGCCAAGCAAAATAAAAAATAAATATGCATGAGTTCCTACTGGTATAAACAATTAAATAAATGAATTAAATAAAATAAAGTGGGAAGAATAAATAAATTTTCCATGTAAAAGAATTCCAAATAATATATACTCTACCCTCAAGGAGGTAAAACTACCCCTCTTAAGTGTGGGTTGCATATAGTGCCTTCCTTCCAAAAAGTATAATATGGAAAGGAGGGAGGGGAGAGAAAAATAACCTCAAAGCAGAAGAGCCCCACAAAATCCACCTCAGCCAAAGGATCAAAGTCAATGTCAACAGTAAGTCATGTTGATAGTATGTCCCCTTGATATGATGTGATGAAAATGTTACTTCACCTCTGAGGCCTTCCCCCAAAAAAACCATAACTCCATTCTAAAAAAGAAACACATCAGACCAACCCCAATTAAGAGACAACAGATAAACACCTAACCAGTATTCCTCAAAATAAATGATCAAAGTCATCAAAAATGCATGAAGTTTAAAAAACTGTCACAGTCAATAGGTACATTAAGGACATATGACCACTAAATGTAATATGTTATCCTATATGAGAGTCTAAAATAAAATAAAATTTTTAAAAGTAAATAAAAGCTATGGAAATCTGAAAAAAGTGGGGACTTTATTTAACAACTAGTGGCCCGGTGCACAAAATTCATGCACGGGGAGGGGGGTTGTCCCTCAGCCTGGCCTGCACCCTCTCCCATCTGGGACCCCTCGGGGGATGTCCGATCCCTGGGTTCGGGCCTAAACCGGCAGTCGGACATCCCTCTCGCAATCCAGGACCGCTGGCTCCTAACCACAATCCAGGACCGCTGGCTCCTAACCACTCACCTGATTGCCCCTAACCACTCTACCTGCTGGCCTTCTCGCCCCCAACTGCCCCTCCCCCTGCCGGCCTGCTCACCCCCAACTGTCCCCCTGCCAACCTGATCACCCCCAACTGCCCCCCCTGCCGGTCTGCTTGCCCCCAACTGGCCCCCCCCTGCCAGCCTGCTTGCCCCCAACTGCTCCCCCCCCTGGCCGGTCTGATCACTCCCAGCTCTCCTCCCCTCCTGGCCTGATCACCCCTAATCGCCTCTGCCTTGGCCCCGCCACCATGGCTTTGTCCGAAGGATGTCCAGAAGGTCTCCCAGTCTAATTAGCATATTACCCTTTTATTAGTATAGATTATATATAGACATTGCTGTATTAATTTTAACAAATATTCAATACTAACATAAGATAATAATAATAGAAAAACTGAGTGTGGGGTACTATACTATCATGAGAATTTTTTTATTACTCTAAAACTATTCTAAACAATAAAGTTCTTTTTTAAATTAGGCCAAAGCATAAAATAAAGAAAACTATTACTATTCAAGGGATAGATAGAAGAAAATACCATCAGCAAACAAAACTTAAAAGAAGTTACCATAAATGTAGAAAGATAGAACGATGCCCTAGAAATCATAAGAAAAAAGTGTACAAGGATGAAAGTAGATGTAATATAATAGATGTCAAGAAGATAAGGAATAAACAGAAACCACTAGATTTAGGAGGTCAGTGAAAAAATAAATGAAAAGTTCAGTGAAGCTTCAAGGATGGAAGGTAAATTGCAGGGGTTTATGATGCCTTAAGAGCCATAATTTTATGATTCTCTCCAGCACAAATCTCTTAAAAGATTCTCCTACTTTCAAGTCTATTGAAATTTTTCCCTCTTCCTTGAATTCAAATCAATTTAGTTGCTAAAACCTAATTCCTACTGAATATTCTTTCACAGTGTAAAGTATTAGTTACATCAGATAGCATACTTTCACCTGGAAGTAACAGATAATCCCCAAAGCAAACTGGCTTAAACAGTAAGGAAATATATAACCACGATCTGATATAACAAGAAGTCAAGGGCAGAGCAGGCTCTAAAAGCACTACAAATCAGAGTTTCAGAAATTCTCTATAATTCCTTGGAGGTGACCTTCTATGTGTAGCTTCTTCCACAGGCTGGAAGCATGATCAAGTTAGTTTGAGATTGTGAAATGCTATGTTTCACTTAGACTTACCAGAATCAATCCTGAATCTAGGAATGAGGACACTTTTCTCTGAGTCACATGAAGGATTAAATACCTGAACAAAACAGGTTCTGTTAGAAAGGTAGATAGAAGAGTAATGCCAATAGGTAATCAACAGTAGCCAACACAGGAGTTCCTTATTTGAATGTTTTCCTAAATTGGAGAAGATTTAAAAATTATTTTAATACAATAAAGAAGAGGCTTGAACAAAATAAGGGTCAATTTCCTTCCTCAAATAACAAAGTACAACCTCAGAGATGATCAGTGCTGTTTTACAGGTCGAGAGAGAAACTGTGGTATAAAACTGTAAGGTTATCCCTCAAATTTATATCACATAAATTAAATATATTTGGTATTTTAAAACCAGAACCCTATTATATGGACTTTCATGGTGATGAGCTGAAAGAGGCACACTGGTGTGCCATAAAAATTTTTAAAACATGCAATACCAAACTCTTTTCCCTTAGACTGACAACAACCAACCCAATAGCCATCCGATGTGAGTGAAATAAAAATTATACCTATTGTTTGTGTCAGACTGTCAAAAAATATATAATTTTTTGGTGTGCCGCAGAATTTTGGTAATTAGTTTTTGTGTGCCATGAGATGAAAAAGGTTGAATAGTGATGCTCTAAATTTTCATTTTGCTGGGGATGAGATGGTAAGAGATGCCAACATGGTGGAAAGGACATTGGATTTGGAGTCCAGTCACTGTGCTCCGTTACTAACTCTCCCCCTAAATTGCAGCTGGACACTTAAACCTATCTAGGTTTCAGTTTCCTTTTCTATTGAATTAGAAAGTTCGGAAAGGTAATCTTCAGGTCTTCTTTTTGATTAATTCCTAATTATAAATAATATTAATTCATGAATTAGAAGATTTAAGCAGACTTTAGAGTTGTAATTCTGGGCTAGCCAAATCCTAAAGATACCTTCTAAGACTACAAGCTGACATTTTTCCTACAAAACTTAACTTTCACAAAAAACTTCACTGTAGCCAGAAATGTAAATAGCATAATGTTATAACTTCTAAAATAACTCAACAATTTAATTCAATTTCTTTTTAAACCCAAATTCATTATTAAAAGGTTTCAGTGTACCTACAGAAGCAAACCCTTACTGTTGGACAAGGGAACGGAAAATGACAGAAACTAACCACTTTGAAATGCAATTAAAGACAAGATTTCTAACCACTAAGCCTAAATGAGGAAGAAGATGAAAACTGCTGGAATTCAAGCATCATCAGACATGGAAATTTCTACATAGAGTATAAAATAGAAGCAGGGGAAATATCCCCCAAAAGTAAAACCAGTACATTAGGCCTAGAAGAAATGAAATCTAAATGTCTCATGAACTTTTCTTAAAACTGTTTATTTACACAATATTGACAGCAATCATTTCCAAAAACAGGTTGGTGACAGTAAGAAACAGAAGAGGACATCATTATAGTGCCCTTTTGCGAATCCCAAATTAATGGATTTTTGGCAAACCAGACACAAATCATATGGGAAGACTCTGGATAAAACCCCCCATCACTTTAGCCAACAGCATTATGATCTGGAGTTGGTTCTTCTCAAAATTATTAATAATGAAAAATACTTACACAGGATACACATGATTGCCAGGAAAAAAAAAAATGCACTTCTTTGAAACAGTTTTTAAAACAACAAACCACCCGCAGAAACCACATGGGCACAAAATGAAACGATTCTGGTCACTGGTCTGTGGAGCATTTAAGCGCTCCCCAAGTGAAAGACTCAGCTTAGGCTCTATTTCTGGGACAAGCAGAACATCCATGACAATACCTGATTTGGAATTACCAAGAAAACAGTGCAAACATACATCCACTGCCTGAGTTTCAAGAGAAATAATTTTCCCAAGGAGAGCCTTATAGTTTTGAGACTAATGTGTTTTAAAAGTTTCTTTTTCTCAGAGTAAGACTCTAAAGCTTAAAAACTCTCAAAATAAAAGAAATTTCACTAAAAGTACTTAACATTATAGTATTAACGATATATAGGTTAAAACCTCCTGGAATGTCAATTTAAAATCCAAAACTCCCCACTTTCAGTAGCAGCATCATTAATATATAAAGATACTCTATCAAATCACTTAATAATTCCCTACTGAAATAGTATTATTTCACAAGATAAGCTTCAAAAGAGGAAGTAATAAATATAAAGGAAGGAATACTACTCAAGAGACAGACAAAAGGATAAGGGAGGAGATGGGTGGCATATAGTTGCACTGGAACACTAGAAGCTGAGCTGGGTACATTATAAAAAGATAAAGAGGCTACAAAAAAGAAAACCAAATGAAACCAGAGTCAAATACAGTCTAGCACACAGCATTGCCTAGGGGAAAATGCAAAAACTACATAGGTACTACATATATTAACAGAAAACTTATCTTGACCATCAGCATCACAAAAAAGTAAAAATAAAACAATAAAACACCTACCCATTAATTTAAATGAGTGGAAAAAGATTTTTTTTTTTTTGCTATGGCCTATACCAGTATTATATTGTCTCTAAAACCCATAAAAAGGATATAATAAAAACTCAGCAGCCTGCAAGAGCTACATGTTTAGATATATCTGCACACATGCTCTTCACCACGCTTTTAATTTCCTGACACAATACCATAAAAATTGGTAATTCCTCCTCTCCCCCCACTATGGCTCTATGTAAGGTTCTGACTTTTCCCTTAGATAGGGTGGCAAAGCTCAACCTGTCAAAGCTTGCATAACCTTGAAGAACACATATAATTTCCAGAAGGAATAGAGAAAAAAATGGAAAAATAGATGAGCTTCCAAGAGAAAGAATTTTAATTGTGTTAGTATATCTACACTTCTTGTCCTTTAGAGATGACGTTACTGGTGCTATTTATCACCATATGCATGGATCCTAAAAAGACCAAAGCATTGGAGCTATCCAAATGCAACTGTAGCTATCTTGTAAACCAGCGATATTCAACCTTTTTCATCTCATAAACTAATTACTAAAATTCTGTGGCACACCAAAAAATACATTATATTTTTTTGCCAATCTGACAACAAAAAATATAGGTACAATTTTGATTCATTAACATCAGATAGCTATTGTTGTGTTGGCTGTTGTCATGTTTTGACAATCTAAGGGAAAAGAGATCATGTCCCTGACTAAATAGTCAGGTATCGCAAGTTTTGAAATTTCTTGCAGCACATCAGTTGAAAATCACTGTTCTATAGTTTCAATACAATGAAAAGGATAATAATATTAAGGATGGAATGCCTTGGGATTGTCACCTAGTCAGAAAGAATAAGATCTGAAGAAAAATCAGATTAGATTCATTTCAGAAAATGAATAGGAAACAGTATAATTATAATGAGGACCTCTAATTAACCAAACAGCATAAAATCCGTACACCAAAATTCTTCCTATTAAGGTAAAATAACTGTTTAGTTAAATATATTTTATTGATTTTTTACAGAGAGGAAGGGAGAGGGATAGAGAGTCAGAAACATCGATGAGAGAGAAACATCGATCAGCAACCTCCTGCACACTCCCTACTGGGGATGTGCCCGCAACCAAGGTATATACCCTTGACTGGAATCGAACCTGGGACCCCTCAGTCCACAGGCCAACGCTCTATCCACTGAGCCAAACCGGTTAGGGCATAACTGTGGTTTTTTTTTAATAGCTGCTGAGTACAATGATCTATTATGGATACAGAAATGAAAATGTCTAGTTTCTCAAGGTTTACTAAGAGCAGGAAGTGACGTGTATAAGAAATAGGAAACTACCATAAAATATAGTGCATATTCCAAGTATGTATTGAATTTTATGTAAAGATTTAATGACAAGAGAAGAAACTTATAAAGTATACTTTATGAAGTATAAAGTAGAATAAAATATAAAAAGAATAAAAAATAAAGTGCTCATTTCCTAATTATCACCAGTAGTTTAATCACAGATATCTTCACTACCACACTCCTACAGCATCCATAATCTTCTGCACTGTGGTTACTTCAAAGTAAAAGTATGGTAAAGGATGGAGAAAACTTTAAACTACAGTATTCAGATAGCATTCTACTTCCAATCAAAATGGAGATACAGAGACCAGATTTAACCTCCCAACTAAAATAAATAAAAACCTGAACAAAATATATGAAACAATAGTTTTCAGATACTGGATAACAAGCAGCACAGAATTAAAATTCCTGAGAGAAGGAAATGAACAAGATAAGCATTAAAACTGCCCAGTTTACAACCTGGAGTCAGTTCACAGGCCACAGCACATGGTGGAAGAACCCAAGCAAAACTCGCCTCGCACTGATTTGAGGGGAGAGAGTTAAAAGTTTGAGAGGCAGCTAGTGCTTGCAGCATCAGGAATTTGAGAAAGAGACTATACTGAGTGAGAATTCCAGAGATAGAAAGATTTGTTCAAGTCTGGGCTGAGAACTAACATGTACAAACATGAGAGAAAGCTACACAAGGCCAGGAAAAGAAAGACCATGTGAGTAGAGAAATAAAGTCTGGCACTCACACACAGTTGGTAATAGTTTGTGTACCTATCATTCAGAATGGATAACCCTTCTAATACATAGAGCATTCAGCTGAATCCTTGGAAGGGTATCTCCTTAGTAATGGGGCTAAATTAGACCTATGACAAAAGAATATTTTGGACCCACATTAACAAATCTTAAAAATACTCCTCAAAATAACCCAACTGATTCCAAGTAACATAACTGAGCAACAAAACCAAATGCAACCCTATTTGAAATAACACAACAAAATTCAGAAACCAACAAGCAAAAATACAAAATATATTAATCCAATCAAATTGTAAAAGGCATACATAAAATCAGGACAATATGACCTATAATATAATCAGGAGATTATTATTCAACAGAAACATAGAAATGAAAGAGATGATGGAATTCACAAACAAGGATATGAAAACAGCTATCATAAAGGTTTCATATGTTGAAGAAGGTAGAAAAAATAAGCATAATAACGAGAGATATATAAGATCTGAAAAAGATTCAAATGGAACTTCCAGAAAACATCTTTAAAAAAATAAAACTAATACATAGGATAAGGTTAACAATAGATTAAACACTGCAGATGAAAAAAAAATGAGGTTAAAAAATTGAAATAGCAATTATTCAAAATAAATGGATGTAATTGGAGGCCCAGGAAAAAAAGGAGGGGGGTGGAAAAATGTTTGAAGAAATAAAATTGAAAATTGTCTTACTTTCATAAAAAATGTAGGCCCAGAGATCCAGAAATCTAAAAAACAGCCAAGTAATATAAACATAAGGAAGTTACCAATGCATATCATATGCTATTGTTGGAAACAGATAAAAAGTGTTTAAATAAGCCAGAAAAAAAGGACACATTACATGCAAAAGAAATAAAATAAGAATGAAAACAAACTACTTGTCAAAAATCATGTAAGCCAGAAAACAATGGAGAGGTATATTCAAAGAACTGAAAGGTCATGAAAATATGGCAGCATACAATTCTTTGCCCAGAGAAAATAACTTTAAACCTGAAAAAGAAATAAAGATATTTTTCCAAACAAAAACTGAGAGTACTCTTTGCCAGCAGACCTACACTAAAAGAAATATTAAAGAAAGTTCTTCAGGGAGAAGATAAATAAAATCAGAAAGATATTTGGATCTGCATAAAAAAAATCAGGAGTGCCAGAAATGGTAAATATATGAATAAATATAAAAATTGTAAAGATAACTGACTACATAAAGCAAAAGTAATAACAAACATTGTGAACTTTATAGAAAATGTAGAAGTAAACTAAATCATATCAGTACCACAAATGATAAAAGAGGAAATGAAAATATAATGCTGTAAAGTTCTTACACTATATATGAAATAGGATAATATTATTTAAAAGTAGGCTAATAAATTCAAAATATATATAGTAAACCCTAGACCAATTAAATGATTAAATAATTAGCAAAAATATACTCTTGGGAAACCAACAGTTGGCATAAAATGAAATCATTTAAAGCGGGGGTAGGGAACCAAAAAACTTCAAACCCAACACTAAATAGGAAAAAATGGAAAACAAATAGCAAAATGATATATTTAAACCCAACCATCTTAAAAAGAACATTAAATACAGATGATCTAAACAACCAAATTAAAAAGCAGAAATAATTAGATTGAATAAGAAGGTAGGAGAAAAAAATAACCATGGTGATGAGAGATGTCAAAGATATGAAAAGGATTCATTTTGACTATGAAAACAAAAAAAAAAACCAAACATAAAAATAAAGAGCTGAAAAAGTTATACATGCAAACACTAATCAAAATAAAGCTGAAGTGACTGTATTAGTATTAGAAAAGTTAGATTTCAGATCAAACAATATTACTAGGATGAAGGAGAAATTTCATAATGATAAAGAAATCAGTATGTCAAGCCAACATAACAATTCTAAACATATATGCATCTATAACCATACTTAGAGATTTCAGCACTCCTCTCTAAGTGATAAAATAAGTAGAAATAAAATCAGTAAATATTAGAAGACTTGATCAATATAGCAATCAACTTTGTCTAATTAATATTTCTGAAAAAAATGCTACCTAATAGGTGCTGATTAGGCATTTTTTTCAAGTGTACACAGAACATTTAAAGATAGACAATATTCTGAGCCATTAAACAAGTCTTGATTAAGTTTTAAAAACTTAACAAAAAGTATCTTCTCTAAGCACAGAAGAAACATATTAATAATCAATGAAAGAAATCTAGAAATTCCTTCAAAAACCTGAAAATTAACACACTTTTAAATAACCCATTATAAATCACAAGAAAATTATTGGGTATTTTGAAATAAATTTCATTGAAAATACAACATATCAGGTCCTTCCCATACGCAACTAGGCCCAGCAGAGACAGCCACAAACTGTGGATCGCTTGTAGCTTCCAACAGGTTGCCAAGGGCCAGGCAAAGAAAGCAACTGAATCTGACTTACACCACAAAACCCCCAAAAGACCTGAAACCAACCCCAAGTGGCCAGCTTCAGACAACATTGGAGCAGAATCCAACAAGCTTCACAAACAGCATATCCAAAGGGAAAGTGTAACAGGCACTAAACATTACAAACTCCACATTTTCCTTCTTTATCGTTTTCGTTTCCTGTATTACTTATTTCCTATTTTTCTTTTATATTTCTTTATCTCTTTCCTTTTCTCAATCAATATTCTTTTTTCTTTTCTTAATCTTTTTTCCCATTTTTCTTTTCCTAGTATTTATTTTTCTTTCTTTCCTTTGATATTCTTTTTTCCTGTATTCTTTTATTATTCTCTATTTCATTTTTCTTTTCATATTTGTTTTGTTGTTACTTTTTTTTGTTGGTGGTGGAGATTTTTTGTTTCATTTTGTTTTGTATTGTTTCGTCAGCACCTGTACAACAGCTTGCACAATATGGTAGGAGTTATGCCTCAAGTCAGCCAGCCTGAGGGTTGATCCTACCCATGAATGGGCCAAGAGCAATCAAGACCCAATTACAATAGGAAGACCCATATAACCCACACAACAGACATTCCTAGAGCATCAAGCTCAGTAGATCAAGGAGACCACACCACTGGGTCCCACAGAACACCTACTATACTAGTATAAGGCCACACCAAGAAAACTGGGAATCATAGCATTTCTATCTAATACTTAAAAATAAACACAAAGAGACAGCTAAAATTGGGATACAAATAAGGCCCAAATGAAAAACAGAAGGAATATCTACAAAAAGAGGTAAATGAAATGGAGGCAATCAATTTATCAGATATAAAGTTTAACAAAATGGTTACTAGGATGCTCAAATAACTTAGTGAGTATTACAAAGAATTTAGTGAGAACTACAACATCATGAAAAAGGACACAGAAGCCATGAATTAGAACCAGTTGAAAATGAACAATACCATGAATTACATCAATAATACACTGGAATGAATAAACAGTAGGTTGGATGAAGCAAAGCATCAAAACAGCAATTTGGAGACAAGGTAGAAAAAAACGCCCAGAGAAGTAATAAGAAAGAATAATTAAAGAGAATGAGGGTAGGTTAAGGGAACTTTGGGACAGGAAATGTAACAACATCCGCATCATAGGGGTACCAGGATGAGAAGAATGTGAGCAAGGACAGAGAGACTGAAGAAATAATGACAGAAAACTTCCCTAACCTGGTAAAGGAAAAAGTTACACAAGTTCAGGAGGCACAGAGTCCCAATCAAGATGAACCCAGAGAGATCCACAGCAAGACACATCATAATTTAAAAGGCAAATGTTAAAGACATAATCTCAAAGGCAGCAAGAGAGAGACAGTTAGTTACCTACAAGAAAGATCCCATAAGGCTCTCAGTTGATTCTCAACAGAAATACTTCAAGCCAAAAGGGACAAGCATGAAGTATTCAAAGAAATAAAAAGCAAGAACCTGAAACCAAGTCTACACTATCTAGCAAAGCTATTATTTAAAATTGAAGGTGAAAGAGAGAGCTTTTGAGACAAAAACAAAACAAAACAAACAAAACAAAAAACACAAAGGCTAAAGATTTGTCACCAAACCAGTATTACAAGAAATGCTAAGCCCTAGCTAGTTTGGCTCAGTAGATGGAGCTTCATCCCACAGACTGAAGGGTCCTGGGTTCAATTACAGTCAAGAGCACGTACCTCATTGCAGGCTCGATTCCCAGCCTTGGTCAGAGTGCATGCAGGAGGCAACCTACTGATGTTTCTCTATCACATCAATGCTTCTCTCTCTGTTTCTCTCCCTCCCTTCCTAAAAAGACTGTTTTAAGGATAGGAAAAAAGAGGAAAGAACATAGGTTTAAAGAAAAATGGGAATAAATAAGTGCCTATCAATAATAACCTTAAATGTAAATGGATTAAATTATCCAATCAAAAAACATAGGGTACCTGAATGGATAAGAAAACATGACCCAGGACCAGCTCCCAGCCTCTGTGCTGCATTCATCTGTTCCCCATTAGTTCCCCAGAGCTGGGCTCCTGCCCCCCAGGAATGGCTGGGGCCCCATGGGCAGAGTGTTAGGGCCCAACCACAGCAGGTCCAGGGGTTCCCAAAGGTGTGGACAGAGTCAGCAAAGAAGGAATGACACGGAGACAGGGTTCAGTTGATCAGCATGGTTGGGTTCTCTCTTTATTGTCCTGTTACATCTATATTTATACTATTTGATCCTATAAGCATGCCTCTTCCTTGTTTCTTATCTGACATTAGCTAAAAATCCTGTCTCTAGTTCTGTTGATTTTAATCTTGTCTAGGTTAATCTCTGTGTTCCATTATAAGGGCTATTCCAAGGTCACGCTCTACTGATAGGCTACAAGAAGGTAACGAAGGAGATTCTCCTACCCAGCCTCCCTGCTTGCCTTCCTTGGGACTGCCCTGTGACGGTGGGTCTCCTAACCACGGACCGCCCGGAAGTGTGTTTCCGGACTTCCACCCCGGAACCCCGAGGTGGGCGGTTCTTTTGCATACCGCGAGCGCTCTGTTTCCAGGGCCCGGGTGACACGGGTCCTGTAACTTCTTCCTGCAGCACAGCTTCGGACGCATGCGGTCCTTCGCCTGCGGCTGCGGTTTCTGTCCCTTCTCTTCCCAGCCCTCGTTGGCGGCGGGGCCATGAATAAGAAGAAGAAGCCATTCCTGGGCATGCCTTCGCCGCTCGGCTATGTGCCGGGGCTGGGCCGAGGCTCCACTGGCTTCAACACCCGGTCAGACATCAGGCCTGCCCGGGATGCCAACGATCCTGTGGATGACCGCCACGCGCTGCCGGGCAAGAGGACCGTCAGGGACTAGATGAAGAAGGGCCAGGCTGCAGATGACAATGATGAGGATCTGAATGACACCAACTATGACTAGTTTAATGGCTATGGAGGGAGCCTCTTCTCAAGTGGGCCCTACGAAAAGGATGACGAGGAAGCGGATGCTATTTATGCAGCTCTGGATAAAAGGATGGACGAAAGAAGAAAAGAAAGAAGGGAGCAAAGGGAGAAAGAAGAAATTGAAAAGTACCATATGGAACACCCCAAAATCCAACAAGAGTTCTCAGATCTCAAAAGGAAGTTGGCAGAAGTCACAGAGGAAGAGTGGCTGAGCATCCCTGAGGTTGGCGATGCCAGGAACAAACGCCAGCGGAAGCCACGCTACGAGAAACTGACCCCTGTTCCCGACAGCTTCTTCGCCAAACACTTGCAGACTGGAGAGAACCATACCTCCGTGGACCCCCGGCAAACTCAATTTGGAGGTGTTAACACACCCTATCCTGGTGGACTGAACACTCCATACCCAGGTGGAATGACACCTGGATTGATGACACCTGGCACAGGTGAGCTAGACATGAGGAAGATTGGTCAAGCAAGTAACACGCTGATGGACATGAGGCTGAGCCAGGTGTCTGACTCTGTGAGTGGGCAGACTGTAGTCGACCCCAAAGGCTATCTGACAGACTTAAATTCCATGATCCCGACCCATGGAGGGGACATCAATGACATCAAAAAGGCACGACTCCTCCTCAAGTCTGTTCGGGAGACAAACCCACACCACCTACCAGCCTGGATTGCATCTGCCCGCCTGGAAGAAGTCACCGGGAAGCTGCAAGTCGCTCGAAACCTTATCATGAAGGGGACAGAGATGTGCCCCAAGAGTGAAGATGTCTGGTTGGAAGCAGCCAGGTTGCAACCTGGGGACACTGCCAAGGCCGTGGTGGCCCAAGCTGTCCGTCACCTCCCACAGTCTGTTAGGATTTACATCAGAGCAGCAGAGCTGGAAACAGACATTCGTGCCAAAAAGCGGGTTCTTCGGAAATCCCTGGAGCATGTACCCAATTCTGTTCGCTTATGGAAGGCAGCGGTTGAGCTGGAAGAGCCTGAAGATGCTAGAATCACACTCAGCCGAGCCGTGGAGTGCTGCCCCACTAGTGTGGAGCTGTGGCTCGCTCTGGCGAAGTTGGAGATCTATGAAAATGCCCGCAAGGTCTTGAACAAGGCCCGTGAGAACATCCCCACAGACCGGCACATCTGGGTCACGGCTGCCAAGCTGGAGGAAGCCAACGGGAACATGCAGATGGTGGAGATCATTGATTGGGCCATCACCTCCCTGCGGGCCAACGGTGTGGAGATCAACCGTGAGCAGTGGATCCAGGATGCCGAGGAGTGTGACAAGGCAGGCAGTGTGGCCACCTGTCAGGAGGTCATGCGAGCTGTGATTGGCATTGGGATCGAGGAGGACCGGAAGCACACCTGGATGGAAGATGCCGACAGTTGTGTGGCCCACAATGCCCTGGAGTGCGCACGAGCCATCTATGCCTACGCGCTGCAGGTGTTCCCCAGCAAGAAGAGCGTGTGGCTGCGAGCCGCCTACTTTAAGAACCATGGCACCAGGGAGTCCCTGGAAGCGCTTCTGCAGAGGGCCGTGACCCATTGCCCTAAAGTGGAGGTGCTGTGGCTCATGGGTGCCAAGTCCAAGTGGCTGGCAGGCGATGTGCCTACAGCAAGGAGCATCCTGGCTCTGGCCTTCCAGGCCAACCCCAACAGTGAGGAGATCTGGCTGACGGCCGTGAAGTTGGAATCGGAGAACGAGTATGAACGGGCCTGGCAGCTGCTAGCCAAGGCTCGGAGCAGCGCACCCACTGCCTGGGTGTTCATGAAGTCTATGAAGCTGGAATGGGTGCTGGGGAACATTGAGGCCACCCAGGAGCTGTTCGAGGAGGCCCTGAAGCACTACAAGGACTTCCCTAAGCTGTGGATGATGAAGGGGCAAATCGAGGAGCAGGAAGAGCAGACGGGACAAGGCTCGAGAGGCCTACAGCCAGGGGCTGAAGAAATGTCCCCACTCCACACCCCTGTGGCTTTTGCTTTCCCGGCTGGAGGAGAAGATCGGGCAGCTGACCCCAGCTCGGGCCATTTTGGAAAAGTCTCGCCTGAAGAACCCGAAGAACCCTGGGCTGTGGTTGGAGTCCGTGAGGCTGGAGTACCGTGCGGGGCTAAAGAACATCGCCAACACGCTCATGGCCAAAGCGCTGCAGGAGTACCCCAGCTCCGGAGTCCTGTGATCTGAAGCCATCTTCCTGGAGGCCAAGCCCCAGAGGAAGACCAAGAGTGTCGATGCCCTGAAGAAATGCGGGCACGACCCCCATGTGCTCCTGGCCATGGTCAAGCTGTTCTGGAGTGAGCGGAAGATCACCTAGGCCCGGGAGTGGTTCCACCGCACCGTGAAGATTGACTGACCTGGGGGACGCCTGGGCCCTCTTCTACAAGTTTGAGCTGCAGCACGGCACAGAGGAGCAGCGGGAGGAGGTGAGGAGGCGCTGTGAGAACGCCGAGCCGTGGCATGGGGAGCTGTGGTGCCCCGTGTCCAAGAACATCGCCAACTGGCAAAGGAAGATCGGGGAGATCCTCGTGCTGGTGGCAGCCCACATCAAGAACACCTCTTGACTGGGCGGTCCCTCTGGGCCGGGGTCTTGGGGCGGGTGGGCGAGTGTGCCTGCCTGCCATGTGAGGACGGGGGGAGGGGCCCGAGCAGTTTCTGCTCTGGAATTAAAGTTTTTCTAGGTAAAAAAAAAAAAAAAGAAAAAGAAAACATGACCCACATATATGCTGTCTACAAGAGACCAACCTCAGAACAAAAGATTCACACAAGTTGAAAGCAAAGGGATGAAAGAAAAATATTCCATGCAAATAAAAACAACAACAAAAAGTCGGGGTAATAATACTTATATCTGACAAAATAGACTTTAAAACAAAGGCCACAGTAAGAGACAAAGAAGGTCACTATATAATACTAAAGGGATTGATCCAACAAGAGAATATAACCCTGGTAAACATATGTGTACCCATAACAGGAGCATTTAAATATGTTAAAAAAAAAAAAAAAGACTCTTGGTGGACTTTAAGGGAGAGATTGACATCAACACAGTCAGAGCAGGACACTTAAACATCCCACTGTCATCACTGGATAGATCTTCCAGACAAGAAATCAAGAAGGAAACAACAACTTTAAACGACACACTAGATCAGATAGATTTAATTGGTATTTACAGAATATTTCATCTCAAAGTAGCAGAATATACATTCTTCTCAAATTCACATGGAATATTCTCAAAGATAGACCACATTAGGACATAAAATAAGTCTTAAGAAATTCAAGAAGATTGAAATCACATCAAGCATCTTCTTGAACCACAATGCCATGAAACTAGAAATCAACTACAATAAAAAATTTAAAAACATTCAAACACATGGAAGCTAAGCATGTTATTAAACAGTGAATGGGTTACCATTGAGATCAAGGGAGAAATCAAAAATTACCTGGAAACAAATTAAAATGAACACACAACAATCCAAAATCTATGGGACACAGTGAAATCAGTCCTGAGATGGGATCAATTGGGAAAAAAGGGGGATATATGTAATACTTTCAACAACAAAGACAAATTTAAAAATATAATTTAAAAATAAAAAAATTAAAATCTCAATAAACAATCTAACCCTACATGTTAGAGAACTATAAAAAGAAACTATTGGCCTGGTGCATGAAATTCAGCACATTAATTAGAGGAAATATTTTAAAATTGCTATTTGCCCTTTCTCTATAATAGAAGTGTCAGAGATAAAAGAAAATTAGTAAAATGTATATGAAAATCTTTCTCCTGTCAGAGTCTGGGGCACACCACGGGACCCAGAGTCAAGTCCCCATCCACCCACATGTGCCTCAAAATTGCGCAAGACCCCTACACGGCTGCCCCTCCATTGGGCTAGATTCAGACCAGGCTGGTCCCACCCTTGTCAAGCCCCACCGGGCAAGGGGGTGCAGCCTCGGGTCCCATGGCCCAGCGCCGGGGCATGGGGGTGTAGCTTGAGGTCCCCCTGCCTGGCATCAGGGCAGGGGTGTGGCCTGAGGTCCCCCAGCCTGGCACCAGGGCAGGGGGCATGGCCTGAGGACCCCCATCAAGCCCTGCTGGGCAGGGGGCGCAGCCTGAGGTCCCCCATCAAGCCCTGATGGGTGGGGGTGTGGCCTGAGGTCCCCCGGCCTGGTGCGAGGGTGGGGGGCACAGCCTGAGGTCCCCTGTCAAGCCCCACGGGGGTGGGGGGGTTCGCAGCCTCAGGTCACTGCTGATTGCTCGTTAAGGCTCCATATGGAAACTTGGCCTCCGCTATGGGCGCAGCCATCTTGTGTTATGGAAACCCCGCCTCCGCTGTGGACGCTGCCATCGTTGTGATGGTCAATTTGCATATTCCCTCTTTATTATATAGGATAAGTAATGGAAAGGAACTGCCTGTTTGAGACTTGGATCACATCCTCAATACTTGTCACTAGTGCTGTCTCCTCCTCTAAAATGATGGGAATAGAAAGCACATTAAGGCAAACGGTCCAGATGATGGGCATTGTTTGAAAGTAAGGCCAGAGGAAAGATTCTTAGACAGAATGACAGTTGCTACCAAAATCAAAAGGGAGAGAGGCTGAGAATTAGAGGGAAAAGATATGCAGTATGTAAAGTGCCTCCAGATGTATAATGCAGCTAATTTTAAAACAGGGTGTCTAAAAGATCAAACATAAGAAGAAGTGAGAACAGAGCATAAATTCACCAAATTAGAAAACCAAGGACCCTGGAATAGAGGGGAAGGAAGTAATAGGAAAACAAAAAGATAGCCTTAGATGACAAGTGAAGTAGGGGATATAACTGTACCAGGCTTTAAAGCTCTCTACAGTAGGTTTAGGCTATCTAAACCGGGGGAAGTTAGCAGCACATCCAAATTATAGTCATCTTTCTGCATAGTAAATATTTGTCTTACTTAAAAAGTTTCTGTCATGCATTGTCCCCTTCCCAACAGCCTTATATATTCAGATTGTTACACCACAGAATAATTACATATTGTTTTGATCAAAAAGGGCATTAACCCAGCCTGTCCAGGATTGACGTCAGCATGCCCATGCTTAACTTCTCACTATGCTATTGGTAATCTATCCCTAGAGTTCCTAGAGTCCCTTAATAATCAGGCTCAAACTTACATTTCCACCTCATATTCTGTCTCTTCTAGCCATTCTGAAAAGTTTGCCTTTTTTTTTTTCTTTCTATCTTTATTTTATTTTTTTATTGATTTAAGAGAGACAGGAAGAGGGCAAAAGAGATAGAAACATCAATGATGAGACAGAATCATTGATCCGCTGCCTCCTGCAACACCCCCTACTGGGGATTAAGCCCACAACCCAGGCATGTGCCCTGGACTGGAATCCAACCCCGGACCCTTCAGTCCACAGGCCAGTGTTCTATCCATTGAGCAAAACCGGCTAGTGCGCCATTCTTTTTTTGCACAGAACAACAGTTCATTAATAAACACTTACATTGATTGACTGTCTTCGACTTCACAAATACAAGGAAAAAAGTTACAAGAGGCATACCTGTAACTACAAATATGATTATGTAGTCAGTTCAAAATTGTTATTTCAGAAAATTTCCTAAAAAGTTTTTGAGAGCTACATATAATTCAAATATGCACAAACTCAGTTGATGTGCAAAATACTTCTGCACTAAGATATTAAAAGTATGCAATGAATTGAGGTCTTCAATATTCCTAGGCAATTTAATTTGAAACATATACATATGGACAAATGGATGTGTTTATATATACATACTAGAGGCCCAGTGCACGAATTCGTGCATAGGTGCATAGGTGGGGTTCCTTGCCTTGGCTGGCGAGCCATCTCACCCTGTCCCAATCGGGGCCCATGGGCTAGGGGCTGGGGGGGGGGGGGGGGGGGGGGGGGGGGTCTGGCCAGCTGAGGGAGGTTGGCCAGCCATGGGAGGTTGGCTGTAGGACCACACTGACCATCAAGGAGCAGCTCCTGCATTGAGCATCTGCCCCCTGATGGTCAGTGCACGTCATAGCGACCAGTCAACCAGTCCTAATGGTCGCTTAGGCTTTTACTAGTAAATATATAGATATTCAAGTATGTGTCCTATTCTGTGCTAAAACCTGTTGTCACTATCACAATACTACCATCTAGATCATTTCTGCATGTCCCTTGGTAATATATTAAGAACTTAATCCAGGCCATAATTTTCTTATCATGAGAGAAAGGAATATGCACTTGGATAACCTGAAGCAATGGTTGTGATATGAACAAAAGTGTAATTCTCCTAAGTGTTGGTTCCTTCACTATCATTAAAATAGACTCCAATGCTTATGTTAGCTTCATGATATTCTGAAAGGCCAAAACAAAGAATCTTTTAAAATTCAAGTAGCATTCTATTTACATCCTTTTTTTTTTTTTTTTTTAAATATATTTTATTGATTTTTTACAGAGAGGAAGGGAGAGAGATAGAGAGTTAGAAACATCGATCAGCTGCCTCCTGCACATCTCCCACTGGGGATGTGCCCGCAACCCAGGTACATGCTTTGACCGGAATCGAACCTGGGACCTTTCAGTCCACAGGCCGACGCTCTATCCCCTGAGCCAAACCGGTTTCGGCCTATTTACATCCTTTACAAAGACTTACTCTCTCAACATTCGCATACACACCAGAAGTCATCAATAAATTTGTTTGTTTCATACATAAACAGTAATTATAATAGCATCGCTCTGACCAACTGCCCATTTTATTTTAAGAATAAATAAGAATATTTAACTACATAAAAGAATGCTATCATTCATACACACACAAACATATGCCCCATCTTCTCCACATTTATAACCAATTAGTGGTGTTTTGTTTAATTGTTGTGGTTGCCTTCTCCTAAAAAGTTGAAAATTAGCTACAACTCATTACACATAAACCTCCAAAAAAATGGCACACCTTTCTTAACTAGAATAACTTAGTTCTGTGCTATTTTTGAGATACAACATATATTTTCCTTCAATTATTGAAGACATGTTAAAGAAACTGGATTATAAGAAGAAGGAGGTTTTGCTCTGCTTAGAAAATTACTCTATATTTTCTAGGCCTGAGAACCAATAAAGAACTGCTATATAATACAACATCAGAGACACAGAGTAAAAAGTCTACTGAGAGTTGAGAGGGGGGAAAAAAAAAGCTCAGAAATGATTCCCATGATTCCAGACCTCAGCATAGCTACACAATCACAATGGAAAGAATGTGTGGTAATTAACCAGCTTTAAATCCTGGAAATATCCAATCATTCTTTTTCCCTACAAACGTTTTATAAAAGGGGAAATCCTACAGGCTTCATGATTACTCTTTCAGTTTACTTTTTAAAAAATTCAAACAAACTAAGTATTGAGTTATGCTGTCACGGGTTTCTCCACTCTTTTTTTATTTAAGCAATACCTTATTTAAGTGGTATCTATGCAGATAGGATTTCATTTTTCATATTCATTAGCATCTTATCTTTCAACAGGGATAATGGGAACATAATCTAAAATGAGACTGTGGCAAAAATAAAAGTTTAAAGAACAACAGCTATACAGTACCTAAGTCTTATCAAATACATTTAAGCCAAAAGCTTATATTTATCATTAATCATTATAAACTGATGTTATATGCCAATATACTTCGTAATATAGATTGCTGTTTGAGTGCATCTATGACTAATCTAATTCTGTAGCCTTAGCCTTGATTTCTAAGCGTTTTTACTATAAATCCCACTTATCCTAGGACTCAGCATATTAAGCATTTTATTTTGTATCCCCCTTCTCTATAGTAATTTCTTTACAAGTTGCCTTTAGGACACTGTCAGGAATTAAGCCAATGTTAAGATGACCATATACTCTTTTAAGGCTGAGAAGTCCTAAGACCTGCAGTGATCAAGCTAGAAACTAAGGAGAATAGATGCTGTAGTGCAGGGGTGGGCAAACTTTTTGACTCGAGGGCCACAATGGGTTCTTAAACTGGACCGGAGGGCCAGAACAAAAGCATGGATGGAGTGTTTGTGTGAACTAATATAAATTCAAAGTAAACATCATTACATAAAAGGGTACGGTCTTTTTTTTTTTTTTTTAGTTTTATTCATTTCAAACGGGGCCAGATCGGGCCGTAGTTTGCCCACGGCTGCTGTAGTGTCAGGTTGCATCTGAGAGCCTGAGAACCAGAAAAGCTGGTGGTATAAGTCCCAGTCCAAATACAGAAGAGCAATGCCCCGGCTCAGGCCATTAGGCATAAGTTCCCTCTTACTCAGCTTTTTTGTTCTATTCATGTCTTCAATTGATTGGATGAGGACCACATTAGAGAGAGCAATATGCTTTACGCAGTTCACTAATTTAAACTTTAATCAGGAAACAACCTCACAGACACACTCAGAATACAGTTTGATCAAATATATGGGCACCTCATGGCCCAGTCAAGGTGACACATAAATTTAATCAACACAAGTTCAACCCTCATCAACTGGGCACCCATATTCATCTTCTTAAACCATAATTAATCTCAAAATGAGAACAATTAGGAGATCATAATTATGCTTAACATGATAAAACCATCCTGTGTACAACTGCAAACTTACTAACCCCTTCCCCAGAAGAGAAGGTAAAGTCCTTGAATGTTTATTCTTCTCTTTGATATCCCAGAATTTACATACTATGATGTAAAGTTACTAATATTTAAAACTGAGTGCATGATATACACTTAATATGTTTTTTACATGGGTAAGGGCATGAGAGAAAAGTATTATTTTACATATGTATATAGCCATATATACGTGTTATATATGCATATATATTTGTGTGTTTATATACACACACAAACACAAAAATATATTTATAACGAAATGAGGAAATACTCATGACAATGGAGTCCTTATTCCTATAACTGGTAACACGGTTATAGCTGGTATTTATAGCTACCTTCTCCCATTACCCATTTTGTATTCCGTCATTCTTCAGCAAGTGCTTCAGATGGTTGTGATTCTTTACCTGGTGAGGTGACCCAAACTTCATTCCTGAAGGATCTGGGTTATCAGTAATCTCCTTGAATAGTGTTGCAGTTTTCCACTGACATTAATCAAAGGGCACAATATTACTAAGAGATGCCCTATGGGATCTCCTCTATTTCAGACAAACTCTTCCTTATCTCCATTGTGGAATAGCAATCCAATATCCCCTCGGTAGTGAGGATCAATCACCCCAGGCAACACAGTAATCCCTGTCTTTCTTTGCATGTTGATTCAGAGATATGAGAAGTCCAAAACTGATGGACAGCTGTCTTAACTTCCAACAAATGGAATCATTGTTGTGTCTCCTATGGAAGCATTACTCCCTTTGGAATTAAGACCTCTAGCCCAGCAGAGCATAAGGTCATGGAAACAGGAACCAAAAGTTTTGCTAGCGAGTCACTAGGGGTAATAGTGAATGGTGCTGTTTCCATTTCTACCCCTTGATTCCTGGACCTGTGAATCTTGCCTATAAGAGAAACAGCACCATACACTGAATACTAATTAAGAGCATATACAACCTTCTGGAGAACCTTGCCCCAGTCCTGCAAGGCACTGACACCTCACTGGCACTGTAACTTAATCTTCAAAAGGCCATTCCACCATTCTATCACGCCAGCTGCTTCAGGATGGTAGGAAACATGGTAAGACCAGTACATTCCATGAGTATGACCCCACTGCTCATTTCTTTCGCTGTGAAGTGAGTTCCTTGATCAGAAGCAATGCTGTGTGGAATAGAATGGCAGTGGGTATGGCATACTGTGAGCCCACAGATGGTAGTTTTGGCAGAAGCACTGCATGTGAGGAAGGCAAATTCATATCCAAAATATGTGTCTATTTCAGTAAGAACAAATAGCTGCAACGCTTCCGTGATAGTAGCAGTCCAATGTAATCAACCTGCCTCCAGGTAGCTGGCTGATGACCTGAGGGAATGGTGCCATTCAGGGGTTTAGTGTTAGTCACTGCTGCTGGCAGATTAGGCATTCAGCAGTGGGCACAGCCAGGCAGGTTTTCATGAGCTGAAGTCTATGTTGCTGAGTGCTTCTGTAACCCCCATCCCTGACAGCACGGCCACTTTTTTCATGAGCCCACTGGTCATTGACAGGTATGGCTGGGGAAAGAGTCTGTCTGATACCCAGTCATCCTCTCTTCTTGATTATTAAAATACTACTCTGATGCAGTTACCCTGTGGAAGCATTACTCCCTTTGGAATTAAGACCTCTTAATTTGGTGAGCATTCACATGGAACACCAATATCTTCACTTTTTGGCCCATTCAGAGAGGTCTGCCTGCATACCTCTTACTCAGATTTCCTTGTCACCAATTTTCCAATCATGTTCCTCCCATATGCACTATGGGAGTCCCAGAAGGAGAGAGAGGGAAGATGATAAAAAGAATATTTCAAAAATATTTGAAGAAATATTTGCCAAAACCTTCCCTAAGTTTACTTCCCAATGTGTACTTCCCGAAGTATGTACACACACACAACTTCAACAAATGTACTCTGGTATGTTTCTTAAAGTGAGAAACAAAGTATATATGTGAGAAGAAAAATAACTATCCAAAATTTTTATTTATATGTTATTTCACTTTGTTCAAAAGATATTCTACTTATATATACTGGAATTATACAATAAAACAACATTTTGCAATCTGAGCAGACTCTGAGTGATCACAACACTTCTAATCAATCATATGGGAGTCACCTTTTATGTTCACTACTGTGACACTGAGAATCTGAGAATAATAATCTTGTGGCATTATTTTTTTTCTCCTATTGATAACAAAAGAAGCAAGAGCAATAACACCCAGCTTTGGATATACAGAAAATCAACTCAGTATGCCAATGAAGATAACGTCTCCTAAAAAAAAAGGTTCTTGCAACCAAAGGTACTATACAACTATTCTTAACATGGTAACTGAAACAAATCACATATACTAAATAAGCAAGTGACACTTAAAAAACCATTCACTTTAAGCAAAACTGGTCCTAAAAAGAAATTAATAAAATGTCTCTTCTCATAACAGACAAGAGAAGAAACTTAAATTATCTAAGCCTCATGAAACCCAGTTATTAAACAGTTTTCCCATTCAGCAGAATAGAACACAAGTATTCATTTCAACTTGTCTTCCGATTCAGGGTGGCCCATTTAATGCCATTCAGCTTTTGCAAGCTTATTTTCCATTTTTCATACCCAATTTAGGCAAACTATAAATAAAAGGTATAAACTCTTTATAAGCTGTCTTTATTAAATTCGTAATTTAATTTAAATGATGAAATTTAAACTCATCTTTAATCACAATATTTTGCTGATGTCTAAGCATGTAATTTTTTAGTAATATTCAGGTAAGCCCCTGTCTATCACCGAAGCATATTCATAGATTAATAGATCTTGCATAATACTGCAGCTCTATCTTTACTTCAATTGCAAAAGTTCTGAATTCCCATAAAACCAAAGCATCTTGAAATGATCATGTAGATCTTCTTTTACCACAAGATTGGATACAACATAAAAGGCAATTTGATTGGCCTCTCCATTATCTAGGCCTACTTTTGGTAAGAGATGCACATGGTCTATGTTTGTAAGGCTGGCAAAGGGGGAAAAAAGTCAATCTTCTCTGAATAGCAGGAAAAAGTGATTTCACACTTTATAAGAGAGTAGTTATTTTGTTCATATAGTCAGTCTACTTAACTATATATGTTGGACTGTACTATGTTAATACTAAAGTGGGCATACCTGTCTAAGGAAAACAGTTTTATTAGGATTATAACATGTTACATTTTAAAACAGCTAACACTATCACTGATCTTCATCTACTAAACCTGTAATTTAAAAAATTCTTCTCACTTCAAAATTTAAAAAAAAAACAACACACAACTGTGTGTCCTCTGCTATTGACAGTAAATGTATCCTTAATTCTTTAAGTAGGATTCTATGGCATATAGCCAACAAGACTCTTCGTACATTTATTAGGGATATGACAGGAAAGGGAGAGGGTACAGGTCAAGAAGGGTCTACACTAACTTAAAATTACAAACATAAAAGGACATAAACCTGGGTAAACATTTTAGAAATAACTGATATTGTCTCATATTGATTCATTAATTTACTTAACGATAAAATTTTGCTTAATGGGTAAAAAAGTCATTTAATTATTCCAGACTCTAAACCTGTAAAATAAACTATATAAAATCTAAGGAACTCTGACTTTCTGAAATTCTAGGATTCTACCTTAACATGATGCCAAAAAAGTCAATGATACTGACTATAGCATTTTTCTCCAAAATGTATCACAATAAATTGCGTGGGAGACAAATTCCAAGAACATCAAATGAAACAAGGAGGCAATCTTTAAAAATATGAAGAAAATTTCATACACTAACAGAAAAGCCACATTTCAAAGACTCAATTAAAAAAATATTATCAGAGTTACGCATAAAGATTTAATGTTCATTTGAGTGGGGAAAACAGATATTGATACAAAGAGTTAATGTAAAGAGAAGTGCCTTTTTAAAGTTCTCATTATTGGGACAGCAAAATGACAAAATTTGATGAGCTTTCAAGAAGCCAAAAGTCACAAGGAACAGGTTGAGCATTGTGATTATGAGCTATATTTTGGAAACAACTTACCTAAACACTCCCCTTCCAATTTACTAATGGAAAAGGTCTTGTCCACCCCAATGCACTCCCACCCCAACCTCTGCTATCAAAAGACAATAAACCTTCAAATAGCTTTTTTTATTCATAACAATCCTATATACAAATCTTACATCTACAGCTAGAGGTACAAGATAAATGTCTATTAGGCAAATTCCTATTTGTCCATTTAAGCTACAACCAGCTAAATAAATTTGTAACCAGCTTTCTTCTTTTTTTACTGCCCCCACCCCGCCCCCAACAAAGGTGCTGTTCCCTCTGTGATGACTCTCTGCACTTTCTTTTTGGCTGGCTTTAAGTATATTAAAATGATTAAAGAAAACAGAAAAACTCTCAGGTTTTGAGCTGATCAATCCAATGAGATACATTTTTTATTTAATAAATATTAAGAGATAACTTGTAACTTTCATCACTTTTGTTTTCTTTATGATTATTCCATTTGGCTTTGCTGAGTAACCAGTTCACAATAAGCTATCCCTGCCCACAGAACTACCTCCTAGCCAGCCCGGAGGATACCAAACTTTGTAAATCAGGGTAATTTTCTACCACACAATTTACTGGCTAGCCACACAGGTACACTCTCCCTGGCATCACACACAGCCCTCTCCCCTCCCTCCAATCTCCTATTTACCTAACAGGTACAGTAAAGCCCTAACCCTAACCCTCACTGCAACAGAAACTGCAGCAGAGGGCAAATGGGATGATTAGAAGTGCGGAGCTCTCCTATGGCACAGAACAAAGATAATTTATTGTCAGCCCCTGTCACCCCAGCGAACTACATATTCTGAGTATTTGGCCTTACGTTGTTGGGTGAAATGTCAGCCCACCCCCAATCACTCCATCACGGAACATGCAAACTATTTCCAAAAGCCACCATCCGACCACCTCTCTGCTATTTAAAGAGGAAAGCGGCATAAATGTCTGCCCGGTTCAGACAGGGAGGGAAGGAAAAGAGTCGGAATTCTCAAGGGGCCGCTGAGTCACCTGCAGCTGCAGCCAGCACTTTACCCTCCAGGAAATCAGGCTCTGCCCCAGCGCTCGCCAGGGAGCGAGAGTAGCTACAGCAGCAACATCATCATCATCCCACCAAAAACACACTCCGTGAGCTTTTAATAGAGCGGCCAATCCTTCAAGAGAAGCCCAAAATAGACTTCATGTCCCGAGTTCTCCTCCGCAGTGCAAAACAGGGGCAGCCGGAAGAAACACCTTTATTGTGGGGAAAGGGGGCGCACGGATGGGAACGGAGGATGCCTCGCCACTTGGCAACGTACTGCCTCCTGCCTGAACCCCGAAAAATGCCGCTTTTATTGCAACGCGTGGCTGAAGACGGAGCAGACCTTTGGCCCCGTGGACTTGGCCAAGTCGAAGGGGAAACAGACGCCAGGAGCGCCCGGTGGAAACTCGACAAGGACCAGCCCCGTTTGGTGGGAGTTTCCGTGACACCATCATCACGTGTACTTGTGCGTAGACTGTCAAAAGCGTTGGCCTCTGGAGTGTGCAGGGACCAGGGCCGGCCGGCGACGGCCAGCGCAGGTGGGAGCGCCCTGCGCGGGGAGGGGGGGCGGGGCTGGCTCCCCGCCCAGCGGGCCACGCCCCCCGGTCACCTCCACCTCCGGGGGCGAGGCCGGGCGGGCGGCGGCGGCGGCAGCCCGGTGGGGCGTTCCCTGCCCGCGCCCAGGCCGCCTCCGGGCGCACCGCCGCCTCACGCGGCCCGGGTTCCCAGACCCAGGCCCAGAAGGCGAGCGTCCATTTACCTGCTCCCGCTCCCGCTCCCGCTCGCCGCCGCCGCCGCGCCGCTCAGCACGCCGTGAGGTGAGCCACCCCCCAGCACGCAGACGCGCACGTGCACACCCGGGGACGACCCCGGACCTGTCGGTGAGACGTCGGCCCCAGCCACACACGTTGGTGGAGCCCACACACCACCCGGCTTGGAACACCTCTGCCCCCGGAAGTTGATTTCCTCCAAGGCCCGCCCAACACTGCGCGCGTCACTCTACGCAAGCATGGGAGTCACGTGGCCCCAGGCTGAGGCTGAGCGTCAGGTACCGGGTACCGTGCTCTCAGCCCAGGCACTCGTGGCTTCAGTGGTCCGCAGGGGGTTTCTGTTCAAAAGGGGGTGATTTAGGAGCTGCTTCCTGTTAGTTAACTGCCTAAGTGGCAGGCCCTGTTTCTATGCCTAATCCATGCAAATAAAATCATCCCCAGAATGATGCGCCCATACGGGATTGTCTTTGGGAAGAGTCAGGCCTAATCTTTTCACCACCCGCAAGCGGAGCTCAATAAAAATTGCAGCTGAGCTAAGTGGGTGACACATAGTTAAGTGCTCAAGAAACACTTGACTAGACAGCTGCGCCATCTCATCTCTGAATATATCAACGCTCAACCTAGGGCAGGAGTGGGCAACCCCTGGCACGCGTGCCAAACATGGCACGCCAGTAACTTTTGCTGGCACGTGAAACCCTCTCTTATAATCTTCCACTTACAATTGTGAATCTTTGTTCTCAGTGATGAATTTTATTAAGTCTCATAATAGGAGTAGCCTGACAGATGAAAGTAGTAGCTCGTGCATATCTCCAAAGGTCACGAAATATAAACCTGATGTAAAATCTCTGTCATCAGTGATGCAGCAGCAAAAGTCCCACTGATAATATCAAACGGAGTCATAAAGTTTTCTGTCGGACTATCAGTGTACATGTATACATTAAAAAATAAATGTATTTTTTCATGATCATATACTGTGTTTTTGTCGCTCGAATGAATTTTATTATTTCCTCAAGGTTCTTCACATATATACACCGTAAGAGATATCAAGTAGGTGTAACATGTTCTCAAAAAATTAGGGTTGGCTTGCAGAAGAATTTTGAGTCAGAGATTTTGCTGGTTTTGGCACGCACTCACAAAAAGGTTGCCCACCCCTGACCTAGGGGATGCACCTAAACCAAGAGCTTCAGACCAATACTATGTGACTTCAAAGCAATCTGCTCTGTAATTACTTCTTGTCCTCAACTCCAGAACACAGCAGTTTAAACATGCCATCTCTGTTTCAGAGACTGTGTATTTTCAGCTGCTAAGCTACATTCTTTTTTCTAAACCTCCAGGCAAATAGTTTCTCCAGAAGAAAGAGAATGACATAACTGATAAGACTTTTATTTTTTAAAAAAAGCATGGTTATATAGATTTATGGTCTATTTTAAATTGTCAGTAGCTGTCAGAAATAGTCAACTAGCAGGCCACTTGTGAAAGATTCTTCCATTTTGACATGGGAGGGATCTGGAGAACATTCCTTGAACCATTTTTTATTGAGTACATACTATATGCCAGCCCTGAGCCAGGTTGTGGCAATCCCAGAGTGAACAGTATCCAGTCAAGATCTCTGCTCTCTGGAGTTTAAAGTCTATTGAGAAAGAAAGATAAGTAACCTGGGAACTTTGAACATACTAGCAAGTCTCTGGAATATTCACACTAATTGTATACCAGGCATTCTTTAACATTTTGGGGAACAGTATTTTCTCATCTTTACATAGAACAAATCTGGCCAAACCAGTAATAATCTCTGCTATGTACTGGCATATATCAAAAAGAAATCCTCTAATCCTCCAGTGGCAGGCTGAAGTGGTTTGTGAGCAGTTTCAATGTTGAACACAAATGTCACCTCTTCTATACCCCTTTTTCTTCCCACCTCCTATTTTGTGTACATAGCAAACAGATTTCTATTACAGGAAATATTATGCTTTCTTATACATATATGTTTACCCGTCTACTAGACCACCAAGTCAAAGACCACTTCTCATTTCTATATACAGCAATCTACTTCTCACTTGTATTTGGATATCCAGTAGTCTGGCATAGTGTCTGTCTAGTGGTTAGGAGAAAGGTATACAATAAATGCTTTTTAAACTGAGTACAATTACGTTTATGTTATTATGTGTCTCCTATCTCTTTCTGCTGGAAACTTCAGATGAGTTTCTGGGTGTTTCTACCAATATATCTACGTGCTTTTTCAAGTTTTTTGGTCCACCACAAAATTAACACATTATAAGAAACTCTGAAGTTTGAAAAAATGGAATTTGAGAGAACACAGTCAAACCCCAAGCAACATTCTCCTGAGAGTCCACTCTTTTAAGTTGACCAGAAAAAGCAAAGTATTACATATGAACAGTGGAACCCCCTTCTATTTATTTCTCTTTCTTTACGTTTTGGGTATTAAATGACTGTAATGATAAAGAGAATGTTGTGTTCTTGTGTCTAACTTTAACTGGACATAGTGGGGGAAATCATCCAAACATCAGGAAGAAAGTTATCCTGCCCTAGCCAGTTTGGTTCAGTGGATAGAGCATCAGCCCACAGACTGAAGGGTCCTGGGTTCCATTCCAGTCAAGGGCACATACCTTGGTTGCAAGCTCAATCCCTGGCCCTAGTTGGGGTGGGTGCAGAAGGTAACCAATTGATGTGTCTCTCTCACATCAATGTTTCTTTCTGTGTGTCTCTCCCCCTTCCTTCTACTCTCTGTAAAAATCATTGGGAAAATATTCTCAGGTGAGGATTAACAATAAAAAGAAAGAAAGAAAAAGAAAGAAAGAAAGAAAGAAAGAAAGAAAGAAAGAAAGAAAGAAAGAAAGAAAGAAAGAAAGAAAAGGGAAGGGAAGGGAAGGGAAAAGGAAAAGGAAAAGAGAGAGAGAGAGAGAGAGAGAGAGAGAGAGAGAGAGGGAGGAAGGAAGGAAGGAAGGAAGGAAGGAAGGAAGGAAGGAAGGAAGAAAAGAAAGAAAGAAAGAAAGAAAGAAAGAAAGAAAGAAAGAAAGAAAGAGAGGAAGGGAAGGGAAAGGAAAAGGGAAAGAAAGAAAGAAAAGAAAGAAAGAAAGAAAGAAAGAAAGAAAGAAAGAAAGAAAGAAAGAAAGAAAGAAAGAAAGAAAGAAAGAAAGAAAAAGAAAGAAAGAAAGAAAGAAAGAAAGAAAGAAAGAAAGAAAGAAAGAAAGAAAGAAAGAAAGAAAAGGGAAGGGAAGGGAAGGGAAGGGAAGGGAAGGGAAGGAAAAGGGAAAGAAAGAAAGAAAGAAAGAAAGAAAGAAAGAAAGAAAGAAAGAAAGAAAGAAAGAAAGAAAGAAAGAAAGAAAGAAAAAAAGAAAGAAAGAGAGAAAAGGAAAGGGAAAGAGGGAGGGAAGGAGGGAGGGAAGAAAGTTATCCTTATTGGAGACTGACTCTGCCTGCATATTTGTTATATTGTCAATGCAGGAGTAACTGGCTTACAATTTAAATAATAAATAAATAAAGACTAATCAATTTTTGTAACTGCTTTCTAAGTTTGAAAGCATAGTCATAAATATATAAAGAAGACAGTGTATCAAACCTGTAGGGTCTAAATCTGTTTCTGGCAATGAGCCACAAACCTGCTGGTTATTTTTGGGGGGGGTGGGGGTGGGAAGGGGAATTCACTAACAGCTAAGATATTGTTTTGCCTGTTATTCATATACTTTTATCAGAATCTTTGCTTAAAATGTGTAGCTTAAACTGCAGCATCATATAATAATTTGCCTAATTTTTCTACCAACATTTATAATGCTACAAACGTCAATGATCATTTAAATAACAATGCCTAAAGACTGTGACAATAAAATTAGCTTTTACATTTAAAATGAAGTTATTTTTAAGTAAAATTAGGTTTATGAGATGGCTCATATCTAGGCTTTTATGGAAATATTTATAATTAGACTCATATGGATTATATGAGTCCTATTACACGGAGTATGAAAAATGCTATGAACTTTGCTTTCCAGTAAAATGCTATAAATCCTTGATCACTGTGTGATTACCTCTTGCATAGGCAACATTTTCCTCAAGTTTATAATAGTAGCATAAAGATTTATTGTTAACAACCTGTAATGACATGAATATGCTTAACAATCACTACACACAAGGTGTATATGTCACCCAATTACATGTATTCACTAAAATACATATACATTTGAGACTGTCAGTCACTATCTCTTTATAAAAATTTATCCCCCATCAAATGCAACAAAATTATTCTCTTCTGATTCTATGGCTTTTCAGACTATTCTTTATTCATCCAGTTTCTGCAGGACCCAGACAAGTGAGATATGATGGGGACCACCACCCCTGCATCTTTTAGATCCAACATCGGCCAACATTTTCTTGTAAGGAACCAGATAGTTACTATTTTAGGCTTTACAGGCCATGTTGTCTCTGTTGCAACCAGTAGATCCACTGTAAGCTAAACCTTGAACAGAACTCCATTTTTTAACTGCCTTTCATATGCTCCCACTTTAACTGAAGGTCCCGATGATGTGTTCAGTTTCCTGTTAACAATAAAAACCATGGCTCAGTGTCCAACTATTTTTGAAATGTTTGGGTGCACATCACCTGAGTAAATGTCCTTTAGTCTCTTCAGGGAAGGCCTGTGGGGATCATAACCAGGTGTACTTGCTATGACATCACATAGCCCCTTTAATTGATGGATTCTGGGTCTGAAAATTTGCTCCATAAACTGGGCAAAGGACTGTGCCACATTTATTGTTGTGGGCACTCAGCCTCCCAGTTATCCATCCTTGATTTCTTCTGCTGGGACATGCTGAATGATTCCATTTTCACCACCCATCTGTTTTGCCACATTCTATTAACTTCTTCCATGACTTCTTGAGTCTTGGATGCCATTCTCACCTTATTGGTCACTGAAATAATTGAAAACCCTGGCTTCTGGCAGTTAAGTACCACAACTGGGCCTCTATCATTTCAGGGTTCTATCATCTCCTTTTCTATCAAAGAGTCAAGTCTGCTACTGTCATCTCTGGCCTACAGAGCACCACGAATCTATTGTTTGGTGATACTGGTGTTTCTCTAACCAGAACATTCCTTATGCCCTTAGTAAATTGTTTGTTCTCTGGGTCTTCCCATGGAACATGTTCATCTCACCATCTGCCAGCTGTATTTGCATATCCATTCCAGCAAGTATTGAGTTTCTCCCTTCTCCATCATTCTGCCATGGCAGTCCTAGTATTTCAACTTGCTTAACATAGTCTATCTGTTTTGGTTGGTGCTTTATCATCTTTGAAATTCAGCCACTCTAACTATAAAATCTCGGTCAAGGTCCTCAGCTTACTTCAGTCTCCCCCTGGCAAGAAATGAAAGCTCTTTTTTGGTAACCAAAGATGCCCCCTTGACTTACCAGTTGGCTTTTAATTTCTTGTGGTTCACTCTGAATTGTTTATTATCCTTCTGTATAGCATCAATAACTGCTTAGTAATAGCCATCTAATCTCATTAACTTTATCGCTATCATATGCTCCATAAATCTTAAATGTCTGATCCATTTGGCCACTTTACAAACAGTGAACGTTTTAACAATTAAATCACTACCTGTGGCCAGGGGAGGTGTGTGCTCCAGGTATCACCAGTGATAAAGTTTTTATTGCCAACAGGCAATGAATGACTCATACATTTGAGACTGTCAATTTCAATAAAGAGATAGTGACTTTATTTCAGTCAATGTATGCTTAATTTCTAGTTGGTCCTTTTTCATAACCTCGAGGGTCTCACTAGATTTCTTGAGGGTCTCACTACATTTATCGGCGGTCTCACCAGACTTTTTGAGGGTCTTACTAAATTTATCGGCGGTTTCTAGAAAGTTCTTGAAAAACCTTAAAAGTGTGGTTTTGAACTCTATATCCAGTCATTTGCTTTCCTCCATTTCTGTCATTTGTGTCCTGTTTCTTTGTCTCTGCATTTTTTATGCTTCCCTGTGTTGATAGAGTGGCTTTCTGTGCTAGGTGTCCTATAGGGCCCAGTGGCTCAGCCTCCCCAATTACCTGAGGTGGACACTCTTGGTGCACCCCCTTGAGGGCTTTGTGCACAGTCTTGTTGAAGTTAAGCCTTGATTGTTGTAGGTATCACTGAAATAAAGGATATTATGCAGAGTTCCAACAGCAGACTAGAGGATAGCAAGAATCAAGTCAAAGATTTGAAATATGAAGAAGCAAAAAACACCCAACCGGAAAAGCAAAATGAAAAAAGAATCCAAAAATACGAAGATAGTGTAAGGAGCCTCTGGGACAGCTTCAAGCGTACCAACATCGAATTATAGGGGTGCCAGAAGAAGAGAGAGAGCAAGATATTGAAAACCTATTTGAAGAAATAATGACAGAAAACTTCCCCTACCTGGTGAAAGAAATAGACTTACAAGTCCAGGAAGCGCAGAGAATCCTAAACAAAAGGAATCCAAAGAGAACCACACTAAGACACATCATAATTAAAATGCCAAGAGCAAAAGACAAAGAGAGAATCTTAAAAGCAGCAAGAGAAAGACAGTCAGTTACCTACAAGGGAGTACCCATACGACTGTCAGCTGATTTCTCAACAGAAAGTTTGCAGGCCAGAAGGGAGTGGCAAGAAATATTCAAAGTGATGAATGCCAAGAACCTACAACCAAGATTACTTTATCCAGCAAAGCTATCATTCAGAATTGAAGGTCAGATAAAGAGCTTCACACATAATGAAAAGCTACAGGAGTTCATCACCACCAAACCAGTATTATATGAAATGCTGAAAGGTATCCTTTAAGAAGAGGAAGAAGAAGAAAAAGGTAAAGATACAAATTATGAACAACAAATACACATCTATCAACAAGTGAATCTAAAAACCAAGTAAATAATCTGATGAACAGAATAAACTGGTGATTATAATAGAATCAGGGGCATAGAAAGGGAGTGGACTGACTATTCTTGGGGGGTAAAAGGGGTGTGGGGGATACGGGAAGAGACTGGACAAAAATCATGCACCTATTGATGAGGACAGTGGGGGGGGGGCAGTGAGGGTGGAGGGTGGGGTGGGAACCGGGTGGAGGGGAGCTATGGGGGGAAAAAAGAGGAACAACTGTAATAATCTGAACAATAAAGATTTAATTAAAAGAAAGAGAGAGAGATAGTGACTGACAGTCCCAAAATTCCTATCTTATCACCTATGACAGGAAGCAGAAGCTGAGACAGGATTTAGCATGCAAGATGCCTGTAGGGATCAAACTTTTGATAGGAAGGGAACAGGAAGCAGGATTGGGCAGAGGGATACGTTGAACAGTGATGTAGGCAGAAGAGAGTTTCAGCTAACCCAGCAGAAAGCTCTGGAACAAACATGTCATCAAGAATCCCACATCAGGTCAAAATGACCAGACCTTTGTATTACTACTTCTCTCAGTCACCAGAAGCAGATTACCCTGTGAAGGATATGACCTTTGGACAGACAGCTTTTTGTACCAGTGCAGATCCCAAAAGAGCAGAGAGCTGTAGAATGATGACTACTTCCTGCAGCTGGGTAGGAAGTCCTCCTTGAAGGAGAATCTGATGATACATCTCTACATCTAGCACACTAAACCACTGGCAATTTTCTCCAGTGGCTGAAGCATTCTCATCTTTGTGCATTTGAACATGCTCTCTCCTCTTCCAGGCATATTCTTTCTCCTGGGAACACTCTGAAATTTCCAAGATATATAGTTGCCCATTCTCTGAAGCCTGATTACTAATTATTTATGTCATCATTATACCCATTCTTAAGCTATAGTGTAATAATTTACTAGTTCCTTTTGCTCAATATATTGTAACCTATTTGAAGACATGCATTGTTTCATTTTTGTATTCACATCTAAAAAACTGTCATTAATCTAAGGAACATTAAGTATATCCTAAATAAATGACAAAACATGTTTCTTTTTTAAAAAAATATTTTTTTATTGATTTCAGAGAGGAAGGGAGAGGGAAAGATAGAAACATCAATGAGGAGAGAGAATCATTGATTGACTGCCTCCTGCACACTCCTTACTGGGGATTGAGCCCACAACCAGGGCATGTATCCTTGCCGGGAACTGAACCATGACCTCCTGGTTCATAGGTCGATGCTCAACCACTGAGCCAAGCTGGCTAGGCAAAACTTGTTTCTTTTCACCCTATCTCTATATAAAAACTAGACCCCCAAAAGATTTCTAAAATTACTCTTTTATTCCTCATATTGCATTTTTATACGATTTTGAATTAATGACAGACTAGGTAGTAACATTGGAATCTATATATTCAGTTCAGACTACTTTCCCTATCCTTACATTCATATATTTATTGCCTGCTAGACATTTTCTTCAGACTCAACATATCAACATATCTCAAAGGACACACATTATTTCTATCTGCAAGCTTGCTCTTTCTTCTATATTCTGTCTCCTTGATAGTGGTACCTAATCACCCAGCTAGAATAATCAGAACCTCCTTATAGTTCTTTTTCTTTCATTGTTCATGTTTACCAAATTCTGATCACTTGACTTTCTAAATAATTTCAGCTATATCTTCTCCTTTCTCCTAATATTTAGGCCCAATAAAGGTACTTCAATTGTCTGGATGAATTCTTAAGTCATTTACCTATCTTCAGTTTTACTTCCTTAAAATACATGCTTCAACACTTTCCCAAATAACATTATACTAAATGGTGAGAGACTCAAAGCTTTCCTGCTAAGATCAGAAATAAGGTAAAGATGTCCCCTCTCACCACTGTTTTGTAATATGATACTGGAAGTTTTAGCTAATGTAATAAGACAAGAAAAGGAAATAAAGGTATACAGATTGGGAAGAAAGAAATAAAACTGTCTTGCTTTGCAAATGAAATGAGTATCTATGAAAATCTGGATGAATCAATCAAAAAAGTCCTGGAATCAATAGTGATTACAGCAAGGTTATAAGATACAAGATCAATATACAAAAAGTTAATTGCTTTCCTATATACCAGCAATGAAAAGTGGAATCTGAGATTAAGATGTGGATGACTTTTTATATTAGCACACCCAAATATGAAATATTTAGGTATAAATCTAATAGAATATGCATAAGATCTATATGAAGAGCTCTATGAAACTGATAAAAGATATCAAATAAGAACTAAGTACATGAAGAGATATTATAAGCTCATGGGTAGAAAGATTCAATATTGTCAAGATGTCAGTTCTTCCCAATTTGATCTATAGACTCAATGCAATTCCAATCAAATCAGAGGTAGTTATTTTGTGAAGAGGCAAAGGACCTAGAATAACCAGCTTTGTATTAAATGAGAACAAAGTGAGAGGATTAACATACTACCTAATTTCAAGACTTACTATAAAGCTATAATAAAGACAGTGTAGTGTTGGTGAAAGAAGAGACAAATAGGCCAATATAACAGAATAGAGAGCCCAGAAAAAGACTCACATCAATATAATCAACTGATCTTTGACAGAATGAAAGGCAAAACAATGGAGCAAAGATAGTCTTTTGAACAAATTTTGCTGGAACAGTTGGATATTCACATGCAAAAATTGAATCAATTTCACATACACACACCACACACACACACACACACACACACCACAAAAAAACTCAAAATAGATCACAGACCTAAATATAAAATGCAAAACTATAAACTTCTAGAAGATAACATAAATGACCTCGGGTTTTGACTTTTCAGATAAAATAGCAAACACACAATTCATGAAAAATGATTGAGAATCTGGACTTCATGAAAATTGAAAACTTCTCTCCTGTGAAAGACAATGTCAAGTAAATGAGAAGACACACCAGAGTCTGGTAGAAAATACTTACAAAAAAACAACAACACTTCTGATAAATTACTTTCAGCCAAAATACACAAAAACTCTTAAAACTCAACAATAATAAAATGAACAACAGGAAAAGTGGGCCAAAAAACCTAACCCACACCTTACCAACGAAAATGTACAAATGGTTAATAAGTAAGCTAATGAAAAGATGTTCAACATCAGATGTCATGAGGAAATTGCAAATTAAAATATCATTGGAAACAGAATTCTGGAGGTTAAAGATGTTTACATGTTTTTTATATAAACTTCTCTCTGAATTTAGGATCTACTTACCCACACTTAAACAACAACCCAGCAGAAACCAATGTTAAACCTCCCACATAAGGCTTTCTTATTTGAAAGTAAAATAAATTAATAATAAATGAAAAAGAGTTTACTGAGTTTGCATGTAAACAGCTTCAGAAAAATAAAAGATTGAGAGTAAAGGATTTCATTTCTAGTATAATTTAAACTTTTAATACATAATAAAGAACATAAGGAAAATTACATTTCTATTTTAGAAGGTTAGACCCTTGTGAAGCAAGATCAGTCAAAATTTTTATTACAGTGGCCTTTTTTTTTTTTTTTTTTTGCAATAGCACTCCATTAAATAACTGGAAGCCACTTATCCCATGTTTTTACAAGCCATTTTTTTCTTCATAAATAATATTTCTATTTATTTGAAGAACACTAATTCTGGGTATCACTCCTACAAAATGTAGTTTCCCAAAGGTTATATAGAATTGATTACAGAAGCCAATAAATGCCTCATTAGACACCGGGTTATTTGTATACCTCCAAGAATATGAGTTATGAGCAGTTCCATGTCTATTCTGAAGCTTTAAATTATTGATTTAGTAATGGATGGTATTTGGTCAGGTGCCAATGGATACATGAATAACATCACCCAGCAATATGGCACTTTTAATATTGTCAAAAGCTAGATACACTTGTGGTTCTTCCAAGTCAAACAGTACATCTAATGCTATTAGGTTGGTTATTTTGTTCTTGGCATTCTCTTTAAGAATGAGAAAGCTCTATATTTTTATACATGAAATAAGACTTGTTAATGTGGATGTAGGAGAATTTAGCATGTCAATTACTAAGAGTCTATTTTTCCTGCAAACTGAAGAGGGTATTTTTTTTACTATTGTTTTCATGCAGTGCGTGGGGGATATTTGAAGATGCAGGGAAATGTCATGGTGGAAGTAATAGTAATATATTTTTTAAGATTGGGTTAGTAAGAGTCATTACAACTATTCTATGTCCATTTTTGGCTAAATGAAGAGGAAAGTGTTACCAGCTGATGGCCGTTTGATGACCTACATGGAAAGAATTGGAACACTTAGGAGAGCACAATTGAGAGAAGTGATCACATCTCAAAATGTGACATCATTCTTTGGCACCAGCTGGCACCCTGGGCATCGAGAGTGAGTTATGCTCTCAACTCTGAATTTTCCCCTCCAGATTACCTTTGTGGCTCACCAGAGGGCAGTGTGCAGTAATCGTCTCTACTGTTTCCTATATTGAATGTTTCCTATGGAAAAGTCAAGGTCAAATCACCAGAGGCAGACAACAGGCAATGTGCCTCCTACATGGAATTCTTAATATTGAGAAATTAATCAATTACCACATAAGATATAATGTAAAGAGTTTTAGTAAATTCTGTTATACTTTCAACTTTATGACAGTAATTTGGAGATTACTGAACTCAATTCTCCTCTTTAGACTTACAAATGTATAATATTATCCAAAGGTGGGTAAATTGCCTTCCTTCACATATCTCACACCTGACTTTTCAAGGTTTCCAACATTACAACCAGGTTAAATAATTCATTGAATACTGGACATTGGAAGTGTGGGATATAACAAGATAAAGCACCTATAAATCCGGTTCAAAAGGAGCTTGAAATCTATCAAGTATAAATGAAAAATTTAATACATAATGAAAATTATACAAAGTGGGGGATACATGTAAGTATGGTACTGTGAGAATTAATAAGATGGATATGGATGAAGGCTTTTGGGAAGGATTCAGAATCTGAGCTGAGTCTTACAGGTGAGGCAAATTCATTTAAACATATTGAGGTTGATATAAGTAAATCCTAGATAAAGGAAACATCATGGATATGAAAAGTTAAAGGACCTAGGAGCTTATGGTATGTAAAAGGTAGTAGTGGAAAATAATTCTAGAGAGCTATATTGTGAATAGGTCCTTCAGATTATTATGAGCTCCAAAAACTGAACTGACAGCAGGAAGTTGTACGAACTAAAGATCAGCATTAGCTTTGTGTACTGGCAAAAAAACTAATCCGGCAGCATTGTGTGGAATGGATTGTATAAGTAAGAATCCAAAGATAGGAAGTTGAGTTAAAAGGCTATTTCAATAATTCTGTAGATTTTCAGATTGAAAATAAAAAGGCAAGCAAGAAGATCTGTAAAAGTAGAATTAGTATGAGTAAAAACTAAGTAAATGTGGGTGGAGTAAAGAGAGAAAGAAATCAAAACATAGTTTGAGGTTTTTAGCTGAACTGGCAGGATGACAATTTCATTCATTGAAACATAAGACCCAGGAGAAGCAGGTTTGAGGGGGAAAAAATGTCTATGTTTACCAAAAAACAAATAGAAAATCCTAGTGAATATCTTTATGGAGTTAAATAGTCCTCTTTTTTTCCAAATTAATTCAGATGAATTTAGGGGACTCATTAGTCTTGATGCCCCCAAAAGTCTACTAAAACAACAAATTTTTGTTTATTAAAATGTCTCAAAATCTTTAAATGTGAAAATCTAATAGGAGTTTATTATGTACTCAAAATTAAGACTTAAATTACATCATCATATTAAATGGAACTTCGAGGTGTTAAAGTTTATTGATGTTAAAAATTTAAGAATATCCTATTTTTACAAATGGTGAGTTTCTGTTTAGTAGAAAGGAACAAATTGCAACTTTTCACTGATGCAACGATGTTCTATGCATTTTTTATTTCTAATAGAAAATTATGATAGAACATTTAAAGGAATCCATAATAATCATAGTGAAAAAATAAATATAACTTCCTTTAATATTTTTAAACACCTTTTAGGAATTAACTGAAAAAAGCCTGTAATAGAGTCCCATTTGCTCAAACACATTGTAATATTTTTCCTGAATTGGTTGACAGTTATAAAACCCAGAGACCAAGCTGTGAAAGAAACTTTTCCAGTTGAAATATCTGCTTTTATAGCAAATTTTTCAATCAATCATATGGGAAGTTTTAGAGTTGCCTTGAGTTCATCTGTTAATTTTTCAGCTCAAATTAAATAATGACCTCATAAGTGGCATAGATTTGTTTCTTGGCCACTAAAAATATATAGTAGTAAATTTTCTACAGTAAATTGAATTCTATAACACTATCTTTCACTCTCAATCCTTCAAATACCTGTGAATCAGATAGCTCTTGTCCATACTTATGGACCCAATAGCTTGAATTTTTTTCTGTATAAACCACAAAAGAGTCTTCTACATGTTAATTATGTCCTCTTCACTCTGACCACATATCTATACAATTACTTTGAACATGGTATTTCATAGTGTATATCTTGTCAACTTAAAACTTCCAGGTTTTATGCTGCTTTTAACAGCACTTTCTTAGTCATTTAGATATGCTACGGTGCAATAGAAGTCCTCTGGAATTTAACACCATCAGGCCTTCAAGTGCATTTTTCCAGAAATCGACACCACCACATTGTATTGTGATTGCTCCTTCTCTTGTTTATATACCCTTACTGGAAAGTAAGCCACCTAAGAGGAAGGCCGGTGTCTTGTTTAAGCAGCCCTCTGAGAGCACCAACTTCTTAGAAAACAAGGAAGGAATGAAAGAGTCAGCTAGTGCCAAGATTTCTGGCAGTGGGAAAGGTCACAATATTGGCTGGTATTCTGCTAAAGGGAGAAAAGGGAGGTTCCCATGAAATGAAACTATTGTTATTATCCAAGGATCAGAAAGCATAGAGAATTAAAAATCTCTGGTCTTCCTTTTCACAGGTATCATTCCAATATAGCTTTATTTGTGTATGTATATAACTGATTAATTGTGGTACAATACACATAAAATTTACCATCATAATCATTTTTAAGTGTACAGTTCAGTGACATTGATGAATTCACATTGTTGTGCAACTACCACTATCATTCATGTTCAGAAATCTTTTCAACTTGCAAAACTGAAATTCTGTACCTGTTGAACAATAAGTCTCTATTTCCACCCATGCCAGCACCTAGAGCCACCATTCTACTTGCTATCTTTATGAATTTGACTATTACAAGCAACTCATATTAAGTGGAATCAAAGAATCTGTTTTTTTGTGACTGGCTTATTTACTTAGCATAATGTCTTCAAGATTTACCCCTGATTTGGCACATGTCAGAATTTCCTTCCTTTGTTTTTAAGTTAACTTCATGTGAGATGTATGATTTGCAAATACATCTCCCATCTATGAATTACCTTTTCACTCTGTTGGTCATGTCCATCAATGCATAGTTTTTATGTACTTCAATTTATATATTTTTTTTCTTTTATTGCCTTTTGCTTTCAAAATCATTGCCACATCCAATGTCATACAGTCTTCCTTCTATGTTTTCTTCTAAAGGTTTTATAGTTCTAAGTCTTAACATTTAGGTTTTTGATACATTTTGAGTTCATTTTTTTCACATGATCTATAATAATAAAAGTGTAATATGCTAATTAGACCAGACAGCCGAATGACCTTCTGGATGTCCTTCCGGATGACCTTCCAGACGAAGCTGGGCTGCAAGGACAGAAGCAGCCTCCATGGCAGGGCTGAGCCCCTTACACGAATTTCATGCATTGGGCTTCTAATATCAGATAAGGGCCCAAGTTAACTCTTTTGTGTGTGTGTCTTTCCAGTTATCACAACACTATTTGTTGAAGAGTGTTCTTTTCCATTGAATGGTCTTGGCATCCTTGTCAGAATCATTTGACCTTACGTGCGACGGTTTATTTCTGGGCTCTTTAGTCTATTCCATTGGTCTATATATCTGTCTTTATGCCAGGAGCACACTGTTTTAATTGCTGTAGCCTTTAAGTAAGTTTTTAAATCAGGAAGTGTGAGACATCCAACTTTGTTCTCCCTTTTCAGGATTGCTTTGGCTGCTCAGGGTCCTTTGAGATTCTATATAAATTTTAGGAGGAATTATTCTAATTCAACAAAAAATTTGCTTGGATTTTGATAGAATTTTGATTGAATCAGACCTATATTTCACTTTTAGTAGTTTTGACATCTTAACAATATTAAAACTCCTAATCTCCAATACTGTATATCTTTAAAGCTGAAAACAAGGGTCATTTCTATAAAGCCCATTTATTAGATAAAAAGTATTGTGAACATTTTATTCTAGGTAATTATGATGTTAAATTCTAAGCAATCAATGAGGGAGTGAGGCATACAATTGTTTGTCTATTTAAAAAAATTGAAGCATAGCCAGTGGAATTGACCAGTGTGGTGGAGAAGACAACAAAAAAATTTAAAAGACAGTTTTGCTCTTATTAAATTCCTATGTGTATTAGGTTTTGCTTATGCATTTTAAATTCTATTCTCATTTATTTATATTTATGGTGATATGATACCATATCATATTTTTATTATTATAAATTTATAATTTGCTTTAACATTTGGTAGATAAGTTATGTACACATTATTCTTTTTTCAGAAATAATTTAACTAATCTTGCTCATGATTTTTAAAGAAAGTATTAGCTTGGGAAGTTTTGTTACCCAAAAGTTTTAAACTCAGCTAAGTTGTTCTTTACATATTACGTCAACATAAAGACATTCTCATATATGCAGGGACTTAGAAAGTATACCACCCAAATATCCTGAATGAACAAATTTTGAAGATATGTCCCTGTCCAATGTAAAATGCATCAAAACAAACAACCAAAGATAAAGGAAACAATAGAAGAGAAGAGATATTGATAGTAAAAAGAATTGAGAGGCGTACCAAGGGCAGTTCAACATTGAATTAAATTTAAATATGTGTTAGAATTACTGATGCAAAGCTAATGCAAATGTCAAAGCATTTTGAAGGAATATCTAATATAAAACATTTTTATTGAGTTTAGAGAGAGGAAGGGTGAGGGGAGAGAGAGAGAGAGAGAGAGAGAGACATAGATTGGTTGCCCCTGACTGAACCAGCAACTGATGAGATAGAAGAAGAGGGCTAAGTAATCAGGGACAGTACTTGGGGGGAGGAAGTAGAACCTGGAAACCCAGCTGGGTGGGAAAGAAGGGAACAGGGGAGACGTGAGCTTAAAATGTATGGATTTTACTAAGACAAGCAGCTTGCAGATAATCAATCACAAGGTAGTGAGGCAGATAGCCAATCCCAAGAATGTTTCTAAGGCAGAATTCTTTGAAAGAACCAATCAGGAGCTAGCAAAGTATATATCTATCCCTAAACAAAAAAGCACACCCTCTTCTCTTCTCTCTCTGGCCTACTGGGTTCCTGGCTACTCCATGAAAGGGGACCTGCTCCCCTGTGCCCACATGGCTTATGGCCATGTGGTACTACACACATTTAGGTTTTTGATACATTTTTTATCTGGACGACCTTCCGGACTAATGGATTTTAATTAGCTTGGATACTGAACTTCATCCAGAAATTCTGAACACTGGCCTGTTTTTGGCTTTTCTAGAATCCCAGTGGTACCTTTTCCAGGACTGGCTTACAGGGCGTGGAACTTTGGAACCTGAGACAAAGAGGCTTCACTGGTAACCCGCTTTGGTCTCCCTTCTGGCTGCCCCCTGCGGCAGGGAGTCCGTCTATTTCTCAATAAACTTTGCTTCCGCTAACTGTTTTTGTCTGCAAATTCATTCATCGATTTTGGGAGAAAATGAACTCAGACCCGACCACCACATTTCGGTTTCACAACCTGGATATGTGCCCTAATCAGGAATTGAACCTGTCACCTTTTGGTGTATGGGATGATGTTTCAACCAACTGAGCTACACCAGCCAGGGCATAGAAACTATTTTTTAAGAATAAAGGTAATTATTAATAGAATTTAAAACAATATAGCAACACAAAGGTTAAAATATTTATAGTAATTATGAGATTGGATATAAGACAATATTTTTAGTCACTGATGGTAAAAGAATAAATCTATATAATAATTTTATAGGACAATTAGTAACACATTCTGAAAACTTTCTAAATGCATACCTTAGGAGCCATTATTTCCACAATTATAAATTTGTTCTAAGAAATATGTAGGTAACATGCAAAGATTTATATATAGACATGGTCTTCATACTCATGTTTATTATAGCAAGCATATAGGTTTATCATCTCCTCTCCTATGCCTTTGCCTCTCTATCCTCTTTATCTAGTACTAATTTTATTTTCTGCAATTTTGCTTCTTTTCTTAAGACTTTTAAAAATCTCATCACATTTTTAAAGTTATTAAATCTTCTCTTTTCTAATTCAACTACTTTGAAATGTTGTTCTTCTTTTTAGATTATTTCCTTTGTCTTAATTTATAGACTTGCTCTGTGATCTTTTCTCTGCTGCTTCATACAGATCTGGTTCTCTTGAATTTAAGTAGGGTATATACACGAGATGTTACCTTCTTCAATATGGTTCCACTTGTTAAAAATCCCTTGAATATTATGACAGGTGAATAGTACCCTCCTATAGGTTCCAATGTTGATGCTGGGAATAACCATTTTTGCATCTCAAAAAGAAGATCTTAACAGAGGAGTTACACAGCTGTGCTCATGTTGGATGACTGGGTTAAGGATGGATTGCTAATTGAAATAAAAATAAAAGAAGAAAATCAGACTTCTGAAGTTTAGACAATAATTTCAGTTTAGAACTTACTGAGTTTGGATATTTATATAAAACACAGGTGGAAGTGCCAAGTACACAATTTATAATATGGCACTGAATCTCAAGTTTTGGAGGTGGAGGTATGAGGATTTGAGCATTATCAATAGACTATAGTTTTTTAAAAAACCTCTGAATCAGATCCCCCAGGAAGAAGTTATAGCAAGGAGGAAAGGTTGAGAATAGAAAACAGAAAGTACATCAATATTTAAGGAATGATTAGAAGAAAATCTTGTGAAGGAGGCTGAGAGGGAATAATTTAATAATTAAAATTAGGATCAGGAGAGTGTGGTGTCACAAAAGCCAAATTAGGAGAAAAAAATTTTTTTGAACTATCCTAATTTAGAGAAAAATTTAAAAGAAAAAAAAAAGGTCAGAGTCAAAGAGAAGAGCCATCGGAAGAGGTTAAGACTGAAGAATGGCCATGAGAGGTGGTGATTCTGTCATTAGCAGTCTTGCAGAGTTGGATCCTTGGATTGTCACACGGAGTTTACTAGAATGTTGTAGTTAAAAGAGTAATAACAAAAAGCTGAGGGCCCTAGCCAGTGTGGCTCAGTTGACTGGGCGTCCTCCTGTGCACTGGGGTGGGGTTGCAGGTTCGATTCCCCATCAAGGCACATGCCGGGTTGCTCTCACATCAATGTTTTTTTTTCTCTCTCCCTCTCCCTTCCAGTATCTCTAAAAATCAATAAAGTAAAATAAAATAAAAAGCTGAGGAATCCTTGTTGAAAAGGAAAGGAAGACATATATTTTGTATATGTACTAAATAGTTCCCTGTCTTTTTTTTTTATCTTCAATTTTATATAAATGTTTACTAAAGTATAAATTCAGGAAAATGCACAAATCATAAGTGTGCAAGTCAGTGAATACTCACAAAGTTAGTATACTCATGTAGCCAACACATAGATCAAGAAACAAACTTACTGAATGTCAAACACCTGTTTTGTGTTCCCCTCTTTTCTCTACCCACCCCCCATCTCCTCCAAGCTTGACCATTATCTTAACATCTAGCATCATAGATCAGCTTTGTTGTCCCTGAACTTCTGCCTTTTAAATTAATTGCAACTAATCTAATTTGATTTCTTTTTCAGTAACTCAGGATAGTTAATTATGAGAATAAATTACAGGATAAGGCGGCAGCAGCCTTATTGGCCTTCATATCCTTAAAGCTTGGTGGAGGGCCTGAAGCATTACAGGTGCTGCTAAATTAACTGAATGAGAGAATAGATCTTCATAAATAGCCGGCATGCTACTGAACTTTTTACTCCCCTAACTTTTATTAACTCCTCAAAGCCATTGGATGGAAATCATTCTCTCACTACAATATATGTCAGGGGAGGGGGTAGAGGGGATGGGGAGACCCAATGGAGGAATATGACAAGAAAAATGATTAATCAAAGAAGTAGAACTAGTCACTTACTTATAGTTGAGAGATATCTTTTAGCATGCCCCTTCCTTCAGTATTTGTATCACTTCCTGTTCGTTATTTCTAGCACTGCTCAACACTGCCTCTTAACAACCTTCTCCAGTTCTTGTAGTCTGTCAGTTCTGCAACTCATTAGCAAAATCCCTGACTCATTTTTCAACTTCAGGTTCTTTTATAGCTTTAATAAATGTAGTTGTGCTATTAATAGCAAGATCCTTAAAAATTAGAACTTGTTTTATTCCTTAAATCATAAAGTTATACCCTAAAATCATGTAGCTCTCTCTACAACTCCAAATATTTATTTTATTATAAAATACATTTATTTGTAGTGAAAAACAGCTGAGTGGAAATTTGATTAAAAAGCAACTGTCATTGATTTCATCTGGCTCTGTTAATTGCCTGCCATTCCTTCCACATATTCTCTATTTAATTTGATCTGATACTATTAAAATATTAACCTCAAGGAAACATATAGGGATTCAAATGTTGAAGAAGATTAAAACCGTAAGTTAAAGCTGCTTCTTTGTCCATATTCTCCACGCTTGTTTCTAACAAAAGCAAAGATTAAATAAAATCCTTTCTTACACTTGGGTAGCTCTTTGAACTCACTTTTCTGGAACAATATGTCCATTATAAAAAAGCACTACAATTACTTTTATGAATGGGTATAGAGATACTTTATTTTTCCCTGTTCAGGAAAAGAATCCAAATCCTTTTTTGTAACAGCTAGGCTGTATTGTTATATCAAAAGCTCATTTGTGAACATAAGGGTCTCTGTTATCAAAAACAAAGCAACACATTGTTATAAAGTGCTATTTTTGCTATGGTGAGCTGTAAATAGGAAAGAGTTCAAATATAAAATATCCTTCAGCTTGAGGAAGAATAGAATTTTTTGAGTTGTAAATATTTTATATGGAGATATACCAACTGGTAGTCCTAGATATTCTAGAGTTTTTATTTTTCTATTTTTTAAAACATTTATTGCTTTTTTTGGGGGGGGGGGGGAGAGAAACATTGATTTGTTGTTTCACTTATTTATGCATTTATTGGTTGCTTCTTGTGTGTGCCCTGACTAGGGATTGAACCCACAACCTTGGCATATTGGGATGATGTTCTAACCAACTGAGCTATGTGGTTGAGGCCTAGAGTACTTATTTTTTAAACCCTATCTACTTTAACTTACATAGAAAACAGATATAAGTGACTATTGATGAAATAAAGGGAGGAAAGGGCAGAAAAAGTACTAATTTGGTTGTACTAGAAAGCCTGGGCTCATACTACTGATTTAAAAATATATATAGCTTTAATCTTGGTAGCCAAGCCAAATATATATATATATATATTTTTCTTTATGTAATAAAAAGAATTATACTAATTATAAAAAATTCTTCCCAGCATTAAACTCTATAAAATGTTAGTTATATGGATTTTGAAAATCAGATAAAGAACAAAATAATAGTTATTTCTCAAAATAGAGATTATATGAGTTTCAGAAAAATCCAGAGCATTCTGCTAGTTTAGATTGCACTATTAAAAATTACTTGTGGTACTTTCAGGGCAGATATAAACTTTAGTTTATGAATTAGGTTTTCATGTGATTTATAAAATATCAACATTTTATAGCTTCAGATATCTTTATATTTGCAAAAATTTTCTTGAAAAGCAAAAATTCAAAGGAAAGGGGACTTAGGAAAGGAGGAAACAAGGAATTGACATTGAAAAACATTCATTTTGTTGACTATAGTATCCTTGTAGCAATTTTTTGGTTATGCTTTCCTGAAACTTATGAGGCATGAAGGTAAGAATAACTTAGAAAATTATTCTAAATGCTTTAGAATCTGTTCTAAAATAATATGAACCATAGTTCCTAATCAGTCTCCTTGTTCTACCTTGGTCTCTTCAAATATGTGTTCTTTTAGAATACAATAATTTCAAATGTTTTTATTAACACAATATGCATTTGATATTTACAACAAAATACTAGATTTTTTTTCTGGAAAAATAGAGACCTACATTTAATTATTCAACTGTCTTCTTTTTTAAAACGACTTTATATATTAATTATAAAATTATTTCTGTGAGAAAAATACTTTATCCATGAATGTAGGTATAAGAGACAGCAATGTTTTTGTTCCTTATATATAATGATTTTTTTATTTCCTTGTGTCTTATATTTTCATCATATATTTTTCTACACTTTTCATATATTTTCTACACTTTTCACTTTCATCATATATTTTCATCATATATTTTCTACATGTTTCCCTTTCCTCACAAGCTGCTACAACAGAATCTGAGAATACAAGATTCTTAAGACCAAAACATTGCCATAGAATAAAAAAATGGTACTTATAAACTACCTAGGGTGCTGCAAACTTCTGGCAATTAATTTCAATTAAGTTATTTACAAGGTGTGCCACTACTAACTTGTGCCCAGATGTTTCAGTTGGCAAAATGTGATGGCCACCAATGTAGTCAGTTTCAGGAACAATCACTCATTGATGGAATTTTCACACTGAATTCACAGCACCTTCGTAACATTAGCACATGATGTCATCACCCTTTGCCTCATCATACCGTAAAAATGCCAATACGAGTTGCAACAAATTACTGCAGGCAATTGCTATGTTCTAGAGATGTTGTAGTGAACACCTGGGCTGGCTTGAAATCTAGCAGCTTTCAAAGTTTCGTTACCAGATGTTTGTGGAACAACTTACACATATATAGAAAACATACTTTTTTTTTCTTTTGCATGAACGATTGCTAGATCTTTGGAAGTAGTAGAAACACACGTTTTATGAAAGAAAAAAGCTAATAAGAATTTATTAGGGAAATCTTTTTATAAAAATTAGCATGGTTAGTCTTAAACATTGTGACTTGAATTTGCATAATCATGTTTGTATGCAAATATGTGTTTATATAATAAAATACATCTTTACAAGTAAGAGGTACAGTGATTATACCTTTCCTGGATGAAGAAAATAAGCACTTATGAAAATTTTATTAATGTTAAAATTAAAAGTCAGCTACCTAAGTGTCTGATTTTGTTTAATAATTTTGTTTAATATTTTTAGAATAATATCTAAAATAACAATAATTTTGTCTTCCCTTCCTTAAATATCCTATGTCTTCCTAGAAAAAGAGAGACTATTTAAAATTGCCTGTGTTTATTTTTGCTGTTAATTGAATATATTATTGACTTTCAGTATATTTTAGAAAAATTGTACTTTGCAATTAGATAATATTTTTAGAACAACTCTTTTCGATGTTATTGCAAAATATATTCTTCACCCACAATGAGAATATGAATAGGAAGAAAACCACTACTAATTTATTTTTGATGGGTCTATTTCTTAGGGGATTTTTGTTTTCAGTTCAAGGAAAGTAATGTCTTAATATTTTAGCTAACTGAAATGTGAATCCTATTAAAATAAACAGGGCTCTCCTTTATTAAACTATTGTTTCCATTGTAATTCACTGTATTTTATATAATGGACCACATTTCCCTCCCTTGGGGCAACTGCAAGAAGTTGTTAAAACTATTAACAGCTGTCTGGTAACTCTTAGATTCTCAGTGATTTCATTTAGTTCAAAAGAAGTCTGAATTTATGCAGGTGTTAAGTATATTAAATCCTGAGTAAAATCAAAGGAAATTCTATTAGGGATGCATTTTAGAGTTTGATGAATACATTATGTTCATAAAGGACAGAACAGAAGAAAATGTATTTCTGCTACTCACTAAATGAACAGGTACATGAATGTTAAAAACAAAACCAAAAAACCTCCTGTCTTCCTTGGGAAGTAAGCATTTCAACACCTTTCCTGAGAAAAGATGACTACCTATCCCACGAAAACAAATGTGTGTGCTATCAGGGTATAAACTGAATGAAGTGCCAGAAACAAACACACAGTAATAGTCTGGATAGTAAATTTGAAACGAAAAACCTCTCTGCAGCTTTAGCACTTAGATGGCGGACACACATCACTCTTTGCACTGCCCTGAAGTTCATGGTGGTCCTGGGGTGCTGCCCTGATTGACTGGGTTTGCCTTTCCTTATATGTCCGGGAATCCCTCCACATCTCCAGGGAGTCATTGTGAGCTTCAGGGCAGTGCCTCGTGCAGGCGCCTCATGGGCATCTCTGGGGAGGCCAGACCAGAGACATACTGAGTCACTGTGGAGCCCACATTTTCTTATTCCTTGTTTGTTATAAGATTTGGACCCGAGGGGGTATGAAAGAATGCCACCTTAATATAGTCCCCTATGTTTTGTTAAGAAAAATGTAAATGCCTCACTGTTGCATTTTTAACCTGAAATGATCCTGAAAGTTTGTGACCCAAAGGCAAACTGACAGAGAACTTCTTAATGCCTATGTTGAAAATTAGCTGCAATTGGTTTTTAGTCCTTGGGATATTTTTACACTCCCATTAAATAAAAGAAATAATCACAAAGGAAATTAAACCACAAAGAAAATATGTTAAAACCATGTTCAGAGTCTGACCTAAATATATAAAACAAAGGAAATACATGGTTGTGGTTAGAACTTTGTCTCTAACCCATCCATTGCATTTACAGCGCACAGAAACATGGCAACAATATGTCGGGAAGATTCTTAAGCTGCATTTACTCAAAGCAACATATTTGGAAGAAGAGTGAAAGGTCCTCTGAATTATCCCAATGTTGATTCACTTTCCAGTTTTGTAGTAGTGTTGGCAAGGTCAGAATTGGTGATTTGGTATGTTTACTCATTATATCTACTCCACATGCAAAAATAATTTCCACTGAAAAAAAGCTAACATCCATGGGTCTTGCAAGTCAGCCATGTCAGCATGCTGTGAAGTCCTAGCCTCCATAGGCAATCTGGTCAAAATAATTCCTGTTCCAGCTCCCCCTATCCTTATATTTCCCAAATAATGGAGTAATTAAAGGGGGTCCATACTGGCACCCCAAATGCCTTTCAGTGGTCTGACTTATTATTATATGTCAGAGGTAATAGATCACATGTATTTTCTGCACCATTTGATGACCATACGCACATATACATGAAGGCAAGCAAACAAGAACAGCACCTCTGGGTCTTTGCTTTTTACCTGGAGTGGGGGTCCTGACATTGCTCAGTCTCAAACCTAGGCTTTGCCCACTGTATGACTCTATCATTTCAAATGGGACCTTCAAGATTTTAGCCATTCCAAAAATTTAGTCCAGTTCAACGTGCAAGTAGTCATATACATATTAGATCATATGAAAAAGTAGGACTTACTCATCAGCAATTAGTTTCTGACATTATAAAATGATGAACAAACATTTTTATTGTTACCTGAGGCATTGCAGTGTAGGTATGGTATTTACATAGTGCATTGCTCTGCAGTTTAGTATATTGGGTTGCAAAGAAAACAAAAAACAAAACAAAAAAACACACAGATAAGTTCTATTTAATGTAAACCAATCAGGTAGTTAAGGATCCTCTTCATGCATGGGAGAGTGGTTGAAGAAATCCACCATAGTGGGAAGACAGGCTCTTGTCTAAGATAGGACCTTGGGTCTACTCCAAGGAGCTCATGGGAAAAGTAGAATTCTACACCCTGTTGGCATGAATCTCACAGAAATTTATAAATGTGTCTTTGGGAAGTTTGTTTTTGTTGAAACAATATTTTGATAATATCTTATATTTTCCTAATTCTTTGCACAGATTTTTTTTAAACATATATTTTCTCGCTTAATTGCATTTCAGTTTTCCCCACTAGGTTAAGATGAGTTGATTATTTTGGTAGTGCTCAGTACCAAAAACAACTAGGAAATTTACAACTGGAACAGAAGAAAGAAAAATTGAGTTCTTTGTTGAAGCACTTACTTTTAAATGGGGCCCTCAATGGAAGGTGCCCTTAAACAGAGCATCAAAACAAGAAGCCTAACAGTGTAACACAATGTGTCTATGTAGATGGAGGGTTAGTCTACTTAGAAAGAAGCCATTATGCTTTGTTGTGATTGTGACCTGCCTCACCAGGGTAGGCTTTAGCATCTGCACCAAAACCTGCACTCAACAGCTGGTGAACTCCTGAGAGACAACCCACAGAGCAAGTAGCTCAGGGACAAAATTAGACTTGGGAATTTCCTGCCCCTTAATTAAATTTCAACTGCTTTGTGCAGTGACAGGGCTCCAATTAGAGCGTGAGTTCAAAGAAAATCTAATGTAGTTACCTGTGGCTATATCATAAGCTTTAATGCAGTGCAGGGTTTGGACAATCTGAAGTAAGCTTTCTATATCTATCTTCACAATGACAAATTTAATTCATATCAATTATGAAGCCTGGAGGGAAAATTTCTTTTCTTCGTTGAGTTTTTTGCTATGTGTTCTAATCCACATATATGAATCACACATAACTACAGCTCTTGAGAAACTATTTTCCCTTTGTTCAACGTGAAGTGTACTTCCGACAAAAGCCATCCACAAAAGCTGGCCTAAGATTTTTCACACACTCCAACAAATGCAAACACTAAATAACACTGGCATGCTGTAAGCATCTCCTTTACATTTAATGTTCTCAAATAGTAATGAAGACGCTAGAAAAGAAGAGTAGTGCACTCTGTAATAATCTTCGTGAGGCGCCCACATTCTCAATGTCTCCAACCTTCTCACAGCAGAATACATAATGATTTCTTCAAGATGTCACTCAAAATTTGTTCCCCTTCCCCTCTACTTAAAATGAGTGTGGACCATCCATTTTAAGTCAGCATTTTCAAAAAAGATCAACTGAAACTTGAACAGGCAGAAGGAAAAATGTTTCCACTTCTACCATACTTAAAAGAAGTTGGGCATCTTTTCATATTTTTCTTATTAGCACTGTAATATGAAACATCTGTAATAATTTAGTAAATTAAATACATTAAAACAACAAATAAAAGGAGCTGTAATGAATAAAATACAGAAGACCCCATGCGGCTGCCTGTTCTTTTCTTGACAAGCAGCGCGGTGAAGTGGCTAGAGCCCTGAGTGACTGCTGGCAGGAAATAAACCCAAGAACAGGATTGAGAGCTGCTGTGCGCTAATATGAAAACCAGCCTTTATTTATTTCATCACCTTTGTAACAATGTTAGATTCTGCCATTTCTCTCCATTTTTTTTTTTTTTTACTCTCGGAAGAGCAAAACAGCAACCTCATAACTACATTTTCCTTTATTGTTCTTGTCTAACCCCGTTTTCTCTTACCTGTCAGATCTCTTTCGATGCCTTTCCATAGTCAGAACTAGCACTTTTATCCAAACTCTTATCTTTTCCCTGGCTTTCTGTGAAAAGCTCACTTTGAGTTCATATCTTTCTCTTTATCCAAAGTTTAACCAGTAGACAGTCATGAGCCACTTTACGACGAGAGTAATTCTGAGAAAATGCATCGTTAGGCAGTTCTGCTCTTGTGTGAAGATCATAGAGTGCACTTACACAAACCAGACAGTGTAGCTGATGACACACCTAGGCTATATGCTATACCACCATCGTCTATGTGGTCCATCATTGACTGAAACATTGTCATGTGGCATATGACTGTACAGTAGCCAAGTACCTTTTCTCAAATCTCAAACACAAGAACTTAGAGTGACAGACAACTGCTTATAAAGAAGGTCTAAATTCTTTGACCAGTACTTATGGGTCCTATGGAAACTATTCATTTTTATAATTTCACCAATAGTCTTTAGCTTTGTACAGGCCAGTTTCTATTACATCCCCATTTCATACACACATTCACAGCTCACATCTATTTGCCTTTGTACATACTGTACATACTGTACTCCCAAGAATGGGTGATGGTCCACTCTTTCATCATGACAATCTATATCCAGGCACTGCAAACTCAAATATCTCCAGTAGTAAGGCAGGTAACATACTCGCAGTAGAGTAAATGATGGAATGAAATGCAAAGGAGTAGTACAGAGTATGGGTAAACTGGAAAGAGCAGGTCCTATATGAAGGCACTCAGATGTAAATTGTTTTTCAAAGTAGCGACCATGTTCGTAGAACTGTTTTGGCTTGGGAGCCATCAATTTGCAATCTCTAAAATTTATACACCATTAACTTTGGTAAGATCTGTTAAAAATTTGCCTTCAGAAAAATCTCCCTGAAGGTTTCCCTTTTTTGTCCTCATTTTATATTCCTTCAGTAATTTCTATGTAGTTTGCCTTCCATTGTTGTATATTTTCTTTTTGCTGTCTATTTCACCCATATATGGAAACACTATTTTCTCAATTATATAGAACACTTATTTGGAGGAAGCAAATGTCATGTGTTTTTATTCTTTTTTCCCCCTCTCTTTGTACATATAAAAACATGCTTGTTTAGCATAAACATTTATTAAGTCAATATATTGCCATGATAAGGTCTGCAAAATTGTCTCTTTAACTTACATCTAGCACTTTCTCTAATTTCTTAGAGACAAACAATTAGGAAAGTACAACCCAGCCAGTGTGGCTCAGTTGGTTGAGAGTCGACCTATGAACAAGGTGGTCATGGTTCAATTCCAAGTCAGGACACATGCCCAGTTGCGGGCTCAATTCCCAGTGGGGGTCATGCAAGAGGCAGCCGATCAATGATTCTCTCTCATCCCTGATGTTTCTGTCTCTTTCTACCTCTCTCTTTCTCTCTGAAAGCAATAAAAATATATTTTAAAGAATATATTTTAAACAGGGAAGGGGCTTTATGGGATTCAGAGTGATATTAAAAGAAGCAAACAGATGTTTGGTATAGCTTGATTTTAATCTGTCTACTGTCAAGAAAGTTCAATCACATAACAATAGTGCATTGGATTGAGAATTCTCACTTTATAGCTTGGCCAAATAATTTAATATTTTGGAGAATGTTTCCCCATGTATAAAATGTTATGCTTGGTGCATGGGGTGTGGACAACATATGAGTAGCTTTTTTCATAGACACATTTAGGAATATTGGCTGAGTACACAATGATCCCATTAACTATCCCTCCCCTGCACCCCAAACTAAAAAGATATATTTCAGGAAGCCATGCTTACACAATGTGATCCTCATTTCTGGACTACAACTAATTGGACTATTAATGGGCATCAATCAATATCTCTCTTTCCCAGGGTTTGAAACTGTGGTGGAGAGAAAGAGATTCAGCATTTAACATTGTTGGGAATATTTAATGTTGTGGTATATAAACCCCAGTCATGTTCTACCTTATTGCCCAGGATACAGAGGAAGCAGCACGGGAAAAATACACCCGGATGAAGCTGGGACAAGAGAGAAGTGATAGAATCTATTCCGCCTGAGCTCAAGATGCACTTCCTGCTACCAGTTCCAGTCATTCTGCTTTTAGTTGTTAGCAACAAATGGTCCTAATCTTCAAGATTCCTCTCTGTCCTCAAATTCTGTGAAGATAATACATTTAAGTTTTGTCCTCTGTATAAAAGAGGGTGCGAGTGGAAAAGCAGTTAACAGAGTAGCTCATCTTAGTGGGACTCCCAAAACTACACAGTGAGCCAAAACTGTCTGAAAAGTTATATTTCCCAGGATAGAAGGCAGAATTTGCCATAGTGATACATATCTTACTTTCCACCTGAGGTGATGATATAGAGTTCAGAAAAAAAAAATGAAAAAAAAAACACACTAAGAAGCTGTGAAAATTACTAAGGTAATATCTGAAAGAGGTTTTATGTTTCCCAAATATAAGAAGCATATGGATTCAAAGCATATTATGCATGTCATTTCTTTGTATAAATGTAAGGAACCCGAGGAGAGACACTCAAGTATGTTAATACCTAATTGTCATAAAATAACCCATAACACTTTCAACTTTGTACAGAATAAATGCTTACTGGGTTGTTTTTTCAATTGATATTTTATCTATCAAATGGACTTGAGAAAAGGAGTATTATTCAAAATACTATCGTAGGTATAACACCCTTACGACACTGAGCTCAAACGACTTCGTTTTACTGCTTTTCCATTTCTGTATTCTTGGAATTTCTAGCTGGTAGCTTCACATACTCTTCTGTGTAAGTGAAGTAGAATCTTGTTGTAGGACAAAGGGCTGTTAACATAGAGGTTGGTCTATTACACATCAGATTGTGCTCCTGGAAACATAACTATAGATAAAAAGCCAATATGAAAGAATTGTCCCCCAAAACAGATGTTTGTAGTAGCCTCCCAAATCAGAGCACCTCTCCTCTATTTTTATCCTAAAAATTTTTTTTGTTTCTTACAGAGAGAGAGAGAGTGAGAAAGAGAGAGAGAGAGAGAGAGAGAGAGAGAGAGAGAGAGAGAGAGGCGGAAGGGGAGGGGAGAGGAAGAGAGAAAGAAAGCTTATCTTGTCTAACTCTATTCATACTCAAACTTTTTGAAAGAGTAATCCACCCTGATGTTACCGCTCCCTCCCTTCCTTTTCTCCCTTAAATCCATTACAATCTGGCTTTTCCCTCCTTCACTCCCAGAATAGTGTTCTTATGACAGTCTTCAAAGACCCTGCAGCTACAAAATTTACTGAGCATTTATTGATTATTATTGCAACAGCTTTTAATAGAACTCAAAATACTTACTGAATTCTATTTGAAATGCTTGCCTTTCCTACGTGATGTGGCAATTACTTCATCTTATACCTCCAATAACTCGATCTCCTTCCCCCTTCTTTGGCTTCTTTTTCCTGCTGTGGGTCCTTTTGCAAGCTGGTTTTCCTCCAAGATGTTGTCCTCGCACTTGCCTAGTCTCCTCTACCTACTCTTCCATGGCAGTTGTATCCACTCCTGTAATATCAGGTACCATGTATTTATGACTCTTGACTTTTTGTCTTTAATACAGACTCTTTTCTTGAACTTTAGATTTGTTTTTCTAGACTCCACTAGATAAATCCCAAACGCCTTAACCTTAACATATCCCAAATTAAAAGCTCTTTTATCCTCTTTCCAATTCTGCTCCACTTAATTTCATTAGATCTAGTATCCAAGTTAGAAACTTTAGAAACTTCAGAATCACTTCTTCTTTGTTCCTCACTTGTCCAATCTGTCATTAAGTTTGGTGGAGTCTATGGATATCTCTGGAATCCACTCCATGACCATTGCTTCTGTCTTACTTCAGGCTCTCATCATTTCTTGATATTTCTGTTGCAGTAGCCTCTGACCAGATCTCCCTGTATGCAGGCTGTCCCACCTTTCCTTCCTCTTCCATCTGTATTCTACATTGTTGCCTCTGATATCTAAAACACAAAACTAGTAAGGGCACTTCTCAGCTTAGCACCTTTTTAAAAATATATATATTTTTTTGTTCATTTCAGAGAGGAAGGGAGAGGAAGAGAGCAACAGAAACATCAATTATTAGAGAAAATCTTTGATTGACTGCCTCTTGCATGCCCCTTTCTGGGGATTGAGCCCACAACCTAGGCATGTGTGCTGCCTGGAATCAAACCCTGACCTCCTTGTTCACAGATCGATGCTCAACCACTGAGCCACACCAGCCGGGTTCCGCTTAATACCTATTAATGAATTCTCATCATCTAATTTTTAAAAATCAGCTCCTTTCCTTGATGAACATAAAAGTCTCCATGACCTGTCTCCTTCCTCCCCTATTAATTTTGTCTCTCTCCTTTACTCACTTCCTATGGTTCTGCGTTCACAGTCTCCATGCATTTCCCCAAATATGCCGATCTATTGCACACCTACACGGTCTGAGACAGGCTGATGCATTTGCCTGGAATGTGCACCTCACACATTCTTCCCTTCTTGTGCACCTAGAAAATTCCTGCTCAGTATTTTAAAATTTGCCCTAGCCAGTTTGGCTCAGTGGATAGAGTGTCGGCCTGTGGACTGAAGGGTCCCAGGTTCAATTCCAGTCAAAGGCATGTACTTTGGTTGCGAGCACATCCCCAGTAGGGGGTGTGCAGGAGGCAGCTGATCAATGTTTCTCTCTCATTGATGTTTCTAACTCTCTATCCCTCTCCCTTCCTCTCTGTAAAAAAACAATAAAATATATTTTTTAAAAACTTCATAAACATCATCCCCATGTGCATCTTCCCACAACCATTCTCACCCATAAGCACAGAGGTTTATGTCTCCATTAGCATTTTTCTTCTCATTTGGTAGTTTATAAGCATGGGGGGAGGGGGGGTCTTCCCTAAAAGCTCAAGGCCCCTGAGAGATGTCTTATTCATCTTTATTTCAGTGTTTTAAACTATGCTTGGCACATAGTATGTGCTCAATGAATCTTGGTTGAATGAATGACAAATAAATAAATACTGAAAATGATGTGGAGAAAAAAAGGGAGAGAAAGAGAGGGGCTGGTTGAAAGTGTTTGGTAATACTTTTCTGTGCCATAGGATTATATATAACAATATGCATCAATTTTCTTAAATCTCTTAAAAGCTACATTTCAGTGAGACAGAAAACTGCATAGTAAAGCAAGCGTTTGAAAACCAAGCTCCTTTATTAACAAAAGAAGTAGTTTCTTCACACAAGTATCTGAACTAAATTAGAGGACAAACTTTTGCCTGCTATTACTAACTGGTGATATAAGAGCAATTAGGTCTGGCTTTCTCACTGTTAATTCTTCCACTAGAAATATTTGGAAAACAGAATCCAATCTCACAGCCTGTGGGGTCAGTTCTGCCCAGTGAACAAAGCACGGACGTGTGCGTCACCATCTACCTTGCAAAATTCTCTCACAGGCTTGCATCTACATGCACGCCTCTGATTTTATAAGATCCTGTACGTGACAATAAACACATCAACCGTGTGTCTAGACTACGAGGTCATATTCAGAAACTTATGACTTCAACAGGGGTGGAGATTGTGGGGGAACAGAGCCCAGATCGGGTAAACTTCTAAATAGAAAAGGCATGTGTGTTTTCATGCGAAAAGGGAACAAGGAAAGAAGCATGTTAACAAAAGAATGACTTGTCATAATTCTGGGAACTATTGGAACAAAGAATTATAAACTTAATCCAATACTTGGGTACTTGTAATGACCGATATAGCTTTTCAGGAAGAAGATTTCTACTAAGTCTTGGATGAGAATGCGGTGAAGAGTAACAAAAGTGTAGATTAAGATCAGTTTGCAAAAGAGATTTCCATTTAAATTTATAAATGTCTTTCTTTGGACAATATGTGATTTCAGGTTGTAAAAACAGTGATAAGCTGGAAGAATATTTCTCCGAACAGAAAACAGAAATAAAAGAACTTTACTGAGTCACAGGCCTGGCCAAAATCTTTCCCTCTTAAAGGGTTTGTATACTGTTCCCTCCTTATCCCTTACCATACCTCACTTTTAATTCTATATCTTTCCACTTTTTATCTGTAGAAATTGTTCACATCTTCCCTAATAATTGATCTCTTTTTTTTGGGGGGGGGGGGGTGGAGTGAGGGGTAACTTTCCTAACTTTGGCACCAGGCACAAGCAGAGCCAAATTCTGCTAAACCACAAGTCAAACTTGAACAAACAAGTGCATAGAAAACAAAAAGTAGAGTAGTATTACCTTGTGCTATTTCTAAATCTTCTTAGCAAAGCTATAAAAATTGATTTCATTACTATTTCCACGTAAATCCATAGATTACCAATTGTGAATACAAATTATAAGTGGTAAGCTATCATTAATTTGTTTTCCGTTAATTTGGAATTTATAATGGGAAAAATGCCTTTTTCTCAGACCCAGATTCATACAACCCAAATAGGAGCTTCTGGCAGGTGTAATAAGGAATATTTTATGGGGTAACCTGTAGTTGAATTTCCTGATGTCAAACTCAAGTGTTTAGAATTATACTCTCAAATTCTCCATTTTCTTTTAAGAACCTAGTGTTACTTTTATTTTATGCAAGAGTTTTTTCTTCAACCCATTTGTATATGTAGTCTCCCTTCTCTTCTGGGGGTAATGAATTCCAAGTTTTCTTTCCATCATATGAAATAAGTTTTTCTTCTAAATTCCTGTTTAAAAGTTTTTTATGGGAATGTTCCCATTTTAATAGGATTATCAGTATACATCAAGATTTTAGAAACAAATTTTTTGACACTTAACCATCATTTTCCAGCTGTTGATTCTTAAACTTTTTTTTTTTAGCTCCTCTAGATCATTTATGATATGCACTTGACTTTATCTAGCTTCTTGGGTGAAAACATGTAATTATGGTTTAGTACAAAAGATACCCATTGTTCTGAACCTCTTTAGCTTGTTTTGATTTTAGTTGCATCACTTGATTTCGCCAGCATTTTTCCAAGGACTTCAAGTTCCTTGTTTATTTTGTGTTATAAAAGAAAAATGTTTCTTATTCATTAAAAAATCCAACAAATAAAAAACTCAAAACACAAAAAAAGAAAATAAAAATCACCTGAATATCTTCCTTAGAAGATAACCCTGGTCCACATGCTTCCGGAAATGTTTTCTGTGCTTATATTCATACATATTATCTTCCTAAAAGGAAAATAAGATACAGCCATGATTCTCAACCTGGGAAAAGTCTGGGAGGAAGAGAGGGGTGTGGTTGGTGATTCAAACCACCGGGGAACTTTCTCAAAGTACACATGGTTCCCTACTTTACTCAAACTTGACTCCTGCAAAGAGAAATCAAATTTTTGAGGGAGCAGAGAGAAAAGTGAATTATATATCCACTTCCCAAGCCCTCCATTTGAGAATCCCTGCTATGAGGCCATTTTGTAATCTGCTTTTTTTCTTTTTCTTGTTTACTTTATGTTGTAAACACGTCTCTGTGCTAAAGACCATGTATCAACTATTCAGCCAAGTAAACATGACTACATCTTATTTTAAGTGAAAAAATTACAGAACAGAGTGTTCAATATGTTGTCTTTTATGTTAATAATATATTTATATGTACATAACACCTTTTGAAAGGACATATGTCTATCTGTTAGTAGAAATTATCTCTGGAGCTTTTGAATATTGGAATATTGAGGGTATTTTCACTTTTGTATTGTTTGAGAATACAGAGATATTTGTGCAACAGAAAAGATTGTATTTTGGAAAAAAAATGAATATAGATATAGGAAATCATTCTAATGGCTACTTAACACTGAGTGTATCAACTTTATTTGTTAAAGTAGTCCCCTTTTGCATGACGTTTCTCTTCTGAAAACATTGTAAACAATGCTGCTTTGAATAGTAATGTTTTTATCTCTTAGCGCACTTCTTTATTTTTAAACAGAATTCCTAATAATAGAATGGGTAAAGAGAAGCCATCTAATATTTGGAATCTGTTGTCAGATTACTAATTGAAAAAAAGACTGTATCAATTTGTTTCCACTGATGCGTGTGTCCATTTTCTCACAACGTCAGCAACATGGGATAGTCTCAATTCTTTTCATCTTCGTAAATCTAATATGTAAAAAAGTCTGCATTTTACATTTCTTTGATTATCAATGAGGGAGAATATCTATTGATACATTTATTGAGCATTTTTTTTTTTTGGCGAATTGCCTATTTAGGGCTTTTGCTCACCTTTCTATGGGGGGGGGGGCGTGTACATAACTTTATTATCAGTCTGTAAATGCTTCTCAGATCATAGGTAGATGAATGATTGCCATATATAATGCCAACATAAAACTTATATGCACGTTGCCATTATTTTGTATAGGTTTTCTTTTTATTATAAAGATTTATAAAGCTTATCCATTTATCTATTTGTACTTTCCTTCTGATTGTTGGCTTCCCTCAAAATTGTAATTCAGAAATCAAATTGAATTAAAATAACACACATTCATGAAATAGTTTACCTCTGTTAATATTATAGTTTCTCATATGCATTTAAATCTTTAAACCATCTGGAACTTATTTAGGTATTCTTGTTTTCATTTTAAGCAAACATTATTGTGCAATACTATGACCTTCATTTCTGAATATTCAACAAAGTCCAAATGGTTATTGCACTAATACTAAAATAAACATTTTGCATTTACTATTTTTATTTGTTTAATGCTATTAAAATATAGTTTTTTTAAACATCATTTCTTCTCACACTTTTTTTCTCTACTTTGTGTTTCAGTTGTGAGCAAGGTATATTACACACATCATATATATCTTTTTAAAAAATATGGAAGTATTACTTTATTCTGTTTTTATTTACTCTATACCACTGTAGGGATTGTCTAATTATTTCAAGAGTAATTTAAAATCCCATAGCCTGGTTTTCCATAGTGCCTGACACATTGCAGGCCCTTGAGAATGACTTTTGGAATGGCTAGACTGACAAGACAATCGAAGTATTTATAGTATAGCAAAGAAATGGCACTATAACCTTACAAATGATGTGATGTTTTTACTGATGTTTCAACACAGGTTTGTTAACCATTCACGTATTCACTTTCCCAGGATATTGAAAAGCAAGTTATTTAACACCCTGGGCTTTGCAACCGCCATTTGTCCCAGGAGCCTAGTCATTTTTACTATCCTCTTCACAAGATGGTTTGGTGATTAACAAGATACAAATTCTGAAAGTACTGTGAACGAAAATTACTTTTTACACGAAAAAATGCTGCCATATAAACCAATAGTATTGGCTGTGCATGGTCTGTTGCTGTTCTAAAAACAAAGAGAAGCATGATAGACCATCAACATGTTTCCAAATGGTCAATAAAGGTTTGTGATTTTGATTCAGAAGTAAAAATGAATTTCCCACACAAAAATTCATGAAGACAGGTATCACCTGTCCTGCCAGACCACAGTGAGGAGGAGATGGATTGCAAGATAGGCATTTCCTGTGGGCTCAGCTGTGTCTATGATTATACGTGGTGAGTATTCATTATTCAGGGTTGATGTGTGTGGATGACACAGCCTGCACTCTGCGGCTCGTCTCCGAGGCTCCACATTACAGCCAAGCCATGATAGGAAGAACTGCATTATGTAATAATGACCTACCTCACCTTCTTACATAATATTTCACACTCTCATGGTGCTTTGTGTGCACATGGCAATTATTCCTTATAGAGTTGCGGGGAAGAACGTAAGTGCCATTACTACATGTGACTTAAAGTAATAGGTGCCATATTAATTTGTCATTAGAAAAGTTCATGACTTGGCAAAGTTAAATATACGTGCTCCACAGGACTGCCTCCATAGCAAAATCAGTAGTAGAACTCAGGTTTATCCACCAATATTTATGTAGAAACTACTCTGCCTCTACAACTGTGGCGAATGCAAGAGTTACTTGTCTTTCCGTAAGATCACAGTCTGACTTAGAGAGGGTGAAGACTTGAAACTCAAAATAGATGTAATTTAACAACCTAATATACCTCAAGGGTTGTCGCTCCCTCCATGAGTAAATCAATCCACATAAGGAACCAGAAGCTGAGAGCCAAAATCAGGCACCCAGACTCACTCACCTCCTCAAATGATGGAGGAGCTTGGGCATCCTGGTTCCCTCTTGAGGGAGGGATTAAAGCTGTTTTTAACAGGTGTGCTATTGCATCTTGAGATAATGAAATTCTTTGTGGCAGAGGGTGGGGGTACCCTGGGTTAGAATGAGAACTATATCATCTCCACACTTTTTCAGTGCCCCCTTGGGGCTGAATGGATACATTTCCAAATGCCCACTCATGGGTGGGTCCTTGCCCAGATGAGAATCACTGGACTGTGGGATATTCCAAGAATGTACTATGTCTCGCTAGTTCATTTTAGCTGTGAAGATCCATGGGGAGTCACATAAAGCAAAATTCCATTTGGTTAAGAGTGGTTGTGATGATCCATGCTTCTGGCTTTCAAGGAATGTCATTCCACTTCTGAGACAATTTTGACTGTTTAAAAAAATGATTAAAACAAGAAGGCTAAAGCTTCTGGTCAAACATGTAGATTGGACTCTTACACATCATAACCAAACCTCACAAAAATCACAATAAAAGGGTTAAAAGCTCACCAGGACCAAGAAAACAGGAGAGGAGACAGCATTGGATATAAAGGATAAGCCTGATCATATCACTACCTATTCAAAACCTAGCAATGTCTTGCTACCTCACTTAGAGTAAAGTCTAAGGTGCTCGCCAAGGCTATGGAATTCTGCACAAATACTGTCATCACCGGTATTTTTTGATACCACCTCTCCTTTCCTGCCACACAGGCCTCTTAGCTGTTCCTGTTGCAAACTAAGCTAGTGCTCCTATTTCAGGTTCTTTGCATTTGAATGTCCCTGTGCTTGGAGCACACTTCCCCTGGAAAATCGGCATACCCTCTTCCCTAACGTTCTTCTGACTTCAGTTCAAATGCTACCTGATGGGAGAGATTTTCTCTGGACAGGCCATGTAAAATAGCAGTACTTCCACTATTACCTCTCTCACCCTAATCTATTTTTCTTCATAGCATTTGTTGCCATTAGACATATTTCATACTTTTGTTTATCTGTCTCTTTCCCTGGAACATAAGTTTTAAGAGAGGGGCAAGATGCTGTCAATTAACTGTCAATCAATGAATCAAGAAATGTCAGTAATATTTTTACTTCCAAAAGATGGAAAATATGTATAGTAGAGGTAACTGACTCCATAAAGAAGAGAAAGCTGAAACCTAAGGATGTGCAGGTAGGATGTCAGCAGAAACCAACCAAGTCATACTGCAGAACCTAAAACATCTCAGAAACTGGAGGCACCAGAAACCTCAGCAGAAGGGGGTGGCTGGTAGGATTAAAAAGTAAACTGGTGAGGATCAGTTGAAATGCCTATAAGAGAAATCAGGTCCCTTGTATCCTCCCTAACTTCATAGAACCAGGTGATTAGCTCTCTTCAAGCTCCGCAAAAGAGTAGAAGCTTAGTCCTTGAAGAATTGAAATAGATACAGAGGGAAGAAGAAATTACTCAATAAATAAACTAAGAAAGTTTCCTAGTACTGAGAGATATGTGAAGTTCTGTTTTGAGAAAGCCCCCCTCAAATTTCCTCCAAAATAAAAAAAAAAATAATCCACATCAAAGCAGGCCAGCATGGAATATCAGAATGACCATAAAAGCTTCCAGAGAGAGACATTAAAAATAAGAAGGTTGGAAACTAATAGAAAATAGTATTGAATGTAAACTGTACATTAAAAATAGAAGTTTAAAAATAAATGAATTTATCTATAAAAATAAGAAGGTTGTTAATATTAGTAATCAAAAGTGGAACAGATTTCTCATCAACAATACTAGATGCTAAAAGGCAGCTAGAAAAGATTTCAAAATTCTGAGGGCTAAATGGTTTCTAACTTAGAATTTTAAACTCAACCAAATTATCATTCAAGACTGAAGGTGAAGAAATTTTCATACATAAAAGGTATAAGAGTAAGAATCAGGGTATTCCTTAGAATAGAAGTTACACCTCTCTTCCCTAAAAGTACAGGTGTATGCAGTTCAGGACTGACATGGAGACCTAGGCTCCATGATGCTCTCAGGAACCCAGACCCCTCACAACACCTTGCACCATCATCCCCAGATTTGGCTCATGCTCTCATCCAAAGTGACATCCATGTTCCAGGGATGAAAAGAATGCACTACAGCTCTCTCTCTCATGGGAGCTCCACAGAAGATACCACTTGGTCTTTTTGCTCCTAATCCAGGATTTAGTCATAGTAACCCCCTATAATTGCTCAAGAGGCTGGGAAATGTAGTATTCATTCTGGGCAAGCTTTTGCCATGTCAGGACTCAAACAATATACCTTGCTAAATCTTTCTTAGGCAGCTACTAGAATATATGTGCCATTAAAACAGGGAAGTAAACCAGAAAGGAGGAAGATGTGAAATCTAGGAAAAGGAGCTCCAATAGAAGAGAGAACGCAGGATAAAGGCAAAGGAAATCCCCAAGAGAGCAGCTATGTAGTTCACCTAAAGAGAACCTGTTTAGATAGGAGCTGAGTAGGAGAGAATGACAGGGACATTACTCAAAGCGGGGAGGAGGAGGAACTGATAAAATACATAATATGCTTGAGATTGTATTCACAGCAGTTTTATGTATAGATTCGATTTAAAAGTTGATTGTACATTAATAATAGTTACCTAGAAAACAAAGCAAAACCAAACATGGTATGGGTTACCTCTAAGAAAAAACAAAACGTCCTGCAATAAAGAAAATGTAATCATAGCCCAGCATATGGCTCAGAGTGAACAAAATGGAAAAACATAGACACTGAATATAATGTAACTCTCCTAGGAGAAGAGGCAAATGTGAAGTGTGTGTGTGTGTGTGTGTGTGTGTGTGTGTGTGTGTAAAATAAAAGAGCAGTATTTCTATTTCCCATATTTGGAAGTTAATGAATGCATTTAAATATTGAAATATAAGGAAAGAAAGTAAGGATATAACTATAAGCATATTAGTTAGAAATGCCAGAAGAAATAGATTAAAGAGTTAAAGGATTATTTCTAGGGGTCAAGCTTTGGGGGAAGAGGGAATAGTGTAGATAGCTACTATTTTCCATCATCATTTCTGCAGTACTTTTTGACTTTTTAGATGATATTATTACAGTACTTTGATTTAAAAGGAATATAAGAAGGTGTAGCTAAGAAAGACAAGATGAATTAAAACACTTTGCAGATATTCTTTCCCTGCCTCTGCTTGCAATAGTTGAAGTAGAGGTTTCCAAGGTTTCATTCCTTTGTCTCAAAATGAATATAGTCCATTGGCAGAATTATTGTTATTAAATAACTAAATTTATTTGAGCACTCACTATGTGTCAGGGTTGTTTAATTTAATCCTCAAAATAGCCCAGTGAATTAGGCAGTGTTATTACACCTACTGTACAGATGAAGAAACTAAAGCTTGAGCAGCTTATTTAACTTGCCCAAGGTTACATGGCAAGTTAAAAAAAATCAAGAAAGCAGAATAATTCAAAAGAGCAAGTTATTTATTCACTTACATCACAGGAGTCTCTTAGTCTGACCTTTAAAAACTCCAGTAACCTCAGTGCAAATGCAATTTAGAAATTTGCAGCACTTTAAAAAAAAATGTGTTTTTATTTATTTCAGAGAGAAGAAGGGAGAGGGAGAGAGGGATGAAAACATCAATGATGAGAGAGAATCGTTTATTGGCTGCCTCCTGCATGCTCCCTACTGGGGATCGAGCCCACAACCAGGGCATGTGCCCTGACTGGGAATCCAACTGTGACCTTCTGGCCCATGGGTTGATCCTCAACCACTGAGCCACACCAGCCGGGACAACTGGGAGCATTTTTAATCTATTCCTGATGGGACACCCAAGAAGCCTCCCACAGACAGTCTCAGGCCTGACCTGTAGCACCCAAGGTTTGGTCTCCTCTGAATCAAGTTCGACAAGAACCCTAACTGATATGTGATGTCAGTGCTTTCATGATGTAAATATCACACTGAGACTTTGGGGCTGCATCAGTACAAGTTCAAATTTACAAGGGCTTTAGTGAAAAGTCAAATTATGCAATTATCACCTCTCTTCCATTGCTAATGAAATATACATCTAAGCGGTCAAAGGAATAGTAGAGATAGAAGAATGAGAGAAGAAAGGGAGCTATCCAGTTTGCCTTGTCAGTCTTTCTTTTCCAGCCAGCGTTGAATAGCTCTAAGCTCATTTCCTTATGACCAACTTCTCCAAGCAGAATAACAAAGTGGGAAATGTTAATATTTTTAGTACCTTTCCATTCCATTCTAATTATTCTAGTGCATTTCCATAGGTTTTGGATGTCCTCATTGTGCTGACCCTCTTTTCTCTCATAAAAGATGTACTTTTCCAGTGTTCCCTCCTCCATTGTTATAAGATTATAGGAAATTTACCCTGGTGATCCCATGACTTTGGCTTAACATGCCAACAAGGCTTTGAACAGGGATTTCCTGGGAACTCTATGGGCCAATAGCACCTCCCTCCTCCAGAATGCCACTGATATATCTCCATTGAAAGAATTCACAATTTGAATCGAGGAGAGAGGGACTACTGTAGTACATACTCAAGAACAGAACACTTGAGGGAAGCATTTTGTCATTAAAAAAAAATTGGCCTTGCTTCTAATTTAGATGACTAGATGAATTTGGTATTGTTAAACTATAATGGTGAAGACTGAGAAAGGGACCGGCTTTTTGGAGGAAGATGAGGAGTTCAATTCCGATGAACTAGAGTTGGAAACCAAATGGAGATGTCTGGTAGGCCTTTGTTCTGTTCAGAGCAATGTGGTAGGAGAGTCCTGGAGATACCATTGAATCCAAACTGGGGGGACAGTGCCACGAACAGTTTCAGTCTTATTCAGGATGCGGTCCCATCGTCTGGACCTAAAAGACTGTTTTTCCAGACATCAAGGGATGAACAGAAATAGCTCAATCCTCTGTTTTAGTTTCACTGCCTCCTTCTACCCTTCAAAGCGTTCCCTTCTAATTATCCTCATCTGTTTCTGCTTTAATTGCTTTTTTGGCTCATTGTTTACCCCAGTCTGGGGCTTGCAGATAACATGCTCCTGTGCCCACAGAAGACGTTGCTGATTGGACAAGGCTCTCCTCCCATTGGGTCCAGGTGGTCAGCGATGCTTCTCTACCTAGCGTTCCCAGCAGCAACCAACAAGCAGAGCTGGCACCAGAGATGAAGCCTACATCTCTCCATTGTCCTTGCCTAGGCTGATTCTCCAATATGGAGCCAATGGCTTGGGTTTTCCTTGAGATCTTTTTTTCCTCTCATTTTCTAAACATCCCTACACAAATTTTCATATTTCAGCTCCTCCTTGGTTACCAGCCATTATCTGGGGCTTCCAACTTCCAAACCCAGACCACAAATTGAACAAACTGGAATTATGGAAGTGTAGTGGAAAAGGCATGATCTGTGAACTCAGATGTGGGTTCAAATCCTTGCTCCATTGCAGTACTTGCAAACCATGTGACTTGGAAATGTTACCTGACTTCCCTGAGCCTCTGTTTCCACAGCTGTTACATGGTGAAATGAATACCTACCTTGTAGGGTTGTTTGGAGAAGAGCTAATTTACATAAAACTTGGTACATAGTACTTGGTTGATTACCATTTATTATTGTAACCATTCTCTACTTCATGTATTTTCTCTAGAAGACTCGAAGTTCTTTAAGAGCTAACTGTGTGCGTTTTATTTATCTCTGTATCTCTCACAATCCCTAGCATAGTATAGGTCTTCAATATGCCTTCAATATATTCTCTTATATAAATAGATAAATTACTTGATGATTTTTGTTGGGGGTGGGGGTTTGGGTAGAGATCCATTACTTTTATTTTAAAGAAACCAGGGTCTATCACATCATGGAATGCAAGGGATTATCTTCAAAATCAAAGCTAGCATTTATTGAGTACTTACTGTATGCCAGACCCTCTTGTGAATACTTCACTTCACTCCTTCCTTATAATAGCATCTCCATAAAGAGGATGCTATTACCCAACTAAACAAATAAATTAATTGAGGCAGGAGAAGGTGGGCTATCTGTTCAAGGTCACTCAGCTAGTAAGTGGTAGCACAGAAATTCAAAATCAGACCATTTGTCTTTAAGAACCTATGTTAATTAAACCCTATGCTGTACACTTGAAGACCTTGAAAAAAAATCTGCTTCTGGCTGACCTCTACAGGTTTTGTCCCTCACCCTTGGTATTCACTTTTGTCTGGGATTAGGTCTACTTTGGTGAAAAAGTTAGAGAAGCTGTGCCTAAAGAAATCTAAGCACTAACATCCAAGCTCAAGCAACTTCCTATTAAGCAGACACTAATTTCTAACGTTCAAACTAGATTCAGAAAATTTTCTCAAAACAAAACCAAAAATTTACTTTAAATAAGAAAGCCACACTAGTTTGTAGAAAAACTATCATGTTCCTCGTTCCCAAGGTCTAACCAGAAAGTTGTTTATAAGCATATACTGATGTCATTCCCCATTTTCAGATTTGTTTCATACATCTGCATATGCAAACATATCCACCTTCCTATGTGTTTTTGGCATGCTGATGAGTACACCTGGAATTGTGACACAGGAGATTAAAGCAGGTAGCGGCCACAGTGGGTGGTGAAGTTGGGATGTGCAAAGAGATAAACAGAAAATGAGGTTTAATATATACCCCACACAAGCCTGCCTTTCTTTCTCTTTGCTGCTTACTTCCTGCAGGGAAGATTTCCCAAGGAAACTATGCAAACAGGACCCTTCTCTCTTCAGCTCATCTGCACCAAAAATGCTCTTATAGTTTGCCCACACTAAGCAGGTTTGGGGGAGAGGTCTTAAATAGTCCGCTCAAGCACCTCATGAATTCTTTGAGGGATAGCTACAGTTTTTATTTCTTCTTGACAGTTTTTCTTAATTTTAATCTCTTGCTTTGCTGCAGTTTTTTTAAAGTATTTGATGATTAAGCAAGGAAAAGGCCACAGGTAGTAACTGAGCAGGGATTTCAAGTTCCATCTAGTGTTGAACTTAACCCCTTCAGTGGCAAACTTAAAACTTTCTACAACACCAGCCATAAAGATCGATGCCTAGAACTCACATCTTCGCTGACTAAGCTGTACATGAACAAGGCAAAACTCTTGTCTGGGGTGGGAGAAGTGAAGGATATCTAGAGGCAAGGCCAAGGTGAAGAGCAAATTGGTGTTAGAGTGGAAAGAGCAGATGACTGAGAATCAGAAGTAAAAACCCTTCCCCTCTCCAGTCACTAAAAGACAACCTCACAAGAGAAGTTCACTTCCTCTCTTGACCTTGATTTCCTCATTAGCAAAATAATCATCATAGCTAACATTCAATGAGAACTCACTGAAGGTATCAGGCACTGTTCTCTCAACTATACTATTTCATTTCATCTTATAGTAGCACTATGAGGTTGGTACTAATACTATCTTCATTTTTTTTAACGGAAAACTAATGGACAAAGGGATTGGGTGACTTTCTTAGGGTCTCAAAGCACGTAAGTGATAGAGTCAGGGTTCTCACCCAGGCAGTCTGAGTCCAGAGTCTATGATGTATTTTCATATCTAAGGTCCTTTGCAATTCTCAATTTCTACTTTAAAGAGTTCTCCCTACCACCACTGCCAAAATCATTTTCAAACTCACATATCTAAAAAGGTTCACTTATATGTGGAATCAAAAGGACAAAATAAGCAAACAAACAAAATAGAAACAGGCTCATGATACAGAGAACAGACTGATGGTTCCCAGAAGGGAGGTGGTTCAGGGGTTGGGGTGAAAAAGGTGAAGGGATTAAGAAGTACAGATTTTTAGTTACAGAATAGCCACAGAGATGAAAATTACAGCAGAGGGAATATAGCCAATAATACTGTAATAACTATGCATGGGGCCAGGTAAGTACTTGAAATGTTGGGGGAACCTCTCCGTAAAGTACAAGATTGTCTGACCGCTATGCTGTACGCCTGACACTAATACAGAATAATAAATACTGAATGTAAACTGTAACTGAAAATTTTTAAAAGTAAAGTTAAAAAAACTAAAGAGTTTTGAAGGCATGCTTTATAGAGTTACAAAAGAGTTTGGAACAAAAAAATCCAGTAGTTTACTAAGATTATTCATATTTGTATTTCATTGAAAAATGTTTAGTTTGCACATATAATCTATTTCCTTTGGGTGGAGCTTTCCATTTCACATAGTTATAATAGGTCAAATTGTATTATAACTCAGAAATGAGAAAATTCAACAGTAGTACTTATAGCATTGATGAAAAAAATTTAAATATTTACGTACTTTCATTTATGAGATAGAAGAATAACAACTAACATTTATTGGAAGCCTCAAATTGATCCCGACACTGTTCAGAGTACTTCATATGAACTATCTCATTTAAATCTCACTAATTTGTAAAGTGATAGTCTTATGAAATATTATTCCCATTTTCCAGAGGGGTTAAATAACTTGTACACAGTCACACACTTGAGCAAAAAACCTGGGGATTTAATCCAGGCCCAGTCTTGCTCCAAAGCCCTTTTACTTATTACTTAACTTCTCTATGTGGAAGGAAAGTGAAATAATGAAAGATGGGTTTTGGAGGAAGGTAAGCACTGGAGTCTGGGGAGTGATGTATTAAGTGTTTTAAAACCTGCTCAAAGGTTTAGAATGGCAAACTTAAGACATGAACAAAAACCAGTCCATAATGACTACTGCTCTTTGCCAATTTAAGCATATCATTAGCATTAAAATTAATTTTCCATTATCTATGTCATCTAGGACTTGAAAGAACACAAGGAATTCTAATTCTCAGAAGAAACTCATTTTAGTCAGTAGTTTCAGCCTTTTCCCTGACCAGACATTTTACAGAACAGCCCAGTTATTACAGTGTGTAAAATGGCCTGTGATGGATGCTTGTGAGTTCTTTTTTTCCCTCTCTGATTTATGCTGCAGTGGACGGTGAACTCGAAGTAGATAAAAGTCTGTTTGGAGAAGGAAGGTTGGGGAGAAGCATGCCCTGTGCTTGGATACTATTTCGGATGAATAATTGATTCCTTGTAAATTAAATTGTTTGTCAAAATACCTCTACAATCTGTAATGTATGAAAGACGGGGTGAACCATTTTTTATTTTCAAATTTGTGCTGTAAAATGTGGAGAGTTGACAAGTCTGAAGGCCGGTTACAAAACACTCAGGGTAGTAGACAAACCAAGTACATGGCAGCAAGTCCCAGGAACTCAAGATAGGGTAGCCTTCTCTTTATCTCAAAAACCACAAGGTTTTCCTTTGTTCTGAAATATTTCATATTACCCATCGCAGAAACATTGTTTCATGGTCGCTGCAGCAGAAAAGGTCAGGGTACTCCCTGCAGAAATGTAAGGATGCAGTGCTGGAGACTGTTGGGTACCTTCTTTATAAGCACAAAGCGATGGGAAAGGATTTGATTGTGTTTTAAATCTGATGCTTCCATCAATTTCTTGCTATAAACATATGATGTGTTGTAGCAAATTAACATTTAAACACTGGGTTTGTAGACTTTTTTGTTTGTTTTATAGCCACAAAGAAAACCCACCTTTTCTTAGCTTTCAGTAGCATGAATCACAGACCTGTTATTTCCTCCTTCCCATCTACATTTTACAATTTTCAGACAAATAGCACTGTCTCCAGAAAAGCAGCAATTTCATTTCTGCCAGTTGTGTTCATTGTTCTGTTTCTACTTGACTTCCCAGAACCATATCCTAAAAGGAACACTGAGGGATCATCTGGTCCAACCACCACATGATGGCATTTTTTACAACATGCACGTCATGGATAGATAAGAGATTCTCTATGTACTTAAATGCATCAATCAACAAATATTTAGACCTTCTGCAAATCATTAAAACAACAACAGTTAAAAAACCAACATTTCATCACAGTTTTCTTATTTATGGTACAGGGGGTGATGCTACCTACCTTGCAGGGTTGATATGTTTTGCACAGAAATCCATTGAAAACGTTCAGGGCAATTAACTTGTTCTGTAGATAAGAAAACTAAAGTGAGAGAGATTAAGTGGCATTGCTGAAGTATTCTGTGTTAAAGTTGTGAGGCTATGAAGTGGCAAAGTCTTGATCTCGGATCTTCGGATCTCGAGTTTTTTCCTTCTGATCCCCTGTTGTTGGCGGTTCTTTATTTCCTGCCTCTGATACCTTACATTGTGTAGCAGTACACAATTTACAAAGTTCTTCCACACACATTCTTATGTCTAGTAGGTATTCTTGTGTTTATTTCACAGATGAGGAAACCTTCACATGGAGCACATGGTTTCTCTGTGGGCATTTGGCTGGAGAGGCAGGCCAGGTCTTTCCTGATCTGAACCTGGTGTTTTCCGGTGCACCACAGCAGTGACCAGAGTTTACAGTCTCGCTTAGGAACCCACATAAACACATGTGAAACAAAGAAAACTGAGATCTTAAAACTCCACGCTACTACTTACAAGTACAATGGGAGACCAGAGTTCGTCAGTGATGTTTTAAATAGTTTTCATATTGCCTCCACTCTTACCAGCTCTCTTGTCATTTTTCTCAGCCCTGCGCTATTCAATCTTTTCATGTCCCTATACCATTTTAGTCAATGTGCTTGCTTTGAGCTCTTTTTGACTTGTCTATTAAATATTTCCAAGTACAAGTATTTACATTCCTTTCATCCTTAAATATGGTTGTCTTCATAAATGTTCAAATTTGCTTAGAACTATTTCTCTTTTTATTAATTTAAGAGACAGATAGCTCATTATTACACTGGGTTTACGTGTTCATACAGATTGTTAAATACCTTCCATGTTATTCCCCAGCTTATGTGGACATGCAGAAAGTTCTCAATGACTCAACTTGAGCTGCATGCCAAATACTGGAGCTGTGAGCAATTCTCCTCTTTAATATCAGGTCCTATGTCCTGCCTTTGCCTTTCACTGAAAATCACAACTGTGGTGACCAGTCATAACTTGGACGCTTGTTATTTCCCCAATCTTTTGGCCCAGCAGAAGGCTATGTTCATTCTCTAAGAATGTCTTGTATTACTCCTAGTGGTAAACTCAAGGCAAGTGAAGAAGTAGCTTAAGCAGCATACAAGCTGTGGGCCGTGCTATCTGGACTCAGTGCTCAGCTGTCAAAACAGTGTGACCATTACTTAGCTACTCTGTGCCTCAGTTTCCTTATTTGGAAAATGGGGATAGTAATTATAGCTATCTCCTAGGAGTAGTGTGAGGATTGAATGAGTCAATGAACATTGAATGTTTGAACACATAGTGCTTAATACATGTCATGTACTGGTATCACATTTTTTAAAAATATATTTTTATTGATTTCAGAGAGGAAAGAAGAGGAAAAGATAGAAACATCAATGATGAGAGAGAATCATTGATTGGCTGCTTCCTGAACACCCATCACTGGGTATTGAGTCCACAACCCGGGTATGTGCCCTGACCGGGAATCGAACAGTGACCTCTTGGCTCATAGGTCGACACTCAACCACTGAGCCACGCTGGCCGGTATTGCATTTTGAATTAATTAGCTGAATATGGCTGGAAAAATGTAAGGAAGGTGATTTATTACATTTTAGTTAGTTCACTGAACCCTCAAAATAACCTGAAAGACCAGGGTGGTTATCCTCATTTGTGATGAAGAAATTGGGGTATAGAGAATAACCAATTTGCTCACGTTAATATAGCTAGGAAGTGGTAGAGAAGGAAGGTAAACCAGATCAGTGTGATTTCCATATACCAAATAATTACAGCAATAGCTGGTATTTATTCAATGCTTACGTGGTGCCAAGCACAGGGCTCTTTTGTGCTTCAGAATAACCATGCAAATAAGCACTATTATGATACTCTTTTTACAGTTCAGGAAACTGAAGCTTACTGAGTTCAAGTAATTTGAAAATTATGTCAAACTAATACTAATTCAAAATACAAATTTTTTTTCAGATAAGAGTAGTACCTCAAAATTAAGAGATTAAAATTGAGCAAACCCAGCAGCGTTTTTGGCAAATAACTTCTATTTAATGGAACAAAAACAGAATGGTTTTAAAAAACTCTCTGAAGGAGGATTAAATGTAAGACTATTTTAATATCTCTTTAATAATAGATCACCTACAATTTAATACATTTCTAAATGAAGTCTGAAAGAACTGAGTACTTCCTCTGTTAGATTACTCCATACAATGTATTTCATCAAGTCTAAGACACATTTTTTTTCAAATTTTAATGTCTGAAATTAAGATTCTTATTAAGCCCTAGCCAGTTTGGCTCAGTGGATAGAGTGTCGGCCTGTGGACTGAAAGGTCCCAGGTTTGATTCTGGCACATATCCAGGTTGCGGGCTTGATCCCCAGTAGGGGACGGGCAGGAGGCAGCCAATCAACAATCTCTCTCATCATTGATGTTTCTATCTCTCTCTTCCTCCCTGTTCTTCTCTGAAATCAATAAAATATATTTTTTAAAAAGATTCTTATTAAAATTCTAATTGGGAAAGTTTTCTCTTCTTTAGTGACAGGATAATGTGCTTCTTACCATCCATGACTTCTTAAGACTCAGAGAAGCCTGGTATTTTATATATTCTCTATTTTGTGATCTCATTATTATAGCCTTCAAGATAGGTTTTTATTTAATAGCAAGCAAGCTCCTTACTTGGGCTTAAGTAAGGAATGAGAACTCTTACAAAAACACCTTTTTATTCATAATGCTCTGTATTTCATGTAGTTACAATAAATCACAAGCTGATACTTCATGGAAGGAAATATGTGAAGGGATTTCCCTGGACAGATTTAGGCTGATTCTATACAAGAGAAAGGGTAACCACATGAGAAAGTTGGCATGCTGGTTGAACATTTCTCTTTCAAAGATTTCCCTGGCTTCATGAAGTCATAGTTCAAACATTTCCAAGCTCTTAATTTTGAATGATACTGATTACTCTCAGAATTCCCCTACTATCTTCTTTGCTTTGAATTCTTTTCCTGACACTGATACCTTTCCAATTCCCACCCCTTGGTTTTTCTCCACTCCTTGCAGGCGACAGTTTTAAGCACTTCTCCTATCTCATTTGTGTTAAGTGAATTTTGCATTACACCAGGCTCCCCAGAGGAACATTCTTTCATTATAAAGTTCTGTCAGCGTTTTTCTTTGTTATTGTTTATGTATAATCAGGATGAAATGCATTCTTATTCCACTCTTTGCCCCTCTTCTACAAACATATCCAATTACATACAGCGTAGGTGAATGGTATGAAGAGTCCTACTTCAGTTCATTGAAAAATAGATTTTCAAACACATAGAATGTACAACATAAACAGTGAACCTAATATAAATAATGAACTTTAGTCATTAATAATAATAATATCAATATTAGTTCATCAATTGTCACAAATGTACCCCACTAATACAAAATGTAAATAAGAGGACAAATTTTGTGTGTGTGGAGCGGGCAGTCTCTGTATTTTCTGATCAATTTTTCTGTGAATTCAAAACTGCTCTTAAAAAAATAATCCTGTTAATTTTTAAAAATCAATTTTCCCAAATTAAGAAAGTAAGATTGCCTATGGTTTTCTGGCTTGAAAGTCAATCCCCTTAGTTACCTTCCAGAAGCAGGCTCAGACCTGGTCACCCTGGAGAACACTTTTATTTTTCCAGGAAATGACCTTGAAAAACTGAAAGAAGGAAACAAAGCTGGTGAGTCAATGTACATGCTTCCCTTCCTCACTGAGCGGATGCTGACGGAGCACTTTATGGTTTTAGATTGCTTTGTAATAGCTTAATAGCTGAGCCTCACAATACTTCAGGGGGGTAGGTGGTCAGCAAATACCTTGGGTAGCAGTTTCATTTGAACAACATAATACCCAAAATAGCTAATGACGGAACCCAAGGTAGCAGTGAGTCAGGGAGTGGGGAGGAAAGGACATGGGAACATCTTCTGAATGCCTCACTCTGTCTTTGCCAGCTCAGCAGGCTGTTGAGAGTGTAATTATTTAAGGTCTGTTTGTAATCTTGTAGCTATTTGGAAGGTAAGAATGGTTGAGTCTGAGATGACAGGCCTCTGCACCCTTGTGCCTTTTGTAAGGGAAAGTTGCACAAGCTGTTCCCATGAGCCTAATACCAGAAGAGAGGAGGTGACCAGAAATCTCCAAGAAAATATCATATTTTTCCGTGTATAAGATGCCCCCCACTTTTCCAAACCCAAATTAAGAAATCAATATGTTAAACATTTTGCTGGTTTTCCTCTTAAGGCCTTCTCTTTTTTTTCCATCTTAAGGAGCTGTTCTTCCTGTTTTCTCCACTGTCTGATCGTACACTCAGTGGGAGGAGGTCCAAATTATCTCTCTGCAGCTATATTTCCATGCTCTTTTGCATAGCTGATTATATTCAGTTTGAATTTTGCAGAGCAAGATAATCGCTTACTGGTATTTATCTTTTTTTTTTTTTTTTTTGACATCTTTATGGTCTCAGAACACTCCAGGCCATGATGCATCTGCCCATACTCCACCTCCCCCTCCAATTATAGCATCAGCTGACATCAGTAACAATAAGGCTCGTGATTGGAGAAAACCTGTTTGACAAGGTATGGGCAGCTACACACCCGCTGGGCTCCCTCCTCGGCTGACTTCCATGTATAAGACGCCCCTCGATTTTCAGTCTAACAATTTTAGAAAAAAATAGCATCTTATACACAGAAAAATATGGTAGGTCCCTACAGGTGAAAAACAAAGTGGAAATTGATGGGAAAACTTTCACACATTTTAAAAATGAGAGTCTTATTATCACTCTCCTCGTGGTCAAAGCAAGAGCAGGCAGCTGTCCCAACCATTGGCCTCTGTGATTGCTCAGTGTTTCACTCCTGTAGAAGGAAACTGATGGGGTTTTCAGGGATTCTCCTTCATACCCATAACATTTCAATTCCAGGTGTGTGTACATTTTAGAATCTAGATTTCTAGAGGCTTTCAGAGTGAAGAGTGTTATATAAAAAAGGTGTGCTAGAGCCACTCAGTGCTCTTCTACACTTGAAATCACCTACTTCTGAGAGAAATCAGATATTAAGGAGAAAGAAGTATAGATGTGTAATTTTTGCCTTTATCACATTTGGAAGATGCCTGTTTTAATTTTTTCTAGAGCTGGTGAAACAAACTAAGAGACATTGGTCCTTAGATTAACTGTATATTGGTCTGTTGTCATAAATAAGTGTGAGTGAATTAACTAGCAAACAAATGTTGAACTTGGAGAAAAATCTACACTGAATGCTGCCAAAGGAAGTGTTTATGACTTAATAAGGCCATTAATAAAATTTATTTTTCTGGGAACTGAACAGAAAAATTTGCATGAGATCATTTTATATGAAATGATAATTGCTTTACATTCTGTCAAAGAACAATTATTTATTGAGCATGTACTATGTACATGGAGGCACCTATGTGTTATAGTGTATACAAATATAATTTCTGCATAAAAATTATCAAGGTATCTATAGACTAGTAAAGTAAAATTTTTCTACATATAAAAATTATATAACCAAAGAATACCTTTATTATAGCTTTACATTGGGATTAATTAATGATGATAATTCATTTATAAGATGTATAGAACATAAAAACTTTTCAATTTTCTTCTTAATTGAATGCCTTATCACAATATTGTAGCTATGTAAACTCTAACAAAAGGAGTAATCAGCAACTAAAATCTGAAAAACCCGTAATTACCAAGATAGTCCTATGTTATTTAGTGATTAGTTTAAAAAAAATAAAACATTTGAGGGATCGCTTGACACAGTTATAAATCTTGTATTTCATCTATACAATGAAATCTAGATTATTTCAGCTTTTGTTGAAAAATTATTTCTGCTAAAAATGAAAAATCTCTACATCTTGAAGTTGGATGTTGCACATTTTTTCTTACATGAAGAGAAGAAATGGTTTTATAAGTGTTTCATAATTAACATAGCAACAGTTTGGAAATTAAAGAGAAAAAAAGAAAAACAATGCCGGTGTTACTTCTCTGAGCCACATGATAGTTAAGATCAATGGTACATTAATTTTCTTTTTTTTAAAAATATATTTTATTGATTTTTTACAGAGAGGAAGGGAGAGGAATAGAGAGTTAGAAACATCGATGAGAGAGAAACATCGATCAGTTGCCTCCTGCACACCTCCCACTGGGGATGTGCCCGCAACCAAGGTACATGCCCTTGACCGGAATCGAACCTGGGACCCTTCAGTCCGCAGGCCGACGCTCTATCCACTGAGCCAAACCGGTCAGGGCGGTACATTAATTTTCAGTTGAAAGATAAACTAAGTGTTAGGTCAATAAACTCTATCATCACCATTTTCTAATCAAAGGGTCATTTTAATTAATTAAGAATAAACTTTTTAAATAAGAACAGAGAAAAAAATTACTGAGCATAAGTGACTAAAAAAAGTAAACACACAAAAAATAGTAATATTTTTCTCATAATAGAGACTTTTATTCCTTTAATTTATGTACTTCATTGTTAAAGTCCTTTTGAAAGAATCTCCCTTAAAGTCTCAGCATTTTGAAAGCTACAGCAAACCAGATGCCTGAAAGCATTTCAGCCTTGTTTATTTTGGACTGTACATGATGTGTGATATCTTTTTTTCTTTTCTAATCTGAAACACAAAAAGTACTAGAGACCCTTTTGTTATCAGTATGCATCAGAATATGAAGAAATGTTAGACATAAAACACTTTTGGAAAAAGAATAAACAATTTCTGCCAGTCCCAACAAGCCAAGGAATTCAGAATTATAATATTTGTGATGTTATTAGTAAATTGGGAAGAACATGGGCGGCAGCGGGGTGGGGGGTGGACCCATAATCAAATGTTTGCAATACATGGAAAAGAACAAGGAGGATATTTAAAGAAATGTCATGTTTTCATTGCATGTCGATATTCCAAACAAAGCTGGAAGCTTTGTGCCCAAGCCAATTGGCATTCTATCCTATCTTAATTTCTGGGGCACTTCTCAAGCTAAGAGAAATTTGATTAAGCATTAGGTTTGTTCCTTACAGTAAGAAATTCTCTCATCTGCTGTAAGTTGGCTGTATTCATCCAATTTTCTAAGGAGAGAAATGATCGAATAAAGGTCCACTTTGTTCAACAAAGTATTAAACCCACTCTCACTATCATTAACATGGAAAAAAACAAAACCCTGACCTTTCCATGTTACTGTTTATACCCTGGGGCTTGAATTTGATTTTTCTTCATTGCTTTGAGGATGTCAAAGTATAAACTTCAAAGGTATAAAATAATTGATACATGGTATTCACAATAGACTGTTTCAAGTAATGAATGTATGCAGTAATCCATTTTAAACATGCCTTGATAATTAAAACATCATTATTAAAGAAAACACTTAGGAATAGGGCATCACAAAAGCTAAGTGCTTCTTCTTGAATATATTTCTTTTAAAAATTATTATTCCCTAAATATATTCAATTCCTTTATGTTTGTTCCATTTTTTGCTTCAAGTATTACTTCAATTTTTTTATTTAAATATTTTTAAAAATGTTTTGGCCTTATGTAGAAATAGCTTTTCTGTTTCAATGTTACTTTCTTACTAGTCTAATTTTATCTTAAGTATGCTTTAAAACTTAGTATGTTTATTTTGTATCTATACATTTCTTATTGACAATACCTTTTTAAAGCTCTTTCCCAAATTTCATAAGAAATAATTTATAACATATGGGAGAGATATCTCAGATTGATATTCTCTCAGAAAGAATAGACCTTTTCATATTTCAGGGGGAAAAAACCTGAATTTAAACTTGGTGAAAAGGGGTACTGATTTTAGGTGTTAAGGTATGGAAAAGTAATCATTTCAGTCCATTCTTTACACGAGACCATGTCAGATCTACCTGAGAAGGGCAAAGGAAGGGAAAGAGGACAGAAAACACATTCAAACGTGCATCAGAGTGTCCATGCTTTTGATTTAGTAGGCAATCCCCTAATCTAAGAATTCTCTTGAAAACATAAAACCAAAACTTATAAACCAGAGAATTAGGGAAGACGTACCACATACAGGTCTCAATAATCATGTTGAAAAACGTATCCAAAGGACCGCCACTTCTTTACAGTGAAGCGGCGTTCCCTTAATGAGGACGGATCAGGGCAGAAGCTGCTGAAGGGTAGCTGGCTGTCTGGCCCCTGATTCACAGAAATCTACCGCAGCCCTGTCTGCCTCCAAACCCAAGTTCATCGTCTCGCCTCTTCATGAGCTTTTACACACGCTGTGCTTTTTTAACGCTTAAATGCTTTTTAAAAACAACCAAGAAAATAAAATGCCAAGTTCATGCAACTTAAATATAAATACAACCAAATATAAACATAACGTTTATAAATTCATTTTGTTATCAAAGGTGTATTCCTTTTCTGTTGTTCATTGAAAAGATCAGAAAGGTGAAGCCGACAATGAGGTTGTTTGTTTTGTTACAGCCAGTGGGTCCTCAGTGGGAAGAAGGTACACCAGGGTTCATCTCTCACCTCCTCACCTGCTCTTAACTCTTTTTCCTTTCAGAGGTGCTCTAGGGAAACAATTAGAGGCAGGATAGAGTGCTGGTGTGACAGTGTGGCCAGTGTTAGGACTGCTCTGAATAATACACTGTCACTATGGTCAGACTATTCCCAGAAGGTAATTAACCCAAACAATCCAGATTATGTGTCAGGAGACAGCAATTAGAGGTCAGCTTTTGTTACTAAAAGGCATGTATATTGGAATACAGTCACTCTGACCACCACACCCAGCTGTGGAACCAGTTCATCCTTTACTGCACCAGCCATGCAATCCCCTCTAATATTTCCTTGTCGTCTGATATGCATAGCAGAATTCCTCTGCTCCAGGATTTCTATCCTTCTGTTATTTACAGACACTTGCAGTTTTTCTAATCAATTCAATTACAGATACTTCTCAGTCTTTCTGTCAGTCAAATTCATTTTTCTTCCCATTCTTCCTTTCTCCTTCCCATCCCTTTTTTCTTCCCCATCCTCTACTCCTCTCCTTCCTCTTTTTTTGTTATGATTGTACAGATCTTCTAAGCAAACAGAAGATAGTGTAAAAGCTTTCAGAAATCCTTTTGTTTGACTTAAAACACTTTGTTCATAGTGAATTAACTCTTTGGATTAGCTAGATTTATTTCTGGAATCAACAGGCTCTTTTATACAATTTGAAGCTAGTAGGTTTATAATCTATGAGGATTTTTTCTAAGTGACTAAAATAAAATCCAGTGAATTTGTATTTGATGGTGCACACTTTTTATGTATTTCTCAGTGCTTTCACTGAATAATAGTGTCTGTCATATATTTTTTAAAGGACAATGAACATATCTGTAAAGTTAAACATGCCTAAGACATACAGTTATAAGGATGTGAAACTAGGATTCAAATCCAGATTAGTGATAAGACTCCCAAGTCCCTGTGTTTTCTGCTACAACACCAAGTTTTTAAGTCCTACATCAGAATGAACTAAAGAAACTAATTAAGGATCAGGCCAAATAAAATGCAAACCAAGTTTGATTTATTTGATACTTTAAAAAAAATAGGTCAGTCCTACTGGCCTGAAAGTTTGTTTTATTTTGTTTTGTTTAAGTTTACAACATTTTCTTAAAAACCAAACAAAACCCAAAAACTAACCCTAACTGCAGTGGGCTATAATGATGTAACACCCCACCCAAAAAACTGCATGCAGAAGAGACTAAATAGAAATGAAAGAAATGCATCAACTTTAAATAAGAGTTACCTTTAAGTAAGGGCCTATGCATCTTTTATTTATTTTTCACTTTCTACTTTTCTGTATTTTCCAACATTTCCATGGTAAGTCTGAATTATTTTTTCAAAGAAATAAATCTTTAGAAAACTTTGTTGGTAGAGTAAAATTAGTGGGGGAAAATTTTTCAGCTCTGATCAGTTTACTTTTTTGCCATGAAATATTAAAAAACAACAACGACATAATGTCAGGTGATTGTGTATTATGTTTGTAAAAAATATTTTAATCAGGGTTTAGCGAGCTAAGAAACCCCCTGCCTTGACAAGCATGCTACCTGTTTAATAGAAAAAAAAAAGTCTTAACTGAGTTAAGCTTTAGAGTTTAATTACTATTTGAATGAAGAATTAATACTTTAAAACCCGGTTGGGCATTAACTCATCAAGGCCTCTGACACAACTGTTTTAATAAAGCTTCTGAAGTTGATGCCACACAGTAAACAAGAGCAAAAAGAACGAACTCAGGGAATTCCAGTACTTTATGAAAGCTATAGCTTGTCTTAAGAAGTTGAGTGAATGGGAAATCTGTTCAGCTCATTTATTTTCAGACTCTAAGATTTCTGCACAGGCCTTCGTTTAAGTATCAGCCTCACCTTCCAAGTTTATTCCCAACTGAGAGGGAAATAGCCATTATAGGAAATTGTTTTATGACTTTGGTGCTTTCAGTTTAAATCATTTTAATTGAAATATATTTAATTTGAGAACTGCAGTATTTAATTCTCTAACAAGTCATCTTCCATAAAGATTGTTCAGTTTTTTCAAAAGAAATCTTGCAGTCATATGAAACATATGGTACACTGGGGACAATTTTATTCTATATATAAAGAATACTTTGAGCTTGGCCGGCATGGCTCAGTGGTTGAGCGTTGACCTATGAACCAGGAGGTTATGGCACATGCTCTGGTTGCGGGCTTAATCCTCAGTGTGGGGTGTGCAGGAGGCAGCCGATCAATGATTCTCTCTCATCATTGATGTTTCTGTCTCTCTCTCTCTCCCTTTTCCTTCCTCTCTGAAATCAATAAAATATATATATATATATATTTAAAAAAGAATATTTTGAAAAGTGTTACTTTATTCATTTATTCACCAAACATTTATTCAGATGCTGGGGATAAAAAGACAAATTATCCTCGCTTTCAAAATGCCATGAAAAAGGCTAGACGATAGGGATTGTTTTGTAGTATTTCATTGAAAATTCAATTCTTAATTTCTTAAAGTCATCCCAGGGTAGTATTGGGTATGTGTGTGTATGTATGTACATATGTATGTATGTATGTATGTGTATATAAATTTTTTGTGTGAGTGTGTGTATATGTGTATATAGAAAATACATAAGAACTCTAGCTTTGGAGCCATTAAACCTGATTTCAAGTTACAGAAGTACTATGTAACTGTTCAAATACTAATATACAACACAAATACTTCCTCCAGTTATTAAATTGACAATATTTAATAAATTCTGGAAAAAAATAGAGTTCACTTTCTTTTCTAACATGGGGTAACTTTCAGGTAAAGGATTTATGGAAGAGTAGAAAATAAAAGTAAATAGTAAAAATGATTTTTACACTTATTTTTTAAATATTATTTTACTTTTTAAATAAATAATAGGGTCAAAAGTTACAAAAGAATATAAAGTAAGTATAAAATTATCTAATTTACTTTCCCCCCAAATACAGTGAGTACAACTGTTAGCAGTTTCTTGTAAGAAATATTCTTCCAGAGTTATGTTATGCTTGTAAATGTATAAATATATAAAACAAATAACAGGATATTATGCCTTCTATTAGGTACTTTGCTTTTTTCCCTCAATACATGTTTAAAAATCTTTTGAAACCTTTCCAAGATATAGATGACATACTGCTTCATGTTACCCCACAGGTTGTGACCCTCACAGCTGTGTGGATGCCTTTCACATTGATTCTAAGGTGATTGGGTCTCTCTGATGTAGGATTGCTCTCCACAGAGAATAATAAAAGATGGCCACCCTTGCATCCCATTCACCACACAGCTTTATGAATGCACTAGAGGCCCGGTGCATGAAATTCATGCACTGGGGGGAGGTGTCCCTCAGCCCAACCTGCACCCTCTCCAATCTGGGACTCCTTGAGGGATGTCCCTGGGATCGGGCCAAACCAGCAGTTGGACATCCATCTCACAATACGGGACAGCTAGCTCCCAACTGCTCGCCTGCCTGCCTGATTGCCCCTAACCACTTCTGCCTGCCAGCCTGATTATCCCTAACCACTCCCCTGCCAGCCTGATCGACGCCTAACTTCTCCCCTGCCAGCCCAATTGCCCCCAACTGCCCTTCCCTGCCAGCCCGGTCGCCTCCAACTGCCCTCCCCTGCCAGCCCGGTCGCTCCTAACTGCCCTCCCCTGCAGGCCTGGTCCCCCCCAACTGCCCTGCCCTGCTGGCCTGATTGCCCACAACTACCCTCCCCTGCCAGCCATTTTGTGGCTGTGGGCACTGCCATCTTTGAGGGTGTGGCAGTCAATTAGCATATTCCCTCCTTATTGGCTGTGGGCACTGCCATCTTTGCAATGGTGTGAGGGTCAATTAGTATATTCCCTCTTTATTAGATAACAAAATGCCAGCATTTGTTTCAATTTTGTGAAACTTACAGAGATAGTTGAGGTCATTTGAATATCCCTTCTTGACTCATTATTACCTTGCCTTCTCACCATAGTCACAGACTTAGCTTTTATAAGTCCCAGGCATAATTTACATCTTCACTCAATACTTATGTATTCAACAATGTAGATAATACTATGTAAAGTGATAATGTCTACTGCTTTTTAAAGATTGTCTAAATTGCCTACTATTATACATTCAATCTGCAACTTTACCCCCCAATGAATCTATGCTTTTAACAGTTCATCTTAATACATGTATCTCAAGTATATTCTTTTAAAATGCTACATAGTATTCCATTATATGACTATATCACAATTTATTAATCTACTTTCCTATTGAATATTTCTCTTTTTAAAATTTTTTATCAGACACTATGCTGCAATAAATATTTTTGCAACCATTTCCTTCCACACATGTAACATTTTCTCAGTTATATACCTAAGAGTGGAATTGCTAAATTGAAGAGCAAGTACATCAACTTTACCAGATACTTCAAAATTACTCTCCAAAGTAGTAGTACCAACTCATATGTTTAATAGCAGTATATGAGAATTACTGTTGCTTTGAAGTCATGACAATTTTTGGAACTGTAATAATTTAAATTTTACTGATATGAGATGATATCTAACTGTCATTTAAAATGTTTTCCTAATTATTAGTGGATAGCATCTTTGCATTTGTTTACTAATTGCTTAGATTACTTTTTCTTTAAATTATCTATTAATGGACTTCATTCATTCTTCTATCCAGTTTAGAAAAATAAATAAATTTCTTGGTCATTTTATGAATTATGAATATCTTTTTGCAAGTTATGGTTTATTTTTCACATTGTTTTTGTGTCCTTGCTGAACATAGAATTTCTTTACAAAATTTATTGTGGTGTCATCAAATCTACCAATTCTTTTCTCTATTTTTTTGTGTCTTGTCTAAGAAATTTTTCACATCTAAATATTATGAAGATATTCCATACTTTAAAAAAAAAAAAAGCTGCTTTTAACATTTAGCTCTTTAATCCATCTGGAATTTATTTTTGTATATGGTGTGAGAATGGGATCCAATTTTACTTTATTTTTTCCATATGGTTAACCAATTGTTCCAGTACCATTTATTGAATAATTCTGCCTCTCCTCATTGATTTGCAGTGCCACCTTGGTCATATTTCAAGTTTCCACATATGCAAGTATCTGTTTCTGGGCTCTCTATTATGTTCCCTTGGTTTATTTGACTCTTCCTATGCCAATACCACACTGTCTCATTTTCTATGGCTCTATAAATTCTTGATCTACTTGGTCAGGCAAACTTCCCCCTCCCCCAACTTATTCTTCTTCAAATTTATCTTGGCTGTTCTTGATTCTTTGTGCTTCCATATTAACTTTAAAATTTCCTTTTCAAGTTTCATAAAGTCTCTTTTGAATTTTGATTAGAATTTCATTAAGTTTATAGCATCTTTTGGAGGGAAATTGACATCTTTATATCTCTTGAATGTGGTAGTATATGTCTATATTCAAATATTATTTGTTCTTCAAACATATTTTATTTTCCTATTGGAGGTCTTAACCATCATGCTCTGGGTTTATTACTAAGCATTTTTTTAAAAGGAAAAAAAAGACCATATTTCTTTTGGTTTTTTTCCCGTATAAAAAAGGATCCCAACCAATATCAAGGTAAGGAAGAGGAGAACAAGGGACATACTCCTTGGTGTAAGGAAATAGGAGGGCAGGAGAAGGATAATCCCCAAAGGAGGGGAGAAAGGGGAATGTCATTAAGGCAGCCAGCAAGATATTCTCTGTAAAAAGTTGGAAGAACTGACTCCACATCCTCAGATAAAAAGACCTAGAGCACCTTCTCGGTGGGGGGCTCTGCACTCTAGTGTTCAAAGGAAGGTAAATGACAGCTTCTCTTCTCTTGGTTCTGTTGCAGCTACTCCATTGCTCACTCTGGGTTACCTTCTTCCTTTTGTAGATAAGAGTGCTGCAGGGCTCGGAAGGCCGAGATTCGCTTGTGTGGGTTAAAAGTCAGCATCTCCATTAGCAGCTGTGCTCCAGACTCCTCCATCTCCGGTCTTACCAACTGCACTGGGCAGGGCCCTTGGGGGGGCAGGGTGGGGGGGGAAGCTCCTCGGGGTAGAGACACATCTTGGGGCCAATCTTCCTCTGGAGGCAGCCCAATCAGGTCAAAGATTTTGCCCAATTTGTCAGCCTCAGAGTTTCCACAGAAGAGAGGCTTTTGAGGAAACATCTCTGCAAAGATACAGCCAATGCTCCATAAGTCCTCAGGTGTTGCGTATGTGGACTGCAGAACTTCCAGAGCACGGTACCAGAGTACAGCGACCACAGGTGTAAGTGCATCTGGTAGCTGTAGATTCCGGCCAGGCCAAAGTCAGCCAGCTTGACTGTCCCACCACTTGTCACCAGAGTATTCTCTGGCTTCAGGTGTTATGCCCAGATTTCAGGATCCCCAAGAGACCACACCAGGGAGCCAGCCGTGTCCGATGCAAAAGCATAAGAATCTTTATTCAAGCCCGGGCTTGGCTCCTCTACCCTCCTTACCGACGCAGCGGCAAGTGGCAGAGAGAGGGCTAGCCCGATGGGAAGAGGAGTTTTATAGGGGGGTTGGAGTAAGGGGAGGAGAGAGGACTGTGGGCCCTGCCGATTGGCCAGGTGCAAGTCGGTGTCTTGTTACACAGGATGTGGTCATATCTATGGCGCGCACTTCCCTTGATTATCATTGGTTAGTTTAAAGAAATCCTAGGTGTGGCTAGCAGAGGCTTGGGCTTCTTCCAGGAAGAAGCTCCTTGCTGAGCACATGGCTCAAAAATGGAGGATTCGGGGCAAGATGGAGGGCGTAGCCCTCGCCCTTTCACAGGTCTTGGTGAACAATGCAATTGGCATGAAGAAAACCCAGGCTTCTTAGAAACTGGCGCATCAGATCCTTGATGGCCTCCACTGGCAAGCCTGGTGGGGGTGCCTTGTCCAGATACATCCGTAGGTCTTGGTCCACATGCTCAAACACCAGGGTCACTTTGGTCTCCTGGTCAGTTCGGGTGGTGACACAGACATCCATCAGTCGGACAACATTGGGATGCTCAAAAGCCTCTAGCTGCCTCAGTAAGGCTACCTCACGAACTGTGCTGATGGGAAGGCCCCCTCCACCACCTCCTCCACTGGGGACTCTCATGCTCTTGGGGGCCACAAAGTGGCCACTGTGTGGATCATGGGCCTTGTACACTGTCCCATAGGCACCAACACCAGTCTCAGCCACTGGCTCATAGCAAAGGGTAGCCATTCTCAAATCAGAGAAGACCTTCTCCCCGAACCAGGAACTGTGGGGGTGGACCATTATCCGGGCCCAGGAGCCGGTTTCTGCGGCACCATACACTTGAGCTCTGTCCGGAGCAGCTGGACCCTATGGGCCCAACCATTAGACCAAGTATTTTGTACATTTTGTTTTCCTAGCAGGTGATTGTTATTTTGTTGAAATGATGATAATTTTTGTATGCTGATTTGAGTCTGGTAAACCTCTGGAAGTTTCTTATTAGTTTTAGTATCTTGAAAAGCCCTTGGATTTTCTTTGTTTAAAATCACATTGTTTACAAATAAGAACAGTTTTATTGTTTCTTTTTCAAAATTTATTCCACTTAACCCTTTTCTTCTTGTATGGATGAGACCTTCAACACACTGCTGACTACAGCAGTTATAGGATTATCCTTGTCTTGCTGCTGGGAACACTATAAAAATGTCAAATTTAAGTGCAATATCTGTAGGCTTTTCATAGCCATTCTACACTAAGGACTACTCCTTGTTTGCTGTGATGGTTAATTTTATGTGTCAACTTGGGCCATGGTGGTGCTTAGACATTCTGGTCAAACGTTATTCAAGGTTTGTCTGTGATAGTGTTTCTGGGGGAGATTAACATTTGAATAGGGAGAGGAGTAAAGCCAAATACCCTCTCTAATGGGGGTGACCCCACCCAATCAATTAAAGGCCAGAATAGAACAAAAGGCTAACTCTCCAGTGAGCAAAGGGGAACTCTCCTGCTTGACTGCCTTTAAGATGTGACACTGGTTTTTTTCCTGCCTCAGTCCCAAACTGAAACATTGGTCCTTTCTGTGTCTCTAGCCCACCAGCCTTCAAGCTAGAACTAAGCCCTCATGGTTCTTTGGCTTTTGGACTTGGACTAGAACTACACCATTAGCTATCCTGGGTCCCTCGCTTGCTGACTGTAGATCCCAGAACTTGTCAGCCTGAATGACTGTGCTAGCCAATTCCTTTTAATAAAACACATCTATATATATGTGGCTATATATAAAAGGCTAAGCGACCATCCTACTGGCCAGTAGGTATGATATGCACTGACCACCAGGGGGCAGACGCTCAACACAGGAGCTGCTGAGTGACAGTAACTTTGCAGAGTGCTCTCTTGCACTCCAGGATCCCTCGGGGGATGTTGGACTGCTGGTTTCGGCCTGATCCCTGTAGGCCAGGCCGAGGGAGCCCACCTGCCGGAGGGACCCCTCTCAGTCTGCCAATGCCCTTCGAACCACGGTGTCACCCCAGGTGCGGCCGGCCAGGGAGGCACCATGGGAGGTTGGCTCGAGGGTGTGTCTGGCCTGTCTCTCCTAGTCCTGCCCCACCGGCCACCTTCTAATTAACTTCCTTTCAATGTACATGAATCCATGCACTGGGCCTCTAGTATCTATAATAATAAAAGTGTAATATGCTAATTGACCGAACTGCAGAACAACTGTCCAGACCACCTTCCAGACGACCACGCTATGACATGCACTGGTGCCAGGCCAGCCAAGGTAGGTGTGATGCGGTTGGTTGGGGGGGCCCTGCCATTGCCCCACAATTGCCCGCAGAGGGAGGCCCAGGCCACCCTCTGTGGGGCGATTGATAGGGGGGCTCTGTGATCGATCACCCCAAAGAGGGAGGCCCAGGCCACTGGCCGGCGGGGTGATTGATGCGGGGGAGGCTCTGTGACCACAGAGCTTTGACTGGGTAAGTGGGGCCTCCATCTGCTGGGGGATCGATCGCCTTAAAGAGGGAGGCCCAGGCTACCAGGCTAAGCCTCACAGAGGGAGGCCCAGGCCACTGGCCAGCAATGCTGTGGCGGGTGTGCGTGGCAGGCCAGCAATCGCCCTGTAGAGGGAGGCCCAGGCCAGCCAAGTGATCGTACCCCATGCCTGTTGCCTGCAGAGGGAGGTGACTGGTGGCAGGGGTGGGGGAGGCAGTACCACATAGATGGCAAGCAGTGGCAGCAGTGGGGACAGGGCCAGCTGCCGGCAGCTGTGGGAAGGAAAGCCCCAATAGGCTCTGATTGCCGGCCAGGCCTAGAGACACTACCCAAGGGGTCCCGGATTGTGAAAGGTTGCAGGCCAGGCTGAGGGACAGCCCTGGCCCCCCCGCGCTCCCGTGCACAAATTTTGTGCACTGGGTCTCTAGTATATTATATTGGCTCTCTTTCTCTGGGAAACCCTGAGCAATATATTTGCAACCAGATTTTGTCCAGGAATCAATTTAATCATTCTCACCATTGCCACTACCCTGGTATAAGGCACAAGTCATTATGTCTGGGCTACTAACATTCTTCTTAACTGGTCTTCCCCTTCGACTAGTTTTGATATCAGTTATACTTGCCCTAATACAGACAATTCTCTATACAGCAGCCAGAGAGGTAACTTAAAACACAGATCAGAGCACTCCTCTTCTGGACACTCTCCAAGGTTTTCCATCACATGTAGAGTTAAATCTGAAGTCTTTATTTTGGCATACAACACTGCACATGATCTGTGTTCTAGCAATCTCTTCAATATTACCTCCTATCTTTGGCTCAGTCCCTCCAACCCCCTTATCACTCCTTACACCTGCCCCACATACTCCTAAATGTTCCTCCTTGACCCTTAGTCCAAGAAGACTCCTACCTTGGAGCCTTTGCACTCACGGTTCTCACAGCCTGATGTGCTTGCTCACTAAAAGGTATTTGTCTCATTTCTTCACTTTATCCAGGTATCTGCTCAAAATAACACTCTTCATTGAATCCTATCACATTATCCTGCTTTGTTTTTCTTTTCCTTTAAAAAATATATTTTCATAGATTTCAAAGAGGAAGGGAGAGAGAGAGATAGAAACATCAATGATGAAAGAATCATTGATCAGCTGCCTTCTGCATGCTCCCCCTGGGGACTAAACCAGCAACCTGGGCATGTGCCCAACCAGGAATCAAACCTTGATCTCCTGTTTCACAAGCTGACACTTAACCACTGAGCCGCGCTGGCCAGGCATGCTTTGTTTTTCTTAATAGCAGTTATTATATCACATTATAAAGTTTAGCTATCTGATTATTTTCTGACTCATCCTTTTGAATTTAAAATATATGAGGCAGGGAATTTTTCTGTTTACTTACCTATTATATCCCCTTTGCCTGGGGCAATGACTAGCATAAACCCGATACTAAATGAATACTATTAATTAATAATTTGTTAATAAATAAATGTGTCACTATTATTATTTTCCCCTACATTGATGATTTGATTATGTACCAATATGGTTAATAGATTTTTTTTCTATACTAAAACAGCTTTGCATCCCCGGAATAAGTACTACTTGAACATGATGTGTGTGTGTTTTTATTACATTTAATACCTGATGAATTCAATTTATAACATTTTATTAAGGATTTTTACTTTTATGTCCATATAGGAATTGCTTTGTAGGTTTCTGTTTTATATAATGGCCTTGCCTAGTTTGAGTATCAATAGCATATTAGCCCTACAAATTGGACCAGCCAGCTTTTCTCCTTTTACTTTTGTCATAAACAATTTATGTAAAAGAACAGATATTTGGTTTTAGAAAGTTTGTTAAAATGCACCTGGCTTAGTGTCTTTGGGGAAGGAAACCTTTATTTTTTTTAATAGTTATTGATTTATTCATGTTTTCAATTTTTTCTCCAGTCAATTTTGGTAATTTATAATTTTGTAGAAAATTACCATTTCATTAATATTTTGAATTGATTTTGTATGTTCCTAGTCCTTTTAATATCCGTACTGTGACTGTATTTGTCTTCTTTTTATTACTAATTGCATGTGCTCTTTATTTTTTTACTTATTTTTTAAAAAATATACTTTATTGATTTTTTACAGAGAGGAAGAGAGCGGGATAGAGAGTTAGAAACATCGATGAGAGATAAACATCGATTAACTGCTTCCTGCACACCTCCTACTGGGGATGTGCCCGCAACCAAGGTACATGCCCTTGACAGGAATCAAACCTGGGACCTTTCAGTCCACAGGCCGATGCTCTTTCCACTGAGCCAAACCGGTTATGGCTATTTTTTAAATTCTTTTATCAAAGCTCCAACTTTTAGGCCTATTGACCCTTTATAGTATTTATTTATTTTCTACTTATTAGTTTTTGCCCTTATCTTCTTATTTCCTTACATTATATATATTTTTGTGTTTTTTTCTTACTTTTTAGCCTCCTGAGTTAACCCTTTGTTTTAAATCTTTATTTTAAATATATGAAAGGCTCTACTTTTGCCACCATGTACCCATTTTGCTGTATGCCTCAAATGCTATGTATAGAATTACTTTTATTGTTATTTATATTAAAATATTTTTCTAACACATAAAATGTATTTTAAAATACAAACATATGTGGGTCCTTTAAGACTACTTTTAAAATGTTGATTTCTTATTTAATGGCATTGTGGTCAGAAAAATATGGTCTATATAATATTTATTTCTTGTAATTTATTAAAATGTCCTTAGTGGTCTAACACATGGTCATTTTTTTAAAAATATATTCCATATGTACTTGAAAGAAGTGTATATTTTTATTTGGAAGGATACAGAGCTATATAAATTTCTTTATTTGACTCCTCTATATCTCTTTTTGTTTTTGTCTATGGAATATAATTTAAACTTATACTGTTAAATACATAGAAGTTCATGATATACATTCTTCATGGATCATTACTTTGATATTATGTGATATATACCTTCATTCCTATTAATGCTTTTTCTTTTAATTTTAGCTTGTCTTATATCAGTATTAATATAGGAGCATATGCTTAATACTTGTATAGAATATCTTTTTACCATATCTTTAATTTATAGCATTAAGAAATTATGAAACTTGCTCCAGGTCATGCAGTTAACATGCAGAAACACTAAAATTTGAACCCAGGCAATCTTATACCAACACCCACATCCTCAATTGCTAATTATGCTATCTCCTAGAATGTGCTTCCAAGTAAGCCCGTGTCTTCATGCCTCTCATTCTATTGAATTTCTTTTTCACAGAGATGTTTATGCTGTGTTTGATACTCTATAGGTCTTTTTTATTTTTCTCATTTTGTTATTTATGCATCATCGCCACACACTTATGGATCTGTTCTATATCTTGTTTAACAGTATTTTTTGAGATGGGTTCATATCATTACACACAGAGCTGCCTCATTACATTTAATAACTTCATACTATTTCATTGTATATGTTTCAATGTTTATTTAGTTAGTCCCATAAAGATGGACATTTAGGATATTCCAATATCTTGCTATCTATAATAATAAAAGCGTAATATGCTAATTAAACCGGACAGCCAAACAACCTTCCAGACGTCATTCCGGACGTCCTTCCGGACGTAGCTGGCATGGTGGGGCAATCAGGTGGTTAGTGGCAATCAGGCAGGCAGGCGAGTGGTTAGGGATGATCAGGCAGCAGGAGAGTGGTAGGAGCCAGCGGTCCCAGATTGTAAGAGGGATGTCTGACTGCCGGTTTAGGCCCGCAGGGATCAGGCCTAAACTGGCAGTTGGACATCCCCCAAGGGGTCCCGGATTGCAAGAGGGTGCAGGCCAGGCTGAGGGCCCCCACCCCTGTGCACAAATTTCATGCACCAGGCTTCTAGTTACTAATAATACTGAAAAAGTAGGTAAGTAATTTGGAAACATGGCAAAATAAATTTCTAATAATGGAATTGCTGGGCCAAATATTATATGTACTTACCAATTTATGAATAACTACTGCATAATTATTTTCCACAGAGGCTGGATAAGTTATATTCCCCCAAATAGTGTATGATAGTTTTAATTTCCCCCCCAATATCACCAATTGTATAGTTTTAAACTCTTTGATCTTTGTAAATCTGCTAAGTAAAAAAAGCTTTACACCTATTTTAATTTTTATTTCTTTTCTCTTTTTTTTGCACTCTTAATAAATTTATGTACTTTTTCCAGCTTTATTGAGATATAATTGATATATGACATGTGGAAGTTTAAGGTGTACACTGTGATCATTTGATATACATATTTTTTTTTTAATATATGTTATTGATTTTTTACAGAGAGGAAGGGAGAGAGATAGAGAGTTAGAAACATCGATGAGAGAGAAACATTGATCAGCTGCCTCCTGCACATCTCCCACTGGGGATGTGCCCGCAACCCAAGTACATGCCCTTGACCGGAATCGAACCAGGGACCCTTCAGTCCGCAGGCCAACGCTCTATCCACTGAGCCAAACCGGTTTTGGCTGATATACATATTGTTAAATGATTACCACAATGAGGTTAGTTTACACCCGTCACATCACATAGTTATCTTTTATGTGTATGTGTGATGAGAGCATGTACTATTTACTCTCTTAGCAACTTCCAAGTATACAATACAATATTGTTAACAATAGTCACCATGCTCTACATTAGATCCCCAGAACTTATTCATCTTGTAACTGGAAGCTTGTACCTTTTGATCTACATCTCCACATTCCTTCTATCCTCTAGCCCTGGCAACCACTAATAAACTCTGCTTCTATGAGTTCAGCATATTTTAGATTGCACATATAAGTGATATCAAATAGCATTTGTCTCTCTCTGACTTATTTTAGTTAGCATAATGTCCTCAAGGTTCACCCAGAGTGTCACAAATAGTAGGATTTCCTTTTTTTTTTATGGCTGAATGATATTCTATTATATATACTAGAGGCCTGGTGCATGAAATTTGTGCATGGGGGCTGAAAGGGAGTGTCCCTCAGCCCGACCTGCACCCTCTCTAATCCAGGACCCCTCGAGGGATGTCTGAATGCTGGTTTAAACCAGCAGTTGGACATCCCTCTCACAATCCGGAACTGCTGGTTCCTAACTGCTCACCTGTCTGCCTGCCTGATCATCCCAACCATTCGGCCTGCCTGCCTGATGCCCCTAACCCAGCAGTGGGCAAACTACGGCCCGCGGGCAAACTATGGCCCGCGGGCCGGATCCGGCCCATTTGAAATGAATAAAACTAAAAAAAAAAAAAAGACCGTACCCTTTTATGTAATGATGTTTACTTTGAATTTATATTAGTTCACACAAACACTCCATCCATGCTTTTGTTCCGGCCCTCCAGTCCAGTTTAAGAACCCATTGTGGCCCTTGAGTCAAAAAGTTTGCCCACCCCTGCCCTAATCTCTCTGCCTGCCTGCCTGATCACCCCTAACTGCCCTCCTCTGCTGGCCTGATTGCCCCTAACTGCTCTCTCCTGCTGGCCTGATTGCCCCTAACTGCCTTCTCCTGCTGGCCTGATCCGCCTAACTGCTCTCCTCTGCCAGCCTGATCCACCTAACTGCTCTCCCCTGCCAGCCTAATCATCCTAACTGCTCTCTCCTGCAGGCCTGATGTCCCTAACTGCTCTACCCTGCTGGCCTGATCACCCCTAACTGCCTCCGGAAGGATGTCCAGACAGTCGTCCAGAAGATGTCCAATCTAATTAGCATATTACCCTTTTATTAGTATAGATATATATCTCACATCTTTTTTATCCATTCTTCCATCCAATGACACTTAGCCTGTTTCATGTGTTGGCTATTGTGAATAATGCTGCAATGTACATGGGAGTAGAGATATCTTTTCAATATCTTCCTTTCATTTCCTTAAGACATATACTCAGAAGTGGAATTGCTGAATCATATGTTAGTTATATTTTTAGTTTTGATTTTGAGGAAACCCCATACTGTTTTATATAGTGGCTATACCAATTTACATTCACACAACTGTGCACAAGGGCTCCCTTTTCTTTACATCTTCGCCAACACTTGGTAGCTCTTGTCTTTTTTTGTTTTAATATATTTTATTGATTTTTTACAGAGAAGAAGGGAGAGAGATAGAGTGCCAGAAACATCGATGAGAGAGATCGATCAGCTGCCTCCTGCACACACCCCAGTGGGGATGTGCCCGCAACCAAGCTACATGCCCTTGACCAGAATTGAACCTGGGACCCCTGAGTCTGCAGGCCGACGCTCTATCCACTGAGCCAAACCGGTTCGGCTCTTGTCTTTTTTATGACAACCATTCTAACAGGTGTGAGGTGATATCTCATTGTGGTTTTGATTTGCATTTCCCTGATGATTAGTGATGTTGAGCACCTTTTCATGTACCTGTTAGCTATTTTTTGTCTTCTTTTGAAAAATATCTATTCAGTTCTTCTGTCCATTTTTTTTTATTCAGATTGTTTTTTCATTAAATTGTATGAATTCTTTATATATTTTAGATACAAACCCCTTATAAAATATATAACTTGCAAATATTTTTTCTCATACCATGGGTTATTGTCTTTTCATTTTGTTGTTTCTTTTGTTCTCCATAAGCTTTGTAGTTTGATGTAACCCATTTACTAATTTTTGCTTTTGTTGCTTTGCTTTTGGTGTTATATCCAAAACATGTTGCCAAGAAGAGTGTCAAGAAGCATTTCCTGTATAATTTATTATAGGGATTTTATGGCTTCAGGTACTACATGTAAATCTTTAATCCAATTCAAGTTCATTTTTATGAGTGGTATAAGATAGGGGTTCAATTTATTCTTCTGCATGTGAATAGCCACTTTTTCCCACACCATTAATTGAAGATGTATCCTGAGGGTTGGAAGATGGCGGCGATATAGGCAGACGCGTCCCAGGTCTTGTCCCGGAGCAAACGGAGTAAGCAGCTGAAACTAATAACACCCACCCCGAATTGGCAAATTTACTCAGCTGGTGAGACGGCTTGCAGCCTGGAAGGGCAGACCTCCCCTGGAAAGGTTAAAAACCAGGGATCTGGGCAGGAAAGTCTGCCAGACCTGAGCCCAGAGGGTCGGAGGGAGACCGCATGGCAGACAGCCGCGTCTCTTGGGACAGACACAGACCCTGACCAGGGTAAGGAGTTCCGCGGGTTTGCTGGCGCCAGGAGATTTGAGATTTGGATTTTGTGACTGCGGAGAACTGAGACTAAAGGGGGCATCCTGAGGAACTGATCAGACCATGCAGTGCCCATAAGAGAGGAGCGTTTCCCAGACCGGTAAGAGGGGAGCGTTTCCGCGGCCGGCCGGCGTTTGTCTGTTTCTTTGTTTTCACTGAACCCTGCTCATAGGACAGTTCGGATACAGACACTCACCTGTGCTGAAGAGAGGGTGAAGGTGCAGACGAGGGGAATCTGGGGAGAGGCTGAGGAAAGAGGGGGAGCCGGAGGAGGTGGCAGCGAATTGAGTGCTGAGACCCCCCCTGGGCCCAGGACTGGGGCAGCCATTCCTCCAGAGGGTGGAATTCCTCCCCCTAGCCCCCCAGGCAAGGAGCACAGCCACACCCAGATTCCACCCTGTATGAGATAAAGGACTAAAACAAGCTGATTAGCCCCTGGGAGTTACCAGGGTCTGGCCTATAGAGGGATTTTCAGTCCCACCAACAACACAGAGCAGGGTAAGGATTAAAAAAGGATAGAGAAGCTGTATAGCCTCAGAGGCCAACCCAAAAACACTGCCACCCAGAGGCTGAGCCACAAACTGACTCTTAGGGGAATACAAATTAAGGCAGACTGGATCACAAATACGGCCTGCTTTAAAATCAGGACTGTGATTTACAACACGGAGGAAGAGTGTAATGCAGGCAAATTCAACACTCTCCTAAATACCTGGCAGGACTAAGGCGAACCAGGCTGAAGAGTAGAAGAACCGAAAGACCATCACTACTGCAAATTTTTTCTTTTTTTTTTTTTTTTCCTTTTTCTTTTTCTTTTTAATTTTTTCACCTTTTTACCAAGAAACCAAATTTTTTTTTCTCTTTTTCTTCTTTTTCCATCACCTGATTTTACCCTTTCAATTACCACATTTTTATTTTTAATCAGTATTATTACTGCTACCATTTTACCATTTTTTAAAGTGCCATTTTATTTTCTCTTTATTTTCTTTTGGGATTAGTGTTCTCCATTCTATTTTCATCGTTCCTTTAGCATTAATTTTCCCTATCTCAATTCCACCTCTTTGCTAAAACCCTCTTCCTTACTTTTCCCCTTTTGGTGTCCTGTTTCTCTTACCCTATTCCTGCTCCAGACTTTCCCAATTCCCTCTTTTTACCCCCTGTCTAATTCCACCCTACTTATATATCCTATTTCCAATCTACTGCTCTAAATCCTTATACACCTATTCTTTATCCTTCTTCACTTTCCAAACATTTTTTTCTCTCTTATCTTTATTGTTTTCTTGATTGTTGAATTTATTGGGCTTTTTTTTTTTTTTTTTAATTTGTTTGTTTGTTTTGTGTTGTGTTTTTTCTTCTTTTTTAGAACTGGTTGTGAGGTTGTTTTTCTTTTTCTTTTTCTTTTTTTTCTGCTGGTTTTTCCCTTCCCTCCTCCACCCCACCCCAGTTATTTTTGTGCTTCTGTTTTCCCTTACCCCTCTGGATATTATTGGTGGTTTGTAGTTTGCATTCATCTCCAGGGATCTGTTGCTGGAATTTGTTGAGATTAGTGGCAGTTCTATTGGAGTTTGCTCCTCATACGGGGAGTCTCTTCCACGCTTCTACTTCATTCTCTTTTTTCGCTCTCTTTTTTTCCCCCCTCTTTTTTCCCAATTCTATTTTTTCACTCCTTTTTTGTTTGTTTTTTTCTTATTTTTCTTTTCTGTTCTCTCTTTTATCTTCTTCTCTTCTTTCTCCCTTATCCCCTAATTCTCTCAATTCGGGTGGTCACCTTTATTTGGGGTTATTAATATTGTGAATATACTTGTGTTCAGTGCCTGGTACGTTGTGCCTTGCTCTGTTGTATTTTGTGCCTTTAAATCAACGCAGCAGATCCAAGCAACAGCAGCCCCCTGAGCACCGCAGCCTCCTGATCACCACAGCCTCCTGATCACCACACCCTCTGTCTGTGGAACAGCAACTGTACTTGAAGCCTCCCCCTACCAGCCAGAAGAGCCAACACAGCTGTGAACAACACCCACCAGAGGAGCTGCTGCCAACTGGAAAGCAGCTGCTACCGCAACCATCTGAGCAGCAACCACAACCCAAGGAGCCCCTGCCACCCAGGGAGCAGCCACTGAACATCTCAACATCTACATATGTCAGCGAGATCAAACATGGGTAGGCAAAGAAACCCCCAAAGGAAAGAAAAGGAGGACTCCCCAGAAAAGCAGCTAAGTGAGACAGAGATATGCAACATGACGGAAAAAGAATTCAGAATAAGGTTCCTAGAGTACATGCACCACATGTTCAAGAAGCAAGAAGAAACAGATGAAAAACTCAACTACTTATGCAAGAAGCTAGAAGAAACAGATGAAAAAATCAACAACTTAAGTAAGTCCCAAGAAGAAATGAAGAGTGACATAGCTTCAATAAAAAACTCCATTGAAAGTATCAACAGTAGACTGGGAGAAGCGGAGGACCGAATTAGTGAATTAGAAGACAAGGAAGCAAAACACACTCAAACTGTACGGCAAATGGAGAAAAAAATTAAAAGACAGGAGGAGAGCCTAAGGGAGCTTTGGGACAACATGAAACGAAACAACATACGAATAATAGGGGTGCCAGAACAACAGAAAGACGAACATGGATTAGAAAACCTATTCGAAGAAATAATATCAGAAAACTTCCCTGAGGTGGGGAAGAAAAAAGTCACACAAGCCCAGAGAGTTCCAAACAAGGTGAACCCGAAAAGACCCACACCAAGACACATCATAATTACCATGGCAAATGTTCAGGATAAAGAGAGAATCTTACAGGCTGCAAGAGAGAGACGGAAAGTAACATACAAGGGATCTCCCATTAGATTATCAAATGATTTCTCAACAGAAACACATCAGGCCAGAAAAGAATGGACGGAAATCTACAAAGTGATGCAAAGCAAAGGACTGAATCCAAGAATACTCTATCCAGCAAGGCTATCATTCAAAATTGAAGGGGAAATAAGAAGCTTCACAGACAAAAAAGGGCTAAGGGAGTTTATCACCACCAAGCCAGCCATGCAAGAAATGCTAAAGGGACTGGTGTAAAAAGAAGAAATATCAAGCTCAGAAAGAAAACAGCCACATACACACACACAAAAAAGAAATGGCTACAAACAAATACCTTTCAATAATAACTTTAAATGTAAATGGACTAAATGCTCCAACCAAAAGACATCGAGTGGCTGAATGGATAAAAAAACATGACCCATACATCTGCTGTCTACAAGAGACCCACCTCATTAGAAGGGACTCACACAGACTGAAAGTGAAGGGATGGAAAAATATCTTTCACGCAAATGGAAAGGAAAAGAAAGCTGGGGTAGCAATACTTATATCTGACAAAATACATCTCAAAGTGAAGGCCATAACCAGAGATAAGGAAGGCCACTTCATAATACTAAAGGGATCAATACAACAAGAAGATATAACCCTGGTAAACATATATGCACCCAATGCAGGAGCACCCACATACATAAGAAAACTTCTGGAAGATATCAGGGGAGAGATCGACAACAATACAATCATAGTAGGGGACTTTAATACACCACTGACATCACTGGATAAATCCACTAGACAAAAACTCAGCAAAGAAACAGCAATCCTAAATGACTCACTAGATCAGATGGACTTAATTGACATCTTCAGAACACTTCACCCCACAGCTGCGGAATATACATTCCTCTCAGGTGCTCATGGGACATATTCAAAAATAGACCACATATTGGGTCACAAGCAAAGTCTCCACAAATTCAAGAAGATTGAAATCATAAAAAGCTTCTTCTCAGACCACGATGGCATAATGTTAGAAATAAACTACAATAAAACCAACCCAAAATACTCAAACACTTGGAAGCTGAATAGCATGTTATTAAATATTGATTGGGTTACCGATGACATCAAAGAAGAAATTAAAAACATCCTGGACACTAATGACAATGAAAACACAACAATCCAAAACCTCTGGGACACAATGAATGCAGTCCTGAGAGGAAAGTTTATAGCTCTACAGGCCTATCTCAAAAAACAAGAAAAAATGGTAGTCAATCATCTAACTCTACAACTCAAAGAATTAGAAAGAGAGCAACAAGAAAACCCCAGAGTGAGCAGAAGGAAGGAGATAATAAAGATTAGAGCAGAAATCAATGAAATAGAGACCAAAAAAACAATACAGAAAATCAATGAAACCAAGAGCTGGTTCTTTGAAAGGATAAACAAGATTGACAAACCCCTAGCCAGGCTCACCAAGAAGCAAAGAGAGAGGTCCCAAATAAACCAAATCAGAAATGATAGAGGCGAAATAACAACAGACCCCACAGAAATACAAATGATTGTTAAACAATACTACGAGCAACTCTACTCCAACAAACTGGACAACCTGGAGGAAATGGACAAATTCCTAGAAAAATACAACATTCCAAATCTCAATCAGGAAGAATCTAAAAACCTCAATAGGCCAATAACTATGGAAGAAATTGAAGCAGTCATCAGAAAGCTTCCAGCAAACAAAAGCCCAGGGCCAGACGGCTTCACAGGGGAGTTCTACCAAACATTCAAGGAAGAACTAAAACCTACCCTCCTCAGACTACTACAAAAAATTCAAGAGGAAGGAACGCTTCCAAGCTCATTCTATGAAGCCAGCATCACCCTAATACCAAAACCAGGTAAAGACATCACAATGAAAGAGAATTACAGGCCAATATCCCTCATGAACATAGATGCCAAAATCCTCAACAAAATCTTAGCAAATCGGATCCAGCAGTACATCAGAAGGATCATACACCATGACCAAGTAGGATTCATCCCAGAGATGCAAGGATGGTACAACATCCGTAAATCAATAAATGTGATACATCACATAAACAAATTGAAAGAAAAAAACCACATGGTCATATCAATTGATGCAGAAAAAGCATTCGACAAAATCCAACACCCATTTTTGATAAAAACTCTCAGAAAGGTGGGAATAGAAGGATCATACCTCAACATAATAAAAGCCATATATGACAGGCCCACAGCCAACATCATACTCAATGGACAAAAACTAACACCATTTCCCCTAAGAACAGGAACAAGACAGGGATGCCCACTCTCACCACTCCTGTTCAACATAGTACTGGAAGTATTAGCCATTGCAATTCGGCAAGAAGAAGGAATAAAAGGCATCCAAATTGGAAAAGAGGAAGTAAAACTGTCCTTATTTGCAGATGACATGATATTATACATACAAAACCCTAGAGACTCCATCAAAAAGCTACTAGACTTAATACATGAATTTGGCAATGTAGCAGGATACAAAATTAACCCCAAGAAATCTGAGGCATTTCTATACACCAATAGTGAACTTTCAGAAAGGGAGATCAGAAAAACAATCCCATTTACCATCGCACCAAAAAAATTAAGATACCTAGGAATAAACTTAACTAAAGAGGTTAAAAACCTCTACTCAGAAAACTACAGGACGTTGAAAAAAGAGATAGAGGAAGACATAAACAGATGGAAGAACATACCATGTTCTTGGATTGGTAGAATCAACATCATTAAAATGTCCATACTACCCAAAGCAATCTATACATTCAACGCACTTCCCATTAAAATACCAATGGCCTTCTTCACAGATCTAGAACGAACTCTCCAAAAATTCATCTGGAATAAAAAAAGACCCAGAATAGCTGCAACGATCCTGAGAAAGAACAAAGTAGGTGGGATCTCAATGCCAGATATCAAGCTGTATTACAAAGCCACTGTTCTCAAAACTGCCTGGTACTGGCACAAGAACAGGCATATAGATCAGTGGAATAGAATAGAGAGTCCAGAAATTAGCCCGAACCAATATGCTCAATTAATTTTTGACAAAGGAGGCATGAACATACAATGGAGCCAAGATAGTCTCTTCAATAAATGGTGTTGGGAAAATTGGACAGACATATGCAAGAAAATGAAACTAGACCACCAACTTACACCATACACAAGAATAAACTCAAAATGGATAAAGGACTTAAATGTACGACAGGAAACCATAAAAATTCTAGAAGAATACAAAGGCAGCAAAATCTCAGACATATGCCAAAACAATTTCTTCACTGATACAGCTCCTAGGGCAGTTGAAACTAAAGAGAAACTGAACAAATGGGACTACATCAAAATAAAAAGCTTCTGCACAGCAAAAGAAACCATCAACAAAACAACAAGAAAACCCACCTCGTGGGAAAACATATTTGCCAACGTCATATCTGATAAGGGCTTAATCTCCAAAATTTATAGGGAACTCATACAACTTAACAAAAAGAAGATAAACAATCCAATCAAAAAATGGGCAAAGGATCTAAATAGACACCTTTCAAAAGAGGACATTCAGAAAGCCAAGAGACATATGAAAACATGCTCAAAGTCACTAATCATCCGAGAGATGCAAATCAAAACAACAATGAGGTACCATCTCACACCTGTCAGAATGGCCATCATCAACAAATCAACAAACGACAAGTGCTGGAGAGGATGTGGAGAAAAAGGAACACTTGTGCACTGCTGGTGGGAATGCAGACTGGTGCAGCCACTATGGAAGGCAGTATGGAGGTTCCTCAAAAAATTGGAAATGGAACTCCCATTTGACCCTGTGATCCCACTCCTAGGAATATATCCCAAGAAACCAGAAACACCAATCAGAAAGGATATATGCACCCAGATGTTCATAGCAGCACAATTCACCATAGCTAAGATCTGGAAACAGCCTAAGTGCCCATCAGTAGATGAATGGATTAGAAAGCTGTGGTACATCTACACGATGGAATACTATGCTGCTGTTAAAAAGAAGGAACTCCTACCATTTGCAACATCATGGATGGAACTGGAGAGCATTATGCTAAGTGAAACAAGCCAGTCAATGAAGGAAAAATACCACATGATCTCACTCATTCATGGATAATAAAGACCATTACAAACTTTTGAACAATAATAGATACAGAGGCAGAGCTGCCTCAAACTGATTGTCAAACTGCAGTGGGAAGGCCAGAGAGAGTTGGGGGACAGGAGGGAGGGGAGTAAGAGATCAACCGAAGGACTTGTATGCATGCATATAAGCATAACTAATGGACATAAGACACTGGGGGGTAAGGGAGGGTAGGGGTTTGTCAAGGGGGGGGGGGGAAAGGATACTTATGTAATACCCTTTGTAATACTTTAAGAGAAAAATTAAAAAAAAAAAAAAAAAAAAGAAGATGTATCCTTTCACCCTTGAGTATTCTTGGCTTCCTTGTCAAATATTAGTTGATCTTATATGCCTGGATTTATTTCTGGGCTCTCAATTCTATCCCATTGGTTTTTGTGTCTGTTTTTTATGCTAGTAACATAGTGTTTTGGTAGCTTTGTAACACAGTTTGAAATCAGCGAATGGGATCACTCCAGCTTTGTTCTTCTTTCTCAAGATTGTTTTTCCTATTTGGGGTCTTTTGTGGTTCTATATAAATTTTCCATTTCTACTCTTATGCATGAGACTAAGCATATTTTTCTGTGTTTAAGTATATTTGTCTTTTGTTTTCTGTTAATTGCCTGTTTGATATATTGTCAGTTTTTAAAATATTTATATCCTAAAAGTAGACTTTTATTTTTTTAAGTTTGTATTTAACAGTTAAATGAACTCAATAAACTATCTCAGTACTTTGTTTTTTCTTAATTCAGTTCTTGTTTGACTAAAAGTTTTCCTCTAGAGAATTATTTTCCCCATTCTTGAACAAATTTAGATAGATGTAAAATTCTTTATAGTTTTTCAGGTTGGTTTAACCTGAAAGTTAAAACTTCCAATAAACTTCTCTGTGGCTCCCCTTATTTATTATCTTTTTTTACTAGAAACCCAAGTAATATTTTCTTTATTTTTAATGTCCAGTAACTACTCGAATGCATTTCTATGTTCATTGTTCTAAGTCAGTTTTTTTCAGATCATGCTATATGTGCCCTTCAATTTACATATCTGAAGCTACTTCTATTGCTATAAACTTCTCTTTAATTTTAATAAATATTTTTCTTCACAGTTTATGTTATATTCTTGGGGACAACATTATTTCTAGTTTTGGTATTCGATCTATTGCATCTTTCATATTAGTTTTTCAGATCTACCATTTTCTCTCTAATCCTTCTAATCTCCTTTTAACTTGTCATTCTGGTTTCCCCCCTTTACAATTTTGCACATCCCTTACTATGTTCTTAGTAGAGTCTACTTCTTTGTGCCGCTTCCATTGTGCCCTTTATTTTAGTGATGGTTTTGTTTTTACTTTCATTTGTTTTCCAATCCAAGTTTCATTGGAGTCTATTGCCTCACCCTATTTTTCCTACATTCTCATGTCTATACTTAGAATTCTTACTTAACAGAAACAATAACTTCTTAACATTTTTAAATTAATGGCAAAATTTGTTCAGAGTTTTTTTCTTTTTTGTTAATCCTCACCCAAGGATATTTTTTCCATTGATTTTTAGATAGAGTGGAAGGGAGGGAAAGAGGGAAGAAGGGGAGAGAAGAAGAGAGGGAGAAAGAAACACTGATGTGAGAGAGACACATGATTGGTTGCCTCCCACATGTGCCTGGGCTGAGGCTGGGGATCGAACCTGCAACTCAGGTATGTGCTCTTGACTGGGACTCGTCAGTGCATGGGCCAACCTCTAAACACTTAACAACACTGGCCAGGGCTTGTTCATATTTTAAACAACTCTATAGAAACATTTACCTAGTGAAGGTTTATTACCTGCTACTTTTCCCCTTTTTTGTCATAATATATTTGGATAGTTCTGACAGTTCTTTAAGAAAAACAAAAACACTCCTATTTGAATGAGGTTATTTATTCCTGAACTAGCTATCTCCAGGGTGATTGATATGTTAGAGAGGAGCTAGGACTATATTCTGACTTTATGATACAGCTTTGTGGATGTTACTGAGTCACGTCTCCCCAGCTAATCGAGATTGGTATTTCAGGGCTTCTCACAATGCATTCTTTCTCCTCTACCCTGCCTCACCAACAGATTGCTTCTGACAATATGGCTTACTCTGCATTTTTATTTGCTCATTCAGTTACACCTTCTCCTTCTTTTCACCGAACCCTGTCTAAGGAAGCTGTTGCTATTAGAAAACATATCTAACTATATTGTCCCAGACAAAGAAAAGGTGGGATTTGCTAGCCTTCAATTAGATGTGCAGCCTCTGGAGCCCTTCCTCAGCATCTTCTAATGCCCCTATTTTACTTCAAAAGATTTGGCAGCCTTCCTCTACGTCAGGGTTCAGATATAAATGTGCCTCTTAGTGTCACAGAATCCGAGTTTTAGTTTGTTTGTATCTCATTCTTGTGTATTTATGTAATTTCTAAGAGGAGAGGATAAACATATCTTCACCCATTATAGAACTGCAGATCTTATATTTAACTTTGAAGAGTTTCTATGACCAATAACTTTTAACACTCCCTTGGAATTTCTTCACTGCTTTTGTTTATAACTCTTTAGTTACACTCATTTCTTTATGACTATCTACAACTTATTTTTAAACTATATTTTCATTGATTTCAGAGAGGAAGGGAGAAGGAGAGGGAGATAGAAACATCAAGGATGAGAGAGAACCATTGATCGGCTGCCTCCTGCATGCCCCATACTGGGGATTGAGCCCACAACCCTGGCATGTGCCTGACCAGAAATTGAACCATGATCTCCTGGTTCATAGGTTGGCACTCAACCACTGATCCATGCCGGCTGGGCCAATTTATTTTTATGCTGTTCAATTAAATTTTAGAAATCAGGGTATAATACTTACAACACATAAAAAAAAACCACCAGTTGCCTACAACTTCTAGCATATATTTCATTATCATATTATTTTTCTACATTATCACTTCTAGTATAGTATTACAGTTAAGAAAAAAATTATAATTGTATATTCAGTAAAAAGATCATAGTGATATTGTGAGAATATTTTTTCTGTCTGATAAAAATAAAACATGATGAAAATAATGTACAGATGAATTGCAACTGTTCGTTCCAAAATATACACATTAACATCAAGATCATTATACAAAAGCTATGCTTTCTTTAAAATTGGTAAACTGATATAAAAAGGTATTATTTAGAAATGTCATGGCAATTTAAAAAATATGTTCATATACATTTTCATACCAAAGACTACAACTGTTAGAAGTGTCTTTTTCTTTAGTTACTTAAAGAATGCAATATATTTAGATTAATGGGAGACTTTTAAATATAAAAATGTTAGTTTATCAGTTTGGTAGGGGAAGGCCCATGTCCACAACACACTTTAGGCTATATTTTATGGAAGTATAAGGTTTTATTAAACTTCCTATTTCTGCTGGCTGCTTGCTTGGGTAGCTGTGAAAGGCCATGTGATTGTAGCAAATGCTGGATGTAAATTTATATCTTTGGCATAAAATGAAAGATAAACTTATCGAAAATCTAAAAATGCTTTTGCTTGTCTAACAATTTGATCTTAGAAGTTACTGTATACCACCTTAGAGAGGGAGAGGGACAGAATTAATGTCAACAGTCTAAATATTGCCTTGGGCTCCTGGCAAATTTTCCAGGAGAGGCAATGGGGCTGCGATTAACGTTTCCCAAGAACACTTACATATTCTCCATCACAGGCCCACCCATAATCTGGGGGCTGGAAAGAGTTGAAGGCCAGGTCCCCTGATAATTGATGATTAAAGCAAGTTGGCCCCATGAATCATAAAATCTAGACTCTAAAACTCAATAATTCAAGCTAAATTAGTAAAAGTGAGAGATTTAAGTTTATATCCAAATCTTGAAGACAAAATAATCAACTAATGTACACAAGTATGGCTTTCAACTATATGAAAGTCTCCCTGTCCTTCTATTCCTGGCCTCTTTCTTTTCATCCTCAAACTTCCTAGACACTAACAAATTAGATACCCTTGTTCTCTAACAATAAGGTTGTTGCCACAGCTGCACCAGTTCTATCTGGCCCCTCTCTGATTTTGGGGGGTAGGGAGGTACTGGAAACCAGTGTGGTTTGTTTTGATACATAGCGACTTGGCCCAGATCACAGGAAGACCACAAAAGAGTCTGATAACACATTTTAACTCAGACTGCACATGCAAAAATAAAAAATGTATCCTAAAACCACTTCTTCACTCTCACTCCTGTGCTTAAAACACCAGTTGTTTTTGTTGTTGCTCTTTGTGTTTCCTGCTCACATTACATGCCAATGGTGGTCAGCTGGGTGCCTGCTCCTCATCTCAGCCTCACTGGGGGACACACAGCACTTGTGACAACTGCCACGAAGAGGAGAGGAGGGGATGCACACTGTGTCCCTTAAAGCTTCCACATGGAAGGGACCCATGAGACTCTCTGTCACTTGTCATCAGTAAAAGCAAGTCACATGGCTCTACTTGGCTTTAAGTGGATAGAGATTGGAGACTAGTAGTCCATCTACCACTTTATCTTTTTTTATTTTTTATTTTATTATTTTTTAAAACTAGAGGCCCAGTGCACGAAATTCATGCACTGAGGGGGAGGGTTGTGCCTCAGCCCAGCCTGCACCCTATTCAATCTGGGACCCCTCGGACATCCCTCTCACAATCCGGGACTGCTGGCTCCTAACCGCTTGTCTGTCTGCCTGCCTGATTGCCCCTAATTGCTTCTGCCTGCCAGCCTGATCACCCCCTAACCGCTCCCCTGCCAGCCTGATTAACACCTAACTGCTCCCCTGCTGGTCTGGTCACCCTCAAATGCCCTCCCCTGCCAGCCTGATCTCACCCCCAACAGCCCTCCCCTGCTGGCATGATCTTTCCCACAACTGCCCTCCCTTGCAGGCCTGATCTCACTCCCAAATGCCCGCCTCTGCTGGTCAATTTGGTTCTGATTGGTCGGTTTCTATGCCAGTCAGCGTCAAAAGCTTCACCTCCTAGGCAGCCATTGGCTCCTTGCAATTCACCCAGATTTGGTTCTGATTGGTCAGTTTCTATGCCAGTCAGCATCTGCGGGCCTATCTCTGGACCTGATCATAGAGGCGGGGCTGATCAGCATCCACTTCAGGCTGCTGACCAGTGGCTGAATTGCTGACCTCTGGGAGAGAGAGAGAGGGTCTAGGCTGCTGACCTGTGGCTGAATTGCTGACCTCTGGGAGAGAGAGAGAGGGTCTTGGCTGCTGGCGAGGGAGAGAGAAGCAGGGTCTGATCACCCTGCTTCTCTCTTGCAGCCTCGCCAGCAGCTTCTGCAACTGCTGATCAGCCCCGCTTCTCTCTCTCTCTAAGAGGTCAGCAGTTCAGCCAGCTCACCTGCTGCGTGCAGCCTGGCATTCCATCCAGGCTGCTGGCAAGTGGGCTGAACTGCTGACCTCTGGGAGAGAGAGAGGCTTGGCTGCTGGCGAGGGAGAGAGAAGCAGGGTCTGTCACCCTGCTTCTCTATCTGGGCCTCCCCAGCAGCCGCTGCTACTGCTGATCAGCCCCTCATCTCTCTCTCTCTCCAAGAGGTCAGCAGTTCAGCCCGCTAGCCTGCTGCGTGCACAGCCTGGTGAATGGTCGAGGCTCCTGGTCATTGTGGATGTGACGGACCCAGGGTTTTTATATATTAGAATCTTTATTGTTGAAAGTATATCATATGTCTCCTTTTTCCCCCCCATTGACCTATTCTAGCCTGCCCTGCCCCCCACCCCAGGCCTTCACCACCCTATTGTTTGTGTCAAAATGACTATCATCAACAAATCAACAAAGGAAAAGTGCTGGCAGGGTTGTGGAGAAAAGGGAACCCTCATACACTGCTGGTGGGAATGCAGACTGGTACAGCCAGTGTGGAAAACAGTATGGAGTTTCCTCAAAAAATTAAATATGGAACTCCCATTTGACCCAGTGATCCCACTTCTAAGAATATATCCTAAGAAATTGGGAACACCAATCAGAAAGAATATATGCACCCCTATGTTCATAGCAGCACAATTTACAATAGCTAAGATTTGGAAACAGCCCAAGTGCCCATCAGCAGATGAGTGAATAAAAAAGCTGTGGTACATTTACACAATGGAATACTACCACTTTATCTTTTTGTAACAGGTCTGGGCATTTGCTGTGTAAGAACTTATTTTTTCTGACTGTGTCTTACAACACATGAAAAGCACAGCTATTTCCTTCATCCCTTAGATGACATATAAATAAGAACACCTGGATCAAGGTAAAAGGAAATCAAGGTGTAATTAAGTAATAATGAATGTCCCTCAAAATCTTATTGCTTTTAGGCTCATCCAAAAAGCAGTAAGAAGGTGAAATGCCATCAAGACAATGTAATGGAGGCAAGTCAGGCATTCATCAAACCTTTTTAAAAACAACTGATCTTCTTTCAAAATTTCACTTTATAATTATGATTGCCTGTTTTTCCCTGACCAATCATAATCAGTCTATGTATAACTAGTACCCCTATAAATTACAAGGTGGGGCAAAAGTAGGCTTACAGTTGTGTGTATGGGAAGCACAGAGTTTATTCTTGTATTATTATTTAATTATTGTATTATTTTCCATATAATCAATTGTAAACCTACTTTTACCCCACCCTGTATATTAAATCACCTCACACCTATCATCAATAAATCAACAAACAACAAGTGTTGGTGAGAATGTGGAGAAAAGGGAATCCTAGTGCACTGTTGGTGAGAATGCAAACTGGTGCAGCCACTGTGGAAAACAGTATGGAGTTTCCTCAAAAAATTAAAAACAAAACTACCATATGATCCAGCAATTCCACTTCTGGTATTTATCTGAATAAATCTAAAAACATTAATTTGAAAAGACATACACAACCTAATGTTCATTATAGCGGCATTTACAATAGTCAAGCTATGGAAGCAACCTAAGTATCCATCAATAGACAAATAATTATTTGTCTATTGATTGATGGATACTTAATTGTGTTTATTAAAATACATTTCATTTTCAAAATTGAGTTATCAGCTGTTAAAGCATGTATACATTTTTGGGGACACCCTATATATACACAATGAAATGTTACTCAGCTCTAAAAAGAATGAAATCTTGCCATTTGTAACAACATGGATGAACCTAAAGGGTATTATGCTAAGTGCACAAAATAAGACAGAAAAAGACAAATACCATATTGTTTTACATAAGTAAAATCACTTATATGTGAAAACATATAATAAGTGAATGAACAAAGCAGAAACAACCTCATAGATACAGAAAACAAACTGATGGTTGCCAGATGGTCAGGGGGTTGGGGTGATAGGTGAAAAAGGAGAAGGGATTAAGATGTACAAATTGCCAGTTATAAAAACAGTCACAAGGATATATAGTACAGCATAGGGAATATAGTTTAATATTATTGCAATAAGTATGTATGGTATCAAATGAGTACTAGACTTATGGGGGTGATAATTTCATAGGTCATAGAAATGTCTAATCACTATGTTGTATACCTGAAATTAATATAATATTGTATGTGAACTGTACTTAAAACTTGTTTAAATTTAAAACATCTAAAAATGCGGTAGCTAGTTTATTTTCAGTGCATATTAATAAAATTATTTTAAGGGATTTATTGTGACCTGTCTATTTAAGAAGCATTACGCCAGCCAAAGAGTTGATTGTGACACAATGCCTGCCCTTGAGGAGATGCGGATTTAGATGGAAGCAAAGGTTAGAATGGAGAAGATAAGCAGTAATTTCTTAAGGAACATATGCCAAAGCATTTCCAAAGCAAATGGGTTTTACATTTGTTGCAGTTGTTGGATTCTTCCTCAACTGAAATCTTATATGTAAGTTGAAGTTATTAGACACATAAAAGCAGAACTCTTCTGATTAAAATGTGACTGGGACGTCGTGAATCTCTGCTGCTGGGCCCTATCCTAACTCCTTGCAACTCTTAAGTTTCTTCTATGAAAGCCTTGGGGGGATTTGGAGCACAGCACAGAGAAAGTTTAAAAAGAAAGAAAGAAGAAACTCTTCTAATCCCTACTGTATACATAAATACATTTATTTCATCCAAATAATTTAGGACAGATATATTTAATGCATACTGGCCATTGATAGGTAGTAATTTCTTGTTATATGTGTTGGAATGGCCATGCCACTGACTAGAGCAGTGGTTCTCAACCTTCCTAATGCCGTGACCCTTTAATACAGTTCTTCATGTTGTGGTGACCCCCAACCATAAAATTATTTTTGTTGCTACTTCATAACTGTAATTTTGCTACTCTTATGAATCGTAATGTAAATATGTGATATGCAGGATGTATTTTCATTGCTACAAATTGAACATAATTAAAGCATAGTGATTAATCACAAAAACAATATGTAATTATATATGTGTTTTTCAATGGTCTTAGGCGACCCCTGTGAAAGGGTCGTTCGACCCCCAAAGGGGTCGCAACCCACAGGTTGAGAACCGCTGGACTAGAGTATTAAAGTAGAAATAAATAGGGGATAGAGATGAGGTAGAAAAGAAGGATGGCGGTTGGTAAAGTTTCTTTCTCATCATATTACAGAACTAAAAAATTGATAGTTGATAAACAAACCAGACTTTTCAAATCCAAACATCTCTGGATAAAATGAGAATTATTGCCAATTTTGATCCTTAGGTTTCATCAAATGATTATGCCAACTGATGGATACCATGGGCATTATAAAAATGTTTCCAGACATTGAAACATTCACGTGTTTAGTGGGAGTACTATATAAATTAGGGCATTCCAGATAGGTCTTAGGTTGTGATAAACATGAGATAAACTCATATTTTTAGAAGCAGTCACTTTGAAATCAACTAAATTCTGAGAGATCCATCCAGTTTTACCTTACCAAAATCCATGAGGTGGGTGCCTGAATATGAAAGCAACCTAAAGTTGTAGTCATTGGAGGAGTTTTCTGGTAATTAGATGTTAAACTAAAAAAAAAGAAAAGAAAAAAATGGATGAGACACACCTTTTGATTTATTATGCATTCACTTTTCTTTTTCTGCCATATAAGAACATAACAAAAATGACTGAAAGTACACTTAGGATAAAGGCAGGAAAATAAATTTTTTTCATTTGGATTATGGGATTCTAGAATTTTTATGACACAATTTTCAAATATACAGTTCAACGATTTAGTATCACATGATCAGGTAACTCATGGACTTTCTCATCCATTTAATTTTGAGGACAACATCTTTAAAAAAAGTGGGGAAGATATATGGACCGGTTATATATAATCCAGGAATAGCAAAATGAAATTAAATTAATTAGAGGAGCAGAGCTTTCAATTGAGAAGAAAACCTATGGAAATGTAAAGAGGAAAGCATGATGAGTTAGAAAGGATAGTAAGATAGCTTAAATTTAAATATTGGAGATAAACACAGGTTCCCACATAAATATAACCTTAGGAGAGAACTATATAAGAATGAGAGAGTTATTGGAATTTGGTGACAGAATATTGTTAGCAGATGTTTCTTGTTAAGGCGATACACATTAATATTGATGTGTTGTTCCAGTTTGTTTACAGTCCTTCCAAACTACCTGAAATAGCTGCTATATAGAGAACGACTGCGTACAATCACTTACTGCACAAGAGAGCACATCTAAGAGGGTGACATAAAAGTCATGGATTCAAATTATAATAAAATTCGTGCAAGAGTAGGCCTTCCTTCCCTACAGCCAGCCACTGGCAGGCACCTGGGACCTAGGCTTCCCTCGCAGCCCCAGCTTCATACAGAAGGTCATCTGGAAGGACATCTGGTCTAATTAGCATATTAAGCTTTTATTATTATAGATTCCTTATTGAAGTAAAGTGTCATGAGAAAGGGGCACTTTTTTTTTTTTTTCTAATTTGCACAAAGGTGTTGTATGTGCTGGCAATAGACCTACTATATATATTAAAGAAGTGTTCATTCTTCTGTAGAATCATTTCAATTCTATCCAAGATTCTCTTTGGCCAGAAGAATAGATGAACCAGTTCTCATTTTTTTCTTATCATGCTTATAAATGCAGGCTAAAATGCTCATTAGACCTTTGTACTTTTTTGGCATCCTAAAAGATGGTTGGCATCCAAAAACTTGGGAATAAATACAAAATAATTTGCTTTACTAATAAAAGATGAGGATTTGTTAGTTGCAAATAGAAAAAGAATAATTGGATTTGGAAAAGGAAATATTATTTTCTGGAATGTTTCCTGCCTGGCACATAGTAGCTACTCAAGAAAACATTTCAGGGATAAATTAACGTCTATAGAAACAGTCATTCCTAGTATCACCCAACACCTTCTTTATTTTCAGGATCAGCCCAGAATCTAAGTATTGGCAAAATCGTATAGGATAATAATATGAATGACAATGATGATGATGAAACAGATATTATATTGTAGGACTTTACATAGATTCTAGCAACCAATCTCTATTACGCCGCTGTGGCTTTCTAAAACATGTCCGTTCAATTGTATCCAGTCAGCTGTTCTTCCTATTTAGCCCAATGCATACTTTCTGACTGAATCCTCAGGCACACTTGACATTTTCATCAAGAGAAGGAAAATCATTTCATATCCAAAGGATAAGCACCATGATGGTAAAAGGTCATAAAACACTAGGAGTTGCTCTTTAGCAAGAGATTTTGAAGATAATTCCAAAGAAAACATGGGACATGGTTTGGAACAAGCTCGCGTATACTTCATCATCAGGGCTGTGGTACACAGTCTGAGGAGGCTCCAGGGGAATACAAACACCAGTGGAAAGGAGGGGTTTGCTTGCATTGGCTATTATAAATATGTTTTTACAATAAACAAATGGGTAGCCATAAGACATGCATGTCTGATGTTGAAGGAAAGCCTGTTTGCACCAAATAAATTACAGAACAGTTCAAGAGGAGGTCATTCTAGTGAAAATATTATCCCTCAACTACTGGCTGGGTTAGTGTCAGGTTAGGTTATCTTTTGTCTGAGTGCCAATTATACTCACTAAACCTGCTTAAGGGCAGTCTGTTGCAACCTGTATACACTTTGGTGTTTTCAGAAACCTTGTGCGCTTTTAATTTTGGTTACATATAAACTCTACTTACTTTTTTCCTCTTAGGATGGACTCCTCCCTGGTCTGTCTTTGAGCTTGGAAACCATCCCTCACTACCTCATGCCCCCTGCCCCTGCCCTATTCTATGTGACTGCATTCCAAATGAATGCCTGGGATGAAGGCCAGGCTGATGATGCCAATCCTGCACAAATCACAGAGCAGACACAGCTGATCCAGAGTGCATCATTTATTCAAAATCCAGTCCTTAGTTCACTGGAGGTGAATGGCTTTGAAAATATAGCCAGCAAAAACAATGAAGTAAGAATCTTTTGAGGGCATTAATTTCATGAAAATTTTGGGAAATTTTCAGACATTTGTCAACTTTGGCTTTTTAGAACACTGAAGGAATTATATATTCTTAACTTAAAATGGGGTAAGTCAGCATGGCTTCTGGTCCCTTTGTTGTCCAAGCCTCTGTACAAAAATGAACATAGAATTAATGGGGTGGATAACAGATTGACAGTGGTTGACAACACAGCCTTTGGAATTAGCCATTATCACTCTGGATGCTACAATCTGCAAAGATTTGCAAAGAAAACAAAAAACTTGAAGTTAATACTTGCTCATGAAGGATGTATTGAGCCTTCGCACATCGAAATAGGTATCTGAGAGATGTTATCTGTAGACTCTGTCTCAATTACCTTTCTGTTTCTTCCCATGATTAAGTCATTTAAAAGCAAATGTCTATAAATACTTGGTATTATTGATGTGTATAATGGTGTCTCTTTCCTGGACAATATATCCCTTTTTAATATTTTTATCTACTAGGAACAGGTGTTCCTCCTTTCTCTGCTTACAGCACATTGGTGTGATGGTGGAAAAAGTTCAGAGCTTCAAAGCAAAAGAGCAGGAGTTGAGTTTCAACTCCATCACTTAAAACTGGGAAAATTATTGAAATTCTGAGCCTCAGTCTCTTCAACCATAAAATGAGTATCACAGAAATAGCCTCTTCATATAGGTTTTGGTGAGAATTCAAGATAATAATATATAAATGAAGTAGCCAAGCCTTATATAAATATAATTTGTCATCGGGAGTTGCTATTTACCATCTGGTGAAAAGCTCACGACACCCAAGTGATGCATAATATAAACTTTGGTACACATCCAAATTACCAGTTGGTACACATCCAAATTACCAGTTGGTACACACCCAAATTACCAATTTTACAGACCCAAGAAAACAGCATCATGCCCTGGCCCCAGGGGTCAGTTGGTTGGAGCATCATCTTGTCCACCAAAGGTTGCAAATTTGATTTCAGTCAGGACACATACCTAGGTTGCAAGGTTTGATCCCCGAATGGGGTGTGTTTGGGAGGCAATTGATTGATGTTGCCCTCTCGCATCAATGTTTCTCTTTCTCCTGTTCTCTCTCTCTCTCTCTCTCTCTCTCACCAGTAAACATATCCTTAGCGGAGGATTTTATAAAAATGAAGAAAGAAAGAAACATACAGTATCATGGGCTTCACCATCATTGATCTGGTGGGGTTCACTAGGGTTGGGCCAGGGAATTCCTATTTAAAATTACACAAATAGACCAAGGTTTGAATATACAAGAATCCCCCTCTCCTTTGGGATGCTTCTGTAAATACAACTTATGCATCTTTTAGATAGATTAGGCTTACGAATGGAAACTTGATTTCCAGGACAATCTGTGATGATCCATCTGCTAAAAACTCTAATGATGGGTTCTAAACCTGTAAATATAAAAATGCATAGAAATGCAATCTAGCTAGTGGTAACAATTTGAGTTAAGAGACAGTAGAAAGTTAGTATTGATTCATTAATATATCTGCCATGTCCTCACTAATGTCAGGGGAAATATGCTAATTATACTGACCAATAATTCTATAGCATCTGTAGTTCCTTCAATGGTTTTAGAACAGTATGAAAAACAAGACAAAATGGTAATCTTCAGTTTCCTTCTTATTTACCACAGATAGGCTAAATTATTAATAGTATCCTAAATCTCTCTTAATACATATTATGGGGCCTACAGTGGTTAAGACTGCTTAACATGTTCTTAAAAGAATTTTGTACTGAACTTTCTGAAGTACCAAAAAAAAAAAAAAAAGGAAAAGAAAAGATCAGTTACCATTTCGTTATTTTTCATTCTCATTCACCTCTGAACTTCCTGGTTCAGTCTAAGGCCAAAGTAAAAATTGCCAAAACACCACAGGAAAGGCTGCTCTCACAGTATTTCTGGCTCACCAAAAATTTCTCGAGAAAGCCAGTTTCCATGAGATTTCAGTTCCAATTTTACAGACCTAAGAAAATTCAGGATAGTTCAGATAAAGTTCAGATAAGCATTCAGATTTTCAGTTACTTGTGCCAGATGAACCACTAAGTCATTTGACATGTTCACATCACTGTTTTAGGACAAAAAAAATCAACTAGAATCTGATCCAATGTGGACAATTTTGGAGGAGTACAATACAGTGAGAAGCCACTAGAGATTAATGGATAATTTGTTCTTTTTTTAAAATGTAAAATTGTGAAATAAAAACAATGACTCTATGGCTTATTTTAGGTATAAATGAGATTTAAATGAAGTAACCTATCAACATCAAACATTAAATAATAGCTTGTCTGAGAAAAGCTACTGTGATAACCAACACAAGATATAAATTGTAGGGATGATATTTTTCCCACCTGTTTATCTTTCTTAACTCTCTCCTTCCCCTCTTTTCTTCAAAATGGAAACAATAGTACTAATAGCACTATATGTTCCAGGAGGTATAAGGAACTAGTGATCTTAAGACCTGAAAATTCTCTGAGAATCAATTTCTCCTATTGGCATGGGGTGGGACAGAGAGGAAAAATATTATTTTAATTTTCAAATAATGATGTAAAACCTTGCCTTTGAGGCTAGAAATTATACTCTGAGGCAAGAAATAAATTGTTCAAAAGGTGGAGTGATTTGACAATGAATTTACTCCCCAGGGATCAAGATCCTCTCATAAACAGACATCAAAGAAAAATGTTACATGCACATCAGTCTCATAATAATACAACCCACCAGGATGTGATGTTTGACATAGCAATGTTTTATTCTTGGATACAAAGAGAGCCAGTTATTTTAAGTGCTAGAAGAAAATGACTATAGGAAAAATTAATATCTATAATTTTAAAATGCTTACTATATTTTCTTTCTTATTCCACCATTATGCCACCCAACTTGAATTACTCTATTTGTCTATATTCACCACACTTAGCAAGTAATTACTGATTCTTACTTTGGAAGGATAGACCTGACTTCCAAGTACAAGAGTAAATGCCTCTTAATATTGCTAATTCTTCAATTTTTAGAAAGATAAAGCAATGGACTCTGATCATGTATTATCCCTAACAAATAGTAAACAAAAGTGTAAATAATCCATAATTTATAGTATTACTCAAAACTTATATTTAAACTCTAACTTAATACTCATATATTTTATTTTTTTTCTCTCTTCATTTTTTTAAATTTTTTTTTAATTTTATTTTTAAATTAAAAATTTTTTTCAAAGGGTTTTACATATGTGTCCTTCCCCCACCCCCCGCCCTTGACAATCCCCTGGCCTCCCTTACCCCCCAGTGTCTTATGTCCATTAGTTATGCTTATATGCATGCATACAAGTCCTTCGGTTGATCTCTTACTCCCCTCCCTTCTGCCCCCCAACCCTCTCTGGCCTTCCCACTGCAGTTTGACAATCAGTTTGAGGCAGCTCTGCCTCTGTATCTATTATTGTTCAAAAGTTTGTAATGGTCTTTATTATCCATGAATGAGTGAGATCATGTGGTATTTTTCCTTCATTGACTGGCTTATTTCACTTAGCATAATGCTCTCCAGTTCCAACCATGCTGTTACAAATGGTAAGAGTTCCTTCTTTTTTACAGCAGCATAGTATTCCATCATGTAGATGTACCACTGTTTTCTAATCCATTCATCTACTGATGGGCACTTAGGCTGTTTCCAGATCTTAGCTATGGTGAATTGTGCTGCTATGAACATATGGGTGCACATATCCTTTCTGATTGGTGTTTCTGTTTTCTTGGGATATATTCCTAGAAGTGGGATCACAGGGTCAAATGGGAGTTCCATTTCCAGCTTTTTGAGGAAACTCCATACTGTCTTCCATAGTGGCTGCACCAGTCTGCATTCCCACCAGCAGTGCACAAGTGTTCCTTTTTCTCCACATCCTCTCCAGCACTTGTCGTTTGTTGATTTGTTGATGATAGCCATTCTGACAGGTGTGAGATGGTACCTCATTGTTGTTTTGATTTGCATCTCTCGGATGATTAAATACTCATATATTTTAAAAGGAATAAATTACAACACAATCGAGGAAAATATACTATAATTAATATACTATCGGCCTAGCCAATTTGGCTCAGTAGATAGAGCATTGGCCTGTGGATCTAAGGGTTCCAGGTTATATTCTGGTCAAGGGTACGTACCTTGGTTGCAGGCTCCATTCCAACTAGGGCCCTGGACAGGGCTCATGCAGGAGGCAAACAATTGATGTGTTTCTCTCACATCGATGATTCTGTCTTTCCCTCTCTCCCCAAAAATCAATGGGAAAGTATCCTCAGGTGAGGATTAACAACAACAAAAAAAATACTATAAATAGATCAATGAGTATGAGTCTTAATATTCCAGTAGACTGAAAATCACTTGAACAATTCAGCATGGCCACCTAACTAACGCAAGCTGGGAAATAGTGTTTGACTTCTTTCTCTTGTCCATTTGAGTAGACACATTACTTAGAGTAAATAATGAAATAAAGGGTAATAGAAACAAAAACACTAATTTGAAAGAATATATGCACCCCTATGTTTATTGCAGTGTTATTTACAATAGCCAAGATTTGGAAACAGCTTAAGTGTCCAACAATAGATGAGTGGATAAAAAAAGCTGTGGTACATTTACACAATGGAATACTACTTGGCTATAAAAGAAAAGGAAATCTCACCCTTTGCAACTACATGGATGGACCTGGTGAGTATTATGCTAAGTAAAATAAATCTGTCAGAGAAAGACAAGTACCATATGATTTCACTGATGTGTGGAATCTAATAACACAATAAACTAACAAAGAATTTGACACAGACTCAAAGACACAGAGAGCAGACTAACTGCAGTGGGGGGAGGGGGGTTAGAGGGCTGGGTGACAAATGTGAAGGGATAAAGAAAAAAAAGAAACACCTCATAGACACAGACAACAGTATGGTTGTTACCAGAGGGAAAGGTAGGTAAATATTAGAGGGAAAGTGGGATAAATGGTGATGAAGGAGATAACTTGGGGTGATGAACATACAACATACAATGATGTTATTATAGAAATGTACATCTGAAACCCATATAATTTTATCAACCAATGTCACCCCAATAAATTTTAAAAAATAAAATAAACATATAGACTATAAATGGTTAAATAATTATCTTTTAATAAATACATATTATTTATTAAATGATATTAACTGTTAGGCACTCTCCTAGGCACTGCTTCCAGAGCTAGATTATCAGACCTAACCATTTACTCTATTATCAAATTAGGTTTTCAGTTGTTTTCAAGGCACCACCAAGTTTTTGAAATGTAACATGTTGAAAATTGAAATTATTTTACCCATTATGAAAGTGACACCTCTATAAATACACTCTCATCATTGTATGTGAAAGATTCTTTTTCTTACCTATTTTTTAATCCTCACTCAAGGATATGTTCATTGATTTTTTTTAGAGTGAGGACGAGAGAGAGGGAGGGAGGGAGAGAGAGAGAGAGAATGAATGAATGAATGAGGAGAGAGAGAAAAACTGACCAGCTACCTCCCATTAGGGATTGAACCCAACACCTAGGTATGTGCTCTAATCGCAACCATGCTGCAACCAACTGAGCAACACTGGCCAGGGCTTCTTATCTATTTTTAATTTTCTTCTTGCTATAAGAAAAGGAAAAGCGAAAAAACAAATAATACAATGATTGTGGTACTGGGATAATCAATGAAGCAGATAGCCCGTGCTTTGAAGGTCAACAACAAACAAACTGGAAACAGGAACCATAAAGATGATTAAGTAGAAGATTTCCTGGGGTGCAGACCTTTGGGATGTGTAGAGTTGACGGTCTTTGGTTGATCCTAGACGGACAGTTATGTGAAATAATCAGGATCCTTAAAAATAGTGTCACTCTTTAAGACCACTTAAGAGGTAAAGAGATCAGTTCCAGATAGATTGACTTGGCTCAAGAATAGAAGTAGCCTGGATAGAATATTTGTGAATAGGCCTAAGATTATCTGCATACTATGTAGACAAAGTCAGTGATAAGAACCTTTTAAAGGCAAAAACATTGTCCAGAATTAAGAGCCCATCTAGTCTTGAACAAATCACTCAACCTCTTTGTGCCTCAGTTTTCTCATCTGTAAAATTCTAGAGTATCTATCTTTCTTCATAGGATCACTGAGTGGCTGAAGACACACTAAAAAGAAGAAGAACTTTCCTGTGTAGCTACTGTGGTTCCAGAATGTATTTTTTAGACCTCTGGCTATAGAGAAGGGCACTATAGGATTGCTCTTTAGTTTAATAAGCAACTCACCACATCTGCTATTAGATTCTTTCACAAATGTTTTCTGTATTTTTATATTAAAAGTCTTATCCTTCCAAGTAAATTATAAATGGTTTTAAGAGAGAAAAAGGCATCTTTTGTTGGAGATAAGCGTTGACAGGAGATAGCAAAGTAAAGATCCCCAGTATGGATAAGAGTAGACGAAAGCCCAGTAGAGAAATCTTTGGGGCAAGATCCAGAAATTCCTTCTGCACCAGTGAGCCAGAGGCTCTCACAGACCCCTGAGAAGAAGGAGGTAAAAGTGCAGGGAATCCTGGCACAGAGGTAACCAGCTGGGAGCTCAAGGGTAGAAAAGAGGAAGACTAAGTAAGAGCTGCAGGAGGAAGGAGCTCACCCAATCCAAATGCAGTGGGGACAGCTGGAAACTCTCTCGCCGCACTGGTGTGTGGAAGGTTGTCTAGTGTCCAAACTGCTGGTAAATTTAAGTTAAGGAAAGGAGCTAAACGCATGAGTGCCCCCATTGGATGTTACAGCCAAATGAAAGTGAAGCTGATGTGATGTTTCAGTAAGAAATCTGTACCGATACACTCACATTTCAATGAATTTTAAACTTTCTAATAGATCGTCTATTAGGTAAGCAAAAGGTTATTATACAAGTACTTCTTTTTTAAAAAAAAAACAAAAACATGTTTTTATTTATTTCAGAGAGGAAGGGAGAGGGAGAGATAGAAACATCAATGATGACAGAATCATTGATTGGCTGCCTCCAATGTGGCATGCCCCAGGTATGTGCCCTGACTGAGAATTGAACCATGACCTCCTGGTCCATAGGTCGATGCTCAACCACTGAGCCACATTGGCTCAGCTGCAAGTCCTTCTTTAAAAAGTTTGATATTGTCTCTAATTAACTGAGAAGAAAAGGAATTCATTCACTTTTCTATTGAGATAATGGCAAAGAGTTGAAGGCCCCTACTGGTTGGATAATGTGATGGTGCCGGTAGCTAAATGACACTGTGTCTACAAATCTCCAAGATTAATTTTGGAAGGAAATTCTCAGGTTGAAAGAGGCTGATCAAGCAGCTTCTATTCTTTTTCTCTGGTTTTCACTCCTCCCCTGTGAGTCTCTCCCTAAGAGTACTATTGCATTTTCAAAACATCGGATGGACTGGTACAGAGGCAACAGAGTCCAGTAGTTCTGGACACTCCCTTCCATTAGAGCATGAAAACTATCTCAAAGGGTCCGGTGAACCGGTGACCGATACCATGAGCTGCTGACACCAGGCTAAGTGAAAAGTTAGGGCAGAGAGGTGCTAAGTCTTGTTTTAATAAGGAGGTAGGTTGTTGCTGCTGTTATTGTCATTTTCTCATCATCCTTGTCTACAGAGACGGAGGAAATGCTGTAGAACTGGAGAAGATAGAGATTTGGGGGAAACCTCAGGATCCTCACACACAGGGACAGCTATCACGTACTAATCCTTTCTCGTTTGCTGCACCCAAAAGAATTACATTACTAAACTAAGTGTAGTATTTGCTTCTACACGTAAGTCCAAATACAATGTTTAAACAATCTCTGAAGATATTTTGCAAATAACAATTGTCATTCTTTTGAGTCTTTCAGTAGTCTCTACTTCAGTTCTCACATTGGAGGCAGAACGTATGAGTGCAGTGTGCCAGGGGTAACTCACATGGCCACTCCCAAGGACAGTCCATAGGGTTCTAGATTTTGTTTCTCTCAACCAGATCAAGAAGCTTCTTCCAATCAGTTCTGCCACCTTCGGAGTGGGTGGAGGTAGATGAAACAAATAGTAACACAAATTCTAAAATTGAAAGGGCAAATAGACTAATTAAAACAGGCACTTATCAAATCTAAAAATTATGCATTTTATTTTTAATGGCAAACACGGTTGGCATTTCTATGCAGAAGGGACTGCAGCATGAATTTTATATTCATCTTGGACTACAGCGCATATGATGGGGCACCTAAAATGCGCAATTGTCACTACTAATGATGCTCTCTACGAGTGACACTTGCAATGTCTTGTGTATGCTCACCTTGTCTCCCTAAGTTCCTAGACTGCTTTCCTTTCCTTCCACATCCCTCTGCTCGGGAGAAGCTTCTCTGAACTTGCACAAGACATTCTCACCTCATTATCCTGAACACTCTCTAGAATAACACCAGACACAGAGTAGGCACTTGTGTTTATACCTGGAGTGTATGGTTGACTCATGAGCCAGTAGTGTGATGGAATCTGCTCATCTGGGCTCCAGAGAGCAGACTGTACACATCTCTTCCCAACTCCATGTTCACTAACTTTGCCCCTATAGCTTGAAAATGACCACGGTGAGAGCATTTACACAATGGAAACCATCCAGTTGGTTTGAAACATTCTGAATATAAGCATTGATTGTGTCTTCCACTTCCTTTCTATTCCATCTGTCTTACCAGCTGTTTTATATTTAGCAGATAGTCTTTCATGTGAGAATTATTCTCTGAATAACTATATTTATCTTTTTAAAAATCATTTTAAATGTATTAAAGAAAAGCAATTATTTTGTACATAACTTTTTGTATTATTTTGTACAATTATTTCTGGATGAGACAATATTCCTCTACTTGGTTTGTGTAAACAGTAGTTATTCAAGGAAAAAGTGTTGTCTTATTTTTTGCCAACAGTATTATTAAGCAATTAGTAAAGACTCTAAAAATGTCCTTTTTTAAAAAGGTCAGGAAATTAAATTGTCTGGTTTGTAGAATTAGAAAATAAGTTTGTGTGCTAGGAAGTTAATTCTATTGCATTAAAATTAGTTTTGGGGGGAGAGTCCTATTACTATCTGACAAAATAATTACTATTTGAACCAAACCCATAATACTTTTTTTCTAAAATGGGCTTTGTAATGTTCACATATGAACTTTAATTTTTCCAGAACATGCATTAGAGAGAATGTGGTCTTTTGTGGTTTAATTAACTGTTTAATGGGAAGAACGATGCCTAGTACTCTTTGGAAAGGCAGTAAAGTGCTATGCTTAGGAGGAGAGACTCTAAGGCAAACTGCCAGCGTTCTAGTCCCAGATAGTCCTTTCATTGTCTGTGTGACCTTAGAAAGTCACTTAAATTCTCAGAACCTTAGTTACCTCATATGTGCAATGGGGATGATAATAGAACCTTCTTCATAGTTCATGGTGAGGATCAAATGCGTAAATACTGTATATGTAAAACACTTGGAATGATGCCTAGTACTCAATAAGTGATTATTATTTCTAAGCATAGAATCTTACAGATACTGGGTACTTAATAAAAATTTCTGAATTTGATAATTACATAACTAGTTACTAGCATTGAGCAAAGGAACAAAGACTAAGTAGCTACTAAGTACCAGAAATAGAGAAGTGAACAAGATAGGCAAGGTCCCTCACCTGTTAAATTTCTATTTTAGCACTATACAGTTTCACCCAAAAGGTATAGGTAGCTGATCTTTTTTTTTTTTTTTAAATGTATTGATTTCAGAATGAGGAAAGGTGAGGGGGAGAGATAGAAACATCAATGATGAAAGAGAATCATTAATCGGCTACCTCCTGCACGCCCTTCCCACAACCCAGGCATTTGCCCAGACCTTCATAATCAAACAATGACCTCCTGGTTCATGGGTCGATTCTCAACCATTGAGCCACACTGGCTTGGCAAGGTAGCTGATCTTAATGTTTAGGGACTGAAGGAAGGGTCTGGATTGTAAAGTTCCTGACAGTATGTATTAAAGATTGCATTAGATTGTATTAAAAACAGAATGAGTGAGATAAAGGTTTGGCTATATGTAGTAAGAGAGGCCCAACATAGCCTGTTGCATTAAATTGATTTTTTTAAAAATTCTTTCTCATGTAACTGTCCAAAGGCAGGCAGTCCAAGATTCTTCAGGGATGCGATCCTTCTGTCTTACAGGTCTGCTGTTGTTGGGGTACCTTTGTCTGCAAGGTCCTGGGTAGTTCCTCACCACATTCACTTTCCTAGCAAAGGGTTGGAGGAGAGAGGAAGAACATGTCCCCTCAACTAAGGGAGACATGGATAATAAATTATGTTCTTCACTTCTGTGCATAACCCATTATGTGGAACTTTACATAGCCACCCATCTACAAGGGAGCATGGGAAATATTTTTATTCTGAGTGTCCTTGTGCCCACCTAAAATCAAGGAGAAACAGAAAACAGATCTTGAGGGACAGCTAATAGTCTTGGCCACATTTCATCCCTTTGGCTGTGTTTACATTACTCATTCTCCATAGAGAATATGCTCATTCCCTTCCCAAGGAATCCAGTTCCAAATCCCATCCTGTTCCTACATCTAGGTCAAGGTCGAGGATGCTCTGGGTGGGATCAGCCCTCCACATCAGTTCCAATGTGGTTCTTTGTGATACAGTGACCTATGAACTAACACACAATCTTCCCATGAAGACCCAATTTAAATGAAGGAGCAGGAACAGAATAACTGAAAAACTCCCATCAGAAAAGGGAGAATAGCAAACACAGCTGTCACCAATCTATCAGAATGGTCAGTAGTGTTGGAGAGGAACTGTGAAAACTCCCACCCTGCCAGTAGTGTGAGTCCTTGTGTCAGCCCATCTGTCAGCTGTGGCTTTAGCTCTCTGGGAGGACTTTTTTTGATCATTGTCTCCCATGGCCACATCTGAAGCAGACACTGAAGAGTATACTTTATTGGGGCCATCACAACTTCCACACTCTGCTTCTTGCTGATGTAGATTTATAGATACAGTAATTGGGTCGATTTGTTACATGTTTGGCAGATGGGTTTTCTGACTTCTTTAGCAATACAATTCCTTTCTAATTATGAAAATGCCTTACTGGCCATTTGTCTATCCGTTCCATGTGTGAGCAATCACAACAAAGACTTCAATCTTTATATAGATTTTAAGACTGAGGGTTCTGGTCTTTATAAGGATATCAGTCACTTAAGATTCCCAAAGGACAGGTACATGTATAGTGGAGACTTTCCTTCACTTTTCTGCCCAACACTGACAGGGGTGTTAAATCATTGTCCACTCATCTGTCAAAAGAGTGCTTATGGTTGATCCACTTAATCCCAACCACAGCATCAGCTTCTGGTGGTAGGGCCACGGCCTTCCAAGCTGTCCTTAGGCTCACAAGCACATGTCAGCTCTTAGCCTAAAAGAGTCAAGAATTATCACTCTCTCAGTCTACCCCTTCAGCAAAGCCTGCCTCCTTCCACTAAGCCTCCAAGTGAAGGACGTCCTCTCATGAGCTTGTCCACGTGACCACATGAGGGTACAGAGATCACACCCGAAATTTTAGAAAGGAGTTCTTTTATGGTTTCTTGCCCAGAAACATGTCTCCTCTGGCTCTGCCCAGCACCTAAGCTCCAGGAATCAGGGAAGTAACTGACCTGGAATAAAGAAAATCACTAAATCTCTTGAGAACTTAAAGAAACAGCTTCACCTCTTTAGGTCTGGTTTCTTCATCTTTAATGTGAACAAGTTACCCCAATACAATTTAAAATTTAAAAAAGTAACCTATATGTTCATGTAGACTACTGTCACCCCAATAAAATTTAAAATAAATAAAGTGAACAAGTTGAACTAGATGAACTCCATGTCTCTATAGTTTTTATTCCATAGTTTTTATAAATGTACTAGAGGCCCGGTGCATGGTGGGGTCCCTCGGCCTGGCCTGTGGGGATCGGGTCGAAACCAGGTCTCTGACACCCCCTGAGGGTCCTGAATTGTGAGAGGGCAGTTCTCAGGTGACGCACCCTGGAATCAAGTTCCCTCCTCTCTGGTTCCTGGTGAGTCACCTGAGAAACGCAGCTGCCAAGTCACTGCAGCTCCGCAGCTCCTGCATTGAGCATCTGCCCCCTAGTGGTCATTGTGCTTTGTAGCTACCGGTTGGACAGTCAGACGGTCACTTAGGCATTTATATACATCTATATCTATATCTATATCTATATCTATATCTATATCTATATCTATCTATCTATCTACATATAGATAGATATGAATATATACACATACATACATATATATGTATGATATATATATATATATATATATATATATATATATAGTTCTGGTGTCCTTCTAATACTTATTCTATGATTAGATAGTCCCCCTTAAGATACCATGTATAAATGTTAAGAGGCTGTTTATTTCTATAAGGTATTTTGAATATGTTATGCAAATTTAGCAAGCCCTTTACAAGAGTTGTAGTACATTTTAGCAGAATTATTCTGGTTAATTTCATCATAAAATTTCAGGGGAAATTCCAGGTAGTAAAAACCCCGTGGCTTTGGAAATCAGACAGAGGTTTACTTCCAAACTCTGTCATTTAAGCTGTGTAGTCTTGGTCAAGTTACTAAATGTATTTAATTGTTCACATTAAGAATTCAAATACATTCTGTTGAATACTCCTTCCCTGCTTCTTAATAATATTTCAAGCAGAGTCCATAGCATTTAGGTTACTTATAGCTAAAAGAGCAGTCTAATTTCATGAATTAGGACTCACTTTTTGATAAGGGATATGCATTGGATAAAGTATCACGATCTTTTCTTTCCCTCTTTAGATATTCCCTTTCCAGGGTCAGAGAAGAGCGAGAAGAGTACAGAGAAAGCCAGATAAAAGTACATTATTTTAACCTAACTGGTCCTGCTGTTGTGGCTCATACCAAGTGAACACTAGTGCTGACTGGCTCTCTCACGGGGTAGAGTTGTAGGTTCTTCAGGAGACTCCACAAACCATAGTTCACATGACTAATGAGCTGCCCAGGCTACCTTGACCTTGCCCATATACCTCCCATCTCCCACTATTGACAGTCCTCCCTCTAGACCAGATGTCTTAAGGTGGCCCAAGCCTACCTGGCTTGCAAGTCACCCACCTGACCCACAGGAAGCTCACACACCCTCACCACAGGAAGCAATGGGAGTGCGTGCTGTGCCATTCTCTTTCTTCACCCTAACACCAGGGGCTTCTCCTAAAGAATCCTCTGGGAAGAGGCAAGCATGACTCTCTCTGATCACCAGGCAGTCACACTTCTCACAGTCCTCTCTCTGCTCCAGGGACAACGCCAGCACGGCCTACACATGCCCCAGCCCAGTAAGACTGCAGGTGAGGAGGCCATCCCAGTCTCCTTTCAGGGACCTCACAATGTTTAGAGTCAATTATTTGTCTTGGAGAAATACCACAGCACTACCCACTAGATTAAAAATATATTAGTCCTGTGAATGCTCTACTTTGAAGCGTTCTTGAATTTCTAGTCTTTTCTCTGTATAAGTAGTAGGGGGTAATGGAATAAGGGCTACTCAGCCACATTTCAGTAAACCCTGCAGAAATGTATCCAGCAGCTCCTCTTTACAATGTGGGGTGCTTACCATCCAATGTTCCCAACTCTGAGGCTTTAGCTGAAACCTGAGAAAATAGTCTCATTTGACATTCCGTTGCTAATAATAATAGTCATAGAAATAAAGCAATATTAGCTAACATTTATAACTATGTGCCAGGCATGGTTCTAAGAATTTTAAGTTTACTAAATGTTTAACTCTCTAACAACCACATAAAGCTGTGTCTTCGTTTGCAGATGCTGAGGCACAGGAAATGTGAGGAACTAAGTTAGTGCTACTAGGAAGTGGCAGACCTGGCCTTCAAAGCCAGGCAGCCTAGCGGTACAGTTTGCACCCTTGACCACTAACTATACTTTCCTGATTCTTCCTGATAAGCGGTTTGAACTTTATCTTGAGGGTGCAAAACACTTGATTTCCCCCCACCACCTGTAAAATAATGATAACAAAACCTACCTTACAAGCGATTTGGAAAATAAGATAATACAGATGACTCTGGAACCGGCCCTGATGCCTAATAGAAACTTCAGAATAAATAACAATAGTGATCATTATGTTTCCCTTTCTGTATGAGGTGGTTGGTACCAAGCCAGCACCAAGAAAATCCAGAACAGTCGTTCCTATAGAAATAAAAGAGCAGCCACCCCTCACCCCTAAGTCCCCTAATCAGCAGCGGAGCCATTCAGCCCCATACATGATTCCCCTGTATAACAACCAAAGGAAGAGAATTGTTTCCCAAATCAAAACACAGCCAGGCATGACCATATGCAATAGTTTGTTTCCTGTTAGGTTTTAGTCCTTTGAAAGCTGAGCCAAAGAATCAGAGACATGTTTGAGAAACTGAGACAGAGTCTAAGCTCTCTGATCCTCTTGATCAAGTTCCCAACCCAGAGTCTGGATTGGGCAGCAGCTAGAGAAAGACCCTAAGTGTTATCGCCTCTGGTCGCCAAAGTATCAAAATCAGTCCAGACGAAGGGCCACGCAAAAACACAAATGTGACGTAAATCCCCTCCATAGACAGAACTGACTGAGCTTTAGAGAATTCCCGTTTGAGGCTGGTGATACCCGTATAAACCGGATGGCTTTTAGTTTCTATAAAGCCCAGGTTATTAGGGAAAGACTTGATTACCTGTGGCTTAGTCTGAATTAAAAGGCAAAGCAATTACACAAAAGCTCTCATTTAACTTTTAAGTGGGATTAGGCTCACACGAACTTTATGACACCAGGTTGCTAAAAACAAATGGCAGTTTCTCACATGCCCTAGGAAAAATCGGAGGCTTATATAATTATTTCAAATTAGGAGGCATTGTGCCCAAGACAGGCAGATAGGAAGGGCCTAGAACCAAATGGACCCAGTCTTCCAACTCCAACCAGGTGACAGAAGAACAGTAGTTTCACTTTTGTGTTTTCCCATTCACATAGAAAGGCAGTGTGTGTCAGGGAAGAATTGGGTTTTAGTCCTGTATCTGCCACTGGAAGTTTCATGTTCTTGAGGGTGGGGCTGGGGGTGGGGGGAATCATGAAATTGCTTTCTGTGTCATTTTCCTCATCTTTATATAGGAAGCTGGACTCTCAACCTCTGAGTTTGCATTCTTGGGGATTTAATTATGACGACTCATAAATAAAGGAAGAATGTAAAAGAGTTAAAGAGATGGAAAGATCACTGGAAAAGTAAGCATCTTCAATCTTTTGATAAAGACTTCCTTCCCCTTTGGAACTTGATAGCCCTCAGGAAAGTCTCTGCCCCCCCTCCCGCCCCCCCCCCCCCCCCCGCCCCGGGGAATGAATGAAGGATGTGCACAGAGCAAGTTACACTGGCAACAACTTAAATGTTTTCCCAGAACCCACGGAGAGTCAGTGCAGCCCTGCTTGTGGGATGCGGCTGGTCTCTCTCGTGAATATGGATAACTTTCTCCGTGCATACACAAATGTTATACTCCCTATTTTTCTAGCATCCAGAAAAATTCAAGAACTTAAGATTGATTCAAAAATCAAACCCAGATTAAACTAATACGTTGTAATCAAATACCTCTACCTGGGCTGATCCTGATTCTGGCGGGCCCTGGCACAGCGTTTGGCTTGCCAGGGACAGCTTACCAGGAGTGTTCTAAAAAATAAAATAACGCACTGGCTTTGCAGTACGAAAGCAGAGTCCATAAACCACAATATCTCTCTGTGAGGAAATAGACTTCCTGTCTGCTATTTTTTTATGTGCCCAATTAAGTGCAGATTTTTGGCTGCGTGAGCAACATAACTGCAACATTTTTTCCAGAAAAACCAAGAAATGAACTAAAAAAAAAAAAAAAAAAAACTAAACAAGAAAAAGTCTTGCAAAAAGATGGTCTGATAAGTGCTGTGAGATAATATATTTTTCTAATTTCTACCTGATATCTTCTAACCTGGATATGACCAACCTCAAGCAGAGCGACTTTAGATCACATTTCGAATGTGCTGGCAACTCCCCATGCCAGAAGGATTTTCCCTGAGTAAGGTGAGTACATTTCAAGGCCTTATATGGAATAAAATAGCAGGGCATTGAGGCAGGCTGGGTGGGTTTAGCGAGTTGGGTATCTAAGCATTAAAAATCAAAGTTCACCGAGATTCTCTGATGAAAAATAGGAGCTGGATGACCTCGTTCAAAGGAAATAAGAACCTGCTTGAAACCTAGTTGCCAAAATAAAAGTGAACCTAAACATGTGAGGTCTGAAACAGTTCCTAGATTTTAATGGGCATCCTGAGTTACACACACCTGGGCGCTTCCTGGCTTAGTTAGGCCAGAAGCAAGAATGCTAGAACCCTGTGAGAAAGACTGAACTGGAAGACAGCGCCAGTCAAGTAACCGAGCCTCGCTGATATTCTCTCTCCTATCTTAGAGAGACCCAAAGAGCTTTAAGTAAGCTGACATACACTCCTCAGATCTGGACCACACTCAAGTGGTTTCAACTAGGTCAATCTTTTTCCTGTAAGGAGTCATCAAAAAAGTCCCTCGGCGCCTGGGCTGAAATCAGCACCGGTTTTGAAGACGTAAACAGTTTCGGCAGCACCTAACATAAGCATTTCTTTGTTTACCTTGCAGAAATAAAGGGCAACACCATGTTTTAGGGAGAAACCCAAACCAGCTGGAAATAACTTTGCTCTTATGTGAGGGCCCCCGTGTCCTCCCCAAATCACCTCTTCCAGGTAAACTGATTTGATATTTTCTGAGCTCTTGGCTTCTTACCTCGGGGTTGCCAAATTTCTGAATTGAGATTGGTTTCAAGATACAAGGTACATTAAAGGTTTAATTTGCTCAGTCTTTCTGGTCTGGGTTAAAAGTGAGATTTTTCTTCATGCCTCTTTGAGTTCAAGCTACTTTTTAGCCCAGTTTTAACTCAATCAAACGCCCCTAAAATTTTACTGTTGGTTTAGGCAAGCTAATTAATCTCCCTTCATTTCCTCCTCTATTACAAATGTTTGGAAAGGTATGCTATACCTCACTGATACTGATGGGATGATGCAAATCAGATAATATAGCTAAAAATGACTTAAGAGTCTCCAGAAAAAAAAATATAGTATGAGCTTTTACATGTGTAAAACTCAGCCCACTGGTAAATCCAAGCCGTAATTATTGTTTTCAAAATAAAGATTATAAATAGGGAAGCAAAATAAAACCATGTGGCTCAGTGTAGACTGGTATGGGCATTCAATGCATTTGTAGGTTCAGTGGAAACTGTTGACTTATGAGAAAGGGGAAAACAAGATGCCCAGTGCCCAAGCTGTCATGTCAGTAGGCAGGTCTATGTTTGTCATCAATGGTCTGTGGCAATTTGGATACTGTTATTGCATGATTATGCATACATGTGTTTTGCTCTACTTCTTGTCATTTAAAGTTTCAGTATAAGCCCTGGTTTAAAATGTAAATCATATGGAAGGTGAAGTAAGCATGTTAAACTTTGAATCACACCCTCTCAGGAGTCTGCATGCTTTGTGAACCACTACATAGCTGCTCAAAAAGTGCCCTCCTAATGAGGCCAATTCTGCCTAATGCATATTCCAAGAATAATACTTGACCAAAATTGAATGCAATTCTCTTGTACTTGTTATAATTTTCTATGACAGAGAGCAGAGGCTAAATTCGGTGAAAGTATTGTTTTTCTTCTAAGCCTGGGTCTGCCAATTTTTTTTTATTTCTCCCCCTCGTCACCCCAACCCCAGTCATCCTTTTTGGAATGATGTGGTGATCATAACCAACTAGGAAACTTGCTGGCATCTGCGTCGTGCCCATTTTCACCACTTTCCCTCACCCCTTCGATAGGTTTTTGGTACAGAATGGAAATATTCCCAAATGGAAGAGTCATTAACATCAGAAATGTCAAGAGCAGCCTTGAAAGGGGGCATCTGATATTCCATATGTACAGTGCACTTATCACACAGACAATGTAAAAGCCATTTGAGGTCTGTAACTTCCTTTTCTATACAGAAGGAAATGTGACAGTGAATCAAATTGATACAGGAATTTTAAATATGTGTGGTCACACAAAGTTAGAGAAGATTATAAATTCAGCATTAGAAACCCAAAGAAGAAAAAATAAGCCACAGGTAGTATTCTCATATTATATTTGTTTGAGCTGTCAGGACAAAATACTAGAGAGAAATATTTTTATGACATGGAAACTAAGATCTGCTTTCCAAAATTATTTTCCACTAACTTAAAGCTATGTATCATTGTGCAAACCTAAACACTCCTACCCTTGCAGAGTCAAACATTTATCTTATGACTGGCGAGAGGATGCCCATCTCAAATGCGCACGCATGCTTGGTAGCGATGGGGTCTGTTCCCAGTAGTAATGCTCAGAGGAGCAGGACTCGCCTCCTAATCTCCAGAATCACATTGTTTTCACACATTTTCATGAAAATCCCTCATTTTTCAGAGGAAAAATCGATTCTATAATCGATTGTTGATAACTTCAGTAAGAGTGTTTGATCTTTCACTGTTTTTACTCCAAGAGCATAGTAGAGACGCCAGCTCTCTTTTGTGAATGAAGGGGGGGGGGGGGGCGTGAGGTTGTAGAGAAGGGTGTTCTTTCAGTGGGATGGTCCACATGTCATCATTGGTCTTGAGTAGGTTTACCTTGAGAGCAAGGCCAACAATCTAGACTCTAAACACACAGTACACCTCACTGCGTGTGTGTGTGTTTATTTGTTTTCTAAGAAATGAGAATGGATGATAAAGTTCAGTAGAATCTACAACATGGATTTTAACCCCAAGCTCCATGCATGCTCTTCCTTGCCCTTCCTATGACCCTTAGTCATGTCTCTAAGAAGATCTCCTGAAGCAACTCTTTAAATTTTAAAAACATTCCTGTAACCTCATGTAGACACAGGCATATGCTCAGCCTATTGTTATTATTAGACTTTGCTTCCCAGACCTGGAGAAGAAAGCAGGTGTCTACTTCTTCTTCTTTTTCTGTATCTTCCATTTATAGAGCTTACTGATGCCTGAACCAGGGCACAGGTGACTGCTGACACCAGCCCGCCCTGACATGTTGCCCACAGAGGAAGCACTAAAGAGCTAGTGAGAGTGTGCCATGCACTAGCCAGGGCTGCTGACCCACCATACAACCTGTCCTGACACCTTGAGGAGCCTCTCTGATCTTCTCAGGATTCAGGGCACAAGCAGTACCATGGGCCAGTCGGGGCTGCGGCACCCAGGGGAGAGATGATGGTGACTGTAACCATCAATGGAGACCAGGGAGGAGTGGTGAAACACATCAGACTGAGAATATATTTTTAAGGCAGAGTAGAGAGGATTTGATAATGTATTGAAACTGAGGTGAGAGAGAAAGCCAAGTATGACATGAAAACTAGAGGATTGGGATTGCCATGAACTGGGATCAGAAAAACTGGAGGTGACTTTTTTTCAGTGGAGACAGCTGTGGCTCAGAGAGTTGAGGTAACAACCATCGTCGCACAGCAAGTACACTGCACAGCAAGGACTCAAACAAGTTTTTTTAATTCCAAACTGAATGCTTTTTCCAAGTCACCGCAGCTAAGAATCACCGTGAGAATTTACTTTTTGTGACCCACGCTAGGTCAAGATTTAAATAAAGAACATTGAAACCCTCAGACTTAGGGAATCTGCTGTAAAGGGGGAGAAGAGTTCAATCTTAAATTAACTTGAAAACTCAAAAGTTCCCCCGCTCCCCTAATAAATAAAACAAAACTGAGGTGAGCCTAAGGCCAGCATGCTGATTGCATCAGAGAGGCAAAGATGAAAAGAGGAGAGAGGAAAACGGGCATGAGCCCTAAGTCAGCATGTTAAAGGGGCTGGCCTGTGAGCCTTGTATTATCAGACGTTAGTCAGAGGGACGTTCTTTTGCTGGCTTAGGAGAAATCTGAAATAACACATTACTTTTAGGTCCTTTGATTTTTTTTTTCCTGGAGATGTTTTGTTTTGATACATCCAACAACAGCCAAAGAGAAAGCCTCAGAGTGCAGACATAATAAAAACAGCCGATCCATAGTCACTAAGTATAAGTTCCACTGTCTTCGTCTTGCCCGGCCCAAATTGGCAGCTCACTCAAGCTCAGAGACACCCTGGAGGATTTAAAGAGCAAGCCTAAATGTTTTTAAAGTTCTGGTGTCGGGACGCCCTCCCTCAGCTAATGGCTTTGAGACCGGTTAAAACTCAGATGTTTCTGAGAAGGGTAATGGTTTGTAATTAACCGGGAGATAACTGAGCATGTTAGAGAGGATTTACCCACAAAATCCAAATGGGGTAACATGGGAAGCTCTTGCACTGTCTGGCAGAAGGCTGGCTTCCAGCGGTTTAGAAATGAGGCTACCAGTGTCTGGCTAAAGAAACGAAGGAGGGGACTGGGTTCTGCACTCACCTATTCAACCAGCCTGGGTTGTTCAGAAATAATGACATAATTATAAAAACTGAGACCTGATTGGCGGGGAGATGGTATAAATGAAACAAATTCTTCATCTTTTATCATGTGGTCAAAAGCATCATTCAAAATTGATAAATCAGTAAATATGAAGTCAATCACCAGAAGAACTTAAAACAGACATTGTTTAAGGTGGTTTGGGGGGGACATTGGGAATAAGGAGGGCTTAAGAAAGTGAGGGAAAAATCCCTTGGATTCATATTGTCCGGTACTGCTTGCCTTATTCTTAAAAAAAAAAAAAAGTCTATATATTTCATTTAAATTTTAAATTGAATAGATATGTTAAAATTTTATTCATATGAACAAGGATCTGGAGGTAAATGGTGAATAAGATGTGCATGTTCCCTGCTGTCATAGATGCTTTGGATTCACACACCCTGAAGCAGGGGAAGAGAGAGTGAAAAATTGGAGGCACAGAAAGTAGAAACTCAAGTAGAATTTTGGCTTCCTTGTTGGGGGGAAAAGTAGATCTCTTTCCTGTGAGTGCCTCACTCCTCTGCCTTGGATTAAATGAAAAGGCAGAAAGGACATAAATGTTCCCAATTGGTAGACATTTTGTAACGACATAAAGGCAAGTTATGCCTGGCTCTACCCTATTTCCTACCACCTTCCTCCCATAGACCTTCTCTCTTTCCTGAAAAGAGCAACTGCGTTTTTCCTCAGTAGGAATTAAACCACCCACAGAAGATGTGCAGAAAGAGTGGGAGACAGACACAGGAAGTCAGTTCCCTCTTCCATTTCCCTCTGGCTGCAGAACTCTGACCTGGCTGTGTACTCACTCACCACATTCCCGAACTGGATCATAAGGAACAACATTTCTCAAAACATATTGCCAGAAGCAAAGAAGTGAATACATTTAAATATGCTACTGGTGAATCATTCACAGAACTTCAGACTGTGAATATGGAATCATTAAAACTATCAGTGTTTGAGTTCTGTCCTCCAAAAGCTGGGGGTGTCAGACTACCTTTGATTTAACAACTCCGGTAACTCTTCCTTCAGGTAATTGGTTTCGGTGCATCAAGACTTCCTTAGGCTGTACTGAAGGATTCCTGAGTTGGTCAGTTTCCTAGAAAGACCTTTTCAATGGTTGTGGCCCACAGTCACTACAAACCAAGGCTAACCATCCTAATTTTGCAATTAGAACCCGGGTCTTTGCTGATAATAATGCTAGTTTACATCTGCACTAAAGGTCTCCTGAATGTTTGGCTGGTTAAGAAACTATACACGTGGAAAGTGAATCTACATGAGATCACGCAGGAGAAACTGTTGGAGAGCTACAGGATGAACAATCCCCAGTGTGTATTACAAAGAGTAGAGGGTCATTTATGTTCTGACCAGTGAGAGGAGAGAGGCCTCACTGAATACTGGGAGCAGTCAATAGGGACCCAAAAGAGGCACTTAATTGTAGCAGGGTTAAACCAGCTCTAGAGAAATGGCTACTCCAGCGTCCTAAAAAGAGCTTAAAAGGGAACCTAAAAAAGATTAAGCAAGTCCATAAGTAACTTACTTGCCTACAAGAAGAAAGCCCAGCAAACTTAAAAAAAAAAAAAAAAAAAAAGACAACGAAAACCCAGCCACAGTGTCTGTCATCCAATCAAAAAGAAGCAGGGAAACATGACTTATCACCAAGAAAAAAATCAATCAAGAGGTGTAGAACCAGATCTGATGGGATTAGCAGACAATGGCCTCAAAATAGCTATTGTAAATGTAAGGAGAGAAATGGAAAATAAAATATTTTTTAAATGAAACTTCTAGAGGTGAAAACAATATATTTAAGTGAAAACTTTACAGGTTGAATCCTGTCTACCAGAAGGATAGGTTGAAATCCTGGTCCCCAGGACCTCAGAATGTTGTTTAGGTTGGAAATAGGATCACTGCACATGTAATTAGTTAAGATGAGATCATACTGGAGTGGAATGGGTCCCTAATCCAACATGACTGGTGTTCTTTCTTATAAGAAGAGATAAGAGACATTCAGGAAGAAGATGGCTATGGGACAATAGAGGCAGATAGTGGAGGACTGCATCTACAAGACAAGGAATGCCAAGGATTGTTGGCAAACACCAGAAACTAAAAGAGACAACAAAAGATTTTCCCCAACTGGGAGCATAGATTCCTGTTGACGCCTTGATTTCAGATTTCCAGCCTCCAGAATTGTGAGAAAATAAATTTCTGTTGTTTTTAACCATTCAGTTTGTGGTACTTTGTTATGGCAATCATATAGGAAACTGATACAATTGGATCATCAGATTGCAAATGTAAAATTATAATGGTAACTGTATTATATTATCAACTGGTTTAGGTAATATGTTATCTCATAATGTGACATATTACCTAAATTTAAGTAGAGTGGGGGAAGAGGGGGAAGACCAAAAATATTAACAAAGCTTCAGTATGTGAGACAATATCAAGTGATTGAATATATGTGTAGTTAAAGTCCCAGACTGAGAAGAGAAAAGGAGGCAGAAAAAATATTTAGATATAATGGCCAAAATTTTCCAAAACTATAAATTCACATATCCAAGAAGCTCAACAAGCCCAAACAAAATAAACACAAAGAAAACCACATCAAGACATAATCAAATCAGTGAAAACCAGTGATAAAGAGATAATGATAAAAACATCCAGAGCCAGAGGAAAAGGACACATTATACATAGAGGATCAAAGATAAGAATTTGTTTTGACATCTCATTTAAAAAAATACAAGCCCCAGAGACAAAGGAATGACATCTCTTAAAAGAGTGTATCTCAAAAAAGAAAATAAGGCCAGACTGTATTCTGGGTCATTAATCGAGTCTCAATATAATTAAAATTATTGAAATCCTGTGTTCTTTGACCAAAATGAAATAAATTAGAAATCAATAACAAAGAGAATAGTCCCATATCTCTAGAGAAATTGAATTTGAAATTGAAACTTTTTCAACAAAGAAAATTCCAAGCCCAACTTATTTCAATGGTGACCTCTATCAAATGTTTAAGGGCTAGAGTTACATCTTCCTCCATATTGTATGAGACCAGAATTATCTGATACCAAAACCAAAGTCATTATTAGAAAGGAAGTTAAAGTCCCATATTCCTCATGAACATAGACAAAATGTTTCTTAACCAACTCTGAATATAACAAGGCAAGCCACATACTGGGAGAAAATACTTACAGTACAAATGACTTATGTCTAAAATATATTAGGAATTCTTGCAACTCAAAATAATTTTTAAATAGTTAAAATATTAGGGAATAAATGCATCACATAAGAAGTTGGGGGGCGAGAGGGGGGAGGTAAGAGATCAACCGAAGGACTTGTATGCATGCATATAAGCATAACCAATGGACACAAGACACTGGGGGGTAGGGGAGGCCGGGGTAATGTCAAGGGGGGAAGGAGACATATGTAATACTCTTTGTAATACTTTAAGCAATAAAACAAAATTTTAAAAAAACGAAGTTATATAAATGGCCAGTAAGTACATGAAAAAATACTATCATTAGTTATTAGGAAAATAAAAGTGAAAACCATGAAATACTGTTATATAATTACCAATGCTAAAATTAAAGACATTGACAATAGCAAGTTTGGGCTAGAAAATTGAGGAAATGGAACTCTCATATTTTGCTGATGGAAGTGTAAAATTGTTGGAAAGATGTTTAATAGTTTCTTATAAAGTTAAACATATACTTTCAAAATATGCAAAAATTTGAAACCCAAATGTTCATGAAATGCTGAATGAATAAACGAATCATGCTACATTTATACACTGAAATACTGCCCAGCAATAAAAAGGAACAAACTATTGATACAAGCAACAATGTAGAAGAATCCAAAAAACCTTCTAATGAGTAAAAGAAGTCAGTTAACTAAAGAGGGCATAGTGTATGATTGCATGTATGCAAAATCCTAAAAAACTAATTTATAGTGACTGAAGGAAGATTACAGTTGCCTGCAGGAGTGGGGAATTGTCAACTGCAAAGGTACACCAGGGAATTCTTTAGGGTTATGGAAATGTTCTAGGTCTTAATTGTGGAGGCGGTTACTCATGTGTATACATTAGTCAAAACTCACCAAACTGTACAGTAAAATGGATATATTTTATTATAAATACTTCAATAAAGTTCCTTTTTAAAAAAAATCAGAGTGCACCATCTCAGTGAAATTTTCAGAGGTTCAAGGTGAAGAACAAGTTGCTCTCCTTGGCCCTTCTAGAGGGTCCCCCCAGGCAGTGCTTTAGGACGGGTTAGTGATTTAATTCTCTAATTCTCCAAGTCTCCCTTCTGGAAATTAACCTTTCCCAGCTTCTCTCATAATTGTGTGAAGTTTGATTCCTATAATAACTCCCTGATTTCATAGTTTCTCTGCTGCTGTAAATGGTTTCCTAGACAGAAACCATGTTCATGATACACATGGGAAACGAGACAATGAGCTAATCATTTTTGCTTCCAGGAATAATCATGAAAACTCACCACCATGATCCAGGGAGCCTTTAATTACCCATTCTATTAGTTTTCTGTTGCTCTGTACCATGTTACCACAAACTTAATGGCTTAAACCAATACACTTCCTTATCTCTCAGCTTCTGTGGAGCAAGAGTCTGGTGCATTTTAGCTGGTTCCACTGTTCAGTCTCTTAAATCAAGGTGTCTGCTGAGACTATCATCTCATCTAAGGCTCGGAGTCCTCTTCTGAGCTCACCAGCGGTTAACAAAATTCAATTTCTGGAAGCTGTAGGACTGTGGTACCCTCTTTCTTGCTGGCTGTCAGCCAGGGGCTGCTCTCAGATCTCAAAGGCCGCCTTTAGTTTCTGGCCACATGGCCCTCTCCCACAATATAGCAATTTGCTTCTTCAAAGTCTGCAGTTAGCATTTCTCTTGCTTTAAGTCCCTCAAGCCAGTCTCTTAGAGAGTTTTAACTAATATGATATTATCACAGGAATGACTTTCCCATTACCTTTGCAAATAATATAGCCTAGTCAAGGAAGTGCCTATCCCATTATACTTACAGGTCCTGCCCACACTCAAGTATCTCAGCATTTAGTCCATCAAGGAATAACATGAAAGATATGGGCCTTGGAAGATGAATAAAATTTGGACAGATGAAAAGGAAAGGGAAAAGAATTTAAACCAGGGATGTATGTTGTATGGCTGAGAGTAGGATGAAGTTGGCATATTAAAGCTACAAGCCAAATGAAATAGGACATTGTGCTAAAGATCATGGGAAGCAGAATTGTAATTGAAGAATAGGGTCAGATCCTAAGAGTTTTTGCCATTATACAGAGAAACGTGGGCTTCAACAGAAAAGCAGAAGAGAAATGGTATATGAACTTTGAGTAAGGAGAATGACATAACAAAAAGTGCATTTTAGTATAATAAGACAAGTGAATAAAATTCAAAAATTATTATTATAGCTAGACACTGTCTGATTCAGATGTGAGGTGGTAGACCTTTGGTTCACTGTGGGGATAAAAGGAAAGGAGAAATCTGAAAGGCTGTTAGAGGAAAATCTGTTACACACTTGTTCCTTCTAGATACAGTCTTTCCCAACACACATTGTCCTTGATTTTGTAGCCTGGCTTACATCCACGTTTAGCTTGATATTTAAGAAACAATATTTCTTATGCCATTGAGTTGGATAATTAATAATAAGAATGTCTACCATTTTAGGGGTGCCATTTAATTTTCACAACAACCCCATGAGGTAGGTACTATTTTATCTGCATTGTATTGATGAGAAACAGAAGGGTAGAGAGGTTGAACAACTCCCATCGCTAGTCAGTATCAAAGTTCTAAATTCAGTTCAGGCCTTTCTCCCTCTTCACATCATAAAATAGTACTACCTGCATAAAATATTTCATTTGCCAAGCCTGTGTATACAAAGTAGTTTAAAGACTTGTTTTACTTATGATAGCTACAATTTAATGTTTGTTTCAAGTAAGACTCTGGTCCATAGAATGCCTTCCAGAGGAGGAGCAAAAAGCATAAAGCTGTATCTAATTACTAAATTGAGATAGAAAATAATTACCCTAGTGATTTACTTTTACACTATCTTAATGATATTACAGAAGTTTATGAAACAATCTCACAAAATACCAAGCAGAATGCCTGGCTCATGGCAATCACTCCATAAATATTAGTTCCCCTTCCTCTTTTTCCCTCTTTTTTACTTTCTTCTATGAGCTACGCCTGTCACACAATGATAAATTAAAGCATAGGGATCAGTTTAATGTTGTTTTAAGGAGGACTACATGCCTTTTGGGGAAAATGGCAAATACATAATTCTACCAAATTCACGTGTCCTCAAGAGGCTGCAGGAAAGGAACCATGAGAAGATTTTCCATGTTTTTAGGAAAAGGGAAGAACTGACCAAGAAGAGGTCTGAGGTAACAGAAAGCTTATGGCAAAAAAGAGGGGGAAATGCCTGGGCTCACCGTCAACCCCCTTTCATGATGGCCTTAGAGTATGAACCACTCTGGTGTTAGATTGACCCAGATAATTACATTGGTTCTGCATTTTGGGGTATCAAAGGACCAAAACTTGTGGTTATGCTGCAGACTACACTGCCCTTTGGAAATTGACTTTTCTCCCTGAATAAACTTGACAACAGCAGTTGAGCCCCAACCACAGCTGAAGGAGACCCCTTCGCTCCCCGCTAGCTAACAAGTATAGAATTAGCCTCGGGCCACATACATTCGGGCAGGGCAGGCATCAGTTCCGCAGAGCAAACACCCAGCACATCTGCTCCATCAATTAAAAAGCATTAGGCAAGTGAGCCCTTAGAAAGTTCAGCATGATTAGTAGTTACCATGCCTTTCAAAGCCACTTTTAACATCTCCATTATTTCAACTAAGAGCTCTGGTTATTATTAAAAGAAGTTTTATTAAAAGGAAGGGGGAGAAGAAGAAAAAGACATAAACTTGCTTCTCAGACAGGTTAATACAAGCTCTCCCTGAGCTCTGTATTATTGACTTAAGGAACATTCTCAGAGGGAGAGCAAAGGAGGTTCGGGTTGTATGGAAAATTTGACTCAAACCAAAAACCCAGCCAATACCACAAAATGGACTGGAGTCAAATCAGATAAATAGAAAAAGAAAAGAATACAAAATATTTTTGAATGACATTATCAAGAAGGTTAAAAAGCTTAACAAGCACCCAATTCAAGGCGCACAGAGCACAGGTTAGCTGGACCCTGACATAAGGTGCTGCTAAGTAGGGATTAAATGATGTTTCCTTCCCTGTGCCCATAGGGAATGTAGTTAAATGTTCACAAACATATACATTCTTCTTGGGTTTGGTTTCTGTAACTACCAAAAATAATGTTTGAGAAATCACCCGAACCTCCCAGTGTATTATTTATGTAACCTAGATATCTCAAAAACAAAATGTACAAGGTTTCAGTGCCAGTTAGCATGTGAAAATATTTGGCAACAATCTGTTTCTACTTCTTTGATAAACTGCATTGTCTTTTTGTTATAATGGGAAAGGATTAGTAGGGCTTACCAAATAAACAGCAGCTTCCTTAGAGAAATTGACCCTTGTATTTTATAAAAACCAAAAAAAAAAAAATCAATTCTGAATAGAATATGGGGGTCTTTGACAGACTAATGAAGGGCGACCTTCAAGGTCTGTAACCACGAAAAGATCTGGGTCAGATGAGGATTTGGGCTAGAGATACATTTTGATACTTTCTATTTTAAGCACCCGAAAATTTAGATGCTTATACACAATTTATCCAATTATTTTTTTAAATTTTTAGTCTGCAAAATTGTGTTCTTCCAGGATTTTTTTGCCTGTGTTTGGCCTGGGAATGATAATATTTATAATAATATATCTTGAAATGCAGAGGTACACCCAAAGAAAAATAAAAAATATTTTTAAAAAACTGAACCAGACACTTGCAGACTTCAAAAAAAAAATGTTTGATTTAGTGAGTGCTTTGAGTGAGCACTCAAAGGGTGAAGGTAAGACACATTGTTTTAAATCAAATAAGTTTTTCTTATCCTTTGCTGAAACAAGATTGGTATTTCCCAAACAAATTTTTACTATATATTGAAAAAGTAAAGGAAAGGGGAAAAGATAAAGGTGAGCACAGTTTAGAGTCTATCTTTTGGGGGAGAAACTTAAAGCACGTAGGAAGCAGAAGCAAGACCTTTCAAAGACACGTCAGCTCTTCTTCTGTCTGAGGTCACATCACCTGTTTGATTTAAGACCAGAACCTGAATGACAGTATTGCTCTTTTCCAACAAAGTACTCATTTGAATCAGCTTTTCTGTATCACTCTATGAGTAACCTGCTCTCTTGACCACTAAAGTCTGGTCTGAGCTCCTGAAATCAACACCCCGATACATTAATCCAGAAAACCTGTAATTGATGCCAACACAGGGTTGTCATTAGGTGATAAGCCTTCAACTTTATTTTCTTCCGTCATTCATAAGAAGGAAGTTCTGGCTTCCAAGATAATTAAAGGTCGGCAGATTTATAAGCAGGTTTGCTTTGCCACTTGTTCCCCCCATGTGGTTTCTTTTCCATTTCTCTTCCCTTAATAACTGGCTTAACACCTTTATATAATAAAAAGGTCAGATAGACTCCACACAAAGTACTCATAATAGCTGGCAGCCTGTCCCACTGCTATTAGCCGTGGTGTAGCTGAGCAGAAGTGTCCCGGCATGTAGGAAGAACAAAGAGACAAAGCAGCATTTCCAGGAGCGCATCAGTGAAAGGCAGAGAAAGGAAGAGGGGGACCAGGAGTCTGGGCTTGAGGGGAGACACACTGTCTAGACTCACAGCAGCACGGTTCCTTTTCAAGTAGGTGCCAGGCTTCCTTGCAGTAACACAAGGCCCTCCTGAAGAAATGGATGCTTATGGCAGTAAAACGTGCAGTTTTGTGGTCAGATCTAGACACATATGAAAAACAGAGTAGGACATGGCTTATCCACTCATTTCTATTTTCCAGGATTAATGGCAAGTCACTGCATCCAAGTAAAAATTACAATAACCTAGTTTTAAGGAGACCAAGATGAATGCAAAAACCACAGTCATTTGAATGTATGGAAACATTCTATTTACCTGCAGAAATGGGTAGAACTGTAAGACATTGCTGATAATTTGACGATTTTGACCTATAAAAATGCAATTTCATATGGTTCTTTCTATGTTTAAAAATAGAATAGTGTCAAGATTTCCTTTGGTGTGAAAATTAGTCTAATCCTGTGGATTTCTCAGATTCAGGGTATTTAAAAGCCAAACACTAAGTTGTTTGTGTTTCTCCTTTCCCTAGAGCAGTGGTCGGCAAACTCATTAGTCAACAGAGCCAAATATCAACAATACAACAATACAACGTGGTATTTTGTGGAAGAGCCACACTCAAGGGGCCAAAGAGCTGCATGTGGCTCGCGAGCCGTGGTTTGCCGACCACTGATCTAGACTAGTCTCAATTGGGCTGATTGGGCACTTCAAGTCTCTGCCACGTATCTGTTCCATGCCAGTAGGCTACCTCAGGAATGTCCTGAGGAGATGACAGAAACACAAGAAAGAGCAAGGCCTCTCGAGTTGTAGACTAAGAAGCACCATACTTGCACTTCTGCTTCTCTATTACCCAAAGCCAGGCACATGGTCAAGTCCAGAGACAGAGGCAAAGGACACTTCAAAGTTAAATGCCCAGGAGGTGGATGCAGAGAGGGTAAAAGATCACTCAACCATCAGCAAGACCTATCAATTCTACCTTAGAAATACTTTCCACACCTGTCCAATACTCCTATCTTATTGCTACCACCACTTCAGTTCACCATGATCTCTCTTACCTCTCACCACCTGATTGCTCTGTCCAAATCTTTCTTGTCCATTCCTTCTCAGACCATTCTTAATGCAGCAACGAGAATAAACTTAAAAAAAAAACCTGCTCTGAGCACTCATTTAATTAAGTCTGCCAAATGGTTTCCTACTGTTCTCAGGATAAAGGTGAAAATCCTGACTAAGGCCTGAATTGTTTTCAATTTTCAATTGAGGGGTTATTTTAAAGCAAATAGGTGAACCTGGTCAAAGGGAGAAAGAAAGTGAAGAGGGGGTGTGGGAAAGAGAGGCTTTGTAATGACTTCCATGTGAGGACAGCCTGGGACCCCTTTCTGCAACCTCATCTCCTTCCATCCTTTCTTTCACTCTATGGTTGGAACACATCATAATTCCCCAACTTGTACACTACTTCAAGCCTCTGGGGTCTTACTTGGACTGCTCTGTGTCCAAGTAGAGTTCTTTATCCCTCCTTTTGGTATGAATTCCAAACCCTCTGCCTTTCTCCTTTCCTTCTACTAGGGAAAAAGATGAGAGGAGAACAGCCGTGAGCGGTTTGGCTCTGTGGATAGAGGGTTGGCTTGCGGACTGAAGGTTCCAAGGTTCGATGAGAGAGAGAGAGAGAGAGAGAGAGAGAGAGAGAGAGAGAAAGAGGAGGGAGGAGAGGAGGAGGAGGAAGGCCTACTCTTGCATGAATTTCATGCATTGGTATTTGCAGGGGTTGAGAAATGAATGGAAGAATCTTTACTGTCAAGCAAGGATCCCAATCCTAGTGCAGGTCTCGGGCAATGATCGGCAAACTCATTAGTCAACAGAGCCAAATATCAACAGTACAATGATTTAAACTATATAGGAAGGGACATTGTTACTAACTTAATTAGGGTACTCCTAAGCTGGCCTTTGCTAAAAAACGTCCTCAATCTGATTGAGGTACGTTCGCTGAGGTCGACTCCTTCCAACTCTCCCATCCACACTCGTCTGTATACTTGTTCCAGATAGACAAGTGTGGATGGGAGAGTTGGAAGGGGTCGACCTCAGTGAAGGTACCTCAAAACAATGTACCTCCCCCGCCCTGTGTATCCCGCGGCCTGCCTGCGCCTCGTCTCCTGTCGCCTGACCGACTGACACCCCTCACTCCTTCTAACGCCACTTCTTCAAAATAGACTCCCCCAGGCTGAAAACCGACTGCTGCGCATGGGCCACGAAGTTTCAATCGCACTGTATGTGCGCGCCCGCACGTGGTATTTTGTGGAAGAGCCACACTCAAGGGGCCAAAGAGCCGCATGTGGCTCACTAGCCGCAGTTTGCCCACCACTGCCCTAGAGTATCTCTATCTCTTGCCCATTTTCACGTGTTTCATAGCTATCCGGTCCCGCAGGCCAAGTTGTAGGGCAATTTAACTTAGTGTGACATCAAGGATGCAATTTCTAGTTGAGCCAGTACATTGGCACAGGAAATACTCCTTGCTCTATGGCCATATCCTGTGTACCTTGTCCTGGCCAATTTGCCAGATAATACTAGTCCTCTTTCAAGGAAAGACTGGGGGAAAGCTACTGAGCTCTGGAAAAGGAACTACTAGTATCTTCCTGATGTTGGGACATTAGATTTATTCAGCAGCATCTTCTTACCAGGAAACAGAGAAATGAGGACAAGGCTCAGAGTCAGCTCTAAAGTCTTCCCTTCTTGCTCCAAAGTCTGCTTTTTATTCTTGTATTTATGATTGATAATACTTATGGAATTGTTAGGGTGGGCTAATGAATCAACATGAGGCTTGGTATTGTCTGCCTGAATTTGCTCCAAACTTTTAAAAGCACATATGAAATATGAAATAAACCTAAATTATAGTATACTGAACATTGCTGTAGGAAACTTCCTATTATCTCTAACTTTATATAAATGATTGCTCCCTGTGTAAGTAGAAGACAAACCACTTAATAATTTCTGGCCTAGTGAACTTTTCCCCAACTTCAAAATAAAGTTTAGACTATATCATACCTGATGAGAATGAGTTACCAGAAAAAAAAAGGTTATGTTATCAATAGTCTCACAATGTCAAGGTCAAATGATTCTAAGCATTTTATTTTCTAATATATGCCTTCAAATGAGTTCTTTTCCATGGGAGGCCCAAGAATGACCATAAGATGCTTCTCTTCTGAGACTACATGAAGAATAGTTTTTAAGAAAATATAATTTCATAGTAACATTAAGGTAACATTGTCAGGGGGAAACATTCCAAATTCTGTTTTGCGAATTGCCAAGAACTGGGGTCAAGTCTTGATGCCTCCACTGATATGCTCTGGAATTGGAAACAAGTCAATTTCCCCTCCCTCGAGGTCTTGAAATTAATGTTTTATCTGGATCACTTATGTCACAGTATTCAAGCCTTCCTAAGAATAAAATGGAATTACATGGCATCTTAGATTCCTTCCAAAGGTGGTGTCACTGTTTTTTCTCCTTAATTAGTTGACGATATTGCCAACTTTCCCCCGAGGCATCGTATTCATTCCAGCAAATTCTTATTTAGAAAGCTCACATTACAATGACCCTGTACACTTTATCTGGATTGGCAAATTTAAGCCCCCATCCACGAATTTACGTTTTATTGAAACTGATTCAGTTGAAGGAGCATATCTAAAAGTACTATAACTAAATTCCTTGAAGGCAAACTGCAAATTAAAGGCTATATAGAATCCCATTTAACAGACTGTGATACAACCATTTGTGATAACTCACTACATTCGGACCAGTGCCAGAATCCCATTTATAAGACAAGACCTGTGTGTGTGTGTATCAATGAGTCTGTATGTGGTTGCACACAGGCAGGGAGGTAACCATGGTGTGAATTAGGAATGCCCTCCATCACCAATGTGCTGACCAAGACAACTTTGTTCTAGAGAAGTATGTTCAGTGACAGGTCCAAAGGGGCTGGCGAAGGTAAAGCTCATGCCAACATAGGACTAATCGTTCCATTTTGTGTCTCAGTGACAACTTGCAAAATGAGGCAGAGAAGAGTACACCTCACCCTCTGTAGGTTTGGAAGATGCATTTAAACTAGATAAGATGAGCCAGTGCTGCAAGAGAAAAAAACCTAGGGAATCCACTAAAAGGGTTGGCAAGCATTCTTAAAAAGAAAAAGGGTGGCTGTAGAAAGGGAAGAAGGGAATTCAGGAAGCATAAAGAGGAGAAAGGGAATATAGGGAACATACATGTAAGCAAACATGAGAAGGAAAAAGTGATTATGGAATGAAGTTGATGCAGGGAAAGGCTGATGAATGAAGAAAACTCTCCTACCTTCTCAGCCTAAAAAGTAAACATTACATTAGTCACTATATACAGGGATTCTAAAAACTATCAACAGCTCAAATGGGCTCCTTTACTTAATCTTTTTTTCTTCTTCACAATATGAAAAGAGAAACTCATTCTGACTTAACAGAAGATCTCACTGACCCTGGTGAGTGTCTGGCTTTAGCAAGTACTTTTGCTCTTATAAGACATGAACATTATGCTAGATGAGCAATAGAGCATCTTCTAGATACTTCCAGACCTTGGAGCTCAGGAATAAACTGAGTTATTGTTGTTCTTCATTGTTTTGGTCTTGAATTCCAACTTCTCCTTCCTGAGAATGGTGGGACTGGATGCCCTATTTCAGGAAGTGCCTTTAGTCTGATGCTTCTTTAATTGGAAAATAAGGGTAGTGGCTTAGAGCTAACCCCTTGCAGACTAACAACCTAAACAGCGTGATTTAAAAGCAAAAGAAAGTTCTAAATGACAAAAGCATTCCTTACTGATTCTACCATGATACTTTAAGGCAGTGACAGGGAGAAGTTTTTGTTGAAATAAGGCAAGAGAAAGGGAAACAAAAAAAGCCAGTAGTTTATTATTACATTAAAACAGGTTAGTTTAGCAGTTTAGGTGGTTGTCATATGGAAGACTGCAGGAATAAGACCAGATCTATTTAATTGGATAGAGAGAGGGTATGGGAAGGTCCACACAGGGTTGCTACTAGAGAGGGCTGGCTGGTTGGCTGGTGGGGAGGCAGACAGGACAGGGGTGAGATTGGGGGTTGGCAATGGGGGTGGTAGGTCGGGTGGGGCAGTTGGAAGAGAGGCAATGAGTGACTGAATGAAAGGCAATGTTTGGTACATGACATATGGTGTGTGTGTGTCTGTGTGTGTGTGTGTGTGTGTGTGTGTGTGTGTATGACAAGCATGCACGTGTGTGCCCTCCCATCATGTGCAGTGTGAGCAAGAATCTGCATTTGAGGGATGAGAAGAAGAGGAGACAACATAGATCAAGCCCAGACAAGACTCTGCTAAGTTTTAAGAGTGCTCATAAGATAAATCTCATATCAGCCACCACAATGCCAATTTCATCACAATGCCAGTCTGTATTCTGAATAATGCTGCTTAATCCAGGTTGTTTGACAGCAAAAACTCAGAGGCATTGTCCACCATAATCTCTTTCCGAGGCTGCTTTAAATAAATGGGGTGAACACTGCTCTATCAGTAAGCCATCCTTTGTGTGAAACGGGGTCAGAGATTCACAATAAACCTCATAAATGATCAAGGCCCTGACTGAATATTTATGACTGCTGTGCTTGGATCTTTGCTACCTGTTTCTAGCATTTTCATAGATGATCTCTGTGATATAATTATTCCCATTTTACAGAAGAAGAAATTAAAGGGGAAAAGTAACTTTCTCAGCTACCCAGGAAGCTTAGGTCTTGGGTAGAAACCAGGGCTCCCTACTCAGAAGACTGAGTCCCACTTCTCACTGAGGCCACAGGGAATGCTGAAGAGCTCTTCATTTGATTCTGAGCATCTTGATTTCACTCAAATTTCATAAAATCCAAATTATTAAGCATTTATTTCTATGTAGGATTCTCCTCTTTACTAACCTGGGAGTGGTGAGTTGAATCTCACATATTGCCAAGAACCAGTTGCTACAGTTACCACCATATTTGAGAAAATACCATAGAGTGAGGGTAAGGAGTGTCAAACACTGATCATTTGGACCCTGAGGAGAAAGAGCTACCCCTTCTCTCAAGTGCCTCCGAGAAGATAAATTGCTTAAGGAGAAAACTTGTGGAATATAAGTGAGAAGCCTTGTTTTATTCAGTGTAAAGAAATGAGAAGACTGAGAATATCTGCATGGTTACATTTACCTGATATTTAAGAATTTATTCCAATTGAATTCATATCCTAAATAATTCTGGGATGCATATCTGTCATGTCTAATAGCTGAAATCTTTCCAAATGGGCCTAATCTGTAGTTGTTAGAGAAAAATTCAAGCTGATGTATACATTATACAGTACTGGGTTTTCTTGATAAACTTCTATACTTTAAGGAAAGAGATACTTTTGAACCATTGATCAATTAAAGGAAGAGAGTAAGACAATTAAGTCCAAGTATACACATGGACCATTTTGCAGCCTGCAGTACACTGACAGGAAAAACAAACAAAGAAAACAAACAAACAAAAATTCTCTTTCTATAAGGAGTGCAGAAAATCTGGCCACAGGATGAAGAAAAGAATGAAGTAGGAAATCAGAAAGATTGATACAGATAAGGGAGCCAAAGTCAATAGTTGAAATGTGTAGCAGAAACTTAGCAATGAGAAGAGTTAGAGAAGAGATTCTTAAACTATATCAAAGTCAAGAAAGAAAAAGAAAAACTGAAAAATTATTATGTATCGAGGGAGACTATAAAGACAAGGCAATTAAGTACTATAGATGATTTTTGACTGGGTTGTTTATGGTGGGGGAAAATACAGAAAAGGATACTTTAGAGACAATTAAAAATTGGAATATGGATAGTATAGTAGATAAAAGTTTAATATTAATGTTAATTTTTCTGAACCTGATAGCTATACGATGGTTATATAATATGTAATTGTTCTCCAACATTGAAATATGTAGGCATGAAGAGGTACAATGCCTCCAGTTGCTTTCAAATAGTTTGGGGGGGAAATAAGGATAGGTATGAATAAATACATAAAGTTATTTCCTTTTCTAAATATAGAGGAAAGGGATATGTGTATATGTGGTACATATGAAGAGAGACACAGCAAGAAGAATAAACCAAATAGGACAAAATATAAACAACCAGTGAATCTGGATAAAGGATATTTATGAGCTCCTGGTGCTATTTCTTGCAACTTTTCTATAATTTTGAAATTATAACAAAGTAAAAAGCCAACACAGAGTAGAGGAACTAACCAATTTCTTAAACACATAGCTCATTGTATGCTTAAACACTCTTGAATACCCTGACATCAAAGTTTTCATCCACCCATTGACAGGATACATAGTGAGAGAAACAGGAAAGCAAAGACTCTAGTGTATGCTCTTAAAGTTTCCTGTTGACTTTCAACAGCAATTGTGTACCTTGTCATCACTTGAAGTTGCCATTTCTATATCTTAAAAATCTTAAGATTCAAACAAAAACCCTTTGTTCCCAGTTCCGACAAGCTTGACTCAAGGTATTGACAGCTGCTGAGGACCACAAAACCAAGGCAACGAGGAAGGAAGCCTAGTGCTCTCCAGATGTCTATATGTATTCCAATAATTGAAGAGGCCAGGAGAGTCCAATTTTTTTAGCGGGCTATTGAAGTTCTCATTCTTCAGTGGCACTGCGAGACTTCCTGATGATACTTTATGATCTCTCCTAGCAGTTCTGAAGGATTCTCCCAAGCCCTTAGGGACACGATGCTTAATTACCTTTCAAAAAGCCAGTGATGATATTTTGTGGTCATGGACAGATTATACACACAGGCACGATACACAGCCTCTCACGAAAGTGAGTTTCTGAGGCTTCATGACTCACTGTCTTCTATTCATATAGGGAGCACATTATGTTTGGCTGGGACACAAAAACAGGTAGCTTAACTAGTAGCACAAGCATGGGGCCTTTGTCCATAGCCCAAAGGAGATCACCTGTTGGGTCCTCAGTGGAATTTCCACTCCCGGTCCAAGTCAAAGGCATAATTGAAAAAAGATGTTGTTGTTCTCCAGGTGTTTCTTTCAGTTGGCAAATTTCCGCCCTCTCCATTGTGTTTCCCAGGAATGGGAGGTTTGAAACTGAATGGTAGTTGGTGAGGTTGTTGCAATAAAAGTTGGATGGGAAATGGCACTCAACCTGTCAAACTGGAGATTCTTTTCTGAGGGCACTTAGCAGCTTTCGTTCTTTTATTAAATAATTGTTCCTTTTTAAAAATGCTCAGATCTTTATGAGCTACCAGGCTGGATATAACTAATATGCCTGCCTCTTGCTCTGCCTTCCCAGCTCCTCCAAACTTATCCATATCTATTGGTGCTTTCAAAACCCTTTTAAAAGATACCTCTGGGAAGTCTCTACAGATGAGCTTCACTTAATCCTGTCCACTACTCTCCATTCTATCTCCTCAAAATTTAAAGCATAGGTCCATCTTTCCTCACAAGACATGTATTCTTGAAAAGTTGAATGTAGATGTAATTTTTAAAGACTCACTATGTATTAGTCAGGTCTTGGTTGCAAGCAATGAAACACATTCTGACTTACTTAAGAAGAAAAAATATTAGAAATACATATAATTTAGAAGACACAATCAGTAGGAGGGCTGGAGAACAAAAGCTTGGGGGAAAAGACCAGAATCAAGGAAGATAGGAACCATGGATCGATCCTCAGGAAAAAAATCTGTGTGAGATGTCGCCACTGACACCTCCACCGTGGTCACAGCTGGACACCACTACACTAGACAAAAGCAACTGCTGTGCTGAGAATGATGTCCAAACCGTATCTGTGTCTTAGCAACACTACCTCAAAATTTCAGAGGCCCATGTGGGAGCAGTCAAGTGGCTAAGTCTATGTCATATGCTTCACCCCTAGAAATTTCTACCCTAATGGAAAGGGGTTCAGATTCTCAGGAACAAAAACAAATGCCAACACATTTTAAAACTGCAGGAGAACCCAAATTGAGAAATTTTATTTCTAATGTATTTGCAAATTGAAGAAATCTTAATTTAAAACAACTGTCTCCTTGATTAAAGTCTCTCATAAAGTTATATTTTTGGGACACTAGATTCATTCACTCACTCCCCCTATCTTTAGCCTTTATTCTCTCCTTTGTTCACTCTAAAAGAGAGAGAAAATTATTTCAGAACTTTGGTCTTAGCTTAATAAAATATTTGTAAATTTTTGTCCATTTTTCATCATCTCAAAACAGCAGGAATACATGTATCTAATCAGATCAGAAAGAATGTTAATTGATCTCTTCTTTTGCATTTCTTTGGGAAGAGGGTGCAGGATTATCATGGTTTTTTTTAAGGCATCTCCTCCTCTGTCAAGTAGAAGTGGAAGCTGAAACTGTTGGCTTGTCCTTCTCCTATAATTACAGGTTCAGAAAAAATCTCAAGGAGAAATAAAAAATAATGCATTCCATTTAAACCATTGAAGAATAGCTCCCATATATATACATAGGTAAGGTCTCAAAATACCTAGTCTAGTTTTCAAGTGCTGGTTTTCAAGTTGCTAAGTGAAGGCACAGATTTTAGGAGAAAAACAAGCCTCATTTTATGGTGCTTCACTTTATTATGCTTCACAGATACTGCATATTTTTCAAACTGAAAGTATGTGACAAACCAGTGTCTGTCAGTGCCATATTTTTCCAACAGCATTTGCTCACTTCACGTATCTATGTCACACTTTGATAATTCTCACAATATTTCAAACCTTTTCATTATTACTAATACTGCTACTACTATTATTATTATATTTATTATGGTGACCTGCCATATTTATGCTACTATTATAATTGCTTTGGGGCACCACAACCCGTGCCCAAATAAGATAATGTTGATAAATGTTGTGTGTGTTCTAACTGCTCCAGCAAGTGGTCACACCCCATCTCTCTCCCAATTGCCTGAACCACAACGATATCAAAATTAGGCCAATTCATAACCCTAAAGTGAAAGGAAGAGTCGCACATCTCTCACTTTAAATCAAAAGCTAGAAATTATTAGGCTTAGTGAGAAAGGCATTTCAAAAGACATGTCGAATAGTTAGCCAAGTTGGTGAATGCAAAGGAAAAGTTCTTGAAGGAAATTAAAAATGCTACTCCAGTGAACACACAAATGATAAGATAGTGAAATAGCTTTATTGCTGATATAGTAGAGAAAGTTTTAGGGTCTGGATAGAAGATCAAACCAGCCACAGCATTCTAAGTCAAAGCCTGATCCAGAGCAAGGTCCTAACTCTTCAATTCTATGAAAGCTGAGAGAGTTGAGGAAGCTGCAGAAGAAAGGTTTGAAGCTAGCAGAGGTTGGTTCATGAGGTTTAGGGAAAGAAGCCATCTCATAACTTAAAAGTGCAAGGTAAAGCAGCAAGTGCTGATGTAGAAGCTACAGCAAGTTATCCAGAAGATCTAGCTAAGATAATTAATGAAGGTGCTGTGCTAAACAACAGATTTTCAATGTAAAGAAAACAGCCTTATATTGGAAGAAGATACTACTTAGGACTTTTTGTAGCTACAGAGAAGTCAATGCCTGGCTTCAAAGCTTCAGAGAATAGGCTGACTCTCTTGGAAGGGGCTAAAGCAGTTGGTGATGTTAAGTTGAAGCCAATGCTTATTTACCATCCCCAAAACCCTAGGGCCCTGAAGAGTTGAATCTACTCTGCTATGCCCTGTAAATGGAAAAACAAAGCTGAAGGACAGTACATCTGTTTACAATGTGGTTTACTGAATATTTTAAGCCCACTATTGAGAGCTACTGCTCAGGAAAGAGGATTCTTTTCCAAATATTTCTGCTCATTGACAATACACCTGGTCATCCAAGAGCTCTGATGAAGATGTACAATGAGATTAGTGTTTTTATCATGCTTGCTAACACAGCAGCTATTCTGAAGCCCATGGATCAAAAAAATAATTTCAACTTTCAAGAATTATTATTTAAGTAATACATTTTGTAAGGCTATAGCTGCCATAGATAATGACTCCTCTGGTGGATCTGAGCAAAGTAAATTGAATTCCTTCTGGAAAGCATATAACATTCTTGATGCCATGTAGAACATTTGTGATTCATGAGAAAAAGTCAAAATATAAACATTAATGGGAGTTTGAAAGAAGTTGATTCCAGCCCTCATGGATGATTTTAAGGGGTTCAAGACTTCAGAGGAGAAAGTAACATCTGCTGTAGTGGAAATAGCAAGGGAATTAGAAGTGGAGCCTGAAGATATGACGCAATCACTGCAATCTCATGAAAAAACTTGAATGAATAAAAAGTTCTTATGGCCCTAGCCGGTTTTACTCAGTAGATAGAGCGTTGGCCTGTGGACTAAAGGGTCCCAGGTTTGATTATGGTCAAGGGCATGTACCTCAGTTGCAGGCTCCTCCCTAGCCATGGTTGGGGTGCATGCAGGAGGTAACCAATCAATGTGTTTCTCTCACATCGGTATTTTTCTCTGTCTTTTCCTCTCTCTTCCACTTTCTCTAAAATCAGTGAAAAAATACCCTCAGATGAGGATTTTAAAAAGAGGGGGCTTCTTATGGATGAGCAAAGAAAGTTGTTTTTTGAGATGGAATCTATCCCTAGTGAAGATGTTGCAAAAATTGTTGAAATGACAATAAAGGATTTCAAACATTACAGAACTGAAGTTGAAAAAGTAGCCACACTGTTTGAGAGAATTGACTTCAATTTCTCAAATACCACAGAGAAATTATTCATGAAAGGAAGACTCTATTGATAAGGCAAATTTCACAATTGTCTTACTTTAAGAAATTGACACAGCCACCCCAACCTTCAGTAACCACCACCCTGAGCAATCAGAAGCCATCAACATCAAGGCAAGACCCTTCACCAGCAAATAGATTATGAAGGTCAGATAATAATTAGCATTATTTAACAATAAAGTATTTTTTAATTAAGGTACATACATTGGTCTTTTTAGACATAATGGCATTGAACCCTTAGTAGACTACAGTATAGTGTAAACATAACTTGCAAATGTACTGGAAAACCAAAAAAAATTCTTCTGACTCACTTTATTGCAATATTTGCTTTATTGTGGTGGTCTGGAACTGAATCTGCAATATCTCTGAGATATGCCTATATCTATTTTCCAATTATCTGCCCTCCTTAAGGAGGCATCATAGACACAGTATGTCTCCCCTATGTTCTAGAACATGCTTATGGAATCAAAGAGAACTAATATATATTGAGTGCCTATAATGCTTCAAATTTTGCCATAGATACTTCATATATATTATTGTATTTGATCCTTAGAATAATTCAAGAAAAGGAATAGTATTTTCTCTCTTCAGTTGACACTTAAACTAAAATAACTAAATTGCCCAAAGTCACATAAGTTAGGATTCAAATGCATTCTCCCAGAACTCCTACTCTTTTCACTCATGTCATGATGCCTTGAAACTTTACTCTCTGAAGTTATATAGTTGGATATTGCATTTTATCTGGTCTCAGGTGTTTTCTCTCTAGCTTGGAATTACTATAAAATATAGCAATTTTTTCCTTTACCAAAATGGCCGGACCCTGATAACTTTGGAAGCCAGAACAATGATCACAAATGCCAATTCAGCCCAGTTGCTGAAATGATCACCCTTTTTGCATTTATGCACAAGGAATGTTGTTTTATTCTCCCTCTGCACAGGCAGATATACTATTCAGGCCCTGAAAAAAGAAAAATAGGTCATGCCTTCTAAATGCTACATTCTATTTAAAGTCCCAGGTGAAGTGGGTAAATGTTTCCCCCTCTTTTTTACTGATTATAAAAATGCATCCATGATATAATCAATTTAGAAACTATAACAATGTATAAGAACAAATTAAATCATCCATAATTGATGGGATGGCTTTGATTTGGTTAATATATTTAAATACAAGAAAATCATAAGACTTTAGTTCTACACAAATGTTTTCAATATAGAGCAAAACTCAAATTCCTCTAGGCTGGCATTCAAGCCCACCAAAGCAAGAGACTGGACATGAGAGCTCATGAGAGCCTAATATTCACTCAACGACTGTTTGGTTAATTAATCTCACCTAAGTTGATCCCTGGCAAAAGAGGCAAAATGGCAGTGTTCCTGATGAAAGGCTAACATAAATCAAGCAGTAGTGGCAATTAATTATCCTTTCTGCAGCTGAAGAGGATGCCAGGAGAAGCCAGCCCAGCCCAACAACTGTTGCCAGAGTTTCATTCATCCACTCAACAAATATTTATTGAGTGCCTACTATATGCTCGGGCCTGGCACATCTAGATGATGGGGATTTATCAGTGAGCAACACATATAAAACCCTGCTCTTAAAGGAAAACAAATGAGAAATGTTTTCAAAGGACCAACACCCTTGTGTCTAAAACTTCCAAAAGAACTTCAAGTCTTTTTGTGCTTTCTAGATTTGTGGCAGGACTAGAGGAACAAACCACCTCACCATCATTTGCTGAAAGGCAGTAAACTATTGTGTTGAGGTAAGGAAATTCACATTATGGAGGGAGCAGGTTCAAATTCGATTGACATTCAGATTAAAAAAAAATGCTCCAGGTTGGAAGATAGTCTAAATCCACTGACGTCAAGTTGGTTGGTTGGTTTTTTCCCTCTTTCATCCACTTATGGACTTGGATGTAGGAGATGTGATATCCAAATAAAGAGGATCATCAAAAAAGTATAACTTTATCCCCCAACAGCCTTGGAGAACACTCATTTCCATGGAGCCATTCCCAATGCCTTTCATACGTGTGGGTGTCCTCACGCATGTTTTACAATGATTTCTGGGTGTAACAGGTTTCTCCCATTCTTTTCCAATACAACACACCTAACTTATTACATAAACTTCTTGGTTTCAAAACATTGGAAGTCTTTTTGAAGATAGATTTCTTTCCATGACTGCCCAACATGGACAAGTTACAAAACTTTAGTTTGGGAAAACCAATGTCACCAAATCACACGGATGCATGTTTATAAATTATTTGTCTCCACACCCTTTAAGTTTCCATTTATTTGTTGGTTTTAGAGATTGTTTGCATCTCTCTCGGGCTCACCCTGTTTCCAGTTAGTGAGCAGAGGCTGCAGGGTGGGACTAGATGCTCAGGTATGAAGACACTCTGTGACTAGATTGTTGAAAGGCACTGTGAGTTTTTGTCTGGTATCTACTGTCTCCAGCAGATGTATCTAGTTGCTAACAAAGGACATGGAGAATTTTCTCTTTTATTGTCTGCATCCCAGTTCCTCTCCCACACTTGTGGAATGACTGACATCATTGCTTGCGGTGGGGGGTGGAGGGGGTCATATACGGAAGGAGGATAAATAAAATGCAACCTCCTCGCCCTAGCTAGTTTGGCTCAGTGGATAGAGTGACCGCCTAAAGCAGTGATGGCAAACCTATGATACGTGTGTCAAAGGTGACACATGAACTCATTTTTTTGGTTAATTTTTCTTTGTTAAATGGCATTTAAATATATAAAATAAATATCAAAAATATAAATCTTTGTTTTACTATGGTTGCAAATATCAAAAAATTTCTATATGTGACACGGCACCAAAGTTAAGTTAGGGTCTTTCAAAATGCTGACACGCCGAGCTCAAAAGGTTCGCCATCACTGGCCTAAAGACTGAAGGGTCCAGGTTCAATTCCAATCAAGGGCATGTACCTCAGTTTCAGGCTCCATCCCAGGCCTGGTTGGGGATGTGTGCAAGAGGAACCAATCAATGTGTCTATCTCACATTGATGTTTTTCTCTCTCTTTCTCTCCTTCTCCTTTCAACTCTCTCTAAAAATCAATGGAAAAATATCCTCGGGTGAGAATTAACAACAACCAAAAAATGCAATCTGCTCCTTGCAGTACATAATCCAGTGATTTGAGCAACAAAGAGAAAGAAAAGGATGCAACAAAAAAACATAATATTGAATTCTAGCATTGTCACACTAGATCAGTGATCCTCAATGTTTTTGCATATGAACACCATTTTTTTTAAATTTAAAAATAGTCATGAACACATGACCTCCTCCTCTACAAATGTGGTTATACTTTTGGTATGTGTTATTCAGGAAAATATATGATCTGATGCTACTACTAGCTATTAAGAAATATTTAAATGAATGACTATTTTGACTATAAAAGCATATATATATATATATATACATATATATACACATTTGAAAAATAACAACGCATATATGTAGAAGATACTTTTAAGCCACAGGCTTTTTGGAACATCAGTGGATTTACAGATTCCTGATAATAGCACTAGGGTTTTCATAGACTGGGATCAGCCCACAAGTTGAAAAGTTCAGAGTTGAGGAAGAAACACTGTACTCCACATGATTTGGACCAGAACCAGGGCAGACATCTAGACGTTGGGTTTGACTGTGTCTGTGCCATATAGCTATGTGAATTTGGACATGTTGCTTAATTACTTTGGGCAACATTTTCTTCTTCTGTAAGTCAGTGATAATAAAATCTAATAATAACGTAACTCTTAAATCAGATCATAAATATGGAGGTAAGGTGTATAGATTAACAGGACCAAAGTTAGTCTTTCCCTTTCTATTCCTGTTACACCTACAGCTCAGCATAGCCAATATGTACTTGCTGCATAAGGCTAGAGTGAAAGACATTTACAAAAGACTCAAGCCACATGGGTTGTGACATTTATCCACCACTGGCTGTGCTGAATTTAATGCTGATGACCTATTCGTGAAAGCCTTGGTGTCTATTTTCCAACTTTCCATGTTATTTCCCAAACAGAAGCTCTGCTAATCCCTAAGTCTCCTGATATGACATGCAATGTTGCTCTCCTAGGAACTGGCCTTTCCATTTTTATAATTTATACAAAGATTTGTGAGGAATACAAATTCACAACAGAAATGAACTAAGGAAATGCCACATTTGTAGAAGAGATGGGACCACTGAAATTTTAGCATTTTCCATCTATAAATAGCACCCCTTATGTAACCCATTATCCTCAGCAAGAATCGTGGGCTCAAGTCTATTTATTTGAGCTCAGTTGTTCTCATGTCATCTGGTAAGATTTAGCCATAACTGTGGCAGCTGCAGTCCAAATTACCATGCCACTCGGAACAGGCTCATGTATGCTGCTCTGTGATGACTGTGTCTTTTTTCTCATAGCCAACCTAAGAATGTGGGTCCCATCTATGCATACAGGCATATCCCAGGAAGAGTGAGCAAGGCGGCACAGGGACAGGTAGCGTCCCACAGAGCACTGCTCGGTGTGCTGCAGCTGCTCAGCCCTTACCCCAAGGGCAGCCAGACATCCAGATCAAAGGGAGCTCAGAAAGAACCAAGGCACAACCCTAATTCAATACAGGAAAATTGCCATGACTGTAGTGCTTAGTTCATTCTTCTAAGACAACAACAATAAAAGAAGAAGAGAAAAAAAAAAGACCCTAAGATCAGGCTCTGGCATCAGAAATTAGTCTGCCAAGGCGGAAGGCATACCCACTGGGGAAGGAGGCTCATTTTCCTAGATTAATCAGAGTGCTCTTTGAGACTGCTTTTATTTCCAAATGTACTACTGCCAAGGTACAACATAAGCCACTTAATTCCTTCCCACAAACTAGAATTATTAGCTGTCATACAAGCTAAACAATTTTAATAAAACCCCAGGAGAAGTGAAATCCATCTAAGGTGGAAGAGTAAAACCAAGAGACAGGTAATCAGAAGTGGTTTGGAGTCATCCCAGGATGTTAATGAAAAGCAGTTCCCCCGGGTGGTTACATGTTGACACCTGTCCAATAAGTTGGTTGGTAAATCCTTTTTGTGATGGACAGAGGGCAAGGTGTAGCCACCACCATAGGAGCTGATAGTGATGATGGCCAAAGCTCCTCTATGAAGAGACCAAAGACACAGAAGAGCTGTGACAAAGGTACATTTTTATTTTATTTTTTACTATAGAAGTTTCCTTTTCAGGTTGGTTTTGGTCAATAATAGGACTAAAACTGGGTGAAAGAGGCAGAAACATTTGTTTTGGAGACTTTTGATCCAAAATACCTTCCTACAGTGGCTGATGTTGGGTACCCTTCCCTACCTTCTTTAGTCACTCCTCAGAGTTAAGACAAGGTTTCAGGAGGTACATGTTAAAATGCCAGTACGGTTACCTAGGAGGATGACATCTGAACACTCATGGTCACATTGGTTTACCAGCTTGTTTGGTGATGAATCAAGGCTCTCATTCTCAAGAGGAGGAAAGCCAGAGCGCTCCACAAGAACAAGAATGTTTCCAAAGTAGAAAGTATTGCTCCATGGGAAGGGAATTTCTGTGTGGAGGGCTCCAGGAGGAGCCCTCCTCCCACCCCAGGAGTGGGGAAGGGGAGGGTAAAGGGTAAAAAATCGCCGAAACCGGTTTGGCTCGGTGGATAGAGCGTCGGCCTGCGGACTGAAAGGTCCCGGGTTCGATTCCGGTCAAGGGCATGTACCTGGGTTGCGGGCACATCCCCAGTAGGAGATGTGCAGGAGGCAGCTGGTCGATGTTTCTCTCTCATCGATGTTTCTAACTCTCTGTATCTCTCCCTTCCTCTCTGTAAAAAATCAATAAAATATATTTTAAAAAAAAAAAAAAAAAATGGAGGGTGGGGGAGGCAGCAGACCACAAAAGGGGCAAAGAGTACTCAAGCCTCTGGAATGGACTATATTGACTCCTTTTAATCTATAACAAGAAGACAACTGAGGCTGCTGTTTTATTCTGAACTGTAAGTCTTGAGTTACTGCCTTTCATGGTTTTCATTGTGACATTAATCACTTTGATTGGAAGCACTGCCAACTCAGACCTAAATAATTCATTTTAAAAAATTCTAAAGGTAACATATAGATTAAACCTTTCTTTAATATTACTTTTGACTCAGAGAAATGTACTCATAATCATATAGGAAAGTTCCTCTGAATTAACTCAGATTCAGTCATTTCTGAAGTGGTATTTTATGTATATAATGCACACTGGTAAAACTGAAGGATTTAACTTGGAGGGGGAAAGAGGGGATTTAACTTACTATGGTTTTAAACTGAAAAGCTGCACAATTTGTTTCTAGTTTCACATTTTTCTGTCTCTCGTTTAACATCATAGAGTAAAATTAAATTAGGAAAAGATTCATATTTACTATGTTTTGGAAGATTATTTTCCTATCTGCATTGAATCTGTTTTCATTGCTATGTACCTTTCCTACCATTGATGTCTGTTTCTTTGTATACAATTTTTAAATAGAGGAACATTATAAGAGGGAATTTATGTTACTTTTCACAATTTCCAGGTGAACAAATCCATCAATATTAGATGAGGTGCCTTCCTCTTCTAGCAAGGGAGCTCTGCATTGCAGCTACATTCTTCTCCTCTGCCGAATAGACTGTGTGGTCCCTCTCAGCTCCCCTTCTTATGAGAGATTATTGGCATTCTGTGTCTTGAGGGAAAAGCAAATATCCACAATATCATCTAATTGTGAATTCCTATTCTTACTAAGGCAAAGAAAGGGTATATGGAGAAGACAGATTCTTAAGGATTTTCTCTCTCCAAGTTTTATTGGTAATTGGAAGAGAGAGAGGTTGGGAAGAGAAAAAGAAAGAAGTGGAACTTGAAACAGCTACCACCACTGTTGATTCCTCATCCTCAGAGTTTCTGGGTTAGGCCCTGCATAGGTGAGGCACAATGAAGCTCATTGCTCCATCCTTCTGTCTGGCCAGCCCTTGCCCAAGGCTCCTGATGCAAGTTTCATCCTTAAAGCCAAAGTCACTCCACTTCCTGTTAACTTTTAAAATTAGCCAATTTCACTGCCCAAATATAGCATCTAATTGTTATAGGTGTTTTTTATTAATTTGCATAAAAGAGCCCAAGGGAAGGTTCTATTCTCTATACCCTTCCCTGAATTTGTTAGTCATGTTATTCTCAAAGGACTCTGCTCTTTAAAAAGATTAGTGCTTCTTGATTAGATATGAAAACAGGAAGGTGCATAATAAGACAGAACAATGAGATTGTTTCCAGTGAGTCTAGAAAAGAGTTAGTTCCTCAGAAGCTGACTAAAGTCTTTAGTGTGGGGAACAGGAACGCCATCTGATCCAAACTCCTACTCAGCGGAGTGAGAGAATCTTCTATACCTCATCCCCAACAGATGGCTAGTCTCTACTTTAATATTGTCAGTGTGTACAACACATACAACCCACGTGTTTGCAGAATGGCTCATTTTTGTTTTTCAACAGCTCTAAAGTTTAGGTTTGTGTTAACATCATCCAGTTACCTCCCTCTTCATATTTTCATTCATCTGATTGTTTCACTCCCCTATTCAAAATACTCATAATCTTCCAGTGCTTCAGAACAAACCCAATGTCTTAGCATGGCACTCTCAGAAATTTACAATCTACATCTTATTTTCTTTTCAACCAAATCTACCTCCATTCCCCACTTCAACCATTTATTAAACAAATATATTGAACTGCTATATCTGTTGGGCACTTCAGTGAATGCTGGCACTACAAAGATGAAAAAGGAGTCTCTTGAATTTCAGGAAGCTCATAGGAGCTTTTTCCAAGTGTCCAAAGCATTAGCAACCCCAAGATGTTAACTGTTTCTCAAAGATGTGAGGTCTTACACCACATGGACTGCTCTCCCTTCCTGAAATGCCCTTTCCTCCTTACTCCTGCTACATATAAACACTACCTGTTATGGGAGCCATTCTCCAACACTAAAGTCAGATTGAAAACTCCCTTATGTGTACTCCCATAGCACTTACTTTCTAGAAAGTAAAGGCCAAGACCACATCTGTCTTCTTCATTAATTTATCTCCATTATTTGCACAGTGCCTGATGCCATGTCAGCCCTAAATAATCATTTGCTGGATAATTGATTGTGATGAAAGGATAAATGAACACATCTCTATGGTGCCACTTGCCAGAGTCTAACTTAAACATGTGTGTGTCTTTCTCACCAGACTGTAAGTTTCTTGTCAACAGGAACCACCCTCCACTCCTTTGTGTCCTCCATCTCTAGCACACGATGAGTACTAAAGCAATAGATTTGAGCTAATTCACTCAGTATATATAACATTGAATGACTGATACATGTGCAAGACACTGTTAGGCCCATGTGTGTCTTCTTACAATATTGAGGACTTGCTCTAAGAAAGTATATAATCTAATAGAGAGGATAAGATGCTCACAAAGGTAATAATTAATATGTCAAACTGGCTTGCACCTTGTGTCATGTTCTGTTCTCAGCACTTCTCATACACTCCTTATAACAGTCTTTGTGGTAGATGCTATTATCCATTCCATAGAGGCAGAGAGAAATTAAGTAACTTTCCCAAAGTCATACATATAGTAAGTTGCAGAGGCAGGATTTGAACTCAAATCACACATCTAACCACGCACATCACCTTTTTGGCAAAAGAAACACATCTCACCTTCCGCACTAAGTAGATAGTCTCCTGATATTTAGAACAGAAGTCACTATTTTGGAGATTTGGAGCAATTCTAGTTGCTAATTTTCCCAACTATATGAGGACATTCACATTGATATCTCCTATATGAATGACCTCAAGGATACTAGAACAGATTCTAAGAAGACAAGGCATCTAAATACACCAATGGGGGAAATCTAGCTAATGTAAGCAAAGGTAAAATTCATCATAAATATGGAATAACTCTGAGGATGAAAAGAGAAGTTGAAAAACAGATTTCAGAATTCACAGGAACCAGGGTAGCTCTTTGGCTCCAGAGAGCAGATGCTAAAGCTGTTTTTGTTAGTCCAGGGAGGATCAAACATTTGTTTGTCTGTACCAACAAGACAGAAACCAATGAGGGTGGGGCTGTTCCCAGAATCACAGTGCATATGCTGTTACCAGAAAGAGAGAGAAAGAGAATGGCGATGATGATAATGATGATGATGATGAGAGGAAGGAATGCAACAATGCCCATTCAAGTACATATTGAACATAGAAGATACACATGGGCTTAAAGGTGTAGGAGTTATCAAATTCTCAGAATAAAATTGCTTAGAAATTTCTAGAATCCTGATTTAAATATAGACCAATTAATACCATATATGATATACCATATATGATAGATCCATAAAGGGATGCAGATCCTATACAAATTGGAGGAGGATCTAAAAATGTGTCTAGTTACAAGCAACCTACCTACCATGTGCTACTTCTCATAATTGTCCCAACATAGCTGCCCAGCTGAGAGATCTTCCATAAACCATCCATTTCCATCCTGTGGGGGCAGAAGGGCTGCCAAAAAAAGGGAAGAGAGTGAGGAAGGGTGTGTAAACCCGCACTTTGTTCTTGTCACCCACCCACCATCCCATCTTCTTAAAGTATCATCACCACTACCCCCGCTCTTCTTCTCCAGACCACTGTACCTTTCCACCCAGAAATAATCAAGAAAAGCTACCATGTATGTGACAGCTCAATGACCTCGTTTCTTTGTGAATACAAAGTCCTACATTTAATCTCTCTTGACAAACCTTTTAAAACAAACCAGGTGGGGGCGGGGCGGGGGGGAGGGGGAGTGGCGGTACAGGAGAAAGGATGGGATGTGAGATGCAGAGGGACCAGGGAGCAGAGTCTTTACTGGCAATGCTGAAGGTGGAGCAGGCAGCTGACATGAGGACACAGCTCCCTCAACTAAGCAACCCAATTCGTAATGCAGCTCACAGATGGGTTTTAATAACACGGCTGAGCCATCTGGTAGCTTCCTATTTTAGCTAATTATTCTTGGTAAGTAAGTGCTAAGCTTTTAAAATTATTGTTTAACTTTCTTTTCCTTCTTTTTTTTTTTTTTTTTTGTCACCCTCCCTCTGTATTTTGGTTTCCCAGGGTAAATCCTTGCCCTAGTTACTTTTCTGGGGAAAGCCTGGCTTGCATACTATTCTTAGCAGAAAAGTTTCTAAGAAAACATCAAAATTACTTCCTTTAGCACTCTTATTCTCTAAGTTTTCCATCAAAATAATACTACCTTAGCCTGGCCAGTGTGGCTCAGTAGTTGAGCATCAACCCATGAACTGGGAGGTCACAGTTCGATTCCCAGTCAGGGCACATATCCGGGTTGTGGACTCGATCCCCAGAGGGGGGCATGCAGGAGACAGCTGATCTATGATTCTCTCTCATCGATGTTTCTTTCTATCCCTCTCCCCTTCTCTCTCTAGAATCAATAATAATATATATTCAAAAATAATAATAACACTACCTTAAATAGCAAGTTCATTAAATACCCCAAGGATCTAGGGTTTTAGCCCAAACAGCACTCACTGACAGTCTTGAACTATACCTTAAAAGTCTACCAAGCTTGTCCTCCTTCCCCCAACTTATTATATGAGTGTCTTAATGGACTATTTAAAATAATTAAGTAAAACTGAATCTCCAGGAAGATATATCAAATTGTCCTGTGACATCCTATACTCTTCACAACACTACCATACTGCAAAAGCAAATTAAGGAAAATGAATTTAGGAATGAAGGGGATAACAAAAGAGAGGGGCCCTGGTCAGGTGGTAGGTAGCAGCGGAGTAAAAAGAATCAGATAAGTGAATCCCTGATGATATTATGAGAGTTTTTAGGAAACAGCCTAGAACAAGTAGCATTCTGGGGAATTATATCATCCTGAGGCCTTGGTTCCTAAGGTTTCCTCAGCCTTATTATTCACTCCATAGACCTTAACCTCCATCCATCCTCAGCCCTAGTTCTTGAAAGGTATCACCAAGAGCCACCCTTTTTGCACAGCCCAGAATAAAGGATATAAAGAGAATATGTGATCCCAATACTCCAAACTTTAATGCTGAAATATTTGAAAGAGCATGAGTTTCAGAGCTTGACTCATGTTGATTCAAATCCCAACTCTCCCCATCAGAAGCTGTGTAATTTGGGGGGCACAATTGCTTCAATTTTCTCAGTGATAGGACTATAATGTTTATCTCAGTACTCTTCTGAAGACAATTTAAAGCAACAAAACAAATAATTTATACATTTATGAACTGTCCAATATGCAAAGCAAATACAGCTTATTTCATGTAACTAATCTGATACCTCACTCTGCTGGGGGTGGGGGTGAAATGAAGAGAAGTGAACAGAACACATGTGTTAAGTGACAGTAACTTCTTGGATCTATGTCCAGCCCCTTGGATTTTACTGCTCTCCACAGCAGAACTTTGGGATAAGTCCCTGGAATAGTCATTTGGGAGCTTGCTGAGGGATAGCTGGTGATCACTCCATTGGCCTGATAGAGGACCAGTGATGGCTGTCTCATGTTGGGTAGACTTCTTTGCATGTTTGTCTCCTTGCTGGAGTTCAGAATAGCAAGCACAATAAAATGGCCTTCCTTCTTCTGGCTTTTTTTAAGTTCATCTAAATCATTCCCCATCTTTAACATCCAAGTCTAACAACTTGCCTCCCCTCCTGTCTGTCTCTACTACTCTGCACTCCATTCTTCCTGAAGCAAGAGTGCCCCTCCCATGGCATTCTGAGCTCTCTCCAGCCCTGGCTTACAGCACCTGGAAGGCCTAACTCTTTGTAGGCATGTGGCTATGTCATGAGTGGTTAAGAAATTAAAAAAACCCTTCCTCTCTGGATAAATTCTAGATTTCAAGACTATATAGTCTCGAAAATTCTATTCCAGTTGTCAAAGGCTGAATACAGACTTTTTGCATTCCTGCGGTAACAATCCTAAACCCCCTGATACAAATGGATGCCTCTGGCAAATCAGAAGTACAAATGAGAAAAGCACACTGGTAGATTTAAAAATGTATATTATCCTCATGACACTATTTCTTTTTCCATCAAGTCAGTACTTCAGTTGGTAAGGAGGTTTCATAGCACTATGCTATCACTACCATACTTGGTGTGATGGGAGTTAAACAGGGTTTTATAGGCTTGCCTAGGAGTGTAATCACCATAAATAACCTTATTTCTATGGGAAAATTTCTTGAGAATGCCTAATAACTGGCTTCCAAATGAAATTTTGGAACATAGCTGGTTTGTAAGTTGAGAATGGACAATATTCCATTTTAATACCAGAAACTTCCCCGAGTTACACAAACTGAAACCTAAGGAGGATGATTATCTTGGACTTGAAAAATTAATATTTCTAGTTTCTCTGTTTTTATAACTTACTTCCTTAGCTTCTTAGCACAAATATAATAGATCCGAGAGGCCAAATCTGAACTATAAACTGGAGGCTGTGGTGAATTAAATGTATTTGCTTTGTTCTGCAGATGTTAAACACAATTCCCACAAAATTTGAAAGGTGGAGTTAATTCAGACTTAGACGAATCTAATGAGCATCTGTTTTGATTTTTCTAACCATTGATCTGATTTTCTTTTAACTTGATACTGGTTGGTTTACACGAGTCCATGTGATAATTGCAAATAGCCAAAGGTGAAATCATTCCAGAACCCCCAAAACAGTATTTTTTCCTTAAAATGTCAAAAGATTCTTTAAAGACGTTTAACAATTTTGCATGAGTGCAGATTATGAAATGCATAAGTACATGTACATTTTACTTCTATGAATGTATCTATACCCAAACACATAACTAAATAAAAATTGAGAAGTTGGATATTGCTTTCTGTGAAGGGAAGACGTTTCTTTAACAAGGATATAGAAAATCATGAAAGCTTTGTGATATTAGCTGAATCGTATCCCCCACAAAATTCACATGATGAAGTCCTAACCCCAGTACCTCAGCATGTGACAGTCTTTGAAGGTAGGGCCTTTAAAGAGGTAATTAAGTTAAAATTAGATCATTAGGGTAGACCCTAGTCCAATAAGACTGGTGTCCTTATAAGAAGAGGAAACTTCACATGGAAATATGGACAGAGGAAAGACCATGTCTGATGCAGGGAGAAAGAAGGCATAGACCTACAAGCCAAGGAAAGAGGCCTCACAAGAAACCAACGCTGCAAATACCTTAATCTTGGACTTCCAGCCTCCAGAATCATGAGGAAATAAATTTCTGTTGTTTAAGTAACCCAATCTGTGGCACTTTCTTATAGCCCCAGCTAATATACTCTGTAACCTAAAATTCTATCTAGAGGTATAAAATATAATTTAGATTACTTAATGGAATAGATATTTTAAACTGTCTTGAGAGATTATGGGTTTTCAAGATTGATTATATGGTCATATTTTGGGGTTCTACAAATGCTTAATTTGAATTTTACTTTAATTTATATTTTAAATATTTCTAAATTATAATAAAAATACTCAAATATATTAGATATCAAAATTTGACCCATTTCAGGCATATATTCCATTAACTTACACTGCCATGTCATATCATCATTATATAGTTCTCAGAATGAAGCTTTTCCTACCTCAATGTGCATATATTTTAATTACCTGAAAATATCAGAAATACTGCAGGTGTGAACTCTTTTTTTTTAATGCAGTCCTGAATAAAATCTCTATGTTTGGTAGTAATTCTGTCATTTTAGTCCATTAAATAAAGGTTAGTAAACTGTCAAAAACATTACATATTCTCGTAAGAAAACCTGAAAATTAGTAGGAAGAAACATTCTGACACCATACTTAGTGATTTCTTGGTAGTTTCTTATTAAACAACTAGAGGCCTGGTGCACAAAATTCGTGCATGGGAGGGGGGTCCCCTTGGCCCAGCCTCTACCCTCTTCAATCTGGGAGCCCTTGGGGGATGTCCAACTACTAGTTGAGGCCCAATCCTGGAGATTGGGCCTAAACTGGCAATCGGACATCCCTCTCACAATCCTGGACTGCTGGCTCCTAATCGCTCACCTGCCTGCCTGCCTGGTCGCCCCTAACTGCCCCCCCCCTCACTGGCCTGATTGCCCCTCACTGCCTCTGCGTGCTGGCCTGATCACCCCTAACTGCCCCCCTTTGCCAGCCTGGACACCCCCAACTGCTCCCCTGCTGGCCTAGTCACCCCTCACTGCACCCCCTGCTGGCCTGGTTGCCCCCAACTGCCCCCCCCCCCGCCAGCCTAGTCACTCCTCACTGCCCCCCCTGCCAGCTTGGTTGCCCCTAACTGCCCCCCCACCAGCCTGTCGCCTCTTACTGCCCCCCTGCTGGCCTGGTCACCCCTCAACTGCCCCCCCTGCTGGCCTGGTCGCCCTCAACTGCCCCCCCTGCTGGCCTGGTTGCCCCACGCAGCCTGCTGTTCAGTCATTTAGTCATTCCTCACTAACCCCCTTGCCATCCTGGTCACCCCATGTAGCCTGCTTGTTCAGTTGTTTGGTTGCCCTTCACTAACTCCCCTGCCAGCCTGGCCATAGGCAACCATCTTGTGAGGGCGTGAGGGTTAATTTGCATATTACCTCTTTATTATATAGGATTGTTTTTACATTATTAGTGTATTGAGTGATACATAAACTGATAATCAAAAATAAGAAATGCATACATTTCTGAAAGTACATATCATATATTTATTATAAAACATTCCAAAAATACAGAAAATAATCAAGAAAATAAAAATCACTCAGAAGCTTCCCTCCCTCTCCCCTACACACACAATGCAGCCCTGCATATATCCGCTTGCATAAAATGATGAGAATGTTACTTTTGTACAGAGAGGTGAGCACAGCTACGCCACATTCAATAAATGTCAGGTTAGGCCCCAGCACATCCGTTCAGTGTGTGCCTGTGTCATGGTATACATAATAATCAACTGTATAAAAAGAAGAGATTACCATGATCTATTGCATCACAGTGACATCATGTGAGAGATAGTTTAGCACATATGGTAAGCTTTCTATTTTGACTTATGTATGCATCGTAAGAAAAGGAAGCAGCTGCTAGATACCTTTAGCAGTTAAATTGTGAAACAAAAATGTCCCGTGATGCCTCTTTGAAACATTTACATCAGTCTAATGAAAGAGAATCCTCAGGTTGCAAGGGGGAGTTTTGGAAAATCAGATACTAATTGCAGCCCAGGATATCCTTAATATGGAAGACAATTGAATGCTGATGCAAATTTCCAGCAAAATTCTATAAGATTCATCTCAGTTTTTTTGGTTTTTAATGCACTAGAGGTATAGTCCTATTACTATTCTTAACTGACTTTATAGTAAAGAAATTTTATAAATGTAAACTTGTAAAACAATTATACACTGATTAAACACTGGTTTTACCTGGCTGGTGTAGCTCAGTGGTTGAGCACTGACCTATGAACCAGGAGGTTACAGTTCATGGTCAGGGCACATGCCCGGGGTTGTGGGCTCGATCCTTAACAGGGGGCAAGCAGGAGGCAGTTGATCAATGATTCTCTTCATCACTGATGTTTCTATCTCTCCCTTCTCTTCCTCTCTGAAATCAATAGGAATATATGTCTTTTAAAACCACTGATTTTGCCCTTTATTTCAATGTAAATGGAGGAATAAGTGAAGAAACTGGGATCTTTAGTCTGAATAAGAAAAATTTAAAGGGAGACATTCAAGCTGCCTTCATCTGCTGGCTGTCGTAGAAAGCAGAAGGAGGGTGAATTGCTAACTTTGCAGATGGACAAATCTCAGCACAATACAAGAAAGAACAATATAAGAAAGTAAAGTGTTGCCTCTGGAATACTCAAGGACCTGGCACGGGAGGTGTTCAGGCAACCATTGGGTCTTTAAGGAGTTCTGTCCCAGGGAGTCCTCTTTGGAAAGGAAAGATTAATTCCAATTCAGAGTTCAGAATCCAAAGAGGAGCAAGGCGTTGAAAAGCAAGCAGGCATGTTGGCCCACTTTAAGGGATTTTGGAGAAAAGCCTTGAATTTTCTGCACGCTTAATCATGTAAACCAGGAGATTAAAGTCACATACAGCCAGCGTGCTCTGCTTGATACAACAGAGTTCTACAGCGCGAGCCACGTTAGGAAAGCTCTGTCCTCGTGTGGGGATAAAGTGGTGCTTGGAAACACTAAGCTGCAGGAATTGGGTTTGCAAGGTAGGGGAAAGGAGAGAAGGGATTCAAAAAATTACACCCTGAAAAGGGAAAATAGTAATTTTGAGTTGACTTACATCAGAACATTTTACATGTTCAGGTTTATGCAACTAAAAGGAGACGCAGGGAAGTCTTGTCAATTAGGATGCTCCCAAGTCCACCCCAATATTAATGGCTTAGTCGAGCTCTTGAGTATTTACTTTGGGAAAAAGCTGAGGCTTGCCCATTGCAAACTCAGACTTACCACTGAGCTCATGTAGTATAACATGCTAATTAGCAGAGCACCCTCTGAAGTCTACTTTCTGGGTGCAGTTTCTGGCCATACCTAGAGCGGGACTAGTTTTTCCCGGCATGCCAGAGACTTTTCTGATTTTAGCACAGAGAGTCCCATTTCTTGAGACAACCCCGCCCCCCTCATTCCTGAGCAAACCAGGACATTTAGTCACTCTAGCTCACACCTGGCCAACTGCGAAGACTTGCCTAAATGCCATGGGGGCAATAAAAGTACCTATCTCAACAGTGCTATGAGGATAGAGCAAGTAATGAATGCAAAGTCCACAGAACAGTATCTATACATGCTTATATTCAGGAAACAGGAGGGATTTTTATTATCTGTGATCAACCTCTGCTCAGCAAGCAACAACACCTTAGGTAACATACACCAGGTATGTGCTTATTTGCTACTATTTGAAATATAGTAAATCCTTCCTTGTTTACATCATGGTCCTACCAATAGCTGAATTGCTAGCCACAAAAAAACGGACCTCCAGAAGGGAGTGGCAAGAAATATTCAAAGTGATGAACAGCAAGAACCTACAACCAAGATTACTTTATCCAGCAAAGCTATCATTCAGAAGTGAAGGTCAGATAAAGAGCTTCACAGATAAGAAACAGCTAAAGGAGTTCATCACCACCAATCCAGTATTATATGAAATGCTGAAAGGTATCCTTTAAGAAGAGGAAGAAGAAGAAAAAGGTAAAGATACAAATTATGAACAACAAATATGCATCTATCAACAAGTGAATCTAAGATTCAAGTGAATAAATAATCTGATGTACAGAATGAACTGGTGATTATAATAGAATCAGAGACATAGAAAGGGAATGGACTGACTATTCTTGGTGGGGAAAGGGGTGTGGGAGATGCGGGAAGAGACTGGACAAAAATCGTGCACCTACCGATGAGGACAGTGGGTGGGGAGTGAGGGCGGAGGGTGGGGTGGGAACTGGGAGGAGGGGAGTTATGGGGGAAAAAGAGGAACAAATGTAATAATCTGAACAATAAAGATTTAATTTAAAAAAACGGACCTCTCCATTTTTATATTAATCTACTGATCACCCATATAAATATTTATATTTCTATATTTCTATATTTCTATATTAATGCATAAATCATTTAAATCCATATATTTAAATCCACATATGAGCTGCACATATTAGTACATTGTTCAAACCCACAGCTCAGAGGACTAGACTCTTCAGGAATTTCACGAAAGTGCTTTCTCCTGAGAGAACACAATGGGTCTTGGAATCACCTACACCAGCCCTGACTAGGGTTTTGGAAAAGACAGAGAAAGGAAACCAGAGGCAGAACCGATTATTCAGCTGGTGAATCAGAGCGACGATGAATCAGATCTGGCAAATGCTGACAGCAGTGAACACTAAGCAAACGGCTTGAGTGTGATGCTCATTTGTCATCATTTATATAACTCTCTGCTCTTCAACATGAACCAAAATAAAAATGTAGAGTATAGCCAAAGTGATCACATGCATATATAAAAGACTCCTTGTTCCTACATATATTTAAAGCCAGTAGGCAGGTACAGCTATACAAAAAAAAAAAAAAAAGGTAGAGCATAATTCTTAAGTAGTACTGGGCAAGAGCACTTTATAACCTGAAAAGTGCTCTAATCATACTTATGGTGAGAGACTGAAAGTGGGAGAGGACACGCCTTGCCAACATCTTCGAGGACAGCTCATCTGCTTTGATGTGACAGCACCTGACCCACTGCCATCAGGGCATTATTTCCACCCAACAGAAGTGGGCGGGGCGATCTTTCAGCATCCTTCCAGAAAAAAGGGGGAGAGAGGGAGGGAGTTTCGGTAATAACCACTAAAACAAAGCAATTTTAAACGGTCAGTGAAGAGCCAAATGTGTGTGAACAGGATGACACAAAGCACATTAGCTGGTGGACTGGATCCTGCCTTCGGCCTTATTAGCAGCTGATCTGGGCCCGCAAGCATTCCTCCCACTACCAATCCTCTGGGGACGAGAAGTTGGCTGAGATTATCCAGAGGTAACAGACCACATGAGTTTTGTCTACTCAGGGAATGGTTAATGTTTATTCACCCTAGAGATTGGTTTAGACAAAATAAAGCCTTAGTCAACCGGAGCCTAAATCACTACAACCTTTAATTAACATTTTTCCTTTCCATTTCACTTCAATGAGAAATGAAGTGAATCACACAAAAGTAATGTGACGTGAGGAAGTTTTATTTTTAACCAACCAAGTCTAAGGTGTAACAGGGTATTAATAAAATTATTTTCTGGCTCATCTTTTATACTTATTATCAAATAAAGAGGGTGGATTTATACTCAGAACAATGACCCTTCAGCATAGAGGGGTGTATGATATTCAGAGTGACTTCTACTAAAAAGTTTTAGATAATTTGCAGTCAAAGCGAATACCAGCCTGTTAGAATCGGAAGGAACCTTAGAGCCAGGGTTTGCTTCTCGTCCACTCTGAGCCCCTTTTGCTCTCAAGTGTGTCCAGGTTTGGGTAACAAACCATTTGTTCATCAGACTAGATCACCCACCACAGTGATCTTAAAACAATTTCAGCAGCAGAATCCTTTTTAAAAACTAAATCTTACACAGAGCTCTGATACATAGACAGGGTGACCAGTTGTCACCTTATTATAAAATAACAAAAGTTCTGTTTCACCAGTGTAAATGTAATTTTATCAACACAATGTCATAACATTCATTTATTATTAAGCCAATCAATGAAAACATTGAGATCATTTCAATACGCACACACAAAAAAATAAAAAATGATATTGAGAGTAATGGTTTCATCTTACACAAGCCTCAGAGTCCAGTTTGTTGCTCAATTTGCTATTGGTTTACTAGTGCTGAGGAAATTTTGATTCACATGAATGAACAGCGTGAGTGATTGTTGTTGTTGTTATTATAATCACCCTTCTTACAAGCTCAGGATTGCTCCTAAGTAGACTGCTCCAGAAGCTTAGAAGAGGAAAAGCAAAACATGTTTGTTTTAATGTCAAATCACTTACAATAGCTAACCCATTTTTTTTTTTTTTTTTTTTTGACAAACACAAAAGTCAGATCAGACGCATCCAACACGTAAGAAGGGCATAAGAACTCTGAGTCATAGCACATATTACAACACGACGTGATGCAGGTCCACTTGCTCAACCTCCCTGGTCTGGGACACAGAGGTGCCTGGATCTGGCTGGCCTTGTCATCATTTCACTGAGATTCTGGCGTGTGTGCTACAATAGTGCAGCATCTGTGCAATCCTGCACCGGGAGAACACAGGCAGGCCTGGATCTTAACAAACACTAGCATTCTTTTTTTTCTTTTTTTATGTATTCATTGGTTGCTTTATTATTATTGTTGTTGTTGTTGTTGTTTAAAATATTACATATGTATTCTTTTTCCCCCATTGACCTCTCCCTGGCCACTTCCTTCCCCCCAGTACATGCTCTCACCCCCCTACTGTCTGTGCCCATTGGTTTTGCTTATATGCATGCATATAAGTCCTTTGGTTGATCTCTTACCCCCCACCCCTACCTTCCCTCTGAGGTTTGACGGTCTGTTCGATGCTTCTCTGTCTCTGGATCTATTTTTGTTCATCAGTTTATGTTTTGATTATATTCCACAAATGAGTGAGATCATGTGATATTTATCTTTCTCTGACTGGCTTATTTCGCCTAGCATAATAACTCTAGTATTCTTAATTCATATTAATAGTCACAAAATCTGCCAGGAAAACTTTGTCCCAAAGTCTACACAGAATAAAAAGTGAAACAGGTCGCACAAATTAAAAGTCTGCCATTGTCAGTGTGCTGCATGTGGACAGATAGTGTATTTTTGTTGGCATGTGTTTTTAAAAATATATATATTTTTATTGATTTCAGAGAGGAAGGGAGAGGGAGAGAGAGAAAAAAACATCAATGCTGAGAGAGAAAAATCATTAAATCATTGATCTGCTGCCTCCTGTACATCTCCTACAGGGGGTCGAGCCCACAACCAGGGCATGTGCCCTCACCAGGAATCAACCATGACCTCCTGGTTCATAGATCGACACTCAACCACTGAGCCACACTGGCTGGGCTGCATGTTATTGTTCATAATCAAAAATACACTTTAAGATGATATTCAATTATGTATTTGCAGGACTGGGTTCCAGAAAAACCAACAGTCACCGTGATAGGGAACCCTTCTTTATAGAGAGTTTACTGTGCGCCAGGTTCTAAATGTGAACTCATTTAATGCTCACTACAGCCGGGTGAGATAGCCTTTATCCCCATGTTAACTAAAATGGAGGTGCTGGGATAAGTGATCTACCCAAAGTCACAAAGAGCTCAAGTGACAGCCAGACTTGAGCTCAGACAGGTTGGTTCCAGAATCCGTGTTCCTAGCCACCAAAGTTAAATTACCAATCGTGTCAGTTTTAAAACCTTGCTCTAGTATATTTTTTAGACCCAGAAAACCTGCTCCTTAGAAGGTAAGGGACTAGCCAAGGCCATGCAATCTGTGAAAGGCACACCTTCTCTCTACCACACCTTGGACTTCTCGGAGCTCTCTGTCTAACCAAGTTGCACAGACATTAATAGCATTACTGTGCTACCTAGCTCATGTCCCTAGTTTGGGAAGACTTTACTAGTTAGTGACTTATCCCCTTTATGACCATTTGCTCCGCAGGGCACACAGCTCCCCATGGGACATGCAGCCTTAATGGGCTGTTACAGAGCAAGGGCATGAGGTCCTGGTTCCATTATAAAGAATAAAGACAGCCCCTTTCCTTGTACAGATTCTCTCAGCTATAAAGGATCTAAGGATCTGCTTACAATTACACAAATATTGCCTGTTTTGTTCCTGGCAGGCCTCTCTCAAACATCATAAGCAAGCCACAAAAGCCCAGAGGGTGGCCCCTTTCCTCTGAGCATTAAACAACTCTGTTAACCTCTAGAGAGCCCCAGCCACTCCCCTCTTCATCCACAGCCCTGGAGGAAGACCAACTCTCAATCTGGTGCATGTCACTGGGTTACCTGTCATATACACCCCAGGAAGAGGCCAATGGAGACTCATGGACACTTTAACATATGCATGCCATTCCCTACTTCATGTGTTACTAAAATTTGATTATAAAGTGGTTCCTTTAATTTCTAATATTTTCCAAAGAAACATTACAAATGGTGGTGAGATTCCCAAACTCTCTTCTTTCCCGAATGTATTTGATACATATGTAGCTGAAATACAATATATCTGCAAATCACAAAGAGAAAATGATACTGTGGAATGTATTGCCTTCAAAATATGGCAAGTATATTTAAGCCTATACTTTACAAATATACTTTAAAAATCAATACATAATTTCTGGAATGTGTTGGGACATTTGTAATTAAATAACATAGAAAACGTAATTAAAAAACTGGCCTTAGTTCTCTTTAATTCTGATGCCTGAGGAAAAGCAGATGTAATTGGAGAAGACAAGATGCTGGGTGGCACTGGTAATGATGAAGGAAACTCCTGGGCACTTTCAAGAGCTTAAGACTAGAAGGCAAGAACGTTGGTTTTCTGTGTCAGATTTTACTCCAAAACAGAGGCTCTCCTTTGCCTGCCTTTCAGAGGCAGGTCAGTCATGAAGGTCATTTTCTGCCTCACAAGCTTCCTTCTTTGCCGTGTCTGGAGTCCTCACAGACGCTCAGTGAGGTCACTTTCTGTCCAGGGGTTAGGCAAGGTCAGCATGGCCTCACACAGACTCATCCCATGACGCTTCTGGAAGCTGGCCACCACTGATGGCTGGTCCTCTGCTCGGAGGCCCGTTCCAGGGCAAGAGGTTAGAGCACAGGCTGCGGGCTGGACCAGGGCCATTGTGCTGTCTGCAGGACAAGCTGGCCCTGGCCGTGTTGGCCCCTGCCCACTGCCTCACCCTTTAGGTAACATCCACAGCCAGTGAACACGAATATTCCAGTTTTATATTTGCAGAATGCACAGAGGGCTGGTAAAGAATCCAGGACCCATAGAAAGCAACTATCTTTGCTCCACACAAGGAAAATAGGAGAAAATGAATGCAAATGTCATAGATAGGAGATTAAAGAACAAGTCCTAATGTCCATGACAAGAGAAAATCCTCCGGTTCAGGTGCTCAGTGTGGCAATCCTTCAGTTACATGAGACTTCCTGTAAGAGTCCTGCCCTGCCCTTCTGAGACAAATAAGGGGTTGTTTCAAGTTCTTACTTGGCTCCTAATCAGAGCTCCCATCACTCTGGCTCCAAATCCCAATGTGCCTGTTGTCATTCCTCACTGGACACTAGGTTAAGACCATGCACTTTGGATCCAGATGATCTGGATTCTGATTTTCCCTTTTCTAGCTTGGGCTAGTTTCTTAACTTGCCTAACATGAGTTCCTTTATCTATAAAAATGAAAGTAATACTACTACTTACCCTATAGGTTTACTGTTACTAACATGTTATTATAATTAATTAGCGGCCCGGTGCATGAAATTCATGCACGGGAGGGGGGGGGGGGGTGTCCCTCAGCCCAGCCTGCACCCTCTCCAATCTCGGACCCTTTGGGGGATGTCGACTGCTGGTTTAGGCCTGGTCCCAGGATGTCCAACAGGCTTGATCCCAGGATGTCTGACAGGCCTGATCCCAGGATGTCCGACTGCTGGGATCGGGCCTAAACCGGCAGTTGGACATCCCTCTCACAATCCTGGACTGCTTTCTCCTAACTGCTCGCCTGTGTGCCTGCCTGATTGCCCCTAACTGCTTCAGCCTGCCAGCCTGATCGCCCCCTAACAGCTCCCCTGCCAGCCTGATTGATGCCTAACTACTCCCCTGCCAGCCTGATCATCCCCAACTGCCCTCCCCTGCTGGCCAGATCACCCCAAGGCTTTTATTAGTATAGATATGACCCTTCACAGAAAATTTCACTAACCCTGCTTTACAATAAGGGCTTGACGATTGAATCATTGGGGCCAGGCACCAAGATTTCCTTTCTTTGAATAGTGGAGGGAATAATTATCTTGTCTTTAAGTTGCCCTGAACATCAAATGAGATAATGACTTAGAAAAGCATAAAAGCACCATATAAAGACAACTGTCTTTTTCATGTACCGAAAAGACAAAAAAGTGGTAAAATGAAAAACACTATTTTTATTCTCCCCCTTCCTTCCTTTACAGCCTTTATTTAAACTTTGAAATTTAGAAAAATTTCACTCCTATTTTCATTTATTTACATTCAATATTATTTTGTATTAGTTTCAGGTTTTATATTAGTTACAGAATAGTGGTTAGGCAATCATATACTTTACAAAGTGTTCCCAGATATTTCCAGTACCCACCTGGCTTCATACCATCATTACAATACTATTGACTCTATTCCCTATTTAAGTGACAATAGGTTTACAGGTTCCTTCCAATCTTTCTTTTGTGTTGCCCACCCTTCCTTTTCTTTCTCACGTCTTCCCTCATTTTCTTTATATAGTATCTCAATTGGCCCTCAAAGCTCAGTGAAGGCACTGGGACACGCTTAACACATTTTACAGACCAGGAAACTGAGGCCAATTCCAGTTGGCTATGGAACTGGACTCCTCCAGCAGGGAGCCCACACAGCCATGCTCTCCACCTTTCCTAAGGGACAGCCGCAGGGCAAACAGAACAAACCTCCCCGTGAGGCTCCCAAGCCTCATTCTCAAGCACCTCTTCATCATGGATGCTCCACATTCTTTCCTCTCCCCCGCCCCACCCCCATTCTTTACTGCCCCCCTTCTGGGGAGCAGGTGGTAGGCTTGCACTCACTGTGCAGGTGTGCACCCCCATGGGGTGGGCGAGAACTGGGGCGGGCGGGTGCAGGCTTGTTTTTGGGCCAAGGCGGGAGCAGGAGTCCTGGCCTCTCAAGTGTGCAGGCCGCGGTGAGGCCCGGTCAGTGCCAGGAGCTTCACCAAACCGCTGCATTGGGGTACCCAGCAGTGCAGCGCTCCTCCACTGAGGTGGTGCTGCCCCTCCACCCCCGCCTCAGGGCTGCGAGTCTGCGCCCCTCCGCCAGGGCGTCCTTCCATGCCTGCAGTCATCGCCTCTTGTTTCCCACCTATTGGGGCCCACTACAGAACCTCACTCTCCGCGGGGGAGGCAGATCCCCGCCTGCCAGCACCCTGCCCAGGCCTGAGCCCCCTCCAGTGCACCCCACCTTGGCGCCGCTCTGCATCCCTTGAGCCGCCCGCCTCCTGGCCAGATCCACCCATCAGGTGGAGGCCTGTCGGCGCACCTGCAGACCCCATGGCCACGGCTCCTGGCAGCCCCTTTGCTGAAGGTTCCTCTATCTTCAGGCTCTCTCCTCAGACCCCAGGGAGCTTGGCTCCCGCGGCCCCACCCTTCCGTGGCTCCCTGCAGCCCCCGCTCTACTCAGCTCTAGGCTCTCCCGCCACCCACCTGTCAGGACGCTGCCGGGGTGCCTTGCTGTGGGCAGTGTGGTTCTGGGGCAGGGGCTGGGGTGTGGGGAGCAGCTCCAGTAAAGTTTAGTAAACCCGAGGCCCCCAGCCCCTCCTTGAGCGGAGCCCAGGGCAGGCTGGGGGCCTGGGTCCGAACACTGCAGCTGCGGAGGCAGCCCCGGCAGAGAGGTGAGGTTGCATCAGCCTGCCAGAGTGGGTGGGTCATGCCTTCCTGCTCACCCCCCACGGCCAGGCCCAGCCTGGTCCACACTGCCACAATCAGCCTGCAGGAGTGGGTGGGTTGTGCCTTGCTGCTCAGCCCCGTGGCTCCCGTCGGGGTCAAGGATAGGCCAACTGGGGTGGCTTGGGGCTGCTGGGTGTCGGGCTCCCCTGCGCGTTTGTGTCTCCAATCCAGCCCCCAGCAGCCCCAGCAGCCCCAGCAGCCCCAGCACCGAGGTGGCGGGGCTTGGGGCTGCTGGGGCCTGACGGGAGACATAAACACACAGGGCTTCCCTTAGGCTTCACTGCCGGGAGCCATCAGACTTCGATCACAGCTTGGAGCCTACATATGCAAATTAACCGCCATCTTTGTTGGCGGTTAATTTGCATATCATGCTGATTAGCCAATGGGAGGCATAGCGAAGGTATGGTCAATTACAATATTTGTCTATTATTAGATAGGATACTTAAGTCCCTTGAGGAAACGTGTCCTGCCTTTTGACTGTTGTATGACCAGTCCTTATCTTGCTGTCTGGTCAAGAAAGTGTTCAAAAAATATTAATAAAATGAATCAATGAGCAATGCTCAGCTGCAGAATGGAAGAAAGGGCCAGATATGAAATGATGAGCTCCCATGAGGTGCTAAGAGTTAAGTTGCCCTGAAGGTTTTCTCAGAGCTTGATGCTTTCTCTGATTTTAAGAGATATAAGTGGTCTCAGCTCTGCAATGTTGAAGGGTATCCTTACTCTGAGTGCCGTTTCACACACAGGCCATCATCTGCTATGAAGATAAAAATGTTTGGTTAATAAGTCTACTGCTTAGTATTCAGGGCTTCCCTGTCCATATAAATACAGAAATAATAGGGCATGATCACCAGCTGCTGTGGAACAATCACATGGGAGGATCCTTTTGAGAAGAGCATTGTAATAATACTATGACAGTAGCTTCCATTGATTGAGGCTATGTTGTCTACCATTTCTATGCCTAAGATTATGAAAGAAAAAACAATCCATCAACTCTACTTACCAAGGGCTAAAGATTTTGAAATATCTAGAGGGATTGCTTTCATAACTTCTAGCCATCAACATGAAATAAGATATACAAAGAACATGAGAAAAAATTAAAATTTTTGAGACTTCAGGGAAGCATACAGATATTTTTTAAGTGGCCTGCACAGGGACTTTGTGGCTACCCTGCAGGAAAACTAAAAAAAGAAGATAAGTGGCTGGCTGCTAAGCACCATCTTTCCATTAGCATCCCTCCATGGTTGGTGTTGATCAACACCAGCCATGGTTACAATCACATGCACAACCAGGTGCTGTGTCATAAAAGATTAATTATAATTTGGTTAATTATAATTCAGTTTCTCTTTCCCTTCAATGCAGCAACACCTAATAATTTTTAGAAGGAACACAAATTATATTCTCTGCTTTCCACACTCTAAAGAGGGAGTAGACAATGTTAAAGAAAAATTATTAGATAAATAACTGATGCGGGTAAATTTCCCCCATTTTTTTTATCCTTCTGCATGCACGCTGTCTCTCACTCCATCCTTCCTGTTACAAAGGTGTGGACAGGCTGCTGCCAATATCCTTCCACCTTCGTGGGTGTCATGCTTTGGTAATAGCTCTTGCCCTAAGGAAAAACAACAAAAGCAACACTGTGTGGGCAGCTGATAAAGAAGGATCTTTCATATTTTCCAGAACTAAGAAAAAGTTGTTAAACACAGGGGTACGGATTTGTTGAGCCAGATACCGTACCAAGCATTGAAGATAAAACAAAACAAAAAACCCCACAAAACTTCGTAAGTAAGCTCTATCCCTCCTTGTGCTAGGCAGCCTGTGAGATTGCCCCCAACGATTTCCTCTTCCTGGTATTCACGCCTTTGTGTCATTTCCTGGCCTCTCTGAGTGTGGGCTGGACCTAATGACTCATGTCTAACAAACACAATCAATGGAAAATGATGGGCTGTGACTTCCAGTATCAGATGACCAAAAATAAGCTGTCACTTGTGTCTTGGGGATCCCCTCTCACCCTCTCACTGGCTCTCTGTGAAGGAAGCTAATGACCATGTTGTGAGCCACACTATCAAGTGGCCCATGTGACAAGGAGCTGGTGTCCCCGGCCACCAGAGGATCTAACACCTGCCACAAGTCACAGAGTGAGCGTGGAGTACAGCTTCCCCAGTTGAGCCTCAACATGGCAGTGGCCCCACTGTTATCTTAAGATTAGCCTTAGGAAAAGCTTTGAGGAACAAGCACCCAAAAAAGCTGCACCCAGATTCCTGATCCATTGAGACTGAAATAATAGATGTTTGTTGTTTTAGTCACCAAGTTTTGAGGGATTGGTATAAAGCAATAGATAACTTGGGGGGAAGGGGATAGTTGTGTAAACAAAAAGTATCTAGCATATGCATTATCTCTATTGTGTGTCAGAAGCTAGATTAAATGTTGAACATGATCATCTCATTTATTTCTCACAATAACTCTAAGATGCTATCATTTTCTCCATGTTCACAGATGAGAAAACTGAGGCATAGAAAGATTACTTGAGTTGCTTGAGGCTACATAGCTAGTAAAGTGGAGGATCTAGCCCAGGTCTGATTTAAAAGATGTTGCTCCAAGGCCAATGAATCTTACCTCCTAGGCACAGGCAACAATGAAAGTATATTTAAAAACTCTAGAGCAGTGATGGCAAACCTTTTGAGCTCAGCGTGTCAGCATTTTGAAAAACCCTAACTTAACTCTGGTGCCATGTCACATACAGAAATTTTTTGATATTTGCAACCATAGTAAAACAAAGACATATTTTTTGATATTTATTTTATAAATTTAAATGTCATTTAACAAAGAAAAATCAACCAAAAAAATGAGTTAGCGTGTCACCTCTGACATGCGTGTCATAGGTTCGCCATCACTGCTCTAGAGGTAACCAAAGGAGAGTCAGCAATGATACTTGAAGTTTTCAGAGAAGTTTTTATATTTATTTTGGATCTACAAGGATAAGAAGCTGATCAGAACTCTAAAAAATGAAAGTCCATTACAGGCAGAAAGAATAACACGCAAAGGCATATATTTAAGGTACAAAAAAGCTCTTCAAATTAAAAAAAAAATTTAAATTTGAGAATGTCTTATAAATTTCAAAGTTGTGGGAGTTGACACTATATAAATTGATAAGGCCAAACTGCAAAGGGATTTTCTCCCATTAAACAAAACACATTTTTAATTGGGTTATTCTTTCTTTATCATTCATCTCTTAGATATAAATAATAAGATTCAAAATCATGTCAAAAAATAGAATCTAAATTTACAGACTGTGGAAAATTAGACCTTGAAACTGCCCCGAATTTTTGTGTAAGGTTTTAGACTCAGACTATAATAGAGACAGTTCCAAGAAATACTTACCTTTTTCCTATAATGCTCTGTGAAAAGCAAATACTTAATGAACAGAGCTAAGTGTTTGTTGATGTGAATAATTCTGTAAATATTATCTCAGTCTCTATGATTTCATTCATCTCACATCAAGGGTGGGCTTTGTGGTAAAAACCTATCTCAACAAGCAGCAGGTCTATTGTAACCTACTTGGGGAAAGTGTGATTTTAGGTACTAAAAAGAAAACACTAGCAATGTTGACCTCTCCTGTTTTGAGACAATAATTTTGATTATAGAAAACTTAAAAACTCAAGGGATATTTTCTATGTCAAACATTAAATTTCTATATGCTCAAAGAGATCCTAGATGGTTTAGAAAATACATATAATCTTACAATTAAAAAAAACCTATCAGAAACTCTAATATTTAACAAAACAATAACTTACCCAACTTTAAAGCATAAAGCAAATAAAAGCAAAAGTAGAGAGCTTTTAAAATAAAATAAAAATTTATACTGTAAAATGAAAATAGAAAAGCAATATGTTGGGGGAGTTATTTCCAGCAAATAGGACATGAGGTTAACATATATGAAGATCTCTCAATCCTATAAGGAGAACATCAATATTTCAATGAGCAATAAGAGTTAGTCCTAAAACATCTATTATATTCCAGATGCTTTATTCATCCTCTAATTTCATTTTTTTTCAATAATCACACGAGGTTAATAATTATTATTCTAATTTTGCTGTTGGGAAAACTGTAGCTTAGCATGATTAAGTAATTTAACCAAGCTTACATCACTAATATGTGGCAAAGCCATCTTATAAACGGGACTCCAAAAATCATATCTTTTTCTGTCTTGTCCTGCCATATAAGTGAAAGCATGCAGACCACGAACAGAATCTACATAAATACTATATTATTCTCAATATAATCTAAGTAAACTAAAGTAAATCGAGGTAAATTTTAAGCATTCTACATTTTTTTTAGTTTTGTGATAAAACAAATACCAATATAGTTTTGAAAATGTGGGAAAATTGGACACTTTTTATAGTAATGACATCTGATTTGATAAAACCTACCTAGAAAGAAATCTTGCAAGCTCTACTTTTTTTATTATTATTATTCTGGATGACTATCTGAACTTTACATTCCCTGTGAAGCCTGCCCTGGTGTCTCCTTGCCCGGGCAGCCATGCACTTTCCTTTGGACTTCAAAAATACTTCTCTCTAGATGGTGCATAGCAAGGAACTGGCACTCACAAAAAAAATGATCAATAAATATTTGTTGACAGAATGAAGAAAGAATTCATTAAATGGAAACATTTTATACAGAGGCATTCTTTACAGTAGTAAAATATGAGAAAGAAGGTTAACAATACTAAAATAGCTAAGAAAAAGATATTAGAACAACATGATTGACTATTAACAGTCTAAAAACAGTGATATGCAGTCATTGGTGAAACCTAAAGAACATTTAGCCATTATGGGGGGGAAAAAAACAAAAAACTAAATACAAAATACAGTGTGATTGCTCTACTATTAAAATATGTTCATGTAAAAACCAAAACTAGAAGTTAATCTGTTTAAAAAGTAAAAGTTCATGGTTTTGTGAAGGTGGTAGGACGAGATGTTCTCTAATCGTGTCTCACAATTTTCCTTAATGTGGTTATTAAATTGTTCATATTCATCTCAAAAAATGACTTAAAGTGGCTCAAAAGATTACTTGGAAGACAAGAAATTTTTTTCAAGTTATCAAAACTTCCTGTCTTGACCATTAAGAAGTTCAGAGGTGTAGTAACTTCCTTAGCCATGTGTTTCTAAAATAATTATTTCTCTCCACCTCTAAGACTACTAATAGGTAGTTCTTACCTTTTATTCTTTTGTTAAAGGCTTGAGGGGTTTATTACATCTGTGATTTTTATTATAATCTTGTTCAAATCTTTTTTGGAAGTAGAAAGATTATAAATAAATAACAATAAAGTTTACCACATAGTAAGTAAGCCATACATAATACTGAGACATTATTTGAAGAATTAGGCCAATGCCATTAGCTGTCTAGAAAAACCATCTGAATGCTAATTAAAGTTAACTCCTTTAATCTTGCAACCTTCACCTTCCTTCCCTTCCCCCAGAAAACCTAACACTCTTACACTAAACTCTACCGCATTACTTACCCATCATGTCTTTTTATTTTAAACTTGCACTAGTAGTAACTACCTCAGCACAGGATGCACTGTAAATATTAATGGCCAGCTGGACATTATCTCCATTCCCTTCCATGCCACCTCCTCCTTCCTCCCCCACAGCCCTTTTTCTCTCAGGATGTGACTTGTACTTTAATCCTCCTTGCTCCATTTTAATGCTTTGTATTTTTAGCTGTTTTGTCATTCACTAAAAGCAAGACTCACGTAACTCAGTTGTTCGTTTTATGAGCAGTTCCACTTACGGAACCAAGTTGTTCATTTTAAAACAGCTCTTGCACTCAGTTAATATGAGTGCATGTGAATTCACTCTACCTGGTTCTCTTTCAAAGTTTATTAACATCCCTTTTCATGTAGGTTTCTTTAAAAGAAATGCCACCTAAATAAAACCAGCCCGAAAACATACAGGAAGAGACATTTTTAATAGACTTTCAAAAGACTGATTATCTGAATGGACTAAAGCAGATAGTCCTTGAACTCCTAGGACTATTATTATTCCTGCCGTTTACCTTCCCCATTCATCTTACCATCATTGATATGAATTGATATTGAACAGAAAATTGAAAAAAATCAGTACCACACTATGCTGTTTCATATCAAAGAAGGAATTGGAAAAGAAAAGCCCAAACAATATTTATGTAATTCAACTTGGTCCTACTGTGTAATTTGAAGATCTTTCAGGGGTTTGAAAGATTAAATATTATTTTCAGTGTGCAAAGGAAATAATTTACTTGATACCTGACAATTACGCCTTAGCAAACTCACAGGTTGACATATTTTATTTGATTTATACCAAACAGAGTCAAAGTTGAAAAGAGTTGAAAGAATATATTTTGCAAAGTAAATATAATTCTAAGCAAACCAAATCTTTTCTAAGTATCTGACAATATTTTCCCAACTGCCTCTATTAAGGGGGATGAATGCAGAGAAAGCCCATACATTCTACATTGTATTTCAGGACAGGGATTACATTTAAAAATATATATATTTATTGATTTCAGAGAGGAAGGGAGAGGGAGAGAGAGATAGAAACATCAATGATGAGAGAGAATCATTGATCGGCTGCCTCCTGCACACCCCTACTGGGGATCGAGCACACAACCCGGGCATGTGCCTTTGGCCAGAATCGAACCTGGAACCCCTCAGTCCCCAGGCCAATGCTCCATCCACTGAGCCAACCCGGCTAGGGCAGGGATTACATTTTTAATAGTGTTAAATAGAAAGTCTTCATACACCTTGAAAAAAAAAGTCTTGATAGTCATTTCAAAAGAATCACTAATACAAAAAAATATACAGCTGAGAGAAATGCCTGTTATGGGCATGTTCTTGCTTCCAGCTGGCTGACTAACAATAGAAACACCATTTGGGATGTTCCCATGAAATGAGCACTGACATGATTTTTCCTTAGCAATGTGCACTCATGGATGAATCAAGTCATTTTGAAAAAGCAAGTAGCAAGCAATTGTTACTACCTGTGGCATAATAACATGATTAATAGCTACATAAGCATAAATGTTAGCTCAATGAAGGCCTTAGACTACATCCGTCCTCCTACTTTATGGTATAGGTGAGAAAACATGGGTAAGAGAGGTAAAGTGGCTTGCCAGGTTCAAATAGTGATAAGCAGTGTCAGGACTAGAATCCTAATGCAATGTTTTAGCTATAAGGCGACATTGTCTTTCATTCATTCTTCCAGCTCTCAATCTACCCAGCCATCCAACCTGAAAAATAAAATTTAGTTTATTCTACAGGAATTTCTGAAGCTTAACTATATGCCAGAAGCAATGCGTGGCCTCAACAAATCATTCCTCTCTATGTGCACGCTCATATACTAGTAGTGTAATTTTGTTGTTCCTCCTATCAAGAGGTACAGTTCCCCCCCCACACACACACCCATTAAATCTACATTGACCTTGCCACTTGCTTTGACTTTATAAAAATATGGCAGATATAACATTATACAACTTCAAAGTCTAGACCTCAATAGACCTTGCCACTTCTCTCCCCCTCTTGTTGCTCTGAGACTGCTACAGAAGGAAGCCTGGGTGAGCCATCTTAAAGATGAGAAGCCATGTGGCAGAAAACCAAGATATCCCAGCCAGCAGCCCCAGTCAACTGCCAGGCATGTACATGAAGCCAAATAAGGCCAGCCAATGTGCCAGCTGATTGCAAATGCATAAATGAGCTCAGCTAATATCCTGTAGCACAGAGACCAGACATCACAGATGAGCCCTGCACATGGTGTTGACCCACAGAATTATTAGAAAATAAAGAAGTGTTGTCTGTAGCCTCCAAGTTTTGGGGTGATTGGTTATGTGGCAATAGGTAAGTGGTATACTATTAGAAATGCTATACTATAGAGAAAGAGATAACCAAAGAAAGAGATGAGTAAGACAGTCCTGGACATAAAAAATGGCCTAGTAGTAAATACAAACACAGCCTAGTGAGAAATGCAAATACAAACGACATCCTTTAAGAAATGTATTCTTAAGTTCCATGCAAGTTTTCTAAGTGAGAAATTATAAGGGGCTAAATCGAGGTATTGAATGTAAATTGAATAGGGTTTGATGACTACATAGAATGGGTGAGGAAGGAGTCTAGCATAATGTTTAGTTTAGAATGCTTGATCAGTACTGGTGACAGTAGGTTGCAGAAAGTCTGAGGAGGAGATTTAAGAAAAAGGAGAGGAAGATAAGAAGTTCAGATTTGACATGTTATCTTTGATGAAGTTCAGGCCTATATAACATCCAGGTAGAAAAGGATATTTAAGCCCAAAGTTATGGAGAGCAGATTGGACTAAAGAATAACCTTGAGCATCATCTATAGCTATTATTAGTAGTTTAAGACAGGGGCAGGGCTTAAGTTGACCAGGGAGAGTGCAGCAAGTAAATTAGAGGTAAGGAAGTAGAGACAGAAGATCATTCCTTCAAGAAATTTTTTGGGTTCAAAAGGAGAGGCATAGTGGGACACACTAGATCAAAAGTTACTTTATTTTTTGCCTCTTCTCAATTTTTGCATGTCTTCACCTTGTCCTTCCAAAGAAAAGTTACAGAGAGCATCAGATAAATATATACAATTTACTTTTGAATTTGAGACTGAGCATGGGTAGTTAGGTCATTCAGCACGTATTATTTTTTCCCAACGATCCTCATTAGATAAGTTTTTGCAAGTCACTTATCAGATCACCAGTGGTTGAATCCCATTCTTTGTTCCTAGACATTTCTCTTGATTGAACCACTCCCTTTCTTATCTAGACCAATTTAGTTATGACCATTTTCTTGGGGGATCAGTTTACTCACTGGCCCACAAGGTCCAGCCTCTGACTGAGCTCATCAGAGCATTCACAGCACAATACACTTCATGGGGTGCCACTAAGAGAAAAAAAAAAAGACTTATCCATGTTGGTACATCCTGAAATGGTTTCCAGAAGGCACAGTGGAAAGAGAATAGATCAGGTGGCAGAAGCATGGTGCCATATCAGGTTGTGCATTTACGAGACAGATGATCAAAAGTTCTGCAGTTGGGTCTTGGCCAAGGGTGATAGGAAGGAGAGGCACAGTGAGATAAATTGGCCTCAAGCCTTTGAATTAGGCATTGTTGGTTTTTACTTAAGGAACTTGACCTACTTTTCTTCTTTCTAATTGAAATATGTTCCAGTTTCTTGAAGAGCTATGAATCAAAACAAAGAAATCCTTGTCCAGCGCTTTTCCACTTACAATGTGGTTACATTCTGATACATCCATCATAAGCTGAAAATATCGTTAAGTCAAAAATGCATTTATTACACCTAACCTATTGAAAATCATAGCTTAGCCTCGCCTAACTTAAACGTGCCTTACATTAGCTTACAGTTGTGCAAAATCATTTAATGCGAAGCCTATTTTATGATTTTCAGCATCAGAAGAAAGAATCATATCACATATCATTAGCTCAAGAAAAGATCAAAATTTAAGCCCTAGCTGGTTTGGCTGAGTGGATAGAGCATCGGCCTTCAAACTGGAGGGTCCCGGGTTTGATTCCAGTCAAGGGCACATGCTCAGGTTTCAGGCTCCATCTCCAGTAGGGGGTGTGCAGGAGACAGCCAATCAATGATTCTCTCTCATCACTGATGTTTCTATCTCTATCTCCCTCTCCCTTCCTCTCTGAAATCAATAAAAATATTAAAAGTTTTAAAAAAATTTCAAAATAGTTTCTCCTATCTTACCATCATAAAGTTAAAAAATCATAAACCACCATAAGCCAGGAACCATCTGTAATTTGAAATGTAGCCAAGGAACCATGACAAATAACTAAAAATCAAAGTTCTCCTTCAATTTTTAATGTTGCACACCAACAAAAAACATATATTCAGTCATTCTATCTTATTAAATAGCATTTCTTGTTATAGTGACAAATAAGACTGCATAAACTATTGAGAAAGTAATTATCACTATTTTATTTACCCACAATACCGTATTGGAGTTTCCAAAGATCTCTGTCTCCACTGCTATACATTTTATAAAAAAGAAATGACACTGGAATGAACTCTAAGCTAGAAACTATCCCTTACAGAATTAGTAAAATAATTCGTGTTATTGCAATTGCCCTTGTCCAAAAAAAATCTGCTAAGGTAAGAATTAATAGAACAGCCAAATTCTCCATCTTTTACTCAGAGGAATAAAAATTAATCCATTATGTATCCACTGCATCTCAAGGGAAGCTTTGTGATATTTTTATATTTTACTGAATCACTTAAAAGTTTTGTGATGCAAATGAAAATAGTGATTTTAGCTGGCAATAAAAATAATATTTCAACAATGGAAAAAACAGCTAATAATTAATTATACTAATTAGGATTAAGAAACTATGGCACTTGAACAAATATTTTAGAGTCTGGTATAAAAATCATTATTAAAGGTCACATTTTCCCTCTAGAAGTATTAATATAAGTAATTGAACAATGGAACGTGCACTGTTGTTAAATAGGTCTCATGAATCTGCTCCTTTTCTGAGACACAGATGGATAAAAACACAAATTTTCATAAACTTTCTGATCCCAAGCAAGCTATTTATTTTTGGATGGTGGAAAGAGAGTTTTCAGATTTAAAAAGAAATTCAGGTACCTTCAGAAGACCTGAATTTCCTCCTTACCTGCACCCCATATTTTCCACCCAATCTTTAGGCCTCATATTTGCTACTATAGTTGCAATAAAAGACTTGAGCCATCACAGCCCAACAGACATACTTGTAGGTCTGAGAAGTTTCTAGAATCTGTGACTTGTAGGTCTGAGAAGCTTTTAGAATCTATAACCGAAAGTGTAAAGAAGCTACTATTTCCCAAAAAATATCTTGCATGTTCATGTCACAGTCACTAACATTTCACCATAAGAGATTTTATTTTTGGGTTCTAAAAAAATAATGTTGTTCTTAATGAACAAATATTTACTGAGCACTTACTAAGTGATATTCTTAAGTGTGTGGTATGTGCCCTACCAGTTATAGGAGCTTATAAGAGGGGCTTGCTGTCATCAAGGACAAACAGTCTAGCTGGGAAAACATGGAAACTAGAGCCCAAAGCAAATGTCATTGTATTGGTCTGTATGATTTCTTGGAATGTCTGCCAGAAGAGAAAAGACACCACGGAATACAGAGAACTCTGGAGAGCAAAGAGTGTGTAAAGTGATGCAGTGGTTCTCAACCTTCTGGCCCTTTAAATACAGTTCTTCATGTTGTGACCCAACCGCAAAATTATTTTCGTTGCTACTTCATAACTGTAATGTTGCTACTGTTATGAATCGTAATGTAAATATCTGATATGCAGGATGGTCTTAGGCAACCCCTGTGAAAGGGTCGTTCGACCGCCAAAGGAGTCGCGACCCACAGGTTGAGAACCTCTGATGTAAGGGCTGTGCAAACAAATGACTCTTGTATAATTCTGCCTAAGGCCAGAACTGCCACTGACCATAGCGCACAGTGGCCCAGCAGTCAGAATGATTCAGCTAGGAGGGTCAAATCTCAACAGACAGGTTTCTCTTTATTGAAAGATGTGCTGCCCATGTCTCAACAGCCTCTGATCTTTTTCTTACCTTCCATGTCTCTCCACACAACCTCCCCCCCCCCCCCCACCCCACCATGTATTCACACTTCTAGAAGTAGAGGAGGGAATAAAATTCAAATAAGGCAAGTTTTGGGAGAAAGCAATGAATGTTTAGGTGGTCTCAGAGGACCATGGGATAGAGCCAATTGGTGGAAAAGTCTTGTATGGATCCAAATACTAGATTTCTTTTAGGGTGTTCTGAGTCCATCCACGATCAAAAGAGGTACCCTCAACCTACTCTCGTCTTATACCCCTGGGAGTACAGAGTAAATGAATTTCATTGCAAAAAAGAAGTTGTTTGGGACAGGTAGGGATATGAAGTAAAGATGACCCCCCCACTCCCACCCCGGGGCAGTTACACAGGTGCTCTTTATGCCAGGTCTAATATCATTGGCCACCTCAATGTTCCTGCACCTGGAGAGGCAATTCTCTAAGATTGTTCATAAGTCTTTGTGGCTAGAACTCAGTCCTGGGCTCATAATTTAGTGTAAAAATGAAAGAAAACAATGCCTTAGTCTGTAGAAATTTAATAATGTGTTACATTTAAAGATAATCTTAAAATAAAAACACAGCCCTCGTTGTGGGTTCACCCCTTCTCTTTTTAATGATGCTATAAACTTAAATAGAAAAAGTGCTCACCCTAGCTGCAAGATATGAAATGGGGGGAGTCAGAGAATCCTGTAAATACATTTTAAAATGTGTTTCTAAAACAGGTTCCCCAGTTTATGGGTTGATTTTACCAGCCTTAGGCTTGTTGATTTACAGATCAGCTTTGAGCAATCCCAGGACCGGCCTCTGACTTGGCTCTGCTTTCCCGAGTGAAGGGGCTCCAACTGCAAGTGGGGGGATGCCAATAATGATTCATGAGGGAGTCGACATGGGGTGCAGATTGATAGTAAAAGTAGATCCCCAAATTAGAAAGTACTGAAAGCCCCAAATTATGGCTTCAAAGAAGGCTGATAAATGTATTCATTCATTTCCTTTGGTCTTGCAGACATAAGAGACTTTATGGTCAACATGTCATGGGTATTACAAAGCCTGGCCTCTCTGTCTCCCACTGAATCAGTCAATGTCTTCATTGTAATACCTTCCTCCCTAGATAGCATCTACATTCATCATTTCTTTCTCTGTTCATCATCTATGTAGATGAGTGACTACTATGCAGAGCCATCAGAGAGTGGCTGTTTTCCACTCTAAGTTAGGAATGAGAAAATGACAGAAAGGATCAATGATTGATATGCTCCCCACCTGTACCTCCCACCCTAACCACAAATGAAATACAGATATCCTGTCTTTTGAAGAGAATTCACAGTAACTTTCCCCAGGGCCTTCCCTCTTTGCCTGTTTGAAATACCCTTTCTTCCCTCTGCTCAACTCTATTTTCTTCCTTCTGCTCAAAACCTCACTCAACCACCTTGCCCAAAGTGAATGAATGCCTCCTTCAAATTCTCACACCATGATCAGCTCTCCAACCACTTCACATCCACCACAAGTTACTGGATGTTATAGATATGGGTCATTTTAAATGGATGGATTTCTAGGCCTCCGATATTTCAGTGGGCAAAAGATTTACCTAAGGAGCGTAGTATAAATGTAGATGTCTGTGAACTTAGTAAGGTGGAATTTAGGATTACACATTTTTAATCTGTTTCCCTAGTATTCTGGTATAACTGGTCCAAGAATCACACTTTGAGAAACACTATCCTAGACACACACACAGAGACACACACACACACACACACACACACACACACATACACACACACACACAAAACTATCCTTGGAATTTTCTCACACCGTTAGCAAACAAGTAAACAAAAATGAAACACTTTCATAACATCCACTTTAAAATCCACTTTAATTACTAGTATCATGAATATTTCTAACACAGTTTTTAAGGTCTTTGCCTCCGTACCCCCTTCAAATCAATCTCTATTCATTAAACCCGGTTATTCTCTAATTGAATCCAAAACATGGAAACTTTTGTCTTTAAAAGAATAAACCAGAAGCTTCTAGAAAGGAGAAAGCTTTTTTCCTATCCCTAAAGACTGAAAAAAAATGAGAGAAAAATATTCTGATCACAGACTTTCTTCCCCTTTCTCAAAAACCATTATAGAATTATAAGAAAGATTATGGGATTTAGTAAAAGACCACTCCTATTCTACTTAATGGACTTGCAAAATGCCAGCATGTAAAGTTTTGGTACTCAGATTAAAATGTGAATCAATCTACCCTAAAAGAAAAACTCTAAGACCTGCTGGGGGAGACACTCATGTTCCCCGATGTCTGATTCCATTGAGGAGGATCTCACTGGACAGCACTCCTGACAGCTGTCCTCTGCTCACTCACACTTCTCCTTTGGAGGAAGACCTTGAGCACTTCCATTGGACCTGCCACGTGTAGAGAGGGTCTGTTCCACGCTCCATGTGCCATGGGTTGAATGGGGCAGATCCTTCTATATGGGTAGGTTGGAGGTCTCCCAACTGCCCCACAGTGCCTGGGTCCAGGTAGCTGGATGCTTTGGTCAAGAATGATGTGGGAGCAAGGCCATTCAGCCACATATCAGAAGCCACTTCTCCATCCTTATCAGTAGTAAGGCCCCAGACTCTTATGTCACATTTCTCAACCAGAGAATGAAAGAAACAGGTGAGAAAGGAAGGACAACCAAGAGAGGTCATGCCTTTACTGTGGTACCTACAAACAATAATTACTAAGCATTTCCTAAAGTCCCAGGCTGGATATTGGGTGCTCTGTCTCTTGACTTCTGTAGCATTATTCACCTGATAAGTAGTAGAAATGTTCTGGTTACATGTCCATTTTCCTGTCTAAACTGTAGCCCCTTCAGGACATGAACTAGATATTTACATTTCTATCCTCAGAAGTTAGGATATAGCCTGGGATCTGTGCTGTCACACAGGGCCCCAAGTTTGGTTTAATGCTTTATGTTGCCATTTGAGTTTCTTAATAATTTTTGAACTAGGGGCTCCACATTTTTATTTTGCAACAGGCCTTGCAAATTATCTATCCAGTCCTGGTTGAAGTGGGTGCTCAGCATTGCATTTTTATATAAAAGACAATTCAGGTTAAAGGACTGCCTCCTGTCTCTGCCATCTGCTACCTATGTGACCTTGGCAATGTCCCTAAGCCTTAGTCTTTTCATTTTTAAAACTGGAATAATTATAGTTAGAATGAAATTAGATACTCCATGTTAACTGCTTGCTATAGTGCCTGACACATAATAAAGTCTCAATAAATATTCAATACTCCACTTACTATGATTACTATCACTACTAATACAACCACTTCTACAACAAACAAAAAAAAGTCAACTATATCCCAAGGAGAGGGTGTTGACATGGGCACAGAATGGACATCTTCAGGAATGTTCTGTGTTTGTTTGGGTCCTAGATCCCAAACTTTCCTCTGCTAGCTTTTAAGAAACCTCCAAGAGAATTGAAATTACCATTTCAGCTTAAAAAAAAACAAAAAACAAGAGACAGCAGAGATCATTTGCAATTCCAAGAACAAGCAGTCATCATTAAGCGAAATCTGTCAGAAGATTTCTGATGGGGAAGTACAGAAAATCCCTGTCCACTAGTCTGCACTCCTCTGCTCCATTTCACAAGTGACCATTTATGTTCTCATCTTTATTTCATCTAAGGAAAAAGGGAGAGAGGTGTCTTTCACAAGCCACTGGTGCCATGGGGAGGGGCGGGAGATAGACTTTCCTAGGGAGGTGGTAAAAATCAGACAGCAAGCTCTGTGAGGTGAGCTACACCCTGTTATTTAGATGCAACTCTTTTCTTGGTAATTTAGTCTCTCTTTTCATAGCTCTTTTTAAAAATTTCAATATGTTTAATTGCCAGAGGAGACATGTCATTGGAAGTAGGTTTTCTTAGAATGTTCTCAATTTGTCCCTTCCCTACTGAGTGTCTTACACTTTTCTGAACTTGTTGGGAAGTTTTGAATCTCTATTTCTTCATGACCCATTGGGTCAGTTGAATGTCCAGAATGATTACAAACAAGGGTTTTTCTAAAAGTGGTGAGTTAAAGGTCTTTACTCTGTAACTAGGAAGCTTTTAATTATTTCTTTCATAGTTTTAGAAGAGAAGTGGATGCCAAACATATATGTCATAAGTCTTTGGAGGTTAACACGTAAGTAACTTTCGAGTTTATGTCACACCACATTAAATATTGGTTCTAAGTGTAATCTATCCTTAATCTAGACTTAGTTTATCTGCATTCCTCCTCAGCCCCCTAACCTCCAATCACTGACAATGTTTAGAAAGAATGTAGGCAAAGGGCACTCAGCTATTCCCAGTAATCTCCAGTTCTTTCCTTATGAGAAATCTATAACTAAATCCTTATTTCCATACAGTTTACATTTTTCTATCCTCTCTCATCAATAATTCCTAAAGCAAGATAGCAAGAGCAATAGGACAAATCAAGCCCTACAGGAAGATGTTATCTGTTCATGACCAGCTCTTCTCTAGAAACAACTATTAACGTCACCAAACTGACATTTCTCAACACTCAACACAATCTACATTTTAATTTTTCTCCTTCCTTGACTACATGCAAAGGCATCTGTCTCCCAATATTTGGATGCTCTGAATCTAGTAGGCATTTAGTTCATTATAGTTAATTATAATGTATAATTGAAAACATTTTTAGATCCTCTGTGATTTTAAGGCCTTTGTGAATAAAAATAGTTATGGGTGAGAGTAATACTATATTCTAGATACTGTTAAAAATGTACATCCCCAATTACCAGAAGTCCAGAATATTCTTTAGATGGTGATCATGAATCTCAGTCCATAAAATATCTTCCTATAACTTCTTCGGGTAGGAAAAACTTAAGCCATCAATATAGGCCTATCATTCTCTCCCTGGAATTGTGTCTAATTTCCAAGAAGTTTTATGTGGTACAAAACCTAAGAGGGGTGTTATTTTATCAGAGTCATCACCTATGCATGGTGACATCTGTCCAGCTGTGCTATTTCTGTCCGATCTTTGACTCCATGTCCACATAGGTCACTGCTCAGTTGTTCTCCCTTCCTATCCACAAGGCTCCTCTATCTATGTCTGTGTTTTTAGTCTCTCTTTCTGTCTGTCTGCCTCTATCCGATTATATCTGTCTATTTATGTCTCTCTTTGCTAAAATCCATGCTTTCTGAAGCATGGGATCATTCTGTTTCTCTTACAGAAGGATGGGCTACAGTAAACCCAGTGGGACTATTTATAGATCTGAGCCTCTCTTGGATGCATGGGAGTAACTATAAAGGTCCAGGGCACGTGGAAATTCTATGAGGCCATCTCAACTCTATCAGCCTGGATACACTACATAGTAGCCTTTCTACTTACCACCTCCCTAAGTTCTTCCTGAGAAAGGGAACCCAAGCCCCCCCTGCTCTCAGATCCCCAAAACCAATTGGATTTCAGTTGTTCTTTTACTGTGAACTTGGTAGAGAGAGTCATAAGTCTTTCTTTCTCACAAACACACACTGAGTGGTCACTTTCTGCTTGCCCTTACTTTTTCCCCTGCTCCCCAGTCTAAGGACTCTTTGCCCATGTGTGTACTTGTGGGAGAATGCCATAGGAAACCTTCTTTATGCATCATAAGCTTTCTTCCAAATCTATTCGTTTCCTCTGCATGAGGCTTTCCTTTCCCTGCAAAGACCTAGAGTTTTGAAACTCAAAAGACAGGGGAAAAAAATTATTGTTTCTCTCTTTCTGGTTTGTCATGCCTTCTTTCAAGCAGTTTAGAGCACCTAGCAGCTTCCTGGATGGACATAGAAATCTCTAGAGCTGTGTTGTCCAATATGGTATTTACATGCCACATGAGGCCATTCAGTACTTATAATGTGGCTATTACATATTAAAATGTGAAAAATGCATACTGCATTTCAAAGACTTAAAAAATATAAAATATCTTGTTAATTGTTCTTAGGTTAGTACCATGTTGAAATGATAAAATTTGGGGTATATATAATTAAATTAAAAATACTACTTGTGAAAGGCCACGGCCAGTGTGGCTTTCAGGTTCAAAGGCTTGGAGAAAGAGCTGACACGCAAATTAAAACACAAGACAAGAAATAATAATTTTGAAATTATGGGGGGAAGCTAGGGAAAACTTGACTATAGTAGTCAAGTTCCACTAGTCTTGGTTCCCGTCTGCTTTTATTTACTAGAATACACAATTGCCTTTTAGGAATGCAAACAGATATATCAATGGTCATATTTAGTAAACAGTAAGATTATCAGGTTTGGGGGAGTTTGTTTTAGGCCATTGAGTCAGCAGTAGGTAATAAAATGCAAACATTCACCCTGTGAATATTAAAGAGCCCAAATTCAGCCTTCTGAAGGACTTCGCGCATTTATATTAATTACTGTTGATCTTGGTTTCCAGCAACTACTAAAATTAATTTAACTATTTCTTTTTACTTTTTTTTTTCCTTTTACCTTTTTTTTTTTTAATAAATCTTTATTGTTCAGATTATTACATTTGTTCCTCTTTTTTCCCCCCATAACTCCCCTCCTTCCAGCTCCCACCCCACCCTCCACCCTCACTCCCCACCCACTGAGTTCATCCATAGGTGCATGATTTTTGTCCAGTCACTTCCCGCATCTCCCACACCCCTTTTCCCCCAAGAATAGTCAGTCCATACCCTTTCTATGTCCCTGATTCATTATAGTCACCAGTTCATTCTGTACATCAGGTTATTTATTCACTTGATTCTTAGATTCATTTGTTGATAGATGCATATTTGTTGTTCATAATTTGTATCTTTACCTTTTTCTTCTTCTTCCTCTTCTTAAAGGATACCTTTCAGCATTTCATATAATACTGGTTTGGCGGTGATGAACTCCTTTAGTTTTTCCTTATCTGTGAAGCTCTTTATCTGACCTTCAATTCTGAATGATAGCTTTGCTGGATAAAGTAATCTTGGTTGTAGGTTCTTGGTATTCAGCACTTTGAATATTTCTTGCCATTCCCTTCTGGCCTGCAAAGTTTCTGTTGAGAAATCAGCTGACAGTCGTATGGGTATTCCCTTGTAGGTAATTGAGCCTCTTTCTCTTGCTGCTTTTAAGATTTTCTCTTTGTCTTTTGCTCTTGGCATTTTAATGATGATGTGTCTTGGTGTGGTCCTCTTTGGATTCCTTTTGTTTGGGGTTCTCTGCGCTTCTTGGACCTGTAAGTCCATTTCTTTCTCCAGGTGGGGGAAGTTTTCTGCCATTATTTCTTGAAATAGGTTTTCAATATCTTGCTGTCTCTCATCTTCTGGCACTCCAATGACTCTGATAGTAGTCCGCTTAAAGCTGTCCCAGAGGCTCCTTACACTATCTTCACACTTTCGGATTCTTTTTTCATTTTGCTTTTCCAATTGGGTGTTTTTTGTCGAATCTTTGGTTTGATTCTTGTGCTCCTCTGGTCTGCTATTGGGTATAATACTCTTTATTTCAGTCCGTGTATGCTTACTTTCTAATTTCTTTATCGTAGCATCGAGGGTCTCATTAGTTTTCGTGAGGCTCTGCACAAATTTATGGCAAGCCCTCAAAATTGCGATTCTTAGCTCCATATCCTCCATTTCTGTCATGTTTTTTTGTCTCCGCATCTTTTATGCTTTCTTGGTGCACCCCCTTGTGGTCTCTGTGCGCAGTCTTGTTCTAGCCAAGCCTTAATTGTTGTAGTTAACACTAGAGGGATTTGACCACCAGGCCGACTGGCTGTGGAAATCAGCTGTGGGAAAACTTCAGTCCTCAGGGGAGGCGCTAGTCCAGCCCTTGCCTGAGGCGATCTGCAAATGGCTGTGCGCAGGGTTTGGGCGGGGCGGGCTCAACAGGGCGGAGGGAGGGAGCAGCTATGGCCGCTCTCAGTCCGTCCCCAGGGGCTCTGCCTCTCTGTCCCAGCAATCGCTGCAAACCTCGGAGGGGCCGTAGCCAGACAGTCCCGCTTCTCCCGTTTGAGTCTGGGTCCCTAGAGACTCGCCCGGATCTGTAGCCCAGAGTCTGAGACTCGCTCCTGATTGAAAACGACAATCGCGCCCTCAGCCGCCAGCCCGCTTTGCGCGCGCACCCTCACCACCGCACCGCCGTACCTTTAAATTTTCCACACTGCGCCTCCGCTGAGCGTTGGAATGCTGTTGTTTTTGCTTCTAGTTGAAGAGACTCTCCTCAGCCAGCCTTCCCGTGGTTCTGGTTGATGTCCGCTCCGACTTTTAGTTGTATTTTTGAAGTGGTTGTCCACGGCGGCAGTCTCCGGTGTTTACCTATGCCGCCATCTTCGATTCCCTCCCTTCTTTTTACTTTTTTAATGTGGCTACTTGAAAATTATAAAATATATGTGTGACTTGTATCTGTGGCTTACATTATGTTTATATTGGACAGCACTGCTCTGGAAGAATAAGTAATGGGAACCAAATATAAATCAGTCAATATTTTAAAATAATCACACATCTGCATCATAGCCTACCCAAATTTTCTGTTCAACAAACACTCTGAAATTCAACAATTATTGAATACTAGAGGCCCGGTGCACAAATTTGTGCACAGGTGAGGTCCCTCGGCCTGGTAGGGGTTGGGCTGTGAGGGGGAGATGAAGGGGAGGGACTGCGGGAGGTTGGCTGTGGGAGCGCACTGACCACCAGGGGGCAGCTCCTGCATTGAGCATCTGTCCCCTGGTGGTCAGTGCACATCATAACTACTGGCCAGTCAACTGGTCATAATGGTCACTTAGGCTTTTATATACATATATATATATATATATATATATATATATATATATATGTATATATATATATATACATATGTGTGTGTTATACACCACATCTGCACAAGAAACTGGCAGAATAAAGATGAGTAATAAATATATTATCCTTTATATTAAGGCATTCTCAACATGATAAGACAGACTCATGAGTATGTAACTAACTACCAAAGATGCCATCTGACAAGTTCAGAGTGGGGGCACTATTCTTCTTTCTTGGCAAAGGAGAAGAGGTAAGAGAGACATTCCTCAGGTGATGCTCTCAAAGATGCACCAACCTTAGTGGGGAGAGGGCACACCAGGTGGAGAGAAGCACTCAAAAGAGTCCACATATTCAGGAGATAGTGAAAAACTTAGTGTAACTGAGGACAAGCTGGTCAGAAGAGAAGAGTCTGGAAACTTAGATTGGAATCAGATTACGTAAGACCTTGAGTGCCTAGCTAAGGAAATTGAACTTAATCTCCTACCCTTTTACCCTTTATTTTCTACCTTCTGGGGACCCATTAAATACTTTCAAGCAGAAAAATAGCAGGGCTACTTTGGAATTTTAGAAAGATAACTCTGGCAGAGAAGAGGGGAGGATAAACTAAAATGAGAAGAGTCAAGAGGCTGGCAGGTGGGTACAGGATTTGGTTCTTATCACTAGATTTCTGGGGACTTTGCAAGAAGCCGACTCCATAGCAGATCCATTTGACCTACTCATTGCTCATACTTAAAAATAAAGCTTAAAAGGTACTTTTCTCAAAATCCTAGTTTAAAACAGAACTTCTCTAGTCTTTAATTCAAGGCTAGCTTAACAACATTCTATTTCTGGTTGCTCATTAATCAAATGCTAAGAGGGAAAAAAAGCTTTGTCTATTTCTAGAGAACATTTAGTCCACTTATGGCTTCAACTGTTTATATGCAGTTAACTCTTGAATTTATTAGTTGCATTTTCAGGGTTATATGAAAGAGCTAAGGGGAAGGGTGAGTCATGTATGAAACTGACTCCTCTACATGTTCTGGGGAGGTGAGCAGTATGTGTTCTAGCTTCACCAGTCTAAAAGTGATCCAATCAGCTCATCCTTCCCCTTCAAATTGGCTTGTTCTCAACACAAGGCACAATGAAGGAATAAAAGTCAGCCCCCTCCATTCTAGAGAAACAACAGCCGATCAATACAGCTAGAAGAGAAAAGAGCCTAGAACTACATCTCAAATCCCATCTTTGACTTTATTGATGGAACATTTGATGAGTTTCAAGAATTTGGGAGAATACACCAAGTTTTTAAAAGGTAGGATTCTTTCTGAATATGCTAATTTAATCATTGGGTATATATGAATTTATTATCTGGAGTTAACTGAAAGGACTATTGACACTTGTAGAATGAATCTGTCTAAAATAATGTTAAAAATCAGCAAAGAAAAACAAATTTTTTGACTCTTCCAATATGAGATGCCTCTTAGTTCTCCTGAAGTTAAATAACATCCATAATCATCCATTGGTACTATATTGCATCACTCTGCTACTCTAAACACCCTATTACTCTGACTTCTGAGTATATAGTTTGAATGATGTGACATATTATGTAATAGCTGGCTCAACATTTGAATTTTTTGCAGTAAATATTGCTGAACATTTTATAGTGTGGGTCTGGAGATTTTTGAGGCTAACCCTTGGGTCCAGATGAGTTTGAGTATTATTATATTGGGTGTGCTCAGATCTGCATTTAAAGAGGCTTTTTTACCTTGGCCAAGTGCCTCAGTTGGTCATCTTGTAAACTAAGAAAGTTGCAGGTTCAATTCTTGGCATATACCTAGGTTATGGGTTCGATTCCCTGTTGGGGTGCATTTGGGAGGTAAACAATTGATGTTTCTCTCTCTCTGAAATCAATAAACACATCCCTGGGTGAAAATTAAAATGGCTTTTCTCACCCAATTGCCTGCATCTACCTGGTCAGAGGAGTAAAAATGTTTGATCTTCTAGCTCTTAGGCTCAAAGAAGAAAGAAAATAATTTAGAACAAATCTACAAAGATGATATTAGTAAAAAATAAGTGATCAAAAAAGTTAAACTTTTTAAATTAATGTGACCAAAATTTAAAAGCAAGTTCTATATATTTCTAGGTTAGTTGGCAATCATCAGTCACTACCTTGGTTTGCCTCACTTCCTCTCAGGAAAGGGAGATGTAAGCTATTCTGAAAGCAAATAAATACCCTGACATATTTTTGGAGGTAGCACATAAATCAAGAACAAACTTGCTCAAGTTGACCTAGACTTAAGAACTTTTGCAATTAAATGGTGTGACTAAGTACCATAAGGAATCTAACTTGGAGCACTGCAGCTATAGTAATTTAGCAAAATGATCAGGTTTGTTAGCAATAGTACAGGTCTTTATGTGAATCAGAAACATTCAGGGATACACAAACAAGACCTCTTGGCCCCAGCTGGTTTGGCTCAGTGGATACAGTGTTGGCCTGTGGACTGAAGAGTCCCGGGTTCAATCCAGTCAAGGGCATGTACCTTGGTTGCAGGCTCCTCCCAACCAGGGCACATGCAGGAGGCAACCAATTGATCTTTCTTTCATCGATCTTTCTTTCATCTTTCTCTCTCTTCCACTCTCTCTAAAAATCAATGGAAAAAATATCCTCGGGTGAGGATTAAAAAAAAAAAAAAAGGCCAACAAGACCTATTGCCTGATTTAATGCTAAGGAAATAGCTTTGCTTTCCTCTTTTGTTTTAAATGGATGATAATTTATTAATCAAAGGATATTTACTTAATCATTCTTATTCCAAATATTGTTCTTTGATATATTTTAGGTAGTCAAAGTTTTTAAAGATTTTTAAAAAGTAAATATTGATACCATTTTTATCTTAAAAATGAATGCTTAGTTTAAATCCTGGATAAAGTTTAGAGAGTCCCATATTGGACTATTAAGAATAACATAGGTTCTAAAAGCATGGCAATAAAGAACCTCTTTCTTCCTCTACTTAAACCATATTTAAGACTATCTCAGATCCTCTTACTACATTCAAACAATGTAGAATTAATGTGTGTAAAATCAAAGCCTAATGTTAACCAAAATTCTAGTTCTTGATGGTACACATTTGGAAATCATTCCATACTTTTGTTGTGGAATCTCCCATTCCTTTTGCAGGCAATAGGGTTTGCATATCTTCAGAACTAAAACCATGGGAAGTTTCATAATCTCTGTAGATCATTGTTTTCTTAGAACATACCATGCTGGTTTCATCAACCAGATCAAATCTTTGCCTTCAGGCAGACATCTGCAATTATTGGCCTTTGGGTGCTTGGGAGTCCCTGTGCTTCAAGACACTCCCCTTATAAAAAAAATAAAAAAAGAAGAACCTCCAAAAACTCTGCAGGTGCAGGAGTGTCTTAGGGGAAATTAATGATGGATTGCCCTTTTATGTTATGTATTCAAATAGGTGATTATGTGCTTGCACTGATGTAGTCCTGACCTTACGTACATGGAACATGAACTCAGAACCAGATTCTTGATATTTGTGATGGAGTTCCCCTTTCTCTTAGCCAAAACATGTACCTTTAAAAGTTCTGACTGAAGTATTTTAAAAAAAAATGAGATTTCTTGGGTGGGGAGACATCTAAAGACTCTTAGTAAAACACCATAGATACAAGACAGAATAAATTCATGGATATCATAGCCCTCATCACTTTGGTCATTTATCTGTGGCTGAGTCAATATTTGCAGGACTGTTTTGGTCCAGAAGCAGAAGATAATGTGAAATAGATGGCTCATGCCTAAGATCCCAGATGTCCAAAGCCACATGTTTCTTTTCAAGTTTTTGTTCTTTATCCTTTTGTTATTTTTTCCTTCTCTTCTGGTTCAAGAATCTAAATTATTACTAGACATTCTTGCCCTTTCATCATGGTACTCCTGGTATTCTTACTCCCAACAATTCCTAGAAATAGAATTCATCCTCCACACATTAACAAAGTTGAACTACCTAGATCTAATCAAAGAAAAAAGAACACTTGATTATGAACAGATTTAAGTAGCTTAAGGGACATATGGGTCACATTTCACTTAAGTAATTTCTTGTCTCAGTGTTTCTGTGTTGCAGTCACTAAGTATGAATAACTCCAGAGCCCCTTTCACTCCAAAAGATGACACAAATAATTACCCAACAAAAGAATCAGAAGGCTTGTTGCTTGAGATAGCAAACACTCAACACACTATCACAACCAAGTGATGGATCTTGATGCATCATTTCCCTGAAAGATAATGGCCCGTTCTTCCACTGAGACAGTGGGAGACTGACAGATGAAAAATAGCCCAGCTGGCAGCTAGCTGGTGAGGAGGTTACTAAGAAGTGAGACATACATCACAACTTGCAAAACTATACAACTCACAAAACAAACTGTACTAAAATATGACATGAAAAAACAGACTATCTAAACTCAAGCTCTCATATCTCCAGATCATTCAGACCCAATCGCTCTAATAGTAATTCCACATAGATTCATGTGTTCTAAAGATAAGACCACTAAATGTTTTAGTAACTAACCTAGTTTACAAATTATTGAGCTATGCCTGCTAAGCCCTTCCCATAACTAACTCCTGCCCTCAAGCCCTTTAAGTAGCCTTCTTTGATCACCCCTTTTGATGTACTTTACTCTTCTCCTCATGTGCATGTCCCTTCCTGTAGCAATTGATGAAGCCTAACATTGGCTAATTTATGCTCCTTTAGTGGAAGTACATGTGGAAGGAGGTACACTATAGTATTATGTTTAACAGCATGAACTCTAGAACCAATTGCCTGGGTTTGACTCCCACTTTATTACTTACTAGTGAGTGACCTTGAGCAAGTTACTTAACCTCCACTGCTGGGAAGAGCAGTGGCCACAATAGCTGGCTGTGGAAATCAGCAGGGATTCAGTCCACGTGAGAGGGAGGGCTGCTGCAGACCCCAGCATCCTCTTAAAGGGTCTTAGCACAGACTGACCCACTCTCCCTAAGCTCCAGAGAGGAGAAACCAGTTCAAATGGTGCCAGGGACATACCAGGACAAAGGAGAAACAACTATTTGGCCTCAGTGAGAGGGCTAGAGAGGCAGTTCTCTGAGACTAAAGAGCTGGCAGTCGCCATTGTTTCATCTTTTTTTTTAATTGTTTAAAGTATTACATATGTCTCCTTTTCCCCCAATTGACACCCTCCCTCCCCCCCACCACCACTCCCACCCCTGGAGAGCATTATGCTAACCATTGTTTCTTTGTTGAGTCCTCCACACACACAGCCTACAGGCACAGGCAAGTGCCAAATAGGAGTCTCCATTAACCTGGCTAACACTGCTCTCACCCCACCCTGATGATTCTGTAAAACTCTGCCCAACCCAATTCACTTGCCCAGCAGAACCTCTTTCAGAGGCTAATCCACACAAGTAGTCAGCCGGGGCCCACTCTGCAAGCTTTCCTAAAATCTCTCAAAGGTCCACAAACCCCAAACAAGTAGTGGCTGGCTTTGGTATGCCCTGTACCTCTTTCTAAGTGGCTGCAAGCCTGGCACAAGTAGCAGCTGGCCTCAGTTCATAGCACAGTGGTTCTCAAGGCTGCACATTAGAATCACCTGGGAATGTTTTTAAAATCCTGATTTCCGGGCCTCATCCTCCAGAAATTCTGTTTCTTTGTAACTAATGTTGTGGCCCCGCCCCATAACAAAGAAACAGAATTTCCGGAGGATGAGCCCCAGAAAAAATGATTTTAAAAAGATTCCCAGGTGATTCTAATGTGCAGCCAAGGTTGAGAACCACTGTCATAGCATAACCACTCACAGGTGCCTTCAAGCCCAACAAAGGAAGCTACCAACACAGATCACTTTGTAGATCTTACTAGGAGGCCCCAAGAAGGACATAGGCAATGGCTGACCTTGGCTTGCATTGGGGTTCCTCCCAAGAGGCCCCAGAAGCAATACACCTGGTGGTTCGCTTCAGAGCACACCAGAGCACCACCCAGTTACCACCACAAATGACAAACCCAAAGGGCAGACTCCACAGGCACCAGATTCCAACTACAGCAAATTCTGCTCTGTGGGGTCAGCCTCCATACAATAGCTTGTCTGCTATAGTCATGGCCAGTCCTCACAGCCACTTAGCCACATACTAATAGCAATCAAGACTACGTTACAACAGGATGACACAGACAACTTAAACAAGGGACACCTCCAGAGCACCTGGCTCAGGTGAACACAAAGACTGCACCACGGGGCCCCAAAGGCACTTACTGTATGTGGCCTCTGCCAAGACTGGGAGCTGCAGCAGATCTAACTAATACATAAAAACAAACATAAGGAAGCTGCCAAAATGAACAGACAAAGAAACATGTTCCAAATGAAAGAATAGGAAAAAACTCCAGAAAAATAACAAAACAAAATGGAGGCAAGAAATCTACCAGATGCAGAGTTTAAAATACTGGTTATAAGGATGCTCAATAAACTTAGGGGAAGAATAGATCAACTCAGTTAGAACTTCAACAAAGAGATAGAAAACATTTTTTTTTAAGTCAGAAATGAAGAATAATATAATTGAAATGAAGAAAACACTAGAATAATCCAACAGCAGATTAGATGAAGCAGAGAATTGAATCAGAGATTTGAAATACGAGGTAGGGGAAGACACCAATCAGGACAGAAAAAAAAAAGAACATTAAAGAACAAAGACCATTTCAGAGACCTCTGGAACAACATCAAGCATACCAACGTTTGCATCATAAGGGTACCAGAAGGAGAAGAGAGAGAGCATGGGATTGAAAATCTATCTGAATGGCAGAAGCCTTCCCTAATCTAGTGAAGGAAATAAACACACAAGTCCAGGAAGTGCAGAGTCCCAAACAAAATGAACCCAAAGAGGCCCACACCAAGACACATCATAACTAAAATGCCAAATATTAAAAACAAAAAGATCTTCTAAGAAAAGAAAACCTTAAGGAGTTCATCACCACCAAACTAGTATTACAAGAAATGTTAGAGACTTTTTAAGGAAAAGTAGAAGATAAAAAGAAAAAATATCACCAAAATATTCTTACTGACAAAGGCAAACACATAACAAAAACCATGGATTAACCAACACTAAAGCTAGTTCAAAGGTTAAAAGGCAAAAAGTAGGAAGATCCCATGAAATTACAACAGTAAGTGAAGGGACACACACACACACACACACACACACACAAAAGCAGTAAAAAATAATAACAAAGGCATAAATGTGGATGGGGTGAGTAAAAATGATAGTAATTTTAGAATATGTTCAAACTTAAGCAACCATTAACTTAAAATAGATGGCTATAAACATAGCTTGGTATACATGAAGCACATAGTAACCACAGATCAAAAACCTACAAAAGATATATAGAAAATAAAGAGAAAGTAATTCAAACACAACACTACAGAAAGTCATCTACACTAATAAAAGAGAAACATAGTAATTGGCGTACAACCGCTACCCTTCCCATTGGCTAATTAGCGAGATATGCAAATTAACCACCAGCCAAGATGGCGGCTAATTTGCATACTGCAGGCAGGGCCCAACAGTGCCAACCGCCAGCTTGCCTCCATCCAGGGCTGGCGGCAGAGGTCCCTGCCCTCATCCGGGCCTCGGTGGAGACCTGGGGCTGGCGGGTGAGACCGAGGTGTTCAGCACCCACTCCGCCCTCATCCAGGACTCCGGCAGGGAACCTGGGGCTGGCGGGTGGGACCGCAGTGTTGGCACTCGCTCCACCCTCATCCGGGCCTCCCACGGGGACCCGGGACCGCGGTGTTCGGCACCCGCTCAGCCTTCATCCGGGCCTCCCGCGGGGACCCGGGGCTGGCGGGTGGGACCCCGGTGCTGGGCACCCGCTCCACCCTCATCCGGGCCTCCCGCGGGGGACCCGGGGCTGGCAGGTGGGACCCCGGTGCTGGGCACCCACTCCACCCTCATCCGGGCCTCCCGCGGGGGACCCGGGGCTGGCGGGTGGGACCCTGGCAATCGGGCACCCGCTCCACCCTCATCCGGGCCTCCCACGGGGGACCCGGGGCTGGCGGGTGGGACCGCGGTGTTCGGCACCCGCTCAGCCTTCATCCGGGCCTCCCGCAGAGAACCCGGGGCTGGCGGGTGGGACCCCGGTGCTCCACCCTCATCCGGGCCTCCGGCGGGGGACCCGGGGCTGGCAGGTGGGACCCCGGTGCTGGGCACCCGCTCCACCCTCATCCGGGCCTCCCGCGGGGGACCCGGGGCTGGCGGGTGGGACCCCGGTGCTCCGCACCCGCTCCACCCTCATCCGGGCCTCCCGCGGGGGACCCGGGGCTGGCGGGTGGGACCCCGGTGCTGGGCACCCGCTCCACCCTCATCCGGGCCTACCGCGGGGTTCTGGGGTTGGCGGGTGGGACCCCGGTGCTGGGCACCCGCTCCACCCTCATCCGGGCCTCCCGCAGGGAACCCAGGGCTGGCGGGTGGGACCGCGGTGTTCAGCACCCGCTCCACCCTCATCCGGGCCTACCGCGGGGTTCTGGGGTTGGCGGTGGGGCAGCAGCTATCAGGTACCCGCCCGGGTATCCCCTGTGCTACAGGCCGGGCGGCAGCAGTGATCTGCCCGCTGGCGCATCCCATGTGCTACCCAACTCGGGTGGGCAGGTCACGGGCATGCCTGGCAGCCTCAGTCAGTGCCTCAAGCCCCAGCAGCAGCAGCAGCAGCAGCGGCAGTGGCAATAGCAGTGGCGGCAGTGCCCCCGACCTGCCCGCCCAGGTTTGAGCGGCCCCAAGCTGCAGTGCTTTCCATCAGTCCACGGTTGGCGCACACGCATCCAGGTGAAATCACCAGCGCCTGCTTTCCCACAGGCCTGAGGGGCTCAGGCCTGTGGGAAAGCAGGCGCCCTGAGCTGGTGATCCCAAAGGCCTGATAGCCGGGCAGTGGAGGCTGTGTTGGGACTGGGGAGTGGTGAGCAGGCAGAACATGGCCCTGATTGGGCCAGTCGCTATGATGCCCACTGTAGCCAGCACACCGCCTGATCAGGGGGCCAGCAGCCAACCTCGCAGCCCCTCCTCCCTGCAGGCCTTCCCCTGATCAGACTCTCCCATCCACATCGAGAGCAGGGTGCTCAGAGCCTGGACCCTTCCTGGCAGCCCCGAGTCTCTGGGGTTAAGAATTCTGATGGCCCTGCTCAGAGAGTAGAGGTGCCTGAGGGGCAGGGACAGGGACCACAGGCCTCCAGGGAGCACTGCAGAGTTGGCAATGAGAGGAGAGGGCCTGTGAAGGGGGAGAAGGTGAAGCCAGTGGACATCAGCCCAGAATCCAGCCCTTCCCCTCCAGAGGCAGCAGGACCTAAACCCCAAACCCCAGCCAAAATTGGAAGAGCCTGAGGGAGCTTCAGGAAACTCTACGAAAAGCTGCACATTGAGAATGAGAGATTTCATGAGGCCCTGACCCAGACCATGCTGCGGCTGGAGCAGCTCAAGGTGGAGCTGGAGCACGCCATGCAGAGGCAAGAGCACTTTGCAAAGAGGCCGACCATCCTGGAGCTGGCGAGATTTGAGTGCAGGGCCCTGGAGTGCAAGGCCGCTGAGCTGGAAGAGGAGCTGAAGGGCCTGTCCAATCTCCGAGCTGACAACCTGCGCCTCAAGGATGAGAATGTGGCCCTGATCTGCGTCATCAGCAAACTGTCCAAGTGACCCCGGAGGACTTGCTCCTAGACCCGCATTTATACAGCTGCTTTTGCCACATGCACCCCTTCCCTGTGTGAACATGAGTGATAGGGCTGTCGAGGAGTCTCTGAGAAGCCATAACCTTCCTTGAGATCTCCAGGTTAGGAGGGGAGGACAGAGCCCCCAGGAGCCAAGGGGGCCATCTGAGGCCAGGTAGGGGGACCAAGGCTGCAGGCAGGAACAGAAAGGAACTGGGGACCAGGAAGTGCCAAGACCAGTAGCCAGGACCAGAGTGGTCACCCAGAGGTCCCCTCTCACGTGTGCTGCCACCAGTCACCCCTCCAGGCCCTGAGCAGGGATCTGAGAATGTGCCAAGCATCCCGCCGGCCTGGGCCAGGTGAGCCTGTAAATAGGTTCTGTGTGCAATAGGGAGGGATGTCTTCTATTTTTTGCTGCCCCCTCCCCATCGCTCTCCTGGGCAGGGGGAGAAGGTCTTTTTCAGACATAGCATAGGCACCACAAATTAAAATTGTGGAGTTGCCAAAAAAAAAAAAAAAAAAAGAGCAGGCTGGCTGGCCAAATACCCCCTCTCTTCCCCCCCACCCCCCGCCAGCCACATCCTTGACCAACCTGCCCCACCACAATAGGCCCACAGCCCCTCCCCGTGGCTATCTGCCCCTGATTGCACCCCCCAACCCCAAGAGGGGGCAGGGCTGGGCTGCCAATGTCCTGCATCCCCTCCCCAGGTTGGCCCCACCCTTGATCCCCCCACTCCAATAGGGGGCAGGGCTGGCCAGCCAATCTCCTGCAGCCTCTCCCCTTGCCCAGCCCCACCCCAGATTGCCCCCCCACCCCCACCGCAATCAGGGGCAGGGCTGGCTGGCCAACCACCCATGGCTCTTCCCCCAGGCCACTGGCCCTGATCGCCACCCCCCAACCCATTTGGGGGGGAGGGTGGTTGCCCAGCCCACCAACCACAGCCCCTCCCCATGGCCAGCCCCACCCCTAATCGGCCCCCCAACCCCAATCAGGCTGGTGAGGGGGGGGCAGTTGGGAGCAATCAGGCCGGTGGCAGGGGGTAGTTGGGGGCAAACAGGCTGGCAGGGGAGGCAGTTGGGGGTGATAAGGCCAGCAGTTGGGGGTGATCAGGCTGGCAAACAGAGTGGTTAGGGGCAATCAGGCAGCACGCAGGCAGGTGAGTGGTTAAGAGCCAGCGGTCCTGAGTTGCGAGAGGGATGTCCGGCTGCTGGTAAAGGATCGGGCCTAAATAGGCAGTCTGACATCCCCTAAGGAGTCCCAGATTGGAGAGGGTGCAGGCCAGGCTGAGGGGCCCCCTCCCCCCCCAGTGCACGAATTTCGTGCACCGGGCCTCTAGTCACCATATAAGAAAAGAGAGCGAGAGAATAAGAAAGAAACAAAGAACTATGAAAACAATCAGGAAACAATTAATAAAATGGCAATAACTAGTTACCTATTAATAATTACTTTAAATGAAATGGATTAAATGCTCTAATCAAAAGATGAATAGACAAAGAATAAGTGCTACATATATACAATGGAACATTACACAACCATAAAAAAGAGTGAAGTCTTACATTTGTGACAACATGGATGGACCTAGAGGGTATTATGCTAAGTGGAATAATTCAGTGAAAGACAAATACCATATGATTTCACTTATATGTGGAATCTAAGAAACAAACTAAATGAACAAACAAAACCAAAACAAACTCATATATACAGAGAACAAACTGATGGTTGCCAGAGGGGAAGAGGTTTGAGGGACTAGGTGAGAAGGTGAAGGGATTAAGAAGTGCATGTTGAGAGTAAAATAGTCACAGGGATGTAAAGTACAGCTTAGGAAACAATCAATAATCCTATATAATAAAAGACAAAAAGGGTACCTTCGCTACGCTTCCCATTGGCTAATCAGGGCGATATGCAAATTAACCACCAACAAAGATGGCGGTTAATTTGCATACTAGGCTCCAAGCAGTGGAGCGAAGCCAAACGTACCCGAAGCCTGCCGAGCAGCGAGGCCTCACGCCCCCGGGATCAGCGGAGCCGCGAGGCCTCATGGCCCCAGGATCAGTGGAGCTGCGAGGCCTCACGGCCCCAGGATGGGTGGAGCCGCGAGGACTCACAGCCCTGGGATCAATGGAGCCGTGAGGCCTGACGGCTGCGGGGGGACTCTGGCTGGAGCCCAGCCAGAGCGAAGGCCTGGGTCCCGGGTGCCAGAGGAAAACTGGTGCCAGCAGCCAAGGGAAGGGAAGGCCTATTGCACGAATCTCTTTGTGCAACAGGCCTCTAGTATTGTAATTACTATATATAGTGGTAGGGGGTGTAAAACATCAGGGGGATTACTTTGTATGTTGTATAAATGTCTAACTACTATGCTGTACACTCGATATTAAAATAATATTGAATGTCCACTGTAATTAAAAAAAAAAAAACTTCAAAACATTTAAAAAAGAAAATGTGATACTTATATATACAATGGAATATTATCCAGCCACAAAAAGAAGGACATCTTGCTACTTCTGCAACATGAATGAAGCTAGAGGGCATTATGCTACGTGAAATAAGTCATAGAAAAGCAAATACTGTATGATCTCACTTACATATGGAATCTTTAAATGAGCAAACAAACAAACAAAAAACCCTCATAGATACAGAAAACAGATTAGTGGTTGCCAGAGGCAGGAGACTGGGTGGAGGGGAAGGGAGTGAAACAGTTCAAGGGAGTCAAAGGTACAAACTTATAGTTTAAAATAAATGAGCCCTAGGGATATAATGTGCAGCATGGAGACTAGCTATAATAATAAAATCATAATATGCTAATTAGATCAGACGTTTTTCTGGGTGAAGCCAGGGCAGCGAGGGAAGTCCAGTCCCTGGTGCCAGAGGGAATCTGGTGCCGGCAGCCGGGGGAAGGAAGGCCTACTCTTGCACGAATTTCGTGCATCGGGCCTCTAGTAGTTAATAATACTACATTGTATATTTGAAAGTTGCTAAGAGAATAGATTTTAACAGTTTTCATCACACACAAAAATTTTAACTATATTAGGTGATGGGTGTTAATTAGACTTATAGTAGTGATCATTTTGCAATATATACAACTATCAAATAATTATGTTGTACACCTGAAACTAATATAATGTAATATGTCAATTATTTCTCAACTAAAAATATTATTTGGAAGTGGGAATCAGTCAGTTGGGGAAAATTCTCTAGGCAAATAGAAATATCAGCTTAGAAAAGCATAGAAAAAATAGAGTGAAAAAGGGTGAAATTCTTCCTCTGGGACATCATCTTGGGCTGAACAGTGTTCTGACAACAGGCATGTGTGGCAGGTGCTGTTCTCTGGCTACTTAAAAACCTTTTCCAATACCCTTCTCACTGGCCACCTCCCATTATGTTCTGGAGAGCTATTTACTCACATCTCCAGACTTCTTTGCTGCTAGGGTACAATGCCAAGTTCTAGCCTAGAGAAAATAAGGAGTCTTCTGAGAAAACTCCTGGAAGAGATTTTTCTTTCTAGACAAAAAGAAAAAATGATTCATCTTGTTTTGAATGTGAATGTGATACCGGAAGCTGTGTTGACCTTATGCAGAGTTACAAGCATGAGGAGGAAAACAAGCCTGTGAAGATGGCGGGAGGTAAAGTAGGAACCATCTGAATGCTTGATGGCGCTGCAGAGCTACTGAGCCAGTGCCAGAAAACACCTAACATCAAATTTCTTGTTATGAGAGAGGAAAAAATCGCCTATGGTTTAATTTGCTAATCACATTTTTGTTGTCGGTTGCCCTGAAAGCGTTTCTATCTAACGTGCCCTGAGCACGTTATTCATAGGCTTTTATGTATATGCATTTGTAGAATTAACATTAATGTTTGCTTCATGTACCATCTGGTCTAATAATGAGTCCCTCACACTCTGGTGCTGCATAAAATTGAATACTTATCAGAAGCATCTGGAGATCTCTTAATAAATGAAGATTACTGGAACTGATATCTAGAGATATTGTTTCAGTAGATCAGAGGTACAGGCTGATGTGACAGTTATGGTTTGGGAGCATCAAGATCCACCCTAGTTTATAATCAAAGTGAAATATCTATCTATCTACACTAATAGAGACAAAGATGCTAATTGACTGTACCTTCACTACGCCCATCAGCCAATCAGAAGAGTATGCAAATTAACCCAACAAAGATGGCCATTAAATTTGCATACTGCAGGCGGGACAGCACAGCACAAGCCACCGGCCACCTGCCGCCATTCGGGCCTCCCATGAGTGGCCTGGGGTGGCTGGGCGGGACAGCGTGACCCGCCGCCTGCTCCGCCACCATCTGGGCCTGCCATCTGCCACCCGGGGAGCGGGCCTAAGCCAGCAGGTGGTTATCTCCTGAGGGGTCCCAGACTGTGAGAGGGCACAGGTCAGGCTGAGGGACCACCCCCCACCCCACCCCCCCAGTGCACAAATTTTATGCACCGGGCCTCTAGTCTATATATAAAAGCCTAAGTGACCAAATGACCAAACGACTGGTCGACCAGTTGCCATGACGTGCACTGCCCCCTGGTGGTCAGTGCACTCCCACAACCAACCTCTCCCGGCCAGCCAACCTCCCGTGATCCCTCCCCCTGGTCAGCTGGCCCCTCAATTGGCCCCCATCACCAGTCAGGCTGAGGAACCCCACCCATGCATGAATTTGTGCACAAGGCCTCTAGTAGTCTATATTTGTGAATAGTCCCTTTCTAAGAGAATTAAGGAATTCTAATAGCTATGGCTGCTCCATAGCTATTATTCAAGAAAATTCACTCAATCAAAAAAGGATCACACACTTTAAGACTTTGTTTTTCAATATAAAGCCTTTGGAGCTCATCATGAAACTACTGAAACAAGTATTCTAAGGTCAGAGCCCCAAAAGTAGCATTTTAAGCAAACACCCAATAGACTCTGATTCCTCTCCACCAGGTGATTTTATAGACACCACTCATTCTTTAAACAATAGTTATTGATCAATCACCATATATCAGTATAACAGGCATTATTGTAGGCACTAGGCTTCTAGCGGTGAACAAGATAAACCAACCCTTTACCCTTATGTGGCCTACATGGTAGTGGGGGTGGAGTGGAGAGATAGATAAATTAAAAAATGAAAGGAATAAATCAATGGGAATTTCAGATAGTAAGTTCTATAAAGAACACAAAACATGATGCTGTAATAGAGAATGTATGTGTGGGATAGGATGGAGGAAGTCAGAGAAGTCTCCTACAAAGAGACAACATTGAAGCTTAGTTCTAAAAGAACAGAGAGGGCCAACCTTGGAATGAACTGGGAGAAGAGCCTGCCAGAAACCACAAGGCAAAGGCCTTGAGCAAGAATGTGCTGGCATGTGTGAGGTACAGAAAGAAGGCTAGTTTAGAGGGAGAGGTCAGAGAGGAGGTCAGAGTAGAGCTGCCGGGTTCATTGGCCAGTGTGTGACGTTTGAAAGAAATACTATTTTTATGGGAAGCTAACTAAAGGATCCTTCAGAACAGAGTTTTTGCTATGTCTTCTATTAGTTAATATGGGATTAATTTGATTGTATTTAAGTCATGCAGAAAACTGTGCCAATGAAGAATGGGGCAACTGAACAATTAATGTATTTTTCTCTAAGCAATTGCTACTCAAATTGCAGTCCCTCAGCATCTGCGTCTTCACTGAAACATAGTAGATATGCAGAATTTAAGGCCTTACTCTGGGCTTTCTAAATCAGAATCACATTTTAAGAAGATCCGTCATTGGTTCATGTGCACATTAAAGCTTGAAAAGTAAGTTAATGATCATCAACCTTGGCTGCACATTGGAATGACCTTGAAGGTTTGAAAACACTGATGCCTACGTTCCAATGTCAGAGATATGGTTTGATTGGAAGGTGGGCGGGGGGGTGGAGGGGTTGGGCAGTGGCATCACGATGTTCATAATCAGCAAGCATTAAGGCATGATTGTTAAACACTGATGTACAAAAGATCATCTGGGGAGCTCATAAAAATGTGGAATTTTGAGCCCTCTCCAAGATTCTGATTCAGAGTCCTGTGATGGGCTTCTGAAACCTAATGTTTAACCAGCACACCCAGTGGATTCTGGTGTAGGTGGCCCACAGACCACACTTTGAGAAACAGTGCATTAAGGAACTGTTGAAAGAAAAAGAAACACTATGAAATGAGGATGTCAATTAATTTGGTTGCTGATTGATGTGTATCTCTGGATGAATCTATTTAGTACCTGCACATCTTCTGAAAGCATAATAAAAAGTATAGATTTCTGATGATTATCATCAAGATCAGAGATATCCTCCTGTCAGAAATTATGCTGGCTGTAAAGAGTCTATAAAACAGTCTGTAATTTACAAGGGGCCAAGGTCATGCACAAGCATGTACCAATGAAACCTTACATGTAGGAAGAAATTTCTTTTCAGGATAGAGACAGAACAACGCCTAATGATTGACACACATACTGCCTAATGATTGACAACTAAGTCAGGAAGACCCGTGTAGTTTTGGAGAGCCTAGAAAGCAAGATGGTACCAACAGAATAGCCATTAGCAATTGCAGTTTCTTTGCTCCTCTCCAGTTAGCCAGCTCCTCTTAACTTTCTGGGGCCCACTTTTTCCAAGAACACTCACACCTCCAGGATCTTCCTCTTCTCTGAACTTTGGTTGGGCTCTAAGACTATTACTTAATTGATTACTATTTTATTCTTTGCTAGTTGTCTTGTATGTAATGGCCTCATTTTCCTAACTAGATTGTTAAACTGCTTAAAGACAAGGGTGATGTCCATCTAACACTTTTATTTCCCACAGTGTCTAGAACATTGCTAAATATACAATAGAAGCTTAGCAAATAGTTTTTCGGTTGCATCATTGCAATAAACACATCATATTATCTTCTGGAATACTTTTTTTCTTCCTGAATACTTTCATTAGTCATGATGAGTGATCCTTAAAGTGGCAAATGGTACAGTTATTACTGGGAAATTTTAAAATAAAAGCTGTCTATTAGTATTAAACAGTGTTAAAATAGCAACTGAATAGCAACTATTATACTTTATAGTTTTTCAAAGATTTCATGGGGATTATACCATTGGATCCCCATGACAACCTTATGACAAAGGTGGAAAGAGTTTATTTTTTAAATCCTCACCTGAGGATATGTTTTCATTGTTGTTTTTAGGGAGAATGAGAGAGAGAGGGAGAGGGAGAGGGGGGAGGAGGGGGAAGAGAGAGAGAGAGAGAGATGAGAAAGATTGATCTGTTGCCTCCTGCACCACCCTGACAGGAAATTTAACCCACAAACTTTTGGTGTATGGGACGACACTCCAATTCAACTAGGTGATCTTGCTCAAAGCATAACTTTTAAAACTGTGGCAGAGGCTTTACCTGCATCAACTCTCCCAATTGCCTCTTGACATACCACAATAAAACCAAAGGCTTAGTGGTCTTTTAGCTACCCACACTGACTGGCTTAGTTTGAGTGTTTAAGGAGAAGGCAAGAGAGCAAAATTTCTGATCTTTAACCAAAGAGAATCTGCTATAAGCAAGGTGAGTAAAGAAAAAATAACTGCATAGCATAGATTGTGCAATGCAAAACTATAGGGAAAGACATACCAGTCAGTCACTTTCCCTTGAGAGAAAATGAGTATGAGAGAAGGCAAAAATGGCCAGAACACTTGGTAGTTCCTCCATCAGGAGGTGAAGTCACTATTTCCCCACCCCTTGAATTTGGGCTGGCCTTGTGACTTTCCATGATCGATAGAATATGAAGGGAGTTACAACATGAGAGTTCTGCACCTGGGCCTCCATAGGCCTCACAGCATTCAGACTGGGTGGTGAGAGGTATGTGACCCAGTCATCGCCATCTTCCCCAACAGTGACGGAACCACCAGACACAGAAAGAAGGTCATCTTCACTCACAATCCCCAATCAAGTCACTAGCTGACCACAGACCTGAGTGAGCCTCGCTACTCACCTGTCTCAGATCAGCAGAAGCACCGAACTGACTCATAGCTCATAAGAAATAATAAATGCTTGTTGTTTTAAGTCTCTATGTTTTAGGTGGTTTGTCTGTAGTAAAAGCCAGCTGATACAGTGAATGATTCTGGGGACAAATGAATCAGGCAGATCATGAAACTAAGATGTCATTTGCAAATAGCAACAGCCATTGTAAGTAGCAACAAAACTAAAGAACAAAATAACACTGCATGGCATAGTGATTGCTAATCATATCAGCTGTTCATGTCATAGTCTCAGACTTAGTAGTTGTCATTAGTGGCATATTTAAAAAAGGGATAATGAACATAACAAATTTAATGTATAGTGGCTTGTTTTTAAAAGTATGAGCAGAAAAAATCATAAATAGCTACAGAAACATCAACCAACTGATTTATTGATAACAAATACCTTATGATTCACTACTTCTCCCAGTGCATCCTTCATGGAGAGCTAAGCTGGTAATGAGAATATAGGAGGCAGCTCTTCTTGAAAACACTGGATTCAATCCTTTCAAGCTTGGATATAACTCTTTACCTACACTCATCTATCACAATGGTACTTTACTTAACAGTTTTTATAGTACGAAATAAGAAGTATGGTTTGAAGTCCAAGGGAGAAAAGAACAAAGAGAAAAGGGTAAAATTGTTATGTCAACACTATTCAATACTGAAGACTGGCATGCTGGAGCATGTATGTGTCTTTCAACTTTTCTTCCAAACCTCAAACCACCTCAAATTCTCTTGCTAAAGGGGAGAAAAAGGGATAAAGGAATGCATAAAGGATAGAACCCATATCCATACCAAATCCCACAATGACTGTTTTAGAAAGTAATCAGATAATGCAAGCATTAAATCAAGTTGCCCAGAAGCTAAGCTATCTAATTAAGTATATATATTTTTTTAGTACCTTAGAAAATATATTTGCAAAAAAAAATAAGATTGAATGAAGATCACATAAATTCCCAATGTACATGAACCAATCTTGTCCTTCTGGGAGTATGTTGAAGTCCATCAATTATTTAAAACTAAAGCAACCACAGCATCATCCATTTCCCCATGCAAATAGTTCCCTATGGCCCCTGAAATACACACAAACTTCTAAACCTGAAACCTAAGACCTTCTACTACCTCTCTCCAGTGTACCTTTCCTATAATCCCCACAAATGTACAACACTCTTCCCTTTTCCCCATAGGCAATGTTTTCCTGAATCTATACTAATTTTTCTGCAAAGAACATCTTCCCACTCATCTCTACTTGTTAAAGACAGCACCTAACCTTTGAAGTCTATCTCAAATATCACTTCCTTATTGAAGTATGGCTAATTTTCTACAACTTGGGATATTGTTATACCCTGAGTTTCAACTCCCCACCTCAGAAATTAGAAATCACACCCCTAGATTCCTTTATAACCAGGAAGGAGTCATGTGACTGTGTCTAGCCAGTCAGGAGTATTCACTTGATGCAAGAATTCAAAAAGAGAGCAACATGAGAGGTGACTGTGCTCCAAGGAAGAAATCTGCTGACAAGTATAGAAGAAGCAACTGGTTCTTTAGTAACAACGGGATCTGAGTTAGGAGTCACCATCTTTCATTGAAACTAAGAAATTATCAACTAAAATGCGCCATTATTTCACATACCTCCAAAATAATTTTTAATGCTGCTAATGAAGTTATGATGCATCGTATTCTTATAACATAGAATTTTTATTTTATCCTTATTGAAAAACTTGTTAGACATATATACATATGTTTTTTCATAAAACATATTGGGTAAGTTATTCACATTCACAGTCTGACTTTTCCAAATGACTTCCAAACTCAGAATCAACCATGTCCATGTTCGGGCACATAATACCATCCTTTGTGCCATCAGGACTGTTAGTGATGCAGCTTTTCTGAAAGAGAACTCCACTATTGTCTCTAGGAATTTCTCCTAAGCCACTAGAGCCAATTCTATGGGTGTTGATGCATGTGAACAGGCAATGACAACTAATTCATGACTGCCACTTGGCCAAGAGCAAGTGTTAGAGAGGTGTATATGTTAGAAAAAATGCCTCAAAATTGAAATGTGTTATATCCCTTCCCAGGGTATGGTTCACTCCCAGGGTATGGTTCACTCTCCATTGCTATAATATCTTATAGTCCATCCAATGGAAAATTGGCAAGTGGTAACTAAAAGACCATAAAATGGAGCATATACCTCAACCCTTAGCCACCTGTCCTACAGTTTTTACCAGCCTAACACATAAGACTATGTCGCATATTCAAAGTATTTTACTGAGGGGTTATAATAAGCAGTCTTCGAAGGGAGAAGCAGAAGATGTAATTTTAGCTTCTTTGGACTTTCACTGTTTCACCCTATGGAAGGCACTTTAAAATAAAATAAACTGATGAACAAAATAGATCTAGAGACAAAGAAGCATGGAACAGACTGTTGAATCTCAGAAGGAAGGCTGGGGAGGGTGGGTGAGTGGGACGAGATCAACCGAAGAACTTGTATGCATATATGCGTAACCCACGGACACAGAAAATAGAGTGATGAAGGCCTGGGTTTTGGGGTGGGAGTGGGCTAGAAGAGGCCAATGGGGGGGGGGGAGAGGGCATATGTAATACTTTCAACAATAAAGATTTTTTAAAAGACTTTATTGAATATAATTAGATCACATGTCTATACCTACTCAATCACTGGCAAAGGGATAAGATCTCCATGATTGGTTTGGATCATCCAGGACCCACCTTCAGGGCTGAGGGTAAGGGGTGGGGCCTGCCTACCCTCACAGAATGTGGTCACACAGAGAAGGGTAGTTGCCTGAACAAAATCTGTGTCCTATTAAGAAGGAGAACGAATGTTTGAAAAATGACATTAAGTAACCCACAGTATCTACTAAGTAAGTAATCTCTAAAATATGAATTTTTCTTAGAGAGGGTACACTCTAATCATTACTGATGAAAGGATACTCATATCTGCCCTCCTCTTTTGGAATAAGCATTATTGTGCTACAGCAATGGGCTCTTTTCTGCTCCATCAGAAGCCTGATGCCATCAAAGGAGGTCGAGGTTGTTGGATGTCTTTTCCTTCTTATTGAAGAAATAACATGGCATATGATTTTATACAGGTCTAATTCCCTCCTCCCCACCTCCAACACACACAGGGAATAGATAGTCTCTTTTTCATATTTATATATCCTATGGACATAACCTCACCGAATCAATTCAGCAAATAAATAATGAATTGAATTGTTCATCTCAATAATTCTTTCCAGGCCTAACAGAAACCTTTATGACAGAGTTCAGACTCCAAGTTAGGTATGGTCCATATCCAACCTGTGTGCATTAGCAAAGTTCCTTTGACTTTAGGCTACTTTCCTCTCTGGGACTCCAATCACACATATCACCCAGAAGCAGGGACTTTCAAGCAGGAATTTCAATGCTCTTTAAGGTACAGGCTTAGGTGAGGAAAAATTACAGTCCCTAATTCAGACAAGCAGTATGTGGAGAATTCAGACTTTGATCAGAATTTATCAATCTAAGTCCTTTCAGCTTTTCCCATCAGATGGATCCTTACTGAAAATGAGTGGGCTGAAAACCCCCTAGGAGGGAATATGAAACTTTCAGCATGTCCAGACACATGTAACACAAATAGTTTAAATGAAATTTTCTATGTGAATGAAACTTTCCCCCTTTTCTCTTTAGTACCCTGTTCTCTTCTTTAATCTCCCCAGTTAAAAAGTGTAGATTTCCCCCTTTTCTTATGGCAGTGTATTTGCTGTATATACTGTTGCATGCCCTTTGGTTCTTCTTTCTAGATTTTCAATTCTTATCTCTCTATTCTGATGTCAGCCTCAAAGTTTGTTGTTATGTCTGAGAAATTCTTAGATACCATGATTACCCAAGGGGTCAAACTGACTCTCCCTAAAAAAAAGAACATTGCTGATTCATAGGATGCCATGGAGATTGTAATAGCCACAGCTAACATAGCTACCCAAACAAAGATACTTAGGTAATAGCAGCTAGTGAAAATGACCAACCCCTGTTACTAATTCCTTCTTTAAAAGATATTCAGTATGGAATTCATGCTGAGAATCAAGAGGACAGTATTTCCTGAACTGATTTACAGAATTCTAATATTTATCAGAAAAAAGAAAGCAAAATATTGAGAGAGTAGAAAGCCAAACAAAAATTCTCAACCTTAAGGTCGTTTTCATTGTCTAATTGTCCCAACGTGCTATCACATGCTCCCTGAATGCCCAAGGAGTGAATAATTTAGGTTAAGAATGATGTTTTTCTATATAGAATAATGGTCAAATATAATATATGCATTTAATGAAATATCTCAATAAGGCTTTGTAGATTATGAAGTAACTTCACCTGTATTATTTCATTTGATCCTCTGACAGCCCCATGAAGTATGTGCTCATGCTATCCCCATTTCACAACTAAACAAACTCTGACTCTGAGAAGCTCTGTGCCTTTTTAAAGTTTATAAAATTAGCTGGTAAAAGGAAGAGTCTGGACTGAAATCTAGGTTGTGACTCATTCTTTCCACTATCCACATTGCCACTATATATTCATGACAAAATATGCATAAGTATAGTCTTCACTACCTTAAACAAATGTAGCAAAAATTGGAAGCCAACAGATTGCAATTCAGGCATTACATCCTTTATATGGAGCCTATGGCATTACCTTCTCTCTGCTTTAATTTAAGATAACAATGATGCTTCTTTGTGGAGCATTTGTGAGAACCTAATGAATGAGTAATATTCCCAAAGGGACTTGGAAAGCACAATGTGCTGAAGGCTAGCTGAATGACACCAGGGAATAGTCTCCTGTTGAAACTGTTAAAGCACTCAACTTTCCCCTGCTTTTCACTATTTATATATTCACTAATGCTCTAATTATTTGAACTTCACCTTTTGAATCAAGAGCATGACACACTGTTAAACACAGGGTGGTCTGATGTCCCTTTTAAACTCAACTTTTAAGGTCATGCTGCTCTGTGATCTCCAGTTTATAACATGGAAGTAGTTTCTACTACCCTTGGCCCTCTTCCAAAAATGTTGCCAACTTTTATTCTTCCAGAAGCTTCTATTAGAGCTTGAGATAGGCCCCATTCAAACACTCTTCCTGCCAAGAACTCTAGGCCAAGATCTATGATGACTAAACAAGACAGCAACTATGACTTTCAAGTCCTATCCAATGATGTGTTTTAATAGGCAGTATAATGTTGCTTGCATTTTACGTTTTAACCTATTGGGCTATGCAATAGCCTTTCTTGAAAGAAATGAAAAAGAACTCAATAGGTTTCATGCAGTCACGGGTGTCTTAAACTGCAATAAAAGGTGATATATAGGATTATAAGAGAGGGGATTTGTAGATCAGATTTATTTTAGGTTTTTAATATATCTCTGCATTCTTTTGAATTAACATAGCAAATATATTAAGCTCATAATTCCATGGTGAAGTAGAAGACTATTGCTCAGAGCTATTGTAAGGAAAATGTAACACTTAAACCACAGCTACAACAGGTCATTTGAGGGGAAAATGTGGTTTCAAAAAAAATAACTGAAAAATGCATTCATAGGCATTATTATACAATTGAATGTGGCAGACAGGGAAAGGGGTGGGGAACTGACTCAGGTATGATATTATTCTGCCCAACTCATCTGCCATGACAATAAAATGTACTTACTTATTGTAAGAAAAAAAGAGAAATTCGACATACACAAAGCTTTGATTAACAATTTGGCTGTAATGGAACCACCTAAAGCATAATAGCCAGCCTTTCCCATTAGCAGGAATTCTTACTGGGGTGTGGTGAAATAACATTCTCTACTTTGGCTGCATGATCTGATAATAGGGCCTATTCAAATTGTGTTATAGATTGGGAGGTAAAATGAAAGCACACAGGAATGAAAATAGGACCTGCCTTTGATAATAAAAATAATTCATTTCTGGGCAAGTCTCACTTATTATTACATATGATATTTTAAAAGATTAGCATGTTTAAACTGACATTATTTCCATTTATCAGTAATCCTTTAGTGTATTGATATAACAGAATAATAAGTGTGTGGCAATCATGAAGAAAATTGCCAACTCAGGGTACGAATCTGTCTTATCAAAGAAATATGCATATATGTACATGTACCAGGATGTATATTAAGAGAAAGTGTTTGCACCTTTTAATCTTCCTTAGTTCTTTCATTCTTCAAGATATTTATCTTTCTACCATGTGCCAAGCACTGCTCTGGGTTCTGGAGGTACAACAAAAAAAGACAAAAATCTTGGCCTTTACAGAATTTGCATTCATTTCAGGGGGTGGAGATAGACTAAAATGACATTAGTAAAGTATTTAGTATGCCAAAATTCAATAATTTATTAAAAATGTTAGTCAAATATTTAGTAAACTAGAATTAAGTCACAGTTTTGTTTTGTTTTCGGGTTTTTTTGTTGTTAATCCTCTCCTGAGGATATTTTTTCCATTGATTTTTTTTTAGAGAGAAAGTGGAAGGGAGGGAGGAAAAGAGAAACATCAATGTGAGAGAGACACATCAATTGGTTGGCTCCCTCACATGCCCTGACAGGGCCGGGTATTGAACCTGCAATCCAGGGACACACCCTTGACCAGGAATCAAACCTACAACCCTTCAGTGTGCTAGCTAGTCCAATGCTCTAACCACTTAGCGTGCTGGCCAGAACTTCAGACATAGTTTTGAAGAGAGTGTACATTCTACCTCATCAGTGTAACCCCAGCACCTAGCAGTTATCTAGCCTAGTACTCATTCAGGAAATATCTGTTGACATGGATGGAACTGGAGAGCATTATGCTAAGTGAAATAAGCCAGTCAGAGAAAGATAAATACCACATGATCTCACTCATTTGTGGATTATAGAGAACAACATAGACTGATGAACAGGGACAGATCCAAAGACAGAGAAACAGCGATCAGACTATCAGTCCCCAGAGGGAAAGTAGGGGAGGGAGGGGGTAAGCGGAAGAGATCAACCAAAGGACTTGTATGCATGCATATAAGCCAAACCAATTGTCATGGACAACAGGGGGATGAGAGCATGAGTGGGGTGGGGGGGGATGAGGGTTAATGGGGGGGATAAGGACACATTTGTAATACCTTAACTAATAGAGAATTAAAAAAAAAAAGAAATATCTGTTGAATAACTGAATGAAAAAAAATAAACAGACTGTATGTTCTTTGGAAATAGCCCTGATACTGTATCTCAATTGCATACCAGATTTTTTTTTCCTGCTCACTTCAAAGGATATTTGAAGTAACTTACAACAAAAAGTTAAAAAATGTAACCCAAGCAATAAAGGAAGAAATATAATCACAGTGTATGTCCTTTTAAAAAAAAATGCAGGGCTTAGACAAAGTGAGTGATCAATTGCTTAAATGAAAGTATAATAGATAAGAATTTCCCTAAATATTTTTAACATGACTTGTTCAGAAGTATGCTGTATCCGTTAACAAAAGCTGAGATGGAGCCCTAGCCAGTCTGGGTAAGTGGATAGAGCATTGGCCTGTGGACCAAAGGGTCCCAGGTTCAATTCTGGTCAAGGGCACATACCAAGGTTGCAGGTTGCAGGCTCCAGCCCGGCCCAAGCCCTGATCAGGACCCATGCAAGAGGCAACCAATCAATGTGTTTCTCTCACATCGATGTTTCTCTGTCTTTTCCTTTCTTCCATTCTCTCTAAAAATCAATGGAAAAATATCTACGGATGAGGATTATAAAAATTAAAAAGCTGAGATGGATAGGTTCAACTGTAATTTTGAGAGAAAGGGGAAAATACTGTCCTGATATGGTACTTTTATGGGCATAATCCAGTGCCTGTGGCTTCCTGTAAAGTTCCAAGAATAGAACTTGGCATAGTGTAGAATCTCAATAAATATTGACATAAGATTATCAGATGAAGTTGATTCTTCGACTCTTTCTGTAGTGTGGTAATAAGATCATGCAATCAGCAGAAAAGAGGATGCTCTTCCTTTTACTTTGCTCTGTAGAGTTAGAGCACTCCATGGTTTGTTTTCCAGTGAGGATGCTCAGCATTTCAATAATCCTTGATCAAGGAATGATTCTTCTCAACCTCTATAACTAAGTGCATAGCTTTCAGGAACCCACATGGATGGTGAGAGAAGACAGCTGTTGTCTAGCCAGTCATGTCAGCCAAATCAACCCTAACATATCAATGGGTGTGAAACATGGCAGCCAGAGCCTGCAACATACTAGATTGGCAATGTAGTGTCAGACAAAACTGAATCCATATCCCACTTCTAGTAGTGATTTGCCCTAGTTGTAAAAAGGAGCGCAATCTGTTATCAATTAAATAATACTATTCAACATCATCACAATCCTCAGTATAGGAGCTCAATGATATTTGTAATTTTTGTTTTGAATGTGGATAGCATCTGGGATATTTTGGAGGCTTGGTTTCTGGCATATCAACAGAAAGTAATTTTAGGAATATCAGATGGTAAGGTGAAAAAAATAGCTTTCATGAAACTTTAGAGTATAAACTGGATAGGAATTTAGATAAAACAGGCATCTCAAAAGGGGGCAGGTGTTGCATACACAGAGGAGAACAACTGGGAAATTTTAGATGGTAAAAAAATATATTAGATAAGATGGTTTATAAACTAGAGTTGAACTCTAGAATCTACCCAGGTCCAGATCATCAGGAAGTCAGGCTCTATGACATCCTTTTCCTTAAATGTGAGAAGTGTGAGAAGTTTAAGAGATTGTTTTCAATGAGCAGCCAGTATAGCTCATCCCCTTCTTCAAAAAAATAGTTCTGAAAGTTAAGATGTTAGAAAGAAAAATGAAAAATACCTTCCTATGTCTTATGGGCAACAGGCAGTATGATGGGGTGGGCATGGAGCTTCTTATTGACGAAGCCCTTCCTTTAATTCCTTCTTTCTTCCATTCTTTCTTCCTTTCTTTCTATCTTCCTTTCCTTTTTCTGTCTTCTATTTTTCTCTCTCCTACTTCGTTTTATAAGGGTCTAGATGAAGTGATTTCCTCATTGTTATTTGCCACCGGATTCTGAAAAAAGTCAGGTGATGAAAGATGTTGTTCAGGTTTCAGTTTGCTTGGATTTTTGGATTGGACCTGATGTATTTTTCATTATCCCTTTCCAAATCTCCTAATGTAGAAAAGTACAGCATTCAGATGAAAAATACATGGGTCATCAAGACAAGTTCTCCCATCGGAGAACAGGAAACTAAACCTGTGATGGCTGTGAATGAACTCTCTGAGAACCAAATGAAATCCACAGAAATAGAAACCAGATGTAAGCAATCATGAATTCAGGGCACTGCTCTGCCTCCAGCTTATTTTTAGCAGAAATGTTATTAAAGTCTTTCTGGTACCATAATTAATTTTCAAGAATTGCCATGAGCCTCATAGTGTAAAGTGGGACAAGAAAAATTTGCATATGTGCTTAGTGGAAAATAACAATTTTTTTAAGTAGTTTGATATGTGTTTGGTGGTGAGGGGAGGGTGTTCTATGGTTTTTACTTTTCCTAGTTTGACCCAGGAATAATGAATTTCTCACCAGAATGTAATCCATCTTTAGATAGTGGTGGCTGTTTATATATTTAGGACATGTCAACCTCCTCAAGGCTGGGAAGTATCATAGCCTAATATAATATTTGGCTTCCAAGTTCTGGGTGTGCAACAAGAGGACCAACAGTCTTCTTAGCTAAAATCAACCCAAAGTATTAGAATTTGGACATGAACTTGGCCTGCCTATGCCAGAGGAAATACAAGTACCTTCTTTCAGGCTCTGAATGAAATCATTAATTATGTCAGCAGTTCCAGTGATAGACCTGGAGACACTTTGCTCTACTTAGCAAACAAGTTACCTTCTCAACTGTTTAGAAGTCTGGGGAAGATCTTTAAGATCTGTACTCACTGTACTTACACAGCCGTTTCCCTGCAAATCCTCAGACTCGCCTTGATCCTGTGTCTCTCTGGTTTTACCACACCAGGGTTGGAAGGAGATGAGGGAAGTGTGTGGTTATGATGCCTAGACTGTGTATTATAGACCTAAAAGTACATCCTGGTGCACCTCTACAATGAAACTCTTTTAAAAGGAGGGTTTTTTGGAGCCATATCAACCACACTTAAGTTGTTGCTCCATTTAAGGCCATCAGAGGTCTTTTAAAGAACAATTTAACTGCTACAGACATGTACATTTTTTGCCTATTAACAACAGCTTTACAAAGAATGTGACCTGTGTTTATAGGGCAAAAAAATTTATTTTTTTCCACAAAAAGTGGCTTCCTTTTTTTAACCATTAAAAGTATCTTGGCAGATCTATGTATAATTAACAGCTTAGCAGGGTGAGAAGTAAAAGAGTACAGTGTAACAAAATTCGACTAAGGTCAATTTACATTTTCTCCATATAAATACTCCCACAGAATGATTGATCTCAATATATTATGATGCGCCCTGACCGGTTTGCCTCGGTGGATAGAGTGTCGGCCTGCAGACTGAAGGGTCCCAGGTTCGATTCTGGTCAAAGGCATATACTTTAGTTGCGGGCACACCCCCAGTGGGGGGTGTGCAGGAGGCAGCTGATCGATGTTTCTCTCTCATCGATGTTTCTAACTCTCTATCCCTTTCCCTTCCTCTCTGTAAAAAATCAATAAAATATATTTTTAAAAATATATTATGATGCATCAAGAGTACACATTTCCCCTTTGTCTCCCTTTTTTCATAATGAAACAGAAACAAAATGAAGGGAGAAATATCTTCAGAACGTATACCATATAGCAAGCATTAAGGACAGAACAAATTTTGAGGCTAAATGAGACACATATGCCACTCAAATCCACCACAATTTTTAAAGGAACATGCTTCATTGTTCTGGTCAAGATGGAGGAGTAGGTAAACACTCCTAAGACCACATAAAAATTACAACTAAATTAAAGAACAATCAACCTGGAAAACCATCTGAAGACTAACTAAATGATAATCCTACAATATAAAGAGGAAGCCATGTCGAGATCAATAGGAAGGGCAGAGCTGAAAACAGATTGTCCCACATACACTTGTGGGGGTTGAGAATCAGGATGGATTTCTCAGCTGCAGAGGTACCCCTGAGATGTGAGGGGTCCCAACCCCATACTGGGCTCCCCAGGCCAGAGCTCCAGTGCCAGGAAGAGGAGTCCCCATAAGAGCTGGCTGTGAGAATCAGTGGGAATACTCTCCCAGTGAAGAGGGCTGCTGGAAACCCAGATGTCCTCTTAAAGAGTCCGAACACAGACTTGCTAGATCACAAGCACTCACCCTAAGCTTCAGTGAAAAAAACAGCAGCTCAAAAGGCACCAGAAACATATGAGTAGATACTGAGTTTTGTGACTACCAAGGAAGTACTAGAGGGACAGCTGCCATTGCCCCTGTATTGAGCTCTCCCCCTGCAGAGCCTGTAGGCACAGCCAGATGCCAAATATGAATCTCCAATAATTTGGTAAACACTGCTGGCCTCCTTGAGATCCTGTAATTCCCAACATGTGTACCAACCTTGGCTCTTTCAGCAGCTGTACCTCACATGCAACTGGCCTATGCCAGTGCTGCAAATTTTCTTAAAAACTCTACAAAGTCTGAAGGCTCAGGCAAGAGGTGGCTGGCCTCACAGTGCCCTATGATTCTTGCTCAGTAGCCCCAAGCCCAATGCTGGTGACAGCCAGCTTCAGGCCCAAGCTAGACCTCTCCTGTGTGCCTGTATGCCAAGCATAGGCAGCTATTGTTGGGGTCCAACCCCACAGGTCCAGGGGTCCCCAAAGATGTGGACGGAGTTGGCAAAGAAGGAATGACATGGAGACAGCGTTCAGTTGATCAGCAGCCTAGCCAGGATCTCTAGCCAGGATCTCCAGCCAAGTTCTGTCTTTTATTGTCTTGTTACATCTGTATTTATACCAGTTGATTTTAATCCTGTCAATTTCTATTCCAAAGGTTAGGGCGTTTCTTATCTCCATTCCAGGGAGTAAAGATTATGTAGCTTAAGGGTGATTGTTCTTAGTTAAAGTGATTAACTACCTGCCTGGCATTTAGTTAAGGGGTTTTATTCCCTCCCTAACTTCAGGGAAAAATCCCTACCTGGGGAAACAACCTTTCTCAGAGAGGTGACCTTGGTTAAAACACATAGCGCCAAGAAGGTGAACAAACATATTAAGAACAGTATGCCATATACGCCAGGTCCCTTGAAACATATGCTGTGCAGACGTTTCTTCCCTGCAGCGACTGTGTCAAGCAGCAAGGATGGACCGGCTTCTGGCAAGCTATCAACCACAGATACTTTGTAACCCCTACCAAGTGGCCCCAGGTCCAGGCAATGGCTGACCTTGGCCTGGAAGAGCCCCTTCTAAGAGGCCCCCACGCCAACACACCAAGTAGTAGGCTTCAGACTAAAATAAAGCAACACTTGATTAGCTTCACAAATGGCCCATTGAAAGAGTGATCTCAGCAGGCATGAGAGAGCCCGGCTGGGGAAAATCCCACTCCCTGGGGTTATGGCTAGCCCTCACAAGCCAGTCAGCCTGAGGGTCAACCCCACCCAGTAAAGTGCCAACAGCAATCAAGATTCAACTACAACGTAAGGGCACACACAACCTACAGAAGGGACACTCCTGAAGCACCTGATTCAAGTGACCAAGGAGACTACCTTACTGTGCTACATAGGACACCTATTACATAAGGTCACCCTGCAAGATCAGGAGATGTGGCAAATCTACCTAATACATAGAAACAAACAGAGAGGCAACCAAAATGAGGAGACAAAGGAACATGTCCCAACTGAAAGAGCAGAAGAAAACTCTAAGAAAAGAACTAAACAAAATAGAGGTAAGCAATCTACCAGATGCAGAGTTGGAAACACTGGTTATAAGGATGCTCAATGAACACTTAGAGGAAGACTACATCAACTCAGTGAGAATGTCAACAAAGATAGTAAACATAAAAAATCAGATAGGAAACATAAAAAAGAACCAGAAGAATACAATACCTGAAATAAAGGATCCTATATAATAAAAGGCTAATGTGCAAATTGACCAAACAGCACACTGGCAGACGCTCAACACAGAAGTTGGGCTCACAGCTAGCCTCTCCAGCCTCCACAGTAGTGCTAAAGATGTCCAACTGACTGCTTGGGCCTAAGCCATCAGTTGGACATCCCCTGTGGGCTCCTGGACTGCAAGAGGGTGCAGGCTGGGCTGAGGGACACCCCCCAGTGCACAAATCTTGTGCACCAGGCCTCTAGTACACTATAAGGAATCAACAGTAAATTAGATGAAGCAGAGGATCAAATTAGCAATTTGGAAGACAAGGTAGCAGAAAACACCCAATCAGAATAAAAAAAAGAAAAAATTAAATGAAGACAATTTAAGGCACCTCTGGGACAACATCAAGCATACCAACTTTCACAACATAGGCGTACCACTATAAAAAGAGAGAGAGCAAGGGAAAACCTCCATAACCTGGCAAAGAATATAGACATACAACTATAAGAAGCACAGAGAATCCCAAAGAAGATGATTCCAAAGAAGCTCACACTAAGACACATCATAAATAAAATGCCAAAGGTTACAGATAAAGAGAGAACTTAAAAGCAGCAAGAGAGGGACGTGGAGAGTATTATGCCAAGCAAAATAAGCCAGTCAAAGAAAGACAAGTATCACATGATCTCACTCATATGTGAAATCTAATGAACAAAATAGATCCAGAGACATAGAAACATAGAACAGACTGATGAATCTCAGAGGGAAGGAGGGGTAGGTGGATGGGTGGATCGGAAGAAATTAACCAAAGAACTTATATGCATAACCTATAAACACAGACAATAATGTGGTGAAGCCTTGGATGGAGCAGGGGGTGGGGATGAAGGGAGTCAATGTGGAGGTGGAAGGGGACATCTGTAATAAAGATACATTTTTTTAAAAGCAGCAAGAGAAAAGCAGTTAGTTATCTACAAGTGAGCTCTCATAAGACTGTCAACTGATTTCTTAACAGAAATTTTGCAGGCCAGAAGAGATTGGCACAAAATATTCACAATGATAAAAAGCAAGGACCTACAACCAAGACTATTCTACCCATGAAGGCTGTAATTGAGAATCAAAGAAGAGATAGAGCTTGCCAGGAAAGAAAAACCTGAAGGAGTTCATCACAACCAAACCAATATTACAAGAAAAGTTAAAGGAACTTTTTTGAGAAGAAGAAAAAAAACACCACACATAAATATGAATAATAAAATGGCAGTAACTACATACCTACCATGTAAGTGGATTAAATACCCCAATCAAAAGACATAGAGTTGCTGAATAGATAATAAAACATGACTCACACCCAGCTGGTGTGGCTCAGTGGTTGAATGTTTACCCATAAACCAAGAGGGAGGTTCGATTCCCTGTCAAAGTCAAAGTTACATACCCAGGTAGAGATCTTCAAAAGTAGCAGAATATACATTCTTTTCAAATGCACCTGAAATATTTTTCAGGATAGACCATATGTTATGCCACAATAGAGGTCTCAATAAATTTAAGAAGATTGAAATCATATCAAGCATCTTCTTGAATCACAATGCTATGAAACTATAGATCAATTACAAGAAAAAAAAAACACAAATACATGGACACTAAATATCATGCAACTAAACAATGAATGGATTAGCAATGGAATCAAGGAAGAAATAAAAAGATACTTTGAAACAAATGAAAATAAAAACACAAGAACCCCAAATTTTGGGGACACAGCAAAAGCAGTCCTAAGAGGGAAATTTATCGCAATACAGGCCTACCTCAAGAAACAAAGAAAAGCTCAAATCAACAATCTAACCTTGCACTTAAAGGACAACAAGCAAAGTCCCAAGTTAGTAATAGGAAGGAAATACTAAAGATCAGAACAGAAATAAATCAAATAGAGTAAAAAGAAAATGCAAAAGATCAATGAAACCAAGAGCTGGTTCTTTGAAAAGATGAACAAAATTAATAAACTTTTCCCCAGAGTCACCAAGAAAAGAAGAGAGAGGACCCAAATAAGTAAAACCAAAGATGAATGAGAAGTGTCAACTGACACCACAGAAATTCAAAGAATTATAAGAAAATACTACTAACAATTTATGCCAACAAATTGGACAATATGGAAGAAATGGATAAATCCCCAGAAATAATCTTCCAAGACTAAGTCAAGAAGAAACAGAAAAACTACAACAAGGCTGGGGGAGGAAGCTCCCTAAATTATATAAAATCAAATCAGTGATTAAAAAAACTGCCAACAAGCAAAAGCCCTGGATCAGATGGCTTTACAGTTGAATTTTTTTACAAACATTCAAAGAATTAACACCTATTCTTCTCAAACTATTCCAAAAGATTCAAGAAGAGGGAAGGATTCCCAAGCTCATTTTACAAGGCTAGCATTATCCTGATTTCAAACCAAACAAAGACATTACAGAAAAAGTAAATTACAGGTCAATGTTTTTGATGATCATAGATGCAAAATTGTTCAATGAAATATTACCAAATCAAATTCATCAATACCTTAAAAATATCATACACCATGATCAGTGGGAGTATTTCTGAGATGCAAGATTGGCTCAACATCCACAAACCAATTAGCATAATACAACACATAAAGAAAATATAAAATAATATTGAATGTCAGCTGTAATTGAAAAATAAAAAGAGAGAGAAGAAAAAATATATACTTTATGAAACTTTTCCAGATCAAAGAGCTTTACATAAGGATTTTTGAAAACAGATCTAAAATAATTAAAAATATGCTTTCATTTCTTAAAAGTAAGGAGGCAGGTAGAAATAACTGCAATTCAATTTGATTCTCTCTATATATATATTCATAAGATCTACTCCGGGCTCACAGTAGTGTTGAGCACATTGGGAATTTAATAAGCAGAATACAAACAAGGGACAGATGGATTTTTTGTTCATAGATAATTATACCAATTGAATGCTTACCTCTTGAAAAGAAGAAAAATTGTCTAGTAAGGATTAATACCCTCCCTAATCAATGTATTGAATTTAATTAATAAAATAATGAAATATTTAAAATCTAATAAATACACTGTTGGGGAAAACTATTTTTTTAAATAAGTGATAGAAAATTAGATTAACTTTGAAGGAAAATTTTTCAGTTCATAATCACCAGAGATTGTGGAAAATGCTAAGCTACCAAGCGGGGGGGGGGGGGGGGGGGGGGCGAGCTTTTTAAATTATATAAGCAGGTAAGAATAAAGTCTGTTTCTATCATTGTATTTTTATTCTTTCATAGAAAGAGGAGTAAAGAATTCATACAACAAAACTAAACATCTAAGTTACGAAATATATAAAAACAATAATAAAACATTATTATGCAGGCTTACTTCATACTTTTCAGGGAATTGGGTACACATTCAAGCTTCATTTTATTAATTGTATATAAATAGAGGGAAAGTAAAATGTTTTATATCAATTTTATTGACTTGGGAAAATATTTAAAAGACTATGTAGAAATATTCCATTTTTCCCTATTAATTATTTTTATTTTATAGGCCCAGAAATTGGGAGTGAGAAAAGCTATGAAAAATTATTGAATTATAACACTTTCTATTTTACATCAGGCATTCTCAAAGTTGTCTGTAAACGTGTGTGCTCATGAGCACACACACACTCACACACACTTTTTTAAGTACAACACCACTATAAAAAGAAAGGGTGAAACTATCAAGCACTGATGGATCCCAATTTGATGTCTTCTGCAGAAGTATATAAAAGTTTCTGTTATATACTGGGTGTTAATTAGGTATGCTCCCATAAATAAAGGCACAAACACAAATAAGAGTTGTGTTTACAACATTTTGTTGCTTTTGTAGTATTTCAGGGAATTTGTTACTCACATGGAGATGAGATCTTTAATAGAGATAAGTAGGTGGGAAATAAAAGACAAAAAGGTAAAATGTGATGATAATTTTAAAAGCAACACATTCTTTGCCTTAAACATATCAAAGAGCTTAATTAAATTCATGAAGATGCCGAAACCGGTTTGGCTCAGTGGATAGAGACTGAAGGGTCCTGGGTTCGATTCCGGTCGAGGGCATGTACCTGGGTTGCGGGCACATCCCCGGTAGGAGATGTGCAGGAGGCAGCTGATAGATGTTTCTCTCTCATTGATGTTTCTAACTCTCTATCTCTCTCCCTTCCTCTCTGTAAAAAATCAATAAAATATATTTAAAAAAATTCATGAAGATTTCTTCATAACAGTATGTCACAAGTACTAGAGATTGGACCTATAATATCGCAATATTACATGGCAAGTTCTTTGTTTCCTCCTTTGCTAAGAGTGGCAATAAGACACTGCTCGGAGCTCTGGTTAATAACATTCGTCAAAGATCCACAAAAACTCTTAGGGAAGGAACTGACCAAAATCTCTGAGTCCCTTACAATCTCCCAGCAGCAGAGTCCGGCTCAATAAGAGTGGGTGCGTGGACATTACCATAGAGATGCCATGGGTCGCCATGGGTTCGCTATGATAATTTGCTTTTAACAAATATGAGAAGCATGACAAGATCAACTTGCTTCTCCCTCTTTACAGGATAGAACCTTAGACAGGGAAGGGAGGCAGGCTAGTGGATTGACAGATGTTTCTTTTTTTCCCCTTTATTAAGATATTACAAATGTGTCCTTATCCCCCCATGTCCTCTCATCCCCCCAATCCTGCCCTCACCCTCACCCCCTGTTGTCCACATCCATCGCTTATGCTTATATGCATGGTTGATCTCTCCCCCTCCCCCCACCTCCCCTACCTTCCCTCTGAGTTTTGAGCATCTGATGGATGCTTCTCTGTCTCTACATCTGTTTTTGATGTTTCTTAAAGCTTGCGAGATGTGACTTGACGGGGAAAAAACACCTTCAGGAAGGGCCTAATAGGAAACCCACCATTTGGACTCCGGAGGTATTTTTCCCACCTATCTTGAGAATCCTGTCTCTGCAAGAGCGCATCCCGGAGTTGGGCAAACGAACACATCCAGCCTGGGCAGAGCGCACACCCGCGGCTGCGCCGCAGGCTTGGGCTGCAGGGTGTGGCGGCCCCCAGCGTGGAGGTCGGGGGTGCGCCTCGCTGGGACAGAGGGAGCACGCACGTCAAGGAGTCTTAACCACCATGGACAGCTCACTAGCTTCCCCCAGCCAACTCCCGCGGTTCACAAACGCCACAGGAGCCACCAGCGAGGTGGATTCGTATGCCCTGGAGAAGCGTCACTTGTTCCGCAGTCCATACCTCCCGCGATCGCCAGCTGCAGCCACCGAGCAGCTCTAGAGAGAGCGGTCTTCAGAAATCAATAGGCGTCTCCTTTAAAGTGCCACCGGATTCTCAGAATCATACGTAGAGAATTTGTAGCGAGAAATGTGTTTCCTGCTCCTTAATTTCCTTTGCTCGCCCGCGCTGCCCCTCACCCCGCCTGGGCTTCGCGGATCCTGTTAAATGAAATAAAACAGACGGGGCTTCCGCAGCACAGTGCTGAGCTGCACGGGCTGCGCCGGAGGCGGGCTAGGGGAGAGGAGCCGAGGGGCTCAGGGAGGAGAGACCATCCTTGCACACAACCCGCCCCCTTGCTCCCCCCCCCCCCCCCACACACACACACACACCCGCAGGGACCTGGACCGGACCGGAACCAGGACTGGGCTGCAGGTGGTGCCTCTGCCCCACACTTCTCTTCCCCGCCCGCCCCCCCCCCCCCCCCGGGACTTGATCATCAGTCTGCCAGGGGCTTATGTCACACTGGAGTCACCGATTGACCAAGAGAGACAAGCGAGGAGGAGAGCCCCCCTGGAGAAGTCCACTGGGGCCCTCGGACCCTGTCTCGGGTCACACTGTTCCCGGGGCTTCCTTTGCGTGCAGCCTGAGCGGGGCCCCTCCCTAGACTCTGACTCCACCGGATGCGAAACCACGCTCTCAACCTGGCGGAAGGGAATGCAGCGCTAGGTCGACCACTCGGGACAGAGCGGATTCTGTGCACCAACCTGGGCTCCAGATTCCTAGGGAGAGCAGTCTGCGGGCGTAGCCACACCCGCCAAAGGGCCCCCAGGTGCCAAGCCCCAGTCTTTGTTGGGGATCGTATCCCCAAAGGGCGACCTAAGCCTGTAGTGCGAGGTGGAGGGCTAAGATGATCCTGCCGCCCTCATGCCTCACCAAAAGCCACAGGAGACACTCTCCTCCCCTTCCTGGGACAGCGGGCGGGAGCATGGGGTTTTCACGTTTTCTTTCCCGCAGCCTTATTTCTGACACAAATCCCAGGATGGGCAGGCAGGGCCCTCACATACCATCATCAGGAGCTCAAAGCAAAATAGGCACAATGCCCTCTCTAAAGTGTTTGGATGCCTTTCTGCGTGAGAGGATGGGCATCCCAGGCTGCCTTGGGGACAGACTGGATGTAAACTGGCTGCTTTTGCCCCGGGGTGAATGGTGTTGGGGAGGTAATAGTTCCCCAGGCCCTTGCAACTCTAGGGGCAGTGCCTTCCAGACAGCCAGGGCTCAGATTGTAAGAAAGGACGATCCCCCTCAGAGGGAGCTGGGCGTCAGCCAGGAGGGTAGTGTGGCACTGCCAGAATCAGTTTTAGGTTGACGAGTTGTCCTCTAAGCCAGGTGGGACTTGAAACTCTCCCTGTGGTCTCAAACAAGTACAGAGCTGCCTACTTCAGGAAGCCAAGAGTTCGGCCCAGCCAAGGGCATCCGGCAGGCATCAGTCCAGGAAATCAGGACTCATGTGCTACACATCCATTTTCTCTCTCTCTCTCTCTCTCTCTCTCTCTCTCTCACTCACACTCACACACACACACACACACACACACACACACACACACACCCTGGCCAGAAGAGAAGACTATTTTTCAAACGTTTTGATGCTCATACTCACGGGGTTAGGAGGTGCACAAGTGCTGGGCCTTGGAGAAGTGGTCCCTGGAGACCCCCATTTCCTAAAGACCTTCTCATCTCATGCTGGCTTAGGTCCCTTGGGGAAAACTGCCTCGCTGCCCGGCTTTCTGGTCCTGTTACAGGAAAGCTGAACATTGCCCAGGAAGTGGAAAGGTTGAGGCTGGTGTGAGACCCACTTTCCCAGAGACTGATGCATGTCTAGTGCTTCTCCAGGGGCAGTTTCTCCATATGTCAGCAGGGAGTCCTGCTCCCGGAAAAGGGAGACCCTGTTTCAGTCTTATCCTCATCTAAGGACAGAGATTTAACAATGAAATACACCCTTTCCTACCCCTACTTGGGATTTAAAGGTATGACATCTTTTTTTGCTCAACCTTGGTGTCCGCCGGCAACAGCCTCCCCTCAAGTCTCAGTCCAGGCAAGTAAGTGATTAGGAACTTATTGTAATGGAATCAAAAGATAACTTTACTTGAGCTAATTATGCAAACTACACCAAGAAAAAGTTTGGAGTAGAGAAAGGATGAATTTAGTTGTTTGGTTTCAGAGGATTTAAGAGAGATAGCCTGGAGCTACAGATTGGCAAATGTTAAATCTGGATGCTTATTGGTAAGAAGATAAGGGAATTTCTGAGCCCAGGTGCACTGTTTTAAGAGTTATAGATACTTTTCTGATTTGCATGTTTGTTTCCTTGTTGTTTGGACTGAGAAAGAAAAAAGGAAGAAAGATGAAAAAGCTAACCATAAATGCTTTTTTTTCTAAATTGCAAGAGGAGATATCCCTGGAGATATACATCAACCAGTTATTTAAACATGAAGTGTAAAAGTGCACTTACATTTTTAGAAAAAATCTTTCTTAAAATTGGACTTGTCTTTCATGTAAGTGCAGTTCTCACAATGTTAAACTGTCTTCACATGGAATACTTCAGATGAAAGACAGGCCTTCATATCCTCCTATTTGCTAAAGTGCATTTATGTGATAGCAAGGCCTGAGCAAACATTCAGCATCTATTGGCACTTGTTCTATTTCTAAGGGGAGAGAGAGAGGAGAGAGGGCAGGAGAGAGAGAGAGAGCGAGCGAGTGCGGGCACACGCTTCCTGTGTGAAGTCATCTCATTTGCTTTACATGTCCTCAGTATTATCATAGAGGTTACTCAGTAATATTGGAAACTAGATTATGTCAGAAAAGACCCTTTCCAAGAAAGCCAGATAGTCAGGGTGTTGCTAGTAGTATATAATGAGGAGAGTTTCTGCTGAAAGTAATTAACAGGGCACCTTAGAAGAGGTACCTGCTTTCTAGCTTTCTCATCATCGCCTTTGGTCAGAACAGAGAAGACTCCTTAAGAAAGTTTTTAATTTATTTAAGATTTAATGTTACTTTTTAAAGAGCAAACAAAAATTATTTCTGGAAGAGACTGCTGAGAAGATTCTCCCTTCTTTGGCCAGAAGAACAGAGGAGACTGTACATCAAGGGAAAGGTGAGGTATTAAATTATGAGGAAACTTTGGTATTTGAGTATATAAAGACTATTTCTTTCTCCTGTGTCTATATTTTCTTGTTTTGTGGGGGAGAGAAAATTCTAAAAATATTTGAGAGATGTTTTGCCATCAACACCAAAAAAGTGAATGGGGGGAAAGAAAGGAGAGAGAGAAGGTCAATTTTGTTTAATTAGTTTTTAAAAGCAACATAAATCAAAGCAGTCTATTGATGTCAGTCTTTATAATGTCCTGAGAGTATAATGAATTTACTTACAGCATAAGTGATTTAATATTTTCAATCTTTGTTTTAACCTTTATTGGGGGAGGGTTGACTTTCGAAAGCCTAGCTAGTTTGAAACTTGGCTAAGTACCTTTGTGTTGTGTTTTTTTTTTCTTTCTCTTTTATTGTGGAAGCAAATATTATCACTTTAATGTTAAACAACTTGCAAGTATTAAATGGCTCATTTGTGATTTACTGTTTTACAGATTTCCCCCCTCAGATCTAAGGATTACATTAAGGCTCCTGGGTCTTTCTGGATAGAATTTAATATAAATCAGAAAGTGTTAGAGGTTCAAAGGTTGACATTTTTTAGTCCTGTTACTTTGTCTTGTCATGCCATGCAAACAGGTCTAACGTTTAGAAATTCTTAAGCTTTCAAGGGAAATTGTGGAAATTCCCAGCGATTTTTTTTAAGTGGGAGGAAGCCAAGTTTTGTGTTGCGTGTGTGTATGTGTGTGTGTTTTAAGTATGAAGTTTAAAGTAATCAAACGAGAGAGCAGCTTCTGAGAAAGAGTCCTCCCCGCTCCCCAACCCAAACTAAGCAGCAAACGTGAACTGCTGGCTTGCAGTTAGGAAGGGGAAAGGGCCCGAGGTAAGCGAGGGTGGGTGAGAGGGCGCTATTTCGCCCACCCGTGGCGCATCTGTGGAGCACCAGCCTCAAAGCCAGGCTTGATCAAGGTCAGGCTGCCTTGAGCATCTGAAATCTCAGTCACACTTGCCTTCTGGAGAGTAAGGAAACCTCCCAGTAGGGTTGTCTATCTAGAAGACAAACATGCCCTGAAGGGTTCCCAACCACCCGCGTTCACTTCTGAAAGATAGAGGCACCCTTGGGAGGGCGTTCGCGACCGCTGCAGTCCTTCCTAGACGGTACTGCCCGGTCACTCAGAGCCGCCTGCGTCCCCGCCCCATCGCTTTGGGAAGAGGCCCCTGCTTTCCCTTCGCTTTTCCGAGGCAGCGCAACAGACCACGCCAGGCTCGCCGCATCTGCGGGCTGAAGGGGCCCGGAGAGAGTCGCCTTAGAATATGTAACCGGGGACCGGGGGGCATAGGGGGTGACAGGGTCGCTTATCCAAAACAGCGTGGTTAAGACGCCTGCTTGGTGGGCGAGAGGGCTGTGCGCGCTCCAGGACCGTAGGTTCTCCTCCGTCATTGCAAAGGGGGTGTCCCGTGCGCGCGGGTTTCCTTGGACGGGCTCCAGGTGTCCTCAGCTGTTCTGAGCAGCAAAACATGCCATCTCGACCTGAAGCCTGAAACCGTTTTTCCTCTTCTAAGCGAAGAATCCCCCGTCCCCAGCCAACTCTTCCCACTCAACTTGTCCCAGGAAGGGCCAGGAAGTAGGGCTCCCATCGAGCTTCCCGAGCTTTCAAGGGGGGGTTGGGGCTCTTTAAAGCCACAGGCCCACGGCCCGCGACATCCCCGCGGAGGATCCCGGGCGCCCGCGCCCTCCACCCCGGCTGCTTGGCCTCCTCCTCGTCTGTCCGCCCCCGGCGGTCCCGGCAGCCGCGCGTCCAGCCCGCCCCGGGGCTGCGGCGGCGGCGCGCCGAGGTCAGTGGCTGCCCGGGCCCGTCCGCACACCCTCGGGGACCTCGGAGGGTAGAGGCACCGGGCAGTCCGGGGCCGGCGGGACTCCGAGGGGCTGAGCGAATCCGCCCCCGCGCCCGCCCGGCACCGAGACGGCGCGGCGGGGCTGGCGCTCCGGGGTGGGGCTCGGCGGAGCTCGGGGCAGCGTCGGGGGCGGCGGGCGGGAGGCGGGCAGCTCCTCCGCTTGCAGAGCGTTCCCAGCGCCGGGCTCCCCTCCGCTCGCTCCGGCCAGCGGGCCGCTCCGGCCGCCGCCGCCCCCGCCCCCGCGCCCTCGCTTGCCCCGCGCGCGTTCCTCGGGCGCCACCTCTTTGCGACTCGCTCACTGCTCCGCAGGTTGGCCTCCTAGCGAGCGTGTGAACCTTCCTCCGCTCGGCTCGCCACTCGCCTCCAACCTGCGTCGCTCGGCCAGCGCGCGTCCCCGCCCGGAGAGCGGCCGCCACCGCCCCTTTGCGCCGCGCTGAGCCCGCCCTCGCTGCCACCTGGCCCTCCTGATCGACGACACACGCACTTGAAACTTGTTCTCAGGGTGTGTGGAATCAACTTTCCGGAAGCAACCAGCCCACCAGAGGAGGCAGACAGACAGCTATGCGTATATATGTGGGTCTCCTTGCAAGTGGCTCTGGAACCAGACGGCCCAGTGCGCGGAGAAGCTGACTGCGGAGGACGAAACTTGCTTCTCTGGTTAGGAGGGGCTCGCCCTGCTCCTCGAGCCCAGCAGCAGCGCCGGCCAGATTAATTAGCCATTGCTATGGGAGACGTGTAAACACGCTCGCTGCTCATCATTGATGCATATATAAAACTATTTCATTTTGGTTATTATTTCAGAGGAAGCGCCTCTGATTTTTTTTTTTTTTTCCTTTTTGGTCCCTTTTTGCCTGTGTGGTTTGGCAAAAGCACAGTTGGAGTAGCTGGTTCCTAAATAAGTAAGTGTTGAGAGGCTTCAGAGAAAGTTGCTTTTCTTTTTCTTTTTCTTTCTTTCTTTCTTTTTTTTCTTTGCAACTTGGGAGATGCCCTTGATGTTGAAGAGGCTATTTGAGATCCGGCTAAAAAGGGGAGCGGGGTAGTTCGGCAGATGGAGATTCCGGACTGACCCTTCCGGTCCTTTTCGCTCCGTCGCAGGTCCTACCAGCGAGAGGAAACGATGCTGCGGAGGCTGGTACAGCAGTGGAGCGTCGTCGCGGTGTTCCTGTTGAGCTACTCGGTGCCCTCCTGCGGGCGCTCGGTGGAGGAGCGCGGCCGCCGGCTGTAAGTGCCCCGTCCTCCCCAGGGCGCCAGGAGAGGGCTGGGGAGGCCAGGGGGAGAGGCCGCCAGGCTGGGGCGCTGCCCGGGCTCACGGCGGTCAGGGATGCTCCTCGCCCGCCCGAGTTAACTAGCGAGCGGGGAGGACCGGCTACCTGCTGGGGGCTGAGCCCGGGCCCTCCACCCCAGCGGGAGCCTGGGGAACCTCCAGGAAAGACAGGCAAGAGACACATTTGATGTGAGTTTCCAGAAGAGGGAGCGTTCTGGATTTTTTTTTTCTTTTAACAGAATCTCCTCTAAGCAAAGATTCTCTGCCTCTAGTGAAAGAAAAAAGTTGCTTTCGGGGTTTGAAACCTTGAGGCATCCAAGAGGAAGCTGAGGGATCCAGGGGAGCGCATATGTCTGTGTGCACGTCCGTACATACTGAATGTGGGTGGCAATTGGTGTGTGAAAAGCAAAAACCTTGCATCCACTTTTATAATGAATGACATATTTTAAGCATATAAAATGGGACCACATTACATAATGAAGGCATATTATATAAGAAAGTAGTAACAACTTTGCAATGGCACAATTCCAGCTTTAGGATTGATACAGTTCAGCAACGCTGGCGTGCTTGGTTCCAAATGAGTATTAGGTGCGGAGACTTTTCTTCTGGGAATTATTGCTAACAGTTCTTTAATCTGGAGCCACAGGTCTATGGGTGTGCACTGGACACTGAAAACTTGTATTCTGGCCTTCTCATTTGGTGATCCCTTTAAGGATAACTTTGACTTTAAAATAATCATCTATCCGAGTACACCAGATAAATATCACTATGTTGTCTGACTGCAAAGATGGAAGAGTGGTAGAGTAATAGTGTCTTCGTCATCTATTGGACCTAGCTGTTCACTAACGTGTGTAACACTGTCTTTGGGTATCTTTAAACTGCAGACTCAGTGTTCAGGATGAGAAAACCATAAAGTCTGAGAACTGAGAAGAGTTTGCCTCTGGAGAAGGAATTAGGGGAACTTTTACACTAACAGTAAAAATAGCAGCATCTGATATTTACAATCAAGTTCCCGGTGCTTCCTTGTGAATTCCCAAAGGGGTACAAACAGGCAACAGTTGTATACAGCCCCTTGATCTATTATTATGAGGGCAGAAAATCCCTAAATGAAATTACTGTAGACATGTCTGAACCTTGGCACCAAAATGAAAATCTATTATGAATTTCCTAAGGCAAATTGTGTAGAATATTGTACTGCAGATAAAGCAGCATTGTATTCTTCAAATCGACGTTTTGTGGATGTATTTCTGAAAATTATCTTCAGGCTTTTTGCTCATTTTGAGACTTGTATTAAATTCTGTTATTTAAAATCCATATATAAATATAGACAAAGAATGAATTTTTTTGGAAGAGTGAATTTTTAAAAAGCACACTTAAATACTGTATTTATTTGGCCAAGAAATACTGTCTTGGAATCCAGCCAATTTTTCTTTAAAGTTGCTTAAGAAATACCTGTTTTCTTTTTTGAGAAACAGTAAATGGACCATGATTAAATCCACAGTTATGGCATTAAAATAGTGCTAACTGTCCTAAAGGCTATTTTTAACTCTTTTTGTTGTTGTTGCACCTTGCAAAATACACATTTTAAAAAACCATTTAGCAGCCAAAGACTCTGTTATAGTTTTGTTTGTGGGTGAAATATAATATTGTAGTCAAACACTCACACTCAACAGATGGTAGTAAAACTACCACAGAACATTCTTATAATTAATGGCTAATAGATCATCACATTACAGCCATGTGTTTTTTTTTTCCATCTGAAATCAGTAGATGAAGACGCTTCATCAAATTATTATAGCCAAATGGAGTTTAAAAAACAAGTCATTATTTTTGCTTTGCTGCCAAGTAACAATAAAACAAAACATTAGTCCTCTATTATGCTAAATAAGCCTAGTTTCTTGAAAGAAATTTTAACAATGGATCAAACCATGTTACTTCCTAGTTACTTTTCACACCAAGTATTAGGGAAATTGCTTTAGATGGTTTTCTAACTAGGGGCTAACTTTTAAAGGAGAGGAAACTACTACTACACCAATAACACTGTCTGTTGAGCCATGCAAAAGAGGCAATACAGGTTTGTGAAACCTTTGAAACTGTGAATCCAAAAGGCTTTAATTAATGAAGCTAGAGCATGAGTAGATTGGAGGTTGAAAAGGGGTTACTGTCCAGATGAATATGGCTTGCAACAGGTGGCAACCTTTGTGTTTAAGTTAGAGGTGGAACCCCAACAGATTCAGAAATCTAAAACATCATTGGCTGATCTGCTGGGGAACCAGACTGGGTCTCTTCCACTTAATGAAAAGCATAACTTTGGACTGAGTCATTTGGGTTGGAAGGGACTTCTGGTGAGTCATCTTAACTCTAACACCCTAACCCTGAGTCTTCCTTGTACCACAGAACTTTTCTTCTCAAACTCAGACTCCTTCTTCAGGAGCCTAGCATCGGCACAAACTGCTGCTTCCTCTGCTGGGAGAGGAATTCCCATCACTCTGTTTACTCCCGAGTTCCTTGATGGTTCTTTAGAAATTCAATCTTCCCTGAAAACTCCCTTGAGGGTGATTTTTCTTTAAAACAGCTATATTTTGACTGAATTTAGAGTTATCTATGTTAAGCAGTTCCCTCACATTTTTATAATTCTTTTTTACAATAAGCAAAGGAGACCATGAATATAACATACTTGTTTTTCCATGTTGGAGCTTAGGTATGTAATAAGTTCCATGTGAACCACTGTGCTCTGTAATGTTTACAGGCCTATATGCCTGTAGCAGACTAGTATTGAGGCCATATTTACAACTTCAATATTTCAGGATCATCTAAATTGAAATCCTCCTTAATTTGAATGCACTGCTCACTAATTATGTGTATCTGGTTCGTACAGACTAGTCCTTTATCCTTGTGTCAGTTTCTGTCTTATTTTGAAAAGAAATAGAACATTCTATGGACCTTATTCCTTATTAAGGAATAAAGATACTATTATAATCCTGATCCTCTAATGCAGTTGCCCAGTTAGACATTCATCCCTCACACTTGTTTAAATACAGAAGTCTTTGAACCACTAAGTAAATTCTGTAACAGCATTTCAGATTTAGCATTGAAGAAAAGCTGCATTTTTCTAATATATTAGCAATTACCCCTAACCGGCAGAAAGAACTTTTGTACCTCACAAGAGATATTCTGTTTTAAACGGGACAAAGTTGTGCCATATTGTAGGCTTTTTCTGAGAGAGAAGGGCAGAATGATCCCTCCTTTTCCCATGAGAACCATCCTGGGAAAGTGCAGGACTTGAATTAGGAGGGCACTGTGACTCCCAGTTGACAGGCTGGCCAACATGACAGGCATATATGCCAGTCACAGGGGGCATGAGCAATGTGGCTTGATTAGATCAGGCCAACCATTAAAAGTTTTGGCTTCAGGTTAAGCTAGAATGGGTTGTATTATACATTTGGAGAGCAATACAGATGGGATGGATATCTGCCAGGAATCGAGAAAGAAATAAAATGACTAAATGCTATAAAGGAACGTTGGTTAAGAACTTTTTAATGTGACATTTTGCTAAAAGATGCTTGTTAAACTGCAATACTTAGGAAATATACAATTGTATCAGTCCTATTCTTTAAAAAATATTAGAAGATATGAATGTATTATACCAAAGCCTCAAATTTATAGGTTATTAAAAGTTTCCAGAATACTAACTATTGCCACAAAGTAAGTGAATTTTAATCTAGTCACATGTGGCACCTTCAAAAAGGAAGAGAGACTCCTTCATGCCTCATTTAAACTGGGCTCCTGTTAAATTCCTTTCCATTAAGTCATGTCTTTTTTTTGAACAAGCTTCATGGCTTAAAGTCAGTCCACGCACTGAAATACTAAAAGGAAGCTGGCATTCTAGCTAGAAGGTCCAGAGAAATAATGAATGTTTTTTCGTGGTTTACCCTTCTTTGATTCACAGTGTAACTAGACAATCTCATTCCCTCCGTGAAAATCCAAACTCTAGGTCTCCCAGTTCATTATTTTGGTGATGAAAATTGATGTTTTGGAGCAATAAGCTTGGTCTTTAAGGAAAGTGATAAATTGCTGTCCACTTGCCCATTGTCACGGTTCCCACCACAGGTTTTTCACTCTCTGCCTTTTCTTTCATGTTTTCTCAACATACACTTCAGCGTCAGCAGAAGAAAGGGTTGAGGAAGGTAAAAAGCAATGTTGGTTGTGAATCAAAAGAACTCATTGGTGGGACCCTGGCTCTGCCTGGTTTCATTGTGTGGGCAAAGGTGGGGCATTTTTCTCTCTACACCTCACCTTCCCCATCTGTAAAAAGGAGGATTGTGCTATTTGTTATTGTCATATTTCTTTGAGGAGGTAAAGAAGCTTGTACTAGTGAAAGCAAGAAGGGACCCAAATGCCACTGTGTCAGGAGAGTAAGGGTACATGGGATATAGCCTTGTGAAGTACCCTCAGAGACCTTTGAAAATGAACCACTTTGGCCGGAGGTTTATGTCAATGGTAGACATAGGCACAGTTGACGTTGGCATAATATGACTGACTAATGTATGTCATCCTTAAATATGTTTAATGCCATATACACAGACTAAGAGAAGAACTCATGGGTGGATGGTTAAGCAAGAGCCAGGGTGACACCTAAAAGAATTGATGATAGCAAATTAGGTTATTCTTTTTCCACTATATTTTTATGAGATTGTTGTTTAAATAGAAAGATTATATCATATATGTTTGAGGAGATACTTTTAAGACAAAGAACAAGTAGAAAAAGTGAATTTCTTAACTAAGTACTAAGGATAACACCCTCTGAAATCCCTAATTTTTAAAAAAAAGATGCACAGAAGAAATAAAATGATCTCACTTAATTTAAACACACAAAGAAGTCCATTTTAAAGAGACCACCCAGTACTTTCCAGAAAATTATGCGTGCTCTCTCTGACAGTTGGCCTTCACATATAGGTTCTTGGTAGCCTGTAGTCTAATATGTTAAAGTTCAGTCTGTTAGGCGGTTTCCTAGACAGGCTTCACTGCTCACTTTATCCTTCAGTCTTTGTTTGCTTTTGCTCTTACAGCTCGCTGTTCTTTGAGATTCAGTATGATTATTTTCTTAATGGGGGAGCAGTGTGTGTGTGTGTGTGTGTGTGTGTGTGCGCGCGCGCTCATGTGCATGTGTGTGGGTACACACATACACACACACACACACACACACACACACACACACACCTGGGGCAAGTATTCAGGTAAAATCAGCCTCCTTTCTATTTCCCAGGCTAGGACTTTGGATTTATTTCCCCACCACGGCTCTGGAAAATGTAAAAAGCAGTTCAGTGGTTTCCGTCCATTTCTGAGAATAACTGAATCATATTTAAATAGAGAAGGAAGCACCGAGATCACTGAATCTGACCCCTTCCTTTTAAATAGATGGAACCAGGAGGCCCAAGAATGTTTGTGTTCTCACCCAGGTCACAGACCTGGTAAGCGGCAGAGCGGGTACTCTGAGCCACAGCTGTTACCTGCCCTTCCACTCTGGCCCCTTCCCTGCTGCAGAGCTTGCTCCTCTTGCAGCCTGTGTCCTGTATGGGAGCAACTGGAAAACTAAAGGGCATTCCTCCTGTCTAAGTGGTTTCTACCAACTAACATTTCATTGTTTCCTTTCTCTCCTGCTATTTTTTTTTCCTTAAAGCAAAAGAGCCGTGTCTGAACATCAACTCCTCCATGACAAGGGAAAGTCCATCCAAGACTTACGGCGACGATTCTTCCTTCACAACCTGATCGCAGAAATCCACACAGCTGAAATCAGAACTACCTCGGAGGTTTCCCCCAACTCCAAGCCTGCCCCCAACACAAAGAACCACCCCGTCCGATTTGGGTCTGACGATGAGGGCAGATACCTAACTCAGGAAACCAACAAGGTGGAGACGTACAAAGAGCAGCCACTGAAGACACCCGGCAAGAAAAAGAAAGGCAAGCCTGGAAAACGCAAGGAGCAGGAAAAGAAGAAGCGGCGGACTCGATCGGCCTGGCTACATGCTGGCGTGGCTGGGAGTGGGCTGGAAGGGGACCACCTGTCTGACATCTCCGGGACATCGCTGGAGCTCGCTTTCCGGTAACTGGCTTCTTGGCCCAGAGCCTCTCCTTTGCTCTCTCAGCGGGGGGGAGGGGGGTGCAGTTTCCCTCTGCCTTGGCCTGGACAAACCTTCCTGCCCTCCTCCAGCCCCCTGCCCCCATCAATCACTCCACAATTTAAACCTTGCAAAACCAAGATGACTCAGAATATTGTCTGACTTCAAGCAGGGTCCTCCTGCCCCCATAGCATGGGGCCTTCTAACCCATTTCATCTCACTCTCCAACACCAATATTTTAGTACTCCACTAAATAACTTCATTTCTTATTCAAGCTTCCGAAGCTAAGGCTTACCTTCATTATTTGCTTGAGAAGTGTATTCCCCCCCCCCCCCAACACTTTAACAAACTTTCTTGATCATTTTTCATTTCTTACTTTTTTTTTTCTCTTCAGGGGAGACATAGAAGGCTTTGATATGCTCTACAAAAACTATAGATCAGTATCTTACTATAAATAATCCTGAGACATTCACATTTTATTTAAGTTTATGTAATTAAATTTTATATTAAACATACACTTTACATTTATTTAAATTTAACTCTGGTTTCTACCAGTTTATAAGAAGAAAATCATGATTTCTGGAAATTTTTAAGTATTGGCTTGGGAAGGATATGTTTTTCTCATGTATCTATTTGTCCACTGGCCAACTGAGAAAGTTTTCTAGGATATTGCAATAAGAATAATAAAACTTCACGGCGATGTGGCTGGTTTGTCCTTAGCTCGTAGCTGGAGGCAGTAATGACATTCACAGACTTTGGAGCCAAAGACCTTAGCTTTAAATTTGGGGTCTAAACGTTAAAGTTCAAAACCTTGGACAAGTTAGTTAGTCTTTCGAAGACTCTCTCTCCTCTTCTCTGAAATGGAGATAATAATTGTACCAACCTCTTTGGGTTGGATAAAGATGAAATGAGATTGCGTGGGTTAAATGCCTGTCATAGAGTAAACAATAAGTTGCAACTTGTTGTTCTGGCCCTTTTAGGCATGGTTCTGATTGTTCACTCTACCTATCTGTTTTAGTGTGTGTGTTTCTGTGAGGCAAAAAAAGGGCAAATAGTAATTGCATTTTATAACCTAGAAAACCAAGGCACTCCCCGGTGAAAGGACTGCGCAGTCCTGGGAACTGGGATAGGTAGTCCTCAGCACTGATTTATTTCCCCATTTCCTGGCACATAGGCCAGAGCTATTAGTGCTGCCCCTTGATCTATGCATTTCCACTGATAGGAGCTGTTTTGTTTTTTTACTTTCCAGTACAGCACTTCTATGGGGTTTGAAAGAAAGAGGAAAACAATACACGCATGCATCCTATGCAGCTGATGATTTCATTATTTAAGGGGTCCCCTGTTCCTTCTCCAGTTCTTTCCTCTCACTAGAGATAGGACCACAGAGTGATGTTTCAAAGGGGAGTTTGAACCTATTTACCATCACGTCTCTCTTTGAGTTAAGTGAATAAAACCCAGAATTAAATAGCGTATAAAATGATAACTATATTGGATTAGTAGTACAGCTTCAGTAATCAATGGGCAGTGGCACTAGTGAAATCTTTTGCACAGTGAATGACCTGTGCTGCCAGTGTCTCATGGATCTGTGAGGAGTAACAGGCCTTATACATGTTGGCTCAATGCAGGTATTCAGTGTACTTTAAGATATGATCCTAACTGTACTTATTTATAACTAATGCAAGGCCTCTATTGCCAGAACCTATTTTTATCCATTCTCTCTCTCTCTCCCTCTCTCCCTCTCTCTCTCTCTCTCTCTCTCTCTCTCTCTCTCTGTTAAAAACAGAAGTATACATACTTTTTATGGATTTTATACATTTACAATTTGCAATGCTCTTAAGTATCCAGAGAATTAATGAAAATCAGCACTCGTCAATTCTTATTCCAAAGTTATCCTTATGTTAAAGTAGAGCTAGTAAAACTTAGGCAGTGGCCTAATTAAATCCAGACTTAGGACGGAAAGAAATAGAATGTTTCTGCTTCTCCTTTCTATTCCCTGGTTGTGAGGAACGTTCATGGAAAGCACTGTTTGTTTGGCAGCCAGATGTTGGCACTCTCCCAATACAACCCAACAGAGGTGCAGGGAAGAGTGGAGAGATTTAGCAGTGTATTGATGAGAACATCTGGGGCCATGTAAATTTTGTAGTACAAATAGAATCTTTTCAGAATAACTACTTTAAAGTTTTATAAGCAACTAAACGTTTATTATTATCCTCTCTTTAGTCTTTGCATTATTATATGATTATCTGAGAGGTCTGAAATGGCAAGCAATGAACTTTATTATAATACCTATCTTAGTTCTTAGTAGAAATTGCTGAGCAAAAACTGTCTGGCTTCTCTTCATGGACCACTCTGTGGGAAATACATAGCTTTAAACTTAGGAAATTTTGATGTTGCAAATAAGATGTCCAGATTCAGTAGGACTCATTTCATTGAGAACATATGTTTTGCCTTGGTATATATAGATTTAGAAATAATATAAAAGTTTTCAGTATTCAAAAGAGCTAGGACTCTAAAGCATCACACATGTATAATAAACATACACATATATTTCTAGGTCATATTTTATGTTTTTCTTGGCTATTCTAATACATGTCTTTATGAAAGGGAAATCAAAAGGAAGGATAACAAGCAAACTGACTGGGCAGTGTAAAATATATTAAATGATCTTTCCTTCGGCCCTTTCATTTGCTCCTTTTTTCTTTTCTAAGAAAATAAGTGTTCAAAATGCTATTCATTCCATCCTTGCTTGTGCTATTTTATACTTTTAAATCAATTGATTCTTATTATCTAATGTAAAATAGGCTTTCCAAATTTTCAATGCAAGATCCATTTAAAAAACAGCAAAATAATAAACAAATAATTCTATTTTAATTTTGGCTTCAAAAATTAAAATCCAATGACAGTTTCATTCATTAGTGTTTAAAGGACAGTTAAGAAAATGATAGATGTCATCAAATCATTAACCAAACATAGTCTGTTTAACTATGCATCCTTCAACATATACCCTAGTCACGCACTTTTGATTACCCTCACAACAGCCCATTATCTTAGCAAGAGATTGGCCAAGTGCAAACCTGGAAAAATAAGACACCAGTGGATCACCTACATCAGGTATCACTGCGGAATAAACCTCTAAGCATGATGGATTGCACAACCTAGCTTTATTTCCAGATTCCCAAGTGTGTGCCTTCCCTTCCCAAACTTGCCAATTGTTAGCCTTGGAAAATCTCACAGGGTCTCCTTTTTCTGACCGAGAATACTTAGAAATGCAAGCCTTTCTCTTCTGGATTGTATTGGCCATTTGGATGGATTAATGACTGTGGTAGAGGTTTTAGAGAGTCAGATGGAACTCCAGTCACCTCTTGGTATTGGTGTTGGAGAGTGAGATCAAAGGGTCCTTAGATCTATTTCTATGTGATTCTATGTTCCTTAATTTATACCATTTATTTTATGTCTCTTCATTTGTAAGAGTAATTAACCTATTTTCTCTTCTTCTTTCCCTTCCTTCTCTTTTCAGGAGGCATTGAAATTTTTGCAAAGACCTGCAGAAGACATATTACAGCATTCTGTAATAGTGAACATATGGAAAGTATTAGAAATATTTATTGTCTGTAAATACTGTAAATGCATTGGAATAAAACTGTCTCCCTCATTGCTCTATGAAACTGCACATTGGTCATTGTGAATATTTTTTTCCAAGGCTAATCCAATTATTATTATCACATTTACCATAATTTATTTTGTCAACTGATGTATTTATTTTGTAAATGTATCTTGGTGCTGCTGAATTTCTATATTTTTTGTAACATAATGCACTTTAGATATACATATCAAGTATGTTGATAAATGACACAATAAAGTGTCTCTATTTTGTGGTTGATTTTCATGAATTCCTAAATATAATTATCCAACCTGATTTTCCTCTGTGCATGTAAAAATAGCAGTATTTTAAATTTGTAAAGAATGTCTAATAAAATATAATCTAAATTACATCACGACTCAGAAGATGAATTATGTCCTGCAAGATTTATAATAGAAGGAACACTCTGTAATTTTTACACTGTGTTTGATATGGCCTTGAGTTTAATATATTTATATTGGTACATAGTCCAACATTTTCACATTAGCTTTAAGTTTAAAATCACTTAAAATGTAGTTCATCCAAAATTTAAGTTCAATTCAATAGAATAGCTCAACTACCTAGATGTCATTTCATGAAATATGTCCAATTTGAAGTGAAGACGGGAGAGGGGAGAGGGGAGAGGGGAGGGAGAGGGGAGAGGGGAGGGAGGGAGGGAGGGAGGGAGGGAGGGAGAGAGAGAGAGAGAGAGAGAGAGAGAGAGAGAGAGAGAGAGAAAGTCAGGGGAAAAGATTAATGACACATAATCCAGAGAGTCAGCCAGAGCTGGAAAAAAAGGGGGCGGGAGGAGAGAAACAGATCAGGAACCTTAAGGACAGGGGTAATTTTAACCAATGTAAAGTTTGATTTATGAGAGTTTGTTCCTATTGGTAACAATTACAAGCGCAAGAGAGCTATTTGAGCATTCTACCTATTAATGTTTCTAACCAGAGAAAGGAGAGAGATTTATGTTTGGGAGATACGTGACAACTCAAAGGGCCTTCACTGTGAAGACTGCTTTCCTGTTCTACCACGGTTGCAAACCACATGGGCGGAACATCACATGCAATCCCTTTTCCATTTTGAGTATCATCCTACTTGTTCCTACCTCCATGTTCAATTGAAAACACAAACATCTTTCCTTGTACAGAATATTTTTTTCTGTAACTGCCTACAGCAGGGGTGGAGAACTTCTGGTCCGCAGGCCGTAGAAGGCCCGCAAAATCATTTGGTCTGATCCTGCCAACGCATTAGGGTGAGTTAATTAAATGTTTGACCAAATAAGGCAGACTAATTTTTAAGTTGATAATTTTGTATGGCCTGCAAATGATGTTGTAAATATCCAAATGGCTCTTGGCAGAAAAAAGTTTCCCCACCCCTGCTTAGGACACATCAGAAAAACAAAACACAACAAAACTAAAAGCCTAGGAATCAAGTAAGCACATGTTCAGGAAGCATTCTGTTTATGCCGAATATCCTGGTAGATATTTATAAGATGTTTGGGGAGGCCCAAGAAGTCAAATACTATAACTGCCCTCAATACTCCCTCATTCCAGTGAGCAGCTTACAGATTCATATACATGAAACAACTAAACACTGTAGTCAAGAAACTATTGAAATGATACAAAAGTCTATGAACATTTTACAAAGGAAATAAATAACGGGGAGATTAGTCTGAGCTGGATGTGAGAAGGATAATGTTTTGGGAAGGAGTATTCTAACACTGAACTTACTCATATTTTTATTTGAGTCCCATTGCCTTCAAAACAGGACCCATCTTACTATTTCTTGGTAAGAATTTTGAACCTATGTTAGCAAGAAATACGAGAATTTGTGCTTAGCTTCACTTATGAATTTGTTGGACATGGTTTCTACACCTAAGGAATACTCAGAAGTTTAAGACCAATACATCAAACCCATATAAAGCAACTAGTCCGGAGTGTCTTAAAAGCAGATATAACCACATTTTACCAAACCCCACATGAAATTCTAAATCTTAAGATTGCACCAAATCCTTATAAGTTGGTCACATGAAAAATATGTTTTTTTAAACTCTAGTTTAGTAATTACTTAGACATTAAATCAAGGAAGCATCAGATTCAAGTCATCTTCTACAGTTTTTTCTTCACAAATAGCCCATGCCTGAAAAGAAAAGGGGGAAGAGGGAATGTAGGGACTTATAGTTACCAATTCTCACCAAAGCGTTACTAATGCAATTATTACCTTTAATCACCCCCTAGGTCTCTAGCACTAAAATCATAGGATGAGGGACGGAGTGAAAAGATGAAGGAAGCAAAAAAAGTTTGAAACAAAAATTGTCATTTTTTTATAGCCTTGTTCTTTGCTATGAAAGAAAAACTGAAATACATGATTTAAGATAGTGTTTAAATGTAAATAAACTCCTAACAAATTACAGTCTAAGTGAATTTGGTTCATCCCTTACTTTAGTAATGTTTATGAAACATAAAGGCAAGTTGGGCTAAGTATTATGGAATTAAGAAAATAAAATGTAACCTGCTAACTTTCTATTACCTTCCTCAAATTGTATTCAGACAGAAATTTGGTATTTCATTAGGTACCAAATATATATTTAAGGACACTGTGGAGTCCAACTCCCAAAACAAGTGGTGATACTTAAATGTGAAAACCCCATGCCTTTCTTCTGTATGTTCTCAGCCATTGGGGTAAAACAGGTGCAATCTAAAGCACTATGCCTATACTGCAGTTAACATATTCAGAGCTACATGAAGATATGAACCAAGATCAGTGTTGACATTACTGGTGCTGAAAATATCGAAAGTCAATATTGCCATCTCCCTTCCTTGTTACAAAAATTAGTTTGGAATGCAGGCAGCAACAGAGAAATGTGGAGAAACTGAAGCTTTTCTTGGCAGAAAGCATAAACGTATACCTTGATGGTGAAGAACTCAGTTTTAATTTTCCATTAACTATTCTGAGTACCAGTTGAGCAAAGCAGCTATTAAACTTTCTGTATCTGCTATACAAGTACCAAGAGAATCAGTCTTTATAAAATCAAAAAGCTCTTCCTGATACACTATATATTGAAGCCCCAAAGAGAATGAAGTCAAGTATTACTTCAATTTTACCTTATACTCAATTCATTAAATAATAAAATATGGTTAAATAGATTGTATGTGCTTAAACATAGTCACTGAGTTTTGTAAGAAATTCTGAAACACAATATCACAAGTTATTAACTTTAGAATAATCTAAAGTTTAATTCTAGAGTATCTTACAGTTTAACAGATATTTTTCCCTATGGCCACAAAGTCCATGGAACCAGCTGTTGACAGAAACAATATGTTGAATCTCAGAGGGTTTATCTCCCATAAACAGAGTGTACTTTATTTTTTAACATGGTATACTTTTTAAAAAGATTTTTATTGGTGTTTTTTTTAGAGAGAAAAGAAGGGAGAGAGAGAAATATCGATTATGCCCCCTGCACGCTTCCTATTGGGATTGGAGCCTGAAACCTGAGTATGTGCTCTGACCAGGAATTTAACTGGCAACCTTTTGGTGTATGGGATGATGCCCAACCCACTGAACCACATTGGCCAGGACTAACAGGATATACTTTTATTGAGAGTTCTAAGTGTTCCCAGGATGTTCCCAGGATAGTGATCATCCCCAATTAAGGGTCAAAAACATTCAAAGCACTTCCCTTTATTTAATAGCCCAGAAGGTGTTAAGAACAAGACTCTTATCTAAGATTCCATTATACAGTTCACAAAACACTGCCATGTGGTAAGTTACTCCTAAGGACTGTCTATGGAACATTTCAGATAGCTACTAAGATTCCAAAGTCTAAAGGTATTACTTCAATTAATTACATTACCGTGTGTCCTGGGGTTAACTCCTTAAGAATAGCACTATTCCTTCCATGTTGCCAATGTTATTTCCCTAATTGTTTTGTGAACTTCTTAAGAGCAGGAACATATTGTCTTATTTAGTATGGATCATCCAGCACTAGATAACAGCATTAGTACATAGCAGGTGCTCACTAAATACTGTTGAACAGAATTTAGAGGCTCTCTCTGTTTCTGATGAATCCACAGAAAAGCAGAGTTGAACAAAAAGTCTGCCTGGGGTGTTGAGTATTTCAAACTCCCATGCCAGGCCATTCTCTTCGTCCAGTCACAAGAAGCTTGGAGAATGAGGCCTCCAAGTTATCTAAACCGCTCACCAGAGTGCCCTTTGTGTTTCGGCCCCTGGTTTAATGGGCACGTTTCCAGCCCTATAAGTACAAGAAGCAAGGGTTTGTGTTGAGTGTACAGCAGCCTCCCAGAGGAAGGGAGGAGAATTTAAAATATCAGGTTTTCCTCCTATGAATACACCGCACAGAAGTTACCCACAGGGCCCAGTTGTGCAAAAGAGGTACACTGCTATTTTGTCAGAAGATTAATATACACAGTTCCCAACCAGAGTTCCCCAACATCGGGATGAGAACATTCACATCTCTGTGTGACTTCCTGATATTCTCATATTTACAAGTGCAAAGCACGAGGGTGTGTCTTCAAACTTCTTTTTAATTAAATTTCAAAACACCTCCTAGGGAATTTCTTTACATTTTCCTCCAAACTGGAAGACATTTACAAATTGGAATAAATACAAAATGTGTCACCCTTGAAAAATGGATTTGTTTTCATGGTGACTCCTAGTCCTTGCCAAATGTGCATTGCTTGGGGGTCTGAAAAGCAAAATCGTGCATCCATCTCCCATTTGAACAAGGCAACTGACGGTCCGAGCTCACTGGGTTGTCATTGAAAAACTGCTGGGAAGTGGCTCTGTTGAGTTTCATGTTCTACAAAATAAATGCAAAACAATAACAAACCATGCCACATTGGACTTCGTAATTCTATATTCACATTACTCTTTCATTCATCATGAGTTTTAGCAGAACCCTTGAGTCACTGTAGAATACAAACAATAGATTGAAGAGGAGTGCCGTGGCTCTCTGTAGGTGAAGGAAACTAGAGAGAGCAGGAGTGTTTTCTCAAGGAGAAATTTTACTCTTCTGATGACACAGTGAGGGATTCTTAATTGCCCTCTTCCTCGAGAATTGGAAATATTCTTTCAGAACAACATTTTATAACATTATAGCAACTAATATTCAGAAAGAATAAATGAACATAACACCAAGCCAACATAGTATAATAGTGTTAGTACTTATTCTTTCCTATCAGCTTATTAGACACATATTGGTACTAACCTAATTTGCACCCTATCTCATTTAATTCTTGCAAGCATCCATGAGGTTGATAGGATTTGTCTCCATAGATGATGCGGTTTTGCCTTAGGCAGATTAGGCAACTTGCCCAAGATCCCACAACTGGTCACCCAGCAGAGAGAGGACCCAAAGTAAGCCTCGTCACCCCCTAAGTCTGTACTCTGTGGGCCACAGCAGCAATTTTTGAAGTAAAGTTTGGTTCAGAATAAACGTCTTTGAAACAAAACTGGTTTGCCTTGCATTCAGTGAGTTCGGTGAAATCGTAGGTCTGAGACAATCCTATTTTACTCCACTCCCTACTCTCCCGTGACAACATCATTTTACCAGCTTCTGTTCTTCAAGGCATCTTCTAAGGCTGAGTTCAGCCTTATATTCCACAGAGCTCATAAAGTGTTCTCTCTCTCTGACACACACACACACACACACACACACACACACACACACACAGCCAAGACTCCCAGGTGTTTGCACAGTGCCATGAATGAGCAGCTGTTGCTTTAAAAGAGGGTGGCAGAGGGGGGCGAGGGAGTGCTGGCTGGCAGGCGGGTGTGTAAACGTATACAGAGAGCCACTTTCTGTAAGAAGGCTAAAACATATTTAAAATGGGACCACCTCAGAGATGAAATCTTTTCCCTCCTGTTACCTCTCAACCTGCTCCAAAACTCCAATATTCAGTTTTTCCAAGTCTCCCTCTCCCTCCCCCCCTTCCCTGGAGAATGCTGATTTTCTGTGTGAACACTTGGCCCACAGCAGAGCAGTTTCACTCCTTCATTTAGCAGTCAGAAATAATTTCAGCAGTTAATTATTTCCCCAGCTCACAGATGTGTGTGCCCACTCTGCGGGCGCCTCTACGCGCTGCCCACACAGGCGCGAACAATGAGTGTGCCATCGTCGTTTCTTTTCCATGGGCTTTTGCATCTCTGGTTGCTTTTTAGTTGCTTTTTATTTATTTTTAAGTTACATGGAAATAAAGAAAGAAAAGGTTTCCCTTGAGATCCACTTGATTTGGGGAAGAAGAATGCCCTTCATCACAGGAGGGTGCTGTGGGGAGAATGAGCCAGGACTGATGTCAGTTGCAGTTTCTTTCCATTTAGAAATCAGCGCGGGGGGGGGCGGGGGCGGTGGGCGGCAGGTAAAGAGAACAAACACACCAGCTCCTGAGCTCCAGGAGGTGCTGGCCTGACTTGGTATCCAAAGCACCCGCTACAGAGGCCTCTTGAGTTCTGCCCCCATGTCCCTTGGAGAGCCTGAAACTCCTAGCTTTTCCAGTCAATTATACATTCTTCCATGTTTATAGCTCCCGATTTAATCAGGAAGAGTCCCGTCCTGCTCAGCGCTGTCCTTCCTTTGACACTAAATATATATATAACTAAATATATATTTTATTGCCCAAAGGAACACATAAGTCTTAGGGTAATGGCTGTACACACTTTACTGACTCACCAAATAAGGGAATAAAAAGATATTTTTACCTTTTACTATGCTAGACTATTAGACCATGTCCCTCCAATTGGCCATAGTTCTCATCAAAGTTCTCCTTGTCCCACATTTTCCAGGAATCACATAGATTCATATGTTCAAGCCATGAAGGCTGCCCTGTGGAACGAAAGGCAGATTAAGCTCTCTCCTCTCTCCTGGATAACTATTGTGCTGGTTGTCTGACTGTCCTGATGTCACCTTCTCCTACAGCAGTGGTTCTCAACCTTCCTAATGCCGCGACCCTTTAATACAGTTCCTCATGTTGTGACCCAACCATAAAATTATTTCCGTTGCTACTTCATAACTGTAATTTTGCTACTGTTATGAATCGTAATGTAAATATCTGATATGCAGGATATATTTTCATTGTTACAAATTGAACATAATTAAAGCATAGTGATTAATCACAAAAACAATATGTAATTATATATGCATTTTCCGATGGTCTTAGGGGACCCCTGTGAAAGGGTCGTTCGACCCCCAAAGGGGTAGCGACCCACAGGTTGAGAACCGCTGTCCTATAGGGTCACATTCAAGAGTCAATTAGCTTCCAAGTAAACAGACTATGTTAATCTGATTGTATCGGTGGGCCTGCAGTTAGTATACTACTCGGTCTTTCTGGGTCCCAGGCTCAATCTACAGTAGCTTACTTTATCTTTTCTTATTCCCTATATGTTTTAGTCATTATTTCCTATTGAGTTTGTTTTTCTTTGAGGGTTAGCCTATCAGCAGCCTATTGGCTTGTAAATACATATCTTGTTAGTTGGAAGTGACTGGGTCCTTCATAGGAGTTGAAAGTTGCATTTCCTTCTATTCAACATAGACTGCAGCTTAATGCAAATCCCAGGTAGTTTCTATCCTCTTTTACTGTAGTTATAAATGGCAGCAAAAATAATAATCCCTCCTGCTTGTGTAGTGTTACTGTAGCCAACTACAACAGAAATAATTTCTATGTGGAACCAAATTCAGCCTTGGATAATCGATAATAAAAATTCAAGCTTCTAATGTTTTAAGTACATGCAATATACTTTGTAGTAATAAAATTACAAGGCTTTTCTGCTAGCTGAGAGCTAAGAAACAGCTCTAGGTTACCAAGGATGCTTTTCTATTGTCCTAGAGAAAGTCCACAGAGCAGGTGCCCCATTCAACATTCATTCCACACACTTAATAAACATTTCTCATGTGTTAAGCCCAGAGGACACAGAGACAACTAAGGCACAGTCTATATTTCAAGGAATCAATAGGTTACCTACCGCAATTGAACTTAGGTAAGCTTTCTGCTGGTACCACCTGGAATTAGAAGGAGAAATATTTCTCCTTCAAATACTGCATCCCTTGTTTAGTGAACACATGTTGTTTGTCTGCCCAGTGGAGGGAAAATATTTGTGCTTCCCGTTGAAAACTGTGCAACTAGATTTTGAGGCAACTCCTCTGGGTTATCAGATTCTGATTCTGTGGGAGTTTGTAATTCTGTGAATTGTAGGCAACTGATAGCAATGCAAAAATAATTCTTACCTGTAATTTTGTCCTGTCTGGTAGAGGTTCAATCAACTTCTCTCCCACTCTTTGGAAAAAAATAATGTTGCCTCCATTTGCACATTTATTTCGATATCCCTGATGAGTTTCTTTTTTTAATATATTATAACATTTGTCAGGTTCCCTTCCTGACTAGTGAGTAGAATAAACCTTTAATATGTGTTCATTTATATATCTGTACCAGAGTTATAATTTTTAAAAAAATTGTCTAGTAACACCAGTACCTTCCACTGGAGGGAGTTACCCTTTCTCCATTCCATGTGTTTTGGGGGGACAGGAGGGTTAATACAACCTTCTAATGACCCAAATTTGGTCAAATAGCGAAATCTATTACCCCTGAACATAGTAATTGGTTTAGAAATGGGCACATGAACAAAATGGCCAATCAGATTTCTCCCTGGACTTTTCTGCTAAGCAGCATGGGAATGATATTCTTGCTTCCTTTGCAATCTTGAGTTGTAAGAAAAATGTCTATGCTTTTCCTATGTTTATCATCTCCCCCAGCTGCATGAAGAAAACTATGCAGTCCAGGAGGTAAAGAAGCCAATTTAGGGATTCTTACCATTTGCAACAGCATGGATGGAACTGGAGAGCATTATGCTAAGCAACATAAGCCAGTCAGAGAAAGATAAATATCACATGATCTCACTCATTTGTGGAATATAATGAACAACATAAACTGATGAACAAAAATAGAACCAGAGTCATAGAAGCATTGAACAGATTGTATAACCTATGAGGGAAGGCAGGGGGTGTGGGGATAAGAGATCAATCAAAGGACTTGTATGCATGCCTATGAGCATAACCAATGGACACAGACAAGGGGGGGGGGGGGTGAGGGCATGTGCTGGGAGCTGGGGGCGGCTGGGGAGAGGTCAATGGGGGTAAAAGGAGACTTATGTAATACTTTAAACAATAAAGAATTAAAACTAAAATAAATAAATATAATTTTTTTTAAAAAAAGAAGCCAACTACAAAGAACAACAGAGATAAGAGAAGAAAAAAGATAACCTTAACATCATGCTTTTGGCCTAGATTCACCCATTCCTAAAGCTTTTAGTTATATGAGGGAAAGCAAAAGTAGATGGAAGTAGAAGAAGGAGCAATCTCCTATTTCTTAAACTGGTTTGATTAGGTTTTATCACTTGGATCTACAAGGGTTCTGAACAACAAGCCCGACTTCGAGAATCTAATTGATGAGAGAGAGAGTGGGGGAGGGGGGTTGATTTAGTATGTGGAATGGGCTCACGTGATTATGGAGACTAAGTCTAAGATCTACAGTCATCAATCTGCAGATCCAAGAGATATGATTGTACAGGTCCAACTGAGACCAAAGGCCTGAGAACCAGGAGAGCTAACGGTGTAAGTTCCAGTAAAAGTCTGAAAGCAGGAAAAGACCAATATCCAAGCTCCGAGATAGTCAAGCAGAGGGAAAAAGCTCTTTCTTACTCAGACTTTTATTCTATTCAGGCCTTCAACAGATTGAGCGAGGCCCACCCACATTGAGGAGGGCAATCAGCTTTACTCAATCTACCAATTCAAATGTTCATCTCATCCAGAAACACCCTCCCAGACACATTCAGAATAACCTTTAATCAATATAGGGGCACCCTGTATGTCAGTCAAGTTGACACTTCAAATTAACCATCACAGTGCCCTGCTCACATGCTCCTGTAGCCCAACACTGAATGGAATAAAGACCAAGAAAAATGAGCCAACAATGGGGTGCCTCTGTTCAAATCAATAAGTATTTCAAATATCTATATAGAGGAGAAGCCATATGCTATGTGGGGGAAGAGTAGAGAGGAAAAAACTATTGAGGTGGCCAGAAATTAGCTTCTCTTTTGTTGCCCATGAACAGTTCCACTGTAGCATCAGATTTGGATTCTCGGTTCAACAAAAGAAAAACTCTGAAGATAACCATCCTCAGCCTACTTACAATGCAATTTACTGATCCATTATTATTGTTAATGCATGCCCCTTGGAGGGCTCAACTATGCCACTCTAAGATGCTTATCAAAATAGTCCTTCAGCCTGGCTGGTGTTGCTCAGTGATTGGTTGAGCATCAAACCAGGAGACAAGAGGTCACGGATTCAATTCCCAGTCAGGGCACATGCCTGGGTTGTGGGCTCGATCCCCAGTAAAGGGCATGCAGGAGGCAGCAGATCCATGGTCCTCTCTCATCAATGTTTCTATCTCTCTATCCCTCTCCCTTCCTCTCTCTCTAAAATCAATAAAAAATAGTCCTTCAATCACAATCATACTCCCCCAAGTTTTGGAAACACAACTTGCTCCATTCTGTACACATTCGGTGAGGTTTTAACGTAGGGAAAATACAGGCACCCAGAACTAGATATTCTTTTTATGCTGCACTTTAATTGACCACCTTCCTCTCTATATCCTGATAGACTGTCACCTCCAATGAGAACTATATCTCTTGTTCCACCACTAGCACATGGCACAGCCTGGTCAGTATGATGTGTTCTGTAAGAATTTGTTGAATGAATATAAATGTGTTACCTCTAGATTTCACATTCCCTAAAGACAAAGATTTTATTTACCTCATCTCTTTTACTGTAGACTTGTCAGAGCTGTGCCTGACACATAAAAGTGTGTGTGTATGAATGTGTGTGTGTGTGTGTGTGTGTGTGTGTTATTATTATTCTTATATTATTACTTCCTTTGACTTTCCCACAGTAAGTTTTTGGCAAACCACCCTCCTTATTAGTAATTACCTTACTACTTGAGTTCTATAAGCTAAATTACCCACCCCTACTGGCATAACCATTTATTCACTTATCAATGAACAAATACAGTTTACTAGTCTTTGAATAGATTTTATAATAAAGGGACATGAATTATGCTTATTGGGTTACAGTTTCTAAAGTCATTATTTTTCTCTTTTCATTTCCCTTGGTCATCATTTTGACCATATCCTCTAATGAACTGTAGCTTTATGTTGATTTCCTATTACACTTTGAGTCAAACACAAATTTCCGAGTATTTCTTTCAAAGGCTTCTCCCAGCTTGACCTGCCTTCTCTGTTTTCATCTCCTATGCTAACCTCGCCTTCACCTTCCGGACCAACTAAATTTATTGTCATGTGGTTCCTTCCACTAGTTCTTCCTGTCCTGGCTGTGAGCCTTCACTCATTTCTTCCCGTTTCTATGGAACAACAACCAAACCACAAGTTTCTCCTCTTTAAATCACAGCTCAAGGACCAACAGCTCCAAGAGCTTTTTTCCCTCCCATCTTCCAACCATCAGATCATCACTGACCCCAACTTCTACCACAACATAACCTTGAAGTGACTGAATTTATAAAGATGGGGTGGCTTTAGTCCAACTTTTGGCTTACGTCAATACGAGTGGCCTAATCTCAGTATTAATCAGTGTTAAATTCGTAAAGAACCAAAAGTAATGTTCAATAGTCATTAAATCAGCATTGTAAAATTTAGCATTTGGGGGTGAGGACAATTAGGTATACTTTGAGTTTAATGAATGTATACCATGCCTTGTTCCATGAGGGATTTGAGCGAGATTATAATAACACATGGCATATAATGACAATTAAATATAACAAAATATCAAAATCTGGGGAAATGTGGATAGAATAAAATACCAAGATTATGGAGAAAACTGAAATGTAAATAACCAGGCCATAGAGTCCTCCCTGGTTATTAAAGTTGAACTGCCCATTTAGCTCTGATCTTGGCACTGAGATTGTTAATCATTAAGCCCTACTTTTTGCTCAGTATTTAAAATGAATCCATCTTCTCTGAGTAATGTGAAAAGGACCAGGCTACCAGTGCTTTTTGGAGTTGATGCTGTAGTATAACATAGATTAGTGTTTTCAAAAATGTTTTGCATGAAACATAGTCCCAAAGCCATGGCATAAAAAGAGGGCCCAGTGTTCAGTTTGGGAGGCTTTGAACAATCCTACAGAAAACAATTCTTATTTTACTAAAACTCAGTGCTTCCCAAACTAATTTGAACCTGATTCCCCAACATTTTCCCACATAACATCCACAGAAGCAGCTTCTAAGTGGCTCACTTGGAAGAAGCTGATATGGGACAATAACAGAGAAATCAGGAACCAAACATCTTAAGATATTTCAATTGTATTTGTGACATTTTAGTTCTTAAACTGGGTGGTGGGTATAGAGGTATTAATCATATAATTCTATATACTTTTTAATATGCTTGATATATTTCCAAACCACACAAAAAAAATCTCCCACATGGAACAGTAGGTTCCAGCAGCTTCCCCAAAGCAGTGAGCTGAGTGAAAGTGGTGCTAATTTGAACTGTGGGATGGCCTCTACTGCATATCCTGATTGTTATTTGGAACAAAATAATATTAACAGTAACAATAACAGCAGCAGGTACTCATTGAGTACTTACTGGGTGCCACCCATGCTTTTTAGGGCTCTCCTCCTATTTATTCATTCAATCCTTATAACAACCTCTGCATCAGGACTATTATTATTTACACTAGAGGCCCTGTGCATGAAATCCGTGCACTCATGGGGGTCCCTCAGCCTGGCCTGCGCCTCTCACAGTTCGGGAGCCCTCGGGGGATGTCCGACTGATGGCTTAGGCCCGCTCCCCGTGGGAAGTGGCCCTAAGCCGGCAGTCGGACATCCTTAGTGTTGCTACGGAAGCGGGAGAGGCTCCAGCTGCCACTGCCGCTATGCTCGCCAGCCATGAGCCCGGCTTCTGGCTGAGGGGCACTCCCCCCTGTGGGAGCGCACTGACCACCAGAGGGCAGCTCCTGCATTGAGCGTCTTCCCCCTGGTGGTCAGTCTGCATCATAGTGACCGGTCGTTCTGCTGTTTGGTCAATTTGCATATTAGCCTTTTATTATATAGGATTTTACACATGTGGAAGCCGAAGCATAAAAAGGTTAAGTAACTTGCTGCAGGGAAGGGGCAGAACTAGGATGCCAGTCACAGCATTCTGACTCCTGAATCTGCATATCTTAACCATGTCCTGTGCTCCATAAACCCTATTTTATACAGGGCAATCAATGAAGACCTATCTGACTTGGAGATATTTGAGCAAAGGCCTTAAGGAAGTAAGGGAGAGAGTTGTATGGGTGTCTGAAGAAATAGCATTCCAAGCAGAGGGAACATCCAGTAGTGCCCATGAGGCAGGTGTGCTTGGCAAGTTTGCAGAACTTTATAACATTTATGACCTCACATAATCAAAGCCCTGTTGATCATTCCAGACTCCATATTACATTCATCTATCTATTATTTTTAGTTCCTTCAACATTCCTTTTATCTGCTCACCTCCAGAATTCTTCTCCAGAATTGCCACTTCTCCCCCACTCCCCATGGCCCTACTTTTATCAGGCTGAATTTGTTGGGTCTTGTTTTATGTTGCATCTTCCATCACATCTTCCCCACAACTGGACTGTTTCTCATATATCCCATACCTCTGTGTTTCTTCTTGCAGTAGTTAATATTATTGCTAAGAATTGAACTGGCATGTCACGTAAATCACAAAATAACCTAAATAAAATAGGTTTTGCTATTTTATGGATGAGGAACCTGAGGTTTAGAAAAATAAAAGCAATTTTCCCACAATTACATGGTAAGTACCAGGGTCCAGAAAATGCCAAAACCCTTGATCTCAGCATTCTGCTATATTGCCTATCTAGCACCTATCACACTGTTCCATAGTTTCAAGTTCATATAGTGATCAACTGCTGAGCTCCTTCAGGCAAGGACTACAAGATGTTCTTTAGTGTGAAGAATGGCTCCTGCTACAGAATGAGCTAAATAAACATGTGTCAACTAAAAGAGTGGAATACAGCAGCTCTCTCCCTAGCAGTGCCCCCCTGACTTCAGGAGCATTGAGTCTAGGTCAGAACACTTGGATTGGCTCTCATGTTTAGCAGAGGCACCACCCAAACCCCCTTCCTTTGGCCGAACCACACCAGCTATATTTCAGATTTCGCATTTCTGCCCACTCCATCTCCCCTGCTTGGATGCCTTAACCACCCGACCCGTTTCTCAGGGTCCCGCAGAGACACTGTCTTTGCTGTCCATCCAGCCTATTCTGACAAGTCTGACCCTGGGTCCAGAGATGACTTCCTCACTCTACTCCTGACTCTCAGCTGTTCTCCCTGCAATCCTCTGCTTTTTGTACTTAATTTGTACCATATGTATTTGTACTTCTGGTACATCACATCATAAAAGACTCTCCAGCAGTTCTGTTTCCAAGTTCAACAACATGGTGGGCAACAAACTTTAAGAAACCATACGTGATATTTACAAGGCTTGTTTGTTGAAAGGATTTTAAAATTTTAACCAAAAAATGCTTACTTCAAGAGCTATTAAAGCTTTCTTTAACAATCACTGATGTGCAAGAAGTGGTTTAAAACATTTTGGAGTAGGAATAAACTTTATGTGATATTTGAATTAAACATATCTTTTTAATTTAGACTTTGTAGGAAGTCTTACTCTGGGTCAAGATCATTTTCTTATTTCAATTCTGAACACTGTAGAGGAGCGATATCTAAGGAAGAACAGACTGATGCCCATAGGTAATCATAATTTCTTCAAAATAACAGCTAAATAAAAGTTTTTGGAGGTAGATGCCAATCATTTAATACACACACATCTATATACACAAACACAATATTTAAAAAAATCACACCACTGACTTGGTGGACCTGTTTCATTAGCATAGATTCTCTTCATTTGTAATAATGTTAGCTATGATTATTTGAGCATTTCTTATGTATCAGGCATTATAATTCCTTGTATACAATATTTCTTTTAATATTTTAAAAGCCCTACAATCTGGTGAGTGTTTTATTCCATTTTGTTAGACTCATTGTTCCAAGAACATGGGCCTAGAAAGATCATGGGTATAACTGGAAGCAAGCAATATGAGTCCAAAGCTCCCCTCTGTTTTTTGTAAAATATAGATTCATTCATAAATTGAGACATAATTTGGGAACTTAAGAAGCAGAAAATTTTGCTACATAGTTTTTACAATTAATAAACAGAAAAGAAAGAAATTGGAAAAAAACACAGATGTATAAGGTAAGATTTTAAAATATCTAACACTGATTCGATGTGTGTGTTCTATTTTTTCTTCTGAAGAAAAGTTAACAATTTCCATTACTTGTGAAATAGTTTTAAATTATGGCATAAAATCTTTATGTTATGCCATATTTATTTAAAATTTATTAATTAGCAAGCACCACAGATTTTCTTACATTAAAGTATTATATTTTTTAACTCTCAAAATATACCATTTTGATCCCTGAGGATCACCTGGTCATTTACTTTAACAATTTTCCTTATTGCAAAATAACAAATTGGCAATGAAAATATTAAATTTGCCAACTTAAAAAATGTAGCCATGACATCTGTGTCTAAAGTTCATCACTCTTTTATAAAACTTCAAGTGTCTTTTCATCACTATTAAATATTAAAATGTATAAAAACCCAAACCAAAAGAATTTCTTATTGTGAATTATGCCATGTTTATCTACAATTTCCAGAGCTACAAAAGTTCCCCCCTCAAAAAAAAAAAAGTTTTTCCCCAAAAATTAACATAAAAGAAAGCTGGAAGAGATTTAAAGAGATCACAAGGTTCACCCTCCAACCACTTGCAACCAAGACTCATGTTGAAGAGACATATTTTAAGGTTATTTACTAAAATAATTTTAACCATATTCCTAGATTGTGCTATGATTATCTGACATGAAACAAAATAGTGGCGTATCTTAAATTCTGCTGACAGCCTGGGAGTTACCACTAGGTGGCAGCACAGGAGACATCAGCCCAAGAACTGACTTGAATTGGCATTACTTGGAGAGGTAAGCCAGGCCAGAGAAAGGTATAGAAGGGACTTACCAGTAAACAAGCTTCTCCTGTTTTAAATTTCAAATTGTGTAACTTTTCTGGCCACTCCATTTATGGGTTAGAAAAGACAAGAACAAAAATTTCCTCTTAATGGAGGAAAAAAGTCATCTGTAAGCTTATTCCCTTTAGGTTTTTTCCTTCATATGCATGTTTTGGCATGGTTGTAATGACCATACAACTTCATATTCATCTAGTCCATTTTCCATATTGTAATCAGACCAATATTGTCAAAATGTAAATGAAATCCTTCTATTTCCCTGTTTTTAAAATTTCAATGGCTTCTCCTTGCTCCTTCCAAATGGCCCTCGATGATGCATCAGGCCTTTACCTCTCCAAAGTCATGCCCCTCAGACCGCACAACCCAGCCCAGCAAAAAGTACTCCATTCATAGTTATTGAGCTTTTCAATGGTTTTAATCGTATAGCATAAACTTTACTATCTTGACCATTTTAACTGTACAGTTCAGTAGTGTTAAATATGTTCATATGGTTATGCAACAGATTTCCAGAACTTTTTCATCTTATAAAACTGGAATTTTAAACCTTTTAAACAACTCCCTATTTCTCTCTTTCACAAGCCCTGGCAACCACCATTTTACTTTCTGTTTCCATGCATTTGACTACTTTAGATAGCTCACATAAGTAGAATCATACAGTACCTGGCTTTTCGTGATTGACTTATTTCACTTAAAATAATGTGAATTATGCCATGCTTATCTAAAATTTCAAAGTTCATCCATGTTGTCCCATGTGATAGAATTGTATTCCTTTTTAAATCTGAGTAATATTCATATATGTGTATAAATATTTTTATATCTTATCAAAGCTTTTCTACAATATATTTACCTTGTTAGTCATATTTCTGCAATATGTTCTCTGCTAATCAATTTTCCTTCTTATCAGTGTTTTTCCTATTTATATCCTATAGTTTTTAATTTTTACATCATATTTACTTTTAATGTGGTCATTTTATGTTGATTATTTTATTGTTTCTAAGCATAAAAATTTGTTTTATCTTCATATATAAATACCTGGTAAATATTTATTTCTACCTTTTTTGTTCTGTTTTTTCTATGACTCAATTTTCATATTTAAATCTTTAATCCCTCTGAAATTTATTTTGAAGTACAGTATGGATATAAATGTATTGCTTTTTCAAAATTGTAAATTAGTTAGTCCCAATACTTTTATTAGATATTTCTATTCCTCGCTGTTCTGAAGTGCCTCAATATATGTATATTAAAATCACTTATATGCACTAACTTTTTAATAACAAGTCTATTGAGACGTAATTCACACTGGAGTGTGCAGTTCAGTGGTTTTCTTATATTCACAGTGGTGCAATCATCACCACAACTTAACTCCAGAGCCTTTTCATCACCCCGAAGAGAATCCACTTTCCTGTCAGCAGTCACTTCAATCCTCCCCTTCCCCCAGCTTCCAGCAACCACTAATCTACTTTATATCTATAAATTTGGCTATTCTGAACATTTCATATAAATGAGATTATACAATATGTGGCCTTTTTATGACTGATTTATTTTAATTATTTTCAAGGTTCATCCTTAGTTGTCACATATATTAATACTTCATTACATTTTATGACTGAATAATACTCCAATGTATGGATGTACCACATTTTGTTTATCCATTTATTAGTTGATGGATATTTGGTTTGTTCCCATTTTTGATGCTTATGAAGAATGTGACTATGAACATTTGGGTACAAGTCTATGTTTAAGTTTTCAAAGAACTGCCAAACTGTATACCAAGGCAACTGCATCATTTCACATTCCTACCAGTAATATATGAGAGTTCCAATTTCTCCACATATTCATCAACACATACTATTGTCTTTTTTTATTATAACTATGCATGTGTGTGTAAAGTATTCCATTATGGCTTTGATTTGTATTTCCATAATGATTTATGACACTGACCATCTTTTCATGTACTTATTGGCCACTTGTATATCTTCCTTGGAGAAATGTCTATGTAAATCCTCTACTAATTTTTTAACTGCTTTGTCTTTTTGTATTTGAATTATAAGATTTATTTACATACTCTGGGTACAAGTTCTTATCAAATATATGATTTGCCAATATTTTCTCCCAATCTGTGCATTTTCTTTTCACCTTCTTCATGATGTCTTTTGAAGTACAAAAGTTTTGTTTTGTTTTTTAATGAAGACCAATTTACCTATTTTTTCCTTAATTGCTTGGCTTTGGGCATAATTTCTAAAAGAACTACTGCTTAATTCAAGGTGACAAAGATTATGCCTATGTTTTCTTACATTTTGGTTTAAGTTCCATTTCAAGTTAATTTTTATATATGGTATGAGGTATAGATCCAACTTCATTCTTTTGCATGTTGATATCCAGTTGTCCCAGCACCACTGGCTAAAGAGACTATTTCTATATTGAAATATCTTTGACTAATTTCTGTGCCAATTCTTTGTTCCAACAGTCACCATGTTCTTGAAGGTTCACAATGTCTTATGTTTGCTTTAAAATCTGTTTTAAGACACGGAAGGGCTAGTCTTCCCTTATTAAGCACTTTTATCACCTCCACCCCCTCCCCATACCACACACACACTCAGAATATTCCTTTTAATTCTCAACAAATTATCATTCTAGATTAGTAGCTTATAAACTTGCTTTTGCAGAGAGTAAATTCAGTGTGTAAGGTTCATTGCTTGTGATTTTCTTCCTCCTTGAACTGCTATTGGTAATGAGTTCTTATTTTTATTTTTCTCAAACTATTGAGGTAATACTGTTCAATTATAGAACAGTATTACCTCCATTTAAAGAGTAAATAAAAATTTAAAAGTAGACATATAGCATAAGGAAGTTAAATTCTGTGACTTGACCTAGTTCTCCCAACTAGATAAACAGGGACAAAGACATCTGAATATCTCTATTATTATGAAGTTGATTTTTTAGTATCTTTCCATTGAAATCTTAATGCTTTCAATCTAGCAATCTGGATTTTCAAGAAAAATGTCAATAAATCTAACCATATTTTCTTCTCCTTACTGTTTATTTTTGTATAAAATCCCAATAGATTTACAATTTGATACTCTTTGCCTTCTCAATTTGGGGGGGGGGGGGGAACAACTTGCTATTGGCTTGGTCCAATTATTGTTTTAGTTTTAATGTAGAAGAAATATTCTGAAGGAACAGATAGTATGATAACTCAAGGTGGTGGGGGGAGAGATGTTGTTTAGGAAAAGCAATATTTTTATTGCTCTCCTAATAAAGTCTACAATTAGTAAAGCTCAACAAAATCTTTAGGGGTATGGGAATCTACCAAAGATAGAATGAGAAAACATTGCAGTGGGCATATATTTAGCCCTCTCTTTTTTAAAAAAAGTGAATACACTGTTTTAGAGAATAATGTTGCATCTTTTCCCAACTCTAGGTCTATATAAGACAAAAGAGGTATGGGACAAATTTATGTCATTTGCTAAAGACTGGGCAATACAACCTGTTACCTTTTACATATACAGCTCTCTCTGCTATCCCCCACTCCCCATAAACTACCTACACAGACAGTCTAGGTTAGCACTTTATAATAAAATATTAGGCACATGTAGAAAATTTAAAATTTTCTGGTAGTCACATTTTAAAACAGTAAAAAGAAACAGACAAAATTAATTTGAATATATATCATTTAACCCAATATATCTAACAGATTATTTAAACACATAACCATTATACAAATTATTAGATTTTTAAATTATTTTTTTCATAGTAAATCTTTAAAATCTAGTGTGCAGCTCACACTAACCACTCATCTCAATTTGAACTAGCTATGTGTCCAGGGCTCCATAGCCACGCGGGGCTTGTGGCTTCTGTACTGGAGGGCGTAGCATAGTTAGAAGGCCACCAGAACTTCTCCAAGACAGAGAGCCACCCAGAGGAGGGGAGGCATGGGAGGGAAAGGAGAAAAGATGAAACCTTATGAAAAAAAGAAAATTAGAGGAAGAGGAGGAGAAATGAATGAGAAAAAAAAAAAAAAAGATAAAGGAAAGGAGAGGACATGGGTGAACATTTTCTGAACGCTCGCAGTGTGCCAGTTGTCATGTACCATGGAAAGTGCTAGAAGCTACTTGGCAATAATGTTTAGCATCCTCAGTGTGGGGAGGTAGGAAAGTCACATTTGAAGTAAACTGTTATTACTGGTGATGACTCAGTATGTTAGAAAAGTCCCTTCAACACCCCGTCATGGGAAGATGTTGTACTGGTTCACATGCTCGTAGTATGGATACTCATCGCCGCTGGTGCGGAAAGTAAACCACGGAGAGGGCTGCGTTGGAGAGAAACTGTTTCCCACACTGCTTCTCCCCTTTCCAAAACACCCAGGCACAATACCAGACAGCCCCTCAGAGGAGTCCCAAGCTAATCAAACATGCAATGGGATGAGAACACATGCAAGGGGACATGAAGAAGAAAGAAAAGAGAACTGTATTCGTGATTTGGGGGAGTTCAGAGGATCACCACCCTGAATTTGTAGATAAGGAACAGATGAAAATTGGTCACACATCACTATATAGGCTTTTCATATAGATTTTTCATTTTAAGCAGCATGTAATGGTGTGGCCTTTCCCCGTGTCTGAGCAGGGCGAAGGCCCAAGCTCCTGCTGTAGATTTGGGTCTAAGGAACCTTATCTAAACTTGGGAGCAGGCAGAGATGACCTTCAACTGCAAGGCACAGAGTAAATGTAAGTGAAATGTTTTCTCTAAGTGACGATGGCCCAGAGAGCAAGAGAAAATCCAGAGCATCAACACCAAGGTGGAGAGCAAGACAAGAATGTAAAACAGAGGTTAGGTTAACAAAGGCAGAGAGGCAGGCAAGGAGCAGGCCGGTCTGATGGACCTGGGGGCCGCTATATACTTGTAGAGAGACCTCTGGCTGAGCCTGTGGAGGGGAAAGAGCTCATAAAGGGTATAATACCATGTCTCAACTCCAGTTTAGTGGGGAATATGTACATTACTAGGAAAATATTAAGTACTAGTATTTTATAAATAGATTTTATATATTCACCAAAAGAAAAAACACAGTAGTAATCCCAATACATCTGCCAGACATATCCTTTAAATGCCCCACATATGAGTTGCAGTGAAGTGAGCAGACCAAAATTTTCCATCCTAACTTAATTCAGGCCTTGCATCTGGGTAGGGTCTATACGCAGGATTAGCGCATTAGAAACCCATGTTGTTTTTGCTTGTTCTCTCAACTGTAGCCATGATTTTTACACCCCCATCCAACTTTGAAACATGAAGGCCCTTCCCTTTCTCAGACCACCCCAATCCCAATGGAACAAGCTGAAGCACTCCAACCCCATGGAACCACTGCTTAAGAAAACACTCCAGACACTTCATAAGTATTGAGAATTTCCTCGGAGGCACTTTATTGCTTTCTTTCAGAGTTATTTACATTTGCTCTTTTCACTTTTGCAAATTCACCTCTTTGTTTTCTACTTCACTTAATCAAGTTCAAAATTCTTTTCATGTAAGTCTTCTGGGGGGCAAAAAGGAGCCCTGTCACTTTGGTTCCCATAGACCAGTGATGGCCTGTAATCATCCTACAATGCAGTTCTTGGCAAGGGCAAAGCCTCTAGAAACCAGCCCTCTGATACAGTGGGCTTGCCTAAAAACTGCCTTGAGTATGTCCAAGAAATGTTATCATCATTTGAACCTGTACTAGGCTTGGTAGAGAAGACTAAGAGAAAAGAGAGGTCCTCTTTTGAGCCATCTTGAAAACATGTTTCCAAATATAGAACAATAAGAAAAAATATTAATGTTCTCTGTGTTATTCAATTTTACCTTTTTAGGTTTTTGTTTTTAATAAAATGTGACCATTTGTTTTCTTTAACTCTCTGATGGGATGGAAGGACTGGAAGTAGGGAGTGGGGTGAAAGGAAGAAAGGAAAGTGAGGTCCCAGGTAAGAGCCTGAAGAGAAAATGTAAGGCAAGACAGAATGGCTGAGTGATTAAGACATGGGATTAAATCATGATTTTGAATTCTGGCATTGACATACTCCAACTCAATAAGTTGGACAAGCTACTCAATTCTTTACGCTTGTTCCCTTAATTGTAAAACGGGAATAATACTCAAATCTACCTCATGGGGCTGTTGGAGCAACTAATTAAAATAATTCTGTAAAGCAATGAAAAAATGTCTGGCACATAGTGGATATCACAATTAGTAGCAGTAATGCAGACGGGATTGAACAGAATGAAATAAAATCAATGCTATACTTCATTTCATTCATTCCATTCCTACAACTTTCCATGCTGATTTTCTCTCTTTGGTGTCTGTGAGAGATGTGAGAGTAGAAACAGGATGGGTAGAAAGGTGCTTTCAGAGAGCAAACCTATGAGTCATGTGACAATTACCATGGGGCCACACAACTTCCAGAAATAGAAAGTGGCAAAAGAAAAGCATGATTGTAAGAACATTTCTCTTAAACAATCACTTAGCTAAGATCTTCAGTTGTCATTCTCCTTTCTATAAAAATAAATTACAGGCCTGTTTTCCACCTGACAAATCTCCACCCTTCACACTATCATTTCTCCCATCCTCTATCTCAGTGATGGCGAACCTTTTGAACTTGGTGTGTCAGCATTTTGAAAAACCCTAACTTAACTCTGGTGCCGTGTCACATATAGAAATTTTTTGATATTTGCAACCATAGTAAAACAAAAATGGATATTTTTGATATTTATTTTATATATTTAAATGCCATTTAACAAAGAAAAATCAACCAAAAAAAATGTGTTCGAGTGTCAGAGGTGTCATAGGTTCGCCATCACTGCTCTATCTCATCCCTCTCAATAGCTGGGACCAATTGGGGACCAGGGTGGCTGTTCTAGTAGTAAACTTCCACTGACCCTCACCTTGGCTAGCCCTACCTCATGGCAAACTATCTGAACAAAACTGGAATAGGAAAAGATGGGGTGCAGAAAGGCTAAAAAGGAATCTTAATCTTTTTCTAGAAACCCTGTAATAACTTTCAAGCAAGAGCAAATTCTAAGTACATTTTATTCAGATAGTCACAATAGCAGTAGTGACTTTTTCATCTTTGAAGAAGGTAACATATTGACCCAGCTAATAAAATCAGTCTACATCACCCCACTCAGTGAGTCTCAGAGCAGTGAACCTATCCCTGTGCTAATGTTCTGTTCAAACCAACCGAAGCAGTCCATGTCTTCTGTTTGGGATACCTGCAAATGTTCCCACTCTTCTCAAGGTGCTCTTTTTCTGGCAACACCAGTTGTGTGTTGGAAAACCTACATGAATACAGATAAGCTGGATTCAGCTAATTGGCTGGGAGATGGTATGCCAACCCTCCACTAATGCTGCTCAATTAAACTTTTAATTCACACATCTGCACTCATATATATGTAGTATGTGATCCACAGGTGAGGGTAACATAACTATCTTTACAGAATAAGTAAAATATGTTTTGTATATTATAATACATACTGAATAGGATGTATATATTTTCATATATTATAATATATACTTTATATAAACTTATAATATATACTTCAATATATTTAGGGTATACCTAGAGTATTCTACTTCATAAGAATATAAGCTTCACGAGACAGCAGTTTGTCCATTTTTTCCTAGTAGGTACTTAATAAATCTTGTCAAATGAAAGAATGGATATATAATAAAGCATTTCATTTGATCCTCCAGGCAACCCTATCTATGACTTAGGAATGAAAAGTAATATTACTGTCAGCATGTTGTAGTTGAAAGATTCCAAATAGCTTGGCCAAGTCCCCCAGCTGGGGAGCGGCAGAGTAGGATGGGAGCCTAGGTTGAATGACTTTTCATCCATGCTTTGCAGTGAGTAAACCTAACCTATTTATGTGAGAAAATAAAAATTGCTTGTTTTCTTCTTCACCAAGTAATGTCTCTGGGCTAAATTCATTTCACCATCTATACTTTATTTTCTTGGATCAGGTTTATCTGGAGCTTCAGGCTGAGAGAATTACTGTCCAGTTCCTTTTTTTCTTTTTTTTTTAAAATACATTTTTTATTGATTTCAGAGAGAAAGGGAGAGGGAGGGAGAGATAATCATTGATCGGCTGCCTCCTGCACACCAACTAATGGGGATGGAGCCTGCAACAAAGCATGTACCTGTGGAGAGCGGCTACAGCGTTTGGACAGGTTCAAGCCTCAGACTGACTTGTGGCAAAGCCACATACAGGTCCCAGCTTGGAGGGCAAAGCCCTCCCAGCACAATTATAGCCAAAAGGCTATGGTTGTAAGCTTGACCTTATAGTCTGACCCTGCAGTTCTAGGTAGCTAAGGGATATGGGCTGCGGGAGGTGCAGCAAGTGCTGCCTAAACAAAGCTCGATATAGTTCAGAGAATGGCAACAAAAGAAAAGCAGCAGACTTGAAACTCGCAAGAACATTGTAAACATCTTGCCCTTGTTTTGCTTTGTGTGATCTGACTATAAAATAAAGACTTGGCTTACAGGCTATGTCACTGTTTCCTTATCCAGGCAGAGTGATCCCCCTGGCCCCAACTGTATTGTCTTGTCCTGTTTTCTTTAATCCTTCACCTTCCCTCCTCAGGTTCACCACTGGCCATGCTGGATGCGATTCATGTACCCTAACTGGGAATTGAACTGTGACCTCCTGGTTCATAGGTCGGTGCTCGACCACTGAGCCACACCAGCTGAGTATTACTGCCCAGTTCTTTATGCAGTTTTCATTGTTCTCCCCTCTGAGCCATCCAGAGCCCTCAGGATCCCCTCCACATTTCCTTTCATCCTTCTACTCTCTCTTTCTCCCCCACCTCCTGTTTCCTGATTTTGTTTCTCTATCTTCCCTTCTCCTCCATTGACTCAAGCAGTGACTCAACAGAAGTAGGAAACACACTCTCTTGGTGGGAAAGAACCCTTTGGAATCCAGTCTCCTACTTCAAGTTCTTGAGATGTCTTCCTAATAAGCAACAGTGAAAGGTAAAAGCTCCATTTACAGGGTAGGAGGGATTGTTTAGTTAACACACCAGATCTCTATACAGGTACCCGCACACAAGCAAACACCTTCCCCCACACCTCCACACACACACAACCTCCTAAATCTGTTAAAAAAACAACCCACTTGATTTTGGAGAGATACGTTTGGTTTTTGAGTGAATCATTAGCCTCCTAATTCTTCTTTCCACTAAACATGAGGAATACTGAATAATGTGTCCAGTCAGTGGCTTTTTTATTAAGCACTGGAGATTAATTTTAAAAAGCCCATGGGGCCTGGCCAGTCTGGCTCAATGGTTGAGCATGGACCTATGAACCAGGAGGTCACTGTTCGATTCCTGGTCAGGTCATATGCCCAGGTTGCGGGCTTGATCCCTGGTAGGAGGCATGCAGGAAGCAGCCAATCAATGATTCTTTCTCATCATTGATGTTTCTATCACTCTCTCACTCTCACTCTCTGAAATCAATAAAAGTAGTTTTTAAAAACTTTTTTAAAAATACATATATCCACACACTCACTCATGAGATAAAAAGATGACAGGCAAGAATTGAGATTTTTCTTTAAAAGATTTCTTATTTTTAGGGCAGTAGGGTCAATGTCTATGGAAATCATGGTGTTCACGGGTATGAATGCCCACTTAGTATTTAGCAAGCTCAGTTCCCTGCTTCCAGGCCCTCCTGGCCAAATTTATTGCCCATGGCTGAAGAAAGGATTTTTTCCCCCCATGAAACTTGTTTTGGCTTGAAGCAAAGTTCAAATAATATTTACCAAGATTATTAAAAAACTCTAAAACTTTTTTCTTCTTCAGCATTCAGGGATGGAATGTCAGAAAGTGTTGACATTAATTTTTAAATTAATATTTTTGGAAGAATATTCTTTAATAAAAGATCAAATGATTACCACGATGCTGGACTGCTGCTGATTGGGAACAATGCTTGTCAACAGCAAAGTTCAGAACTTAACACAAGCTCTCCAGTGCATTTGCACACTGGAAACGCAAATTGCCTTCTTAAAAGAATGTTTTTCATTTTCATTCTAGCTCATCTTCAGCTGTAAGGCTGAAATGCTGACTTCAAAAACATTTTGCTGCCAGCAGGGGAAAGAGCATTTCTTGACTGAACTGTAGAGTCTACATAAATTCTTCATTACCATATGCTAAAGAACTCTAAGTGCCTACTAGGTATTTTTAAAAAGCTACTAAATAAGAGATTGCTTGCATTTCTCAGTCTTACTTTGTTTTAACATGCAGCTAAAGCAGATGGCAATAAAGAAGAGAATGAGCAATAAAGAGTTAAATATTTTAAGAATTTATTTTATAGAATGATAACAATAACAGATGATTGTGAGGTTTTTTAATGTGTTTTACTCTAAATAAAATTTATCTCAAAAGAAGAAAAGAAGAAGAAGAAGAAAAAGAAGAAGAAGGAGGAGGAGGAGGAGGAGGAGGAAGAGGAGGAGGAGGAAAAGGAGGAAAAGGAGGAGAAGAGGGGGGTGGAGGAGAAGGAGAAGGGAAAGGAGAAGGAGAAGAACAAGGAGGAGAAGGAAAAGGAGGAGGAGGAGAAGGAGGAGGAGAAGGGGAAGGAGAAGGGGGAGGAGAAGGGGGAGGAAAAGGGGAAAGAGAAGGGGGAGGGAATGAGCTCCATTTTAACGGACATGGTTTACAAATGAAGCTCTACTACTCAGCTGTGTGACCTCAAGTAGGGAATCTATATAATAAAAGCCTAAGCAACCATTAAGGCTGAACAACCAGAATGACCAGTTGCTATTATGTACACTGACCACCAGAGGGCAGACGCTCAATGCAGGAGCTGTCCCCTGGTGGTCAGTGTGCTCCCATAGGGGGAGTGCCACTCAGCCAGAAGCTGGGCTACAGCTGGCAAGTGCAGCAGTGGTGGCGGGAGCCTCTCCTGCCTCTGCAGCAGCGCTAAGGAGCAGCGACCTGAACAGTAAAGAGCAGCGAGCAGTCAGGTGGTAAGTAGTGAGGGGTCCCGGACTGCGAGAGGGTGCAGGCCAGGCTGAGGAACCCCCTCCCTACCCCCAGTGCATGACTTTTGTGCACCGGACCTCTAGTATAGTCAATAATCTACACTAATAAAAGACAAACATGCAAATTGACTGTACCTTTGCTACACCTTAAGCCACGCCCACCAGCCAATCAGAGCGACTATATGCAAATTAACCCAACCAAGATGGCAGCTGGCAGCCACGGAGCTGGAGCAAGCAGGAGGCTTCATTGCCCCAATGATGGAAGAAGCCAAGCTTCCCGTCTGCCACGGTGGCTCTGAGCTCCACTCAAAGCAACAAAGTTTCAATTATAGAAGATAAATAAACCCCAGATACAGGCTTTCAGCTGGCCAAGGAGCTGGAGCGAGCAGGAGGTATGGGTTGCCCCTGGTGATGGAGGAAGCCAAGCTTCCCTCCCACCCACCCTGGCCGGCTCTGAGCTCCTCTCAAGGCTACAGAGTTTCAATTATAGAAGGTAAATAAATCCCAGAATAAAAAAATAAAAAAACGAAAAAAAGGAGAGGCTGGGAGCTTCCGTCGCTGGAGGGGCTTGGCAACCTGAAAACGGCCCTCAGCCCCTCACTCAGACTGGCCAGGCACCCCAGTGAAGACCCCCCCAACCTAACGGGGGTGTGGCCAGCCTGAAAACAGCCATCAGACCGTCACTCAGGCTGGCCAAACATCCATGGGGTGAGAGTCCCCACTTGGGGGGGCTTGACCAGCCTGCAAACAGCCATCAGCCCCTCACCCAGGCTGGCCAGGCACCCCAGCGGGACCCCCACCCATATCCGGGACACCCTTCAGGGCAAACCAGCCGGCCCCCACCCATGCACCAGGCCTCTATCCTATCTAATAATAGAAAAACATGGTAATTAACCATACCTCCGCTACGCTTCCCATTGGCTAATCAGCAGGATATGCAAATTAACTGCCAACAAAGATGGTGGTCGGCAGCCACACAGCTGAAGCGAACAAGAGGCTTGCCTGCTCCAGTGATGGAGGAAGCCAAGGTTCACCGCCTGCCACGACCCAGTTCTGAGCTCGGGATGCAACAATGTTGCAATTATAGAAGCTAAACAAAACCCAGGTACCTGCTTTCTGCCAGCCATGGCCTCAGAGCTGGAGCCAGCTCTCAGCTCCAGTGACAGACATAGAAGGTAAATAAATCCCAGAATAAAAAAAAAAGAAAAACAAAGAAGCTGGGAGCTTCAGTCGCCCGCCAGCCTGAAAACGGCCCTCAGCCCCTCACCCAGACTGGCCAGGCACCCCAGTGGGGACCCCCACCCTGAAGGGGGTGTGACCAGCTGCAAACAGCCATCATCCCCTCATCCAGGCTGGCCAGGCACTCAAGTGGGACCCCCACCCTGATCCAGGACACCCTTCAGAGCAAACCAGCTGGCCCCCTCCCGTGCACCAGGCCTCTATCCTATATAGTAAAAGGGTAATATACAAACTGACCCTAACAGCAGAAAGACTGGGAATGACTGGTCACTATGACACACACCGACCACCAGGGTGCAGATGTTCAATGCAGGAACTGCCCTCTGGTGGTCAGTGCGCTCTCACAGGGGGAGCTCTGCTCAGCCACAAGCCAGGCTGACGGCTGCCAGTACAGCAGTGGTGGTGGGAGCCTCTTCTGCCTCCTCAGCAGCGCTAAGGATGTCTGACTGCAGCTTAGGTCTGCTCCCTGCTGGCAAGTGGACATCCCCCAAGGGCTGCTGGGCTGCCAGAGGGATGTCTAATTGCCATCTTAGGCCCAATCCCCCGGGGAGCAGGCCTAAGCCAGCAAGTGGTCACCCCCGAGGGGTCCCAGACTGTGAAAGGGCACAGGCTGGGCTGAGGGACCCCCTACCCCCAAGTGCACAAATTTTTGTGCACTGGGCCTCTAGTCCTATCTAATAATAGACAAACATGGTAATTAACCATACCTCCGCTACACTTCCCATTGTCTAATCAGGGTGATATGCAAATTAACTGCCAACCAAGATGGTGGCCAGCAGCCACGCAGCTGAAGCAAACATGAGGTTTGGTTGCCCAGGCGATGGAGGAAGCCAAGGTTCCCCGCCTGCGGCCCAGCTCTGAGCTCCAGATGCAACAATGTTGCAATTATAGAAGCTAAACAAACCAAAGATACCTGCTTTCAGCCAGCCGGCCTCGGAGCTGGAGCCGCAACAAAGTTTCAATTACAGAAGGTGAATAAATCCCAGAAAAAAAAAAGAGAGAGAAGATGGCGGCATAGGTAAACACCGGAGATTGCTGCCACAAACAACCACTTCAAAAATACAACTAAAAGACGGAATGGACATCACCCAGAACCACAGGAAGGCTGGCTGAGAAGAGGCTCTTCAACTAGAAGGAAAGAGAACAGCATACCGAGGCTCAGTGGAGGCACAGTGTGGAAAATACAAAGGTGCGGAGGTGCGCGCCCAAAGCAGGCTGGTGGCTGAGGGCGCAGTTGTCATTTTCAATCAGGAGGGAGTCTCAGACTCTGAGCTCAAGATCCAGTGAGTCTCTAGGGACTCAGACTCAAACGGGAGAAGCGGGATTGTATGGCATCAGTTGGAATGTGAGGGCAGCTTTCTCTCCGAGGTTTGCAGTGGTTGCTGGGGTTCTGAGAAGCAGAGCCTCTGGGAATGGGACTGAGAGCAGCCATAACTGCTCCCTCTGCCCGCCCTGTTGATCTCGCCCCGCCCAAGCCCTGCGCAGAGCCATTTGCCAGAGAGCCTCAGGCAAAGGCTAGATTTGCACCTCTCCAGAGGACAGAAGTTTTCCCACTGCAGATACAGCTGATTCTCACAGCCAGTCGGCCTGGTGGTCAAATCCCTCTAGTATTAACTACAACAATCAAGGCTTAACTAGAACAAGACTGCGCACAAAGACCACAAGGGGGTGCACCAAGAAAGCATAAAAAATGCGGAGGCATAAAAACATGACAGAAATGGAGGATATAGAGCTAAAAAACGCAATTTTGAGGGCTTGCAATAATGTGCTAGAAGCTGCCAATAAACTTGATGAGAGCCTCAGGAAATCTAATGAGACCCTCGATGTTGTGATAAAGAACCAACTAGAAATTAAGCATACACTGACTGAAATAAAGAATATTATACAGACACCCAAAAGCAGACCAGAGGAGCACAAGAATCAAGTCAAAGATTTGAAATGCGAAGAAGCAAAAAACACCCAACCGGAAAAGCAAAATGAAAAAAGAATCCGAAAATATGAAGATAGTGTAAGGAGCCTCTGGGACAGCTTCAAGTGCACCAATATCAGAATTATAGGGGTGCCAGAAGATGAGAGACAGCAAGATATTGAAAACCTATTTGAAGAAATAATGGCAGAAAACTTCCCCCACCTGGTGAAAGAAATGGACTTACAGGTCCAAGAAGCACAGAGAACCCCAAACAAAAGGAATCCAAAGAGGACCACACCAAGACACATCATAATTAAAATGCCAAGAGCAAAAGACAAAGAGAGAATCTTAAAAGCAGCAAGAGAAAGAGACTCAATTACCTACAAGGGAATAGCCATATGACTGTCAGCTGATTTCTCAACAGAAACTTTGCAGGCCAGAAGGGAATGGCAAGAAACATTCAAAGTGATGAATAGCAAGAACCTACAACCAAGATTACTTTATCCAGCAAAGCTATCATTCAGAATTGAAGGTCAGATAAAGAGCTTCACAGATAAGGAAAAGCTAAAGGAGTTCATCACCACTAAACCGGTATTATATGAAATGCTGGAAGGTATCCTTTAAGAAGAGGAAGAAGAAAAAGGTAAAGATACAAATTATGAACAACAAACATGCATCTATCAACAAGTGAATCTAAGAATCAAATGAATAAATAATCTGATGTACAGAATGAACTGGTGATTATAATAGAATCAGGGACATAGAAAGGGAATGGACTGACTATTCTTGGGGGGGTGGAAAGGGGAGTGGGAGATGCGGGAAGAGACTGGACAAAAATCGTGCACCTATGGATGAGGACAGTGGGTGGGGAGTGAGGGTGGAGGGTGGGGCGGGAACTGGGAGGAGGGGAGTTATGGGGGGGAAAAAAGGAGGAACAAATGTAATCTGAACAATAAAGATTTAATTTAAAAAATAAAAAGAAAGAAAAAAGGAGAGACTGGGAGCTTCAGTTGCAGGCTTGGCCGGCCTGAAAACAGCCCTCAGCCCCTCATCCAGGCTGGCCAGGCACCCCAGTGGGGACCCCCACCCTGAAGGGGGTGCGGGCAGCCTGAAAACAGCCATCAGCCCCTCACCCAGGCTGGCCAGGCACCCCAGTGGGGACCCCCACCCTGAAGGGGGTGCAGGCACCTGAAAACAGCAATCATCCACTCATCCAGGCTGGCCAGGCACCCCAGTGGGGATTGCCACCCTGAAGGGGGTGTGGGCAGCCTGAAAACAGCCATCAGGCCCTCATCCAGGCTGGCCAGGCACCCCAGTGGGGACCCCCACCCTGAAGGGGGTGTGACAAGATGCAAACAGCCATCGGCCCCTCACCCAGGCTGGCCAGGCACACAAGCGGGACCCCCACCCTGATCTGGGACACCATTCAGGGCAAACCAGCCGGCCCCCATCCGTGCACCAGGCCTCTTTCTTATATAGTAAAAGGGTAATATGTAAACTGACCCTAATAGCAGAAAGACTGGGAATGACTGGTCACTATGACACACACTGACCACCAGGGGGCAGACATTCAATGCAGGAGCTGCCCTCTGGTGGTCAATGAGCTCCCACATGGAGGAGCTCTGCTCAGCCACAAGCCAGGCTGATGGCTGCTAGTACAGTGGTGGTGGTGGTGGGAGCCTCTCCTCCCTCCTCAGCAGCCCTAAGGATGTCCAACTGCAGCTTAGGTCTGCTCCCCGCTGGCAAGTGGACATCCCCCGAGGGCTGCCGGGGTGCCAGAGGGATGTCTGATTGCCAGCTTAGGCCCAATCCCCTGGGGAGCAGGCCTCAGCCAGCAGATGGTCATCCCCTGAGGGATCCCAGACTGTGAGAGGACACAGGCCGGGCTGAGGGACCCCCCTCCCGAGTGCACAAATTTTTGTGCATCAGGCCTCTAGTCCCATATAATAAAAGGGTAATATGCAAATTGACCCTAACAACAGAACAGCTCGGAATTACTGGTCACTATGACACACACTGACCACCAGGGGGCAGATGCTCAATGCAGGAGCTGTCCCCTGGTGGTCAGTGCACTCCCCCAGGGGGAGCTCTGCTCAGCCACAAGCCAGGCTGACGGCTGCCAGTACAGCAGTGGTGGTGGGAGCCTCTTCCGCCTCCTCAGCAGCGCTAAGGATGTCCGACTGCAGCTTAGGCCTGTTCCCTGCTGGCAAGTGGACATCCCCTGAGGGCTGCCGGGCTGCCAAAGGGATGTCCGACTGCCAGCTTGGGCCCGATCCCCCCGGGAGCGGGCCTAAGCCGGCAGGTGGACATCCTCTGAGGGGTCCCAGACTGCAAGAGGGCATAGGCTGGGCTGAGGGACAACCCCCCCCCCCCCCCAAGTGCACAAAATTTTGTGCACCAGGCCTCTAGTATAGTCAATAATATTGTAATAACTATGTAGGCTGTCAGATCGGTACCAGTTTTATCAGTGTTCACTTCATAAGTCATATAAATGTTTACTCACTATGTTGTACACCTGAAACCAATATAATACTGTATGACAACTGTAATTGAAGAATTTTTTAAAATTTCAATGAACTTTTATTGGCTTCACTTTCCACACCTGAAAAATCAATTTACCAAGAATACCTTCTTCTTAGAGTACTTGTGTTAGCTCTCCCAATTCTCATGGTTTTGTTTTTTTGTTTTTTACTTTAGTTTTCTCCATGAAAATTATCTTTTAAAATACTGTTATGTTATTTACTTATTTAGTTTGCTTAATTATATGAACATGCCTCTCCATTAGAATATAAGCCCAGGTGGACAGTGATTTTGATTACTCACTGCTGTATCCTATCCAGCACATGATAAATGCTCAATAACTATTTATTGAGTGTTGAATAAATAAAAATAAAGTTCCCAATCTAGGGCTAGGGTGAAAGACCCTCTTCCTCTGACATATCAATGAGCCTACTCCTCTCATTGTGAGGGGCATAAAAGAAAATTAGGAGACTTTCCAAAAGTTCTTGTTTGTCTTCCATGCTCCTCACTCTGCTTCCCTTAACAGTCCTATCTCTGGATCTATAGACACGTCCTAGACCTAAGATTCTGAATCAGGATTGAACCATCCTGGGAATAGACATGGCCTCATATGACCTGAGTATCCTTCCCTTTACATATTTATTTATTTGTTTATTTATTTATTTATTTGAGAGGAAGGGAGAAGAAAAGAGAGATAGAAACATCAATTATGGGAGAGAATCATTGATCAGCTGCCTCCTGCACGCCCCCTACTGGGGATTGAGCCCAAAACCCTCAGCATGTGCCGTGACTGGGAATCAAACCAGTGCCCTCTTGGTTCATGGACTGATGCTCAACCACTGAACCACACTGGTTGGGCTCCCTTTACTTTTGGGGTTGATTTTTGTCTAAAAGATGGCATTCTCAGTTCCTTAAAATAAAATGGGGGTTTTCTTTGCCATTCTTAAAGCTCAGTCTCATGTCCAGGTATAGAGATACGTTTGCCTGGACTGCACAAACCAGGGACACTGATTCTCTAAATGACCAGGATCACAGAGCTTAATCCCCAGTAAGGAGACCAGCTAACTCCTGTTTTTACTGGAACACAGCTGAGGTGACTAAGCATGGAAGCAATGCAAACCATCAGAGGAGATATGGATCTCAAAATATTCATTAGTTTTAAAACCATAGTCAAAATCTTCTCTTCATTGCTAAGATTAACCATATTTTTAAAGACTCTAACTTCATCTTGTGGTGGACAAAACCCAGAACCCTAACTTCCCTCCCTCCTTTCAAGATGGAAAAACTCAAGCTTTGTGGGTGGCCAGATCTAGGATGGGATCCTGACTCTATGTATGGGCATCTGTACAACCTTGAGAAAATTGCAATTTCCTTGTGTAAAATGGGATAGTGATACTTATCCCCTAGGATTATTATTATGATTCAACAACTTAATGCTTGTAATGCATCTAGTACAGTTCCCAGTACACAGGAAAAATTCCATAAGTGTTCATTTGTTTCTCCTTTTCTTACTTACCTGGCCTTACAGATCTGTCTTATGAATTATTTGAACCTGAGTGATTTATTTAACTTCCCTAAGTCTTAGAATCCTCAGTTCTAAATGGGTATAGTTCTTACCTTATAGATTACAGTAAGTGAGAAAGCATTGCTATGCTAGCTACAGTGTCTAACATTTCATAAGTGCTCAGTACATAGCAGCTATTATTATCTACCATTGTTTAGCATCTGATTTGTATCACAACCACAGGACTTGTCTTCTAAACACTTTAAATGCATTACCTTGTTAATTTAATCTTCAAAGCAACCCTTACTGTGAAAAATAGGTATTCCTATTTTTATATGAGAGATGAGAAACTAAGACCCAAAAAGTTAAGTAACTTGCTCAGAATTACACAGATAGTGAGTGTCATGGCTGGTATTTAAACTCATGTCTTCTTGACTTCAAAGTCTGTGTTTCCCCCGTGATTATGACACAGTGAATCCCAAATTCTTATTAATAATAATATAATTATCACCATCAGTATCATCTATTCTCTTCATGCATCCTTTGCTAGATCAGACCTACCCTGCCTAACACATCTGTCCCCAGTATCCAATCATGACACCAAATTGGTCTGTGCCCTAATGGCTCAGAGGGACTAGAATACCAAGTTTTAGTGTGTGGGGGTCTAGATAGCAGGCTACAGGCTAACTTGTGACTGTTTGCTTTTTGGGTTTTCATCTTCATTGTGAATGCTCTTACTGTATAGCTTTGGAATATGTAATAGCAGAACATGCAGAAGCCTAACAGTCATCTTCATCTAAATGCCTACACAATAGCTGCAAATTCAGATACCAGCAAAAATATGCAGCTGGTAAGAGTAACATATGTAAAGTTATAACAACTCCATTCAGAGAGCAAAGTGCCAGGTAAAGGGAAAAGAAAGTTCAACGACAGAGTGAAAATATCCAGGGTTGGCCAGGAGAGTTGGGTTCATGCTGGTAGGGAGCAACACAGGCCTGGCATACAGCAGGGACTCAATACGTATTCATTGGGCAAATGAAGGAATAAACCATATTCATTACATTAATTGATGGGCAGTAATTCTTAAAATCACACATATAGAACTGAGGCCCTCTGTGTGATGGTCAGATCCTGGGTGTGCCCTATCCTGTTCCTCCCCCATTCTGACATTACCAACCTTTCCCCCTGAGATGACCATTATGACCCCACACGGGAAAAGACCTCAGAGATCATACCTCCTCATTTTTGCCTTCCTAGTCTATCTGTCCCAGAATTTCTAGGACAAAAATGGAGTTCAAAGTGACTAGGGTCCCATGAGACATGCCACAAAAGAAACAAAAATAGGGCCACCACTGTTAGGAGACAGAATTCTTTTTTTTTTTTTTTTTTTTTATTTTTCGCTTAAAGTATTACAAAGGGTATTACATAAGTGTCCTTTTTTCCCCCCCCCCGCCCCCGACAAACCCCTACCCTCCCTTACCCCCCAGTGTCCCACGTCCATCAGTTATGCTTATATGCATGCATACAAGTCCTTCAGTTGATCTCCCACTCCCCTCCCTCCTGCCCCCCAACTCTCTCTGGCCTTCCCACTGCAGTTTGACAATCAGTTTGAGGCAGCTCTGCCTCTGCATCTATTATTGTTCAAAAGTTTGCAATGGTCTTTATTATCCATGAATGAGTGAGATCATGTGGTATTTTTCCTTCATTGACTGGCTTGTTTCACTTAGCATTATGCTCTCCAGTTCCATCCATGATGTTGCAAATGGTAGGAGTTCCTTCTTTTTAACAGCAGCATAGTATTCCATCGTGTAGATGTACCACAGTTTTCTAATCCATTCATCTACTGATGGGCACTTAGGCTGTTTCCAGATCTTAGCTATGGTGAATTGTGCTGCTATGAACATCTGGTTACATATATCCTTTCTGATAGGTGTTTCTGGTTTCTTGGGATATATTCCTAGTAGTGGGATCACAGGGTCAAATGGGAGTTCCATTTCCAATTTTTTGAGGAACCTCCATACTGCCTTCCATAGTGGCTGCACCAGTCTGCATTCCCACCAGCAGTGCACAAGTGTTCCTTTTTCTCCACATCCTCTCCAGCACTTGTCGTTTGTTGATTTGTTGATGATGGCCATTCTGACAGGTGTGAGATGGTACCTCATTGTTGTTTTGATTTGCATCTCTCGGATGATTAGTGACTTTGAGCATGTTTTCATATGCCTCTTGGCTTTCTGAATGTCCTCTTTTGAAAGGTGTCTATTTAGATCCTTTGCCCATTTTTTGATTGGATTGTTTATCTTCTTTTTGTTAAGTTGTATGAGTTCCCTATAAATTTTGGAGATTAAGCCCTTATCAGATATGACGTTGGCAAATATGTTTTCCCAAGAGGTGGGTTTTCTTGTTGTTTTGTTGATGGTTTCTTTTGCTGTGCAGAAGCTTTTTATTTTGATGTAGTCCCATTTGTTCAGTTTCTCTTTAGTTTCAACTGCCCTAGGAGCTGTATCAGTGAAGAAATTGTTTTGGCATAAGTCTGAGATTTTGTTGCCTTTGTATTCTTCTAGAATTTTTATGGTTTCCTGTCGTACATTTAAGTCCTTTATCCATTTTGAGTTTATTCTTGTGTATGGTGTAAGTTGGTGGTCTAGTTTCATTTTCTTGCATATATCTATCCAATTTTCCCAACACCATTTATTGAAGAGACTATCTTGGCTCCATTGTATGTTCATGCCTCCTTTGTCAAAAATTAATTGAGCATATTGGTTCGGGCTAATTTCTGGACTCTCTATTCTATTCCACTGGTCTATATATCTGTTCTTGTGCCAGTACCAGGCAGTTTTGAGAACAGTGGCTTTGTAATACAGTTTGATATCTGGCATTGAGATCCCACCTACTTTGTTCTTTCTCAGGATCGCTGCAGCTATTCGGGGTCTTTTTTTATTCCAGATGAATTTTTGGAGAGTTCGTTCTAGATCTTTGAAGAAGGCCATTGGTATTTTAATGGGAAGTGCGTTGAATGTATAGATTGCTTTGGGTAGTATGGACATTTTAATGATGTTGATTCTACCAATCCAAGAACATGGTATGTTCTTCCATCTGTTTATGTCTTCCTCTATCTCTTTTTTCAACGTCCTGTAGTTTTCTGAGTAGAGGTCTTTAACCTCTTTAGTTAAGTTTATTCCTAGGTATCTTAATTTTTTTGGTGCGATGGTAAATGGGATTGTTTTTCTAATCTCTCTTTCTGAAAGTTCACTATTGGTGTATAGAAATGCCTCAGATTTCTTGGGGTTAATTTTGTATCCTGCTACATTGCCAAATTCATGTATTAAGTCTAGTAGCTTTTTGATGGAGTCTCTAGGGTTTTGTATGTATAATATCATGTCATCTGCAAATAAGGACAGTTTTACTTCCTCTTTTCCAATTTGGATGCCTTTTATTTCTTCTTCTTGCCTAATTGCAATGGCTAATACTTCCAGTACTATGTTGAACAGGAGTGGTGAGAGTGGGCATCCCTGTCTTGTTCCTGTTCTTAGGGGAAATGGTGTTAGTTTTTGTCCATTGAGTATGATGTTGGCTGTGGGCCTGTCATATATGGCTTTTATTATGTTGAGGTATGATCCTTCTATTCCCACCTTTCTGAGAGTTTTTATCAAAAATGGGTGTTGGATTTTGTCGAATGCTTTTTCTGCATCAATTGATATGACCATGTGGTTTTTTTCTTTCAATTTGTTTATGTGATGTATCACATTTATTGATTTACGGATGTTGTACCATCCTTGCATCTCTGGGATAAATCCTACTTGGTCATGGTGTATGATCCTTCTGATGTACTGCTGGATCCGATTTGCTAAGATTTTGTTGAGGATTTTGGCATCTATGTTCATGAGGGATATTGGCCTGTAATTCTCTTTCATTGTGATGTCTTTACCTGGTTTTGGTATTAGGGTGATGCTGGCTTCATAGAATGAGCTTGGAAGTGTTCCTTCCTCTTGAATTTTTTGTAGTAGTCTGAGGAGGGTAGGTTTTAGTTCTTCCTTGAATGTTTGGTAGAACTCCCCTGTGAAGCCGTCTGGCCCTGGGCTTTTGTTTGCTGGAAGCTTTCTGATGACTGCTTCAATTTCTTCCATAGTTATTGGCCTATTGAGGTTTTTAGATTCTTCCTGATTGAGTTTTGGAATGTTGTATTTTTCTAGGAATTTGTCCATTTCCTCCAGGTTGTCTAGTTTGTTGGAGTAGAGTTGCCCGTAGTATTGTTTAACAATCATTTGTATTTCTGTGGGGTCTGTTGTTATTTCGCCTCTATCATTTCTGATTTGGTTTATTTGGGACCTTTCTCTTTGCTTCTTGGTGAGCCTGGCGAGGGGTTTGTCAATCTTGTTTATCCTTTCAAAGAACCAGCTCTTGGTTTCATTGATTTTCTGTATTGTTTTTTTGGTCTCTATGTCATTGATTTCTGCTCTAATCTTTATTATCTCCTTCCTTCTGCTCACTCTGGGGTTTTCTTGTTGCTCTCTTTCTAATTCTTTGAGTTGTAGAGTTAGATGATTAACTACCATTTTTTCTTGTTTTTTGAGATAGGCCTGTAGAGCTATAAACTTCCCTCTCAGGACTGCTTTCATTGTGTCCCAGAGGTTTTGGATTGTTGTGTTTTCATTGTCATTAGTGTCCAGGATGTTTTTAATTTCTTCTTTGATGTCATCGGTAACCCAATCAATATTTAATAACATGCTATTCAGCTTCCAAGTGTTTGAGTATTTTGGGTTGTTTTTATTGTAGTTTATTTCTAACATTATGCCATCGTGGTCTGAGAAGATGCTTTTTATGATCTCAATCTTCTTGAATTTGTGGAGACTTTGCTTGTGACCCAATATGTGGTCTATTTTTGAATATGTCCCATGAGCACCTGAGAGGAATGTATATTCCGCAGCTGTGGGGTGTAGAGTTCTGAAGATGTCAATTAAGTCCATCTGATCTAGTGAGTCATTTAGGATTGCTGTTTCTTTGCTGATTGTTTGTCTAGCGGATTTATCCAGTGATGTCAGTGGTGTATTAAAGTCCCCTACTATGATTGTGTTATTGTCGATATCTCCCGATATCTTCCAGAAGTTTTCTTATGTATGTGGGTGCTCCTGCATTGGGTGCATATATGTTTACCAGGGTTATATCTTCTTGTTGTATTGATCCCTTTAGTATTATGAAGTGGCCTTCCTTATCTCTGGTTATGGCCTTCACTTTGAGATGTATTTTGTCAGATATAAGTATTGCTACCCCAGCTTTCTTTTCCTTTCCATTTGCGTGAAAGATATTTTTCCATCCCTTCACTTTCAGTCTGTGTGAGTCCTTTCCAATGAGGTGGGTCTCTTGTAGACAGCAGATGTATGGGTCATGTTTTTTTATCCATTCAGCCACTCGATGTCTTTTATTTGGAGCATTTAGTCCATTTACATTTAAAGTTATTATTGAAAGGTACTTGTTTGTAGCCATTTCTTTTTTTGTGTGTGTGTGTGGCTGATTTCTTTCTGAGCTTGATATTTCTTCTTTTACACCAGTCCCTTTAGCATTTCTTGCATGGCTGGCTTGGTGGTGATAAACTCCCTTAGCCCTTTTTTGTCTGTGAAGCTTCTTATTTCCCCTTCAATTTTGAATGATAGCCTTGCTGGATAGAGTATTCTTGGATTCAGTCCTTTGCTTTGCATCACTTTGTAGATTTCCGTCCATTCTTTTCTGGCCTGATGTGTTTCTGTTGAGAAATCATTTGATAATCTAATGGGAGATCCCTTGTATGTTACTTTCCGCCTCTCTCTTGCAGCCTGTAAGATTCTCTCTTTATCCTGAACATTTGCCATGGTAATTATGATGTGTCTTGGTGTGGGTCTTTTCGGGTTCACCTTGTTTGGGACTCTCTGGGCTTGTGTGACTTTTTTCTTCCCCACCTCAGGGAAGTTTTCTGATATTATTTCTTCGAATAGGTTTTCTAATCCATGTTCATCTTTCTGTTGTTCTGGCACCCCTATTATTCGTATGTTGCTTCGTTTCATGTTGTCCCAAAGTTCCCTTAGGCTCTCCTCCTGTCTTTTAATTTTTTTCTCCATTTGCAGTACAGTTTGAGTGTGTTTTGCTTCCTTGTCTTCTAATTCACTGATTCGGTCCTCCGCTTCTCCCAGTCTACTGTTGATACTTTCAATGGTGTTTTTTATTGCAGCTATGTCGCTCTTCATTTCTTCTTGGGACTTACTTAAGTTGTTGATTTTTTCATCTGTTTCATCTAGCTTCTTGCATACGTAGTTGAGTTTTTCATCTGTTTCTTCTTGCTTCTTGAACATCCGGTGCATGTACTCTAGGAACCTTATTCTGAATTCTTTTTCCGTCATGTTGCATATCTCTGTCTCACTTAGCTGCTTTTCTGGCGAGTCCTCCTTTTCTTTCCTTTGGGGGTTTCTTTGTCTACCCATGTTTGATCTCACTGACATTACTTGATGTTGAATCGTTCAGTGGCTGGACTCTGGGTGGCAGTGGCTGCTCCCTGGGTGGTAGTGGCTCCTCGGTCTGTGGTTGCTCCTTGGGCGGTTGTGGTAGCAGCGGCTCCTCTGTTGATAGCAGAGCCTCTGATGGGTGCTGTTCACAGTTGTGGTGGCTCTTCTGGCTGGTGGAGGGTGGCTTCAGACTCAGCAACTGTTCCCCAGGCAGAGCGTGTGGTGATCAGGAGGCCGCTGTTGCTTGAATCTGTTGCGTTGATTTAGAGGCACAAAATACAACACAACAAGGCACAACGTACCAGGCACTGAACACTATTGTATTTACGATATTACTAACCCCAAATAAAGGTGGCCACCCGAGCTAAGAGAGTTGGGAGGTAAGGGGGAAAGAAGAGAAAAAGGTAGAAGAGAAAAAAGCAAGAAAGAAAAAAAGGAGTGCAAAAATGAGATTGGAAAAGGGAGGGGAAAAAGAGGAGGAAAAAAAAAAGAAAAAAGAAAAAAAAAAAAAAAAAAAAAAAAGAGAGAAAAGAGAGTGAAGTGTAAAAGGGGGAGAGACTATTTATGTGAGGAGGAAACTCCTATAGGACCGCCACTAATACCAACAAATTGCAGCAACAGATTCCTGGTGATGAATACAAACTACAAACAACCAATAATATCAAGCGACGCAAGGGGACAGAGAAGCGCAGAAATAACCGGGGGGGCGGGGGGCGGGGAGAGGGAGGAGCAGGAAAATAAAAAGAATAAGCAGTCTAACCTTACAAACAATCAAAAAAAGAAGAAGAAAAAAGAAAAAAAAAGAAAAACAATATACTCGTCAATCAGGCAAACAACGATAAAACAATAGAGAGAGAAAAGAAGAAGAAGAGAGAGAGGAAAAAAAAAATGGATAGTGAAGGAAGATAAGGGAAAGGTGTGTAAGGATTTAGAACAGGGGATTGGACGTAGGATATTTAAGCAGGGTTAAATTTTGACAGAGGGTAAAAAGAATAGGGAAGATCTAAAGCTGGAGTAGGGTAAGAGAAACAGGACAGCAAAAGGGAAAAAGTGGGGAAGATTGTTTAGCACAGAGGCAAATTGAGGTAGAGAAAAATGTTGCTAAAGGAACGATGAAAATAGAATGGAGAACATTAGTCCCAAAATAAAATAAAGACAAGATAAGATGACACTTTAAAAACTGGTAAAATGGTAGCGGTAATAATACTAGTTAAAAATAAAAATGTAGTAGCTGAAAGGGCAAAATCGGGTGATGGAGAAAAAGAAAAATGGAAAAAAAAAAAAAAAAAAAAAAGAAAAGAAAAAAAAAAAGAAAAATGTTTTCTTAGTTAAAAGGAGAAAAAGTAATTTAAAAAAATAAAAATAAAAATGTGCATTAATGCAGGTGCTTCAGATCTTCTACTCTTCTTATTGGCACGCCCGGAATTCAGGAGAATGTTGACTTTCTCTCTGATACACTGCTCCTCCTTGTTGCAAGCCACAGTCCTTATTGCCTTATCTGTATTTACAGAGGAGTCAGTTCGTGGTTCTGCCTCTGGGTGGCAGTGTGTCTGGGTTGACCTCCGAGGTTATAATTTCTCTCCGACCAGTTCTCTATTGTACCTGAACCAGCTCCGCCCAGAGGTGGTTCCCTCGGCGCCACTCCCAGCTCTGTTTCCCAGGCTCCCCAAAAACAATCTTCCCCTACAAGCTCTGATAGTGACCCCAACTGGGCACTCACATGCACTGGGCTCAACAATCAAACTCACAGAAGTAAGAGGAAGTGTGCAAACTAGAGCCTGGGAAGCTGTTCGAACTCGCAGGGTTCCACCCTCCAGAACCGCGCGGAGTGTCTGCGCGCGCGCTCAAGCCCCTGGCATCAACAAGTAGCCGGTTATCAGGGAAACTCTGAGGCAGCCCTCATGCATCCAGTCCAACTATGGGCTCATTTATAGTGTTACCTTCTGGCAGCAGCCCTGCGGGAGCCCTCCCCCCTTGCGAGACACGCTGGCCTCTATAGGCACGGATTTTGGAGAGCGCGGATTTTGGCGGACGCAGATTTCCCCCTGCGCCTGTGCGCGCGTTCCTCGCTCCAACCTGAACTGCGAACCGCACCTTTGAGGTAAGTCTAACCTTTCCGTGGAGGGGTGCAGGTCTCCCCTTGGCTCTTGCAGTCGCGCTGTTTGCGAATCGTTGCCTCCGGGTCAGTAGCCGATCTCTGGATGCCGGTGAACGCTGCCTGAGATGGCGCGGTCTCGCCGCTGCACTGGCGCCCAGGGGGAGGTTTCAGCCTCAATCTCTAACCATCCGCATTTTTTAGGAGTTTTCTGTCTTTCCTGGCTGCAGACTGTCTCTCAGCTGAACCTCCCCAGCTTGATCGGGCCGATTGTTACCCGTTTCAGCTGCTCGCCCCTATCTGGTCCGGGACAAAGCACCAACACGTCTGTCTAAGCCTCCGCCATTTTCTCTATCTCCAGGAGACAGAATTCTTAAAATGAATGACTATCTTAAAAATTCCTAACAAGTCATCACAATGCATACAACTTTCATCCTTCAATGCTACCTAAGACTTACAAAGGGGGGAAAGGCAAGGTTGCCTTCTCAGAGGCTGAATGCCAGAACCTGTAGCTAATGCTGGCCACTGAGCCTCATTGGCCTCCTCACCCTGCTCCCAGCTGCAGGCCTGGGCCCACCATTCCAGATTCTGCATTTTCCCTTGGCAAGAGGCATATCTGAGATTTCTTGGCAGAGGTAGCTGCCTTGGTTTCAAGACATCCCTGCTGTTGGTTCCTGCTCTCTTGTTCCTGACTCTCTCTGCCCCCCATTTAGCCTTCACCTCATGAACCCAGAGTTTCCTGGCTTCTGCCTAACCCCTGGCTCCAAGTTCTATCATGTTTGCCAGATTCAAGGCACTCCCAAGTCCAGCCAACTGCCGTGTCTGGCCCTGAGCTTTCCTCCCAAGCTTCCCCTGGCTGTTCTGGTCTTGAGTCTCAATCTCTGGCCCATTGCCTCTCAATCCTTTTTTAACTCTGGTTGAATACCCACTTTCCCAGCAATGGAGACCTTGCATATGCCCCATAGTGACTTTTTAAAGAAACGTAGTGCAAAGAGATCTAGCACCACGACCCTCCTCATTATATCCAGATTGGGATTAATTTAGAGGTGATGTTAAGAGTTTTCTTTGTGATTAAAAAAAGGGGGGGGGTCTTAGGAGAAATATTTTGGGACTTTGAGCTCTTTGTAGGAAAGGCCTCCAATCATTTCCCTACTTCTTCCCTATTAAGGAACTTATGCAAATCAACCAGGCATAAACATTTAGGACTAAATTCTTTAGCACCATCTTTCAGACTTCCCAATTTTCTTACCACCACTCTCCACAAAAACCATCAATAAGTTTAACATTTTAAATAATTCTTCAGCTCTATTGTTACATAGTCATTAATTCCTTTATTGAACATGCATTCTCTATATCTAAAATATACAATTTATGGCATAAAGTAATTTGTTTAAAAAAGTTTTCATTGATCAATAACAGAAATGTTATTGAACCAAGGCTCAATTGAGGTTGAGGGATCCTGATGTTGAGGTACAGGGACCCTCCCAGGAAGGGAAACAGGCATTCCACCTAACAAAGTGAAAAGTGCACAGTATATCTGTTTTCACAAGACAAGACACAGCTTAGTTATTGTGGTGCAATGACCTGGCGCACCTAAAAAGTGGCACTATTGTAAGGAACACTGGGGTGAATGGAGAAGGCTATGTGCAACAGGATATCATTGTCCAGGTTTTCTACTACCCATATTCTGATCAGTTGCCTCAAAGGCTGAGGGGAATCAGTATCTCAGCACATCTGTAACCCATTGAGGGCACATCAGAGGGCTATGACACATGATCAGTAAGTTCTGACTTCCAATAATGATTGTTCATTCACTCATTCAACTATTTTTGAGTTCCTACATATATTCTGAGTGATTGTGCTAGTCATTGTTCTAGGAACTTGGGATACACCAGTGAACCAAAAAGAAAAAGATCCCTGCCTCCATGAGCTTCGATTCTAATGGAGAGAAACATAATAAACATGTATTAAGCACAATGAATACGTGGGTGCTATAGCTGTGAGAAATGATATGTTTTATGGAATAAAGAAGCAGGGTGAGTAGATTAGGAGTGAGGACAGGACAGTTTATGGAGTTGAATAGGACATTCAGGGTGGGCCTTACTGAGAAAGTGAGCAAAGACTTGAAGACAGTGAGGATATTACCCAAAGGGATGCATGCCCTAAGCAAGAGCATTCCAGGTAGTGGGAACAGCTAGAGCAAAGACCCCTCATGGGTTCTAGAAACAGCAGGGAGGCCAGCCTGGCTGGAGACAAGAAAATGAGGGGAGAGACATAGGATCCAGGTCGGGGAGGCAATAAAAGTCCTCTGCTTTTGCGTGCGTGCGTGTGTGTGTGTGTGTGTGTGTGTGTGTGTATGTGTGAAATATCTTTCCCAGTCTACAGCTTATCTTCCCAATTAGTTTACGTATTTTTGTTTTACAGAAATTTGAAAGTTAACATAGTCAAATTCATCAAGTTTTCCATTTTGGTGTGCAGTTTTTTGTGTCCCTTTTAAATAAAGTCTTCTGAACAGAATGTTATATTTTTTCAAAAGCATTGAAGATTTGACTTTTCCCATTTAAATAATCAAGTAATCCTGAAATTGAGATTTCAATATGGTAATAAGCAAAGGTCTTATGTTATTTCTTTCCACGAGGATAATCAATAGTTTTAGCATCCTGTATTGATTACTTCATATCTACCTCCATTAATTTTTAATGCTACTCTCTCACTTGTCTCTAGTTTTTTTTTTCTTTTTTTCATTCATCTCTAGTTTTAGATCAAAGGTATTCTTGGTCTTTCCCAGAGGGTCACCAGAAGGGAGAGCATCACCTTCCCTTGCAGGGCTGTCTTATCAGTTAGGACACTACAAGAAACGATTAAATGATTGATTGTTTTTATACTAAAGGGGCAATAAATAAAGTATCACAGCACGAAGGTCTTAAACACTTGGATGCTCTGAGCTAACCAAATTCATAGAGTAAAGATGCTTTATGGTGGGCATTGCCTGACTCAAGACATCAACAAGGTGGCTGATAGCCTTTCCCAACTCTGAATGTTGATCTGTCCCTTTATGCCCATATCCCCGTGACTGACTTCCTCTGGTCATTGGGAGGCACAGTCCACTGACTAAAGAAGGCTCTGACAGGACAGCAGCAGGTGGACAGCTACTCTACACCTGAGAGTAAACAGGAAGTAAGGCTGAGGCACCCCAACACACTGGGATGGAATTCCACCCAGCAAACCATTATTTTCAAGCATCTGCTCCCCTTGTCTCACCTCCTCATTCTTATATAGAATGACATATACTGCTGAGACTATGACTGAAAGTCAACATTCAATTTCGCAAAAGGTGAAGATGAACTTCTACCTCGCATATTCTTTTTTCACTCACTCCAATGCCCTGTCCCAAGAACCTACTTAGTGGCAGCCCCTCAACATTCATGGTTCTCTCACCCTCAGGAGAGTAGAGGAGTAAAAGAGCCACAGGAGATTTTCGTCCCCAACGTGAAGCCAAGCAGTAGGGTCATGCAATCTGGTCAGGTTTCCCTCGCTCAATTCAGAAAAGCCAAAGGGCTCCCGGCAGAAGGGTGATTACAAGAACGCAACATTCATTTCTGCTCTAGGCCCCGTGTTTGCCCATCAGCAGCGTCTGGGAAGGAAGCACGATGCTTACAGCATTTATATTTTCCATGCTGTGGTGAAGTTGGAACCTTCACCCAGCTCAAGACAGAATAAATTTACTCCAGCACAAATCTCTTGATCATTTCTCCTTCAAATGTGGGAAAACAGCACTGAGAATGTGGGAAGTGTAGAGCACATCATAAATCCAGGGACACAGGAACTCAGAAAGCTGCAGGAGGCACATAAAGGAAGCACTGTGCTTTAATATTATTTTCTGTTTAAAATCGACATGTGTGGTTTCGGACAAAGGCCTTTTAGTGTGGAGGAGAGAAGGTTCAGTGTTTCTCCTTTTGAAAAGCAGAGGAGTGTCTGGGAGAGACAGTGAAGGGATGTGCTCTGGGGTATAATCTGAAGGAAACTAAAAATAAAACAACCCGTACTTTCGAATAACTGCCTTTAGGAAATAAAACCATGTAGCTAGCTTCCCAGGATATGAGTATGTCTTCACACACCAGCGATTTCTGTCTCGCTGTGTTACATTTGAATGGGAACAGGTGTTTATTGATAAAATCCCCATGTTGTGTCCACATGGGAAGGATCATTAACCATCACTTAAAATGTCTCTGTTCCAGAACAGAGAACCCAGAAATCGACCCAAGCCATTATGCTCAATTAATATTTGACAAAGGAGGCAAGAACATACAATGGAGTCAAGACAGTCTCTTCAATAAATGGTGCTGGGAAATTTGGTCAGATATATGCAAAAAAATGAAACTAGAACACCAACTTACACCACACACAAAAACAAACTCAAAATGGCTAAAGGACTTAAATATAAGATGGGAAACCATAAAAATCCTACAAGACTCGATAGGCAGCAAAGTAGCAGACATATGTCGTAGCAATATCTTTACTGACACAGCTCCTAGGGCAATGGAGACTAAGGAAAAAATAAACAAGTGGGACTACATAAAAAAAGCTTCTGCACAGCAAAAGAAATCATCAACAAAACAACAAGAAAGCCCACTACATGGGAGAACATATTTGCCAATGCTATTTCAGATAAGGGTTTAATCCCCCAAATTTACAGAGAACTCATACAACTTAACAAAAGGAAGATAAACAATCCAATCAAAAAATGGGTAAAGGACCTAAGTAGACACTTTTCGAAAGAGGACACACAGAAGGCCGAGAGACATATGAAAACATGCTCAAAGTCACTAATCATCTGAGAGATGCAAATCAAAACAACAATGAGGTACCATCTCACACCTGTCAGAATGGCTATCGTCAACAAATCAACAAATGACAAGTGCTGACAAGGATGTGGAGAAAAAGGAACCCTCGTGCACTGCTGGTGGTAATGCAGACTGGTGCAGCCACTGTAGAAGACAGTATGGAGATTCCTCAAAAACTTAAAAATGGAACTCCCATTTGACCCAGTAATCCCACTTCTAGGACTATATCCCAAGAAACCAGAAACACCAATAGAAAGGATATATGCACCCCTATGTTCATAGCAGCACGATTTACTAGTACAATAGCTAAGACTTGGAATCAACCTAAGTGCCCATCAGCAAATGAGTGGATTAAAAAACTGTGGTACATCTACACAATGGAATCCTATGCCACTATAAAAAAGAAGGAACCTTTACCATTTGCAACAATATGGATGGAACTGGAGAGCATTATGCTAAGCGAAATAAGCGAGTTGGAGAAAGATAAATATCACATGATCTCACTCATATGTGGGATATAATGATCAACATAATTTGATGAACAAAAATAGATCCAGAGACAAATGGCAGGGGAGGTGGGGGGTTAGAGAGAAACCAAAGGACTTGTATGCATGCATATTAGCATAACCAATGGACACAGACACTGGGGCAGTGGGCGCTTGCCCGAGGTGGGAATGCCTGGGCAGGGGTGGGGGGGTGTCAATCAGGGGGAAAAGGAGACATATGTAAAACTTTAGACAATAAAAAAAGTCTCTGTTCCTGTTGTTCCACTTTCCAACACAGAGACTATCAGAGCTCCCGCCCCCTCACCCCCCCCCATTTTCTATAAATATTTTGTCATACAGATATTCGGAGGTAGATAGCATGCTGGATAAGAGTATGAACTGACCCATACTACCTGGGTTTGAAGCCTTCCTCTGCTGTGTATAGTCTTGGGTAAGTTACTTAACTTCTCTGGGCCTCAGTTTCCTCCTCTGTAAAATGGGGTTGATCGTAGTACCTACTTCTTTGGGTTGTTGTTGGGCTTGAATTAGTCAATATATGAAAAGCACTTATACTGATTCATAGGGTTACATATCATGTTTGCTATTCTTAATCAATCTTCTTGGCAGCCTGAACTTGAACACCAACTCTAGTATCTTGGCTTTCTGTGTTTCAAAAAACGTGGGGGTGAGGGTGGCACTATTCTTAAGAGACTTCAGCAAAATGATTTATTTAAAAAAGCAATCGAATCTACTTGTCCTCATGTGAATTTATTTATTTCTCAAATCTGGTGGCCACTTGGGGGTTTTGCCCACTCAGCACCCAGTGCCTCTTCTTTTGATCCCAGCACCATGATCTGCTTTTGGAGAATGTCCCTCTGCTTCTGAATACCTACTGCATGGGCTTCCATCAAGGAGCTAGACATGCCCTTCCAGCCACTCTCCTATTTCTCGCCAGTGGGAGGGTGGGCATGTGACCCAAGCTTGGCTCATTATATTGTATTTCTTTGGCATTTGTATCTTGAGCAGAGTGAACCAAGGATTAGGAGAAACAGCTTTGGTTCCTGCTGCCGAGACCCCAGAGTTGCCCTTATTCTTGCTCTTTTCATGACACCTTTATTTTTATTTCCCTTTGAGCTACTCCAGATCCTTTCAATAAGTGCCTTTCTCCCTATTTCGTATGTGTGTCTCTTTTTCTCACAACTGAAGACCCTAATTGAGGCATCTCTTGTTACCTTCCTTAGATTGCTGTGTTCTCTAAGGATCTGCGCTCACACAATTCTACTGTAGGCATACCAGACTGTCCCTGCTGCTGTTGTGGATTTGGAGCTATAAGTGCGCAAACAAGTTACAAGGAAATAAATACCCCTCTTCCTTTTGGTCAGGTGCAAATTTTTAAAAGCTGATAGATATTAAGATCCCATGGAGGTCAAAGAAAGACACTTTCGAGAGGCGATGAACTACCCTACTCTCTAGAAGAGTTGGGGGAAACGGCAACACAAAATCAGCCAGAAGAAGGGAGAAAAGAAAAGGTAAGAAGGATGGGTAAGAAGAGGAGGGTAAAGTGTAAAAATGGGGTAATGGGTCAATTATTTAAATACAAATATCACTGAGCATTGTTATTTATATCTCAGTGTTCCCATGAGTCCAGCAGCAGCCAAGAAGCTGTGATAGGAAGGAGGTGAGAAAAGCATTTCTGACAGTATGGAATAAAGGAGAAAGAAAGTGGGTCCAAGACAAATCCTCTGACTTCACACACACTTCGGGCAGCCTTGTAGATGAGTGAAGCATGATGGGGAAAAGCACAAGGTGACAAGAGACAGTGGTCAAGGAAGGAAGGTGAAAGAGCAGAGAACTGAAGTAGGAAAAGAAGCATCACAATGGTATGAGCACCACCAAGAACCAAACACGCCTGCTCCCACAGTGCCTCTGGCCCATTTCTGGGCGAGGAGCCTCTTGTGGTAGGATGGAGCCTCTCATACGTGTGCCACAAAGAGAACAAACCTCCCCATTAATGAACGACCCAGGTATTCATAATAATGGCAGTGAAAAATTAGCAGTGCTTAGCTCAGTAGAGATTTCTAGAGCATTAGCATTAATATTCTGCTTTTCTCTACTTAGCACTGCCTCAACCTTAATATCTCAGAAAACCCAGGAGACTGCTGGATTTTCTCCTGGCCTACCAATAGGTTCTCTCCACTTACCTTGGCATAACATCTGAGACAAGGGCCCAAAGTGAAGGTTAGAAGAAAAGTAGCCATGCAAAGAGCAAGAAATACAGTAAGATAAATTAGAGGATGCAGGACCCACATCCCATTTTGGTGGGAATCTGGTCCAAACAGAGAGGGCCAAATTAGGCCCTAGGGAGACCCAAGCTGCCAGGGAACAGATGTTCTTTTATCCTTTCAGTGTAAAGACAAGTGCCCCACACAGGATGGCATGAAATATGAGCAATGTGGTGTATTTCCAGATTATTAGTGATGCACATGGTATCCACAAATCTACCTTATCATGCCATTGAAGCAGTTTTGTGTACAATAAGCTTAAGGTTTTTTTCCCCTCATGCTTTTCAGTGCCTTACACACAAACACACACACACACACACACACACACACACACACACACACACAGAGGCTTCCTGCTGAATCATAATAATAGAATAGAGCTCAAGGTAACATTATCAGCAGCTAGTATGAGTCACTTTTCCTCCTAACAATGAGTACAGGAACTAAAACAGAAATGAGACTGAGCACAGTCTGGAATATGCTATATGTAAGAATTTTCACTTTAAAAAAATAACATTTGAATGTTAATGCTCTTCTATTTTTAACCTGGCTTTATTTATCATGGACTCTTAAGCTGGATGTACAAATAATTTCATTACAAGAACAAAAATTACCGTTGGTTCATGGCACACATGAAAGCCATTTTTTTTTCCCTTTGATGGGGAGAAATAATTACCATGTGCTGAAAGGGAGGGGGATCACACAGCTACATTCTACAACTAGAGAGTCAGAGGGCTACGCTCCCCTGCTTGCCTCTAGCCTTCAAGCGAGGCTTCTCAGAAGGTCGTGTCTGTTCTATTCTTACGATGCCAACAATACTCTTTTCTGGGAATCTGATATTTAATAACATTTTACTTCCTTGGGCATTTCAGACCTTCACTGTCCTTCATTTGAACCTAAATTCATCCCTGTCTTATTATGTTTTCTTATTATCAGTTCTGTGAAATCAAAACATAATATGATCTCCATCTAATTATTAACATTTTATATAGAAAGGAATTGTATTAAGACGAGCATTAATCCTGTTCATAGAAATGTCATAGTTAGCCAAACCGGTTTGGCTCAGTGGATAGAGCGTCGGCCTGCGAACTAAAGGGTCCCGGGTTCGATTCTGGTCAAGGGCATGTACCTTGGTTGCGGGCACATCCCCAGTAGGAGGTGTGCAGGAGGCAGCTGATCGATGTTTCTCTCTCATTGATGTTTCTAACTCTCTATCCCTCTCCCTTCCTCTCTGTAAAAAATCAATAAAATATATATTTTTTTAAAATAAAGAAAAAAAAGAAATGTCATAGTTATGCCCATATTAACAGACATATCTGTGTTATAAATGACTTTTTTAATCTTCGTGCAAAGATATGTTTATTGATTTTAGAGAGAGTGAAGAAGGGAGGCAGGGAGGGGGAGAAACATGGATGTGAGAGAGAAACATCGATCAATTGCTTTCTGTATGCTCCCCAACTGGGAATTGAACCTACAACCTAGGTATGCACCCTGACCGGACATTGAACTGGCAACATTTTTGGTATATGGAACAAAGCTCCAACCAACTGAGCTGACCGACCAGAGCTATACTAGTAAATGATAACTTTTTTTATTTTTAAAATTGGTATTTAGAGAGAGAGGAAGGGAGGAGAGAGGGAGAGAGAGAGAAAGAAACATGGATGTTAGAGCATAACATGGATGGGCTGCTTCCTGCATGACCCATACCAGAGATTGAGCCCCAACCCAGGTATGTGCCCTGACTTCGAATTGAACCAGCAACCTTTCAGTGCATGGGACAATGGCCAACCAACTGAGCCATACTGGCCAGGGCTAAAAATGACTGTTTAATTATATCATCATTTTTCTACATTTTGTAATTTTGGAAAAAGTCAAAATACACAAAAGTAGAGAGAATAGTATAATGAAGCTCATACATCCATCACCCAACTTCAATGATTATCAATTCATGTTTCATTTATACCCCCACATTCTCTCTCCCCCAATAATTTGAAATAAATTCTACCTGTGATATCATTTCATCAGTAAATATTTCAGCCTCTATTTCTAAAAGATAAGGATCCATTTTTTTTAACACAACCATAATTAAATCATCACACATAAAGGAAAATTAAAAATAATTTTCCAATTTTATCAAATCTCTTGCCCTGGACACTGTGCTGCACTGCCCAGCTCTCCCTTCAGGATGGAAGGACTTATTGTGTTAGCTGCCAGCTCTCAGCTCTTTAGCCTTTTCCCTCAAGGTTACACACCTTTCCCTGGAGCACATTCAGTGCTTGGTGAATGCAGGGTTAAAGGCCCACATCCCTCACCCCAGATTGGGAGTATATGGGAGCTCTCCCAGCTCCAGTGCTCCCTGTAGGCTTGGCAAAGGACTGCACAGTAACTACTTCCAAGCCTAGCTCCTCCCTCTGTCCAATCCCACTGCTTCCCCTTCCCCCCAGGTGTTGACCTCAGGAGCACTTTCCAGTAAATTTTCTGCACACTTACTTTTGTCGCAGAGTCTACTTTCCAGAGAATCAAACCTGCAGTAGCTTTCAAATTTCTGTTCGTCTCATAAAAGCATGAAAGATACAAATGAACAACCAGACAATGAAAGTAACTGGGGGCGAGGCGGGTCAGTGCTTGTGCGGAGCTTCCATCCTCTCAACTCAGAAGCTCTGTGGGCTCCTTCTTTCCAAGTTTTTATTTAAGTTTCATTACATGGGCATGATCGATTAAATCATTAACCACTGATGAATGAACTTCATCTCCAGCCACCTTCCTCACCAGGGAGGTTGGAAGGAGGGGAGGCTGAAAGAAAATTGCTCACTCAGGAAATTGCAAAGGTTTTGGGAGCTCTGTGCCAGGAACTGGGGACAAAGACCAAATGTAATACCTTTAATATACCATAGCTTCCTTCCTTTCTGATATACCATAGCTTCCTTCCTTTCTTTCTGATAAGTTCTTTTCTTTTTTTTTTCTTTGTACATTACCTACCCCAGACTTGATTTAGATATTTCTCCAAGGGACCAAGGTTGCTTTTAGTGGTTAACGGTATTTAGGAGAGGTTAGCAGTGGAGTTAGACCTTGCTTCTTGAGTTTGGCTAAGAAAGAACTCAGAGCCAAGAACTCTAATGCAAGAGTTCATTTAAAAAGTCACAGAGGTGAGCCTGCTGGGCAGCATGGACTCAGGAAACAGCCCATGAGGCAAAGGGCCCTTGGAGCTTAGGAGAAAAAAAGCAAAGAAAATGCACCTGAGGGAAAGGAGAGGGGGGAAAGCATGCTCTAGCAGTGGTTCTCAACCTTCTGGCCCTTTAAATACACTTCTTCATGTTGTGACCCAACCATAAAATTATTTTTGTTGCTACTTCATAACTGTAATGTTGCTACTGTTATGAATCGTAATGTAAATATCTGATATGCAGGATGGTCTTAGGCGACCCCTGTGAAAGGGTCGTTCGACCGCCAAAGGGGTCGCGACCCACAGGTTGAGAACCACTGCTAGAGAAAAAGAAAGAGAGAAAACACTGGGTACCTCTTCTTAAGGGTTTTTATGTTTTCTAAAGGCAGGAGTTTTAGGGACGGTCTCAGGGCAGGGCTTCAATAGAAAATTCATCAGCTTTTTCAGGTGTGTCCTTTCGGGGTCTTGGTCTCTACTGATTGGTGGTGACTGTGCTTGGAGTCATTAGTCTTTGCATCTGGTCCTGATGCCAGCCATGGCATCACTTTGTCTGGTTTTGCTATTTTTCTGGGCTTGGAGCTGAAACACAACTAAGGCCTAGATGTTATCACAGTTTTATCTTTTCACAGTTTTATGGTTTTTTTAATCCTCATTCAAGGATATGTTTAACCAAAACTCTGTCTTTGTGGCAAATAGACCCAAGGCTTTGTTCCTAAGATTATTTGACGCAGGTCAAACCTCATTGCCTTAAAGGATTAATGCTGAAGGCAGTGGTCATGCAAGGGCTTGTATGGGAGTCATATGAGGCTATGCTTTGAGCCCCTTGTTCCTACTCTAAGGGGGTCTGAACCACATGACCAGCAATATGAAAGGTCAGGGGGGTTAAACCACATGACTAGCGACATGCTAGGGGAGGAAAGGTCACCTGGGGTCAGGTCCTACCCTATAATCATTGTTTCCTCTAGGGTTTCCCATTGCTAGACACCCAGAACTTTCTGCTCTGGTAACATTTCGTACCTGGACTAATTTTCCTGCTCTGCTCATGCCTAACTTCCTACTCTATCGAATCCACAATCTGGGCACTAAGGGTATTCAGGCCTTTAAGTAGACAAAACTAGGAACGTTTTTAAGATAAAATTCCTCATGAATTCAATGAATACCTCTAATTCAAAACCAGGAGTATTTTTATTTATTCTCTTATATCTCCCAAGCTTAGAATCCTGGAGTTTAATTTAGAATGTCATAGAATTATCCTTTTGCTTTGTCTCAGGTGAACAATATGACTTTTGAAAACTATTTATAAAAAGGTTTTTGTTCTCCCTTCTGCTAAGGGTATATCCCACTAGGGATGTATTTGTCCAATCATTGGGTTGAAACTCACTTAATGTAGTTCCTTTCTGCCAACAACTGAATACACAGTAAGGCTGATTTTGTTTCATTTACTCTTTACTGTTTAGAGACTGTTTAGTTTTAATTTTGTTTTATAATTATGTAAAATATTTTCAGTTTTATGATTTTTTTAATCCTCATACAAGGATATGGTTTTTTAATTGGTTTTAGAGAGAGAAGAAGGAAGACAGAGACAAAGAGAAAGAGAGAGAGAGAACATTAATGTGAGAGAGGAACATCATTCTTCCCATATGTGCCCCAACTGGGGATCAAACTTGCAAGATTTTTGGTATACAGGATGGCACTCCAAGCACCCGAGCCACCTGTCTGGGCTATTTTTAAAGTCAAATAAACAAGGATATATCACTATATCCACTAATTCTCTCCCACTTCTTATAATAAATAAAAAAATAATTAGTTAATCCTCTCAATGTTTGGTAATGTATGTCTGTGCACACCCATTGTTTTTATTAAAAATTTTACTCATCTTAATTATAAGAATTTCGAAGTTACAGAATTTTATATTCATGTACTGCCGTGTCACCAGAAGGAAGAGACTGTGGTGTTTATGGGACCCTCAACATGTACCAGGCACATTCTTAGTATATTTAATCCTCCCTATAACTCTCAGAGAGAGGTATTATAGTCTCTATTTCATAAATGAAGAAACTGAGGTACAGAGAGGGTTGTCCACTGTTACTTGCCCAGCTAATTGGAGCTAGAACTGATATTGGAATTCAAATATTTCTCACTCCAAAGATGTGGCCTGTCACATACACTCTTTCTTGCTAATGTTCCCCACCTAGATTTCTCCCTTAAAGGCTAAAGAATATGCTTTAGCACTCATTCTCTCTCCTCTTCCATTCACAGTGTCCTATGAGTTAGTGCATGTCATAGTGTATTTCATTCCTATTTCCATTCTCATGGTTTATAGTTTCACATATTTCAAATTTTTCTGTTTATAAATAAAAAAGAGATGTAATACCAAAAAGATTTGAAAATCCCTGTTGGCACATGGCAGGAGTAACATACACTTAAAGAGAGGCTTTCAGACTCAGGATGGGGCAGAAATTATGTTGTTAAAAAAAATTCTATTTTTAATTTCAATCTTTGAAATCAATATTTCACAAGATTTTATATTTTTCAAGTTACTGATAACACCATGATGACTGCACAAGCAATTTCATTTTAATGTAAAAGAAAAAATTAACCAGGATCCCTCCTTGGAGGAATTCTTGGCAGGAGCAGGAAGGAGAGGGTGTGCAGTGGATATGGGCAGCCCTGCATATGAATTAGATTTGACCTATGTTAGAGGAATACTGCCAAAAATGTTTCCAAATCTATCGATTCTATGTGTTTGTCTTTAGAGGAGCTGTTAATGGGCATTTTTAGATACATAAAGTTTTCCAGAACTGAGGAACAGGGCCCTTGTTAAACATTTCCCTACTGTACAGTAATAGAGACTTGGAGTTTACAGATGGTGCCTCTGGGAGCGGAGATGAGATCCCTGGGGACCACAGAGCAAATAAGGGGGTTGGGGGTGTGATCCTGATTAAGGAAGTGTGCATGACTGCGGTGGGCAATGAGGCCTAAGGGAAAGCCATCCCACAATTGCTTTGCTGTGACCCCTCTCTTTGTTCCCCAATTGTCAGCAGCTTTTCTGGGCTGTGCTTTAGGGAATGACAGGGAAGGGGTTGGAGGCAAAGCTGTGTCTGCAGAGAAAAGCAGTCACAAAGGCAAATCCATGAGAAGGGGTTGAGTGTTCACACAGTGCAGGGGGTGAGGAGCCACCCAATCCCTAAGAGGTGAAAACCTACGCCCCATTCCCCAGCCCCCACCTCAGGCAGCCTCAGGAACCTTAGGAAAGGCACTGGTCTTCCCACAGAACATTGTACGTGCTATTATAGGAAAGGAGCTCCAGCAAAGCCAGAGGGTGGGGACATTATGATTCTAATGAAAATAGGAGGCCTGTGAAAATGACTGCATCCTGTTTTTTTAAAAAAATCGAGGATTAAAGCTATAATGTGATTTATACACCACAAAAAGATCCATGTGATTGGTATGAAAATAAAACATAGGGGATGAGCCCTGACTGAAGCTACTATGCAGGACCTCCCATGCTAAGTTAAGGCAGTGAGGAGTCATTGAGTGAACTTAAAGTATATAATGGGACCATATTAGCATTTGAAAAACTCACTCTGGCTGCTGTGTGAAGAATGAAATGGAAGGATGAAGGGATTGAGTAAAACTCATTAGGAGGCTAATACAGTGGTCCAGGGAAGAGATGATTGGACCTTGGACTAAGGTAATGATGGTAAAAATGGAGAAAAGTGAGCCCAGTTAGGAGGTAGTCAGGAGGTAAAACTGACAGGACTTACCAATGGACGGGGTATAACAAGTGGTCATCCAGGGATGCTGTACAAACCCCCAAGAGTGGATCAATCAGTTGTGCAATCTGCCTTCTCTACTCTTAGAAATTGATGTGCCCTGGAGAAATATGCAGAACCATGTGACCATGCACCTATGCAAACAGATGGTCTCTCACCTCTGTAAAGCCTCTGACACCACCTGTTGAATTTTGTACTGTCTTGATTTCTATTTCCTCCAGTGGCCAAACCAAATATTGCCACTCTGCTTAATCCTCCCTGCACCAAAACTTCCTCTCCCCAGGTAACTTTGTCTCCTGACTTACGAAGAAAATTTAAGTCATCGGCCATGAACTACCCCACTTACCCTGACCATCATCACACTCATGTACAATTACATCTACATCTTTCTTAACTCTCTCTTCCTTCTCAGAGAACAATGGGTCCTTTCTCCAGTTCAAAGATAATTCTTCACCTGGGAGGCCAGTGAACAGAGAGTTAAGAGTCAGAATGCCAAGTGAACCTTCACTCTCCCTCATGGATTATGGAACCTTGGGTGAGTTCCTTAGCATCTGTAACCTGAGTTTTCTCATCTGTAAAATGGAAACAGTAATATTACAGAGGCTTGCTGTGGTAATTTAATAAATACTCTATTGTTTTCCATACAATAAATTCTTAATAAGCATTGGCTATTATTAGCCATATCTCCTTCAGGACTATGTTCTGTTAGTAATCCTTCCTCTTTTTTGTATTACCAACCTCTCCCATTTGAAATAAGACACACAATGGTATTTTAGAAAAAAACATGGGCACTGGGATCATTATTTTGGGGGTCAGTTAGCCCAGGTTCAAATCGTAGGTCCATCATCTCTTCATTGAGTGACCTCTGGGTAACATTTGCTTCCCATTGAAAAAGGAAATTAATATACCCACCTTCCTTGGCTGCTGTGTATATGTTGTATAGCTTCTAACACAATGATTGTTACATCAAAGTGTGACTAGCATTAGGAAGGCAATGAATCTTTATCTTCATTAAATGGTGATTTTAGCAGAGGTGGTAGTAATAGTGGTAACAGTAGTTTTGTTATTTCCCTTCTCTTATTCTCTCCTAGAAAAAGTCCTTCCTTTACCCTTAGCATCCTTAGAACTACCCTATCTGTCCTTTTATTCCTACCCAGGCCCAAGAATAAAAGTATATTACCTTTCCCTTCAACTCTCAGATCCTATTCGCTCCTCTACCACAAAACTACAGTGACGCTGCTCTTGCCAAGGGGGAAGCTCTCCTAATCTTCAATCCACTGGACACGTTGCAGTTCTTACTCTGCTGCACTCAGCCCCATAGATGCCTCCTTCTTACAACAGTTTCTCCCTTGACTCTTTCCCTGTCTCCTCTGACTCCTCTTGCTCCACACTTTTTCTATCTGTTGGTATTTCCCAACATTTATCCCCAGCCACTTTTCTTAGTCTACCAACTATCCCTGGGCAATGTTTCCAATTCTCATATGCTGATGATACCCAAATATTACCCATAAATCTAGCTCTGATCTCTCCCCAGAGCTCTATCTATGGAAAACATTTCACAATGTCACCTTTTCCTTCCCCAAATCCAAGACAGACACACACACACACACACACACACACACACACACACACACACACGAGTCACAAAATCCTCCTTGATCCTTCCTTTATATTATCTGTCTCTGCCTTGGTGAGTGGAACCAATTGCTGTCATTTTATCAGCAAATATCTATTGAGTGCTACCAAGTCTTTGCACTCATCTAGCCAATAATCAAAGCTAGAAATTTTAGGCATCCTAAATCCTCTCTTCTCTCACTCCCCAGATGCAACTAACTGTTCACCAGGTCCTGTGCATTCTCTCCCAGGAACATATGTCTCTGACAACTGACCCCCTTTGTCTCCACCTCCCGCAGCTACAGAATTAGTTCAGTCTCATTGGATTGCAACCACTTCCTAAGTTGTGTCCTAGTCATCAGTCTCTCCACTCTGGTCCATGTTCCATATGACCACCAGAGTTAGCCTGACAGTGCAGTTTAATCACATTACTTCCTTATAGTAAAACCTCCGTGGACTCTCAGTTGCTTACCAGAATCCATGGCATGTAATACTTCAAGAAGTAACTTGAAGTTGGAATCCTTTCTTGTTTTGTTTTACTCCTCTATTCTAGATAAGTTGCTCCTCATCATTTTTTAGAATATGCTATGCGTGGTCAACATTCCACACTACTCACATTTTAAAACTTAGCTGCAGATCACCTTCTCTGATCAACTTTCACTGTGTCTTGAGGTAAACAATTCCTTCTTCTCATCCATTGTCACAGAACTTTTTTCATACTCGTGTTCCAGCACTTAACAGGATTCATTACAGTTGTTTATTAGATGTTAGTCTCTCATACTAGCCCACGAGGTCCTTGTATACTGAGGCCTTGTTTACGTATCTTTGTACTTTCAATGCCTAGCCTAGCCCCTGGCATATTGTAGATTGGTCAATACACATTTGGTGAATAGATGAACCAATGAGTTAAGAAGTAATCGCAGGTAGAGAGAACAGCATGTCCAAGGCATAGAAAAGGCATGTTGTACTTTGGAAAGTCCATCAGCTCTGTATGACTTGTGCCTAATGACACTTGAGAAAGAATATAAGAAAAAAGTTTAGAAAAGTAGGTGGAGGCCAAATCATGAAAGAACTTGTGTATCAGGCCAAGCTTGAACTTTATCCCATAGGTGTCTGAGAGCCTGTGATGGATCTGCCTCCAATTTTTAGTTTGAAATATGTACAATATGGTTTTTAAGAAGTTATAGTTTGAAATGTTGACTTTATGATTTTTATCCATTAGATTGTGGTAGCTGAAACAGAAACCACTTTAATTTAAGTAGAAAAGAATTTATGCTACAGTGTCAGGTAGTTCACAAAGTCATTGGAAGGGTTGAGGATCCAGGGAAACTCCCAGGTCCAGAATCACAAGACCTCTGCCATAGTGACGAATGCTGCCACCGACTATTCGAATAGTCACAAAGTCAGAAAATTTCTACCATGAGCTACCGTGATCCAAATCAACAACAGGGCATTCTTTGCTCAACTCAATTCTAAATTCAAGTATCACACAATTTTATCTATTTGATGGAACCTAATTACATTTGAAACCTTAGCTGCAAGAGAATCTGGAAAATGTAACTTATAGCTTGCCCAACCTCTCTAATACTAGAATAAGGTTATAATGGGCAATGAGAAAGGCCATCCATAGTTTTTATATTCCTACAGATATATTTTCCTTTGGGGTCAATGAGAGCCCATCACTCACCATATTATAGAAGGTATGATAGTAATCTGTTGTCACAAGAATGCCAGGTAACAAACAACCCCAAATATCTCTGTGGCCTATAACAAAAGACATCTCTTTTGCTCTTCATAGGTCTGCCAGTCATCTGGGTAGCTCTGATTCAGGTTGTGGTTGTATTCTGGTCTGTTCCATACATCTTCATTTTGAGCTTTAGACTTAAAAGGCAATAGTACAAGGAGCATGCTCTTCCTGTAACAGATCCCAGGAATGTGAGAGGGAAAGCCAAACCTCATAAGAAAAATAAGAAGCTCCCTATCATAAAAGAAGCAAAATATCTAGGAGATTCATTCCCGAATATTAGAGCAATAAAACAGTGCCTCCCACATAGAAGTAAGTGGAGAACTAGGAATGAAACATAAACGGCCTTCAGAATCGGACCAGCCCATCTGAGTCTGGAATGTGACAACGAAGACGAGACGCAGACTGAGTCAGAGCCAGAGACTTTTGTGAGAAGAGAAGCTAGGAGAGGATCCAAAACATGCTCCTTGGATAATGCCACGTTTCTAGTATCACCCTTGTTTACTTCCCTGTTGTTCTCCCCATTCTTTTAGATAATTAGCAGGTATTGAGCACCCAGCATTTATGAGGCAGTGGGCTGAGTGCCTGGTAATCCACGATAAGTGAGACAGGTGTGGTCCCTCAAGTGTCCCTAGAGGCTGAGACAGGCAAGCTGTGAGGCAATTACAGTCCTGGGGTAAGTGCCAAGGTATGGGGAAGTACAAGTTTATAGGAAGGATACCCCACCCAGACTGGAGGGCTGTGTAGGAATTAACCAGAAAAGGGGAAGAGCATTCCAGCTGTGGCAAAGTATGTGTGAAAGCAAGGAGCACTAGGAGAGAAGAAGGCAAGATGCTTGAGACACCGCTGAAGTTACTTGTAGCTGGAGAGAGAACATGAGTGTAAGGCCTGACAGGTAAGCCAGGGCGAGCTCACCAAAGGCCCAGTAAGGGTTAAAGAGTTTTTCTTTCCTCCATAGCACTTAGGTGTTGTTGCAAGAGGAGATTTTTGTCTGGTGTGACTCAGAGCTTTGGTGAATGGACTCGGGGTTCTCTCTCTTTCTGGTGTCTTAGAGCCAATGTTCTCAGAGGGAGTGGGAAGTGAAATGTGTCCTTTCCCTCCTTCCCAGTAGGAGGTGCATCAAAATTGCATGATGGGTTTTTACACACAGCATAGGAGTTTTATTGCACACTTTCTTTCTCTCTCTCTCTCTCTCTCTCTCTCTCTCTCTCTCTCTCTCTTTTTCTCTTCTCCCCTGGTACAGAGCATGCCACTTCCCTCAGGAGTGTCTCAGTAGACAAGCAGGTGGAGAAATACTGCAATGGGGGCTCTGTGCACTATCACAGTTAGGGGAGCAACCGAAGAACTCAAGATATATGTATGTGCATGCCAACACGTGGGTGTTCGGGCAGGGTTGGATACACAGCCAGATTTGTACTTTAGAGAAATATTTCAGTTCCTTGGGATAGGAAAAGGTAGGTTGGACAGCCAGGATGCCTGTGTAGTAATTAACCCAAGTGAAAGATGATAAGACCTGTATTAAGGTAATGCTGTAGAGATGAAAGAGGAGATGACATTGAATCTCAAAGTAGGAGAAAAGGGAGGAACTCAGGAAGATCCTAAGGCACTGGCTTGGGTGGGGGGGACCCGGTGCCATGTTCTCCCTGACTTCTTTTTGATGAATACTGCTGGCCCACCTCTCTGAGCTCATGGGTCCCCTCTCCTCCTGGAACACTCAAGCCAAAACATGTCACCAAGTGCTGAATGGCCCTTTCATCCCAATATTTAACAGAGAAAATATTTTTAATTTTTTTCAAAATAGTTTTGAAAGCTTGCCCACATAAATCTATATGGTAATATATACCTGCATGCCCTGGGCTAAATCACCTTATCAATGACTTTGAGGCAAGATAGAGCTCTTCAACCACATGTGTAGAGAGTTAAAATAACCATCTAACACCATGGAAGAGGGATCTACTGTACAATTTAGTGCCTAGGGTAGGTCAGTCAAATTATTACTGGCTCTAATTATCACCCCCATAGCTGCTAAATTCTTTACCTGCAGCGGAGTAGAACTCCAGAGGTGAGAAATTCTTTCCTTCCTTTGAAAACGCCAAGGAAAAAACCCAAAGGAGTAACTTCCAATATGAACCTTAGAAATCAAACCTACACTGTACATGAAGACAGGGCAGGCAAAGGGAAAAGCACCAGGGAACGTGGAAAATAACTTACTGGAAAGCCAAAGGTCTAATGTTGATTTTATTTAGAAATTACCTCCTACTGTGACTTGGGTGTGTAAACTTGGGGACTGGAGCACTCCGAAGCACCAAATAGTAAAAGCAAGGGGGGAAAGGAGAGTAAAAAGAAGTCGAAGATAGCTAGTCCTGTAGTATTTTCCCACCCATTCATGCTCAATTATGGCATGAAGAGGGAAAGCTAAGTTATCAATCAGGCACATGGAGAAACGTATGGATAGAAGTGAAGAGATGTTACAGGGAGAAGATCAGATCCTGGAGAAGGGCTCTTAACCAGAGAGAGAAAGCAGCTTTGATGATTACCATTATCTTTTCAAAAATTTTTAAAAATTTTTATTTACAGTTGACATTCAACATTATATTAGTTTCATATCTACTGCTTAGTGGTGAGACATTTATATAACTTACAAAGTGATCCTCCCAATAAATCTAGTGCCCATCTGGTACCACACAAAGTTATTACAACTGGCGATTTGTGCATCTTAATCCTTCCCCTTTTTCATCTGGCAACCATCAACATTTTCTCTGTATCTATAAGTTTGTTTATCATTACCTTTTAAAGAAGAAAGATTAAGGTGAACTCTGTAAAGGGAGGAAGAGCTTTTCCCACCTTTTCTGTGAATGACCCATCTTACCAAACACTTCTCCTACCAAACTCATTGCCTAAAATTTCCATTGGCATCAATGTCATAGGAGATACCAGCATTTTAACAAAGTTAAGAAAATACGCAGGGTCAACAGATTCCCCAGCTAACCAGAGAGCATTCATTTTCAATGAACATCACCCGTAGTGCTATTGGTACAATCAGTTTTTAGTGTCAGAATTCTGATTTCTTTATCCTTTTGCTTTCTATGTCCACGTATGCCTGCAGGACAGTTCAAACTGGTGAACCCAGCAAGTGTGGCTCAGTGGTTGAGTGTCAACCTATGAACCAGGAGGTCATGGTTTGATTCCTGGTCAGGGCACAGGCCTGGGTTGTGGGCTCAATCCCCAGGATAGAGTGTGCAGGAGGCAGCCGATCAATGATTCCTTTTCATCACTGATGTTTCCATCTCTCTCTCCCTCTCCCTTCCTCTCTGAAATCAATTTAAAAATAATAAAAAAGATAACGGGTGAATCAAAAAATATGAAAGAGGTTGAAAACCAATTATCTGAGCTCCCACACTCAGACTCCTGAAATATGATGAAGAGATTTCCTGGGAGGCTTAAGCCTTAGAACTGAAGCACAGAAAAGGAGGAAAGGATAAGGAGAAAAAGAAGAAGAAAAAGGGAAAAAACCTTGAATGCACATTTACAAAAGTAAAAATTAGAGGTACAGTGGTTACATGAGCCCAAGCTCTATCAAAGATGGAAGGATTTTTTAACTCTGTGAATCCTATATAATAAAAGGGTAATATGCAAGTTGACCAAATAGCAGAACGACCAGTACACTATGATGTGCACTGAGCACAAGGGGGCAGACACTCAACACAGGAGCTGCCCCCTGGTGGTCAGTGCGCTCCCACAGGGGGAGCGCCACTCAGCCAGAAGCCAGGCTCATGACTGGTGAGCACAGCGGCAGTGGTGGGAGCCTTTCCCACCTCTGCAGCAGTGCTAAGGATGTCCAACTGCGAGAGGTCACAGGCCGGGCTGAGGGACCCTAAGAGTGCATGAATTTTGTGCATCAGGCCTCTAGAGTTCTAATAAGAGCTAAAGCTTCACCAACTTATGGTAAATGACCTTTGTTTTCTTTCCTAGTGTGTATTTCTACAAGGAGATGATTTTGTACAAATATAAGATTACTAGAGGCCTGGTGCACAAAATTCGTGCACTTGGCGGGGGGGGGGGGTCCCTCAGCATGGCCTGCACCCTCTCACAGTCTGGGAGCCCTGGGGGAATGTCTGAGCCATCAGTGGGACATCCTTAGCATTGCCATGGAGGCAGGAGAGGCTCCCACCACTGCCAATGTGCTTGCCAGCCGTGAGCCCGGTTTCTGGCTGAGCGGCGCTCCCCCTGTGGGAGCACACTGACCACCAGGGGCAGCTCCTGCGTTGAGTGTCTGCCTCCTGGTGGTCAGTGCGCATCATAGTGACTGATCATTCCACCATTTGGTCATTTGCATATTAGCCTTTTATTATATAGGACTAGAGGCCCGGTGCACAAAAATTTGTGCACTGGGGGGGAAGGGGGAGGCCCCTCAGCCCAGCCTGTGCCCTCTCGCAGTCTGGGACCCCTCGGGAGATAATGACCTGCTGGCTTAGGCCTGCTCCTGGGTGGCAGAGGGCAGGCCCAATCCCTAGGTGCAGCCCCTGGTCGGGTTCAGAGCAGGGCTGATTGGGGAGTTGGGGCACTGCCCCTGTCATGCACAGAGCAGGGCGGATTGGGAGGTTGCGATGTCACCCTCAGTCACGCTCAGGGTAGGGCTGATTGGGGGGTTGGGGCACTGCCCCCTATCACACTCAAGGCAGGGTCGATGGGGAGGTTGTGGCGCCACCCCCTGTGATGCACAGAGCAGGGCCAATCAGGGGGTTGGGGCGCTGCCCCCTGTCATGCACAGAGCAGGGCCGATCAGTAGGTTGGGGAGCTCCCCCCTGTCACGCACAGAGCAGGGCCGATCAGGGGGTTGAGGAGCTCCCCCCTGTCACACACAGAACAGGGCCCATCAGGGGGTTGGGGAGCTCCCCCTGTCACGCACAAAGTAGGGCCGATAGGGGAGTTAGGGCACCGCCCCCTGTCACACACAGAGCAGGGCAGATCAGGGGGTTGGGGCGCTGCCCTCTATCACCCACAGAGCAGGGCCAATCAGGGGGTTGGGGCACCTCCACTGTCACACTCAGGGCAGGGCCGATGGGGAGGTTATGGCTCTACCTCGTCACACACAGAGCAGGGCCTGTGTGTGTGTGTGGTGGGGGGGGGGGGGTGGGGGGGGTTGGGGAGCTGCACCCTGTCACACACAGAGCAGGGCAGATAGGGAGGTTGTGGCCCCGCCCCCTGCCACACACAGAACTGCAGGGCAATCAGGGGGTTTGGGTGCTGCCCCCTGTCACGCTGATCCGGTGCCAGGAGGCCTCGCGGCTCCGCTGATCCCGGTGCTGGGAGGCATATTACCCTTTTACTACATAGGATAGAGGCCTGGTGCATGGGTGGAGGCCGGCTGGTTTGCCCTGAAGGGTGCCCTGGATCAGGGTGGGAGTCCCCACTGGGGTGCCTGGCCAGCCTGGATGAGGGGATGATGGCTGTTTGAGCTGATCACACACCCTTCAGGGTGGGGGTCCCCACTGGGGTGCCTGGCCAGTCTGGGTGAGGGGCTGAGGGCTGCTTTCAGGCTGGCGGTTGTTGACTGAAGCTCCCAACCGCTCCTTTTTTTTATTTTATTCTGGGCCAGTTTTAGCTTTGGCTCTAGCTCTGAGAGCAGGTATCTGGTTTGTTTCGGTTCTATAATCAAAACAATGTATAACTTCAGCTCTGAGATCCCTGCCGGCTAAAAGCTGGTTTCTGGGGTTTTTTTTAGCTTCTATATTTGCTACATAGTTGCTTAGAGTTGCAGCTCAGAGGCCGGCAAGTTAGGCGGGGAACGTTGGAGTCTGCAGTCCCTGGAGCAAGCAAGCCTCATGTTCGCTTCCAGCTGCCTGGCTGCCGGCCGCCATCTTGGCTGACAGTTAATTTGCATATACTCACTGATTAGCCAATGAAAAGGGTAGCAGTCATATGCTAATTACCATGTTTCTCTTTTATTAGTGTAGATATATTATACATGTATAATGTATAAATAATCTTATGACATTATATATGTATGATGTATATATAATCTTATGACCATTTACAACATCGATCTAGAAATCATATAGAGAATAGTTTTGGAACGGCCATACCACCCTGAACGCGCCCAATCTCGTCTGATCTCGGAAGCTAAGCAGGGTCGGGCCTGGTTAGTACTTGGATGGGAGAATAGTATTGGAGAAGATCAAAGTATAGAAATTGATACCCTAGAGCCATGGTCAGCAAACTGCGGCTTGTGAGCCACATGCAGCTTTTTGGCCCCTTGAGTGTGGCTCTTCCACAAAATATCATGTGCGGGCGCATGTACAGCGCAATTGAAACTTCGTGGCCCATGTGCAGAAGTCGGTTTTCGGCCTGGGTGAGTCTATTTTGAAGAAGTACTGTTGATATTTGGCTCTGTTGACAAATGAGTTTGCCGACCACTGCCCTAGAGAATTCTCTATTGGGGAAGGTGACAATATCATATGCTGTGGTAGCAGATTGTCCTTGGCTGCTATGCCCACTAGCAAAACAGACACAAAATAGAATCCCCATGTTGACTATCAAAGTCACCTGAGTCTGTGAAATGCAACTCAATATGTGCCAATTTAATATCTGGATTTATGTTTAGGGTTCTAACTAGGTCATTTCTTCTTCTAATTTGCTGATTTTAATGGGGAAAAGGCCTGTTTAGCCAATGATGTAATTAAATGTATCATAATGATGTAAGGTGTCTTCTATAATTGTGTCCCCAGGGCTTAAAAAGCAGAAATTATAGTAATTAACAAAAGTAACTGTATGTGCTTGATTTCATATCTCAAGACTAGAATGCAAAAAATTTTCTGATGCTGAGATATGATATGGAACACGGGTGATGGGCAGCCTGCTCTGGCTGCGTGTGGGTGACAGTGATGGACAGCTGCAACACACAGAATGATATGCAAAACAGAGCTAGGACAGTCTTAACATGGACTTAAAATTTAGAGCTGGATTCTGCCTTTTATTCACTACGAGAGGCCTGATGCACAAAATTCATGCAAGAGTAGGCCTTCCTTCCCCTGGCTGCTGGCACCGGCTTCCCTCCAGCACCCAGGACCCAAGCTTCCCTCACAGCCCCAGCTTCATCCGGAAGGTTGTCTGGAAGGACGTCCGGTCTAATTAGCATATTATGCTTTTATTATTATAGATATAGACCTGGAGAAATTACCTAATCTGTGCAAGATTCAGTTTCTTTATCAAAATTAAGGTAATAGCATTTACCTTATTTGCATCTTGGAAACAATCAAATCAAATATGTAAAAGTCATAATTCCTGGGCCATGGTATATGCTCAGTATTATTATTACTATGCCATTAGTTATCATCATCCTCATTATCAGATTCTCTCCAGATTCTGGTAGAAAAAGAGGGGCCATTTGAGGGGAGTCCAATAAAGGTACTTTCTACAAAGACAGTAAGTCAGGGTTTAGGGAAAGCGTGCAGTACCTCTGGGCTAGTAGTGGCTGCATTTGTTACCCCAAATCTCTAAGCCAGATGCATTCCACATAGGGAAGTCTGTGTGGAGGGGGCTGAAAACAAGAGTTGTGATGCCTCCCAAGGAGGAAGCTGGGGAATAAATGCCTCAGCCTCACTTTCCTCCCTCCCTCCAGTGTCCTGCGGTTGCATTTCAGTGGCCAATACAACAGGAAGGCCAGAGAATGAAAAAGTCCTTCCATGTCATCCATTCAGTTCAGCCTCCCAAGGCTCAGGCATGGAGAAAGAAAGGTGAAGGTGCTCAAGAAATATTTTTAAATGGTTAAATAAATTAGCCTATGGATCAGATCCTGGTTCCTTTAATACATATCCTATCTCATCCAGAATATGTATGACATGCAAATCACCCTGTAATTTAAAGCTAAGTTTAAACTTTAGTCTGATATAAGTAAGGCCCTTCCTAGAGGGTCCCCTGAGTCTACAAGGAGGAAGCTAGGTATTTTGGTTCAGAGCTATACAGAGAGGCAGATGAAGAATCCTCAGAACACAAACACACACACACACAGAGCTGACAATGTTGACAAAGCCTGGGTTGTGTTTTTCAGCCTCTCAAGCTATAACACGCATGAAGAGTCATTATGGCTACAACATCTGAGCAAGCGACTGGAAAGTTCAAGCCCACTCAGCTCACATTTTCTTTTGCCAGAACATAAAGGGGGAAGTTGCTGCTGACTCTGGAGTCAATGTTGACAGCTGATTTCACATGAAAAACAACACCCATGTAAGGCTATACCTTGCTCTAGGGAGCAATGGATTAAAAACATCATCCGAGAAACAAGTGATGCTGCTTGTACTACTTGGCAGAGCAAGGGACTTGAACCAGTTAAAAACAAATAAAGCCTTATGCTTGCTTTGAGATGTATTTGAATTCCACATGTACATTAATTCATGATTTTAAACGTTTCTAAAGCTGTAATATAAAGTAAAACTTTGGAATAGGGGGAAAGGGTGGAGACAAAAATGAAGTGACAACGGCTGATCTTAAAAATGGACCGTGTGTCCTGGGAACATTTGTAGCACAAATCCCTACAACTCACAGAGGGACAACTGTTCCTGTCACTCTAACCACTTCCTCACATCACTAGAACCATCTGAAAAATCTCTAACTCTGGGAAGGACTCTCTAAATTTTTAGGGGGCAGGGGAGACTGAAAAAAGATTAATCTATATATATAAAAGCCAAGCAACTGGAACGACCAGAATGACCAGCCAACTGGCCCAATCGGGGGCAGGGCTGGCCGCCCAACATCCTGTGGCCCCTCCCCCTGGCCGGCCAGGTCCCAAACAGCCCCAATCAGGGCAGGCCGGCCGGACCCCACCTGTGCACAAATTCATGCACTAGGCCTCTAGTCTATAAATAAAATACCATAATCTACATTAATATGACCTCCTCAAGCAAACAACTATCTCAAAAGGAATCATATCTTTGCATTTCCCTAAGCTCTATAAAAAATGCTCACCATTGTGCTGTTTACAGCACAATGTCTATTCGATTTAGGTTTTAAAGGCTCTCTCTTGCTCTGATATTTCTGAATCATTTCCAACACTGTTGCCCAGCCCTCATTGGAACACAGACCCTTTGAGAGGAGAAGGAAGATGAACACTTCTGCTATTTGCCTTCTTAGCTCCCTTTACTGGTCCTCTTCAAATTCATCTGAAGTACTTCCTTAGAACACTCGGAAAGAAAAAATAAAGATTTCGCACTAATATTTCAATAAGTGCTGAACTTATTTTTAAAATAAAATTTTGATTTTTGAATAGTTTTAGATTTACTGAAATGTTGCAAAGATGGTGCAGGGCATTCCCTTAGGCCCTATGCTCAGTTTCCCTGCTGTTAAGATCTTATATATGATGAGTTTGTTACAACTAATGAACCAATGTTGCTATATTATTATCAACTGAAGTCTTTGCTTTATTTGGATTTTAAGACTTTTTCTTTTCTTTTTGTAAAAATGTTTGTTGAAAGTATTACATAGGTCCTCCTTCCCCCCCATTAACCAAGACTTATTTTTAAAGAGAAATTTTTCTATTGGAAATAGGGTATAATTACTCTAGTGGGAAAAAATAAATACTCATCCTGATATGTATGAGTTTTACCTGATGCATGTTACTACTAATTCAGAGCAAATCAGGGACAGGGGACCAGCAGACAGAACACCTGTCTGGAGAAATGAGTTCACAGGGAAATGTGTTTTCTCCTCAACTCTCCCTTAGGAAAACCACTTAATCTTTCTTTGAACCTAAGTTTTAGTTCTTAGAAAATGAAAAAATTGAACTAGATGGTCTCTGAAACTGCTCCCAGCTTGGGAGTCTATGATTCTGGCACACCTAGAAACATTTTCATACCAAAGGGTCAGATTTGGGGATGGAAGATTGTAATCTGGCTTTATTACCAGCTTTTAAACTAGCTTTAGAATTTTTCAATTTCCAAGTTTTCCCAGAAGCTCATAATATCAACAGGTATATTAAGAAGCATCATGTACATAAACATCTTCCCTTAAAGAACATGGCTATAATTTATAAAGTTTACAGTATCACCGATAGCACAGAACAGTAGGGACTCTCATTCAGTATTGACTCCAACACTGTCCCTTTCCCTTAAGGTCTTCTCTCTTGAAAATATTTTTATGTCATTTCATAACTACCCCAGAAAACGGTCTAATTTTCTTTTTCTTTAACATAAAAATAGGTTGTAAATTTCAATAAACAGGTTAGTTTAAATTATTGAGCATTGATAAAATACTGCTAAAACATTACCCAAGAATTTTACTTACAATATGAAAGTCAACCTTTTAATGCCTGACTGTGGACAAAATATCAAGGTCTCGTTGATTCCCAAGTGAGAACTGTTATAAAGATAAGGTCTATTGAGCATGCACACAATTTTGAAAATTAAAATAAAACATCAGATTAAATCATTTCCTAAACTAGAAAACTCAACGGCAAAAGAGGAAAAATAACGTTTTCACTAATTTGAAGAAAAAGGAAAGCTAAATTCTGTTTTCATAAGAAATGGAATGAAAGTGGGGGTTATATAGGAAGAACACAATTTCATTGTCAAAATAAAAAGTACTGGTTTGTGACAGTTGAAAGGAAAATATCCAGCACTTTCAAGGCCTCTTTTATGTCTGTAAGGGAAAGCATGCATTTGTGACTATTTAAGTGGCTTTCGCTGGCTATGGAAATAAAAATGCCTTTTCTTTGAGTGTGCTCTTGAAGCATCCCCCTCCTCAAAAAGAAATCATATGCATATACTGTATAACTTTTGCTCATGAATACACGTAAACATATACCTCACCTCACTGCACAGCCTGGCAAGTGTCCGGCCAAGGATGGTGCTCTTGTTTTCATTACTTCTTCCCACTTTTCATGTTCATCCTTTAATGTGTAATATAAACACTAACAAAGATTGAGCTGAATAATGCTCAGCTTTTATGTATGCCTGCTTACCTACTTTACAACTGTGTATCTTCAGTTTCATCTATTAGATTTCCACAGAAAGCTTGTAGAGGAAGAACAAAGATTCACAGCAATATCTTGATATAGCACCAAAACTCACTTTTTAAAAGTTCTTCTTCTGGACACAAGGCATAACATTGAAACAAATACTAAATGTCTTATTTAGCTGTAATTATTATTATTTAACTTGTACCAGAGAAGCTGCAGGTAAACAATTGCAAAGTAAGAAGTTCTATGTTGAATTCAATTTACTAAGAGTTTGAAATACCGTGCACGAAGTCATATCCAGGGTGTAGGTGGAGATAAACAAATCTGGGAAGGTGCATAAATTGGTACAAATAGGAAGAACAGGAAAAAAAAGACCATAAAAATAAGTTAGAACCTAGAAACAAAATACTAACAGTATTTCACTTATCAGACAAAAGATGGCCAAACCATAAATGAGAGGTGTGGAAAGCTTAAAAAAAAATAAAAAAGAAAGAAAAAAAATAAAGAAAAGAAATAAAGAAGCCACCAGGACAAACTGATACCCGGAGGCACCTACAAAAGATATAAACAGTGCCCACCTTCTTTCCAGTGTGATTTTTCTGGCCACCCCACCACCCTTCTTGCTGTCATTTAGGGAGAAACCTCTGGAGAAACAATTTTATTTATACCACAAAATTCTAAAAAAAAAAAAAAAAAAAAAAATCAAGAACTACCATCACCTGTTTCCCATCTGGAATTGGCCTGAAGGTTAATGATGGAAAGGAAGGAGCAGCAAGGAGGACTGAGGGAAAATTCTTTCAAAACGTTAAGTTCTCTTCCACTCTAATCTACTGAATGTCTGTCCCATCCCCTTCTCAAAATAAGTCTTGAGCTTTTTTGCAGAATTTCCGCAGAAAATTCTCAACTAGGGATCACAATTGAACAGTGAGGCTACCATACCTACTAAAAATAGAGAACTAAATAAACTTAATTGAATGCCAAATTCTGAGACTGCTGGCTCCCACCCCAGACCCCACGTGGCTTCCAAAAGGATTGCAGTAGTCCCCTACTTTTCAGGCAGAAGATTAAAAGATTCCTCTCTAACTAGCACAAGATACTGACATGTAGAGTTTCTCAACAAAACCCAAATTACCCTACAACGAAACTCTGAGTCAATAAGCCCCATCTATATGCTCAGAGGTCCCAAACAGATTTTAATCCCCTATTCTAAGTCATGAGTAGAAAACCAACTATTATGAAATATCTGATTTCTAACACTGAAGATAAATAGAGAAAAAATAGCAACTTGAAAATAAGAAACTAAAGATTTTTTAATCTTCAAAAAAAATCTATCATTATTATCCTCAAAGAGATAAAATATTTTGCATCAAATTTGAAATGTGCCTAGTGTGACCAAGAAATTGAATTTTAAATTTTAATTAATTTAACTTTAAGCAGCCACACATAAATAGTAGCTACTATATTAGACAGTACAGGTTCAAAAGCATATATTCCTAACTGAATAGTGGTGCTAGGCTATATGCCTGTTACTAGCAGACTTTTCTTTTTGCTACATATATCTTTAATTTTACAATAAGGATGCACTTGTATAATTACTGGAATAATTTTTAAAGCCAATTAAAATACTTTACGAAAAGAAAAATATCTTGTATCTATAATGAATGAACAGGATAATATTTTTTTAATATTAAAAGGAAAGCAAAATAACTACAGAAAATTTTACAGGTGAGGAGGACATAAGCTTACAGATTGAATACTCATCCAAAGCCCAGAAGAGTGAGTGAAATAGATCTACACCAGGTACATCATAGTAAAATTTCTGAACACTAAGGACAAAGAAGTTTCTAAAAAATTACAGAGATTTTTTTAAAGGATCACCTACAAGGTATCAGCAATCAAAATGGCTTTGAATTCTTAACAACAACACAGCTAACAGAATACATTTGAGCAGTGGTTCTCAACCTTGGCTGCACATTAGAATCACCTGGGAATCTTTTTAAAATCCTGATTTCTGGGCCGCATCCTCCAGAAATTCTGTTTGTTACTAATGTGTGGCCCCACCCCATGACAAAGAAACAGAATTTCCGGAGGATGAGGCCCAGAAATCAGGATTTTAAAAAGATTCCCAGGTGATTCTAATGTGCAGCCAAGGCTGAGAACCACTGCATTAGAGGAAGGAAAATTATGGAAAAGCCCAACTTTTATACTCAGCCAAACTATCAATCAAGTAGAAGTGTGAAATGAAATATATTTTTTAGATGCAAAAACTCAAAACTTTTACTTTCTCATAAACTTTCTAAGGGAGGTCTTACAAATTGTGTTCTAATAAAATTAACCAAAAGAGATAAATATGTGGGGCACGGAAATCAGAAGACCCAATATCAGAAAGGCAAGAGGAATCTCTGGAATGGTGATAAAGGTAAATTCCAGAATGAATAATGAATATTGTGTACCAGCGATAGCAAATGATCAGGACACTTTAGAGCAGGTGAAAAACATATGATCAAGAAAGGGCACACAAATGTAGCTACTGTTTCTGCCAGATTAAAAAAAAAAAAGTATAGTGCATGGTGATGGCACTCAGAATAACAACCTTATGACTGAGACTAATTGATAAAAGAATAAATCTCATCTTTTCCTTTAAACAAATATCTTGGTAAATGCCTTATGGTCTCCATAGACTATAATGTAGAAGCAAGAACAGATCTGCCTAAATAAGAATTCTGCTATAGATATAGATATAGATGATATAGATATAGATATAGATATAGACATAGATATAGATAGATTAGATATAGATATAGATAGATATAGATATAGATATAGATATAGATATAGATAGATAGATATATATTTGTAAATGCCTAGTATGTCTCTGGGATGATATGAAAAAAGCTGTCTGTCTCTAACAATGGCTACCTCCAAAAGGAGAACTAGGTGGATGAAGGAAAGAAATACAAGAAAGAGTTACTTTCCACTATTTACTCTTTTGTTTTCTGTGCCATGAGCATGTGTTAACTTTTTTTAATGTTATAAAAAAATTATGTTACATATGTGCATATACTTCAAACCAAGAGCCAGAATCATGCTTAAATAAGTATTTACATTAAGTAAAAACTTTGCCTAATATCAAATTATTATTTAGTGTTGTTCACTAAGTATCAATATAATTTTTAAAATAAGAGAAATAGCCCTGGCCAGGTGGCTCAGTCAGTTGGAGCATTGTCCTACACACCAACAGGTTGTGGATTCAATTCCTGGTCAGGGTACGTACCTAGGTTGAGGGTTCAATCCCCAGTTGGGTGAGAATGGGCGACAACTGATCAATGTTTCTCTCTCTCTCTCTCTCTCACCCTTCCTCTCTCTCTCAAATCAATAAAAACATATCCTTGGGTGATGATAAAAATAAATAAATAAATAAATGGAATAAATTATCATTCTTTGCAGGTGACTTAACTCCAAATTTAGAAAAACTAAAAGAAGAACCCAAAAGTTAGAAATTATGAGATAATTTAATAAGAGTAATATGCTAATTCTAAAATTAATATGCAAAAATTCATAACTTTATTAACAAATGCATTTTAGTATGTCTACTTTTTTACAGAAGCAATTAATATAGTCTCCTTAAAAAGTGTTAAAACAAATAAGAATGTACAGGTAAAAAGTTAATGTCCTCCTCGCTACTCCCCCAATCTTATAACCTAGATTCTAGTATAACCTCCTTTTAATAGATATGTATTTACCTATAAATAATAAAACAGAAATGCATTAGATAAAAACATGGCTAAATCAGTTTTTAACCCTGAGTAAAATAAAATCCTTTCTAAGCATATTATAAATTTCAGAAGCCATAAAAAGTGATTAATTTTATTACCTAAAAATTAAAATGTTCTGTATAAAAATGCTATAAATGCAACCAAAATTTAAATAACTGAGAAAAATATTTGTGACCTTCATGATAAAGATTAATTTTCTTTATAAACTAGAGGCCCGGTGCATGAAATTCGTGCACTTGCGGGGGGGGCAGTTGTCCCTCAGCCCAACCTGCACACTCTCCAATCTGGGACCCTTAGAGGGATGTCCGACTGCCGGTTTAGGCCCAATCCACTGTGGATTGGGCCTAAACCGGCAGTCGGACATGCCTCTCACAATCTGGGACTGGTGACTCCCAACCACTCGCCTGCTTATTGCCCCTAACCGCTTCTGCCTGCCAGCCTGATCAACCCTAACCACTTCCCTGCCAGCCTGATCGACGCCTAGCTGCTCCCCTGCCTGCCCAATTGCCCCCAACTGCCCTCCCCTGCAGGCCTGGTTCCCCCCAACTGCCCTCCCCTGCAGGCCTGGTTGCCCTCAACTGCCCTCCCCTGCAGGACTGGTCGCTCCCAACTTCCCTCCCCTGCTGGCCTGATCACCCACAACTGCCCTCCCCTGCTGGCCATCTTGTGGTGGCCATCTTTGACGACATGGGGGCGGCCATCTTGTGCAAAGTCGTGATGGTCAATTTGTATATTGCCTCTTTATTATATAGGATGGCCCTTACAAAAAAATTTTTTAAAGAAAAACAACCTAATATAAAAATAGACAAAGAAAAGGCTAGATAATTCACAGAAGAAATAAAAGAACCAACAAACACAACAAAAAATTCACAACCATAATTATAATTATAGGATACAATCAAAATAATGAAATACTATTTTTCATCCAACAATTAGCAAAGATTAAATATTTGATGATACCTAAAAAAACTGACATTCTCATACACTACTGGCTGGGTAAAAATTGATGCAATGTTTTGGAGGGTGGTTTGGCAATATATATAAAAGTTTTATATGCATATATCCTATAAGTCAGCAATACTACTTCTAGGAATTTACCCAAAACAGTTGTCACATATCTATCTTGCAAAGATGTTCATAGAAAAACCTTAAGAATAAAAACTCAACATAAATGTTACCAGTTAAATACAGTATGTTATAGCCATACAATTAAATATTTTATGCCCTTTAAATTTTAAAGTGTATCTATATATATATGTCCAAGTTATATTTTAGTTGAATAAAATAATGCCTACAATATTATCCCTAATGAGTGAAAAAAACTACACACACACACACACACACACACACACACAGTTAACTATCAGGGCTGGCACAGGAAGAGACAGAGGTGAAAGGCTATTTGCTCTATTTTGTGTTGAGATGCTACACTGCCTTGTTATATGTTCCTCTTTGCTCAGTTGCCAGGAAACTTAAAACTAAGCTTAATGCACAAAATAGAGAGACTGTTCCTTCCTTCCTCTTAACTTTTTATTCTCTACCACCTTTTTAATTGCTGGACTTTTATTCCTCTGCTACTGGCCTGGTGCAGGAAATTTGTGCACGGGGGAGGGGGTGTCCCTCAGCCCGGCCTGCACCCTCTCCAATCTGGGACCCCTCGGGGGATGTCCGACTGCCAGTTTAAGCCAGCAGTCAGACATCCCCCTTCGCAATCTGGGACTGCTGACTCCTAACCACTCACCTGTCTGCCCGCCTGATCACCCCTAACCACTCTGCCTGCCAGCCTGATCACCCCCAACTGCCCCCCTGCTGTCCTGCTCGCCATCAACTGCTCCCCTGCCGGCCTGATTGCCCCCCCCCCCCACCAGCCTGCTCACCCCCAACTGCCCCCAACTGCTGGCCTGTTCACCCCCACTGCCCCCCCCCCCCCCCCCCGCCAGCCTGCTCACTCCCAACTGCCCCCCGTGCCGGCCTGCTCACCTCTAACCATCTCTGCCTCGGCCCCGCCATCATGGCTTTATCCGGAAGGACATCTGGTCTCCCGGAAGGTCTCCCGGTCTCATTAGCATATTACCCTTTTATTAGTATAGATTATTCTTTTAATTGTAATTTGTGTCAAATCTTTTTGAAAAATAAAAATAGGTAAATCTAAATGGAATTTGACTTGTAGAAAAAAATGTCTTTCTTTCATGGAGAAATCTCCCATATTATTTAGGACAATTTGCTAAAGTTTTTTTTTTTTTTATAATGGACATACTTTCCATAACAATAGGCATAAATGAGCTTTTAAAATTCATTCTTTTATTCATTTCTTCCTTCATGCATTCTAAAAACATGGTGGACCTATTAAAATCCCAATGATTTTTCTTAAAAAATGGAAAAGTCCATCCTAAAATTTATATGGAATTTCAAGGGACCTCAAATAGTTAAAACAATTTTGAAAAAGAGCAGTTGGAGGTCTCATACTTCCTAATTTCAAAACTTATTACAAAGCGACAGGAGTCAAAACAGTATGGTACTGGCATAAAACAAACATGTAAACCAATAGAATAGAATAAAGGTCACAAAACTAAACTTTCATATATATGGTCAAATTATTTTTTAAATATATATTTTATTGATTTTTTTACAGAGAGGAAGGGAGAGGGATAGAGAGTTAGAAACATCCATGAGAGAGAAACATAGATCAGCCACCTCCTGCACACTCCCTACTGGGGATGTGCCCACAACCAAGGTACATGACCTTGACCAGAATCGAACCTGGGACCCTTGAGTCCACAGGCCAACGCTCTACCCACTGAGCCAAACCAGTTAGGGCCAAATTATTTTTGATAAGAGTGCAAAGATCATTCAATTGAGCAAGAGTAGTCTTTCCAACAAATGGTACTGGGAAAACTGGATATCCACATGCAAAAGAATGAAATTGGACCTTTGCCTTACACCATACACCAAAAATTAAGTCAAAATACACACACCAACAAGTAAATCAAAATGGATAAAAGACCTAAATGTGAGACATAAAACTCTTAGAAAAATATATAGGAGAAAAGCTTCAGGACCTTAAATTTGTCAATAATGTCTTAAATATGACACCAAACACATAGGCAACAAAAAAAAAAATAGAAAAATTGGACTGGGGGGGTGATGGCATGTGCTGGGGGAGGGGTGTGGGAACAACCAGGGAGAGGTCAATGGGGGGAAAAGGAGACATATGTAATACTTTAAACAATCAAGAATTTGAAAAATTGGGTTAAATTAAAATAAAAACTGTGCATCAAAAGGACACTATCAAACAGAGTGAAAAGGCACCCCATGAAATGGGAGGAAAAAAATGTGCAAATCACATACCTGATAAGGGGTTAGTATCCAGAATATGGATAGATAGATAGATAGATAGATAGATAGATATAGATAGAACGCCTACAACTCAATGACAAAAATAAAACAAAAAAAAAACAATTAAAAAAATGGACAAAGGCCCTAACCGGTTTGGCTCAGTAGATAGAGCAGTGATGGTGAACCTATGACACGCGTGTCAGAGGAGACACGCGAACTCATTTTGGGTGACATGCATCGACAGAGACAAAAAATTGCATAATTCAAATATTTGTCTCTTGCAACGGCCAGAGTTGGGCATCACTCGAGTAATATTATTACTCACGTTACTCATGATCAATAATGCAATTCTAAAACGGGATGTAAACATGTACATTGGTGTTGCGTAGCAAAGATACATAGTGAAAACATCCAAGATACATTGTTCCAATATTGACATTAATATAAAAAGGTTAAGAATTGCACTATAAAGAGATTAGTCTTTACTCATGACATTTTATTTTTACTCGAGTGACAAAATGCCCAATTCTGGAAACCGCCTCGTTATTGTCAACATGTGCCTCGGGTAAGCTTCCCGTGCGTTCGGGTGCATTCGGCAAACGGACGCACTTGATCGCCATGTTCCTTAGGAGACAGGAGTGGCAGGGTTAGAAGAAAAAGATATACAGTGCAACAGTGCTCGACGAGACATTCTGCGTGTCAGATAATTGATTACAGGACCATATATTTGTTGGTTATACATATTATATTTGAATTGTTTTGCACCAGGAGTCAGTGCAACAACACTGCAAAAAGTTAATAGGTAAGAAACCTATCAACCTTTTATAAAAAACGCCGTGATTTATATTTATTTATTTTTGCAGCCTTGTGATGGAGAATCAAAAAAATAAAAAAGCAAGATTGAATGATAAAGGAAGTGGAAGAAGCAGTAGCCGACCCTTTCAAGACATATGGACCGAGATGTACGGGATTGTCGACAGAAACAACAGATCATTGTGCATACTGTGTAATGAAATGGTAGTAAGCAGAACGTGGAATGTAAAGAGACATTTTGAAACTAATCATTGTCAGCTTTTGAAAAAAAGTATCGATGAAAGGAAGGAATACATTTCTAGGTAGCTACACCTCTATAAAAGTCAATCAAACTCCATCATTAAATTTGTAAGATGCTCTACAAATTTAACATCAGCAAGTTACTGTATTGCTCACTCCATAGCTCAGCATGGAAAAGCCCTCAGTGACCGAGAATTTATTAAGGAAACATTTCTAAGATGTGCACCAGCTTTATTTCATGATATGAAAAAAAATATGATATTATTAAAAGAATTTCTGACTTACCACTCAGTAGAAATACTATCAAAGACAGAATAATAGATCTTAACAAAAACGTACAACATCAATTTTAAAAAAAGACTTAAATAGTTGTAAATATTTTTTGATTTCTCTTGATGAAACTACTGATGTCACGTCAAATGCTCGGTTGGCCATTATTGCTAGATATTCTGATGGTCTCACAATGAGAGAAGAGTTGATAAAGTTAGGATCAGTGCCAATAAGTACATCAGGAAACGAAATATGTAAGGTTGTTATAAAAACATTCAGTGACCTAAACATTGATATCTCTAAAATTGTGTCAGTCACGATAGATGGGGCACCAAATATGGTGGGAAAAAATGTGGGATTCCTGAAATTGTTTATGGAAGCTATTAGACATCCACTTGTACCTTTTCATTGCATTATCCATCAGGAGGTATTGTGTGCCAAATCGGGATTCTCAGAATTGAATGATTTAATGTCAGTTGTAACAAAAATTGTGAATTTTATAGCTTCTCAACCCCTTCACAAGCGAGAATTTTCTGCACTTTTACAGGAAGTTGATTCAACCTACAGTGGACTACTGATGTTCAATAATGTGAGATGGCTGAGTCGAGGTAAAGTACTTGAGCGATTTGTGGAATGCTTTGAAGAAATTACGGTATTTATTGAGAAGAAGGATATGGCAAACTTTCCTCAGATCAATGATCATAAGTGGGTCAGCAATTTGATGTTTCTTACAGATCTCTCTGTTCATATGAATGAACTGAACTTAAAATTACAAGGTTTTGGTAAAAGTATTGATGTTATGTTTGGATACATCAAATCTTTTGAAAGTAAACTTAAAATTTTCAAGCGAGATATTGAAACTAAAACTTATAAGTATTTTCCTCGGATAAAAAAGTATTTCGTGCCAAAACCGGTTTGGCTCAGTGGATAGAGCGTCGGCCTGCGGACTGAAAGGTCCCAGGTTCGATTCCGGTCAAGGGCATGTACCTGGGTTGCGGGCACATCCCCAATAGGAGATGTGCAGGAGGCAGCTGATCGATGTTTCTCTCTCATCAATGTTTCTAACTCTCTATCTCTCTCCTTTCTCTCTAAAAAAAACCAATAAAATATATTTTTTTTAAAAAGTATTTCGAGAAGGCCACTACAACGAGTGTAATGGAGTCCATACTTATGTACCAGAATATAGTAAACTCGTTATTTGAACAGTTCAGCGAAAGATACGACCATTTTAGAAGCCTAGAACAGACCATTAAAATAATTAAGTATCCCGATGTAGTTGTTTACAGTACTTAGGAATTAAAGGATTTCCAATGGATATAAATTGACAATTTAGAGATGCAACTTGCATATTTTCAAGGTAGCATTTGGACTCATGTGTTTGTCGACTTAAGGTTGAAACTTGAAAATCTGGAACGAAATCGTTTGAATAATGAAGAAGAGTGCAACTACGAACAAGAAATTTTGAGTGCTTGGAACAGAGTACCTGACACTTTTAGCGACATAAAAAATCTAGCGATGGCTTTGCTAACAATTTTTTCATCAACATATTTTTGTGAGACTTTGTTCTCAGCATTAAATAATATTAAAACGAACAAAAGAAGCCAGCTAACAGATGAAGTTAGTGGCACTTGCTTGGCCTTGAAGTGCACCAAGTATGAACCTGCAATCGAAGAACTAGCAGACAAACTTCAGCACCAAAAAAGTCACTAATTTCTAGTTTTCGTACCATTTGATTATCATTGTTTTTGTTATTATTTTTTCCTAAATGTACATTGTTTTTCTGTTTTTGTTCATTTTATACATATTTTTGGTTGATTTTTCTTTTTTTTCTTTTTTTTTTTTTAATATATTTTATTGATTTTTCACAGAGAGGAAGGGAGAGAGATAGAGAGAGTTAGAAACATCGATCAGCTGCCTCCTGCACATCCCCCACCGGGGATGTGCCCGCAACCCAGGTACATGCCCTTGACCGGAATCGAACCCGGGACCTCTCAGTCCACAGGCCGACGCTCTATCCACTGAGCCAAACCGGTTTCGGCGGGTTGATTTTTCTTTGTTAAATGGCATTTAAATATATAAAATAAATATCAAATATAAATCTTTTTTTTACTATGGTTGCAAATATCAAAAAAAATTATGAATATTTCTATATGTGACACGGCACCAGAGTTAAGTTAGGGTTTTTCAAAATTTTGACATGCCAAGCTCAAAAGGTTCGCCATCACTGGGATAGAGCATTGGCCTGCAGACTGAAGGGTCCCAAGTTTGATTCCAGTCAAGGGCATGTACCTTGGTTGCAGGCACATCCCCAGTAGGGGGTGTGCAGGAGGCAGCTGATCGATGTTTCTCTCTCATCGATGTTTCTAACTCTCTATCCCTCTCCCTTCCTCTCTGTAAAAAATCAATAAAATATATATTTTTTAAATGAACAAAGGACTTCAATAGACATGTCTCCAAAGGAGATATATAAATGACAAATTAGCTATGACCTGAATGTATTCATGATTCATTCACAAATACTTACTGAGCAACTACTTTCATTCAGTCACTCTTGCATGGAAATTACACTTCCTGCGAGAAGAATAACGAAGAGCCAGATCTGCCCTGCGGACTAGAGATTTCACTCCCTATCCACATCAGGAAACGGTAAAAGAGAGTCCAGAATCTAAGGCAAAGCCGTTTCTCATGGGAAACCCCTGGAAGTAGAAGCAAGCTTCAAAAAATTCTTCTGGCAACACTAGTTGCCTAGATTTTAAGATCCAATAAATAAAACTGACTGTTCTTTAACTTACTATAAGCTTTCCTTCCCCTAAGAACAGAGTCAGTTTATTATTTACTTGAAAGTTGCCCTTTTTCCATGAAAAACCAATCTGCATTGCCAACCAGTGTTTCTTATGCATTAATGTGCATTCGAGGCATCCAGGGTTCTTCACCATTTACAACGGGGTGTGGGGCAGGACCTGTTCTGCTTTTCTAACAAGCTCCCAAGGGAGGCCCATGCTGCTGGTCCCTGGACCACACTTGGAACAGGGAGGTCATGGATAACAACCGCTAACTAATAATATGCATCCCCTCCCATCCTCCAGTCACATCTCCACACAGGCCTGCTCTTTGGTGCTGGTTAAAATTGATGTTATCCTGCCCAACACTAACTACAAAATTTAACAGATTTTGTCAAAGTAAAAATGTATCCAGAAAAAAAAAAAAAGGAAAAAGAAAAAAAGAACCTTTTTAAGTTTAGATGAAACCCTATTTCTAATTACAGGGCTTTCATCAAGAAAGCCTAGGGGCAGGATTAGTTTTAAGTTCATCAACTGTTTTCACTCAAGAAAAATTAAGGGTTGCCTGAGTGTGACAGGTACTTAATTGCGCCAAAACAGAAAGAAGAAAGATTTTTTCCCCCAGCCCCTCATAATTAAATCCGCATATACTCTTCAGCTTGTGAAAGGTCACATGAGGAAGCTGAATTTTTAAATGTTGGAGTTTTTTCTTTTTTTTTCAACTTAATTAAGAAAATGAATCAAATTGTTTTGTTTGGAAACAAACATAGCAGCCTCACAAGGAGAGAATCAGCACATGGGTGCAAAAGGGGACTTCTTTATACCTCTCCTCATCTGTCATAGTGAAAACTCTGCATAATGGGCCATTTTTTTTTTGTTTTCCGCAACTTGTTAAATGAGCAAAAATTATTAAATCTTAATAGATTGATCTACCCTTGTCAAGAGCCACATTAGGCAGCACAAGGCATTTCCCAGAAAAGAGATGGCTCTTTCCTGGAAGGTTACTTAGCAGTTTCAAAAAAAAAAAAAAAGTGATACATTCCAAGATAACATTAATGCTTCTAGGAATCAAAAACTATCTGGGGTACATACAGTTTTAGCTGCTTTTTCTGATGATAACTTCTTAAATCTTTACATCAAGAACTGCGATGAGAAAAACTGCATTCACAAGTTTGCTCCCACAAGCTGCAAAAAGACGATTAACTATTGTACTTGGTTTTTCCATCCTGAGAGGTGAACCAGAAATGCAGAGGCTAATTCTCTATCATTAAGTTGTACTTTTTCTTCCACTTTTTCATAATATTTTGGTCGAGCTGTCATCAGAAGCACCGTCCAATCTGACATAGGTTTAAATTCAAGCCTGTAGATGTAGCTGAGATCAAGGTATCAAGATTCCGCAAGTGGCATTAATCCAGTCTCACATTTTCCCCTAAAACAAATCTAGCTCCAGAGAAGCCCACAAGATATGTAGCAAATTCCTATGTGACCACAGGATCTTCTCACTAACTCTTCTTGTTAATCCTTGAATACTCCCCGGATGGCCAACCGACAGAGATAGCACTCTGTCCTGGCCCAGCTGGCAAATAGATGACTTATAATTGTGATAGTCTCTTATTTCTTTCTGTGACTCTAATTGAAGTGGTACTTTTATTGAAGTCTGCCATTTCTTTCTGACCAGCCATGCAAATAATTATATTGTCCAGGATATTAAAGGAAACAGGCCAACCCAAAAGAAAATCAGGCAGAGGCTTGAAGGAATCTGACCAGGATTCTAAACACAGTAACCTCTGCCTCATCCCTGGCTGCCTCTCTCTCAGGTTTCTGTGAGCATCTGCCTTCCAGGTTTATAATAACCCAAGAGAGAAGCGGAACAGGCAGGATAAGGGATATAGTGAAAATAGGATGGAAAAAACATTATCTGATTGAATGGACTATGGCGTGTGACCCTGCTTGGCCCTTGAGGGGATCAAAATTTTCCCATGCAAAATCCCCTTACTACCTCTTCTTCCCACTGGCTCCCTGTAGTCCCAGGAACCAGGCCATGGCATCAGAGCATCACCAAAGGATAATTTTCTAACATACTTTTGCTTAGGGACACCCTAAGAGCCACTTTCTTCTGGAAGGAAACTTGGCAGCTGACAGACTCTTCTCCGATATCTTGTAGCTGACCAGTAGCTACCTAAGAGCCTCAGGGTAGAACTTAGCTGGAGGATCCCACTTCTTATATATGCACAGTCACTAATTATTTCTCAAAAACAGTCGTTGCGCCCTAGCCATTTTGGCTCAGTGGATAGAGCATTGGCCTACAGACTGAAGGGTCCTGAGTTTGATTCCAGTCAAGGGCACATACCCAGGTTGCGGGCTAGATCTCCAGTAGGAGGCGTGCAGGAGGCAGCCAGTCAATGATTCTCTCTCATCATTGATGCTTCTATCTCTCTCTCCCTCTCCCTTCCTCTCTGAAATCAATAAAAATATATTAATAAATAAACAGTTATTGCTTTCTTAATTTACTCATAAAAACCGGAAAGTACAGCCTCAAGCTCCATGTCCCCAACCTTTACTTCTTTACTTGCCATCCTTCTTCCTGTACAGATAGAAATTTTCAGAAATATTTTCTACCTCTTAGAAGTCCATGTTTTTCAAATGGCAACTAGGATCTAGCTGTACCCATCCTCTCTCTTCCAGTCTAATAGAAGTTCTGATTCAAGAAAGGATCCCTTCCTAGTCTAGCATTTAAAATTCCTTCGTTACATTAATTGTACTAATAAAAGCAATTAACAGTTTTCTTATTTGCAAAGTAGAGCCTAAAAGACAGAAAGCACCCTTTCTAGTACAAAGAAGGATTTTTCCATTTAAAGGTTCTTCTTGAATAGTTTTACGAGGCATTAAACCCAGACCTTCCAGAGCCATGGGCCTCTCCACTCTGTCCAGGGCTCTGCGTCAGTCACTGCGGTCCTTCTGCTGGCACGGGAGACAGACCTCGGCTTTCTCCCAAGCCTGTCAACACTGCTCCCAATAACTGCCAGAGAAACCATATGGTCTCTCCACACCCTCCCCTTGGGGCCAAGCTTATTACCTCCCCAACCTACCCACAGCAGTGCAGAGCAGGAAAGAAGAGCAAGCTTAAGGCCTGAGCTTAGGCTGTTCCTATATTTCTGCTATTGAGTCACCATCAAGGGAGGTGAGGGGGAGGAGGAGAGAAAGGAAAGAGAGAGAGAAAGAGATATATAGGTGGAGAGACACAGAGAGAAGTTGTATTGAAGAACACTTGGCAAAAAAACATACAGACTGCTATGAATGAGATTTAACTCATTTGAATTCAGTTACTGTATTAGATCAATTTAATGCCACACTTCGTTATCAGAAATGCCCAGGAAATATCTTCTAATACTAATAGTATTTCCCTCAAAATAATTTCCATACTTAGGTGTTAAACAGGCTTTTAAGAGTATTGTGCCTTCTTGGTGCTGATGGTGCCAGGAAGTGGGCGGGGGGGGGGGGGGGGGAGGCGGTAATTAACCAAAGACCTTGTGTGCATATATGCATAATCCATGGACACAGACAATAGGGTAGTAAAGGCCTGGCAGGGGGACGGGGGGGGGGGGGGGGGCGAGTGGGAGCGAGCTGGAGGGGGTCAAAGGGGGACATATGTAATACTTTCAACAATAAATAATTATTTTAAAAAATAAAACTCAGCCTGAACCTGTTTGGCTCAGTGGATAGAGTGTCGGCCTGTGGACTGAGGGATCCCAGGTTTGATTCCGGTCAGGGGCATGTACCTTGGTTGTGGGCACATCCCCAGTGGGGGGTGTGCAGGAGGCAGCTGATCGATGTTTCTCTCTCATCGATATTTCTGACTCTCTAGCCCTCTCCCTTCCTCTCTGTAAAAAAAAAAAAAAAAAAAAAATCAATAAAATCTATTTTTTAAAAACTCAGGGGTTAAATAAAAGAGTATTGTACCTTCTTTATCAATATCTTCATCTCAGAGGAAAAAGACTGAACACAATCTGGAAGTATTTCTAAAAGGTGTTATTTAAAGGTGGTGTGGTAAGGTAACTTTCTAAGTTAAAGAGAAAAAAAATGTTATCTGACCAAATGTTGCCATAGTTTTTTAAATTATTATGACTTTCCTATTTCAAAAAAAAAAGAATTCTGTACAATTGTTTTTAACCAAATCATTTCTGATCTACACATGACATTCAGCTCAGATTCAGAAAGTAGGTTTTCCCAGAAGCCAAATCCCAGCTGGGAAACTATATTGAATATCCATCTCCCCATCTAAGTCTCTTCTATTTTTATTAGAATGCAAGCATAAGAAAAAATTCCTTGGCTATCAAAATTTAATTTTGAAAAGAGATATTCATATGTGTACTAAAAGACAAAATTGGAGCTTCAAAATTATTTTTATGAGAGAATAATCACATGAAAGTCCGGATTTGACCTGGACTAATATTTCCACCCCCTACTCCTCATCATCCATCCTACTCAGCACCTCATACACTGGGAAGTCCTATTTTTAAAAAATGCCGTGTTGAAGGGACTTTTCTAACATGCCAAGAGACCACAGGCTCTATCTGGTTGGCTTGTCTGTTCCCCATACTTGCCTGGCTTCATTCTGAAAAGATGCCAGAAATAGCATTCCTACAGGATTTCCAGTGCAGAAACCACAAGAATGCTCTTTCTCATGGTATGGCAACTGTGCAACAATATGGCGTCATCCGGAAAATTATAGTCTTGGAGACAAATATTTTTCCCCTCTCCAGTGATTTAAAATAGACAGGGTGTCGCCCAAAAATTATGCTTTCCTTTCTCCAAGATGGAGGACTCTTCTTGGAAAGCCCCCCTCGGGGTAACGACCTTTGCAGCTAGAACCCCTGGAAGACCAACCTTGACACACAGAACTCCTTAGACAGTCCTTCACGGATTTTGGAAACTAATCAAAGCATCTCCACTGAAAATGATGTCATTTTAGAGTAAAATATTAAATAAGAATTTTTTTTGACCAGACATGATAGCAATTTATACTTATCATGAACTTTCCATAGAGCCCATTTGTATATTATGAGACATATCCACATTATTATGGCAGTTATTGTTTTTTTGTAACACTTATTTTGGATACACTCTGAACACATGCAAAAATAGTAATTCTCAAAGAACTGGTAATTTTATTAAGAGACATAATATACAGGGCATTTTTTAAAATATATATTTTATTGATTTTTTTACAGAGAGGAAGGGAGAGGGAAAGAGGCAGAAACATCGATGAGAGAGAAGCATCAATCAGCTGCCTCTTGCACACCTCCTATTGTGGATGTCCCCGGAACCAAGGTACATGCCCTTGACTGGAATCGAACCTGGGATCTTTCAGTTCACAGGCCAACGTTCTATCCACTGAGCCAAACCAATTAGGGCTACAGGGCATTTTTAAAGATTAAGAACATAAGGAAAAAAATTCCAGAAGTGTACTGGTGAATTCCATAAAGGCATGTCTACTTGATTCATAGCTATATTCCCTGTACTTAGGTTGGACTCATCGTAGATACTCAATAAACATGAAAGAAAAAAGAGGAGACAGTGGAACAGAAGGATGGGCAAAGAAAGAATGAAGGGTACAAGGTGGCTGAGCTCAACATAGCGGCAAATGAAGCTTATTAGAAAAATATCTCAGTCATTTGCCTTCACATTTGCCCTTCTCACTGAAATGGGAGTTTTCATGGTGATGGCAAATTAGGCTGCGGGCACTCAGGACACCCACCACTCATCCAGGCTCCCACTCTGGGGGCATTTTTGTTTCTGTTTCTTCCTACATATTATTTTCAATTGCCTCATGACTCTATATGATATCCTTGCTCTCGACTTCCAGAGTCCTCTCTGATTTGGGTTGTATTTATAGGGGGAAGACAAAGTTGTTAATGTTTAAAAAGTCATAAATAAGGAAAAAATAACCAAAATTGGGGGGGTCTGTTTTGTTTTTGGAGACGAGAAATTTTTATTTCTAAAAGAGTAAGACTTCATGAGAAAAGGGTTTATTTCTAATTTTTAGCCTCTCAGCTACCAATTGCTTCCTGTATTCCTCAGAACCCTCTAATCTCAAACCCTAATGGCTGAGGATTCATTGAGCTCCCACAAGCAAAGATACAGAAGCCAAACTAATTGGAACAAGTGCAACACTAGCTTACCCACAAGAAGAGACAAGTGATCATAGAGATAAGGCATTGGAGCCCAGGCCCTCTGCAATGTCACACACACACACACACACACACACACACACACACTCCACAAAAGCCACTTGGGCTTCAGAATGCTCCTTGGGTGGGAACTGCCTCCTTGCCTTGAGAGTCAATATCCCCTCTTGGCAGTTTTCCAGAAGGTCATCTGAAACCTCTGGGGATGACAAGATGAACAGCTCCAGAATGGCACCATCTCAAGCTTTTACCTTGACATCAACAAGGGGAAAAGGGAAGTTGTTTCATGACTGAGAACAAAAAAAAAAATCAAGTAACCTAAAACATATTTTCTGGCAAAATATACCTTCTGCAAAGCAGTCAAAGGATGATAACAGGGTGTGGAGAGATGGAATCAGCAGTTAAGTGGATATCCGTCTGTCACTTAGCCTTCATTACATAGCATTAGCGACCAGCGTTTGGCCAGCTCCCCACTCTGTCTTCCCACATCACCCCACTGGCAAGATGCTTCCCCCAGGCCCATGGCCTCTGGCCACACCACTTTGGCCTGTGGTTCCATCACATCTTACAAACTGTAAAGGGGCTGGACAGTACTTGGATGAGATCAGGGGTCAATTTGGACTGGATTCAGGCCTGGTTCAACAAGGTTTTGCAAAACTTTTCCCTCCACTCCTTCTCCTCTTATTTCTTTATCTTCCTGGTCTTTGTATTTGGAGCAGCCTTTTTCTTCCCACAGATCCAGATAGCTTCTCTTTTCCTAAATTCTTCTCACCCTTCCCATATTCCAAAGTTGTCCTTCCTCTGTCTTCTCAATGTTTCCTCTCTTGCTGTACTTATATTTCTTTAAAACCAACATGAATTGGCTGCAAGCAAAATAAACAGATGCATCTAACAAAATCATAAATCACCAAGTCGGACAGTGAGATCCTTCCCAACACAGGAAACCATCTCTCAGTTGGTTTCAGAGAAGGAGATAGAGAAACAGAGCTTCAATTTCACTTAAATGTCCTGTTCCCCTAACTAGACCTCTGGGATTAAATAGGAAGTATGCTAGACAGAGCACATTTTGAGACCGAGCATATATACAGTGAATCAAAAACCTCTTACCTCTATGTACCTTAGTTAATAAATATGGAAAATACAACTCAGACTTCCTGAAATTATGAAGAAATATTGAAAACGACCTCCATGTGCTTGGGTCCATAAAAATAGTCACACATTAGCGCTCACCAAAGCCATTGTTCAGCCAAAGTGCAACTTTCCTCATAAAGACGAAGCTGCCACACACAAACATATACACACACAGATAGACACACAGACACACCATTCCAGTTCCACAATACCAGCCGCAGAAAGTGGCACTCTCATCCACCCAGCTTTGCAAGCCACACCCAACTGATCATCAACTTCTGCTGAGTATACCAACTAAATAGTTCTCATTTCTTTTTATTATTATTATCTTAAGTTTTATATATGTCTCCTTTTCCCCTAATTGACTCCCCTAACATTCTCACCCTGGGAAAGCCCCCACAGCCCCAGTGTCTGTGTCCATTGGTTATGCTAATATGCATGCATACAAGTCCTTTGGTTGCTCTCTAACCCCCCACCTCCCCTGCCATTTGTCTCTGGATCTATTTTTGTTCATCAACTTATGTTGATCATTATATCCCACATATGAGTGCTCATTTCTATGGTCTCTCCCCACTGCCACCTTTGGCTAGTCTAGGTGTCGAACTCTTTCTGAAAAGGGTCAAATATTTGAGGCTTTATGGGTCAAACAGTCCTATCACGACTACTCCACTCCACTATTGTAGTGCAAAAGCAACCACGGAACTACGTAAGTAAATGAACGGGTGCAGGTAGATCCAACCCACAGGCTACAGCTAGCTTGCTGATGACTGGTGTAGGCTACCAGCACCTCTCACCTCAATTACTGCAACAATACATGTAACTGGTCTCCTATCAGGATTAGCATCTCTCTAACCCATTCTCTACCCTGCAGTCAAAGATCTTTCAAGAACATAAACATAAGTCACTCTCCTGTTAGAAAGGCTTCAATAGCTTCCTATTTTCCTTAAGGTAAAAGTGAGAATCTGTAACAGCCCTTTCAGGCACTCCTGGATAAGGCCCTTACTTCACACTCTTTGGTTCAGTCCTACTGAACGTGTGTATTTGGTTGTGTTTCTCATACACACATCAAGCTACTGCTTGCTTCTGAGCCTTCAAGCAGGCTGTTTCCTCTCCGAGTGGAACACTCTGTTTCCTATATCCCACCCTCCTCTTAAAAGCTATTTCTTCATAGATGTTCTCTGCCCACCATACTAGACCAGACAGCACTCCTCCTAAATGTCTTCATGGCACCTTGTCCTTTCATCATTTTTCACCACTAGACCTTGTTTAATTGTCTATTTGCCGCTAGACCATAAGCTCTAGGGGGCAGGAAGTACATCTGTTTCTTCAGCAATTAGTATAGTACCTGGCATCGGATGCATGCAAAATAATGTTTGATAATGAATGAATGAGAACCCAAAGTAGCATAGTAAATGTTCCAACTGTTCAGTAATATTATACAAAGGTCAGTGGTCGGCAAACTCATTAGTCAACAGAGCCAAATATCAACAGTACAACAATTGAAATTTCTTTTGAGAGCCAAATTTTTTAAACTTAAACTATATAGGTAGGTACACTGTTATTAACTTAATTAGGGTACTCCTAAGGCTTAGGAAGAGCCACACTCAAGGGGCCAAAAAGCCCCTGGTTAGAAAAGAAATATACATACTCATTAAAAAAAATATACTTGCGAGCCGCAGTTTGGCGACCACGGAATAGGTGATTACTTATAAGAACAGTAAATAGTATTTTTACGAAGTTAATACTCCCCGGCAATGATGAATAATTTACTCTTTAAAGAGATTACTATATAACACAATGAATAGGTAAAATATTCATAGTAGTTTATTAAAATTATTAATCACTTTAATGTGTGTATATCTTTATTAACGTTTCTTCCTATATATAACACTCTTGCTGATTACTGCCCTCATATATGAACAACAAGAAATGGAGACATTCATTATACCCTCACTAGATCAATGGTGATACTATCATTGACTCCTTGCTATTTGCACAGGCAAAATAATGCCACTCCAAGCCTTTTTAACAATCACAGGCATAAGATTTGCAAAACTCTTCAGGGTACTAGAAGCCACTTGTGAAAGTAAAATTTGATAAGAAAGGAAAAGTGGCTCTGGCCGGTTTGGCTCGGTAGATAGAACATCGGCCTGTGGACTGAAGGGTCCCAGGTTCGATTCCGGCCAAGGGCACATGCCTGGGTTGCGGGCTCGATCCCCGGTGGGGGGGTGTGCAGGAGGCAGCCAATTGATGATTCTCTCTCATCATTGATATTTCTATATCTCTCTCCCTTTTTCTTCTTCTCTGAAATAAAGAAATATATTTTTTAAAAGAAAGGAAAAGTGATCTCTTAGTCATTCATGGCTCTCTAGAGCTGAGTAATTCTCAGCATGATGTGCTTTTTAAATACACTCCTAAATGACTCCAATATGAATCCCCAGTTGAAAATCAGTTCTGAACAGTGACTTCTCGAGGACAGAAGCTGTGACCTGTTCTGTTCATTGTTTTATCCTCATAACTTGGCCCAGAGCCTGACCCATAGTAGGTTCTCCATGGATATTTATTGAACTAAACATAACGATTATTATCTTGGGTGACGATAATTAGTGAAAACTTAAGTTCATACATGTTTGTGTTATTTGGAGTTTTTTTAGTGAGCATGTATATTTCTTTTCTAACCAGAAATTAATAAAAAGTTCTTAGTTTACATATAAATTAACTTACATAGAATAAATCTAGGTAAACATGCATTAGTAAGGCACAGATTTAGATTCATATGGAAAGTACTTTGAATTTTCATAGGATAATTCAAAATTAATAAACTATATCAGAAAGAATAAAACACTATAAATAGCCAAACCGGTTTGGCTCAGTGGGTAGAGCGTTGGCCTGCGGACTGAAAGGTCCCAGGTTCGATTCCAGTCAAGGGCATGTACCTTGGTTGCGGGCACATCCCCAGTAGGAGGTGTGCAGGAGGCGGCTGGTCAATGTTTCTCTCTCATCGATGTTTCTAACTCTCTATCTCTCTCCCTTCCTCTCTGTAAAAAATCAATAAAATATATATTTTTAAAAATGATCAAAAAAACACACACTATAAATATAAAAACTTCTAATAAATACAACCATGAAGCAACACATTTCTGGGCCCCACCTGCAAGGCATCCTTGCTCACTATACGTTACATCAAGTGGCAGTTAGGTCTATGCCTCATGTGTTCAGTATCTTGAGTACCGTTCCCACTTAGTAACTTAGAGGAAAACTCTATAAAAATAAAATAAAAATTGAAGTCTTTCCCCTCCAGGGCCAATACTGAATAGCTTACATTCAGACTGCTTATACTGCTACTCCTTTCAAATAACCCAGGGTTATGCCTTACACCTATGTACACTGATAGAAGATTAGAAATTACTCCTACAAAATCACTTGCACACTATGAGATGTTTTTATCCCAGTGGGATGAGCCACCTTCTAACTGTATTCTCTTTCATTTTCCTTGCTCTTTTGATCCTGGTTACTGTTTTCATCTTTCCATAATTCTAAGTTAATTGATTTTCCAATCTGTTTTTCCTAGAAACAAATTTAAGATGTGTTCACACCAAGTCGGGGCATTTAATGGCTCTCTCCGGGGCCACACCCAAAACCACTACCACTTCATAAAAAGTTGCTGCCATTACCTTCTCACCATTCAGGCTGTTTCTCAACTTTGCCACTCATTCTTTGTTTTGGACTTTCACTCTAGCCTGATCTCACTGGTTTTCATCTCATTATCATGTGCAGATTTTTCACTGGCCTCCCAGCCCGTTGAAATGAACAACTCACTTGGAAAGTTGGCCTCTGATTTGTCTTCTGCCTCAAATGCTGCATCTTGGATTAACCCCCCTCCCCCCGCCCCTAACTCCACACATGCAACCTATGGTCAAAAAATAGGCTTGGCTCAGGCCGGAATCCCCGGTAGGAACCCATTCTGGATCACAGGAATGAGGCATCAGTCTTGATTCCCTCTTGTCTAGGAGAAATGATGAGATCATTTGGAAAAAGTAATCTTCAAAATGTGACTATGTTATTTCATCTGGGTTCAAATTTTTCCTCCCAAGCCATATTTTGTCACTGAATGACCGACCACTGTCCCTCAGAAACACTCTGGATTTTAATTGATAAAAGAGTTTACATTAGAAAAAAGATTAATGAACACAAAACAACAGAGAGAATTCAACGCTCCCTAAACCCACTTGAGGCCCACTTTGGGGGTTAGATTTTGATGGTTAGGCCTGTGTGTTTGATCTCTTAGGAAAGGTTGGATGACTTTGGGAAATAATGTGGGGGTTTTTTCTTGGGAAGACCCATGCATCATTTGAATCATTTCATGATCCAGTCAGTACTTATTGTCTATTATGTGTGTAATATAACCCCAGATTTCTCCATTTTCACCTCTGATTGATACAATATATTAAGACAATGAGCCAGGCTAGACCAAAACTATATTCCTTAGGGATGCAATCTATGAGCTGGTCGGGGGACAGGAGGGACACAAAGACAAAACTTCAACGTGCCCTAGGATAATAAGAACCTGTGAGACGAGCTCTGAGGGTAGCAACCCAGCTCCTCATGAGATGTCATGGTCTAAATTGCCTTTGCCAGTTCCTCAGCCTCAACCCTCCCCATCTGTCCTAGTTGGAGGTGGTCTTGGATTCTGCTCCACAGGAGCCGTAGGGCAAATAAAATAGAGATAGTTAACAGCACTTGAATGCTCAACACACAACCCCCTATTAAGACACAGAAGTTTAAAATCGGGGGCCTTCCAGCTGGGCTGAGTACAGCTGTTGTACCCTGAGTCCATGCCATCTCTTTGAAACAAAAAACAAAGCAGCAGTAATAAAAATAAAATGTGTACTTAAAAAAAAAAAAAATGTTGGTCCCTTCCCACTCATGTTTATGTATAAACCAAACACCAGCAAAACAAACTGGTGGTTAAACTGGCATTTTAGTTATGAGCCATTGCATTAACCAAACAAGCTATGGGGCACCCACAGGCATCTCTTATTTTTAAGGTGCTGGATGGCAGGAGGGTCCAGGTAGGTGTGCAGGGATCCTGCCACCTCCACCCTCCCCACAGAAATTAATGTTAACAAAAATCATACAAGAGCTTAGAATCTTCAGGAGGAGAAACTCCTCCTAAGCTCAGACATCAACACTGTTTGGGAGAGAAACAGAAACTCTAAAGCAAGACTTTATGGCTGGATTGATGCTATTTTAAATGACGGCTTCCCACACTGGTCACTTCACCCAGCGAATTCTCATTTCCCCAAACCAAGCCTTTTTGCTTACAGGGGCTACGAGTGGGTCCATGCCTCTGTGAAAACCTGTTCTTTCTGAGTCGGCATTTGTTTCTGCAGGCCACTGCATGAGGGGATTTCCTAACTGACTTAGGAAAATGTAGCTCAAGTTGATGAAACCATGTTCTGCTTATTATTAGGCCCAGAGAGCTGGAGAGAAAGTGTGACAACCTTCGGCTGTGCACAGCTGGCCCTTGAAAAACAGCTTCTTGGAATGAAATACAACAGTGACAGCCGCGCCTGGCCAGAGGCATTCTGGGAAGGCACCTGCGTGGAGGAGGCAGAAAGGAAGAGGGACAAAAGGATGAGTTCTTGGAGGAAGTGAATCTGTGGTTTAGACTGGCGCAACCAGTCCCATTTGGGTTAAGAAGTCAATGGAAAAATGATCCTTCCGCAGTTACTTTTATTTTGTTTTTGTTAAAATTTTCTTTTGGAAAAATTAAACATCTGGACCTCTTTATGGAAATAGCTGTTATGGTCATTGGAAAAAAAAGATATATTTTTTTCATAGAGTTTGAATCAATTTGGTCAGGGAAGGCCTGGGGGTGTAGAAAGCCCCAACTAGGGTGGCTGCTTCGCCAGCCTTTGAACACTTTGCAAATAAGCTTTCTCAGACTCATAGACACAGAAATCAGATGGATAGTTGCCAGAGGGAAGGAGGTTGGGTTAAAAAGGTTAAGGGATTAAGAAGTACAAATTGGTAGTCACAAAACAGTCACAGGGATGTAAAGAACAGCAGAGGGAATACAGTCAATAATCCTATCTAATAAAAGCCTAATATGCTAAGTGTCCGACCGTTCATTTGACTGTTCAACCAGTCGCTCTGATGCACAGTGACCACCAGGGGGGCAGATGCTTCAACTGGTAGGTTAGCTTGCTGCTGGGATCTGGCTGATCGGGACTGGACGAGATGGACCAGACACACCCTGGAGCCCTCCGGAGGTCCCTCCCCGGCCCTGATCGTGCACCGGTGGGGTCCCTCAGCCTGGCCTGCACCCTCTCGTAATCTGGGACCCCTCAGGGGATGTCGGAGAGCTGTTTTGGGCCTGATCCCCGCAGGCCAGGCTAAGGGACCCCACCGGTGCACGAATCCGTGCACTGGGCCTCTAGTATTGTAATAACTATGTACCGTGCCAAGTGGCTACTTGAAATATCTGGAGGAAAACTTTGTAAACTATATGATTGTGTGACCACTATGCTGTACACCAGAAACTAAGATAGAATAATATTGAATGTGAACTGTAATTTGAAAAGAAAGAGAAAAGAAGCTTTCTGCTGAGTACATTCTGCAACATTGGAGCACAAAACATTTGTGCCACAGTCTTAGCAGGCAGCCTCTATCAGTGGTCTCTAACAGGCCCTATACCCAAGAAAGAAAGGGCACTCCTCCCCTAGGGAGGGAAATCCCTTTTGGGTTTGAAGTTGTGTGTTTGTGTTGCTAAGTTGCTGGCATAAAAAAATTTCCCCCAAAGTTGATGTTTCATATTTGGGAAGGGGAAAGGAAATGATGTATTTGTGCTATTTTTCAATCAATCTTTCTTTGCTGGAGCACTTTTTTTTTTTTTAAGGAAGACATATGTGGGAAGAATTTTCTATCTTCTCACCACCATTATTTTGCCCGGCCAGCTTGGCTCAGTGGTTGAGCACTGACCTATGAATCAGGAGGTCATGGTTCAATACCAGTCAGAGAACATGCTCAGGTTGCTAGCTTCATCCCCAGTAGCGGGTGTGCAGGAGGCAGCCAATCAGTGATTCTCTCTCATCATTGATGTTTCTATCTCCCTCTCCCTTCCTCTCTGAAATCAGTAAAAATATATATTTTTAAAAAAGAAAAGAAGCCCTGCCGAAACCGGTTTGGCTCAGTGGATAGAGCGTCGGCCTGCGGACTGAAGGGTCCCAGGTTTGATTCCGGTCAAGGGCATGTACCTGGGTTGCGGGCACATCCCCAGTGGGAGATGTGCAGGAGGCAGCTGATCGATGTTTCTCTCTCATCGATGTTTCTAACTCTCTATCTCTCTCCCTTCCTCTCTGTAAAAAATCAATAAAATATATTAAAAAAAAAAAAAAAAAAAAAGAAGCCCTGACTGGTTTGGCTCAGTGGATAGAGCGTCGGCCTGCGGACCCAAGGGTCCCAGGTTCGATTACAGTCAAGGGCATGTACCTTGGTTGCAGGCATATCCCTAGTAGGGGGTGTGCAGGAAGCAGCTGATCGATGTTTCTCTCATCGATGTTTCTAACTCTCTATCCCTCTCCCTTCCTCTCTGTAAAAAAAAACAATAAAATATATTTTTTTTAAAAAAGAAAAGAAAAGAGGTTGTGGAAGGGAGTGGCTTTTCTATGCTCCACAAGTACTGTGCTCTTTCTTCCTGAGAGCATGGTTTAAAGAAAAGGAGCTGCCTTTTTAAAACCCTCCTAGTTGGAAAGAAACTCTGGATTCCAATCAGATCAGAGGTCCCCACCCTGCAGACCGATTTGGAGCCCATTTTAAGAACTGAAGTCTTCACTCTTCAACCCCGAGGTAGAGAGAGGGTCTCACAAGTAAGCTCCACAAAGACAGGAAGCATTCGCATTCTCCTCTCTCTGCATCTCCTGAGTGCCCAGCACACAGCAAATACTCCCTAAAGCTTAACCTAAGCACACACGTTTAACTTACTCTGGGTAATCAAAGGCACAAAACTTCATACATGGAATCTCCTCATTTCATTTTTGTTATTTAACCTTGTCTCTGAAACAGAAATGGTGGGAGCACATGAACCCATGTTTTTCCTCTTGAAAGTTTCCCATTGATTAGTTTGAGATCATATAGATTGCCAAATGGCCTAATATTATCTTTAACCAAAAGCTCTTATTTGCTTGTGATTCTGCTACTTAATTTCATTTCTTCAGATTTTCAGTGTGTAAATGTGTCCTATTAAAATGTAAATGTAGCCCAGCCTGCATGTCTCAGTGGCTGAGCATCGGCCCATGAACTAGGAGGTCATGGTTGGATTCTCGGTCAAGGCAGATGCCCAGATTGCAGGCTTGATCCCCAGTGAGGGGCGTGCAGGAGGCAGCCAATCAATGATTCTCTCTCATCATTGATATTTCTGTCCTTCTCCCTCTCCTTTCCTCTCTGAAATCAATAAAAATAAAAAATATATTAAAAATGCAAATATTCCTGGGGAAAATAACCCCATATTCATAATATCAATAATCATTCCTTAAACTGAGATGGATTGAAAAATGGTTAAGCACCAGTCACTATGGGAAGGAGAGAGGTTGGGGTGAAAAGGGAAATGGGGCAGTACAAACGGGCCAGGTGTCAGAGTACACGGGAGCAGAGAAGGCCACTTGAAGGGGAAACAGAATGGTTTCTAAAGCCCAGTTTCATATAATTTACACTTTCCCTAATTGACAGCTGTGCTAGAAGCCCGTCCTGCTCTTGCCCACAGGGGATTCATAAGAAACACTTTGAACTCCTTGGAAAGAAAGATTTTAGTAAATACAAAATAGGATTATCATTACACCTGTTTCCAAGAATAGATGAGGGACTTTTTATCCAGGTGTCTATTATCCATTTGTGTCTTCTGGGTCAAGAAGTTTCATTTATAATCCCATGTCTGTTTTGAAAGATTATAGCCAGGTAGCATTGAGGGAATATGGCATAGGATAAGACAGAAAGTATAGCCGCAGATGAAAAAGAATAAAAGCAGTTTATACATTTCAAATGATTAGTCTTCAGAAGGCCAGAAAGAACAGACAGTTTGCCTTAGCTTGGATCCTGAAACAGGGATTTGAATGCAAGTAGTTTTACTGGGAGGTGGTCCCAAGAAGGACGAGAGGATAATGGGAGAAGACAGGGAAGCGCCCAAAGTCAGTAGCACGTAATCAGCAGTTTACCACTGTGGGCCACCGAGGGTCAGCCCTGCTGGGTAACTCTGGATCAGAGGGTGGAATATGCTCAAGTCATTCCAGATGAGGAGTGAGGAATCTGGGGTATTTATCTCCCAATGCTCACCCTTCATGGCTAAGTGCTGCTCACAGAGACAATGAACACCCTGCCCTCCGGCCTGCCTCACTGAGGACTGGGCCAGAGCCACAGTTGCTCGCAGGTGGCGTGTACTGGGATGGTAAGTGCTGGGAGAGGTGGTGGGGCAGGAGGGCATCCAGGGGCAACGACAGCCCACAAAAGTCATGATAAGGCCCTGTGGACACTTACAGCATCATACACAAAGCCAAAACCAATCAGTGTGCCATATCAACTTAGGATCTTCACATTCATAAAGAAGTTGGTGGTGGGAGGGGTGTGTGTGTGTGTTCTCCTTGAGAAGCTCCTCTACTTACTTGGCTTCAACTGACACTGCAGCAATGACTCCCGAATCTGCTTCTGCAGTCTGTAATTCTCTGTGGAATCCCGATTCCACGACTCTAGCTGCTTAATGGCATCTCCACTTGGAGAAGAGCACCTCAAACTCCCCCTGGTCCTTCATACCAAAATTGTCAGTGTTGGAACTCTGCCTGATGTTACTATCTCTTTACTTCTAGTTCATACTTCCCAATGGAGTTCTTATCATATTGTGCTGTAGTAATGTCCATGTTCATCTTGCCCACCATGCTGGCACCAAAGGACAGGTGCCGTGTCTTAATTCGGTGTCCCCAGAAGCTACACAGTCGGCTTTCAACAAATAAAATATTAAAAAGGTAAATTAACTTAGGGGCTTTCCAATTATTTTTCTAGAAAGAACTGCCCAGAGAAATGAGGAATAAAGGATAGAGGGTGTGGACAGTAATAGAGAGAAGCAAGTCTGCTTGATTGGGAGAGCAGGGAGAAGGAGGAGAAAGGGAGATGGGCTGTGTGCACATGTGTCTGTGTGTAAATATAACTGGGTATGTTACAGAGGCAGAGATAAATGAATTGAAGGTAAGAAACAGCAAAGAGCAAATGAGCACTACTTCCAAATCCCAAGTAACCTTCAAAAAAATGTCCCCAAACCTAATAGAAATTATTATATAGGTAATTCATAACAGCCCAAAGCACTGATATACTTTGGGGAACTATTAATGCCCAAATATTCTCAAATTATTTTTCCTAAAACAATGGTTTCATCATGTCACCTCCCACTCAGAAACTTTCAATGGTTCCCCAATGGCAGAGGTTAATATCCATATTCCTCAAAGTGTTCTTCAAGGCCCTACCTAATCAGTACTCCAAAGAGTCAACTCTCCAGAAATGTCTTCTTGTTCCTATCTCTGTGATTTTTCTTAAGCTGTTGTCGTTTTAAAAAGACCTTCCTTGTCTCTCCAACTATATAGATTCTAATTATCTTTGAAGACCCCAATTAAGACTTTTCTGCCCTAACCCTTTGGCTCAGTGGATAGAGCATTGGTCCGCTCACTGAAGGGTCCCAGGTTTGATTCCGGTCAAGGGCATGTACCTCAGTTGCAGGCTCGATCCCTGGCCCTGGTTGGGGAAAATGCAGGAGGCAACCAATCAATGTGTTTCTCTCGTCATTGATGTTTCTTTCTCTCTCTCTCTCTCTCTCTCTCTCTCTCTCTCTCTCTCTCTCTCTCCCTCTCTCTCTCTCCCCCTCTCCCTTCCTCTCAGAAATTAAATTAAAAAAATTAAAAAAGAAAAAGAGGAGAATGGAGGCTGGGTGAGCAACTAAGAATGTCTGCAAATCACCCTCCCACCCCACAGTGTGATGGATTATTCTGAACACTTAAGTATGAGTTCCCCCTGGATTATATTATAAACCCTAAGATAGACATTATTTCTATGCATAAGTACTCTATGTCTTAAAACACATTCTTGATGTTTCATAAAATGTTTACTAATTTCAAAAATCAGGATTTCATATAAAACATCCACTCTTCATTTTTAACCAACCAGACTTGGAGTAATAAACTGTGACTCTCAGAGGTCGCTGCCCAGGCCTAGAGTGCTCCTGTCTTTAATGTGAGTAATGCCCCTGGCCTTGGCATACTGCTTTACAACTTTATATTATCAAATCTGATTCTCTCACAACATCATACTGATAAAGAAACTGATGCAGAGCTATGGATGGATATGCCTAGCAACCCATGACTAATAACTACTGGGCCCAAAGCTAGAGTCCGGATCTTCTACTAGGAGAGGGGAAGTAGAAGGAAATGGAGTTTGGAGGCCACCTGACCTGGGTTCGAATGCCACTTTTGCACTTACACTGTGTAACCCCCAGAAGTGATTCACCTCACCCAACCTCGGTTTTCTCCTTCATAAAAGGGAGTAATACAGGGGTCTCCCACACAATGATGGAATAAAGACAGAAAAAGTATGTGAAAAGTGCCTGGTGCTCAGTGGGCTCTGATTAATAGATTTTTCTCCCAACCTTTTGTCTCTTTCCAAAGGGTCACGGAGGGTGGTCCCTTGGAGAGGCATTCAAAATGTGGAGTGACATTCACTTAGCCTGGTAGCTGCAAAAGCAAGACCCCTGGCCTCTCCATCTGTCCCTTCCGGGGCCCCCCCTCCAACAGCACTGAAATCAGAGGGAACTCTCTGTTTGGGCTTCCTGGATGGTTTACTAGGGCCGTAGGAGGACTTTAAGATGATTCTCATAAAAGCTGTTTTCCTTGTGATTAAGTTGTATTTGCCTGTTAACTGTGTGGTAAACAAACCCTCAGCTCCCACCTCATGGCTCTCTCAGAGCCGCGTGTTAATTGGGACTTGGAGGGTAGCGGGTTGGCAAGGCTACTGGGGACAGGAAGCCAAGAAGCCCAATTTGGTTATCAGTTCTGTTGACATGAGCTGAGCCATATGTGGTTGTGTGGCATGTCCAGCAGGTCTAGCAAGGGTTTTCCCAGTATGAAAGGCCTGCTGTTCCAAACGCTTGGCCTGGAGTCAAACAAGGGCTTCAGATCAGGATTCTCACTGCTCCAGCCCCATCAGCTCCACTAGCTCCATCTCCCACTTGGTCGGGGGAAGGGCAAACCAAATGTGCCTGGTCCTATACTTGGTTCAGAGCTAAGTGAAGGAAAGGCAAGGAATGAAATGAGCTGCACCTGGAGGTAACCTACCCTTCTTACCACCCCACCACAACCCCAACCCAGGCAGACAAAATAGCCCTTTTCCTGCAAGAGGCATACTCAGCCCTGAACTCCTCTCTCTCTTTGCCACTTATCAGGACTGAACTCAGACACACTGGATCCCTAAAAGAAGGCTGCCAGGGGATACAATGGATGGGAGAGGCTTGCTGGGAATTCTTCCCAGCCAGTGGATACATGACTTAAGAAGAAATTGGGGTAGTTTCCAATGTAACTTGCTACCCCTCCCCCAGGGGCAATCACTGTCAAAAATGATTTATCTTAAACATTTTGTAGCATTTTGTAATTATTTTAACCAATGGTGTATGTGCATGCCTGTGTGTGTGTGTGTGTGTGTGTGTGAGTGTGTGTGTGTGTGTGTGAGAGAGAGAGAGAGAGAGAGAGAGAGAAAGAGAGAGAGAAGTGTGTGTGTGTTTAATCATTTGCGGTTAAGTCTGCATTCACAAGAGCCTTTGAGTTCAGTTCAGTCCGACCGCCAAACCCACACCCAAATATTTTGTAGATAACAGAAGAGCCATTGCCGGGTTATGTTTGTGTGTACACAGACAAGTTTTGTGGTAGTGTGGTGAGGACCCTGAAGTGGGACTTGGGATGTGAGGACTTTGCAATAAGAGCTACAGCAAGTCATTCAGCTGCATCTCAGAGAACCAATGTTTTTAGAAACTTCCACGAAAACATTTATTCTGCTTCTTAGTAAATGAATACAATTAAGCATCTAATGGGTGCTGTTATTGAGTGAAATGCTGTTAAACAGGGTTAACGTTTATTATTAGGTTTAGGGTTGTTCTTATTCTCCACCTTAAATGCTTATGCTTATAAGACTAAAAGATATTATGCCAATATAGTAACTCTGGTTAATTCTGGTAGGTATGGAGGAGTATAAGTGGGAGTTGTTCTTCTCCTTGTACTTCTCAATAGTTTAGACATTTCTACAAATAAGTAAATAAATTTAAATGCTTACTATATGAACGAATGAATGAATTTACTTGAAAATAGGCCTAGCTCCTGTTTTCAAAATGCTTCAATTCCTAAAGAGATAGGGTAAATAACAATATCCCCAAGTATCTGTTTCTATGGGCTTCTTATATTTGTTTGCCTTCTACTTACTTTTCTTTTTAAGGCTATTTGAAGAATGAAAAAAAAAAAGAGGCCACATACACATTTGGCATAGCAGAGAGTGGGGGAAAGAGGTTGAAAAGTGGTAGAGAAGAGAGGAAAACCTGATGATAATTATTTAGTTTTAATAAGTGGCTTCATTTGAGGAACTTGGTAAGTTGCAGATGGGCAACAGAGGCTGCTGGCTGGTCATATTCAAGGGTAAGAAGGGATATACCACATAAGACAACATTCACTAGAATGTAAGCTCCATGAGGCCAGGGACACTATTTGTCCCCTGCTGAATCTCCTGAGCCTAGATAGTGTTTGGTGCATGAAGCATGCTCAACAAATAATATTTAAATTACAGGAGAATCTGTCCAGCTGGTGCAGCTCAGTTATTGAGCATCAACCTATGAACCAGGAGGTCATGGTTTGATTCCTGGTCAGGGCACATGCCCGGGTTGTGAGCTCGATCCCCAGTGGGGGCATGCAGGAGGCAGCTGATCAATGATTCTATCATTGATGTTTCTATCTCTCTCTTTCCTTCTCCCTGCCTCTCTGAGATCAATAAAAATATATTTAAAAATAAACACCAAAGCCCTACATACAAGCCAAAGAGACTTGCATACTCTCATTCTTGCTTTTATTTTGGTTTAAAAGTGGTTCTAGGGCTATCCTGACTATTGCCCAGAGACTGGGGAGATGGCTGGTTCATTGCAAACTGGTTCTCCTCTCAACCTACACTTTGCAAATGGCTTCAAGTTAAATCTTTATCTTAATGAACTTGACAGATTATTTCAATCTGAACAAGCTAGAGAGAGAAAAATTAAGGCTTTATAACCTCTTTAGTCAGTAGAATGTGGTCAGTTATAAGTAAATGTAAAACCGTACAAGGCTAAGCTGTCAGAAATATGATTGAAATATTTAAAATATGGGCACCCAGTCACCTGGTTTCCTAGGCGCTGGGACACAGGAGAACATTCGGCAGTGGCCCTCTGGTGCGTTTTTTCTTACTTAAAAGGTCTTGCCTGAGCAGTTCGAGTTTGTGGGGGCCTTATACAATGGACATGAGGCCCACTGTTATGCCTTTAATAAGTCCCCAGGACCTCACTTTGAAGTGATGACTCAGAATATTTTGTCAGGCCAACTAGGCCATAAAAATATTAAGTGTGGTTTTAAGCAGTAAAGGTTTTTATTATCCTTCTCACTTCCTGTCATGAAGCATTGCATTAAATCGTACTTAAAAGGGATTAATGACCTGCCTGCTAGGTTTCACAATAAATTTATTATTACAAATAGTCTAGAAACATTGATATTAACACTAGGGTTAGTAAAAACGTTGGAGGTACTCAAAAGATAATCACTGAACTGAATCAGGGGATTTTAACATAAAAGCATGATAATGTTGGGGTGAAAATTCACCTGAATTTGTTTTTATCCAGAAGTTGACAGACTTCATACTGTCATCATGGAATTGTTAAGGCTACCGTCAGAAAAGGACTGGCATGGCTCAGTGGTTGAGCGTCAATCTATGAACTAGGAGATTGGGGCTCAATTCTCAAGTCGGCATACTCTGGGTTTTGGGTTGCATCCCCAGTGTGGGGCGTGCAGGAGGCAGCCAATCAATGATTTTCTCTCACCACTGATGTTTCTCTTTCTCTCTTCCTCTCTGAAATCAATAAAACAATATTTTTTAAAAAGAAAGAAAAGGAAAAATTCCTTGCGTAGAACTTTTGATAGCTCAGCAGCGCAAGGTATTTTGTTCCAGCTGGTTGAAACTCAAGGTAATTAGGTCACTTTTAGGTCACTTAGCTAACAAAATTGACAAACCCCTTTCCCATGCCACTGTCCTTTTTTTTTTTTTTAACTTTCTTTCATTTATATTAAATATATTGGTGTGGCATTGGTTAATAAGATTATATAGGTTTCACGTGTACAATTCTATGATACATCATCTGTATATTGCATAGTGTGCCCATCACCTAAAATCAAATCTTTTAAAACTGCAGCAAGGGGAAAAAATCATTTCCTATCTTCATTATAATTGTGTAAGACTTAAAATTTGCCTACCGAGTAATCTTGCCAACCATCAATCTACTTTTGTTCTTTGCTGAATTCTTTCTACTACTCTGAGGCCACATTACCTTAAGCAATGTCTGTCTTCTTAAAAGTAGGGCTTAGGGCACCACTGCCACATCTAGTGGGAACAACAAATTGAAGTCATTGTAGTGCTTGCCTCATTCCCTCCTTGGATTCAATGCTTGACTCTCATATTCCCTTGCTGGTTCAGCTTCTTCTTCTGGAAAATGAGGATGATAATATGGATTGTTTGAGCTACAATAAATGACATTTGCAACAATTGGCTAACAGCCAAGTCTTCTGAAAACAGCTAAACTAGTCAGCATGTATTGCAATTCTCAGACCCTAATTTTGGCAGCAATTTCAATGAGAAATTTCTATTTGTATGGCAACTCCTGGTTGGCTGAAACAGGTTCATTTGATTGGCAAGATTTAGAAAAAAGAGCTAGTACCTATTTGTCCTTTGTTAAATCCATATTATATTATTACACCCTGCAGAAAAAAATATGTAATAGTACTTCCAGAAGTGGGCAATGTTCCTGAGGTTAACTCTGGTAATAAATTTTCCAAACATCAAAAATTCACACTAACTCCAGATTATTTATTCAAAAGAACTCTTATGCTGAAGTCTGAGAACTGATGACTTTGGGAAAACATTGGATTTGTAAAGATTTCCCTTATAAATATTACTGTAATTTTCCTTTTCTCAAGAAATCTGAAACTATTCTATCTGTTTGACATGACTCTTCTCTGGGGCCTAAAATTTCTGGGAAATGTCTTTGTGCTATGCCAGAGTCTTGGTTTAATTATGCTGACAATTCACAAACTTTTCAGACTGGTTTGCCCCTCGAGACTGAAATATTGATGTTATTTTAGATGGGTGCTTGGCTATGAAGATTACCATTTGATCTGCAAAGAGGACTTAGGAAAACACCCTCGATCGCTCTTCCCTCTCTCAAACGCTTGAGTCATACTGACTCGTGAAGTTATGGGTCATAAATTGCTCTGTTGACTGCCCTGAAAATTTGAGATGTATGACCCTGAGTCCTCAGAGGAACCTGGAGCAAAAAACTGAACTTTCTCCCCACTGAAAACTACAATGATTGTAGTGGGGACTCTTCCTAGAAAGAAACTGTTCAAACTTGAGTGAAAAATAAATAAATAAATAAATCACTTTCTCCCTCGAAAGATTTCTTAATTCCACTCCAAGAACTTCTTACCCAAAATATCCTATGGAAACCATTTCAAGAGTCCTATTTAAGAAAATTCAGACGAGTTTTTGGTGGCAAGTGCACTGTCTGTCCTAAGTGTACAGCCTGTACCAGCCAAGGCATATTGTAATAAAAAGTGACTTGCCAGTAGCATTGGCACATCCCAAGGAGAATTTTGCCTGAAAGATCTCAAAAAAGCAAAGGCAGATTCCATTAACCTTTCCAATCCTATAAAATTATCGCCTGGGTAAACATCTATTTATTTATTTGCTTTGTTTTGCCTGCCAACATCCCTTCCCTTTTCTTTTGGCTAAGAATGCTCAAGAAATGGGCATGTGATTTCAGTTTGGACAATCAGATACTCTCTTCTTGGAATGTGGCTCTTGAGTGAAGAGCCAAGAGAAGAGGGATGGTGGGGTACAGTCCTCTCAAAACAGCCCAGTGGAAAGACAGCCCATAATTCCTGCTCTTAGATGCTTAGAGCTTCCCTAATCTCTAACCTTTCTGAGACCTGGCCGCTCAGCTTGTCCTTGGATTTTGTGAGCTTAAGTTAACCAACTTGGTCTCTGTTGTTTGCTACCAAAGAGCCTTAACCAAAATATCTTCTGAATATAAAGGAATTCTATGAATTCCTGTGGGTGAAAGACCACTTGGACCAGAAAATAAAAACAAAGGCTTCTGTAAAAATCTATAAAGGGCATCCAGTTCCAAATTGGAAGAACAAAGATAGCCCTAATCCCTCTCAAAAAACCATCTCAACACAAGCAAAATAGGAAACAAACAATACTAATGATGTTTGATGAAACTAAAATCATCCATCGTTCTGAATCAAAACAGCAATGAACAGAAGAACTGTAAATCACTTATTTGAGAGAAGGAAGGCTCAAACACCATACCTGAAATGGTGAGGTGGGAGGGTTGTAGGGGATATGTGGCTTTGAGAAGCACCCTAAATAATTCCAGAATTCAAGGCAGCTGGTAGAGATAAGGCCAAGGCATTGACAAGAAAAGATCTGGCAGTGCCCTCAGCGGATCTCCCAAGGACACCTCTTCTTTCAGCCTCCGACCACCCTCCAACCTCTTTTCTAGTCACACTTTCAGCCATCCTCAGCCTCTAAGACCTGTTTGAAAGTCTATGTATAGGGAACACTTTAGGCCAAGAATGTCAAACTCGTGGCCTGCAGGCCGCAGGCAGCCCAGCCAATATAACAGTATGTAAGAAACGTTTTAATAAAAATTTCGTAACTTAATTTTTACAATATACATAATTACTAATAATAAACTACAACATTCGCTAATGACTGATTACTATAATCGTGTTGCATTCATTTCACTTACGCACCTTTGCACCATTTCTCTCCACTAATTCTAACAGTGACTATTTTAGCAGCTGATGGCCATATCATTAGTCTTGTGCTGACTTGTTTGGTGTGCACAACAGGAAATATTTCACTTTCAGAAAACAAGAAAGATGGGTTTAGCCTAGCCGGTTTGGCTCAGTGGACAGAGTGTTGACCTACAGACTCAAGGGTCCCAGGTTCAATTCTGGTCAAGGGCACATGCCCAGGTTGTGGGCTCAATCCCCCGTGGGGAGCGTGCAATCAATCACGCTCTCTCATCATTGATGTTTCTATCTCTCTCTCCCTCTTCCTTCCTCCCTGAAATTAATAAAAATATATTTTAGAAAATAGGTTTATTTGCATTACACTTATTAATTTGCACAGTTATTCAGTGTCTGGAAAGTTAATGTTCAAGAAAAAATATTAATTTTTATTAAAATGTTCTATTATTTTATGTTAACGATAAACTCATTTATTTCAGCCCTTTGTATTCAGCATGTCTCTACCGAAATAAACCTACGTTTCTCTGAAAATCGAAGCTTTTGTGGTTTTTTTTGCAGCCCACATAAACTTAAACCTTGTTTATTTGGCCCCTGTTAGCCTTTCAGTTTGACATGCTTGCTTTAGGCCTTAGGTCCCGCTCCCACCCTAAACAGTCAGGTAACTCCCTTTCTCCAACTGCTACATAAAGACAAAGAATTTCTCTCTAGCAATATTTCCCCTGGAGAAAGTGAATCAGAGAGACAAAGCACAGAGGATGGTAGGAGTGATGTTCTGCATAGCAAACAAGTGATGCGTTCAGATCCTTCCCTTCCCTGAAAGTGGGTGAGATGAATAGAAGAAAGTATCTGACAATTCTAACTCTGCAGAAAAATGTATTGATAAACTTTTTATGAAAGTGTTCGACAGTATGGGAAGACTTCATCATATGTTCTTAGAAAACTAAAGAGATGAAGAAATTAAGTCACTATAATAACATTACCTCCAAGTAGAAGAAAAAGTTGTACAAAAAGAAAAATAATCATAGCATACAAATATTAACATAGTCATAACAACAGAAAGACTGAATATTGTGTTTGAGCAGAAACTGAGAACTGTAGTGGAGGAAGTCAGTAAATATAATATATAAAATTGATAAATCAAAAGACCGAAAAGGTTAATGCCAAAAAAATACATATAAAAGAATTCAATATTAATGCTTCTAGGGATTAGGATGGAGTAGAGTTGAAAACAAGCAACTACTGCGTTCTGTAATAAGCCATTACTTGTAGATAATCCTCTATATATAAAGAGGTAATATGCAAATTAGGCGGGGACGCCATAAGGGGTCACGACCTGACAGGAGGAGGTTGCGTGCACAGGTGAGGCCCAGAGCAGAGATGGAGACAGGGGGGCCTGCTCGAGCCAGCGTGGTGGCTCAGGCGGCCCCGGAGAAGACACACACAGGGGGGCCGGGGGACACTGTGAGTCAGGCATGGGTCCCAGCCCCCTGCAGCGCTGGTCAGGCCTGACTCCCACAGCAGCTGGTGCAGTGCAAGTCAGGCGCCGGTCCCAGCCCCCCGTGGGATGCCTCCTCGCGTGATTTCAGTATCGTACTGGGCCTCTAGTATATAATAAAGAGCTAATATGCAAATGGTCGTCACAACCTCACACTGTCACACTGTAACAGCTCAGACACTCAACACTGGGGAGAGAGGAATGGGGACCAGCCAGGTTGCAGCCTGGGAGACGGACAAGCCACACAACCCACGGTCCCGGCGGTCCCGGGCATCAGCGGCTGCGCCTATGGTGCGGGAGAGGGACAAGCTGCCCACCCCGCAATCCTGGGCACCAGTAGCTGTGTCTGCACCTGTGGCCCAAGAGAGGGACAAGCTGCCCGCCCCACAATCGTGGGCACCAACGGCTGTGCCTGCGCCTGGGAGAGGGACAAGCCACCTGCCCCATGGTCCCGGGTGCCTGCGGCTGTGCCCAGGCAAAGCCGCCTGCCCACGATCCCCTGCGGCTGTGGCTGTCCCAGGCAAAGCTGGCCCAAGTCCTGGGTGCCTGCGGCCAGCCAGAAGGAGGGAAGCCCAATCCCAAGTGCCTGCAACTGGCCGGAGGAGAGAATCCTGGGTCCCAGGTGCGGGGCTAGGCAGAGGCAGTCAGGGGCAATCAGGCCAGCAGGGGAGCAGTTAGGGGTGATCAGGCCGGTATGGGAGCAGTTAGGGGCAATCAAGCAGGCAGGCAGGCAAGCAGTTAGGAGCCAGCAGTCCTGGATTGTGAGAGGCAGTCGGACATCCCCTGAGGGGTCCCAGATTGCAGAGGGTGCAAGTCAGAGTGAGGGCCCCCCCTCCCCCATGCACAAATTTCATGCACTGGGCCTCTAGTCTACACTAATAAAAGAGAAACATGGTAATTAGCGTACGATCACTACCCTTTTCATTGGCTAATCAGGGCAATATGCAAATTAACTGCCAACTAAGATGGCGGTTAACTGCCAACAAAGATGGCGGTTAATTTGCATATGTAGGCACAATGCAGGGAGGCGAAAGGGAAAGCAGGAAGAAGCCCCCTACCACCGACAGTGATGGGAAACCCAGGGGGGAGCTAAGAGCCGGGGGGCAGGGCAAAGGCGGCCCCCAGGGCCACCTTTGCCCTGCCCCCCAGCCATGATTGGAGAATCCGGCGCCTTTGCCGCCCTGGGAAGTAGGGGTGGAGCCAGCAATGGGAGCTGGGCACGGGCGAAGCTGGCAGTCCTGGGAGCTTCCCAGCCCCGGGAGCTTCCCAGCCCCGCACCCAGCTTCTGCAATCCTTGACCACAGAAGCTGGGTGCGGGTCAGGGAAGCGTCCATCGCCAGCATCCCTGGCCGCAGCTTCCCAGCCCCGCACCCAGCTTCTGCAATCCATGACCACAGAAGCTGGGTGCACCAGCTCCCCAGCCATGGCTTCCCTGCCCCAAACCCAGCTTCTGGGATGGGTGACTGCAGAAGCCCAGTGAAGGGGTGATCACAGAAGCCAGGTGCGTGGGCAGGGAAGCAGCCTCAGCCAGCTTCCCTGGCTGGGGCTTCTGCAATTGGTGATGCCTATTTCTGCATGACACTTAACTGACTACCCTCCCTTGAAGCACAGAAGAAGAAGCCCCCAGAAGAAGAAGCCGCCCACCTTTGGTCCTGGTGCCAGCGCCTGGGGTTGGCTGCAGCCCAGGAGATGGACAAGCTACTGGCCAGAGGTCCTAGGCTGCAGCCACCCGGAGAAGCTACCAGCCCTGTGGTCCAGGGCACCAACGCCTATGGCCAGGGAAACAGGTTCCCTCTTCTCCTACTGTAGTCATTACTTCAATATTCCCCTTCTGAATTTCTCTCCTGTGCTGCAACCCAACTCCACTTTTTATCAGAAGGATATGGAACAGAGAGAGCAGTGTTAAAAGCTTACATTTTTAAGCCGGTAAGGTTGGTACTTAAACATATAAATGGAAAACTAGAGTCCTTAAGGTAACAAAGGCTACAAAGGACAGGGACAGCACATGACCTTTTATATCCAGCAATCCATATGGGGACTGAAAACTTTGCAATGATGACAATTACTGAAGATATGAATTAACTAAAATAGTTGACAGGGACAATTCTTCCATCTTTAAAAATATCTACATCAAATCTGTTTAAATAGATTTTCATCTGCATAATATAACACATTCTGACAAGACCACCACCTCCACCAATGTGGTCAGTGTTGTGCTGTAAGATGTTTAATAACCCCCCGTCGAGTGCACAAATTTTGTGCACCGGGCTACTAGTCCTATATAATAAAAGCCTAATATGCTGTGTCCGGTCATCCAGCCAGTCATTCAACCAATCAAAGTATAATATGCTAATAATAAGCTAAGGCCACTCAACTGCTCACTATGATGAGCACTGACCACCAGAGAGCAGACAGTCGACTTGTCAACCGGTCGCTATGACGTGCACTGACCACCAGGGGGCAGACAGTTGACTGGTCCACCAGTCGCTATGACATGAACTGACCAAAAGAGGGCAAATGTTCCAACCAGTAAGTTAGCTTACTGCTGGGGTCCGGCTGATCAGGACTGAGCGAGATGGGTCAGACATGCCCTGGAGCCCTCCCATGGTCCCTCCCTGGCTGGCCAACCTCCCACATCCCTCCCCAGCCCTGATCTTGCACTGTTGGGGTCCCTCAGCCTAGCTTGTGCCCTCTTGCAATCCGGGACCCCTCAGGGGATGTCTGAGAGCCAGTTTCAGCCCGACGGTGGAACGACCAGTCGCTATGATGCGCACTGACCACCAGGGAGCAGATGCTCAACACAGGAGCTGCCCCCTGGTGGTCAGTGCGCTCCCACAGCGGGAGCGCTGCTCAGCCAGAAGCTGGGCTCGCAGCTGGCAAGCACAGTGGCGGTGGCGGGAGCCTCTCTCTCCTCCACAGCAACACTAAGGATGTCTGACTGACGACTTAGGGAGTGGGCCTAAGCTGTCAGTCGGACATCCCCCAAGGGCTCCTGGACTGCGAGAGGGCACAGGCCTGGCTGAGGGACGCCCCCCTGGAGTGCACTAATTTCATGCACCAGACCTCTAGTCTGTATATATAAAAGCCCAGCAACCAGAATGGTGGAACAACCAAAACAACCAGAGTGACCAATGGCTATGAGATGCACTGTGGCAGCTAACCAGCCTGATCTGGGGTCCGATTTGCCCCCCCCCCCCACCCCAAGCTGGCTCCACCCCTGATTAGCCCCCAACACCCCCAATCAGGGGCGGGGCTTACCAGCCAATGGCCCCTCCCCCCCACCAGCCTGACCCAATGGGCCCCCATTGGAGCGGGCCAGCTGGACCCCACCTATGCACGAATTCATGCACTGGGCCTCTAGTACTTTAATAAAAACTTAAATCAACTTTTTCAATCCACTAGAATGAGTTGGAAGATTAATAGTCTCATAAGCACTAATCAATTTATATTAAACAGCAGCTGCAAACTGTTAAATTATACCAATAATTACATAAACGTTACTGATGGTTTCATATACTTATCCCACAGCTATCAGTTTTCACGCCGGTAATATGACAATAAAAATGCTTTGAATATATTGTACTGAGAGCTTTCTTTTTAAACTTTAAATATAAATTACTTGGGTAGTAAATGAGGCATGAAATAATTGCAGAATACAAAAACCTTTTAAAAGGTAAAATATGAGCATATTTCTGAGTAGCAACTGACATTAGTTGCAATATGGAACAAAATGACAATGCCATAATTGTACTCATTTCACTTAACACTCGGCATTTTTTTTAATATATATATTTCTTTATTAATTCAGAGAGGAAGGGAGAAGGAAAGAGAGAGATAGAAACATCAATGATGAGAGAGAATCATTGATCGGCTGCCTCCTGCACACCCGCTACTGTGGATTGAGCCCGCAACCCAAGCATGTGGCCCTGGCCGGAATCAAACCTGGGACCCCTCAGTCCGCAGGCTGACGCTCTATCCACTGAGCCAAGCCGGCTAGGGCAACACTGGGCATTTTTGGATTGAAATGCTCTCATATAAGATGACAGTGAAACCAAAGATATAATACATTTGAATACATTTACAAACTAAAATCTCCAGTAAAAATTGACTTACATAAATGCAAACAGTAAATATACATTACCATTCTAAAATAAAGCACTCATAAATAATATTAATAAAATAACTGATGTTCAAAAACAAAGTTATTAACATGAAAGTGAAACTATATAAGAAATAGTAAAAAATTAATAAGGAATAATATTTAATATTTTTAAATGCTATCTTCTAAAAAAAAAAGTAAAGTGTGTCATCTTTAAATAACACAGATTTTCATGCAAATTTTTCCAACTGCTGAAAAAGCTTTTTCATCATCCAATAGTCTGAAGACTAGTGAGGAGATAATTATGAACCAATTTCAAACATTTTCCTTTGGTTCTTACATATTCAAATAATACCATCTCTTGTTTCATAATTTCAAGATGTTCCTGAACTTTTTTATGTTTTTACAAAAGCTGTGTTTTACTGCTAGCAATCCATAGTTTTTATTTCAAAGAATGCATTTATGGCTTGTTTCATCTATGTTAGAGTGCAATACTATTGTGTTCATATTTTACTGGTTTGAAAAAACTTTGAACAAAAATAAAAAATATTCTTGCAATAGCAGATTACAATACAGTCGCTTACAGTATCTTACACAGAGCAGATCTGTCTAGAGTTGTAGACTGTGTATCCGATTGTCTATTTCAATTGAAAAATTGAGTCATTGCTCTTGATCTTGAAATATAATTGATTCAGATTTCAGATATTTTAGTACTACCAAGTAAAATGTGATGATTTAGTACTTTAAAACAGTACAGTATACCAGACTACTGAAGCACTGAAAACTGATAATGCTATCCCTAGTAGACAGAAAAAGTGTTCTATACCCTGGTCTTCAGTTTCTTTTTTAAAATTGAAGCATTGCCCCAGCCAGATTGGCTCAGTGGATAGAGTGTCGGCCTATGGACTGAAGGGATCCAGGTTCACTTCCGGTCAAGGGCACTTGCCCATGTTGTGGGCTCGATCCCCAGTGGGGGACGTACAGGAGGCAGCCAATCAATGATTCTCTCTCATCATTTATGTTTCTATCTCTCTATCCTTCTCTCTTCCTCTCTGAAATCAATAAAAATATATATTTTAAAAAGTGAAAAAAAATTGAAGCGTTCACCTTTATCCATAACTAATTTAAGATATCAGTTTGCATCAGATACAAACATCCTATATAATAAAAGCCTAATATGCAAACTGACCAAACAATGCAATGACCGGTCGTTATGACAGGTACTGACCACCAGGGGGCAGGAGCTGCCCCCAGGCCGCAGGTCCCGACCAGTGGCAGCAGGAGGTGGGGCCGGTGAGTGGGTGAAGGTGGGTACCAGCAGGTGCCCCCCGATCACCCCGCTGGTTGCCCTACAGATCAGCCCTGATCTCCAGCCAGGCCTAGGAACCCTACCCATGCACAAATTTTGTGCACCGGGCCTCTAGTCTAATATAATCGGAAATCCTCAGAATAAATATGCATTCTGGAGAATGAAATATGTGGTTATTACCTGATCATAATTACTTAGGGAAAGCAGTAATTCAAAATTCTTATAACCAGAGTGGGAGTATAGAGATGTGGTGTTTGTTGCCAGTGATCATTCAATATTAATTTGTCAGCATATCAGTAAAAGAGAGTCAGTAAATATATCTGGAAATTACCAAGTATATGTTGAGATAGAAAGAGATTAGCTTAAAAACTAGCGATGGTTTCTAGTCTTTCCTCTTGAAGTCTCTTTAAACTTTCTATTCCTCAATCTCTTCCATGCGAAATAGTGGGGGGACTTGTCAGTCTATTCTCCATATTTCTGTCACATGGTGAAATAAGCAGATGAAGTTCTTTGTGGAGGCTCGTATATGAGTGAGCCAAGTGGAAAATTCCCTAGTGGATTTTAGGGGTTGCTGTGAAGGTCTGCCCTTCGAATGACCTATGTTAACCAAATACCACAAGAATCAAAGTCGTTAGACATTCACTTCTGGAGTTAAGCACTGTTCTTTGTACTAAAAACTCTTTCTACCTTTGAAGCCCCTGGGGAGGAAGGCACATTCAATCCCTATTATTCAATCATATGTTCCAGGCAATGGCAGGACAGAGAACGAGCATAGAACTGTACTCAATGTGAGAAACAAGGCAGAAAGGAGGAATAAAGCAACCAAAGACCATCTCTCCCGGCTCCCAGGGTTTTTCCTGGGCCTAACTTTAACTTGCTTAATTCATTGCTGCTCTCTACACTAACCCTATTTGTACTAGGCTAATCTAGTCAACTGCCCACTCCCAACTTTCAACCAACAAAACCTGCAGTTAATGAGGTTTCTTCACAAAGCACAACAGGAAATAGAAACCACTTTGAGCACTGACAACACCGAGTAGAAAGAGAAGGACTGCAGAGTGAATGAATGCACAGAGGGATGCATTAATTGACACTACACACTTGAAGCTTGGGAGGTTAAAACTACTGCTGATGGATGTGCCTAGTCTGTCGTGGTGCTTCCCGTTTTATACGTTTAGGCTTTGGCACACAACAGCTGCACTTCTCCTTGAGAAGGTATGGAAAGTGGGAAATATTTCCTTTTAACCCTCTCTAGATTAAACACCCAGTTCAGCCTAATTAGCTACACCACTACATAGAATTCACTTCTGTGGACTGACCTTAAAGACAAAAAGGAGCCTCAGGTACTGGTATCGGTTTTCATAAGGTCAAAAGAGGCACAAAAAAATTACAAATATAATTAATTTTTGGAAAGGGGATTTTGCACAACAGACAAATTCATCTGTGGTATATTCTATGCAACACTGAGCATAAATTTCTCTGGGGATCATCCAATTTGTTGTTCATTATACATACACCATCATGTAATTTGAGTGTGATTTGCTCAAACACAATTCATTGAGATAAATTTGGTCTCTGCATATTTCATTATTTTCAATACTACAAATAAGCTTCAGAGCATTGTACTAGAATATTTCCTAAGGAATATGTGAATAAGAGGGGTAGGAGGGAGACCATGGCAAGGTGAAGTCTCAGAAAAGGCCTTTAACCCAAGGAGTTGGTCAGAAAGTTCTCAGAAGTACAGACCTCCTGGTGATGTGGAGTAATCTTGTCTACAGTTGGTCAAATTCAGAGTCAAAGAATTTTCTTTATTTCAATTCTCTGGGAGAAAAAAATAAGTCCAAACACCGCTAGTAGGCAAGTGTTATTTGGGGAGTAGTGCAATTCTGTCACCATATGCCAAGAGAGTTTCTCTAGACCCCAAAGGGGTGTTGCGGGGACCAGATGCCCTTTCAGAATGAAAACATCAGAGTGACAGGAGAAGACCTAGAGTCCCACATGTCAGAGGAGGGGCATATATCCTCATCTTACAATACAAATAAGCTCCTTGTCAGCGGACCCAGCAGCATGTATAAATCACACAACTGAGCCTCACCTAATGATGAAAAACCAGTTTCCACCAATTCTGATTTTCTCTTGTATTTGTGTTGTTGTCGTTAATCGGGCTTATTACTTTAAGAATAATCAAAACAAGCCTGCCCAGTGTGGCCCAGTGGTTGAGCATTGACCTAGGAACAAGGAGGTCATGGTTCAATTCCTGGTCAGGGCACATGCCAGTAGGGGGTGTGCGTGTGGCAGCCAATCGATCATTCTCTCTCATCATGGGTGTTTTTTATCTCTCCTCTTCCTTCCTCTCTGAAATCAATAACAATAAAAAGAAGAATCAGAACCAAAGGAAAACTATGTGGTCATGAGACATTTAAACTCCTTGCTCCTAGTTCTCAACCCGGGGCGGGGGGGGGGGGGGGGGGTGGAGAGGAGAGGAGGGAGGGCTTTCTGACAGCTTTCAAGGCTGTGCCCCAAATGTTACATTTCATCCATCTCACTCCTTCCAGACCCGAGCTCTGAATTTACACACCAGGCAGAGAAGTGTTTCTTCGCCTGGGGATTCTCAGGATGCCAGGCCCGGCCAAATGGGAGCAACTTTCTTTCTAGACCACAGTCCTGTGGCCCACCGTGGAGGCTGAAATAAAGCTACTGTACTCAGCCTCCCAACCTCACCCAGTGCCCACTAATAACATCTGCTTTGTAGCTGTCGTTCCTGCAACCTGCTCTCGCCTTGGCTCTCTCGCCCTCTCGGAGAGGATGTGCTCTACTAGGCGGCAGGTCTGGTGGAAAGTTGACAGTCTCCACGCCAAGAGCAAGCCCAGCCAGCACTGGATAAATGACTTGAAGTGCTTTCTCAGGGGACCCTTTCCAGGCACAGGAGCCCTTCTTAACCAGATTGGGCCTGTGCTGGCAGACAGCCTTGTTCAGGAGCACATTAAAAATCAAAATGCAGACACCGTTTGGAAAGCATAGAAAGCTTGACTCTAACATCTTATGTATTAAAACATTGTTACATAAAAATGACCGCAAGGCTCCAAATTCATACTTTCCTACCTTGTGAGACCAGTTGCCACCAGGAATAAACCGGTGAAAGTGTGAGGCCGACTACAGAACCTCCAGAGGCCTGGGGATACGGCTGGAGGCACATGCCAAGCCTTGGGGGCAAGATCAATGCCCTGGCCCTTGAGGGCAGCCCCGTCTGAAGCGAAGTGGGTGAGCTGGTGCCCTCACCTCACCACACGAGCCCGGGGGCAAACACCCAAGCCAAGCCAGGTGGAACCGATAGTCTCTTCCGTGGCCCCCTTTCATCTACCTCATAAAGCCCCAGACAAATTGGCACAGCTCACAGTTTTTAATGAAGCGCGGGCTCCTGGCTGGAGCCAAAGGGGCATTACAGACTCAGAATGAGGTTCTTTCATACCCGCTGCGATGGTGATAGAGGAGGCCAGCCTTCTGGAATAGCTTTCGGCTGAGGAGCTCAATGCTTGGCATGTAACTCACTTCATTTTTGCCTTGTCAAATCTTAGTGACATCCAGGATGGATCATTTCCTTCTTCGTTGTGAAGATCTGAAGCGGGGCCTTGAATAAGCGAGGTAACCAGCTAGGACTGCAAATCTTCTGAGTACTAAGTAAACGTGAGGACACGTGCAGAAAGCTTACAACAGGCCAAGCACTGCTAAGCTTTACAGGCATTGCCTCATTCCATCATGGCAATACCCCTATGGGAAACCTACCAGGTGCTGTTTTGTAAATCCTGATTCGAACGCTTCTCAACCATGTGTTCCTTAGTTTCATGATTTATAAAATGAGGCCATCTCTAGACTCAGGGCCTCTGCACTGGAAAATACAGAACAATAGAATGCAACTTAAATAGGAGATAAGACTGTTATATGAAAGACTAGAATTGTGCTTGACCTGTTGTAAGCTTTCTGTAAATGTCCTCACATTTACTTAGAAATGCGTGAGTTGATATTTCCATCCAGACTTCAAAATTACAAATTGTTTGTAAATTCTACTTGCCTTTTTTTCCTTCAGAGAGAGCGTAATTGTATGTGTGAAGGGGGGAGGGGTGGAGATGCACACTGGAGTTGATTATTCTTATGTTTGAGTCATGGTTCTTTCACCTACTTGCTATATGACCTTGAGCAAGAAACGACCCCTGAGCCTTCATTTCCCAATATGGAACTGAGAATAAACATGTTCACTTGGAATAACTATTATAAAGATTTTGTTACTTGGAAGTGGAGCATCATAACAAAAACCTAAAATGTGGGAACAGCTATGGAACTGAGCAGTGAGTAGAAACTGGAAACGCTGTAAAGATTCTGAAGAGTGTTAGTGAAGAAGTAAAGTGTCTTGAATACGCTGTTCATATAATTTTTGGACTTTTCAGAAACTCTGTGAGGTCTTAAAAAGGAAGTTGAAGAAAATCTTATGGGAAACTATGTGAAAAGAGATTTTTGTTATGTAGCGGCGAAAGTTCAGCAACACTGTCACCTGCAGCTATAGGGGAAGTAGAAAATGTGCCCATGAACTGGGTGACTTCGCTGGTGATATTACCAGCCCGAATGTTCCAGCGGTACCTGGTTTTTTCTTGCTGCTTATAGGAGATAAGACTGTTACATGAAAGAGTGTGGAATTGTACACAGCAGGAAACCATTGAAAACAATGGTTTCAGATAGTCTAGGCCAGTGGTCGGCAAACTCATTAGTCAGCAGAGCCAAATATCAACAGTACAACGATTGAAATTTCTTTTGAAAGCCAAATTTTTTAAACTTAAACTATATAGGTAGGTACATTGTTATTAACTTAATTATGGTACTCTTAAGGCTTAGGAAGAGCCACACTCAAGGGGCCAAAGAGCCGCATGTGGCTCGCAAGCCACAGTTTGCCGACCACGGGTCTAGGCTCTTGCGGGTGGCAAACAATAATAAATCCTAAAAAGGGCTTGTAAGCCAAGATCAAATACAGGACATTCACTTCCAAGAAAACATTGTACCTCAGAGTACTATTCCTTTAGACTAAGGGCCCCCTAAAGATCGTAAGACTTTGACTTAGATTTGTTCAAACAGGATTTTTAAGATGCTTAGGGGCATTGTCCCTCAGAAGAAGCTTAGAGAAGAGCTTCTCTCAAAGAGATTTATGGGTTTTTATCTCATAGAATAAACTCCAACAGAATTCACAAAAGGCCCATAAAAGCTTTTTAAAGAATGATTTCAGCTAGTCAGGAACATTGTAATAACTACATAAGGTGCCAGGTGGGCACTGGAAATATGGAGGGGAACACTTTATAAAGTATATGATTATCTAACCACTATGCTGACACCTGAAACTAATACAAAATAATATGGAATGTAAACTGTAATTGAAAAATAAATTTTAAAAAATATAACCACACAAGAAAAAAAATAGAATGATTTCAGCTTTGCCTGAAAGTCACAGAGAAGAGGAAAAAATGAAAAGAGCAGAACCAAGATGGCGGCGTAGGGAGCGGACCTGTGTGTGCTGCTCTCTCACAGCATCATTGAAACTATCAACTATGAAGTAATCAACCACCACTCAGAACCATGGGGAAGTTGGCCCAGTGGGAGATCTACAACTGGAGGAAAAGAAAGAAGCGCAGTGAGACTGAGTGGGAGCTACGGAGGCACCAAAACCAGAGGTACGCAGTCACACGCCACGCGGGCTGCAAATGGATTCTCGGTTTTTTACGAACCCTCGAATCCTCTGGGCTTGCTCGGGGCGGGTCTCTGAAGCCCCAGATCCCACAGGGAGAGGCGGCCACGGCCTTGCAGTGGTCGGAGAGCGAGGGAAGCTCTGACACGCGGCTGCTCGCCTGCACTGAGGGACAAGAAGTCCTGGTGTCCCGGGGAGGCGAGGCGTGCGGAGACGCTGCCATCGCTATTTCCTCCACGCTGGCGACTCCCTGTGACCCCGCCCTACCCTCAGGGCTGTGCCAGAGGCACAAGAGGGAATGACTGTGCTTTTACAAACTCTCAAATCCACTGAGCTGGTTTGGGCGGGTCTCTGAGGCCCCAGGCCCCAAGGCGAGAGACGGCACGGCCTTCCAGCGGTCAGAAAGCGAGGGAGGCTCTGGCGCTCGGCTGCTCACCGGCACTGGGGGACGCAAAGTCCTGGAGTCCTGGATAGGCAGGGGGCCGCTGAGTCTCCGCCCCGGAGACTCCCTGTGACCCCGCCCTACGCAATTTACATTCCCATCTGGGCTGTGCCAGACTCACAAGTAGAAACGCCTTTGCTTCTGCAAACTTTCAAATCCACTGAGCTGGTTCAGGCGAGATCATGGGGCGCCGGACCCTACGGGGAGAGGCAGCACGGCCTTGCAGCCATCAGAAAGCGAGGGAGACTCTGTTGCGCAGCTGCTCGCCGGCACTGGGGGACACAAAGCCCTGGCAGAGAGTCAAGGGGCCGCAGAGACTCAGCCAGTGCTATTTGCTCCGCCATGGCGACTCCCTGAGTCTCAGCCCTAATCAATTTACATCCCCATCCAAGCTGTGCCAGGTGCACAAAAAGACCCACCTGCGCTTTTGCAGCCTATCCCAACAAATTGCAGACTTCAACTGCTTGCAGCCATGAGAGACACACTCAAGAAGCAGACCCAGGAGAACCAGGATGGCGGCATAAGGAAGAGACCTGTGCGTGTTACCTCACACAACAACATCGAAACTACCAAATATCAGACAAACACCTATCATACAGAACCATGGGAAAGTTGGCCCAGTGGAAGCTCTACAACTGGAAGGAGAGAAAGAACATTGAGACTGAGTAGGATGTGACACCAAGTACAGAGCCCAACCCAACAAACTGCAGATTTCAACTCCTCGCATAGAAAGAAGCGCATTGAGACTGAGTAGGATGTGCAGAGGCACCAAGTACAGAGCCCATCCCAGCAGGCTGCAGATTTCAGCTCCTTGCATCTGGGAGGGACGCAATCGGGGGCAGAGTCGGGTCCGGGGCCGGCCAGGGCTGGGCCTGACTCGGCCGGCACTGTGGAACTGCTGTACCAGCAAGCGCACAAACATGCCCACTGGTCCCAGTCTCTTGTGGGGCGCTGGGGGACAGCAGACAGGCAGTCTGTGCACTTGGTGGAGGGCAGGAGTGCTGGATGTTCAACCACCAGGAACGCCTGGAGATTTTGTCTGGTGGGGAGCCGCCGGCAGGGGACAGAGGGCCAAACTTCCTGTTTCCCCGGTAAGGCTGGGATGGCCCCGGTGAGGTCGGGATGGCCCCGGTGAGGTTGAAACGGTCCCGGTGTGGTAGGGTCGACCCCGGTCAGGTCGAAATGGCCCCCGTGAGGTAGGGACGACCCCGGTGAGGTTGAAATGGCCCCCGTGAGGTAGGGACGACCCCAGTCAGGTCGAAACAGCCCCGGTGTGGTAGGGACAACCCCGGTGAGGTTGAAACGGCCCCCGTGAGGTAGGGACGACCCCAGTCAGGTTGAAACGGCCCCGGTGTGGTAGGGACAACCCCGGTGAGGTTGAAACGGCCCCCGTGAGGTAGGGACGACCCTGGTCAGATCGAAACGGCCCCGGTGTGGTAGGGACAACCCCGGTCAGGTTGAAACAGCCCCCGTGAGGTAGGGACGACCCCGGTGAGGTTGAAACGGCCCCGGTGTGGTAGGGACAACCCCGGTCAGGTTGAAACGGCCCCCGTGAGGTAGGGATGACCCTGGTGAGGTTGAAACGGCCCCCGTGAGGTAGGGACGACCCCAGTCAGGTCGAAACGGCCCCGGTGTGGTAGGGACAACCCCAGTCAGGTTGAAACAGCCCCGGTGTGGTAGGGACAACCCCGGTGAGGTTGAAACGGCCCCCATGAGGTAGGGACGACCCCAGTCAGGTCGAAACGGCCCCAGTGTGGTAGGGACAACCCCGGTGAGGTTGAAACGGCCCCTGTGAGGTAGGGACGACCCTGGTCAGGTCGAAACGGCCCCGGTGTGGTAGGGACAACCCCGGTCAGGTTGAAACAGCCCCCGTGAGGTAGGGACGACCCCGGTGAGGTTGAAACGGCCCCCGTGAGGTAGGGACGACCCCAGTCAGGTCGAAACGGCCCCGGTGTGGTAGGGACAACCCCAGTCAGGTTGAAACAGCCCCGGTGTGGTAGGGACAACCCCGGTGAGGTTGAAACGGCCCCGGTGTGGTAGGGACAACCCCGGTGAGGTTGAAACGGCCCCCGTGAGGTAGAGACGACCCCGGTCAGGTCGAAACGGCCCCGGTGTGGTAGGGACAACCCCGGTCAGGTTGAAACAGCCCCGGTGTGGTAGGGACAACCCCGGTGAGGTTGAAACGGCCCCGGTGTGGTAGGGACAACCCCGGTGAGGTTGAAACGGCCCCCGTGAGGTAGAGACGACCCCGGTCAGGTCGAAACGGCCCCGGTGTGGTAGGGACAACCCCGGTCAGGTTGAAACAGCCCCGGTGTGGTAGGGACAACCCCGGTGAGGTTGAAACGGCCCCCGTGAGGTAGAGACGACCCCGGTCAGGTCGAAACGGCCCCGGTGTGGTAGGGACAACCCCGGTCAGGTTGAAACAGCCCCGGTGTGGTAGGGACAACCCCGGTCAGGTTGAAACGGCCCCGGTGTGGTAGGGACGACCCCGGTGAGGTTGAAACGGCCCCCGTGAGGTAGGGACGACCCCGGTGAGGTTGAAACGGCCCCCGTGAGGTAGGGACGGCCCCAGTGAGGTTGGGATGGCCCCAGTGAGGTTGAAACGGCCCTGGTGAGGCTCAGACGGCCCTGGTGAGGTTGAGACTACTCCAGTGAGGTTGGGACAAATAAAGGGGACCAGTATGGACTGATGAACAGGGGTAGATACAGAAGCAGAGCAACATTGAACAGAATGTTAAACTACAGTGGGAAGCCTGGGGAGGGTTGGGGGGGGGATTAAGAGACCAACTGAAGGACTTATATGCATGCATATAAGATTAACCAATGGACACAAGACACGGGGCGGGGGGGGGCGGGGGGGTAGGGGCCGGGGGAATGTCAAGTGGGGGAAAAAAGGAGACATATGTAATACTCTTTGTAATACTTTAAGAAATAAAAATTATTAAAATAAAAAATAAATAAAAAATGAAAAGAGGCCATTGGACCCCCAGAACTCTACTGACAAGAAGCAGGCTGAGAAAAATACTCAGCTGCAAACATATGCTAATTTCCATGAAAGAGGAAGGATGAATCAGAGGACACAAGAGTCCAAAAGGCACAGCCCAGAGTGATGCAGAATAACTCCTCGTCAGGAGGACGACTGAGTCCTAATCAAGGAACTTCCTGGTGTGCCTTCCACTTTCCCCATTTTTTAAATAAATCATTTAATGGATTTCAGAGAGGTAAGGAGAGAGAGATAGAAACATCCATGATGAGAGAGGATCATTGTTCGACTGCCTCCTGCATGCCCCACACTGGGGGATCAAGCCTGCAACCCAGGCATGTGCTCTGACCAGGAATCAAACCATGACCTCCTGGTTCCTAGGCTGATGTTCAACCACTGAGCCACGCTGGCCCGGCCACTTTCCCCATTTTTGAGCAGAAATATCTATGATGACTGTCCTCTGTCTATCTAAACATTGCATGTTGAGTTTGGGGGCAGGTCTGTAGAGAGAAGAACGGGACCCAAAGAACTAGACATACGGAGGAAACTACACCTGCTGAGTCTCATCTGAAGCCAGACCTGACTGAGGTGACAATACTGTTCGCTTTGAGCCAGTACTATATTGGGACGAGCCTTTGGGGGACCTTGAGAAGGGGTGAATGTATTTTGCATGTGGAAAGGATGGGAATCACTAGGACCCAGAGGATAGAGAGTGCAGCCATCCTCCAAGAGGGCTCCCCATGATTCACACCCATGGGTAGTCTGCCCTGTACCAGAATCGGTCTGTGTGGCCAATGGAATATGGTAGAAGAGGTGTTATATCACTTCTGAGATTAGGTTTAAAAAGATACTGTGGCCTCTGCCTCATTCTCTCTCTCAGATGGCTCACTCCGGGGAAAGCCAACTGCCCAGCTATGAACAGCCCTATGGAGAGGCCCATATACTAAAAAAAAATGGAGCCTCCAGCCAACAGCCCCGGGAATGAGCTTGGTCGTGAATTCTTCCACCCAGTCAAGCTTTCTGACACCTGCAGCCCAAGCTGACGCATGACTGAAATCTCACCAAAGATTCTGAGACAAAATGACCCAGCTAAGTCGCTCCTCCATCCCTGAATCTCAGAAAGTGTGTGAGTAATAACTGTTGTTTTAAGCTTCTAAATCTTGAATAATTTGTTACACAGCAATAGAGAACAAATACAGAGAAATTTCTTTAAAGACCTGCATTAATGTCGTTAAAAACAACACCTCTGTGTGGTTAAAGATGAATTTTAATACAAGACACGATATAATAATTGACTCGTTTGCTACATGTCACTCTACGTATGTAAAAGGCATGAACATACAGCATGCTTTCTAGAGTCAGGGTGTTGTCTCTAGAGAAAGGAACACAGACCTATATCCTATTAGTCTTCAGGGAGGGAAAGAAAGTGTTGCTTTTAACAGTGTGCCGAGGACGGCTTCCAAATAAATTCCTACTGGTGCACATGTGGTGCCGGAACAGCTCTATAATTGGAAAAGAAGAAATGCTGGTGTTTATTATGTTGCATACTCCCCCCACCTGGGGGTAAAGAGGAGACTGGATTTTAATCCACTTGAAAGAGCCCCAGAAGACACAGGAGTGAGGGAAAGCAGGGGGTGGGCATTCTAATAACGCAGGATCCCCAACCTCAGCAAAGGGTTTTGGAAACCAGTGAGACAGACAGTCAGGGTGGAGCCTGGGAGAGAGAGACAGGGGCCTGGAAGAACCTAAAAAGAGTCCGTTCTGTGAACCAAAGTTTCCATCCTATTGAGGATAACTGAGGCATCTCCCCAGCGCCTGCCTACGACCAAACAAGCTGGAACCGGCTGGAACTAAATAAAGCAACAGGAAAGGGAGGACGTTCTTGTCAGCAATCCCCAGTTTCAGCGGGATGTTTTGACGACAGGGTGAGTAGCACTCATCACGGAGAACTGACAAGAACTAATCTGCTTCACAGTCAAAATACACCTCCTCGGGTTCTCTTACTCCAGGAAACTCCGTCCCCTGCCTCGGTCTGACCACATGAGAACCTGGGGTCGTGGGACCGAGTTTGCTTTTGATCCCATCCAGGGAGCACTCAGATGTCTTTCTTTTTCATGAGAGTCTAGTGCCAGGGAGAGAAGCCAGACAGAAACTAAAGCTCTCTGTTTATGACTGGACAGGTACACCACAGACAGCGGGGAGACGGTCCCACCCTCGCCTCCCACACACCCAGACTGCCCAAACCCCACCTGAAAGGGCCAGTTTCTAGCAGGGGGTTCCATTTTTTTGCTGGTCGAGCCTGGTAATATTTGTTTAGGAACAACAGTTGAATAGAGGCCCCTCAGAAACCTCACATTTCCATACTGACTGGGGGATTTTTGTTTATTACAAATGAGGTTAAGAAACCATTCTGTAGACTTGCTAGGTGAACGTAAGCAGGCTACAAAAAAGCATGCTAGGCATCATCGTGCGAACGACCATTCATTAGCATTGACAAGGCCTCAGGACCTGTGCTGGGCACAGAAGGTCAGCGTAGATGAGGGTCTGTGAGATGGACCAGATTGTAGAGCCCATTTTACAGGTAAGAGATGGGCACAAAAAGATAACTGATCCATTGACAATTGCCTCTGGGGAGAAGGGCAAAGGTGAGGCATAAGGCATGTTGTACTCTTTTATACTATTAGAGGTTATTTTATTATTTGGTGCATTTATTTGTTTGTTTTGTTTTGTTTTTATCAATCCTCACCTAAGGATATTTTTCCATTGATTTTGGGAGAGAGTGGAAGAGAGAGGGAGAGAGAAAGAGAAACACTGATGTGAGAGAATCATTGATTGGTTGCTTCTTGCCCATGCCCCAAACCGGGCCGGGAATAGAGCCCGCAATCAAGGTATGTGCCCTTGACCAGAATCAAACCCAGGACCTTTCAGTCTTGGAGCTGATGCTCTATCCACTGAGTCAAATGAGCTAGGGCTATTTGGTGCATTTTAAGTGCTTTAGGAAAAAAAAAAAAAGCATTTGCTTAAACTCACAGAGCTAGTTAAGTGACCTAGCCAAATCCAGAGCTGTTTTCTCAGGCAGCTGAGCACATAGGCTCTCATCCCTCTGCTATGGCCCTCCTGTTGGAAAAAGAAATCTATAGACGTTGACCACACGTGCATAGCAGTGACCTCTGGGAGGAAGTCCTCGGAGAGAGTGACCACATAAGCTATCGTCCAAAATGAGCACTTGAGAGTGAAAGGAGGTGCTAATTGGATGGGGACTATCCTGGGGGCACTGGGATGTATGGCCTAATTGTGGGTGACTTTTCATTATGCTATACATAGACCACATGCTCTGCCTGAGCATGTAGCATTTTAGTAAGTAGAGGGTCAGTGCACAAAAAAAGACACTCTTAGTCATAACTCTTGTGAATATACATTCTTTTCATACAACCCATAAATTAAAATTCACATAATTCAAATTATTCACCACCACAATCCTATCATGCTAACAGCCGTAAATGTGGCAATTATTATTGTTGAAATGCTAATGTTCAGTCCAGTGGCATGGCTCAGTGGTCAAGGGTCGACCTATGAACCAGGAGGTCACAGTTCGATTCCCCGGTGAGGGCACATGCCCGGGGTGCTGGCTCGATCCCCAGTGTGAGGCATGCAGGAGGTGGTCCCTCAGTAATTCTCTTTCATCATTGATGTTTCTCTCTCTCTTTCTCTCTCTCTCTCTCTCTCTCTTCCTCCCTTCCTCTCCCAAATCAATAAAAATGTATATATTTTACAAAGAAATGCTAATGTTCAGTAAAGGTGCTTGGAAACCACTAAGTCACCCATCACCAGCAGCAAGGCAGTGACCCTGGGACTGTGGCTGTCACTGAACAGGTGGCAAACCCCGAGGTTCGGGAGCACCTCCAAGGGGTTCCCCTGGAAGTTAGTCACCTTCTGCTCCACCATTGCCAGCTTCCTCCGCTCCTCCAGGCTGAAACATGGTTTCCAGTTCTCTGCGGCTATTCATCACTCCCTCCCAAAAAACAGAACCCAGCTCTGGAGGACATATGTGTTACCTTGGCCACACGACACACCCAAACACCACTGGCATGTAGGCAAGACTATCAGTAAATAAGGTAACTTAACTGAAAACAGAGCATGAGCATTTCTCAGAAGGGGCAGCCTCGTCTGGACCAGTTCAGATGACTAAGGAACCTCAGGAAGTGGAACCATGAATCAGAAAGCAACCTCCTTTCCTCTGACTCAATGTTAGTTCATGAGCCCAGGTGGTGCTGGGGGGATACTGTGTTCCTGGAGGTGCTCGACTCCTCCCAAACACAAAAACTAAGGACAAAGTTATGACCTTCACTACAGCTCCCTAACCAGGCTCTGTGATCACTCTGTACTAATGGCTTTACATGAATTACTTTATCTCCTAATAGTATGTGTTCCAGATTATTGTCCCATTTTAAAGGTGAAGAAACTGAGGCTCAGAGAGCTTGCCAAGGCCCCCAAACAAGTTTGTCCATTACCAGTACTGTTTCTATAATATTACACTGCCTCACAATAAGAAGCAGTAAGCAAGAATTTAAATTGTAAAAAACATCCTGTGAGCCACCCTCCTACTTACAACTTTTACTATGATTTTGTCACTTCAATTTGGTAAGTTGTATCACCATAGTAAGATGTCTTTAAATTTTTTAATATGCCTCCATTTATTTATTTATTTATTTTTTTAATCCTTACCTGAGGACACGTTCATTGATTTTAGACATAGAAAGTGAGGGAGGGTGGGAGGGAGGAAGAAAGACATCTATCGTTTGACCAGGAATTTGAACCTGCAACCTGGGTATGTGCCTTGACCAGGAATTGAACCCTTGACCTTTTGGTGTATGGATGACGCTCCAACCAACTGGGCCACACCAGCCAGGGCTTGTAATATAGCTTTTAAATACTTATTTCATTTCTTCCATTCTATTCACAAACACAATTTTGAGTACAGTTATGATCATTAAGTACTATCTATTTTTCGCCCATATACTAGTACAGAGAGGTCTAATCTATGTTAGTGAATTCCTAAGGAAGGAATAAACAGCAAACTTTCCCAGGAGGTGTGTTAACTCCAGCCTCAAAGGCAGTGGGTCAGCAGCTCATGTTTCTGTGGGTCTTCTGAACCCCATAACAATGATAGAGCCACAGTGGACCACACGTGACCCCTGTGGTTACACAGGCTGGGATTTGTCAGGTTAATCCCTCAGGCAGCTTGAAGCCTGTCAATATAAGCACAATGCTTGCAATTCGAATTTTTATCACTAGGTGGACGGTACTGCTTTGTATATTAACGATTTTGCTGAATAACTGATAAATTTTCCCCAGGAACTGATAAACATTTAAGTTTATAAAGTCAGTTATACCAGCTTTAATTAAAGACTCTGAGCTCCACTGAAACACAGACTTTTACATTTTAAAGTGGGTGAGAGAATAATAAAACCATGTGGTATAAATATCTCATATGTAATAACAAATCCCACTTAATTATGCTGTTTTATTTCATTTTTTTTAAAAAAAAAAACCTCTTAAATAAGCATAAGAACTAACTAATCTGATTTGGAACAAAGAGAAAGTGCTATAATTTTAAATTGCTATAATTTGATGCCTTTCTCACTAAAACTCAATGACTGCTGATTATTACTGAATCTCATTTGGTTTTACTTTTTTCTGTTTTTAAGAGGGAAAATTTCCCTCCATTTATATATGTGTCTATGAAGTTTCAGTTATCAGGAGAGTCTCAGACTGCAAATGTGACTGAGGTTGGAAGCTATTGCGGCCTCTCATGCTGTAGTTGAACCACATCCTGCAAAATCTCAGCAAGATCTTCCTTCCCGGGCCCTCCTCAGACGCACATGGCTTATCAGGCGGCAAAATACTTCTTTAAGGAAGAGACGGTGGTTCTTTGATTTGTTCCTATTCCCATGACTGTCCTTTACCAACCATAACAATTTCTTTCTCTAAGACTCTTTTCCATTTCTGTTCCTAGACCTTTGTATCTGAAAACCAGCAGATAATAATAATAATAATAATAATAATAAACGCTTACATTGTGCTTAAACTATGCCAGTCACCATACTAAGCATTTTATATATTTCAATTCACTTTAAGCTGTGGCACATCAAATATTAAAGATTATCAATAAAAATTCCTAAATAACTTTATACTTCCTTTTTAAAGGTTTTTGCAAAGTATCTATTGACTGGTACCATTTTAAAATGGAGATAGTTTATATATTCATACATATACATTCATATACACAGATACATAACCACATATCACACCTCTTCTCACCTCTTTCTTTTTTAAAAAAACATATTTTAATTAATTTCAGAGAGAAAGGGAGAGGGAGAGAGATATAGAAACATTAATGATGAGAGAGCATCATTGATTGGTTGCCTCCTGCCCGCCCTCTACTGGGGATTGAGCCTGCAACCCCAGCATGTCCCCTGGCCAGGAATCAAGCTGTGACCTCCTTATTCACAGGTCGACGCTCAACCAGCTCAACCATTGATCCACGCTGGCTGGGCCTCCCTGGTTGTTGTATCTTACTTTCCCAGGTGGGTTGTGGCTCTCTGAAAGGTCATCTTCCTTTTAGCCACACCTGTCACTTTTCCACTCTGCCTTTGTACTCAAGAGCATGGTTCTCAGACCAGCAGCATCTGCATTATCTAGGAACTTGTTATAAAAGCAGAACCTTGGGCTCCATCTCAACCCACTGAATCAAAACCTGCATTTTAACAAGATGCCCATGTGAACTGTTTGTGCATTACTGTGTGAGAAGTGCTGTCCTTCACACGGCATCTGATTAGGAAGATGATCACATGACTACGAAGTTAGGCATTATGCGTGACTATGGAGACAACACCTAAAGAAGCTGGTGACATGGGAGTATCAGTTTAGCAATCTAAAAGGGGGCATTCATGAAATGTTGTGACACTAGGAGGAGCCACACTTCTTCATAGTGAAGAGTAGGTAGTAAAGGCGGGGCCATTGTTTTGTTTTTTTTGTTTTTTGTCTTGGGGGCAAAGTAAATCTCCTTGTCCCAATGCAAAGGAAAGCATAACACTAATATCAGGACACAAGAGGTAGTTCCTCAAATAGTGATGTTAGGGACAACATATTACACATCAGCCATGCACCTCTTTTCAAAGATGCCTATTCAAAGTGATTCAATTCTCTCCCCTTCTTCAGATTAATTCAGAACTAAATGAGGCAGGAACTATGCATACATGGTCATGTGTCATGAACAGCATTTGTTTCTGTGAACGCCCCCAGGGCTTTCATTTGAAACCGTGGAAGGGGAGGGTGGGAATTGCAGTTACGTGAGCATCTGAGCTCTGGCTCATCGGCAACCTCAGCAAAATTCTTTAATATTTGAGATAGTTCATTAAAACTGAGGAGTACTAAAATGCATTCTTTAGATGCCAAAAAGCAATGAGTGTTTTCAGTCGCTGTGGAAGTATGTGTTTGTGAAATTAAGACTTGGAGAAGCGGGTGATGTGCAAGAGGTTGCAGCTGCTGCCACTCTCTCCAGAGCGGCTGCTCAGCTGGGGCTGATGGGTCTGAACTGTAGGAGGTGGGAGAGAGTTCACTGGTCATGAGGGAGAGAGAGGGGAGTGAAGGGAAGGGATTGTGCAGCTATTTCCAGCCCCTCTTCTACACTATGGATGGCAACCTGGGGGGCTCCAATACCTCGTTTGAGATAACATTTTTCTGGAATCCCTGTGTGATAACTCTGTCTGAAATTATTAAACATATATAAGAAAGTTAATGATAGGAATTAGAGTTAGTATGTTTCCTAATGTTCTCAAGTCTTGTTAAGGGAAGGAGAAAAGTTAGGATGAGGGACATCTTTAATAAATGCCTTTGCTGCCTTCTTGACTCTGCATATGGGTCGAGGTGGAATGAGGTGGATTTTAAACAATAGGCTTGTGTTGTTATTATAATTTTTTAAAAGAATATTTTTTAAACTCAAGTCCACAAGATCTCTGTCAAAGGCTTTTAAGGTTGTGTGTGTGTGTGTTTTAATATATTTTTATTGATTTCAGAGAGGAAGGGAGAGGGAGAGAGAGATAGAAACATCAATGATGAGAGAGAATCACTGATTGGCTGCCTCCTGCATGCCCTACACTAGGGATCGAGCCCACAACCCAGGCATATGCCTGGACCAGGAATGGAACTATGACCTCCTGGTTCATAGGTCGATGCTCAACCACTGAGCCATCCCAGCCAGGCCAAAGGCTCTTAAGTTTTGAAGGAGCAACCTACCTTCCAAGTATGACCTTTTGTCTACTCCTCTTGGCCAGGCTGATTCACAGATCCATCAGCCTCAAAGTTTCCCAGAAATGGGATGTGTCTACACATTACGGGGAGGTGCAATCTTCTTTCCACCTTTTTACCACCAAAACCACTGAGCACTGAGTAGGACCAGATTCTCAACAGAGACTGTACTGCCTCCTAGAGGGCATTTTAGAAACTGGCAAGGTATTTTGGTGGTTTTATTTTCTATACAGCACTCAGTAGTTCCCTTAAAAAAAATCAGAGGGAGACAGTATAATTCCATTCTTTTTAAATAATTTTTTAATTTATTGATTTTAGATAGTGGGGAGAGGAAGGGAGAGAGACAGACAGACAGATATCTGTTAGTTGTTCCACTTATCTTTGCTTTCATGGATTGCTCCTTCTATGTGCTCCAACCAGAGATAGAACCCATAACCTTGTCGTTCTATGACACTCTAACCAACAGAACTACCGGCCAAGGCCAGCACTCAGTCATTCTGATGTTATATTCTGAAATAAACTGAACAGTCTTACTTAATAAGTTGTCCAGCATTCCATGAAACTTCAGTGTGGAACGAAGACACTCATGGTGAAAAATTCTGTTTATAATTTTCCTGCCTAGAATCTAGATCCATTTTACATGTAGGCATTAGGCATTTTTTGAATAGTAATTCAGTAGTACACTGAATTTTCCAGGAATACAACTACTGTGTAAATAAAGAGAAGCTTGTCCTTTTTTTCACTCTAATTTTGCCAAAAATTGTTTACTACTGTGGAAATCCACATCACTAATGGCAAGGCCACCCCAGGTATTTGAGTCACTGGTCCAACATACCTTTATCAGCCTGCATTTGTAGCTGTCACATGCACAATGATTCCATGTGTGTACAGTATCTGACTACTTCATGGTCTCTTTTGGTATAGATGTAACCAAACATTTACATATTGATGAATCTATTGTGTAATTATAAATTATTTGCCTTGTATTTCTCTTACCATCAGGGCATCATATTGATTTTTAATGAAGTGTATAAGGAGGCCATCCTAATAATAGACAAACATGGTAATTGACCGTACCTTCGCTATGCCTCCCATTGGCTAATCAGCATGATATGCAAATTAACCACCAACAAAGATGGCAGCTAATTTGCATACTGCAGGCAGGACGGGACAGCACGAGCCGCCAGCGCAAGCTACCATCCAGGCCCTGTGTGTGACCCCAGAAGCTGCCTGCCTGCCATCCATGATCGGATCCAATCCCGGGCCGCAGGCCGGCCCCAGAAGCCCCAGAAGCTGCCTGATATGGTAGTAACTCTATCAGTAAGCACTCTGAAAGTCAGTGGCATAAATGCACCAATTAAAAGACATATTATGAGGGTGAATCAAAAACAAAACCCACTTTAAATATAAAGACACATATAGATTAAAAGTAAGTGAATTAAGTTGCAGCCTGTTTTGCTCAGTGGATAGAGCATTAGCCCATGGACTGAAGGGTCCCAGGTTTGATTCCAGTCAAGGGCATGTACCTCAGATGCTGGCTTGATCCCCAGTCCCTATCAGAGCATGTGGAGGAGGCAACCAATCAATGTGTCTCTCCCTTTCCCTTCACTCTCTCTAAAATTCAATGGAAAAATATCTCCTTGGGTGAAGATTAACAAAAACAAAGTAAATGGATTAAGTAACATTAAAGAGATTATAAGAAAAATATATTCCAAATTTTGTTAGTTGTATAATGGCTATGTTTAATTTATTAACACCTAAGAAACTGGGTGAAGAACATATAATATGCTGTAGTATTTTATAGTTTTTTTTACATGTATGAGATTATTTCAAATTAAAATATTAAAAAATTAAAAATTAATAAAATATTAATTGAAATGTATCTGCATTACATGAAAAATCTCCTAATTGCTTCTAGCATAATTTATTAAATTGTGCTAAAATTTACAAGGGTTCAATTAAAAAATATCTTAATTCTAAATGATATAATAGAAAATATATAATAGTGCAGTTATAAGCACTTATCTGAAAATAAAAATTTAAAGAAGTGAATTTAAAGAAGGGATTAGCCAAAGAAAACTTATGCACAACCCATGGACACAGACAACAGTATGGTGATGGCCAGAGAGAAGTGGGGGTCAAGAGCTGGGTAGAGGGGGCAAAAGGGGGAAAATAGGGACATCATATATATATATATAAAATAATAATAATAATAATAATAATAATAATAATAAAAGGCTAATATGCACATTGACTGAACGGCAGAATGACCGGTTGCTATGATGCACACTGGCCACCAGGGGGCAGATGCTCAATGCAGAAGCTGCCCCCTGGTGGTCAGTGCACTTCCATATGGGGAGTGCCACTCAACCAGAAGCTGGCTCATGGCTGGCCAGCGCAGTGGTGGTGGCAGGAGCCTCACCTCCGTGGCAGCACTAAGAATGTCCAACTAACGGTTTAGACCCGATCCCTTGGGGGCCTAAGCCTTTAGTCGGACATCCCCTGAGGGCTCCCTGGCTGCCAGAAGGATGTCTGACTGCAAGCTTAGGCCTGATCCCCCGGGGAGTGGGCCTAAGTCGACAGGTGGACATCCCCCAAGGGGTCCTAGACTGCGAATGGGCGCAGGCCGGGCTGAGGGACTCCACCCCCCCTCCCCCCAGTGCACAAATTTTTGTGCACCGGGCCTCTAGTATTATTTATAAACTGCTTCTCAAAGTAGCAAAGGTAACATTAAAAATACAGTAAAAAAAATAGTGTGAAGCCTAATAATGTTGAGACCACTTGTATAGGCAATTTCACTGGAACCTAAGATCCAAAAGAAGAGCAAAAGACCAAGCAAATGTCCAACAGAAATATTAGAGTTAGAACATGCTTCTGTTCTGTAGAGATCTCTCTTGATTTCTCAGGGTCTCCTGCAGGAGCCCTCTTCCCCTGCTTGCCCCTTGAATGTGGGTGTCCCTGATGTTCTCTCCATTGCCCCAGTCTCTCACTCTGATCAGCACCTTTGGAAAAATGTATCCAGTTTCACTCACCATCTCTGTACAGCGGATTCCAAATATGCTCACTAGATCTATCAGATCTGAGCATTGAATACTGGTTTCAATTTCTTTTTTTCTTTTTTTTTGATGAGCCACATCCATGTTGTTTGTACTACAAATTCATGTAGCAAATCACATTAATCAACTTTTCCTCAAAATTAAGTCTCCTACTGGTGTTCCCACTATTAGCTGACATCATCCTCATCCTCCAAGTTACCCAGAGTTACTACCTTAGATAACATACTTCAGGATCATCTTTAACAACATTGCAACCCCACACCCACCCCAAACAATCACCAAGGTCTATCAGTTCTACCCAAATGTCTCTCTGAAATGTTTCTCAGTGGTATGCTAGTAAAATGGCTCCCCACCCCTCTACCCCCAAAACGATATTTTTTAAGCCCTAATTTGTAGTATTTGCCGATTTCTGCGGTGTAAATATTCCCACTATGGCCAATTTAAAGCTACCAAAGGTTTAACATCTGGCTCATAAAGTCCCTTAAAAGTTTAACAATATGCTCTTGAGAGCCAGCACTCCTTTCTATTTCTACTACTACCGCCCTGATTCAGCCATTTGTTATTTACTTTCTGAAGCATTTGAAGCTTATAAATTAGTTGGCCTACCCCTTGCTCCCATTACATCTGTGCATAAAATACTTTTATATTTCTTTGTTGCATATAAAATAAATGTCAAGAACCATCACCTTGTGTGCAAAGCCTTCCACTGTATGGCTCTAGTCTATCTTTTTCATCTTCTCTGCACTATATCCCCACCCACAACTACCTCCTAAACACTCAACGTGTATACACACACAGCTCTAACACTCCGGCCCATAGCAATACTCAGCATTCTCTGAAAAAAATGCAGTCCAGTTCATCAAACTTTTTACTGAATAACCACTATGTGCCAAGTACTGCGCTAGGCAAATAGGACATGGTCCCTGCCTTCCAAGAGCATGGAGTCCCATGTACTTTAATTCTCTTGTGGTTATTTACACCGTCACTTTAGTCAGAAACTCCCATCTCTGTCTAGATTCCTTCAAAAAGCATTTACTGAGTACCTACTATGCACCAGACTGTGCTATATTCTGGAAATGCAAAAAGTGAAAGAGACCCAGTGCCTATCCTCTACGTCAGAGAATAGTGGGTGATGTGCAGGTGTCTTGGAGGGACCTCAACTGTCTCGCCCTGTTGGGTTCAAAAAAGCCTCTGCTGAGGAGATGATGATAGAACAGTGGATGGATACAGAAAATGGGGCTCAAGAAAGAGCAAAAGACACATTGCTGAGGGCACAGTAGGCCACGTTTCCTAGTTCTATCAGACTCTACCTTGCTCAAGTAAGGCAGACTTGAACATGAGGATACAGATGTCTTTTATGGAACCCAATGGAAAATTGAACAACCAGGCCTCCAGAGGGCTGGATCTTAGCTCCATGACCTCAACCACAGAAGTCCACAAACCTTTTCTTCAAAGCTCTGGAATTATGTGACTCGGCTCTCAAGAACCTGTTCTGGAGTCTCTCCGTTTAAATGCAAAAGAGAATCTGATTGGTCAGTTCCTTGTGGTTGTAAGACTGACATCCTCACTTCCTTGATGACTGTCAGTGGGGGGCGCTCTCAGCACCAGAGGCTGCCTGCATTCATAACCACAAGGCCCCCTCAATCTTGAAGCCAGCAATGGCACACTGAATCCTTCTCACACTTCTAACCTCTAATGTCCTCCATCTCTGACCTCTAGACCTGGGTTAAAGGGAAATGCTGTATAGCAGCTTCGAGGAAACTTCTTTTTTTTTTAAAATATATTTTGTTGATTTTTTTACAGAGAGGAAGGGAGAGGGATAGAGAGTTAGAAACATCGATGAGAGAGAAACATCAATCAGCTGCCTCCTGCACACCCCCCACTGGGGATGTGCCCACAACCAAGGTACATGCCCTTGACCGGAATCGAACCTGGACCCTTGAGTCCGCAGGCTGACGCTCTATCCACTGAGCCAAACCGGTTAGGGCGAGGAAACTTCTTTAAAATACTGCCCGTGCCCAATGTATGTCCCCTTGTTTTGTTATTCATTCTTGCCACCTGGGATGTTCAATTTAATGGCTGGAACATCTGCAGCAATTTGGGACATGAGTGACCACAAGAATAGAAGTCATATACAAGGTGGAGCAGTAAAATAGAAAGAGCCTGGGTCCCAATGCTGTATAGAACTATCCCCAGTGGTATGCTGTGAAATGCTAAACAAAGGTTTTCTGGGGGGGCAAAACCCTGATTTGTAGCATTTGCCCATTTCTGTGATATAATTCCCCACCATGGTCAATTCTGAGTTAGCAATGTGACATCATTGGGCAGGGATGCTAACAATCAGTGCTCACAACCATGGACAGGCTGGCCCAGCACCCCCCTCTGTACCAACCCTGGGCTGCCTGCCCCAGGCTTCTGTTTCATCAGAGAAACATTCACTTGTATCTGATTTAAGGCACTGTTATTTTAGGGTTTCTGTTGCATGCCGACAAACCTAATCCTATGGTAATATTTTCCAGATTTTTCTCTCAACATTCAATTTTCTTGACTTGGATTTTTCTAGGATGTGTCCAGATCTAAGCAGGACGGTGGGTGTAGGGTACCAGGTTTTGCTTTCTATAGGGGTCACAGCAGCTGCCATTTCATTCCAGCCTCCTCACAGTAAGATCACCCCACTCCCTGGCCAGCAGTGCTTGACTAACTCTGCAAGCTCAGAGGAAACAGAAGGGTGACTGTGCCAACGAAACAACAATCACCACCTTTTACCGAGACCCCGGGGCTGCCACCATCATGGGAAATATTTGGAAGCAACGCAACATTAAAACCCCACTTTATGCCTGGGCCGGTGTGGGTCAGTGGTTGAGCGTCATGGGTTCGATTCCCGGTCAAGGGCACGTACCTGGGTTCTGGGTTCGCTCCACACCCCCTGGTTGGGGCTCATGCGGGAGACAACCAGTGTATGTGTTTCTCTCACATCAATGTTTCTTTCTCTCTCTTTCTCTTTCTCTCGCTCTCCCTCCTCCCTTCCCTTCCACTCCCACTGAAAAAGCAATGGAAAAAATATCCTCACTTGAGAATTAACAACATAAACCCACTTTATAAAGCTGCCCCTGAAGGTTGGTGACATTCAAGACCCACAATAGACCAGGAGACTTCAGAGCAAATACACATCCCCACCGCGGGAACACACCACTCACCTCTCTGAAAACGGAGCAGGGAACACACACAGCCCATGCCCTTTTCTGTAGGTTTTAGTGGCACAGAATCACTCTGCGTGAGTCTGCACAGGGGCTGGCCACGTTCCACCCGCTTAGCCCAGAGGCCGTAGCCGGCCAGGAAATGGCACCCCCTCTCCATACCAGGAATCTGCACCAGGAACACTGGCTCCTCTGTCACAAAACAGCTTATTGTGCCTACCTGAGTCTGGAACCCACTGATGGCACCAACGATCCCAGGAAACACAGGACGGCCCCAATGCTGCTTCCGCTCTCTTCATTCCAGCCTCTCTCCCAACAGAATACGGATGGGACGTCCTCTGCGTCTCTCAGTATGAGCTGGTTTTGAGGAACAGCCTTGACTACATGGGATCCACCTGGACTCCTCATCTAATCCCCTCCTGCAGGTGTGTCAGGTGCTAGAGCAGGTCAAGTCATTACATAATGAACTGGATCCCCCCAGGGCACCTTCTGCAAGTACATTACAGTCATCACCTAGGAACTGTGGTCACAAGGAATGAGCACAGCCAGCCAGCATGCAACACCTACCACATGTGAGATCCTGTGGGAAGTGTTTGCCTTTTCCCAGGTAATCTTCCTAAGAAACCAATCAGGTGGCCATTATTATTGCCAGCACTTCACAAATGAGGAAACTGAGAGCTGTGGGGTCAACACCAGGTCACCAGCTGGTGAGAGTGAAATTGGTATTTGCATCCAGGCTGACGCGGGACTTCTGGGAAAGGGGCCCCTGGATGCACCCTGCTCCCAGGTGGGCATGCCCTGGGCTGGGCAAGCACAGCAGGCGCAGTGCCATGGTGCTTTTAGAGGCCCAGAAAAATGGTTTCAATCTCTACAAATCAGAAGAAAAACATGAATACATAATAATGAATCCATCCTGAGTTACATTTGTCTTTTTACCAACATAATCATACAACGTATTTTTTAATATTTTTTTTATTAAGAAAGGGGCTCATGGTCTGAGCCAGTTTGGCTCAGTGGATAGAGGTTCAGCCTGAGGACTGAAGGGTCCCGGGTTTGATTCTGGTCGAGGGCACATGCCGGGGTTGCAGGCTTGATCCCCAGTAGGGGACGTGCAGGAGACAGCCAATCAATGATTCTCCCTCATCATTGATGTTTCTATCTCTCCCTCTCCCTTCCTTTCTGAAATCAATAAAAATATTTTTTTTTAAAAAAGGGGGGACTCATGAAGGCAAATATACAAAGGATCCATGAAAGTTATCATGTGGCCCAGATTAAAGTGATAGACGTAGATGGCATGGCTGTGGGCGACAACCAGAGGGGGGAAAGGTCAGAACGCTCTCTCACAACTAGGCACCTTGGGTAGAGAAAGTGTGTTCCAAGTTCGTGCCTCTGAAAGATTATGGGTCGCCAGGAGTTTGGGCGATGGGATATTCAGTGATATTCAGTGATGATAGTGATACACAGTGTGAATGGATAACCCCCCATCTGTTCTGTCTCCCCTTAAAGGCCATTCAGACAAGAGAAATGAGTAAATCAGCCGCCTTTGCTGATATCTAACACGGTAAAGCACTGACATTGGATCTGTTTTTGGTTTTTTCCTAAAATACAAATGGGATGGGCATCTGGCGACTTCCCCTTTCCCAGGGGGGACTCCACAGGACAGGGGTTTGCAGAGACCCTGGACTCAGACGTGTCAGATGGTTCTGAGAAGGGGAGCAGCACGGCCTTGACTCCGCTGCTTAACTCCTGGCTTTGCTCCAGAGAATTAACTTCCCACATGGGCGGACCTTCCATCAGGGCGCCCTGCTCTGTGCTAGGGGCAGGCACAGGACTCCAGCTGGACAGTTCGGATGCTCACTCCTTAATTTTTCATTTTTTAAAAATATATTTGTATTGATTCAGAAAGGAAGGGGGAGGGAGAGAGGGACAGAAACATCAATGATGAAAGAGAATCATTGACCGGCTGCCTCCTGCATGCCCCCCATTGGGGATGACGCTCAACCACTGAGCAATACCAGCCGAGCTGAATTTTTATGTTGAGCCAATGACATGAGGCCTAAAGTCCATTAGAGTTCATTTATCTCATCGGTGGAGCCCTGAAGAGACTGTCCTTGAATCCCACTCACCAGAGCTGCCACCAATCCTGTTTTTGATTTCCTTTGAAATATTGAGCTAAACCATATATTTTAACTAGTTTTTCCTTTTTTTTTTTTCTAGGTAGTTAGAGTCAGTGTCTGGTGCTTATACAGAATTCTGGCTGATGGATACCTTCCAGGTATCCAAGGGTGGCAGAGATCAACCTTGTAGGACACTGAGCAGTGACTGCAGTAAATTCAAAAACATCAATTACTGGCATGTGAGCCTGCTAACTCATGTACTCCACTAAGAAAAATAATTTGCTGTTGTTTAAAAATAGAAATCAAAGCATGATTAACAGAGTAGAACTAATCTATCCTGCCCTTTTAGACTATAATTATTAAAAAACTAGAGGCCCAGTGCACAGAATTCCTACACAGGTAGGGTCCCTAGCGGCTGCCGGCTGCCTCCCTCCCCCCAGCCGCCTGCCGCTGCTGCCGCTGGCCAGGGCCGCCCTTTCCCCTGGTGCAGTGGTTCTCAACCTTCTGGCCCTTTAAATACAGTTGCTCATGTTGTGAACCAACCATAAAATTATTTTCGTTGCTACTTCATAACTGTAATGTTGCTACTGTTATGAGTCGTAATGTAAATATCTGATATGCAGGATGGTCTTAGGCGACCCCTGTGAAAGGGTCATTCGACCGCCAAAGGGGTTGCGACCCACAGGTTGAGAACCTCTGAGTGGCAGCCTGCTGCCAGCTGGGGCCTCCCTTTCCACAGTGGGCTGGCCAGCCCTGCCCCCTGATCAATCTCCCAGTTGAACTCCCGGTCAAGGGGACAATTTGCATATTAGGCTTTTATTCAGAATAAGGAGGTGGAGGTCCTCCTCCCACATCCCTTTGGTGATGTTGAACAGCTCTCACAGCCTGTGCTCTGCACCTGGCCCTTCCTGCCCCACGGTTACCACCTCTCTACCCATCACGAGTCTCGGCCGGGCCTTCCCTGGGCGGCAGGTGGCTACCCCTGCATGGCCTGTCTCGTGCTTCACCTGTTTCCTCCTGGCTTTGGCACAGCCCAGAGGACACAGCTGGTATAAGTACCTAACAGACAACAAAGCTGATTGAGAACTACTTTATTGAAGAGATTTTCTCCTAGAGTTCTAAACACAAAATGAATGCTGTTGGGGCAAGTGCTTTCATAGGCATCATTGCATTTGAATGAACCATATGATAATGTTTACACGGGAAGCCACACTTGAAATTGAAGACTCAATACAACCTTTATAACAAAGTATCAGTCATAACAAAACAGAACTATTCATTCTACAGATTATCATTTTCCCCAACATGACCACTGGATATGAAAATATTGTATAGACATCTAAGGAGCCCCCTAATTTTTTTTTTAAAAAATGACACAATAATACAAATTACATTTTCCATTTCTTTACTAGAAACAAACTATGACATCCATTTTGAGAAAGCATCAGTCAATCCTACCACAGTAATGACTGCACACTTTTGCTCCTCAGAATTGACAATCCTTTACAATTCATCTGACTCC